>NW_024464918.1:28050000-29300000 GCF_017591425.1 Ochotona curzoniae
GATTATATGACTTTACGTTTTATGTATAATTCAGTACTTCTGGCAAAGATTTCTGTCAATTTTTTGAATGCCTGCTAAATCTTATGTTATACCATTGTCAAAGTATTAAATAACTTCAAAACTATCAACTTTTTTCCATAAAACTTTAGACAATCATGCAGATTAATGTTTTGTTGCTAATTGCTTTTTTTCATAGCAGTACTTATTTACAAGTCTTTAGATGGCGGAGGGTGTTAACCAATGATATGAATATAAAGATTATAGCTACAATAGATAGTCCTTTAATTCCTTTGTATGGGCTTTGAACAGGTATAATATACTTTTTGTTTAGATTACGGATAATTGTAATATTTTTCTAGAAAACTAAGTCACGTTTTAATGATAAAGTTAATCAAGCTCATAATCTTTTGAGCATTCAGCATATTATCAAGTCTGTTTTATCACATCGAGGAAGCTAAGTCTCCAGAATAAGGCTTATATTTTACACTTTAAATAAAGAGACAAAGAGAAAGAGAAGGAGGAAGGGAAGATTGAAAGATGGAGGGCAGGAATCCAGGCCGGGGGAAAGGAACATTTAAAGCGGCCAGTTTTTACTGCACGGATAAATGTGGAATTCTGGCTTTCCTTGTCATTTCACTGGAATGCCAGCACTTAGGGCATCTGAATCCAGGCCTTCCATGGGATTACTAAGGTTGTTTTATGGTCACATTTTTGCCACATTTTGTCACATTTTTGGAGGCAATAAAATCCTGGCGTTAACAGGAAGAGCTCATTTAGTAAAGAGTGAGACAACGTCACTGTGTATCGTTGCTTGTAATTTTATATATGTGTGAATGTAAGCTAGAGAGAGTGGGTTTGGAAACCCTGCACCAGAGCCCGCCAGAGTCAGAGTACTCCACTTAGGACGGAGCCTAGCCAGTGTGGCTGATCAGTGCTTCCAGCTAGGGAAGGCGTAGGTTCCTTCAAGTGCATGCCATTTGATACGCAGTATAAATGAAAGGAAACTATTCTTTGTTTTGACAGTGTGTTTAACACTTCATTTGTTAAATTAGATTTATTTTATTTATTTTTTTAAAAAGAGTTATTTATTTTTATTACAAAGTCAGATATACAGAGAGGAGGAGAGATAGAGAGGAAGATCTTCCATCCGATGATTCACTCCCCAAGTGAACGCAATGACTGGTGCTATGCTGATCCAAAGCCAGGAGCCAGGAACCTCCTCCAGGTCTCCCACGCCAGTGCAGGGTCCCAAAGCCTTGGGCCGTCCTGGACTGCCTTCCCAGGCCAAAAGCAGGGAGCTGGATGGGAAGTGGGGCTGCCAGGATTAGAACTGGCGCCCATATGGGATCCTGGGCGAGTTCAAGGCGAGGACTTTACCTGCTAGGCCATGCCGCCGGGCCCCGATTTATTTTGTTTTTATTGGAAAGTTAAATTTATTTTATTTTTATTGGAAAGTCAAATATACAGAAAAGAGGAGAGAGAGAGAAAGATCTTCCATCCAGTGGTTCACTCCCCAAGCAGCCACAATGGCTTGCACCATACCAATCCGAAGCCAGGAGCTCTTCCGGGTCTCCCATGCTGATGCAGGATCCCAAGGCTTTGGGCCGTCCTCGACTGCTTTCTCAGGCCACAGGCAGGGAGCTGGATGGGAAGTGGGGCCACCAGGACAGGAACCGGCAATCATATGGGATCCTGGCACGTGCAAGGCTGACACACTCTCACATGCACACACACACACTTTTACATGATAAAATACATGACTGATGAGCCAAGAAAGTCTTTCTTTTTTAAGTTTTAAAGAAAAATTGTACTTACTATATTTCCTTCAACATTTTAGTTTTCTATAGGCTTCCAGAAACAAAAGTGGCTCTAAGGGAGGATGTTTCGTAAAAGCCAGCTGTTGGCTAATACAAGCCAGGGCTTTCTAATCACACAGTGGTGAAGGACTGTGTAGTGTTCTTTTCTCCTGGAAACAGAAGTATGAAGGGAAACAGAGTGAAGTCTCACAGCATGAATTCCTCCTCAGTGAGAGTCTCCTTTTTCACTCTGTGTCCTAACCTTCCTATTTACTGTGACTAAGTAATTCAAGAGACATACAGATACTGCCTTTTCATGGAAATGATTGGGTCTACCTTTGAGCAATGTGGTGACTCTCTCTGACCTGATAACCCACTAATAAGTGCATTCTCAAACAGCCCATGTCCATGAATAGGAGAATTAGCCTTGGTTGAATCAAAACACCTTTCAATGTGTTGAGAATACTATGCCTTCAAATTTATGAGACACGAATAACTAATTAAGGGATATCATTGCGATGTCATCCCTCACTATTGAAAATGATAAGCTGATAAAATATTAATCATCTTGTAATCAGTGATGGTTAGTTTCATCCTGTGTTACTGAGACATAATGAAAACCAGCGAGGATCCAAGAGAAATTAGTGATCAAATTCCATTTAACAAAAGAATAGAAGTGAAAAATGACTTCTTAAATATTTATTACAATGAGTATAAGCTAACCACAGCTTTTGTTACTTAAGCAAAAAATATTCACATTGATGATCATCACTATTTATTCTAGGCTCCCATCATGCCAGACATGGTACAAGGCAACGAATGACACTGTGTTTAATCTTCACTGTAGTCATGTGAATTAAGTATTGTTATCACAATGTCTGTATGAGAAACAAAGCTGGGGGAGTTTTCCCTGGCTCAACCAAAACTAAGTGACAGAATCAGGTTGCCGAGCGAGTCTTTGACAAGATGCACTGATCCTGTTGGCTTTCTTCCCTTTGTTGTAGTCTGCTCAAGCCTGGATCGCTTTGCAATCATGGGAAGCCAAGTAGATGGGATGTGTGTACAATGTGGCATTCTCTGCTGCTGCTACTAGTTATGGGATTCATTTCCATAAATACACAGAGGGTTGTTGCCATTTGTTAGCTTATTAAATAGTCATGCAGCTGTCATATAGTATGTACTTAATATTGCTATGGATAAGCAAATAAATTATCTAAGAATGAAGGAAGTCTAATTATGTTAAGTTGACATTATATGTAGTTATGTTCCTACAATAAATTTTTCTGTATTTTTAACTTTAAATATTTCTATTATCAAAGAAATACTTGCATTGAAATATTTCTGTTGAATCTTTATGGTTAAAGAAATTTACTGCGATGTAAGTTACATTCCAACAATTGTTAGATTCGCTGGTTCCTGGAAGTGATGATCACATTGAAATCTGTAAGGCTTTGGGCCATCCTTGACTGATGGGAAGTGGGGTGCCAGAACACGAACTGCTGCCTGTATGGGATGCTGGTGCGTGCAAGGCGAGGACTTTGGCCGCTAGGCTACCATGCTGGGCCCTGCTCTACATTCTAGAATTATATCTGTAAAAGAGCATTTACGATGAAAGTTTGTTGTTTCAATTATCTGCTTGCAATTTTGTGCCAGAAAGGAATTGACATTTCTACCTTTGATTTGTGTCTCATCTGGTGAAGCTATTTAAGTTGTCAGATGATATGTTACCAGTAGTTGCACGTATTTTTACAGACTACTGAACAATTTTAAAAATTAGCTTTTTAAAAAAAGAAAAATCAGGAGATGTCAAAAACCTGTAAGCTTCATACAAGTTTTTAGTTTTAACCTGTAAATTGAAAATATACAGTTAATAATACTTTAGAATTTTATTCCACATCTGCTTTTCCCCAATGCTTATTCATTTCTTTGCAAAGCAGAATTACAGAGAGAAGGAAGGAGAGACAGAGATCTTGCAGTCTGCTGGTTTGCTAGCCAAATGACCTCAGAGGCCAGGGCTCACCCAGGCCAGTGCTGCTAGCCAGAAGCTTCATTCAGACTTTCCACTTGAATAGCAGAGGCCCAAGCCTTAGGTCATCTTCTGCCTTCTCGGTCGTATTAGGAGGGAGCTGGATCATGAGTGGGTTAGCTGGGACTCAAGGCAATGTTCCTAGGGGGTGTTGGCCCTGCAGGCAACGGCTTAATGTGCTCCACCATAGAACACCCTTCCTTTCCCCCTCCACCCCTCCTCATCTGCTTTAATATGGTTGTTTTATGTGCTCTCTGTTTTTAAAACATTAATCACTTTTAAATTTGAAGAACTATAGATTTTACTATTTACTTGTCTTCAAGAATTAATACACCTCATTTGTTGCTCTGTCCACTTTGATGGCTTGTGTGATTAGCTTTGGGCTCATCTGGATAGTCTAAAATAATCTCCACAAAATCAGTAGCTTTAATTACATGAACAAAATCTGCTTCTTCAGCGTGATCAGACTTAAAACATACTCACATTTCCTGGGATAAGGTGTGGACCTCTATGATGGTTAATTTTACTCGGCAGCTTGCCTGGGTCGGGTGAAGCCCAGATAGCCAGCGAAGCAGAGGTCGTGGATGTGTCTGTAAGGGTGTCTGTAAGAGTGACATCTGAAAAGTAGATCAAGTCCAGAAGAGCCCCCTCAGCCATGTGGGAGGACGTGAATCCGTGCGTTCTTTGCTCCTAGTTGGGAGATCTTCCCACTCCTGCTCCGGGGAAGTGGTGCTTCTGGTTCTCAGGCCTTTTGGTCTCCCAGAATCGGACCAGAGACATCTCCCATCCTCAGGCCTCAGCCTCCCGCTGGCACTTGCATGGTGCACTCCTGCTTCCAGCCATCCACACATGCAGGGCCTGAGGCTCCAGCTGTGCTCCTGCTGCCTCGCAGATGGCGTGCAGGAGGCCTGCCTGACTCCTGTGGTCCTGTGACGCAACGGCCACACTATACCGTCTTTTGGAATATTCTTTTCATTCGTCTCCCTACAGAACTCGGACTAGTAGAGCAACGTTAGAGATAATTAATGTACATAAAATGCACTATTTTTATATATAATATCCTTGAAATATAGTAAATCTTAAAATCTAGTATTCTAATTGGCAGCAATTTCCCCCATGTTCTGAATAATATAACTATACCTGTTACTGTGATATGATGATCTATGAAGCATAATAACTCATATTACTATTAAATGTCATGGAAACTCAAAAAGAACTATGAGAAATCATGACTGAAATGCAATTTACCTGTAGAAGAAAACAGACAATTGACATGAGCAGTTTAAGAAAGAAACCTACATACAAAACAGAAATCAGAAAAATGACCATTTGAAGAAAATCTTGATGAGCAGAGGTTTAGCGTGGTGATGAAGACACCGCTTGGACTGCTACTGTGGACAGTCTGAGGAGCAG
Source organism: Ochotona curzoniae (assembly GCF_017591425.1). Lineage (NCBI taxonomy): Eukaryota > Metazoa > Chordata > Mammalia > Lagomorpha > Ochotonidae > Ochotona > Ochotona curzoniae. Next base: position 28,055,236 of record NW_024464918.1, read on the forward strand.
TGTTACTGGGCTGCATTTCACAGGCCTTAAAAATCTTCAGTTACTTTGTAGGAATTTTTACCACAAAGTGCTCAATGACTTGTGCAGAGAAATGATTGTCTTCAAAAGGTTTCTGGGAAGTACTCATCTTTTAATTTGATTTTTTTCCGTAAACTTTTTGAAGTGCCTTCAAATAGGTGAAACATTTTAACATGAAGGAAATGTAATAGATTTGTAATAGAAATGTAATGTCAAGATTGTCATTAATCAAACTATAGAATTTTCTGTGCCAAGATATCAGTGATGAGGGATGGTATTTTGCATAGAAATATTGAATATTTAATGATAGTTCATTTTTAAAAAGCCTGCTTGTGGTGTAATGATGAAGGGTGTTGGGGGAAAGTGTGGAGGCAGGCATCCTTTTTAAAAATTCTTTTATTTTGGTAATCTTTTCATAGTTGAATAGGGCACAAGGGGTCAAGGGCTACAGGAAAGTGGGTAAGACCATTGTTTCCACATTAATATTACTTTTTTTTCTGTATCCGGGGTAAGGGAAGAGATAAAGGGAAAAGCCCCACCCAGCCTCCCACCCAGCCCACGTCCCCGATGTGGGGCATGCTTCAAGGAGTTTTGGTAGTTCAGCAGTTCTGAATTGCTGCCAATCTGGCCACTACAATTGCGATGAAATCGCTTCAGAATCCACTGGCTGACATAGTCTCTTCATGGTTGGGATTCTGAGATCAGCAGTTCAGTTGGAGGAATCCCCAGAGAAACTTCATCTGAGGTGATCCCAGACACGATTCTTGTATGTGCTTGCCAGTACAGGGTCTGGCATAGTCCATCGCCCCAGTCAGCTTATGCACATGCTGGTGGTTGCAATTGCTGAGTCAGTTCTGTTTCCAGCCCTGTCTTCCACGCAAACTGATGGTTGTTGCAGTCCAGCCTGATCCTGCCCGCTTCATACTCGGCCCTCACACAAACTAGTGGGAGCTGCAGCCTAGTTGGGATGACTCCCCATAACCCTCACCAGGCCTGTCCCCTACCCTGGTTCCCATGCTTGCCAGTATGTACTGCAGACTTGTTCAGTCTGTCTCACATGCCATTTAGTTCTTATACATGTCAATGGGTACTGAAGCCTAGTTCAACCCAACCAGCCCACTATCCAGCCCACACACATGCTGGCAGGTGCCTTTCTGTCTATCCACCCCTGCCCCGTCCTGGTTTCCGTGCTCTCCAGTGGGAGTAGTAAACCAGGAGGAAGGTGCCCACTATTTCCCTCCTAGGCCACTCCCACCCCTGGATTATGCACTCTCCAGGTGGTTCTGGAGTTTCATTATACAGCTGCATGAGGCAGGGGCGGGTAGGAACATAGGATTTCCTTGTCAGAAACATCTTCAGTTGATGCTTTGACCAGGAAGTTCAATAAACACATCCTCTATCCCATTACCAGAAAAGGTCTCATGTTTTCATTTTGTCACATAGAAAAAAAACTACCAGCATTCTTTAACAGAAGACCGACCCACATAAATAATTAGCTAGAACAGGCTTATTAGCTTTATAACCTTGACAAATCAGCATTCCGTACTAAGGAAGCACAATGACAGGATGAGGAAAGGCAGTTATCAACAACATTTCTATTTCCCTGTTTACCTGTTTCATTTTGGCATTTCATTTGTTGCTCAGTTAGAATGTAGCAGGTGTTTCTGGAGCACCCTAGTAATCCCTCCACCCAAGTCTGTGCTTGTGATGGTTGCTTATTCCTTTCAGAATGCTCTGAGAATCCATCAGGATGAGTAGAACCCTAGGTCTGATGATTGAAATAGTTCATGTGCCTGTGGCTTCACTGAGCATGTGTGGTAAGGGAGGGGTGTTGTATTCATCTTCAAGGTGGCGATGACCGTGTTACCTCTAACATTTGATTTAGAAATGCATTGAATTTTGAAAAATCATCCACACTTGTGATTGAGCATTGCCTGTATGATTCTTCACTTGCTTTGTGACACACTGCTGTCCCCTGTGCTGATGAGTCAGGGCGAAATCTAGTTCCTTGGGGAAAAAGGCTGGATTCCCTATCAGTAGCCAGAAAAAAAAAAGTGAGTGCTGTTGGTTATTTTTCTGTAAAAGATAGCATCATAGAAAATCTTACACCATTAAAGCTGCAAAATTTCATTTGTAAACTGAGACTCTCAACCAAGCTAATTCAATCTTGATGTCACCTAAAGAATGAGTGTTTTTGGCTCATCTGTCTCAGGGAAATATTTCTGGGGAGTCTGTTTATTGCCCTACATTGACTTTCTGCCTGACTGAGACGTTGAGAACATAAATGTCTAGAAGCTCATTCTCTTTGCTAAAGAAAATACATGTGTATTTCAGAATCTCCCTGATATAATAAATTTATTTACTTTTAATTAAGAAGGGTAGGCTACATGACCAATTTCTACTATCTATCAGTTTTGTAAATAAAACAAAATTCAAAATATTATTCTAAATTTAGAGTTTCAGCATTCCTTAAATCACTTATGTATATTGCAAAATTCCATTTAAAAAGGCAAATAAAGAAATAGGAATCATGTACGATTTGACTCGTTGTTCTGAGATAATTATCTTTAGCAGGAAATAAACATTCCCATTTAGCCTGCTAAATATCCAATCTTGAGTATGATGTTGAAATGAAAACATGTAAGTCTTCTGGTAAAAGAAGAAAAAAGAAAAACATTTAGAATTAAAAGAAAAAACATTTAGACTTCAGCTCATACATTTTGGTTGTGCTTGTTGGATAAATAAGCAGAATTTCCATCTGTCTTAAAAAAAAAAAGAAACCTTTGAAAATGGGGGATAATCGTTCTTTGCTCACTCTCCTCACACAGTAACTGGAGTTCTTTTTTAAGGACTGATCTGTTCTAGCTTTGACGCAGCCATGGCTCCTTCCAGACTCTCCTCTGGATTGTTCCTGTTCCATATAAGAAATGTCAATTCCAGTGTTCCTTGGTGTCAAGCCTTGTTCCTTGGTGCTACAGGAAGATCTAGTGAATATTCAAACCGGGTCAGCTTTAGAACCAGCTTGACATATTTGGCAAAGAAAATCTAAACTTTCATACCAAATCTGAAGAAATTTCTTCATCTTGTCTGTCCCATCCTGAGTATTTAAAATCATGGGTCCACAAAATCAACTGCCTGCAAGTCGCTGCAGTACTGATGTCAGAGCAACATAAGGCAGGGTGGGGAGCTCCAGTGTGCATCCAAGACAGCAGGTCAGTTCTCAGCACCATCTGATGGCTGGCCTCAAAATATCCAGCACTATAACTGTCAGATTTCATTTTTAATTTTTCAAAACTTTTTTGTTATTTAGCCATTTTAAGGTAACATTTAGAAATTTAATATAGAATGGTCCAAAACTGAAGACACCTTGGACCTCATTTGGCCTGTGTTCTGTCGGTTAAGCAGCTTCTCAGGTTTTCACTCCAGTACGTTTAGGACATTCAGTAGTACGCTCTCCCATTGTTTGTGCTAATGACTCCCCGTGCACAACCCGCTGAGGTGTGACCTGTGCTTTATGTAGAACAGGCCTATGAAACCTTCTCCTAGCAAAACTGACTAACTCAGCATCTCTCCTTCAAGGCTGGGATCTAACAAGAAAACTGACTAATTACTCCAGAAGTTTCTGAAGGATGCATAACGTAATGTGTATCATAAAATCATGCCACCTGTGTGATAAAATACATTTAAGTTCACCTTGTAATTATCTGTTATTTAGAGGGAAAAAAGATAGTATATAAATATTCAGAATAAAAGATACAGAGAGAAAAAATAAGGGTATTCAAATAATAGCAGGAGTGGAAAAGGATGTAAGGAAAGCAAAAGGAAGGAATGACAGCAGGCCGATGAGTGTTCACAGCTCAGACGATCAGCAGCCAGAATGTTTTGCTACATGTTGTGTGATGGAAAATGCCGGCGGACTTGGTGGTTGTTAAGGTGGTGGTTTTAGCGCTCCGCTTCCGGCTCTAACATATCCTTTCAACCTGTCCTCATTGCTTAGAACAAGAATAACGGTATTCATGTTATGCTGTTTGTTAGTTTATGAAATTAATCAGTTAAATATTTACAAAATAAAGAGAAAATATGTATCATGTCATAGGCAATAAATAAGTGTTAGTTTTTCATATTATTTTAAAATCAAGCTTCAGTTGTCTATAAAACAATCATTTTTAAATTTTCAAATACAGCTCTTATTCAGTAGCTCTGAGAGAATTTTTGTCAGTAAAAGCTGTTATTTGTTTTTGTGCTTGTGTAAGTATCGCTTTCTAATTTAATGGATTTTTAAAAATTTATTTGAAAGGGACAGAGACAGGCAGGCAGAGCTCTGTCCTCACTGAGGTACGCCCCAGATGCCTGCCCGTGCCAGGGCTGCCAGGCCTCAGGAGGGTTTCCCGTGTGGCTGACAGTGACTCGGTCCTGGTGCTGTCATCTGCTGTTCCCAGAGACATGGGCAGGACTGTGCAGGAAGTGGAGGCAAGACTCGAACCCCACTCACTCTGATATGGGGTATCATCAACCCAGTTGGCAGGTTAGCCGCTAGACAACAACCCCTTCATTTTATTCTTGATTGGCACATAATTTTTCATATGTATGATATGAAAACACTGTGAAATCATCCATTCAGAATAATCAGAAATGTGTACATTCTTCCTCTTTGTTTTTCAAAAAAATTTTTGTGTATATTTTTTAAAGTCAGAATTACAGCAGTTTGCCACTCTGCTTTGACTGTTTTCTCTCTGCATAATGGACCAATGTATTTAATTTCCCATCAGTTACAGGATATTCTTTTTTTAGTGGAGATTGGTTTGGCTTGGGACTCCAATGAAAGAAACCCCAACTGTATGAACTTGTTGTATAACATGTATCCTGTGTCATCACAGTTTCCTCTTCACAACAGTTGCATATATATATATATATATTTTTTTTTTTTTTACTTAGACTCATTCTATTTTTTTAACCCCTTGGGGCATAGTTCAGCACTCAAGATTAAGGAACAAAACTGAGGAATACTCCCTGTCTTGCAACATTTACATTGTCTGCTGGTCACTATTTTGTAACTCGTCCAGTGGTCAGTCCCAAGTTTGGCTTGTATGGATTGTGCTGTTTCTGATGTTTGCTGATCATGGCAGAATTCGTATCACTGCCTGATGTCCCTGAGGACTGAGCCTTGAAAAGGCATTCAGAACAATAATGAAAGAATTTTTCATAAACTGTTTAAACTGCTTGCTTCCATTAATTTATGCTCACAATGAATTAAATTCCTTAATTAAATTATGTCTCTAAAGAACTTATGTGGGTTTACAAGAAAAATGTTCACTTTTCTAATTCTTGAGAAAATAATTTTTGTTATGTTTCTCTTGGAAACTGTAAAATTATATTCTCATTATTTAACATTATTTCATTTTAGAAATTAGTTTGGTTTATCTGAAGAAGTCTGAAAGACTTCTTTTGAATTAGGCGGAAGTGATGCCCCGAGTTTCTTTTTTCCAGTTCTGTCACTATCCTCCCAAAAGGATTCACATCTTCCCCCCGTACAAATGGGTGGCTCAGCCAGTGGGTTGCATCTGAAAACATAAACCTTAATCCTGTAACTTCATTTCCAACATTATACTGTATTTTCGTACTTTACCTTTCAGTTCTTGATACATGCTTTTTTCCGACATCCAACTCTATGGGCCAGTTTCTCAAACAGCTCGCTCAAGTTAGAAAAATGTGTCATGATGATCTTTACAAAGTATTAAGACGAGCAGAAGTGCAGTGACATGAGCACTTGAAGTAAAAGACCAAAAGGACTGACAATAACTGCATTGATGTTTCACAGAGAGTGCAATGGAATGTATTAATTTAATGAGCATTTTTACCCATTTCCATCCCTGTGAATGGGAGGAGGTAATTATAATCTCATACATTTACCAAGTGCTCCTTGCCATTTTCTCAGTAGTGACTTATATGATGGTATCTAAGCTAATGAAAGCAGGCTTATTTAATCAGTTGATACCAGAATTTTAAATGAAAATACCTTATTGCTGCTTCAATTTACCAATATACAAACTCGTTTTCTGTGTGTGTGTTTTATTATTTTATGATACAGTTCTATAGGCTCTGGGATTTCCCTTCGCCCTCTGCGATACCCACCAGCTCCAGTGACTCTGCCCACCACCAATATTATCACAATAGTGTAGTCCTTCATCAACAGTCCTACGTCTGTCATTCTCCTATGTGAGTATATTCGCTTCTGGACATGATAGTCTCTATTACACAGTTACTATACATCCCATCGAACGAAAAGCTATAAAACAAAATCAGTAATAGGCAGAAAAATATAAAATTTATAACAGCATGAAATTAAATACCGTGCTACTGAATGACCAATTTGTCACTGACAAAAATGAAAAAGAAACTAAAAAAAACCTTCTTGAAGCAAGTCACTATAAGAAAAAATGTTTTTGAAGAAATGAAAATAAAAACAGAAATATCAAAACCCATAAGATGTAGCAAGACAGTATTGAAAAGGCTATTGATCTAATATTCTGCATGAATGTTGTCCTGTATCAGAGAGACCATACGATTTTTTTTAAAAGATTTATTTTATTTTTATTGGAAAGGCGGATATACAGAGAGGAGAGACAGAGAGGAAGATCTTCCGCCCGATGATTCACTCCCCAAGTGAGCGCAACGGGCCGGTACTATGCCGATCCGAAGCCAGGAACCTCTTCCGGGTCTCCCACAAGGGTGCAGGGTCCCAAAGCTTTGGGCCATTCTCGACTGCTTTCCCAGGCCACAGGCAGGGAGCTGGATGGGAAGCTGGGCTGCCGGGATTAGAACTGGCGCCCATATGGGATCCTGGGCGTGCAAGGCGAGGACCTTAACCACTTGTGCCACTGCGCCGGGCCCGAGACCATACGATTTTGTCCTTTGGGGATTGACTTATTTCATTGAGCATAATGGTTATCTAGTTGGGACCATTTGGTTGCAAATGGTAGAATTTCATTTTTTTTAATGGTTGGGTAGCGTTCCATGGAATAGATTACCAAAGTTTCTTTATCCACTCCTCTTTGGACAGGCATCTGGGTTGTTTTCTTGTCTTTGCTATTGTAGATTGTGCTGCTGTAAATATGGGATTGCAGATCCCTTTCTCATAGGCGGACGTCATTTCCTTTTTATATTCCCAGTTGGGCCGTATGGCTGGTTGATTTTCAGTTCTCTTAGCGCTCTCCATACTGACTTCCATAGTGGTTGTACTGCCTACACTCCCACCACCAGTGAATCAGGCTTTCTTTCTCTCAGCTGTCAACAGTAGACATACAACTACACACATACATTTCTGTATGCACACATATATTGTTACAGCACATATGCCCATGGAAGGCTTTTTTCTTTATTTCATGGGATATGAACTTAAAAGGTAAATTTGTTTTGGTGCAAGAATATTTTGAAATACATGTATGTGAGGAGTCTTCATTTTCAAAAATATCATGGTCAGAACATATTATTAAATACGTGAACATGGGCTTAAACATTTTTGTGCCATAATAAGCTTGTCTTTTAATTCTATTTCCGCCAAGATTTTTAAGTGTTCTTGTCTAGATCTATATTCATACATAAGGGAATACATGTGTGTCTTGTAAAATAGTGGTATTTTAGTTTCAAGTCCATTTCTGGGGAGTTAAATATACTGTAGACCCTCCGGCATATAGCCACGTTTTTTGTTAGTGAATAACACCTTGCCTTCCCTGTTCTTCGGCTGTATTTCCTTGGCTAATATTAGCTTCTCACAGCATGTCCTAAGTTGGGAACTGATGATCCTACCAGGAAATATCAAGAGTGACAAGAGTAACTGTAGGCCTTTTAGGCTTGTTGACATTTGAGACGAGGCTGAGCACTGTCACCTTCTGTGCCTGGAGACTGCTTGCTTTCCTTGCTACAGAGAGCACGGTTCATGAGTGTTTGTGTCTTGCTACGAGATCTTTATTCACCGTGTTTAAGTTGTTCCTTTTTCCTCCTGTTTTTTTTTTTTTTATCATTTTTCCTTTTTAAAAATGGTAGAGAGGTAGTAACATGGGGCAGAAGCTCTCTTTCTTTTGCCAACTCCTCGTATGCCTACAATGGCTAGGACATGCTCAGGGCGAAATTCAGGAGTCCAGGAACTCGATTAGAAATATGAAAATATGATCTATTACCTGCAGTTTCCCATAGACTACATGGTACGGAACTCAAGTTAGGAGCTGGAGTTGGAATCAAATACAAGCACTCAGGTACTGGAGTCAAGAGTCCTGACCAGTGTCTTAATGGCTAGGCTAAGTATCTGCTTTATTCAGTTACTCATTTCTTTCAGTACTTGCAGTTGACCATTTTCAGGTCAGCAACTGTGCTGCTAGTGAAAGACTTCAATTTAGGATTGAAGGAAGAGAATGTGAGCCAATGAGATGACTCCTAGTAGGGATGAAATGTGAGGGAATAAGTAAGGCAAGGAGTGAGGTAGAGTCTCCAGGCTTGGCAGGGACAAGTGCTGCTGTTGTAAGTAAGTGGGTCAAGGAAGAGAGATCTTGTTTTCTCTCTCAGGCTTATGAGAAGGCTCACAACCTGTTGTATATGTGAAGTGGAATGAAAGAACCTGGCCTGCACATACAAATGCACACATGATTTAAGGACTGGTATCTAAAATATTGAAAGAGCATTTAGAACTTTTAGGACTTCATGATAAGATAACACAAAATCCTGTCTTACAAAATGGGGGAAACTTTGACACCTATCCCAAGATGGACAAATGAGAAGTAAACATCTGAAAAGGTATGCTTTAGGACATTGTAAAGTAAAAAAGCAGTGACATACCACTGTGCAGAAATCGGAGTATTTTTTTCAACAAGAGGCAGTACTGATGGAAATGTAGAAACAGAAGCTCACTCATGCAGAAGAGTACAGGAAGGAGTCACCTCTGTGGAAGACAGTGTGGCAGCTTCTTACAGAGTTAAAGGAGCCTCAGCACCAGCTCTTCCAGATATTTACTCAACCCTCAATGTGCCTGCACAAAAGCATCTATCCTAAAAGTGTATTTATTCATAATTGCCAAAATTGATGATGTACAAACTGTTAAGCCTGGATGTATGTGCATATGATGGGGTGAGCGAAAAAATGTGGCTTCCAGAAAGACATGAGGGTATTAATGCATATGACTAAATTAAAAAAAAAAATAGGTTTGGGGAGGAAATGCACTCAGTGATTCTGAAGACATGATTCTGGGAAAGGAACACCAGTACAGTGAGACGCTTGAGTAGCAGGGCTGCGGCCTGTGCGGTGTTGTGGGGGTGTGCAGCAAGGGGCTGGGGGCAGGGAGTGGGCACTGTAAAACACTGCCACAGTGAGCGTGTGACTCTGTGGAGTTGCCACAACCATTAGAACCGCACAGCACAAGCAGAAACCTAGTGTGAGCTGTGAAAGTTACTTAATAATTTGTCGGTATGAATTTAGCGTTGCAACAAACGCACCACATTAATGCAAGACGTTCATAAGTGGTGAAGAAGGGCTTATGGGAGCGCTGTGCTCTCTGCTCAATTTGCTATAAACATTAAAATGCTCAGCTTATTAATTTATAATGAGTATACTTAATTAAATAAAATCGTTTAGTCCCATCTCTTACCTTGTGGTGTAAAATAATAACATTACGGTTTGAATTTTTCATTACCAGCCTTAATAGAAAGGTTGGATATCATGTGAATTTGTATGCAGTAATTAACTGGGAGAAGGATTGCCACCAGCAATCTCTGATAAGCAAAAAGGTGTTACACCTGTTGCCAAGAAGGAGTGGTCAGTGAATCCAGGAGGGAAGCGGCATCCCCAGCTCATGGTGAGGGTAGTAAGCCTGATGTGGAGCACGAGGCTGGAGGCAGATGGAGAGCCCATATGACAGTGGGATAAGATGTATTTGTCAGTGTCACAGAGAGCTTTTCATGTCAGGGGAAGCATTTACTCAAATCTATGGGCACAGCAAATACAGCAGTGAATAATATCTGAATGAATTATCTACGCAGTCAGTAAATGCTAAGTTTGCTTTCTTTAAGGTAATTATTCTTATGGTTGAATTAGATTTTAAACAATATTAAGCAAATGAATTATAATCACCGACCGTTGGGAGTCAAATGTGTCAATTAGCTTTAGGTTAAATTATTTAAAAAAATTTGTCCTTCAGCTATACTAATAAATGATCATGGCCCATTCCATAATTTATTTAACTTGGAAGCTTCTATACTAGTGCAGTTTTATTATTTAAAATGAGGATATTTCTCAATTTAGTGATTTTCTTTAAAAAACAATTACTTTTCATTTGAAAGGCAAAGTCACGGATGAGGATACAGAGAATGAGAGAGAGAGAGAATCTTTGATCCACAAGTTCACATCTTCATTCCCTGAATGGGTGCAATAGCCATGGCTGGGCCACACTTATGGCCTGAGCCAGAAGCTTCCTCAGAGTCTCCTATGTGGATATGCAATATTGGATTTGATAAATTGAGAATCCTTTCAGAAATAAAAAATTGACAATGGCATCTTTAAAATTCTGCAAAATCATGTGAAGTCTTGTTTCCCTAAGGTTTTGTATATTTTTTCTTATTTTGTCTGTGAATAGGTTAATTAGCAGTTGGAAACCCACAGGAGCTTGCTTCTTTGACTAATTATATTTCCCTGGTCCTCAAAGTCTTCACTTGTTATAGAGTCACTGCCTCATTATATGAGTCTTCCTCATTTTCTCATTTTTGGGGCTTTAAGTCATTAAAAATCTCTACGACAAGCTTTTAGTATGAATCACTGTTAGTATTCATTAAATACTCACATAATGTCACCAGGATCTGTGGAAATTAGATTGTATTAAATAAAGGACCAAGTGACCAAATTCTAATTTGTGCAAGAAAATCCTCCTCTACATATATCTTCTAAATACTCTTTTCAACTAAAGGACACTTGAAGAATCATCACGCCCTCCTTGGAGAAAGAAAACTTGAGCTACTAAATGGATGAAAAGTGGAGAGTGACACTGTTCGCCATCTTAACATTTTACTAGAGGTGTCACGACGATGCATTGAACACTTCAGAAATATTTAACTCACAATCACTAAGTTAGGACTTAGTATTGTGGTGTAGCAGTTAACGCGACCACCTGCGACAGCAGCATCCCATAGGGTGGCTATTCAAGTCCCAGGTGCCCTGCTTCTGATCTAGCTTCCTGCTAATGCACCTGGGAAAGCAGTACAAGCTGGCCCAAGTCCTCGGGTATCTGGTTGATTTTCTGGGATTGCTGTTTATTTCTTTCAGTTTCTTCGAGTTAGTTTCAGCATGATTTTTCATATATTCTGTTACGCTTTCAGATCATACACCTTGGAAGGTTATCCACATTATTTCCCCATACCCTTTCCTGTTATGAGATTTAAGTAATTATTTGCATTTCATTTGTAATTCATAATTCTGAAATGCAATGAAAGTATGCCACTGAAGACAGTCGGAATTGGGCTCTATTAACAATACTTGTTTTCTGTAAGGGCCAGATCCTGTGTTGAAAGAAGCTTGAACTTCATACCTTGCTAAGCCCTTGACCTTGTTCTCCAGGTGATCTAGGCTTTTTCCATTCTGTCTTTGTCACCACTGCACAGTATTGTCAGTGTAGTTAGTGGTGGCCCCACTGCATCCGTGACTCAGCTTTTATTATACAGGACAAAGTAAAAGATAAAAGAATTTCAAATGCTCTTTATGACTCAAAGCACCAACACAATTCTAGATCAGTCTCCCAGAACTAACCTCTAGAAGAAAAGCGGAAAGCAAAAGAAAAAATATACCACAAACTTAACATGTTCATATATAACACTGAAAAGTGAAGACAGCCAATTCTCAACTCTAGCTAGTTCCTATTTGTATAGGAGATGTGGAAGGTAATTCATTTTAACTTAAGGAGATGTTCTCATAAAAATATGAAGTCTCATAAAAATTAAGGGAAGGGCCCGGCGCGGTGGCACAAGTGGTTAAGGTCCTCACCTTGCACGCCCAGGATCCCATATGGGCACCGGTTCTAATCCCGGCTGCTCCACTTCCCATCCAGCTCCCTGCTTGTGGCCTGGGAAAGCAGTCGAGGACGGCCCAAAGCTTTGGGAACCTGCACCTGCGTGGGAGACCCGGAAGAGGCTCCTGGCTTTGGATTGGCATGGCATCGGCCGTTGCGCTCACTTGGGGGGTGAATCATCGGACGGAGGATCTTCCTCTCTGTCTCTCCTCTCTGTATATCCGCCTTTCCAATAAAAATAAAATAAATCTTAAAAAAAATGAAGGGAAAAAGAATTCCAGTAAATTATTACTTGAATGGTACATTTTTGATTACAGCGTGAGCACTTTTGCCCTGGTAACTGGTGAAAGTTGACAGTGAAGCTTCTGAGAAAGAAGTTATTTCATGTTGCTCCTAAAGTGCACCTCTGAATATTTTATTAACATTTGCTGGGCTTCTTCACCATCCTCCCCTCCAAAATTTGAATATTTTTTCCCATAAATATTTAAAAAACCGTGAGCCCACCCCCATGGTCTTAATTGTGCCATAGGAGATGGAATCAATAAGGTGACTAAGCCAGAATATATTGACACAGCAAGCGTTTGTACAGTCAGCTGAGCCATGGCATATTGTAGGAACTCAGACCAACCTGCTGTTTTTCAAAATGATTTGAATACATATTCAGACTTCTGGAGAAAGTCGTTTTGTCAAGATATTTTTAGTGTTCCTAACCTGTGCGCTGGCTCACAGTACTCTGTAGAGAGGTTCTCAAACACATTCAGTCACCTGAGGGCTTCTCCCAGCAGCTCTCTTGGCAACCTGTTCAAGGGCCTTCATTCCCGGAGTCTAGGCTGAAGCCCAAAGACGTGCATTTCTTGGGGCAAGGATTTTGTTATAGAATATTAGTGACTGCTTGCAAGACAAGCATCCTATAGGATGGGCACCAGATCAACTGTGAGCTGCTCAACTGCCAGTCCATCTCCCAGCTAAGGTGCCTGGGAAGATGAATCGAAAGCTTGGCTCCCCGCCACCCTGCAGGAGAGCTACCTGGAGTGTCTGGCTGCAGACCTGGGCCTGTCCTAACCCTGATTGTTGGAGCCATTTAGGGAATAAACCAGTGAATAGAAGTTCTCTGTCTCTCCTTCTCTCTGTAACCCTGCCTTGCAAAACATTAGAGAGTTTAAAAAAACCAAAACAGTCTGCATTTCTAACAAGTGCCCGGATGATGTGGGCCCGGGGGCCTCCTCTGAAGAGCACACACATTGCTGTATTGACCCAACAGAGCCTCAACTTCTAAATTCATCTTTGTCACTGTTTCTCTGAGAAGTTCTTGAATTATAAGCCAGTTTTCTGTGCTTTTGGAGTGCAAATCCACAGAACATGGTGGCTAAATTTCCTTCCATTCTTCTCATGTCCTTCTCCCTTCCTAAATTGTTAAATCTTTAAAATAATTTTCAGAAATATTCTGTGATTTAGTTTGATTTTCTCGACTTCAGCAGAAATTAAATATTGCTGGAAATGAAAACTTGAGAAAACATGTAGGTGATATTTTTTAAATTACGTTTTGGAAAACCACTACTTGAATATTTCAATATTCACTGTGTGAAACTTACATGTGAAATGTATTCTAAGCGAGTGTTTCTATCCATGCTTATTCTGTATTCACAGCTTCATCTACTACTTCAAAATTGACCTATAAGCTACTACTTATTTGTGTTAAACAGTGAAACCTTAGCTTGTCCAGAATATGATGAAATAGAGTAAAATTATCGGTGATTTCCTTACTACTCATTTAAGACATTTTCAATGTATGTGTTTTCAATTGTATGGGCAGAACTGACTACTTAATTTAACAAAGGGGTTAGGTGAGCTTGATTTTGGCATTATTTAGAAAAGGAGGTTAGTTCACGTTGCTGCCAAAATGCACCTCTGAGTATTTTATTAACATTTAGCATAGGTAAAATGCGTCTTTACCTATGCCTTTTAATCTTTTTAAATCTCAACAGTTTTCAACATTTTCGTATTCACTTCCCAGGAAAAGCTCATGTATGCTCAAAGCAGGGGTAGATACATAACATAGGCTTCATGATAAAGCTAGTAGGATGGGGACACAGGAGATTATGTAAGGGGTAGAAGACAGTAGCAACATTTGCCAATATCTCTATACCAAATAATGCAGCATCTACACCGAAATGTGTGTGCGTGAATGCACCTGTTCCTCCACAAACAAACGCATCAGAAGTGAGATTTGTCTTTAGTGTTGATTCTATACATTTGCCATAGTAAACAGTGCTGCAATAGAAGTGGAAGTGCAAGTGTTTGTTGCAGATACTGACTACATTACCAGACACAGGATAGCCATATGGCAGTCTGTTTTTAGTTCTTGTGCTATTTCCATACTCTTTCCCATAACCACGCTCTAGCATGTATTCCCAGCAGTGGTTCTCTTTTCTCTACAACCTCACCAGCATTTGCTATTTTTTACTTTATTTATAATGACAGCCATATTACTGGAGCAAGATAATTCCTCATTGTGAGTTTTGCTTGTATTTCTCCAATGGCTAGTGATTCTGGGAAGTTTTTAAATTGTTTATTGGGCATGCATATCTTACATGGAAAAGATGTCTCCTGAGATCATTTGCCTATTTCATTTTCAAGATGTATTTCAAATGTAAAACATCAGAAAAAGATGGGTATAGAGCTGAGAGAGAGAAACAGACATATCATCCATCTATCCACTGGCCCACTCTTCACATGCCTTCAACAGGTGGGCCTGCTGAGGCCAAAGCTGTGAGCCAGGAACTCCACCTATGTCTTGTACATGACATGAGCAGCTGAGGCGCCACCTGCTCCTCCCAGAACGTCCGTTAGCAGAAAGTTGGCCCGCAGGCACAGCAGCAGGGCTACGTTCTAGAAGCTGCTGTGCCGTGACTGACTTTTCTACATCACACCTTCCACCCCACCCACTTCTTAATTGTTGTTGTTGAATTTCTTCAGTTATTTTTATATTCCTCATATTGCTCCTTTATCATGTGCAGAGTTTGCAAATATTTTTTTCCACTCTGTCAGTTGTATGTTGATTGTTTCCTTTGCTGTGCAGGAACTTCCTATGCTGGCATAATTCCACTGGTCTTTTTGCTTTTATTGCCTGTGCTTTTGAGGATATTGGGCAAAAAAAGCATTGCCTGCACCCATTGTCTTAGAGTGTTTCCTCCAAAAATTTCATTGTGTGAAGTTTTAAATTTCGATCTTGGATCACCTTTGAGTTATGTGTACTGTCTATTTGATAGTGTTCCATTTTCCAATTTGTGAACTTCAGAAGTCCTTCCATTTTTTATGTGTCTTCTTCAATTTTTCTATAAATGTTTTCTACTTTGACTATAAAAGTCTTTCACATCCTTGGTTAAGTCATTTATTTTGTAGCTATTTTGAAAGGGACTGTTCTTATAAGTTTGTGGCCACTGAAATTATTGTATTATAAACATGTATGTATATTTACATACCTACATAAATGTAAATAGATATATTACTATCCTCTATGTTGATTACATATCCTGCAACTTTTAGGAACTCAATTGTAAGTTCTAATAGTCTCTTGATGATTCAAGTTTAGTAAGTTTTTTGTTTCCAAAATGTATTCATCATAGGGTCTCCAGTTTGGGATGTAATGTTCTTTGTAATAGTTTATAATGGTACTTTTATTTCTGGGGAATCAGTTTTATATTTTATTTTTCTTCTGTAATTTAATTGATTGAATTTGTCTTTTGTTTTCTTAATCTGGCTAGTGGCTTATTAATTTTGTTTACCTCAAAAACTAGTTTTTCACTTCATTAATGTTTTGTGTTGTTTGTAAATTTCTGTCATATCCTCAGTGATGTTTTTATTTCTTTCTACTCATGTAGAGTTTTTTGTTCTTGTTTTTCTAAGTTTTGTTCTTGTTTTTCTAAGATGCATTGTAAAGTTGCTTATGCAGCATCTTTCCCATCTTACAATCTAGACTTATTTCCATAAATTTGCTTCCTTTTTTTGTTTTTGCTGTATCCTGTAAGGTTTGATATATTTCTCTTTTTATTAGTTTCAAGTAACTTTTTAAATTGCATTTTGATTTCTTCATTGCATTTTTCATTGCCCATGTAATTGTATAATTTCTTTTTGGTTGTTAATTTCCAGTTGTATTCCATAGTAGTCAGCAAAGTATACCTGGTGTGGGTTCAGTTTATTTGGGTGTTTCACACCTGGTCCTGTGGAATTGTGTGTGACGGGTCCTAGATCACGTGTATGCCCCGTATGCTAATGAGAAAAACATGGTGAGCTGTTCTATAAATGTCTAGTAGGTCCATTTGTTCTGTAGTATAAATCTGTGATTTGGTCATTTTTTTAGCCTGGCTCCGTCGTTCCCTGACACAGCTGGGATGTTGAGGGCACAGAATGGCATCAGAGTGGGGCTCACGCATTTCTGCAGCTGCCTGCTCTGTAAGACATCCCCACAGACCTGTCTCGCAGAACTGCTTCTGCTGATGGGAGACTTGTGTTCCTGACCTCAGGGCTGGTTTTCATTGTATCCACTTGTTCTTTTCTGCTATTTGCTGCTGGTTCATAGTTGTGCTGTCTACCTGAATTTGTCACTCTTACGGTGTATTTGTTTCACTGTTTTACTTAACTGCTTGCTCTTTTATCTCCGAGTAATGTTACAGCCATTTGTTGGGATTTCTTTTTTTTTTTTTTTTTTTTTGAGAGGATTCATAAAATTCCCTTTCTTTGTGATCTGAAATGAACACATTATTGTTTTCCTTTGCTTTTCATATTCCTTACATTGCTGAGCTGATTTCTGTGCCCTGGGGACCGTCTCATTATCTCTGCCTTAACTACTGTCCTCTTCCTCTTGGCCATTGTGTTTCCCGAGTGTACACCATGACCCTTGGCCTTCACTTGTCTTTCATTCTGTCCTACTTCTATTCTGTATACTATTTCAGTGTGTCCTATTCCTAACAACTTAAGCTTGTCAAGAAGAGTATTTGAAATTATTTTTAAAGAATTGGTATATGAATTTGTTGTATTCCTTTTTTGTCTAGTTTTGGAGGCAAAATGCTGTCATGGAAAAGATTCTTTCAAAGTAGCACGTGCCGCCTGCGTCTGAGCAGTTTGGATGTTTCATACCCTTTGCATCTGCCATTGATGTTATCATCAGTCAGAGATATGAGCTTCGGCTCTGATCCATTTTACCAAGAATATTGTCCTTATCTCCCTGGTGCTGTTCTGCCCTAGCATATTCATACTTAATTAATTTTTTTGGTGCCTTTTGTAACTGTTTTGGTGGTATAAATAGATTGGGGAATGAGAAATTAATTGAAGGGAGCTTACATTTACCTGTGAAGACATGTTGGGTTCAGCATCAGAACGCTAACCTGTTTTCACATGGCTGAACAGTATTGCACGAAAGTGAATAATAATTGAAATATATATGTTGCCGTGATTATCTTACGTTTCTGTACATCTTACTCCAGTCTTAATAAGGGCCTTCAGTTGCCATTCAAGTCAAACCATCTGCTTGGGCCTGGCATGGTAGACTATTGGCTAAAGTCCTTGCCTTGCATTTGGCCAGGATACCATATGGACCCTGGTTCTGGATCCGGCAGCCCTGCTTCCCATCCAGCTCCTTGCTTGTGGTCTGGGAAAGCAGCAGAGGATGGCCCAGATCCGTGGGTCCCTGTACCTGTGTGGGAGACCTGGAGGAGGCTTTGGGTTTCTGGCTTCAAATCAGCGCAGCTCTAGCCGTTGCGGTAACTTGGGGAGTGAATCATCGGACGGAAAATATTTCTCTCTGTCCCTCCTCCTCTATATATATCTGACTTTTCAATTAGAAATATAAAAAAAAAAGAAAGAAAGAAAGAAAGAACGTCGTTGTGTCGAGGGGTTTAGTTTGGAGGTTGTGTGTCATGCCAGGATACACACCTGTCATCTCACCTAGTGTGATTTCTGTGCTTTCAAGCTTGATTTCACTGAAAGGCTGGTTTTTTATTTTTTTAATGGTGTTAGATTTTAGTTTGCATTTAGTGCATTTCTGTATTTATTGGGAAAACTGAGTTTGCACCTACTGTCTTTCCTATGAGTAACTGAATTTAATACAACTGTATTATTTTCCCTTATTGACTCGTTTTGGATTCTTTTATTTTAAAATTTTATTTCATTTCCCTCTAGTAATGTGTTATTTATGAATTAGTTCACTCTTTTCCTAATGTTTTTCATGGAGATTACAACATGCATACTTTCTTAACAATTTTAATTTTAAGAAATTGACATTTCTCTTGCTTCAATTATTTGAAAAACACAGAAAATATTAATGCTCTTTGCTCCTCCTCTACATTCTGTTGTGCCTGCCTTGCAGTCCTGTACATATTTAAACTACCATAAACACTATCATTATTTTTACAAATATCTGTTGTGTTATTTGCATGTTTCCCATTTTCTGGGTCTGCATTCTATCCTGAATTTGCATGGTTTTTCATTGACTCATTCTTTTCATCTTTATGAAGGGCTGTCTTTATTATTATTTTTTAGTTTAAGCTTTCAGGTATTCAGTATTATTTTTCTTAAGAGATTTGATTTATTTTAATTTGAGAGGCAAAGTTAGAGAAGGAGAGAAAGAGACGGAGAGAGATCTTCCACTCCTCAAATGGCTGTAGTGGCCAGGGCTGAGCTGATCTGAAGCCAGGACCCAGAAGCCTCTTCCAGGTCTCCACGCGGGTGCAGGAGCTCAAGAATTTCAGGTAGCTCTGTGGAATGTGGAACATCTGGGGCACAAACTGAAGCCAATACGGAATGCTGCTACTGCAGATATAGCCCCAGCCTCCCACACCAGGACACAAACCCCATTATTTTTTTTCTAATATTTCAACCTTGTTGTCTGAAAAAGTACTTAATTTTATCTTCATCTGCAAAGAATATTGTCACTGAGAATGATATTTTTCTTTGACATCTACCCTATTTCAGTTTTTTAAGGATATTGCACAATTAGAAAATAGAATGTCTCCTGTTTTACTTTGTTTCTATGTAGAATTACTTTAACTCAGTATATATTTTTATTCTATTTCTCCCCTTGTCCTGGATGTTGGCCTCAGAAATCTTCAGGTGCTGTTTCCCAATGTTTTTAGTAGCGAGTTTTACATTCTTAGCCTACATTTGTAGCATAATGTGGAGATTTTATCTGTTGCAGCTACTCAAATAGCCAGAATCAGGGGTAGACATTTGGTCTAAGAGTTAGGCCCCTGGCTAGGATGCCCACATGCCCAGCTCCAGTTCTGCATCCGGTGCCCTGCTGATGCACAGACGCTGGGGGGAGTCCTGATGAGCCAGGCAGTTGGGTTCCTTCCTCTTAAAGCTTCAGCTACACTCAGCGCACGGTTCTGGGGGCAGTAGGCAACCTCTGCGTGTCTTTCTCCCAGCACCATGTGGAAACAGTACTTAGCGGTAGAGTTCTTAGTGGTCTTTGAGCAAAGGTTAATCTCTGAATATGCAGGACATTTCATTTAATAATAGGACTTCCATGTTGCAGTCTTCTCATGATGTAAGCATATTATCATTTCCATTATGGATCAATGAAAAATTTGCCTTTGAAATCGCACGCGTTAACATTCTGATAGGAAGAATATTACAGTCAGAGATGGCAAGGACCAACAGATAAAGCTGCTTTGACTCGTTATTCCCTTACATAATACAACACTTCGGGAGGAATGAGATTTATTTAGGCTAGGAAAAAAAAAAAAACTATGTCAGCCCTCAGTGAGTGTAGACTGACCTTTTAAATACGCTGCAGGTAACATGAGCCACCTGGGTTGTATTGAGGCTTCAGATCATAGTTAACATTGTGATTGAAAAAGTTGAAGAAAAGGAGAGTCGTCTTAACACTGAAGAAATTACAGAGCAGTCTGCTGAGCCTGCGTAAGTGAGGGCGAAAGTGGCGCTGAGCAGCTGTGCTGTCCACCGGAACGGACGGTCAAGTGACAAGTCGATGAGACATGATGGCGTGTGCGGTACAAAGAGGACAGATGCGCGGGGTGGAGGAGGCCAGAGTGCTTGCTGGTTCATGCCGTAGAAAAGAGATTGTTTAAATAGTAAACCTTCTCGGAGTAAGTGGGGATTCATGTTCTGAAGAGGCTGTAGTCGCCCCTGTGTTGTCAGGTCGGTCGTGGTTCACGGGCGTGGGGAAGCTGTGCAGATCACCGAGTTCTTCACGTGGCCCGAAAGGCGAAGGAGGCCCTGCTGGAGCAGAAGCAAGTGCGTGTTGAGGGCCAGCGTTTGTCCCGGTTGTGAGGTGCGGCCGACGCGGAGGAGAGGAGCTGAGGGCGCTGTGCAGGAGAGCGCGAGGGCGCGGTTCATCACTTCCCTTCGCCTCGGGACTCAGTCCCTGACAAAGCCAGCCAGCCGCAGGTTCGTCAGGGAGTAACCTTGGACAGACAAAAGCTGAGCAAAGACAGGTGATGAAGCCGTGTGCCTTCAGCTGCAATCATGACGTCAGTTTAATGTGCACATGTTGGTAATGAAGCGAGCACATAAACCTTGATCTGGGGAAGGAAATGACTGCTTTATAACTGCTTCGTAATTTGGGGGAGAGCACGTGACTGCGCAGGAGCGCTGAGAAGTTACAGCGTGTGGTGAGCTACTCGAAGAAATCTGTGACTCAAAGCAGCAGATTGTTATATAAGAAATTGGAAACTTTTTAAGAAAACAAAAATACACGATCTGTAATCTTGTTACAGTGATAAATATTGATAATGTTTTGGAACTAAGCTTTTTTGATTTTACTTTCTTCTTTTTTAAGATTTATTTTATTTTTATTGCAAAGTCAGATATACGGAAAGGAGGAGAGACAGAGAGGAAGATCTTCCGTCCGATGATTCACTCCCCAAGCAGCCACAATTGCCAGAGCTGCGCTGATCTGAAAGCAGGAACCGGAAGCCTCCTCTGGGTCTCTTATAAAGCTGCAGGGTCCCAAGGCTCTGGGCTGTCCTCTGCTGCTTTCCCAGACCACAAGCAGGGAGCTGGGTGGGAAGCAGGGCTGCCGGGATTAGAACCAGGGTCCATATGGGATCCTGTGCATGCAAGGCAAGGACTTTAGCCGCTAGGCTACTGCACTAGGCCCTGATTTTACTTTCTAAATTTTTTCAGAATAGTTTCAGATTTAAGTTGAAAAGCATTATACCTTAAACAACATAAAAGTTTGATAAAATGAGATACCAGTCTTTCATTTTTTTTTGCCATTGATATGAAAGCAAAAATATACTAATTAGAAATATCTTTTTTGTACCTTAACCCAATTTAAAAAAACATGTCCTTAATATATAAAATCATAATAAAAATGCTCCTTATTCTAAGCTGCAGGATGGATCTTCCACACTCTGTTGGCTACCTAGAATATTTTTAAAGAACTCTTTTTCAACATGGAATTAAATATAGCTAATGGCTGTATTTTTAAAAATATATGACCTCTTTAATCCAATAATGAATTAGAATGAAATGTATAAAACTAATGAGTGAATAGAGGTTAAAATGGTACATTGAGCACAAGCAGGAATCTGATACTAACTCATGGAAGAATCACTAGAAGTTATTGCACATATTTTTACTTTTATAACTCTATGACTGTGTTAGAAACCAAGACAGGAGTACTTGGTGACTGGGGAAGGCCAGTGGAGTCGGAAACCCTTGTGGCCTGCCTGTCGTCAGACTCCAGGAGCCGCTGAAGCCGGCGCAGGAACAGCGCCTCGGGAGAATGGCGGAATGCAGGTGTGAGACCTGCTTGCTCACTGTGAGCGTCAGGGAGTGGAGGCACCAGCACGGACAGAACAGCCCAACCCAGGGGCTGAGATCCAGCAGCGCAAGAAGAAAACAGTAACTGGAGTCAATATAAATTATGTTTTCGCATTTAAGAAATGATCGGTGGGAAGTCTTGAAGACACAGAGTGTGAATTTTGAAACAAAACAGAATGGAAAACAATGATGAGGATGAAAACTAGCAAACTGAAAAACAACTCAATGAATCTCTTGGCATATGGCTGGAAATAGATAAAAAGGAAGTTAAAGAAATACTCTGAGCTTTAGGTTTGCTCATAGACAATGGCCAAAAAAAGGGAAAAAGCATCATTTTAAGATGAGGAATATACAAAATAGTCACAGGACAAAAAAATACAGACTGCACCACATCTGGATTTTATTACTGAGACCACAACTCAGTGAACAGAATGGATGAAAAATTGTCTTAAAACTCACTGATGAAATCTACAAATGAGTATGCACTTGAACAATAAAAAGGAAGGAAATGAGATTCAGTTTGTACCATTTGTCTTTTTGGTAAAAGGAGGTACAAGAAAACAATGTGGGGATGGATATTGTGGCTTAGAATTATGCCTTCACCTCCCTTTCTGGTCAAGCCCTTGCTAATGCGTCTTTAAGCAGTAGTTGCTGCTATAAACACTTGAGTCCCCGCCACCAGTGTGAGATACCCAGCTGGAGTTTCTGGCTCCTGGCTTCAGCCTGGTCCTACCCCAGTTTCTGTGGACATTTGAGAAATGAGTCAACAGAGAGAACTCTCTCACACACACTCTCTCCCTCTATTTCTCTCTCTCTTTTAAATACATTTTCATGAAAAAAAAGAGAGTAAAGAATATAAAAAATCTGCAAACATATCTGGAAAGAGAGAGAGAGAGAAAGAGAGAGAGAGAGAGAAATATTGTCCAAAAACATGGTCACAGAAGTCACAGAACAAGGACAAAAGAAATGAACAACAATTCATTTCTAAAAGGGGCCACACAATATCTCATTGTGATTTTGACTTCCATTTGTTTGATGACCATCTTTCAAATTCTTGAGGCCATATATGTCTTCTTTTAAAAAAATTATTTATTTGTATCGGACAGGCAGATTTGTAGAGAGAAGGAAAGACAAAGAAAGTTCTTCAATTGGCTGGTTCACTCTTCAAGTGGCCGCAACAGCTGGAGCTGAGCCAATCTGAAGCCAGGAGCCAGGAGCTTCTTCCAGATCTCCCACACAGGTGCAGGGTCCCAAGGCTTTGGGCCGTCCTCGACTGTTTTCCCAGGGCACAGGCAGGGAGCTGGATGGGGAGTGGGGCTGTTGTAATTAGAATTGGTGCCCGTATGGGATCTTGGGCATGCTAGGTGGGGAGTTTGGCTGCTAGTCTACTGTCAAACCCTATGTCTTCTTTTTAAGGTATGTCTTTCTGATTCTTTTGTCCTTCTACTTAATTCTTTCTCTTTTCTTTTCTTATTCAGACTTATATATACTCCCCTCTTAAGATGTGGATATAAATTTTACCATGACTATATACACTAAAAAATATTTAAGCAAAAGAAAAAAAAGAAAATGATAGACTCGACCTAGCATGGTAGCCTACTGGTTAAATCCTTGCCTTACGTGTGCTGGGATCCCACATGTGTACTGGTTCTAATCCTCACTGCTCCACTCCTACCCAGCTCCCTGCTAGCAGCCTAGGAAAGCAGCAGAGATGGCCTGAGCCTTGGCACCCTGCACTTGCATGGGAGACCCTGAAGAAGCTCATGGCTCCTGTTCGGATCGGCTCAGCTGGCCGTTTTGATCACTTGGGTAGTGAACCAGTGCCCAGGTCTTTCCCTCTGTATCTTCTCCTTTGTGTAAATCTGCCTTTCCGATAAAAATAAGTAAATAAATCTTTAAAATAAAAAGAATGCGTAAAAAATGAAGCCATAGACTTAATGATTTTGTAAGAGCTAATGATTGTGTAGAACTACCACTCATTTTGCAAGCCTCATACTCAGCATATACTGTAGACTGTGATACTGCATTGATCTTTTTTAAGTTTATTTTTCTTATGCCGTGCTATGTTGTTTTTGAAAATCAAATCAGATTTTATGGTATTAGAAATACATTTTCATGTATTTGTTTTAAAGAAAATAACAGCATTTGTTTTTATCTTATTCCAAGAAGTAGGATTCCTACTTACTAAACCACATGGAGAAGCAAAGCAGTGAGCCGTGTAATTGAGGGAACAGTAGATGTAGTTTGATGACTGACCTGCGTCCAGGCTTTGTCATGGGAATCGGTGAGGTTTACTTTCCGAGTCCTCAGAGTGTCTTGTGTCCTGGGTGATTGATTCAGGAGTTTGCGTCCTAAGCACAGCAGGATCTCTATGTCAAGGGCAGCGTGCGGGAGTGGACCAGCAGGAGGGTGTCTGGCAGATGCCCAGGCTCAGGGAACAGGGGAAACACCAACGTTTGCACATATTGGACCTCCTTTGGGATTACTGGCTTTTGTGTGTTTTCCCAGAAGGTCCAGAGCCTCCCTCCATGAGTGCAGGAGAGTGACGTTCCCTGCCTGTGTCCTCTGTTCTCTCCCTGCTGTGTAACATAGGCAACGCCCTTAAGAAGGGTTTGCTGAATTGATCCAATAAAGGCCTGATGGTTATGAAATAAGATTTTTGTTGACTATTAGAATGGTTAAAAAAAAATAATATTCCTGCCTGACTTCACAAGGATGTATCATTCTCCCTCTGCATTACTTTTTATCAGTGCCCACCTGGGATTATGATAGTCAGGGTTAATCCTATTGAAGACCTTATGTTCTCTGCTGTGATAGCTGGGACATTCTGGCATGAACCTATTTTAAGCAGGAATAAATAGAGAAGGAGTTGAAGTTGATATCTCAACACCAGTAGGGAATACATGAATTTAATCTTTAAAATAATGTCTTTATATATTGTTTACTAAACAAACATCTAAATATAGTTATCACTAGAAGAAATAATTCATTATTCAAGTATTGATTGTTTGGTTCATTCACTCTTTCATTATTATCGGAGGCTCTGAACAGAGAATAGCAAATGTTTTGAACGTTTCCTGATCCTGAGGAAATGTTCTGCCAGTTACTTAAGTTTATTTTATTTAATTTTTAAAGAATCATTTATTTTTATTAGAAAGGCAGATTTACAGAGAAAAGGAGAGATATAGAGAAAGATCTTACCTTCACTGGTTCACCCTCCAAGTGAGCCTCAACTGCCTGACATCAGAGGCCAGGAGCTCTTCTGGGTCTCCCACACGGGTACAGGGTCCCAAGGCTTTGGGCTGTCCTCGACTGCTTTCCCAAGCTACAAGCAGGGAGCTGGATGGCAAGTGGAGCAGCTGTGACACGAACCAGCACCCATGTAGGATCCTGGCACTTTTGCAAGGCGAGGATTTAGCCACTGATCAACACGCTGGGCCTGAAGTATTTAAGTTTAAAATGCAGTGCTTTAGAAGTATGGATCAAATACACAAAAGCAGCTTAGTTGCCAATAGTTAATCAAGAACTTTAGTGGTTTACAGTTTTCTCTCTGGAGCAATGCAGCATTTTAGCTAGTTTTCATTTGAACCAACCAAATGATGTAGAATGATATAAGAATGGGTAAAATTTATGCACAGGTACAAGCCTTAGTAAATCAAACAGTTCAGAGTTTTGTTGTCATTGTGTTCCTGAATATTTATACACGCAAAATCCAATTTGTTTAGAAAATTGCCATCATGTAGACTAGAATAAATATGTTCTGAGCGCAAACTCATGTTTTTCTTTGGATTAATTCAATTTATGAAACCATATATCAAATCCAATACTTGTACAAGTATAATGCCATTTAAGGAGAATTACATGAAGATTTCAAAACATGTTTTTATTTTTTTTTTAAGAAAAGCATTTTAAGGAATCCTTAAGAAAAGAAACCAAAGTGTATAGGAATGGATACTTGCTAACAGTGCCTGCACAGACTATCTGAGTAGTCTGATACACTGACCAATAACAAATGAGGATGCCATTAGCAACCAGATGTCACAGTGTCAGATGGTACTGTGGAAGATTTTGCTTTTCAGCCAGATTTGGTGAGTAGGATCTAAATGTGAGGACCACGCATCAAGTATCTCACCTTCTCGAGACAAACGAGTACGAGTGAAGTCCCACAAGCCCCACCACACCCTGGCATCGCTGCAGGCACCTGCTCTGACCGCCCGTGTAAGGAAGGTGATGGATGCACCATCATTCCTTAGACTGGTGATGCTTGGGCAGAGAGGGGAGGATGCTACATCTTTCTGCCCCTTCCTACACTCTCTAAGGACATCAGGTGCCGCCTTCCCCACGGAGTTCTGGCGTGAGACTGGCACTTATGTATCCGCCTGTGTGTATTGCTGAGCAGCTCTCCGCACTAAGGGAGAGAGAGAGAACACAGACTCGGGGAGAGAGAAGAGGAGGCTGCCAGGAGCAGCCTGCATGCCCACACTCAGGTAGAGGAAGGCAGTGTGTCATCTGTGTGGCCACCACAGAAGGAAGCCATGAGCAAGGCGCTCGTTCTTTTGTGGACAGACCTCACAGCAGCTAAGGTTGTTATGAAAAAATGCATACCGCAAAAAGATAAATGATGAAATCTGTATTCACTATGTCAATTTCATGTGGTAATTAAAAAAAACAGCTAGCATATTCAGTGATTGTTTTACAACTTTATCACACTTTGTGAAATAGCATAGTAATTTTTGAGGAGTTCTAAAATCCTTAGAGTTTAGAGGAAAAACACTTAAGTGACAATTTTGCTGTTATTAAAAGCAGTATATCATTACTGTCTTTAATTCTGTAAAGTCTGGGTTCTTTAGGAGGACAGTATTTTAAAAAGGGAAAAACTGTTGTATAGTTGCAGAGTCTCAGGACTGGGGGGGGGTCTCTGACATCAGTTCTGCTTCATTCTAGGGGGCAAATGCCAAACCAGATTCATTGAGTGGAGGAGATTTTATATCTAATGCTAATGGCAAAAGCATGAAACACACGGGATGTGCAGAGAATCTGGTGAACTGTGTAGCTGTTGGATTCCATCATGACAGAACGGCTAACATGATAGTGCATTCAGTCAAGTTCAGAACAGGCACAGTGTGGATAGTACTTTTCAGTTGCTCCTCGTTGACTATCTGCTGTAACTACCTGACCTACACGATTAAAATAACATCTGTAGTGCGATGGGTCTGTGTTCGTCCTCTTGCAAGGTTCCAGCTCTGCTCATCCTCTTGCATGGAGTAGATTTAGTACTGGTCCTTAGTTAATGCTCACTAAGTGATCTGTCCCACTCTGAATGCTTACTGGAGCTCAAAGCAGCAGATAGGTTAGCCTCCATCCTAAAGACAGGTCAGACACTGAAGAAAGCTAAGCAGCTTGCTAACCCACAAAGCTGATGAGCGGTGGAACTAGAATCTGAGCCCAAGCTAGCAGGCTCTAAGTCTATTTTCTTTACTCTCCAAGTTTCTGCCCATCTGATCGTGGTGGAGTTCTATTTTTACCTTCCTGTAAAACAGGATATAGCTTGCTTATATCAGGGCTTTTTGTTTTTAGCTTCTGATAATGCACTTGTTCAAAATTCATGTGGAAAATAACACCTTAATCAGCATGAAGCACGCAGTGCCTAGAACAATTCATCTGCTTAGGCCATTAATGTCACTCGTCTGCTATGCCCTGTGCAGACTGGTGTCTGTGCGGGGCAGTGTCCTGCATAGCCAGTCTTGGAGCATCTCCTGTGGTTGAATCTACCCTAGCAGTGAGGCATGGCATCACGTAGCAGTTAAGGTCAAAAACTGAAATCACGTTTGACCGATCAACTTCTGGCTTTGCCACTTACCAGCTAGGAGATTTCAGGCATGTTAGTCACTGGCGTTAGTAATAGTCTATCCTTGCCTTGTTGATGATTATTAAATTTATGAATCCCTTTATGTGGAATATCATGCGAGCCTTTACTATATATATGAACAAACAGATCTGTTTCAGATGCCTCAGTGGTGGGTAAGTGAGGTCTAGGCCTTGCATCGTCCAGAGAGTCGGTGTTCAGGTGTCCTCCCAGGGGCGTGGCTAGGGACCAGGGCCTCTGCAGCACTTTGGAAGTTCTACATTGCCTCTGTTAAGCTCAGTTGGAGCTGGCTTTGTTTTAGCATCAGTTTCACTGCACAGGCAATATCCAACAACTGGCCTGGGGGAAGGATTCCTTATTCTCAGTGACTACAGGTGGTCTTCAGAATTGAGAGGGCAAATTCTCCTGACCCGCTTCAGCCGGTATCATAAGCTGGCCCTGCCACAACTCACCAGCTTCTTATGTTTATAGGGCTTCATCCATGCAGACAGATCATCAACACAACAGCTGTGGTAGCCCAGTAAGTCTCTCCTGTCTACACCCATGCAAGTTTGTACAACAAATTCCAGATTGAAGCAGGGCTTGTGATCCAAACTTCATAATTATAGAATGTGATTCCTTGCCATTTAACTACTGCAAACATTTGAAAACACTTAGTTTTACTGGATATCTTGTTCTTTAATGTAAATCAGGCATGATAATTCAAAAATGCCTATTTAGAGATTTTTTTATTTTACTCTACTACTGATGGTATAAGCTGTTGTTAGGTTGTAGCTACTGTTCTCTGTGGAATGTAGTAAGTATTGCAGTATTTCTCTGGAGTTCATAGAATTATGTTTGGTTTTTGGGAGGGGTAGCTGTATGTAAAGCATACTGTGATATGTTTTTGGGAAAGTATACGGAGGAAAAATTCATGCCAGCTGAACACTGGGAAAATAAGATGACTTAATTTTGAATTTCTTATTTAAAAGCAGATATTAAACCAACCATAAAATATACCTCATACTGTATGTCATATGAGCCAATCTGAAGCCTCCATCTTAATTCATAGTTCAAGGTTGCCATTTTTATAATCACCGCAAGAATTTTTGAGGAAAGATTTCATTGTTTGTCAGCAGGGATTTAATGCCATCTTAAACTCCAGTGTCTTAGTCTATTTTCTTTAAAATTATAGATGATTTGTGGAAGATTAAGATGCCCATATAAAGTAAACAAAAAGCTTGAGATTTGAGCTGCTTAGAAATGAATAACTCTACAATACGCTCGTCACACTATAAATTTAATGTGAACCTGTCAGTGAAGGAGCTCTTACGACGCTGTCTAATGTCAAAGGGAGCGTTCACAACACTGGAACATGGATGAAAATCAAGTGCACGAGCCTGGGAGAAACGTGACATAATGAACAGAGCACAAGAAAAGTAAATTTTTTTCTGTGTGTGAAGGTTAGTGAAAGTTGCTGACCTACGATGGCACAAGACGCTGTGGAGTGGAATAGCTAAATCTGATCTCGTGTGCCCTTACTCCTTCCGTCATCATAGGTAAACACCCTAGCACCCAGGAGCCTCCTGGACCTGGGACGAGACACCAAGAACTATGCTATCAGTATGACAGGCAGTGTGGACTCCACAGTGATGCCATGGTCTCCTTTTCTAGACCGTAAGTCTTCACATTAGTAATCCTGCCATTTTAGCTTCATTTTGGGAATGTCAGGGTCAGTTGGAGGAAAAGCTGTTAAATAGCATTCTAAGTGTGAACGCTCTGCCTTTGTGCTAAACACATTCCCTGTTGGGAGCATCTGACTTGTGTCTTGGAGTGACTTCTGATTTTAGCAGTCCATTGGAGAGGGGAGTTGGAAAGTTGCCTTGTAATATTACCCATGTCCCCTGCATCCTATGTGAAACACCATAGTAATAAAGCTGGGTAGAGTTTGGATTAGGGGGAAAATAGTTTGTCTTCAAAATGAAAATATACACGCATAGCATTTTTGAATTGGTTAAAGAGATTTTAGATATTTGAGGGTAAGATCAAATGATTCATCAGTTTAGAATTGGCAAAGCACATGTGAATATTTTAACTAATATATTCATGATTTTAGAAAGATTTAGCATTGTCTTAGCTTTGAAGTGCATAATTAGCATGGGCCATGAATATTTATTTCAAACAAGAAAAGATTTCAATGTCTCTTCAGGGTCAAATAATAGAAAAGTGTAAATTATCTGTGTCATCTACACTTTGCCAGCTAAATAAAGAAAACAGAATATAAATGAAAGTGTTTCATAATATTCAAACTAGTTTGTAACATCCTTATCTGGTTTTTATTTCTTCATGGAACAGATCTTTACAGGCAAGCTTCTTTGTGCAACAAAAAAGAATTTTTAAGATCCTTCATTTCTGTAGGGTTTGTTCTTCCATTTTGTTGAATAAAATGCTTCTTTTACTATTATGGTAAGAGGTCAGTAGAGAAAATAAAATAAAAAATCAAATCTGTAAAATTGTTAAAAGGAAACAAGAGTTTCTTTACTGAAAAATTCCTTCTGCTTTATCCAGCTCGCAAAACAAGAAGAATCGGTACACACAGTCCCAAATGGCGATGGAGCCCTCACTTCTTTAACCTGCACATTTATTAACATGCTAATGAAGCCTGAAGTGTTTGAAGATCGTTTGTATAAAGTTATGACTTCCAGTGGGCTCTTCTGTTATTATAGAATGGGTGAATAAACCACCAGTAAATTTGAGTTTTCTCAAAGGCAACATTAAACATATTTGAAATAAAAACGCAGATTTTTTTCTGTTTAAAACAAATTTCTTGGACCCGGTGCAGTAGCCTAGTGGCTGAAGTCCTTGCCTTTATGTGCTGGGATTCCATATGGGCGCCAGGAGAGAGGGCAGGAAGGAGGAAAGAAATGGGGAAAGGTTGGAGAGAGAGGGAGGGTTGAAAAGAATATCACTTATTCTTAGAATTACAAGAAAAATAAGTAAAATACATGGAAAAGAGATTGTTCCAAGAAGAGGGAAAAAAACCCTCTGGCAGTTTGTTAAAATAAAAGAGACTCCTGCATCCTCTGTCATTTGAGCAATAAACAGTGAATGATTCTAGAAAACGAAGATGAAGAAATGATTTCATTGGAATTCTCCTTTTGGACATCCAGTCAAATTTTAGTGTCAGCATAATAAAAATTAGTAAAGGTAAAAAGTAGAAATAAGGGTTTATTTTGTGTGCTTTTTTGCTTTCATAATGAAACAGCTGGTTTCATTTAAATAAACTTGGATACACGTGAATTCTGAAGTACTTATGTTTTTTTGCTTTTACACAAAGAATGACTTTAAGAAATGAATGCCTGTGAAATAGGAAGCAACTTAGACTCATAAGTAATGAGGGTGCCTTGAGAGTGACAGCTTAAAACACAAGTTTCAGCTGATTCAGTGAAAACTCTTTTAATTGGCTGGACTTTCACTAAAAATATCTGTTGTGTTCAGTACTAGTGAAGACTGATTAACTGCTCTGTGAAACCGTAGGCCATTTCCGTCTCCGAGGGGAGGGCGGCAGGCTTACTGGAACGTGGAGCTTAGACAGGGGAAGGACATTTTGCACATTCACTGGTTAAAGATGGCGAGGTCTTACTTAGTTGGGGACTTGCAGCTTGCTTGAATAGGTGTAATATAATTGCGTGGTATAGTGGGGGTTATTGGAAGAGGATCCTAAACAAATGCAGGGAAGCTTTGCCAGTCCTGAAATTACTCTTTCTGGATTTTGATTTCCTGATTGCATCATAGAAAAGGGTGGCTTGGAAGTGAGTTTTTTTAAGGTCCATAGGTACTCTGTATCTGTGTGATACAAGTAGAGGATCCTGTGGCTGTGTTTGGATTCACTCTTTGATTGATCATTTGCTGGTACCTGGGTCTGTTCAGAATGTTTCCCACAGTGTTGATTTGTTTTCAGAGATCTTAATTCTGTAATATCTCCTTTTCTTGCTTTAAAGCAATATTCATAACTATTTTCTAAGTTAGGATCCCCAGTTCATGAGCAGGGCTTGGAGGCCTGTGGGAAAGAGAAGTTGAGGCTATTTGCACCACGTGCAATCCTTTCTGTACTTCTTGGAATGGAAAAGTTGACTCACTGTCTGAGCTTAATTATCTTGCTTCATTGAAAGCTGAAATGATAGTAGGTTGGGTAACTGAGTTTTGTCTTCTTGGTGCCAGGCTTTTAAAATACAGAAGTTATATGAATATCATCATTATGTTGTGAACTTATTTTTCCACAGTTATGGGGAATGAAAAGCCTCTTTTATTTCCTGTTTATGTATGATAATATGGACAGAATAATCTGCAGAGATGAGCAAAAGCCCTTTTTTGTTTGGCAATTTTAAATAGATTTGAATGGCTTTTTTAAAAACTAGCAGGCAGCCTTTCACATTCAAAACTTATTTGTAGAAGTATTATGCTATGCCTATTATTTCAATGGTTGTAGAGAGTATGTCTTCATTGTGCTATTAAAACTAATACAACAGGCTAACACCAAATAGCCATGCTTAATTTAAAGTTGATTGAAGAAATAATCACAATTTATAGAGTGTTAACACTATTCAAAATGTTTTCAGCAATAAGCTTATGTCGTCTATTATTTTAATAACAAAAATGAATATAACCATATTATGGGTGACTGACTGCAGGATGTAAAGATAGTGGTATTCATAACTCTACCACTTAAGTCCTGACCATTAACATGTGCACTTCAACCAATGTTTAAAGTACTAAGTCACGTATATAACCACCCTTTGTGGTTCCTTTTTGTAGAAACTATGAACATAAATCTTCTAAAAAGTTGAAGAACGGCCTGGTGTGTTAGTATAGTAGCTAAATCCTCGCCTTGCATGTGCAGGGATCCCACATGGGCGCCGGTTCATTTCCTGGCTGTTCCACTTCCCATCCAGCTCTCTGCTTATGGCCTGGGAAAGCAGTGGAGGACAGCCCAAGGCATTGGAACCGTGTACCTGCTGGGAGACCTGGAGGAAGAGACTCCTGGATCCAGGTTCCTGGCTTCAGATCAGCTCAGCTCAGGCCATTGTGGTCACTTGGGGAGTGAATCAGTGCCCAGATTTTTCTCTCTGTATCTTCTCTTCTCATATCTGGCTTTGAAATAAAAAAAACTACATTTTTAAAAAAGTTAATTAAAGGATTATCAGTAGGTGAATACATTTTGTCTTTTGTTTCAATCATGCACATATACAAAAGCAAAAGGAATTATCTGGAAGAAAAAGATGAAGCATCATGCAGAACTAAATTTCCAATTTCAGGATCATATATTTTTGCGAGATTGGACGATAGCACATAGATTAAATGTGATGGGATACCAGCCTGTTGCCATATTTTCGTTTTTAATTCAGTGTGTCTTTTGATAAATGGAGGAAGAAAAATACATTTTTTTGTTGTTTTTCTGATGGGGAAACCAATTGAATAATATTTCAAAGCTCCACCATGACGACCTGTGAGGCTCACATTGCTTTATAGATAGCCGGAGGGTGTGTTAGCTTTGGCATTTCACTTACCCTGAAAGTACTGGTGATACATGGGCCAGCACTGCATACAACTCTCATTTTTCTTTCCAAAAGTGCATAGTGTGTTTAGCTTTTTTTTTTTTTTTTTAAATCCATCCAAGACTGCCGTCTAGGGAGGCTCTCACTCAGAGCGCGGCAGCTTTGACGGAGCTGCAGCTCAGAGCGATAAGGCTAACGTTGGGGCCAGTGCTTGAGAGTGAATTGTTTACTCAGTGTCTGTCTCTGATCAGGAATAGGACGTATCCTTGCCCAGATCTCTTTGTACTGTTTTTGCCCTTTGAAGATAGAAGAAATTGAAAAATATTCACGAGGGTACTTTACAACACTCATGCAAAAACAGAACTAAAGCAAACGTCCGTTTTTCTGCAGAAGTAATTTGCAATCCATGTGTAATTTTTTCAGAATACACATTGCCATGAGCTTGTTGAGGAGCCTTTGTATAGATGCGAGAAGGGGCAGAGACCCTGAATGGGTGAGAAATACCATGCTTCATGTGGACTCAGGCATCGGGAGAGCTACAAGGCACAGTTCTTGCTCTGTTGAGTTAAACAAACAAACAAACTAGAGCCTTTTGTCAAAACTGAGAATCGTTCTCCAAATAAAACTCCAAGGTGTGTAAAACTCCTAAAGGAGAGAGCCAACAATACAGGTGTGAGAAAAGCTGAATACATTGCAATTAAGGTAGTTCTTCCTAAAACTGGTAGCTAGAGATCTTTGTGGACAAATCTAAAGGAAACTGACTCCAAGTGTGTACATCCGGATGCCCTCCTTAGCGTGTGTGCACCCTGTAGCCGGCCTGTGCCATCCGTCCCTGCCAAGCACAGAGCATCTTCCTCTGAACCAGGGTGCAGTGTGTAATCAATCACCTTTGATAACAGAAGAGATCACTTCACTTTGACAGATTACCCAAAACGGCCCTATCCCTTTGAGGATCTTCCTGTTGAAAAACGGAAACATGGCAATTCATCTCACAGGAGGAGAATGCTTGAGACGTGCCGGCAGCCAGATAACGAGCAAGCCAGCTTGAGGCCAGGTCAGAGTCCCACTGGACTTTAAGGATGAAACCTAGTAGGGGTGGCTGTGTTTATGAGTGATTAATAAGTTATCTTTAGAAAGTGAAGTAATTTACATTCTTTTTCCTTTTAAAAAAAATTGAGAAGCAGGTAGACAAAATGCGCACCCATCGGATGGTTTACTCCACAAACGCCTGACTGAGGTACAAGTTGGGAGCTGGAAACTAATCCAGGCCTGTCAGACAGGTGTCAGGAGCCGGAGGAGTGAAGCCATCGTTGCTGCCTCCCAGGGTAGTGTTAAGAGTCAAGCTGCAGTCTGCTAGCCAAATCCTGCATCTGTAAGTTACTTTAGATCTTTAAAAAATGAAAAAAAAAAAAAAAATGGAGCTACAGCTTGTCTTCATGAACTGGGAGCAAGGCAGTGGGGGAAGCAGCGTCCTCGGGGATGGTTTGATGGATTCGCTTTTTCATCATCTCCACTAACTCCCCCCAGCCAAGACCACCAAAAAAGAAAAAGAAAGAAAGCAACCCCAAGTCAATTAATGATTTGCATTAAGCAGTGTTTTATCATGCAGTGTTGTAAAGTACATAGTACATTCTTCAATTACTGTCAGATTGCCATGCTAAGCATCTTCTAACAGGAAAAATGGAGGCAGCAGAGAACTTCTTTTTTTCTCTAATCAGCATTCATCGAATTAAACTATGAGACATTTGTTAAGAATACCACAGAATTCCTTGTAGTATCAAAGAATCAACTTTGAGGTTTCCAAGAATTGATCTAGTTTCGTATTAATTAGGGTTCTGCCAATAGATACAGTGCACCATGAAGTGGTGCTAAAGATATGCTCAGAATGAATAGTAACCTTTACTCAGTGACATGTAAAGTGAATATTTTAGTGAGGAAATACTTGTTTTCACTCCAGCCTTCATTATTCATAATTGCCAGTTTCTGGTCCTCCCTCCCAGCAGTGGACACAGTAAAGCGAAGCCCAAGTAAGTTGTGTATAGGCTGCTGTGCCTTTTGACAGCATGGAATCTGCACTGAGGTGGGAGGTGCAAGAGAGAAGTGAGGAAGTGCAGATGTTGGAAAAGATGGAGGTACAGTAGATGTTAGATGACTAAGTTGGGAAGAAAACGGTCTTCCACTGTTTCTGATGATCAGTTTTTCCCTCTTTTTCCTGTTAATTGGATGACTATTGTTTGTGTGTATAGCTCTCTAACATACAGTAGCTTTGAGAGGAACAATAGCACAGGTTATTTGTGTGGTTGTAAATATGGAAGAATGTTTTAAAGTCAATGGGTTGTGTCACATCCAGAGGACAAAACTCAATTCTTACTTCAGAGAGAAATCATAACATTATGAAGAATGTTCTGTGACATCGTGGACTATCCAGTGGCAGCTGTGAAAAATTTCCGTGGAAACAGATACTGACAAGGATGTCTGAAAGTGAAACCTTCATAGCACTTATCAGTTGAACTAAAAAGGAAATGTCAATTGCTGTAGAATATTTCCCCATACTTCCTATGTTACTTGTCATAGCTACCTTATGACACATTGACTTGCTGCAGAAAGCAGAGGCTTCATAAGGCTTATGAGATAGAACAGTGACAATATTAGTAGAGATAATGCATTTATAGAATTAAAAGTCGTAGTGATTGCCTTGTTACCCAAAAATATATGTAAATCTCTTAGGAGAAATTGTTCAAGAACAGTTAATTTTTCTTTCCATCTTTTTCTTCTTTCTTTCCCATTACCCGCTGCCTCCTGCCTCTTTTCTTTCCTTTCTTCCTTCCTCCCTCCCAGCTGCCTTCTTCTCTTCTTTCCTTCAGAGATAACCCCACACTGTTCAGTCTTCAATTCAGGCCCTCAATCAGGATCCAGCAAATCCAGTTTACTAGCACCATGTGTTCAAGCCAATCTGAACTATTCTTCTCTCTTCTCTCACCCCTTGCCCCTTCTTCAGGCTGTGCTGTCCACCTCAAACACTGCTGGGCTCCCGACCTTGTTGACATTCTAGCCTCACTCTGCTACTGGGCCTTGCCTCATCCTCACCTTGCCTGAGTGGTTCTCAGCTCCGTTCTCACCCTGGGTGGTTTCTCTGCATCGCATGCTGCTTTCTCTCTCCAGCAACACTGCTTGGTTAGTTGCGATGGCTTGCCTGCATGGCTTGTTTGCCCTTGTGGACTGAGGCTCACTGAGCTGAGTTCAGCCTCCAGTGCCCTTTACAGCTCAAAAGGGCTTGTGAATTGTCCCCCAGTGAAAAATGGTATTATTTTACTCAGTTTATGATGAAGTTGTTAGAATTTTTCATGTTATTCATTTTGAGTTCTGGTGTATTTCCTTACGAGTTATACATATGTGTGAAAGCATTTGCTTTAATTATACTCATTGTTTTCTGCTGCGTGGTTGCTGAGTTTTCTCATTTATTATAGCCATTTTTGTTAATGATACTGAGTTTCCCTCTAGCATGTTATTCCACAGTCAACATTTTCAAATCAGGATGATTTCAAGATTACTTTTAACGTTTATAGCTCTCATTTTATCTTTATGTTATGCTTATGCTGAATATGAAATGGTTTCATAACAATGAGTGTACGTTACCTTTTGCTGTCCTTAACTAAAACGTTGTAATGTTTTATTAGAAAGCATAAGGCTGGATTTTGTAGTAAATGGTGTTTGGAAAGAAGTAGGAATATGCTTTTCATTTTGAAGAAAATGTATGCTTGTTTCCTATTAGTTACTCTCCATAAAAGTGACTAAATATGTGGATGCCTTTTCCATATTTCTGGTTATAATTATGATTTATGTTTCTGGAGATTTTAATATTTCTAACTTTGGAAATAGATTTTTTTGTGGAAAATAATCTTCAACTGTCCAGTCAAGAGATGGCCTTGGGCTTAAGAAGTGCAGTGGCTTCTTCATCTGTAGTCTTGCAAGCTGGTGTATCCCAGAGCTGCTTGTACAAGCGATGTTTATGCTCGCATTGTTTGCTCTTTGGCTAAGTACTATGAGGTGGACAGTCTTCCCAGTGTACCAAGTTAATTTCCTTCCGTCTCTGTGGTTCAGTTTCCACTTGTGACCTGTCCACCCCTTCCCTCCTCTTTCCCTAGTGACTTTTGCTACGTTTGCAAATAGTTTTTCATTCTGCATTGAAATTGAACCACCAACTTTGCTCTTACATGTTTGTGTTGCACGCCCCTTACATTATAGGACTGAAGGTCACAGAGACCACAGTATATGCTTCTGCAATCTGCTTACTAATTTATGCACAAGTTCCTAATTGACATGAGAAATTTACCTCTAATTTTCCTTACACTATAATTAATTTGTGAGTGTTAGAATCTTTAGTTTTTCTTTTTGCCTAATAATATTAGACTAGTAGTTTTTAGTAGTGGTACTTGACAAACTTTTTTTAATGTAAATTGGTTGTTTTAAATGCTGTTCTTCAAAAATCTGCTTTGGTAACTTAACGGTTTTCTAAAAAATTACTTGTTTTCCATAGATCTCCAAAATTTTGCATATAGTAAGTACAATTATTTCTTGAGATTTGTATATATTTTTTATGTTTTGGGTTAACTTTGTTGAACATTTCTGATCTGCTACAATGATACTTTTCTTTGTTGTTTTCAGATTTCTTTATTTACCAGTATTTTGTTATTTCTTTCTGGTTCTACGAGGCCTTGCTTCTGTCCTTCTGAGTTTTCTTCTATGTCTGGTCATGGTTTGTGAGCTTCGCTTGCTAATTCCTTGTGTGTGTGTAATCTGTGAGTGCTCTGGTTGTAAGAGTCTGCAGGTGCGAGGTTTCAGTTTAGCCATTCTGTTATAGTCTCTCTGGATGGTTGCGTCATCCATTTCATAATCAAGATGACTGTATACCACATCCTGATGACTAATGGATACTTTTGATATTCCACCTGTTAGTTCTAGACATTTATTATTCTTTGGCTAATAAAATAAGACTTCCTGTAAAACAAGCTTCTGTCTTGTCAGTGTTTCTGAGCACAGTGAATGAATGCCACTAGCATCTGCTTTGCTTCACGTCTCAGTCCCGGAAGGAATTTCTAAGACATTTACTCTCTTGTTCTGCACACCTTCTAAATCAACGATTCCTTTGGTTTTCCTTTTAATGTCTCATCTCTGCTAAGTGCCAGGAGCCTAGTCCAAACCACTACGAAATCTTGCTAACCATGGAGATTCTGACTGAAGTAGTCTCACTATATTCACTCTGCTTTACCTCATTCATTCTTCACATCGAGACCAAATCAATTCCGTTATTGTCTCTTTCTTGATTTTGGCCATTGAACAACTTATCATTGTTATTCTGATTTATTCTAAAAAAATTAAGAAACTCTTTATGTAGCATTTATTTCTCCTGGACTTCACTCTCAGCTTGAAGTGTTCTTCCCTCTGCTTTTTCTCTTCCAGTGAAAACAGTGGTCTTGTCTTTTCCCAAATCCTCTATTCTCTTTAACTATCACAGGCGTTTTACATATACTGTCCTCTTTGTCATATCTTGTCTTCATCACCAGTTCCTTGCCCTCCGTCCCCCCTGTTAAAGCTTGATTTATATATTTGTTTGTTTGTTTTGGGAAAGGCAGGTCAGATTGTGGAGAGAAGGAGAGACAGAGCGTAAGATCTCAGCCATGAGTCTAGATGCCTCAAGATCTCTTTTCTCATAACACCTTTTCTAGAGCCTTTTAGTAGCTCTCTTTGCTCCGTATGCAGGTTGAGTTTACAATGATGTAATTCATTGTATGATGGTTGTTTAGTGATTACATTGCACACTAAATGTAGCCTTAGTGTAGGTGCTTTTGGATTTAGCATTTTATCTCTAATACCTGTTAACCCCAGTATGGCTATCTAATAAATAAATTATTAACATTGAATGAAAAAAATTTATCATGGTGAAATGTTTGAAAAATTTTCCCACTCTAAAAATTGAAACTGAATGATCACATTATCATAGTACTATTAATCAAACAGGAAAAGCAATTCAAGGCAGAATTATAAATTTAATATTTCCTCTTAAGGAAGAAATGAATTATTTAATGATTGATTTTTAGTACAGTTGTCCTACTATGAAGAATCAAAAACAGTGATTCCTCTCTTACTCCAAATAAACTTTACATGAATGTATATGTACCAACTTGTATTTATAGTTTTGTATGTAAAGTACTAAAGCTTAATAAAATTACTAGAAGAAAACATACAAGAATGTTTCTATAACATTGGTATCCAGACCCATGAAATATAACAAACCTGAAATGACACAAAGAATGATGAGTGAATTTAAACCAAATAAGATATTATTAATTGAGCAAAATTTATTAAAAGTAAACATGGTTTAGTGTGTCTGACACTCAAATGCTGTGCTCATGTATGAGATGATTTTTATTTCAAGGACCATCACTCAGAAAATGACAAATGATCAGTTAAAAACAGTGATGATTTCAAAATGACAATTCATAAAATATTAAATGCAACATTATATGATAATTTTTACTGCTTTAATTTCAGTGCTAATAATATTTTATTCTGTTAAAATGCCAGCTGAAAAGAATGATGAAATAATATATATTAAAGAGAATATTACTATAATTAGAGGACAAGAAGAATTTATTAGCATTATAGAAAAATAGATATTTGTAAGCAGCGATAACTGGATTAGAAATTGAAATTAGCTTTGCTGCCAGTAACATGGCATTGTAAGACAAAACATAGGGCCTGGCACCGTGGCCTAGTGGCTGAAGTCCTCACCTTGAACGCGCCCAGGATCCCATATGAGTGCCAGTTCTAATCTCGGCAGTCCCGCTTCCCATCTAGCTCCCTGCTTCTGGCCTGGGAAAGCAGTCGAGCACGGCCCAAGGCTTTGGGACCCTGCACCCGTGTGGGAGACCTGAGGAAGTTCCTGGTTCCTGGCTTCAGATCAGCACAGCACTGGCTGTTGCGCTCACTTGGGGAGTGAATGATCGAATGGAAGATCTTCCTCTCTATCTCTCCCTTCTCTGTATATCTGCCTTTCCAATAAAAATAAATCTTAAAAAAAAGAACATTTTTAGGGGGTCTTTGTTGTTTCCTTGGTCATTTCTCCCCTGGGATGTCCAGGAGACATTCAGTTCAATGCAATGGGTGGGTTATGTCTGCTGCTGTTTAGGGAGCCGCCTGCAGAAGTGAAGGGCAGGTCAGGTCATTGTAACCTTGGACATGGTTGCATTTAATTTTCTCTTCCCTGCTATTTTTTATTCATCTTTCAAAATTCGTTGTGAGTTTTTTTTTTTTTTTTGCTTTATGATTGCTTTTAAGTGATTTATGATACAAGGTGAAATGCCTACCTGTTACTGGAGTGACTAATGTATAGAAACAGTTCTCAAGAATCCCTACTAAAATGAATGAAAGCCATTATTTCCCTGTAGGAGTTGTATGGCAGACCCGCATGACCAACTCACCAGGGATATTTGTCTTTCTGGAAGGTGAAACAAACCGTGCAGCTGTGACATGCACAGGTGTGACATGCCTCGTCCGTGACGGGCTTGCCTAACTTGCCATTGATGTGTGTTCTGTGTGTGGACTGACTGCTTTGTGCACAAAGCCCATCTGTCACCCAGGATCCGGTGTGCAATGGCACAGGTGCCTTTTACAACATCTTCTGCGTGAAGTCTGTTCTGCAAGCCGCAGGCACGCAGGTGCCCTTTACTCGCAAGGGCAGGTCGGCAGGAATTTGCTCATCAGCAAAGTCAGCCTCTTCCTTCTTGTGCTCCTTTATCTGAAACTCTAATTTTCAGCCAAAGAAAAATCAGAGTTAGACTCTTAGGAATTAACCACGTGGACTGTGAGGTGACAGTGCTTTGGTATAATCTCTGAAGAATCCTCGCATGACTGTGACATGGCAATCTGAGCATCCTAGACTAACAGAATGTTTGATTTGTAGAAATTATAATTTCTAGAATGAATTAATGTTAACTTACAAATGTAAAGGAATGGAGATAAGACCTGATATAAGTTGAGTGCTGTGCAAAATTGTACTAGTCAGGAAGGAAAGCAGGGGCTTTGTTTTGTAACATGTTAGGTTTTAAATAAGTATAATGTTTCATTGCTTCAGATAATATTTTAGCACATTATCTATAAAATACACAGTTTGGTAATTGG
This sequence comes from Ochotona curzoniae, assembly GCF_017591425.1. NCBI lineage: Eukaryota > Metazoa > Chordata > Mammalia > Lagomorpha > Ochotonidae > Ochotona > Ochotona curzoniae. The sequence goes on from NW_024464918.1 coordinate 28,096,661, forward strand.
ACACTCATTTTCTCAGCAGGATGATATTGCAAATACATGTAATTGAAGATTAAAATTAAAAAAAATGTTATGTTGCATAGGCCTGGAGGCATTTGTTCAATAGAAATCAAATTTTTTGCAGTCATTCAGTACAGTCGCTCTGTGTGGAACCAGGAGCGTGCGCGTGTCCTCAGGGCGAATCACCCGCACATAGTTCAAGGTCCCACGTCTGTAGAAGCTCTTGCAGTGCCTGGAAAGATGGAAACGTCTCATAGGGCGGCTTGAGTAGCCACTGACCAATGGCTACTGACCATCTGAAATTACAGTTGTTTAGTGAATTTCTTGTTCAAATTATACTGAAATCAAAGATGAATGTATAAGTTGACAACTCAGTTCTAAGATTCATATATACAACTGAAGAACTAAGAGCAGGCTCAGATAATTTAAAATAATAGTGATTTCCATGAGGAATGTGTGTGTGGAAGCCATCCTGTTCATTCGAATTTTAGTACAAGTGCAAACGCAGACAGCAGATGACAAAGCAACAAGGCAGGGAAGGCCGGGGCAGAGTGAGAGCTCATGGGACATGTGGCAGCAGCAACTTGTGTTACGTTGCATAAAAAAGTGGACATGCAATACACAATTCTGCTTCTCCTGATTTCCAGCTGTTGAAGACTCTATGCATCAGAGCATATCTTACAAACATGCAGGAAAGATGTGTGCAGGGGTGCTTACTCAGAATCTGTGAGAGTGAGACATGGAAATTCCAGTAACTGCCTGTCAACCAGAGACGATTAAAAAATCTAAAACATGTTTGTTTAATGGAGAACAATTTAGAAAGTAATGAAATAAAATCCCCTGAATCCATGTAAAAAAAAAAAGGCAATACTGAGTATGAAAACAAGGTAGACCACACCAGTATGACCATGTTGTAGCATATACTGAAACCATCCAAATCAGCATTTTGATTAAAAACAGTAGGTGTGGAGAGAATATAAAAACTCTTAAGAACTCTTCAGCCCAAGCACAGTGTCTGCGTATCAGGAGGAAGGTGGAAAAGTGTGTGAATGCAAGTAGTCACAACTGTGTCATGAGTGTGTTTTTTCATTAAGTGATCTGAAAAAAATGTATGTCAGGCATTAACAGTTGTTAAACTTGATATCCAGCCTTCTTTTTAAATATGCTTAAAGTAGTTCTAAAATAAATATGAGTAGGGAGCAATGTTTTGTTTCTTAAAATCGCAGTTCTAGGTACCACTACTGTGGCATGGCAGGTTGGTACCAGCACCCTATATGAGTGCTGGCTCAAATCCCAACTACCCCACTTCCTGTCCAGCTCCCAGCTAAAGTGCTTGGGAGAGCAATGGAGAACACCTAGGTGCTTGCACTTGGCAGACCTGGAAGAAGCTCAGGTTCCTGGCTTTGGCCTGTTGTGCTCTGGCTGGCGTATCCATTTGGGGAGTGAACCAGCATGTGGAAGATTGCTTTGTCTCCCTCTAACTCTGCCCTTCAAACAAATAAAATCTTTTTAAAAAAATTACAAACACTAGACAGAAGATACAACATAATTTTAAGGATAACATAGAATTATCTAAAGGTATATACATGGTGACACATTGAAAACAATCTGAGGGCATATTTTAATTTACACTGAATCTATTTTACTTTTCAAATTTTGGTTGGTATGTTTTGTTCACTCATCCCCCTGTCCCCCAAAAAAGGTTTAGGAATGACCTGACCAGTTCTTGCTGAAACATTTTGGGAATAAAAAAAACATACGTGGGGACCTCTGTTCGTGTCGCTTGTCTCTTACGGGGCAGGTCATAGTTGACGTAACACACCAGCAGAGGGACAGGAGCGAGTGAGGGTGGGCGGGCTCTGAGGAAACACAGGGTCAGTTGAAAGGATAGACTCCTGTTTTATGATATTTTGATCAAACTTTTCCCTGTGTGTGTTGCTTCTCTGCGTTGCCACACTTTTGCATTTAGCTTAGCATGCACAATGTGGCACTTCAACCTAGAACAGTTGACATTCACTCCCTGAAAAAACAAATCTATGATCCCGCTCAGTCACAACACCAACACCTAAAATACTGCATATTGAATGATTGAGTTTATCAACATAGAACGGCCTCTCTCTCATCTGAGTTTGTACACCAATCCCTCGCAGTCCTAAATATTTATGAGAATATGGGTTTAGGAGTTTTAAAGTGTTCTGTTGTATCGAGATAAATTTAGCTCACAAAGGCATGTCTGCATAGATTTTTGGCTGAATTGTCTCTTTCTAAGCACAGAGCTTCGTTGGGCTGGCTCAGCGTGCACGGCTTAGAAAGCTGCGTCTGAATTGTCTGACAGCATAACAGCTATGTCAAAATTTTAATCAGAAAGGGAAAATATAGTTTCCTGTGGTTGTCCAGTTTGCTCTCACTGTCTCTGTGTGTGTTTTTGTGTGTGTTTCTGTAGCATTGTTGTTTGGGCTTGGGGATTGCCTTAAACAGCTGAGTGCAAGCCACTCGACAGGCCGCCTCTCAATGGGAGTGTTTGCTGCTGCTTCAAGTAGCTTCCTTTCAGCTGCTCTGTGTCAGGGTCCTTTTCTGCCCGAAGCTGGATGAAGCAGCTGGTGGACCTGCAAAAGGGCAGAGCTACAAGTGTGAGTACTTTGCCATAAAAGAGACCACACAAGACAGGCATGTTTTCTCAGTTGCCGCTATGGCAGAAACCTGAAAGTGATTAGGCTGCTGTACTCCTGCCTTAAATCTGGTTTCACATAAGCACCAGCTTTGATAACAGTACCACTTCATTTAGACAAAGATTATAAATGTTCAGCAAGGCTGCTTCAGGAGCGCCATGCCAGTGCCAACCTGCTGGTGTTTCACTCTGACCTTCACACAGCCCTGCCACAGTGGGGATCTGCAGGATGTGTCTGCTTACACTGGGATCTGAGCCTGAGGAACTGTCATGTTGATTGTCACCTCTGTGTGAGGATCAGGTGTCTGAAAGGCTAGAAGGAACTGCTTTTGAGCTCCTTTGTCACACACGTAGATGCACATTCTACTGTAGAAATTATTGTGGAACACAGAAGTGTGTAAGATTCACCATACATGGTGGATATCTATTGATCAGCCTCCATGGTTGTGATGGGGAAGAAAGCTAGGCTGCGCGGGGAGTTTCGGGTGCACAGAGAGCCTGCAGACCCCACAGGACCTCTGAAACTTGTCATGGAGATTCCTCACTGGGACCAAATGAACAGGCACTTGTAACCCCCATTGTCAGTCGCTGGAGTGTGCCGACACGGGAGGGTGTGATTTGGGCACAAGTTGCTCTCTGCAGCTGAGGTCATCCCGGAGTCACTGGCAGGTGTGTGGACTGATGGCCTCTCATTGGTCCAGGCAGCCAGTCCTTCCACAAACAGACCTTCACAGCTCAGTACCGTGGTTGGACCACCTGACTCTATGGGGTTAATGGGCTCTACAAAATTTTTTCTTTAAAAGAGGGAGATATATCAAAGTTTAAATAATCTCCATTGTTCTACTGTATGCACGGTGTTTTCAGTTGGAACTTATATGCACATTAGGCATTGATGTGTGAGATTAAATATCTCCTGTAATCCAGTTGTTTTCATTATTCCACCATTTCTTATATGACCTCATTTTCCCCTTTTCTTCTCCTTTTCTGGCATTTTCTTCATAAATTATTTCTGCTCCAAACTAAATAGTAGAAAAACTCCAGAGAGAGTAATAGCATCGTTTCGGGTCATAAGAATGTAGAATATAAAGAGATACTGGCATTACAGCGTTTGGAAAGGCATTCCGTGACTTCTCTGCCATGAAGCCTTTCCACTCAGTTGTGAGCTTACTCTGCTCTCATTTATTGAAGTTTCCTTGTTGGCCAAACCAAATTTGGATGATCCTAGGCATGACCATCTGTCAGAGGCTACATGACAAAGTGAGCATGTGACACATGACGCCCTTTAGCTGTGATACAGAGCAGCCTGAGTGAGGAGAAGGCCATGGGGCATGGAGGAGGGATGTGCTGGCTGCTCGCTTTGGATAGCTCAGCTGTGGCCATTGTAGCCATTCAGGATTTGAACCAGCAGATGGAAGATGCTTGTGTCTCTTTCTTTCTATAAATCTGACTTTCTGATAAAAATAACTAAATCTTTAAAAAAAAAAAAAGGTTAACAAATTGACGAGTCTGTAGTTACTCGAGCCCGTTTTTCCTATATTTGTTACCTGAGTTTTCTAGGGAGGATTTTTCCTAAAACTCCCATGATATTTTTTATAAAGAAAAGATATAAGTTTTATTGAACTTTTACTTTTTGCTACCGACTGTAGTTTTTTTGAGCTTCACCAGTTGTTTGTAATGGTACATAAATTTTTAGTGTTGATGTCAGATATGGGAAAATCTGTATCAAGTTGTAAGATTTAATTGAATTTTTATCTACAGATTTTTAAATCTACAGAATTTTAAATGTGTTCTCAGTATATTCATGTGATCTGTTCCTCTTCTTTAATTGGATTCATTTAACTGGCTTCTGTAATCCAAGGGTCAGTTTATTACATGCAGGAGAAATGTGCCTCTCTTCTTCAGACTTCCTGCTTAAATGTGATGTACTTTGCAATTTGCAGGCTTCAGAATGAGAAAGGCTATCAGGTACATAGAGACAGGATCTGAAACGTTGGGAGACAGTAAAACATGCGCCTTCACACAAAGTTAGTGTTTGTACAACTTCTGCACTTTGTGTCTCGTGAAGATGAGCATCCTGTTACACTTATCTTCTTGGTTTCCCTTGAGAAAGAAAAGGAAAAGTTGTGCTTGCTGTTGAACCTGTTATGTTAATTGTCTTGCTGGCAGGCAGACCCTCCCTTGTTCACTTGGCTTCAGGGAGTAGAATCATCTGCAAACAATTTTACCTGTCTCCAAGTTAAACGTGTTTCTGCAGGATAAGCTCCAACTCCGTGTTCAACCTTGTTTCTTCATCCTTCCCTGCCCGTTCGTCCAGTGCTGGCCCCATGTGACAATACCAGGGCAGTGGGCACATTAGTGCCAAGGTGACTGGGAATAGCAGAATTTGCTGCTGGTGTCGTGAACAGCACACATCGCACTTTACTGTGTTCAAAATGAATGGCCATCCTAAATTCCTTTTAGATAGCTGAATCCCATGGGGCCGTGTTGGTGTCATGAGGCAAATAATGTGTTAAAGGTCAATGTGCAGTGGACTTGGGAAGTAGCTTCAACAGTGATAAATAAGTATTGTTTTGCAAATTTTGAAAATGTTTCAACTTTATGAACTGAATGCTAAGGCCCCTTGCACAGCCTGGAGAGGCAGTTGTGAAAGTGGGAGACCATCATGGGTAAAGCTCAGCATCTTCCTGGCAGGTGCAGTAGGCCTTCTATTGTAGAGCTTAGAGAAGCTCAGCATCTTCCTGGCAGGTGCAGCAGGTCTTCTACTGTACATCTCAGTGAAGTCCAGGACCACTATTCAGGCGCCCAGTAAGCCAAGTGTGCACAGGCTTCTGCAAACCTTGGGCATCTACATCAATTAGTGTTTTCACATCATTCCTTGAAATCAGTACTTTCAATGAAGCATTTTGTTCATAAGATAACCCAAGGCATAAATAGGTAAAAAAGTAATTCTACATTGTCAATCAGAAAGATACCCCCACATATGGATATGTCACAGGCAAAAAAACTCAGATTTTTTTTTTCACTATCAGTGTCAGTTTCTGCTAGGTTTGCGTTGGTATTTTTCAACCTGATCTCCAGAATTGACTTTACTATGTAGAGGTTAGTAAGCTAACCTGTTCATTTGCTGAAAGTCTATTTATCTTTTATAGGAAGTGTATGAAGCTGTTTGGAGTTATAGAGGATGTCTGACTTGTCTTTACATATGTTAAGGTTCATGTCTACTTAAGAAAAAAATAATCCACTTGTGCAAAAGGATGTGGCAGTGCGAGTGTTAAAAAAATGCTTGCTGAAAGAATATTTGCAATGTATCCTGGAGAAGTGGGTGCCTTAAAGGAAAGTGGGTGCCTACTCTCCTACTGAGAGTAGGAGACAAATTGTCCAGAGTGGTGAAGGTGAACTTAGACTGAAACAGCATTCCTGAAAGCAGTAACACCTTTTCTATTCCAAGTGGATTTTGAAATTCTCACCAAACCCTGGTCAGTTGCTGCAAAACTGGGCAGTATTATCTCGAAATTACAGAGAAACAAAGGGCAAAGCAGATGGCTTGTGTGCGGAGTTGTCTACACCTCCACGGACGCGGCAGGGGAACCAAGAGGGAGGAGGGCTGGCTGCGCTGCTGTCCTTTCCGGCTCGGGCTGGAGGCCTTCGTGGAGCGGGGCGATGGAAGGCGAAAGGGGCAAGTGGACAGAGGGAGGCTTCTCCACTTGAGCCCCCCAGAGGAAGCAGCCCTTGGCTGTTGGGCTCTGGAAATGGGAGGTTGGGGCTGGGCCAAGGTGTTTACCACCCCAGTCTTACTCTTAGGGCATGAGTTGCTGTGAAGTTGTGACACATGATTTTCAGGGCTTCGGTCAGGTGTCTAGACTGCCTGTTGGTCCGTCCTCGGTTCTCTGTATTCTGAACTGGGATACTGCACTGCTCCAACTGATGCTTAGCTTTTGTGGTACCCTTCATTACTCTCATCTTAGGCAGTCTTCTATTTCTATGCCATCTTTTTATATATAAACATTCACCTATGTATGACTCACATAAGAATTTGTCCTTTATAATTGCCATGGGCACTGCAGTCCTAACCATAAATAAGTTACTTATTTTTGTTGCAAAGTCAGATGCACAGAAAGGAGGAGAGACAGAGAGGAAGATTTTTCATTTGTTGATTTACTCCCCAAGTGGCTGCAGTGGCTGGAGCTGCACCGATCTGAAGCCAGGAGCATGGAGCCTCTTCCATGTCTCCCATGTGGGTACAGGGTCCCAAGGCTTTGGGCCGTCCTTGACTGCTTTCCAGGCCACAAGCGGGGAGCTGGATGGGAAGCAGGTACCCATATGGGATCCAGGCACATTCAAGGCAAGGACTTTAGCTGCTAGGCTACTGCCCTGGACCCCCGCTTGCTTATTCTGGTCTGCTCTTGTTCTCCTCTCCCCACGTTTTCTGCCTGTCACTCTTTCAAATAAATAAAAAATTCTTTGGATAAAAAGATCATTTGTGTTATAAAAAATGTTTTTATAACATTTTCAACAAATAGAGTAGTGATCTTAGTACTAGGTATTTTTGACATAATATTTGAGAAGCATTTGTACACGTGCTGTGAATGAGAACACAGCTATAGCTTCAAGTCAGAAGTACAAATTGTATGTTAAATTTTTTATTTTTCATACACCAGCAGTCAAATTTAATGCCACCAGAAGTAATTTTACTTCTTGTTTAAAAGTAACCAGAAGGCCCTTTCAACATGTTCTTACTTCTAGTGTCTACAGAAAAGTACTTAAAATTGTACCAATTATACTTGGAAGTAAAAAAAAAAAATCCTTAAAAAAGTAACATGTTTTCTAAAAATAAGGAACATAAGTATAAAATTATCACCAGTACTATACATGTGACAATAAAAAAAACAGGTCATGCTTTTCACATCTTTTATGATCCCAAGATTTTTAAAAATACGGGTAGATTTTCTTTTTTAAGGATAATTTGAATTTGAACTGATGCTGTCATGTTATCATATGAAAGCTTGGAGTACTTGTGTTTCATACTGGTTTAAATGAAAGTTTCTGTGTTCGCCACTACTTCCAACTACGTTAGTTTATAATTTATTATCATTCCAAACAAAACCTGACAGCGACTTGCCTCTCTTGAAAATATTTATTAATGTCTAATTTATATAAGAAAAATGCACAAGTGATATTTTAAAGCTTCATAACTTTTTTACAAGCTAAGCATATCTGTCTGTTGAATGCCTGCATCAAGAAATTAGCACAGAGCCAGCTGCGGAAGGACCCCTGGGCAGCAGTTCCAGGCAGTCCTACCCCGTTGCAGCCAGCTTCCTCCACTCCTAACAGTGTGTGATGTTCACAAGTCTATGTAGGTGAAACCGTGCAACACGCAGCTCCTTCTCTGTGTGTGCGTTCCTTTGGTAATAGTGCTTGTGAGTTTCAACTACAGTATTTCCTTGTTTGAATACATCAGAATGTGTGGATTTAGCCATTCTCAAGTCCTACTGATGGCCGTTTTGGTAGCTTCTCTGGACAGTTTATAACTCCAGTTGTGGTAAGCACAGCGTGTCTCTTGGGAACAGTTATCAGGATGGAAATTGCTGAGTCCGAGATGTGCCCATGTTTGAGTTTGGCAGATAATGCCAAACGAGCATTCAGACTGTTCTCTAAAATAATTCTGTCACTGTACACTCCCCAGCAAGAGGGACTTTTGATTTCATCACAACCATACCCACCTTCAGCACTGCTTTTGTTTTTCATTTCAGTCACTTTGTGGAGCAAAATTTACCTTTTTTTTTGGACAAAGTAATCCTGAAAGGAATGATTGATCATGACATCGTCAGCATTTCCTTGCACAGACGTGAATGTCTTATTTGAAGTGGTCCATTGTTGGGGTTCTGTGAACAGTAAAGGCTACTCTGCGGTGGGTTGCTCACCTGTCGGTTCCTCAGGCCGATCCACCTGCATCTCACATGGGGTATCCAGGTTGCTGCTTGGCTCCATCTCCTGACTCCAGTTTCCTGCTGATCAATCAAGAGAGCAGGAGTGAAGGCTCAATTAATGAGTGACAGCAATCAGTCCAGATCAGTCAGAAAGAATTTAACCTAAAATTCCCCAAGTGCTGCAGGAGCTCGTTCATTGAGCCTTCAGCCCAGCACTGCCCACCATTACTTCTTGCAAACATGGGTTCACTGATGGCCGACTGTCTCTGTCATTAGCAAATGTTTCATTGCATTGTTTTGTTTCCTGTATTTGTTCCATTTTCTTCTAAAGCATCATGAATGTTATGTGTTTTTAGAATCTTGTCTTGATTACCATTTAAATGCACTGCAGGAGAACCGACAGATCTGTGTAATGTTTTGAGATAACAGTCTAGCATATTCTAGACGCAGAGTAAGAATGCATATAAGGGTGTCAGCATGAAATTCCATTTGCTAACTTAGCCCATCGCATGATACCATTTTATCCTGTTAGTATCTTGGATTTATGTGGTTATATCATAATATGAGGGATTTGCCTGCTGTACTCAAAATAAACCAGGTAAATGGACTTTATAGCACCAATCATGGATAATGTGTATTTCAAAGGAAGACTTAAAATTCACTCTCTCCTAAGAAATGAGTTTGGCCTACGAAGAACCAACTTGTTCTTTACCTTAATTAAGATAAGAATGAAAGATGGTCTTGGTGGCTATTCTCACATCCATGGACAAAAGATTTGTTGCTCTCTTTGGTAGTCATCCATATAGTGTGTGTCAAGGAACGGTAGCTACTCAGGAGCGTCCCTCTCACTAACTCAGGCCCACCCACTCCTAGAAAAGTCGTGGTGTAGCTGTTTCCAGCCAGAGCAGGAGCTCCTTTGCCTAGACTCCCAACATAGAGGTTCATGATGAGCTGTGGACTAGTGACCCCAGGCAGTGTCAGGAACCAGGAGCTGAAAAAATGTACAGTGACAATGACAAGTAGATTATCATTTGCAAGAACATTATCAGATATCAAGTAAGCACCAACAGAATTAAAAGCTATGCAGTCAGAGGTTCCTGGAAAACCTCCAAGCTTTCCTGAAACTGAGGGGAGTGACTGTGCCAATTGGTTGTTGTTTGTTTTCCTTGGGGTCCTGGGACATTTTGTGAACGAATGTTTTTGAATCTGTATTATTTGGAATGTATTACTATCTCCCCAAGTCTCACCACTTTTGTGTATAGTGTGGCGACAAAAATGATAACTAGCATAGTGTTATGCAGATCTCTTCAAATGACATGTATAAAGCATGTATCACAGAGCAGAGCACATGACAAATCTTCCATTAAGGACAGTTATGCATAAAGTTCCATTAAAAAACTCACTCTAGGAAATATAGACAATTTTTGAGAAGTACTAGATTAATAGATTAATAGATTTTGGTGAACATTTGAGAACCACAGAGGTTGGAGACAAACTAAATGGATTGTGTGTGTGTGATTGTGTGTGTGTGTATGCATTGTAGGCATTGTGGTTGTGATACTTATCTCACCCTCCCTTCTGTGAGAATTTTGTTCTGACTCCTGTGTTCTCTGTTCAAAATTTGATGAATGTCTTTTTTCTGATAACCAAGTTACGATTTTAGATTCAGCAAAATGTCAGTGTCTAAACTCTTGTTTTCCTTTCTTATAAAAAGAAACTGAGGCTATGATGTTGTTGCTGCTTAGGGTGTTAAACTGTTGCCTATGATGCCAACATCCTATATGGATGCTGGTTGAAGTCCCAGATGCTCTGCTTCCAGTCCAGCTCCCTGCTAAATGCACCTGGGGAACTTCAGCAGAAAATAGCCCACATTTCTGGGTCCCTGCACTCATGTGGAAGACCTGATGTGAGTTCTTGGCGCCTGGCTTCAGTCTGGCCCCGCTGGGGGAATGAACCAGCAGATGAAGCATCTCTCTCTTGCTCTCTGTCTCACCTTTTCTCTGTAACTCTACCTTGAAAAATAGAGAAGCTGAATCTTTTTAAAAGAGGAGGGTAAAAATGGTACACAATTGTGTGACCCTGTTGTGAAATATAAGCTGATGCCTAACATCTTACCAAGGGTCAGTCAGTCTTGGCTAACGATTCGTGCTGCAGCAGAACCCACCCGTGCGATCGGCTTACCGTCATCTTCAGGTTGTGTTCTGTGTCTGTGGGGTTGCCTAGGGTTCACGCTGAGGTAATTATTTTTACTAACTCTTCCTTGAGATCGTGGGAGTTTTTGGAAGTGTTCTTGCTTCTCAGATGCTGCTTGTGGCTGTTAATGATGGCAGTGTCCTCTGCAGTCATTCTGGTCGCGCTCTGTTCTCTGCACTCTGATCTGCACTCTGCCTTTTTGAACTCTACTGCTACAGTGGGAGACTCTTTTTCTGTTAAGATCTGGCTTCAAATAAGAAAAGAGTTGTTTCCAGGTCATAGTTGGTCTCAAAATCCTTCATGTGTGTGCAGTTTTGAAGAGGCACTGAGCCACACCTGGCCACACGCACGGAGCACTTAGCTATGTTCCACCCCTGGCCACAGACACAGAGCACTTTGCTATGTTCCACCTCTGGCCACAGGCATGGAGGACTTTGCTGTGTGCTCTGAGCCACCACTGTGTGTGCATCATATGGGCTGCTGATCTGCATTGGCGGAACAGAGTAACTTTAGTCACAAGAGAGGAGATCATTTATGATTTCACCATGCCTTCTGGAGTCCCAGTTTGTAGCTTATTTATTCATTTTAGCCATTCAGCAAATGTTTCTTGAGTCACTTCAATATAAAAACACCATTTTAGGCATTAGGGATTTAGTAGGAAATATAGATGGAGTATAGCAAGTTAAGGAATTTTAAAAAAAGGATTTATTTATTTGAAAGGTATAGCAGTAGAGACAGATGCAGAGAAAAAAGAGAGAGAAGAAAGAAGAATCTATTTAGAGGTTCACTTGGACAATGGACCAGAGAACCAGCAAATAAAACTTAATTTGGGGTTTCCCACATGAGGGGAAGAGCCCGAGCACGTGGCCCACGCGCCGCTGCTTTCCTGGCGCATCAACAGGGGAACTTGAGTAGAAATGGAGAAACCAGGATTGGAACTGACACTTCAATATGAGATGCCAGCATCACTGACTCATAGTGTTGACCCCATGGAGGTGTAATTTTGAATATTGGCCTTGAAATTGCATTTCAGTTACCAGATATATTTGGGGAAAGAACATTTCAAGCAGGGGTTGGGAAGTGTTTGCAAGGACCTGGAGGCATAAAGGTGCCTGACATTTTCTTGTGGTTGCTGGGTGAGTGAGAAGAAATGGGACAGTTCCAAGACATATGCACTGACAAGGGCAAATGGATCAGTGTGGGCCACTCTGAGGACTTTGGTTTGTACTTCAGGTTATGTGCCCGTTCAGCGTATCTCAGTAAGATAGAAGAAACAAATACACTTAAGGGAAGGCTGTCCAAATATGCCAGCATCTGGACACACTGGCGAGAGTGGTCTTGTCAGTGGGCGGAACAAGTATTCAACCAAATAAAGAAATGAGTGTCCAATTCCAGCTCTCTACATTATTTTCCTAGACTTTTTTTAAAAAAAAATTTTAACCTTTTTTTTTTTTGTCTACACATCACTCTCATGAAAAGAAGAGATGTGGGCAAGCCACTTCATGATAATTAAAGTTATCCTGTAAATTTGGCCAGAAATTCAAAGTTATCCAGAAATTTGGCCAGTGGGGAGGCGGTCAGTGACACTGAAGCTGGCCATGGTCAAGGGCAGTGAGCCAAACTGCAAGTGGCACTCACACTTTTGTTCCCTCATTTGACAGTGTAAGAAGGAGGTGGGGTCTCGGCTCCCCAGCAGTCTCTCTTCCCCCATGAAACAGTCCCAGGCTGGGGGAGGGAGCTGCGGCACAGCCAGAAGGCAGCTCATGCTGTCAGCAGTAACTGGCACACCTGAACTGTCACACGTAGAATTTTGGTCTGGAGCCAAAGTCCTCATTAGCGGAGATGGGTTACCGAATAAGTAATATGCTAATGCCCGCTAAGGAAGACAGAAAATACAAACTTGGAAGATGGATTTCACCATGGACAAACTTTCTCGTACTGTTTTTCCCTATGAATGATCCTGGATGAATTGAATGAGATCAAATGTTTTAATCAGCTGAGAGAAAATCAAGGCCATGCAAAACAGAAGTAGAATTATGCACAGAGAGGCCCATCTATCGTATCTGGATGTTTTCTTCCATGCTAAACTGAACAGTTTAAAATGAATCTTTTTTGAGGGAATATAGTCATTGGGAATGATAAGTGTGAAGGTGAAGCACCAAAAACAGATATTTTGTCGATTGAATGTTTTCTAAATCCTGGGCACATGAGTAACACATCCTTATATTTAGAACATGTTCTCATTCAGTAGTTCTTTTTTTAAAGAGACATTTTTCATTTCAAAAATAAAAATTACAGAGACAGAAGTAGATAAAGAGGGAGATCTTCCATCCACTGGTTCACTTCCCAATGACCACAATAGCCGGGCCTCGGCCGGTCCAAATCCGGAATTGAGAAACCAGGAACGTCTTCCAGGTGTCACACCTGAGCTCAGGATCTGCAGGACTTGGGCCTTCCTCTGGGGTCTTCCCAGGTCGTTAGCAGGGAGTGGGGTCGGAGTGGGGCTGCTGGGACTCACACCGTTGCTCATGTGGGATGCAGGTGCTACAGGCAAAGCCTTAGCCAGCTACAGCAGGGCACTGGGTCCCATTCATTAGTTTCTTATGAAGTTTGGTAATGATCTAAATGTTTGACTTATCCCAGGAAGTTATAGCATCAGATTAATTATCTTTTCTTCCTCAACTTTCCATAATCTTCAATGTGTTTTTGAATTGGGTGTCATTAATCAAGCATATGTACTTTTATGTGTATCTTGGTCATTCCTGCTAAACCTGGTTGTAGAAATGCACCCTGAACTCAGGTGTGAAATGCAGAAGCAGCTCCTGGCTTCAAGAACTCGAAACTCCTCCAGGAACTTTTTCTTTTTATATATCCATTTCTTTAGGAGGCTGGGAAGCAGAGAGGGGTGGGGGAAACGAAAACAAGGAGGGCGGGGAGAGGAAGAGAGCCCAGATGTCCTGGCTCAGACCCCAGATGCCCACAATGGCCTGCATGAGAAGATGGCAGAGCTTAAAACTCCACCCAAGACTTCCGGGTGGACTGCAAGGAGTGCAGCTACGTGAGGCAGCACCTGCTGTGATACAGATCTTTTTTCCTGCCTTCAAAAGTTAACTGAAATGGCAGCTCCCTTGAGACTGCCTTGCAAGTCTTAGGATTTGCCAGCCACCATTATCCTCGGAGCCAGTGCCTAGTAATATGTCTCTGTGTGTCTGTGTAACTAGCCCTATGAAAATTTAACCTAAGAATTATGTGTATATATGTGTATATATACACTTACCATATAGCATCTCCTTTTATGAAAATGTGAATAGATTGATAAGTCTATTGATTCTGTATCTCTAGAGAAACCTAATACAGCTATTTTATGCTTTTATACTAGTGTTATATATTCATAATTATATTATTTTTATTTTAAAATGATTTATTCTTACTTGTATAGAATTAATTCGTACATTATACTCAAAATGTTGTCTTTGGACTATAGAAATGACCAGACAACTTGTAATAAATGCAGATTCGAAGGTCCTATCCTCTTAACCCAGGGTCTGAATTCCAACGATGTGTTAGGTGAGCTGTGTGCAAAAACATGTTGAATAAACACTAGTCAAGAGAAACTCAATGTCAGCAAGGCCATATACTTTAACACTGAAGACATGATTCTGGCTGGCTGTGCCGCATTTTCTTCGGTCTTGAGAGTTTGGTCAGTCAAGTTCTCAGGTCATGACATAGTACAGGAAATCATCATTCTGTAGCTCTTGGTACTAGCAGAAGGCAGTAGTAGTGGAGGAAGTAACAGCAACGAAACACTCCCACTAAAGAGAACTTGAATTCAGTTAGAAGATGTGTTGCATCTGGATTTGAACTCTCCTGCCTAGTTGAACAATTTTAATTAAATCACTTTAGCTCTTAGGCTTTATGGTCTTTATTTCTAAATTCTAATTATACATGTGTTTATTTAATATAGGGAAAGTGTGGTCCCAATATGACACTGATGTGGCACTCTGCACTCTGTATTTTTCCTAATTTTAAATGTCCCAGTTTTACAGTTTCTGTTTAGCTAGTCTGTAAGTGCCAGAAGGCAGTAAGGGACAGTGCGTAAGCATGATGGGCGATGAGCGGAGCACAGCAATGATCAGCAGGACACTTTTGCCTCCAGTCCATTTCTAACTTGTGAGAAAGGACAGATCAGAGAATCCGCCCTCATCGTGGTTAGCATGGTATAACTCTGTGCCATTAAAACACATTTTAACTGACACTCAGGCATCCACATTTTATTTTAAGATCATGTCAGTAATATCTCTCAGGCATTATCCTGCTTGAAAAACATTATTTTGATGAGTTGTCAATTAGTTGAGTATCAAAATTGAGATCGAGTCAAGTACTAATTCCAAGCCAAAAAATATGTAGCCATAATAAATTCTTCTTCCTGAACTGTTTATTGAAATATATGCTATTGAAAATCATTGAGTGTCTCCCTTGAAATGTACCATGCAATTAAGATGCAATAATTTAGAAAGTACAAGTTATTTGGAATACCAGGATTGATTTCAATTTGTGAAAAATTCATTTCCTTTGTTAAAAAAATTAAGGATTTTTAAATAATAGTTTATTGTATTGAATTAAGAAGGGGCAAAAAATAATAGTTCTGATAAATCAAATGTATGTATCTACAGTAATTTATTTTTGAATGGAAAATAAAAGGCAATGATGAGAAGGTAGGTGAAGGTATGAAGACTTAGGAACGTGGTACAGTGGGTGAGGAGCTGGATTGGAGTGATTCAGCCTACAAGGAGACGAAAGCAGTGGGGAGCCGTTCAGCTGGGGGTACAAAGTAGAGGATCTGCCAGAACTGCAGGGCACTGTTTCCATGAAAGTGTGAGACACCTTGTTGTCATTTGGATGAATCACTGATGCTGGCACTGGCAAGCTAGGAATGAAATATTCCAACTGGTTAGTTCCCTAACCAAAGTGGCAGCCAGCTGAATCATCAGTAGCAGTCCAAACTCCCTTGGCTGCCTTATGTGTCTCTGTTGGTGAGTTCAAGTAAAAGCCAGAAGTTGGGGATTGGCTCCAATCTTCAAGAATGCATAATTTCTGCATTAATAAGAGAGACCCTGTTGCTAGATAAATATAGAAAAGAATCAGGGAGGATTCTGTATCAAGGAACTTGTAAATATCAAATAAAAAGTTCACTATCATTACTAGCATTTTCCAAGTAATGGTGTGAGGCTTAGAGACACATGGACTTCATATGAGGGTCTAGTGCCACTTCATCCATCCCGGTAGTAAACACCCATTGACGTGATCCAAGATCCATGTAGAGTACATTCCTTATTCTGCTTTATGGGCACAGCGTAGCTGGGCTAGGATTACAGGTACCAGAGCTCTTCAGCCATCTCATTCCAGTGAACATAAGCCTTTGTGCATCTTATAAGAATGAAAAGCACCAGAATGTCAGTCTCCAGAGAGCAGAAATAGTCAGTGTTATTCAGCACTGTCAGTGAGGGCCCAGCACAGCCCATACACTAAGGAAACACTGAATGAATGGCACAATGGGTAAGAATTGCAGCTACAGTGAAATTATGACTGCTACTAATGAATAGCTCATGGGAGAATTTCCATGCAAAATGAAATTCTGAATACCCAGCTGTGAAAACAGTTTCACACAAAACATTGGTATTCTTACATATATTACGAGATCTTTCCATTTACTAGTTATAGTTTAACATCTGATTACATCATTCTATGCATAAAAGTTTGCTTATGTACTTCTCTACTTTTGTTGTTTCTGAGATTTTGTTATTTTGTTATTGATAAACACTGACATATTTTATAAAGAATGATATTTTCTTATAATAGATTAAAAATGTATTTAGGTGACTTGATATGGAATGTAAATATAAAATGAACCTGTTGCTAGAGGACACACAGAGAGAGCAGTGTGTAATCCATCGGACCAATATAGCGATAGATGGAAGGACTGTGAATGAAACATATGCATGGCACTGACGTGAATCTGGCAAAGGTAGGATGTTGCTTTGGACAAAGCACTGTAAGCTTCAAAGAGCACTGCACTAAATTCCCATCTTTTCTGAATCCAAGTCTATGTGAAACTCAAGGAAAGTGGACCCCACACTGCCCGAAGGTACAGTGGTGTCAGGAAGTGTCATCTGTGGACCACCCAATGCGCACATGAAATGGATAATGAACGCATTGGTCCCAGCTCTGCATCAGTTCAGAGGAAGAGCGACCAACATTCAGCTGACATTCTTACCCACCAAGTCCCTGATCTGATTCTCACAAGGATTACTTCAGTAGTCTCTAGCAATTAATAATCTGAAGGATTACATTGTTGTATCTTTTTACGAAGGAGAAAATGATGTTAGAATATGATATGTGCTGTTCTTTTGTGTTCGTGATATTTAACACCAGCACTCTTAAAAGTGTATAGCCTTCCAAGTCAAATTAGTTTGTCATGGTATTATTATTATTTACTCAAGAAAAGCCTAGATCTACCTTGAAGAGTCCATCTGTGTGCACACCTGTGACTTGTCACCTCTTTGCAGCAGGTTCTCCATCAGGCATTACACTTCTTTGCTGCATTACTCCTCCAGCAGCAAAGCAAACACCACCCCATGGAAGCCCGAGAACAAGCTGTCGGTTGGGAGAGGATTTAATTCAAGTGGATCATTGTTTAGCGTTATGTAACCTCACTGAGTGCAGACACACTACGTTCTGTGTCAGTCTTCTCCTGTACTTTCGTTTAGTGCCTTATTTCAGATGAATTCCGTGAGTGCTGCGCTTTAGGTGTGTGAGAAACACAGTTGCTAACTTGCATTTCTCCATTTGCCTCGATCTTTATTTATAAGTACAGCTTCCTTCTTTAAACCAAAATGCAAATCATCAGAATCTTCAGCAAATACTTCTCTCTGGCAACAGCGAATTATCTTCAGGAGCTTTTTCAAGCCTTAGGAGTTGAATAATCACTACTTCTATCTGGGTTGCTTCTCAATAGCTGTCTGTGTATAGAACAAATTAAGTAAGAAAGATGAGGACGAACGAAACAAGCCAAATAGACAAGTAAATTAACAAAGGAACAGAAACATCAGCTCTAACAGGGGAGATGCTGGGCATGTTGCCCTTTATATAATTTATTCTCCTGAGGAGCAGAAATAGCTGTCACCATACCAATGTGAAAGAGAAAAAAATGTGTAGAAAATGAAGGTAAACATTATGTAAAGCATGCCATTTTTTTTGTCCTATTACTATATAAAGTTCTTTTGTTGTATTTTTAAAGGGCAAATTAGTAGCAAAAGGGGAAATTTAATTCTTTGAGTAATCTTTTTGGAGCTGTTTTATACCTAAACTGAGGTGGTTTTTAGACAGACCGTTATAGCTAAGCATGACTTACGCTTCAGGATAATCTTACTAAGGTACAACCTAAGATAAGTTCCACTAGTTAAGTTCCTAGATGTCAGAGCATCTGGGATTCCTGTGTTCCTCAATACTCAATCTTACAGAAACACCATCTGTAGAAGCAGCATGTACCCTCCAGTGTTTAAGGAAGAGTGGCATGTAGCAGTCCACAAAGTTCTATGCCATATCTATACTTTGAGCTTCCAAAAGCTAGAAAATATCAATATCAGAGAGTCTACAATGAAAATCTATTTCATTTTTTATTAATTGGAAAAGAGAAACAATGAAAGTGATTGAGTTGGTAAAGCGTCAGATAAGCAATGAAAACAGTCCACCAAGTACCACATATTTAAAGTGAGAGAAGATGGGCTTTGCATAGAGATTAGCAAACCGAGAAGTGAAATACATTGCAGTATACATCTCTGCGCTGGAAAATCAAGGGCCCTAATGACACTGGTAAATATACCTGACCAGTGCAGTACTAGATGTTTTAGCACTGCCTGTGACCTCCAACTCATGATGCAATTAAAGAGCAGAATGCTGGACCTGTGACTGTTGCTGAAGGACTAGGGGAGACGAGGATGGGGCCAAGTGTGGAGGGAGGAAGCCCTGTACCTACGAAGTCGTATCATGGAAAGTGATAATAACAAGGAAATGGGGGATAAAAAGAGTTTTGGATAAAACAGAGTAAGGGCAGTGGATGTGACTCATTAATTGTGACAAGCATATGAATATGAGATGTTAACAGAACTAGGGAGAAGGTTATGACTGCTGCATGCTTTTTGTAAATTTATGGAAAAAACGTGATTGTTAACAATCATTGCAGTGTGCCATTTCACTACATTTGCAACTCATTTATAACTATGGACCGACCCAAGCAAGACTGAAAAAAAAGGCACTTCCACTTCTTTGATATTATTTTAAGATTAGAAGCATGGAGCTCTGTTTTTACATTTGGTTTTGAAATATCTATTAGTTTATTATGAGCAATATTGTGAGTAACAATTTTTAAACAATTTTTAATTGTTTATTATCCTTTACTAAACACTTTAAAATGTAGGATCTATCTGTCTACCTTCTGCCTGTCTCAGTTTTATGCTTAGAAAGACTGTCCCTTCTAGATCTTTTTCACATGTACATTGTTTTCATTTAACCTTCACTTGAATTTATAATTTAGTTTCTCAGGGTGAAATGCTAAACACACAAATCTTGCAGATTCAATAAATTTGTGTTCAGTGAAGAAAGGACGATGGCTGCTGAAGAAAGAGGCGTGAGTCAAATGTTTCATTTCTTGCTGCTGTTTTTTATTTTTTTTTTTTAAAGTTTCATGTCACAATTGATAAATCAGGAAATAGGATGCATCTAGATCGGAGTTATGAACTAAGCAGCAAGTTGATGGTGAGCCCTTCTGGAGCAGAGACGCCTGTGTTTTAGTTTGCTGTTGTTTATACGTAATCCAGAATCACTTTATCTTTCATCACGCACATGCTTCAATTAAACTTTAAAAATCAACACTGAAGGGAACGTTTCACTTTGGTATAAAATGAGGCACAACATTTTCCTTTATACTCAGGTGGTCACTTAAGGCGCTATCTTTGTTTTTCCTATATTTTGAAGAGTATTTAGGTTTATTTCTGTGATTTCTGGGTGTTTTTTTTTTTTTGCCATAACGCTGGTCCCATGAATAACGCACAATGCTATTTGCTGTCCTACAATTGCACATTTTTTCAAACAAGTAAATTAGTTGCTGTCATTTGCGTATTTCTCTGGAGCTCAGGTGTCAACAAGAAAAGCAGGAAATGAGCGCAGTGACAGCGGAGAGCTGCGGCTCCTGTGAACTTAGGGAAAGCAGACACCTGCAGCTCGCGTGCACAGAGCTGTCTCCTACCGAATCACTGGCTCTCCAGGGTTACAGTCTGCATTCCCTCCGCAAACACTGACCTCTGCGGCCATCTCCAGCTTTTCTCAGCTTTGCTTGTTTGTTTGTGGTGTGTGTGCATATTTACTGCATTCAGTGATTCCTTCTATATATTTTAAGTATTGAACCTTGGTGTATAACCCAGACTTTGAAATGTAGATTTCCAAACAAATTACTGTTTTCTCTTTCCTGGGTGTCTCATTCGTCTGCTGCCTTAATGTATGGGTGTTCCCATGTCCCTGTTGTATGCCTGGTGAGCTGTGTTCATAAGTGAATTCAGCATGTTCTATTCTTCATCTTTTGCCATCAGACAAGGGCCCAATATTCCATAATAGGCAATCCTATATATATTTACATTCAGTTCAGGAAAGTATTGCTTGTAAATATGAGGATTTTGGTTTTTTGTTATTTAAGAAAAATACCCTTCTTACCTGCATGAATGTTAACAGTGCTTTTCATCCTCTATGCATGGTCCAGATCAGTAGATGATGAAGCAAACTTCCCCAGGTTTGCATTTTTAAGCCACTTGGGATACAGTATCTAATCATGTCCTCATTTGTTGGTTCAGAAAATATAGACAGCCTCCTCTGTGAGAGACCTCGTGCTAGGCCTCACCCTAAAACATTAAACACAACTCAAATCCTCCTGTTGAGTGGGCAAATCAGTCATGAGCATTTGAATGAAAAAGCCACAGCAAACAAGTCAGCTTTGCCGTGGTGTTGTGTCACTGAGACACTCAGAGGCCACACTCATCTCTAATATAGTTACCCAGTAGCCCAGGAAACCCCCATGCACATTTCTTGCCTCCTAATAAGCCGAATATGTTACGTGTTTTAAGACTTGAGTGTGTTGAGGATGCATTCAAATTCTCTACTTAGGCTACTGTTCCATGGGCCTGGGGAAAGGGATCATTGAAAAAGAATGAAAGTGTCTTTGTATGGAGACTCAGTGTGGGGTTTAAGCTGCCTGCATGGGTGATGCAGTCGAGATGCCGTGGATTACCAGAGATTAGAATGAGGAATATTGAAATATCAAAAACATGTCAACTTCAGTTTTCATATTGTCGTGTCATTCTCACCCCCAACCAAGGTGCCAGAACTGAGCCAGGTCCCCTGCTGTGTCCTCCCTGAGTCCCACCAGCGTCCTCTGGCGGCCTTCCCCAAGCTGCTTGCTAAGTGACCTCAGCAGAGGTGGACACATCCTGTCTGTCCTGGCCATTGCAATACAATATTGCCGGTTGAGCAGTTTGTGAATAACAGTTACTTCTCCCCGTTCTGGAAGCTGGGAATCTGAACTCAGCCCACTTGCAAATTTGTTTCCGGGAGGATCTGCTTTCTCATTCCTAGTTGGCACTCACCAGGGGGCAGCAGAAAAGTCTGGTTTCTTCATTCTGGTGGATACCCCCTCAGCCTGCCCTCCCAGCTGTGCTCCCATCACTTTCTCAGATCTCCACCTCTTGGATGAGGCGTCAACCATTGGGTGATTCTGGGGAGAGACAAGCGTGCCGACAGGGTCCTGATGTCAAGAAGTGGACGCTGAAGGGCATCTGGGTTGGAAGGTTGGCTCCCACCTGCTGCAGCATGCTGAGCAGCTCTCCCTAGGAAACCCCAGCCTGTCACTTGCTCTCAGAGGACCTTACTTCCTACTCCAGAATAAATCACCACATAGGAAGGGGTACCGTTCTGTCACACTCCTGACTCTTCGTTTGATGGAGACCTTGACCATTTGTTCATTTACTCATTAACGAAATGAGTGTGTTCTTTCACTGGGTGAATGCTATTATACGTGTCAAGAGTTAAGCCCAGAGGAGAGTTTAACTTTAGCTTGTGTTGAACTTGACATTTGGAACACACATTTAAGTAAATGCCAGAATTTCACTCTGAAGATGTGGCAATTTCCTCTATTCGAAACAGTTTGTCCTTTTGGTTCTGTGCAGTTCAGTAAAAAGAAAAAAACATTTATACAGCCTTCTGGTGACTGCTTCGCTTAACCAAATTGTGTAAATCCGTTAAGACCACAGAATCCTGCAGGAACAGGATGTGACTCATACCTTGTCTGATGTCTTCATTTCTGTTTCTTTGCCCGCTTTTGTTTTCCTTTTCCTGGTGTGGGATGCGTCTAGGCCCATGTCAGCAGCAGCATCTTACAAATATCATCATGCTCTTTGATCTGGAAGAATACCAGATTACCTATTTCTCTTCCCCATGTCACTGAAACAGAGTTCAAAATAGTCAGATAGATCAGAGTCATTTTTGTGAAAATTTGGATAGTTTTGACAGTTTCATCTTTGAAACTGTTCCCACAACTATGACCATTTGCCTTAGTACTATTAACTGATTATGTAATTAATACAATTCTTATCTATCAGTGTATAAATGATATACAAAATTTTGTTTTATATATTTTTTGCTTGAAAAGATATAGTACTTGTCTTTTTTATGATTTATTTATTTTTAATTGAAAAGTCAGATATACAGAGAGGAATGACAGAGGGATCTTCCTTTTGTTGATTCACTCCCCAAGTTGCCACAATGACTGGAGCTATGTCAATCCGAAGCCAGGAGCCAGGAGCTTCTTACGGGTCTCCCATTTGGGTGCATGGTCCCAAGACTTTGGGCCATTCTCCATTGCTTTCCCAGGCCATAAGCAGTGGAACTGGATAGGAAGTGGGGCCACTGGGATTAGAACCGATACCTATATGGACTCCTGGTACATGCAAGGCAAGGACTTTAGCCACTAGGCTGCTGTGCAGGGCCCACAGAACTTCTCTATATCCATTTTTGCAACTTGAGATTTCACATTTAAGCTCAATCCCCTATACCATCCTTAAGATTTATACTAAAAATTGTACTTAACGGCATTTGAATCTCACCTTCATTCAACCACAACCCTTCTTTCAACCTCCACTTCTACCCCTGGCTTCTTTTCCACTTCTATTTTATTTTTATTATGATACAAATCCATAGGCTCTGAGATTTCCCTGACCCTCTCTCCCAACTCCCACCTCCCCAGCTGATTTCAATAGGATATTTTACAATATTATTCCAGTAGGATAGCCATAGGATATTATTACAGTATTACTACAATAGGGCAGTCACTATTTGAGCAGAGGAAGTCCAGAGTTGTAAAAGAGAAGAGTGAAATCTCACCACTGACTATTAAATTAAAAGCAATTCTCTAATGGCTGTCTTAAAATGGCAGGTCACGTGCGTAGCTCTTGAGCCAAAGCATCCAGTGTGCTCAAGACTTGTCTTCTCTGTTTCTAACAGGAGCAGGAAAAGCTCAGCGTGAACAAGGAGACCTTGGTGTGAAGTTAGGCATTTGGAGTGCTTTACTCCTCAGCTGGAAGTGCTGTTTGACTGGAGGACCCAGTGCGGGTCAGGAGAGCTCCCAGTGTGTGTGAGGAGCAAGGAAGCAAGCCAGTCTCAGTGTCCTCGGCTCCTCAATCCTCCTGAGAAAATGTGAGTTAGCAGGGCTGCACCTGTCCTTCTCTCCTGGCTTCCCTCTCCCCAACATCGCCCAGAGATGCAGACTTCTCAGCACCATGGGGGGGGGGGGCGGGTTGTAGCCTTTGTTCTCAGATTTTTTCTTTAAATTGATTTTAAGTTCATTGTGCCAGCACTATGACATTATATTCCTTCTGGGCACATAGGGAGTACATATTTAGGCTAGCGGTTAGGAAGATCATGTCCCATATTGTCGTACCTGAGTTCAAGTTCAGACTCTGGTTCCTACCATGGCAGGCCTTGGTGGACAGCAACAATAGATCATCTAATGGAGCTGCTGCCATGCACGAGACAGACACGGGGTGAATTCCTGGCTCCTGACCTCAGCCTTGCCCAGCCCCCGGCAAAGGAGGCATCAAGGGAGTCAGTCCGTGGATGGGAGCTGCTTGTCAGCCTCTCTGTGTCAATAAGAAAAGTAATGTAATAGTGTCTACAAGAAAATAATGCCCTTTTAAACAACTGAGATGTGTGGGAGATGATAAATTCTAGCTTTTAAAATGCATATGAGAATATCTAGTTTTGAAAACCGATGTTTTGCAGGTACTGATGTTCTAGGCTTGCATAGCAAGATGTCGTAGTCTGAATAGGTCATAAACAAAGAAACATAGAGACTATCAAGGCCAAAATCAGGAGGCTGTGTTTGTGGTGTAGCAGATAGAGCAACTACTGTCAATGGTATCATCGCATGTAGGTGCCAGTTCAAGTGCTGGCTGCTCCACTTCCTATCCAGCTTCCTACAAATTATCTTGGAAAAGCAGCCAAAGATGACCTGAGTCCTTGGGCCCTTACCATGTGGGAGATGTGTTCGAAACTCCTGGCTCTTGGCTTTAACCCTGGGCATTGCAGCAAGCTGGAAAAGGAATCAGCAGTTGGAAGATCTCCTCTTCTCTCTTGCTCTGTGATTTTTTCACATATATAAGTAAATATTTTTAAGCAGTCCAAAATCAAGATTCCATGCATTTGTCTGGTGGAGGCCCCTGCAGCAATCCACAGATGGCCGTGTTCACGCTGTGTCCTCACCTGGCTGAGGTTGTGGGAGTCTCTTAGTCTCTTTAATAAAGGCACCACTCTGTTTATGAGAGCACTGCTCTTGCGAGTCACTTCCCAGAGGCCACAGCTCCCACTGCCATCGTGCTGCAGAGGGAGATGCTAACATGACTTTGGAAAAGGGAAAAAATGTTCAGAACATTTTCTGCCAGGGCAGAGAAGACCGAAAACTCCACACCCCTCAAGCTTAGTTTGTCAACTCTTCTAAACCTAATATTTTTGCTACATAGTCTCCCTTTTTGTTTTCCAGAAAGGTTCCTCCCTAGCTGCTCTTCCCCTACCCCTGTTTCCCGTGGTAACTTTTTCCACCCAGTGTCTCCATAGTCATGCAAGACAGAATATCCTCCTACTTGTCCCTGGATGCAGATTTCTTTGTTATGCCGATTTTGTGCCAAGGTCCTCACCATTATGTAAACTCCTTTCACTGAGTTCCTTACATCAGATTCCTTCCTTAAAAACCTCCTCCCAAGCTGGCTGTCTACCGCCAGTAGCAGCAGCAGGGCACAGGAGAGAGGTTGCCAGGCTGGTGGGAAGAACTGTTAATGATTCCTGTAGGGAGTCATCCGTCATTGGATTTCACCAAAGGGAAACTGTGATCTGCCGATGAGTCACTTCCGGAGGGTAGCAAAGCATTCCTTCCAATCTCTCCAAAATTCTAACCTTGTATGAGCCCGCTAATTCACCCTATTCTCGAAAACTCCCTGTCAAATGCTGCCAATCCCGATTAAGAGTAAAGTCTAAAGGAAGCATGGACTCTGTTTAATTTGAATTTTCTGCAGTCGTTGACAGAAATGACATCCCCTTCTGTGATATGCCAAATGCTGCCATCCCAAGTCCGGCCTGGAGCCCACCTGCTTGCCGCACTCCTCTAGTGCCCTTCCAGAGCGTCTCCTTCCTGGTCTCTCCCTGAAACTACCCGTCTCCCTCTGAACTCATCCCCACATGCACGACTGCGCAGCTACCTACCAGTAGGATGTGAACACAGTTTCAATGTCTAGATTTAGGTAAATCTCTTCTCAGGCTCCTTCGAATTTTGCAGCTTGCTCTCAAGGCAGCTCTTTTAATCTTAATGTTATTTTCCTTAAGTGTGGGTTAACTTCTCATGACTTCCAGGTACTTTAGCCAGCATAACGCTTTAACTGTGCAGGGGGATACAGTCAAAGAAAGGATGAGGGATGAAGGAAGAGAGGAAGGGATGAAAAGAGAGGGAGTGAGGGAAGGAGGGAGGGGGATAGAACAAGAGAGATAGATGCTGTCCACCGTCGTCCTGTGCCCATCAGTCCCCCCTCTGCAGCACGGCTGTTCTGTTCTTCTCCTCTGGTACCAGCTTCCTCCCCACCTAGAATACTCCTTTCCATTCTGTTTCCATATTCAGTTGTTTCGCACCATATAGGAATTGGTGTACGTTTTGCATGCTCACTGCAATCTTATTCATTTTTCTACTATTGATTTATTTTAGCTTGTTTGAACTCCAATAGAATGCCCTATGTGTTCAGATCCTTTTAGGTATTAAATAAGGTACAATTATCCACTTACATATACAAACTTGATATATTCTTAGATTTTTCAGTTATAATGCTCTTTCAGAATGAGTAATTAGGTCCCAGCACTTTTCACATGATGAAACTCTACTCCAAATTTGACAGTGTTAGGGAGTGATGCCTTTAGGAGGCAGTGAAGTCGTGGGGGTGGAGCACTCATACATGGGATTGGTTTCCTCTCAGAGTCCCAGAAGAGAAATTTTCTTCTCTTTTTGCCCTATAAGATCCAGACAAGGGGGCGGCAGGGGGTCCGCCTGCAACCCAGGGAACTCTCACCAGAACTTGATCCTATTGGAACCATGGTCCAGGTCCTTGAGCCTCTAGACTACAAGAAAGACATTTCTGTTGTCGAAAAGCCACCCAGTCCATGGGACCTTGGCAGAGCAACCCCAACTAAGGCAAATACTTATTAGAGTTATGGAATCTTTATTAGCTCGTCTGATCTGATGTGTCTATTACAACATTTGCAAAGCAGTAATGCATAACAAATGTTTAATAAATGAATAGCTAAACAGAAGCCATTCATTCCAAAACCATGGTACTAAAAGCACTGTGTTATTGAAATGACAATTGGATTGGAAAAATGTGAAGACGAGAGGATATTTTTTATAATCTCAGAGTCCCAGAAAAAGTCTTGAATTTTTTTTTCCTGGGATTTGTAGTTTACTGTGGGTAGGATTTAAAAAATGTGAAAAGATCTCTTGTCCAAATGTATCCTTGTCAATGGTTTTTGTTTCAATTCTAAGTCACCAAATCAAATATTTCTTAGTGTTAACACAAAGCAAAAATCAAAATATAATATAGAAAAACGTTTGGCTTACATGTGTTCATCATATTAGGTCAGTTGTACATTTTATTTTTATTGGAAAGTCAGATATATAAAGAGGAGGAGAGACAGAGAGGAAGATCTTCCATCCATTGGTTTACTTCGTAAGTGGCCACAACAGCTGGAGCTGAGCCAATCCAAAGCCAGGAGCCCAGAGCTTCTTCCAGGTTTCCCACGTAGATGCAGGGTTCCTAACCTTGAAGCAGTTTCTCGCCTGCTTTCCCAGGCCACAGGCGGGAGGTGCCAGGAATGCAGTTCTGTGGAATGCAAAAGACAGTGAGGAAGAGGAGGAACCAGGTTACAAGGCCAGCATGCTGATTGCAGGAGGAAGAACAAAGTGTGGGCACACCAAGCAGATCCTGAATGAACTCTGCCTATGGTGGGGGGGCGTGCAGTGTGCCAGATAACCTCTGTTGAAAGAATATCATCTGGGGACTCTTAATTAGTGAAAATATCTTCTTGTCAAATCCAGGTTGTCACTTTGAGGGATATATTGAGATTTCTGGGTATCCCAGTATGATATTTCCATGAGGATTTTGGCTTTCATTTACTCATCTTTTTTATGTTAGAAAATAGAAGTTTGATTCAGGCAAGGTACAACATGAGGACCGAAGTAAGAGAAGAGAAGGAGTGTATAGATGTTGAGCCTTCATTTAATTGGTTTCATGCAGATGGCCGAATAGTGCCTTTAGTTTCACGTTAAGGGAGCTTAAATCTCTGTAACTCCAACATCCGTGCTGATTTACAAAATCTCAAAATGAGAATAACAAACCGAAATATTATGAGAGTTAAACTGTTAGTTACCCTGTGGCTAGATATCAAAGAACTATTTTACAGAAAGGTGGTCAAGTTTATGGGTTGTAAGTAATATAAACCATTTTTGGATTGAGTATCTTGGTTTGGATCTTAGGAGCAAAGTCTGAGATCGAGTTTTTATGTAAATAGATCTTTTGGAAAGTGATTTCTGCAGCAGAAGTGGAGGATCCTTAGAGTTACAGAAGAAAGGCCAAGAAGCGTGTTACAGTGCGTTATCAGGTTGGTTACAGCAGGGGGTTACCGCAGCTTAGTCCACATGGTTTTGCCCCTCGGAGATATGAACCAACTTCTGGATTAATTACTATAAACTGCTTCAGCAGGCCATTAATCCCCAGCCTTCCCAGCCTGCCGAGTTGCTTTCGGCAGCTGCAGCAAAAGAGCAAGTCTTTAGGCAATAAGAAGTTGCTGAGAGTTGAAAGTTGATTGGCAGGTACTAAAAAAAGATAAGGAGAGTTGTATGAAAATGTCATCTGCATCTTTAAGAAAAATAGTGCACAAGAAGAATGGGTCATCCTTGTCGAAGAGCAGCATTCACAACATATAAGGGGCTCCTGTAACACAACAGCATACAATAACACAATTCAGAACAAGCGGAGGAAATGAATAAGCCTTTCTCCTGCGGTTACTTATAAATGGTTCATGTGATGTCAGTGTCCCATGAAGGTCCCAGGCACTCCACTTCCTATCCAGCTTCCTCCCAGTGCACCTGGGAAGTGAGTGGGTGAGGCACAGGCCCTCAGTGCCCGTAGGACCTGATGGTGTTGCAGGCTTGTGGCTTCAGCTTAATCCGGCCCTGACTGTTAGGGCAACTTAGGGAGTGATCCAGCGATGAAAATATCTTTTGGACACTCTGACATTCAAAAGAATAAATTTTATTTAAAAAGAGATTGGTTTTAGTAAGAAAATCAGCATAGGTTAGATTTAATGCACAAATTTGATCTGAGATTGAGTGATTACAATATTTATCATGCAAATAAGTTTCAAGAACAATAATTAAAATGTTATTAAGAGTAAAGTTAGCTTACGGATTTATCAAAAAGATGCTCAAAATCATTGCTCACTAGGGAGCAGTACATCAAAGCCACAGAAGGTGCCATTTGCACCTGTTAGGAGGGCCATGATCCTTGCAAAAAGTGTTGGCATGAACATTGTTACATTGGAAACTCTTTTTATGCTGTTTGTGTGAATGCAAAGTGATACAACTTCTATGGCAAAGAACTATAGAGCTTCTTTAAAAATGCCAATAAATGGATTCTTAAATGATGAAACATTCGATGTTCTAGTAATCCAGTCCTGAATATAAGACTGTAATACCAAAAATCCATGTACTTCTGTCTTCATTATAGCCTTAGCCAAACATGGAAGTAACTGAAATATTCACCTCTTTGGAATAGATAAAAAAATCTGGCATATACCTGCAGTAGGATATTTTTCAGCTTTAGACAAGCGGAAAGTCTCATCACATGTGGCAACACAAATGAACCTAGAGGACATTTTGTTGAAATTATTTCTAGTGAGATAACCTAGTCACAGGCAAACCCTGCATGATCTCATTTACATTAAGTGTTTCCAGTATACAATCCAGAGGACAGAGTGGTGGTTGCCCAGGGATTGTGGAAGACAGAGTAGAGAATCAGTTTTCAACATAAAGTTTTGTAACATTCAGAGTTGTCCTGGAGAAGTCCCCAAACTCCTCCATAACATGCATTTTGATAGAACGTAATGACCAACTCCTATAGAATAGTATGAGCTGCCCCTTGCCAGTCATCCCAGTTAGCCCTGAGCATATGCCATCCATCAGCACTTGAGCTCTGATTGGTTTTGGCATTTCAACAGGCTGTTGGTTCCCCTTTGCCAGGGAATTTCTTCAGTTCATTATCTCCGAGCACGGAGGACTGTGGCAGTTTCATCTGATGTACAGAGCCAAGGTGAGGTGACTTACCTGGCCACACCTGCAAGAGAAGTCACAAAAATGAGTTTCTGTAACTTTAGCCCCTGCAGTAGAAAGACAATCCCATAAGCATTAACAAGGAATTTCAAGATTGGTTCTCTAGAGAAGAATAATAAACACACACACTGTAAGTTACTAAATTTTAATCTACAATTTTAAGTTTCTGTGTTGACTTTGTTCCCAGAAATAATCTATACATGACAACTCTGCATCAAGAGTCTCTTAGCTGAGGGTCTCAGCTTTGACTAAGAGGTAGAGTGGTTACTACTTTCTTGGTCTTTCTTTTTCTTCCCCTAATTTCCAATGCCATTACTTTTTTTTTTTTTCTGGGTCAAAAATCTTAGCTCTCCTGGCTGTTCCCTAGTTTTTCTTTTCTTTTGATGTGTAAGAAACTTTGCAGTAAGAAGGCTTTCTCCAGCATCCCTGGGGCGCTATTAGAAGCCAAGAGCAGCAGGCTCTTCACTCTGTTCCATCCATGACTCACTCACTCACTCATTACGAGCACTGTGAGTTTGAGCCCGGGAAGACAATTCATTTTGACAACTCTACACTATAACCAAGAGCGATCTGAGGCAAAGCGAGGAATGAACTGTGAAGATACAAAAATATTGGCCTCCAAGGAGTTTAGTAATCTATAAAATGCACCAACTAGATAGAAACATAAACAACTGTATTACACAAGAATAAGCAAGGAAGGAGATATTTAGATTGGAAACTGGAGGAGGGGAACATTGAATTTCCATTAGAAACTGGGTCAGGGGAAGTTTAGGGTGTTGAAAGAGCTAATGCTCGATGTTTGGAAAGCATTTGAACAAATGGAGCTAAGAAGTGGCAAGGCAGTGGGGCTCCAAAGAAGCCACATAGGATAATGTGGATTTTGTTTAAGACCCTAATGTGCTTAGAAAATGCACTGTTTACTGAATAGCAGGGTGGGGGAACACAGTGAAGTGGCATGTGAATGTTCTCTGGTGAGAAGCCCTGGTGGACGAATGTGGAGCCACGTACCTCGTCCTGGGCCATCGCTGGGCATGACCGTTCAGCATCTTGGATAAGAAAATGACTAGAAAACCACCTTCTCGTCAGACCACTATCAATGCAGAGATTAAAGTGTGTGCTGATGTTCCATGCACTGAATAGATGTTATTTTTCCGAAGCAAGAAACAGATCTCTGTGTCCCAGTTTAACATCATTCTGAATGTCTCAGCTTTATGGTGACAAGTGCTTTTGACATAACCAGTCAACCTAGCTGTTCTGAAAGGCACAGAAGAAAAGTCGTAAGGGTGTCTCCAACTCTCTTTTGTGGTATTTGCCATAACTGAGTGATTCAAATGATGCCATTATACTAATTTCTAGTAAGTATGACAAATATTCTAATTAAGTAATATAAACAACAATTTGATTCCAAACATATGTGCAACAAAATGAGTTTTTAAAATTAATTTTCCTTTGCTCTTTTGTATAAACTAGTGTTTCCATCATTGTAAATGTGATGTGTAAAGTGAAAATATCAGAATTTTTGTAACAAAATAAATTCCTTGCATATTGAAATTTAAACCAGCAGCACATGCTAAAGAAACAACATTCACCTTCTAAAACAATATGTATCTTAGAAGAAATAAAAATGCCATAATAAAAGCAAAAGTATAGAAGTCTGTTATAATAGCACAGAAGTGGTTTTGAAAATACAAAACTGAAAATGTTTCTCCTTTAAATGGAGTTGAAAAATAGCTTTCATTCTCTAGTGAGTTTGTCACACAGTTTAAATATTACTGTGGAAGCATGGTTGTTTTGGTGCTACATATTATTTATATAAATTCTGAAATGTTCCCTATTTATATTTTTGCTTATTTCTGTATTCCATGGAAGTTTTGCATCTGGATAATTTGGGTATAGAATTTTGTACACATTATGGATTTTTACAATAGCATAGACAGCAGCATTTGGATAATTTGAGTTACACCATTTTTGTAGTTACAAGTTATTGCATCTGTAGTAGTGTCTGCATCATCAGTGCTGTGATTTCATCTGCATTTCACAGTTCTTTGGCTCTGCAGGTGCTCCCCTATTAGCTTCTGCCAAGGTGCCAGTGTTTCTCGCCTGGCCTAGAACCATGATCTGCTGGCATGCCTTCCTGACAATCTCTTTTCCTTCTTTCGATTTACCTTCTACAAGGAGAGTTATCTTTGAAAATCTGGTGCTATCACTTTATCTGCTTAAAATTTTTGAATGTCTTCTTGTTGCCTAGGATTAAAGTTGAAATGTACTGGCATGATCTAGAGGAACCTGGATAATAATGCCGTTGTCCATTTTACCATTTAGAAGAATGTCCTCTAAAATGTCCTATGAGTTTTGATTTTTCTAGTTTCTCACAGATGTCATTTTTCTTTGTGTAACGTTGTCCTACTCCATCATTTCCCAGTTAATGAGTAAAAACCATTGAAACTGTAGAGCAAATGATACTAAAGTTCATCTGGAAGTTTTCTTTCAGTTACATGTAGAACCATGTTCCTTTCCTTCTGATTTTAGCAGAACTGATTTAATTAATAATGATTTATGTGTGAGTGTTTTAGCATAATCTGTCTGCTCAATTAAACCAAGTGCTTACGAAGGAAAGGATTGCTGATTAATTTTGACCACAACTTTGAGCATTTAACAGATTAATTACCATTCATTAGTAGACTAAACAATTGCCTACAAGAGACACTCTGATTCCAAACCACGATCAAATGGAATTTGTTCAAAAATTGCAAAGATGGTTTAGCATTAAAAAAAATCAAATAGTGTCAACGTCCTATGATTATGTAAAGTTCAAAAGCAGTGGTTCGGGCCCAGGCACTTGAGGTATCTTCTGCTGCTCTTTCCCGGCCATTAGCTGGGAGCTGGATGGGAAGTGAAACAGCTGGATGGGAAGCGAAACAGCTGGGTCACGAATGAGAGCACGTACAGGATGCAACACAGGGCAGTGACATCACACACTCATCGTGACACCGTCCACTGTTTCTTTTAGCAGAAATTGATCATAAAGTTTATAGAAATGTCAAAAGGACTGGAACAGGCAAAACAATATTAAAAATAGAAAAAAGTTGGAGTACTCAGGCTTGTACCGTTTCCAAAATTTACCACACATGTTCGGTCATGAAGGGAATGTAATAGCAGCATAAGCATGCATATGTAAGGCCAGAAAATAAATACTCCCAGTTGATTTCCAATGAAGATGTTAGACAAGTAAATGGGAAGAGTTCACGGTTCAGCAAGTTCTTGTA
Organism: Ochotona curzoniae; assembly: GCF_017591425.1. Classification (NCBI taxonomy): domain Eukaryota; kingdom Metazoa; phylum Chordata; class Mammalia; order Lagomorpha; family Ochotonidae; genus Ochotona; species Ochotona curzoniae. Next base: position 28,129,730 of record NW_024464918.1, read on the forward strand.
AGTCAGCAGCAAAAGCAGGAAGTAGAACCCTCTTCTCACATCAGGGACAGAAAGCCCTGCTAAGAGTTGAAAGCCAGGAACTTCACAGAAGAAAACATAAGGACAAACTTTTGTTGCTTTTCTAAAGAAATTGTTTATTTATGTATTCTTCAAAGTTATTTAAAAGAGTAACAGAGATGCAGTGCGAGACAGAGAGGGGGAAGGGAGCGAGATCTTCCATGTACTTCCATCTACTCCGCAGATGTCCACAACAGCTTGTCCTGGGCCAGGCTGAACCCACAAACCTCCATCCATGAGTGGCACAGGCCACCAACCAGTTTTCCCACACCGTTAGCAAAGAGCAGGACTGGAAATGGAGAAGGCATAGCTCAGATGCAGCTTAACACACAGGGCCGAAACACCAGCTCCATGCAGATATTTATTTGTGACAGCATAGGCCTGAGCTGAAATGAAAGAAAACAGAAGACATAATTTTAAAATATTTATGTTTGAAATGATGCATTGTAAGTGGGAAAGATAACACAAAGAATGAAAGTGCAAATCATAATCTGATGACAGATTTTATAAGCAAAAGGTGTGCAGAAGTCTCACTTAGAAATAAGCAGAGGGGTGGGCATTCAGCTTAGTAGTCAGGATGTTCCTGAGACGCCACAACCCATATCACTGTGCCTGGGCGGAAGCAGCTCTGCCCCCCCGTGCTTCTTCTCACTACGGGGCATTCTGGGAAGGAGCAGGTGACAGCTCGATGACTTGGGTCCCCGGCGGCGCCCATGTTGCTATTCCAAACTGAGTTCCAAGTCTCAGGCTCAGGCTGCTCCATCATCAGTTGTAAGATTTTTCTGTGTCTCCATCTGCATTTCAAATAAAACCAAATAAATAAATGCAAGAATACAGAGCCACAACAAGAAGATCAGTGACCAAGTCACACAGGAGAAGCAGGAGCAGACCTTTGGCCTGGGGGTTAACTTGTCATCTGTGATGTCTGGTTCCCATGGCAGAATGCCCGCCTGGAGGTCCCCGCTCTGCCTCTGGTCGCAGCTTCCTGCTGGCATGCACCCCTGAGGGTGTGGGTGACCACCACAGCTCCCTGCTGACCCGAAGGTGCACGTGAAAACTCGAGCACATGGATGCTCTCAGCCCTTGGGAGGGTTCTGTGATGTATTCCCAGCTCAAGATGGGGGACATTTAGAAAGGAACAACTCCATGGGTTCTTTCTGTCCATAAGTAAAATGACTACTTTTCTTTAAAAAAAAAAAAAAAGAAAGAAAAAGAAGAAGGAAGGAAGAAAAATAAAGCAAGCAAGCAAGCAAAAAGAGAAAAGAAAAAGAGAGGAGCCGGTGGTGTGGCGTGCAGTATGGGTGCCGGCTTTCTGCTGGTGGGCCCGAGCAAATAGAAGCTGGCCCAAAGGTTGGGCCCTTCACTCACCAGGGGGACCCAGAAGAAGTTCTTGGCTCCTGGCCTCAGCTTGGCCTAGTACTGGCTGCTGTGGCTGTTTGGGGGATGAGTCAGTGGAATATCTCAAATTCTCTCTCTCACTCTGTCAATAACTCTGCATTTCAAAAAAAAAAATTTTTTAACAAAAGGCTGAGAGAGGAATGAATAGAGATTTTTCAAAGAAGCTATGCAAATGATCAATAAGCATATGAAAAGATAGCTGATATCATTGTTATTAGTGAAATGCAAATCAGAACCAAAATGAAGCAGTATTATATGCCTGTCGTCATGGCTGTCGTACCACCATGGACCATCACACATGTTGGCAAGGATGTGGGAAAATTGGACACCTCATTCATTACTGATGATACTATGAAAACGGCACAGCCATTCTGAAAACATTTGTCAGTTCTTCAAAAACTGAAATATAGGGAAATCATATGAATCAACAGTTCCGTCCAAGAGAGGGAAAACATTTATCCACACGAAGACATCTGCATAAATATTCATGGCGTAGTCCCCAACATAGCAAAAAAGTGGAAGCAGTGCAAGTGTCTGTCAACTGAAGGATGCCTATCTACTGTCGCATGCCTATAACATAAAGCATTATGTGTCGCTAAAGGCAAGGGAAGTCCCGGCTGATAAGGCCTATAACTGAAAGGTCTTCAGAAACAGTAAGTAGCAGAGACCAGCGACAAGTAGATCCACTGCATGATTCCACTTATAGCAAATAGCCAGAAGAGGCAAATCTACAGAAAGACACAAACAAAACAGATTCAAGGTTGCCTGGCGAATGAGTGCTAGGGCAGGCACTAGATACTCAGACTGTCTTATGAGGCATAAAAAAGGTCTTAAGTCATTATTGTGACAGTGGCACATCTCTGCGAAAAGCATTGACTCATGAGCATTAAATGGGTGAATTTTCCCAAATGCCATAAGTAGAAATCATCATGGATTCTTTTTTTCTTAAGGTTTATTTATTTTTATTGGAAAGTCAGATATTCTGAGAGCAGAAGAGACAGAGAGGAAGATCTTCTGTCTGCTGATTCACTCCCCAAGTTGAGTTTATCCAAAGCCAGGAGCTAGGAGCCAGGAGCCTCCACTAGGTCTCCCATACGGGTGCAGGGTCCCAAGGCTTTTGGCCATGCTCACCTGCATTCCCAGGCTCCGAGCAGGCAGCTGGATGGGAAGTGGGGACATTAGGATGGGAAGTGGCACCCACATGGGACCCCGGCACCTGCAAGGCGAGGACTTTAGCCACTAGGCTGCTGCACCGGGCTCTTGTCATGGATTCTTGAAGGAAGTTTTCTGAAGGCCGCTCACAAGCAAGTTTTAATGTGAAACATGCATGCACCATTGCTTAAGCACCTTTTGTTTTTTCCCCAACTTTGAAGCTAGTCTTAGCTTTTCGTGTGTGGATTCTGTAGATTTTACCAACAGCAACAGAAAAAGAAAAAAAAAAAAAAGACTTGTGGAGGAAAGGTCAAAGTTACAAATTCCACATGAAAAATATGTTCATAAATATCCCACTTGGCGTCTCGGTGATCCCCACGTTCCTTGTTCACTTCCCTTGCCACTGCCATGTTTTCCACTGCGATCTCAGCTTTCCTCCCAGCACTAAATCTGTCCCTCACCGTCTCCTTGCTCACACAGAATTTTCTGAAATTGTCGTGGCCTTGCTCATTCTAAGTGCCAGCTGACCGACCAGCCTGGACAGCGCCCTTCGGGTAAGTTTACCACAGCTGAAAGCTGTTTGTGCCCACAACAAGTGCTTTCTCTAATCCAGCTCCTTATGGGTGAAGTATTAAAGTACTTAAAATACTAGGTTGTAAATAAGAATAGCTAGTAGGTACATAGTGTATGAACTTTCTTGTTTAATTGATCCGCCAGTGGTTCATACTTCTACATAGAAAAAAAAATGGACGTGGGAAATCTCTGGAAGTAACCAGAATAATGTTCCCCTTAGATGCCCATCCAGGGATGATTGAATATTCATATGCTACTTCAGATGGCAACAAGGATTTCTGTGGTCAGTTAAGTCAAGGACTTGAGTATCCTGGGTTAGCCAGTGCACTCTCAGGCATCCTGAAAGTGAACTGAGAAAGGTGGAAGGAGTGTGAGAGAAAGAGAAGGTGGCAGAGCTGAGCTTCAAGGCACTAAATTCATGGTAAATTGTCATAACGGCAACAGCCAATCAATGGGTTCCTCAGCTAATTTTGTCTCACTAACGTATTATAAAAATTTCCAACAAAAATCAGAAATAAAAAGGAAATTATGGGAATCTTATTTATTAAGCAAGTATGAATTATCCTTAAAAATGTCAGTAAACAGAATCTACCAGAATCTTAAAAATAATACATTTTAAGCTGGTGCTCTCATGGGAATGCAAAGATGGTTTAATATTGGGTGATTAAATCAAATGTTTGATCATACCCAAAATACTAAAACATGTTCAATAATTTTCACCATTCATTCATTATAAAAAAAATGAAACAGCAAATGTGATGGGTTTTTCTTCAGCAGATGTGCCAGATTCTGAAAGTCAGGTTGAAATGATCTGAAAGTTAAATGGTGATTTGCTTTAAATCAGAAGCAACTTGAACATCCAGAATGGCTTCTGCAGCATTGTCTCCCAAGCTTTAAGTCACTCAAGAAGGTAACAGGAAGAAAGAAATGATGTAAAGAGAGAGAAAGAGGCAAAGAGGTTATTATTTACAGATAATAGGAATTTGTTTATGTTTCTAGAGAGAGGTCTACCATGTTCTCTAGAGGTCTGAATTGTATCTAACTTGCTGTTCTAGCAGTTTGTTTACAAATTTTTTGTTAGGTTACATTGTGCACATCTGGAGTTAACAAACAATTTGTATATGATTCTGTAATTCTGGGATGATTATTGAGCTTTTGAAATCAGTGTCTGGAGCAGTGTACACATCCCAGTGCCCAGTGTGCCCTTTGTGGAGTAGCCTTTCCCAGGTCCAGGATGCCCAGCCACACATGGTGTTTGACTGCACGTGACAGCTGCAATTCCAGAGCCGCTGGCACCTGACATGTGAGGATCCTGCTGTGTTCAATCTACTACTCCAAGTGGATTGAGAGATATCTTCTAAAATATCCATTACCTCGAAGTAGTACTGTCCCATGCCCATATAACCCTTCAAAAGTCTTCTGGCTGTATTGAAAAAGGCCCCAAATGATGTGCTGCAGCCTAGGGACATTGTAGCATCTGGCTAACTTCTTCGGTAACTTAGTATTCCCCGTTAATGTTGTGACTAGTGGCCCATACACCTGCACATGCACACACACACACACATCGAGTGCCTCTGTTTCTCAAGCACTCAAAGCTGTTGCCTACTTGACTTTCTTTCCAGTGTCTTTTATATTTGAATTTCTGTGATTCTTATTTATTTACATGTAGAAATACAATTATTTTCTTACTCCTGGTCTGGCTTCTGCTTTAGGAGTCATAAATTCACTTGTTAATTCCAGGGGTTTGGGAGTTTTCCATGTTGGCATCATGTTGTCTGAATAAGGCGAATCTATTCCTTTTCTTCTGTTCTTTTGTTTTCCTTGCCTGTATTGTATGGAAGAGTTTCTATTGATAACTGCAGCTTCATCATAGATTTCATTGGACTGAGGAAGTTATCTGTGTTGTTACTATGCTGGGGACTTGCTCATTATAAGTGAGAAATCATTGTATTAATGTGTTTTCTACTTTATCTCTTTAATACAGCGAATACAATTACGTAATTTTTAAAGCATTAAGGCAAGTATTCCTGCAGTAAATCCTGCTGCGTTCTGATACTTGCGTATTACAGTTTTTGAATGTTGCTGAATTCATGTTAAAATTCTTCACATCACTCTTCATGAAGGAATTTTATCTATAATTTTCAATGTCTGCATGAGAGTTTGTGTAATAATAGTACTTTTTTCTCAAAAGTAAACATTATTCATCCATGATTCCAGTTTGTCCTGGAAAACAATTGGTATAACTTACAGAAGACAATTTTATAAAACATTGTTTTGCAAGTTTCAGCTCTAATGTCCATTCCTACTCATTCTCCTTCCGTTTTTTGATGTCACCATTTAATATTATGATTAAAAAGTAAGCTGAGACAATGAAGATATCAGCCTAAATGATTTCATTTTCCTCAGTGAAAGCGTCAGGACAAAAATTATAACCGCAAGATCATTCAAGACGGATATGAATACAGAGAGTCAGTGGTCTGTTTCCTTTCAATGAAAGCCAAGTTATCAGGAGTCAAGAGCACTTGTCCGAGTTTGGGAAGTGGAGCAGTCTGCTTGCTTTCATGTTAGAGAAGAGTTCATCCAGTCACTCAAGATGATGTAGGCGTCAGTATAATCTTCCATGCAAGAAGAACTTACTCCAAGTAAATGCAGGAAAGGATGGGTAGAAATTCACATTCAGATACCTAAACTTTCCATATCCACCTCCTCTACTCTGAGCCCTGCTGCCACTTAACTAGGAAAACACACCACAACCCATAATCAGCAAAAATGATTTCTGTCCCTTGCTATGTTCACCTGACTGTTGGATTAGTTTAATACTGCTAAAGTTTTATCCTATGTATCTAAACCTAGTTAGTATGCCTAAAACATCCACACACTAAAATGAAAAACAGCATTACACTACAATTAAATATTGATCCGAAGAGACAAATAATAACTATCCTTGATGGAGGAAAATGCAACTTTGATTTATGCAACTCACCATATGTTGCTGTGCAGTGGCTTGTACTTGTGTCAGTACCCCACAGTTACTAGACAGTACATTTGGATATTAGGGATGTATAAGCCCTTTATGATTCTTCCTATTAAGAATTCTTGCAGTATTATTGAAGTATTTACTGCTAAACATATTCCACATATCCTAGCAGTGTTAATGCAGACCATAGGATCCTGTTTTCTTCCTGCTTCCATGATGATGTAATAGTCAAATGAAAGCCTTAGATTCTAATCATTAACATTTCCAGTTCTGAACTCTTAACTGAAAACAAAGTGATTAAACGACTATACTGCCAGAACCCAGTAACAAACACAGAAAGCCTTCTGCAAGATGACTCCCAAGCTTAGATATCTAATCTTCTACCTGAAGCATTGTTGAGATTTCAATCTGGTTTTTCTCATTCTTCCTGTGCTTCTGTATATAGCTGTCCATGGAAACACCAGTGTATCGTTTGAAGAAAATTTTAAAGATTTATTTGAATGGTAGAATATTGCATAGACGGAGAGAGAGAGGAAGGAAGGGATGGAAGGAGGGAGGGAGAGAGAGAGAGAAAGACCTTTCATTAACTGGTTCACTCTCCAAAGGGACTCAGCATCCAGTGTTGAGACACACTGAGGCTGTTGACCAGTGAATCTATCTGCTTCTCCATCATAGCTAACAGGGGCTAAAAGATGTGGCTCCACTATCTTCTCAGACACATTAGCAGGAAGTTGAATCAGAAGCCCAACAGCCGAGATTCAAACAGGTGCTCCAGTATGGGGTACCAAGTGGTGGCTGTGTGTCATAACACCAGCTCCACAATTTTATCTTAAATGTATGTGCCCCATCCACTTACTCTATTAACTCCATAAAGGAATGAGGATGAGTGAATGGCTGAAACTATGTGCACTCTGCTGCCAGAGGGTTCCCGTTACGCTGGAACCAGCGATTATGGCAGAATTGGCCTTTTGCAAGGAAATCTATCACCATGCCCTTATAGTTTATGGCAGCTTTCTTCTGAAAGGTTGGACAAGCCATTCCCTAGGTGACAAAGAAGGGTAAATGATATTCACAGAATAGGTCATGTAATTCCTTTCAGCTGTTAAGCTGTCTTCTTCAGGCGTTCCTTTGGGAAGCATTCGCAGGGTTATGATAAGCTCAGGACCCATCACTGAAACGCGGCCGCTCAAAGCTTCTTTCTTCACATTTCCATAATGTCCTCAAGACTTTCACCTCAAGACCCAAGCAGAAGAGTGCACAGGTGACCACTGGCTGGTCCCTCTCTTGTTGTGCGCACAGTAGATGATGAAGGTGCCCTAGCCAGTGTTCTGCGAGCTTGCTTCCCAGGATTCCTGGGACAGCAGCTTTAACATCAAGATTCCAACTCGATAGAAACAGTAGGACTATTTTCAGCAGCACTCAATTTCAATTTAATCTATCACACGTCCAAGCATTTCTGGTTTTGAGTCTTTAATGCGATTTCATCTGTATTCCTGTTGCTTTGAACCTTTTTGGATGTGGTTTAAAAGTTTCCTACAGTATTGTTTTTCAGTTCCTCTGAGTTTCAAGTTCAGCGAACTCCTAGTCAGTGGACCACAAGAGACAAACCGATTGACTGGTTTTTCCCGTGTGCCATACATAGGCTGCTTGCCATCACGAGATAAAAAAGACCTCAACATTTTTTGTTTCCTTGGTCAGACATTGAATTCTACAAACCCCACTTGTTCTGGAGACCTGTTGCCTACTCTGCACTCCTCATGTGGATATGTGTGTCAGTTGGTATCCATTGTTGTGACTAACAACCAGACCCAACTCTAGACAAATTAACAGCAGCACCACCAACAAAGTTTATTTGAAAGCAGTTCAGGCATAGAGCAGGAATAGCAACTGAAAAGATAAGGCCAAGGGAAATGTTACCTTGGGAATTTTTCAGAAATCTTGACAAAAGAGTTACTTCAGGAAGTTTCCATCAAGGCACCTGGGCTCCAACAGATTTCAGTTCTCAGGCTCCTTGGGTAGCTTGTTCATTTGGAGGAGCTGTTAAGGGAGTGGATCTGAGAGGTCCCATGGTCTTTAAATGAGTGAATCTCTGGAGAGGGGTTAGGAGAGGAGGCATGGGTTCCTTGTCCTGTAAGACTGAATCATAGCAGTGAGAAAGGCCAAAGCATTACCACTGGGTCGGAGAGGAGATTACTGAAGGGAACAAATTGTGCTTACCACGTTTGTAGGCTCATTCCTGTCTAGCTAGAGTTCCTTTTCTGTTTTTTTTTTCACCCCAAATTAGTGGCTAATTTTCCCGCAGAGTTTAGATGACATATTCATGTCTGCTAAAGAGTTTACCAGGCATCTTCTTTTTTAATACATTTCCTAAAATCCATAAATCATTAAAGTTATTCTCTTACAGGGTTGAATTACTTATTTCAACTAATTTAGTAGAAGTAGCTATTAAATATTTCAAAACATACAAAACATATAAAAACCATGATATTAAAGTTGGTTAAATTAAAATTTTATTTCACTTGCCTGAAGCTAACTTTTATTTGCATTTTTAAAATTTATCCTAAGTGTGCTGAGAACGCAAAATGACTCAAGTGCCCAAGGCAATTGTGGGGTCACATGGCTATTGGATTTGTTTTAGAACACTTCTGCTATAGTCAAACAAAACTCACTAGATAAAAACTAGGAAGGTTTTAAAACCAACCTTAAGGATAAAAATGTAGCGAGAATGGCTCCAGCGCCACTAACAGCTCTCTTTCTCTCTGGAGCACTTTTCTTCAGGCTGTTGTCATTTAACCTCATTTGTATTGGATGTTTTGTTTATGCAAAACTCTCATTAGGGACTGCAAATGTGAAAAATTGTGGGCGAAACTGTGATAGGAAGGAAAATTATTTCGTGATTCCTGAATGAAGATAGCCTGGGTAACTGTCGCGTTTATCACCTGTAATAAAATATTTATTACATTCCCACACCTTTAACTTCATTGTTTCTACACCTTTATTGGTGGTGCTTAAATACATGTAAATATATATTTATATTCAAACCACTGAGAAAGACAGAGATCTTGCATTTGTTGTTTTACTGTGTGCCCCCTCCACCACCAACTGCACCAGGCAGATCTGAGCTGTAGGCAGAAGCCAGGAAGTCCATTCTTGTCTCCACATGGTTGGCAGGGGCCCTGGCACACGGCCCCTCTGCTGCAGCCTCTTAAAGGCACGCCAACAGGGAGCTGGGTCAGGAATGGAGCAGTCCAGCCTCAATCCAGCCTTCTGATGGGGAATACCAGCATTGTAAGCGGTGGTTTAACATGCAGGGCCCTTCATTGCACTTTTAGAAACAAAACAAGAAGTTAGCTGATGTGTTTTAGAATTAGGAGGACAATGTGCTCCCATCTACTGGTTCGCTCTGCAAACCTTCTCCAGCGGCCACACTGGGCTGCACTGAACGCAGGGACTGTGATCACAGTTTGAGTTGCCCACGTACCTAGCACGAGTCCAGTTCCTTGAGCTGTGCTTGCTGCCTCCCGGGGGTCTGCATCAACAGAAAACTAGAGTCAGGATGTGAGATGAGGAATTGAACCCCGGCACTCCAGTGTGGGAGGAAGGGGCTTTCACTGCTTCTTAAGCACTAGCCTGAATGCTTCTCCCTCCATTTCACTTTTTGTGAGACGAATCCATGTGATATTTTGCTCTAATCCAGGTGTTTGAAACAGTTTGTGAAGAATGTAAAAACTAACATTGAAAAGATACTTTTCCACAGGAAATTTTAAATCACATTAATTCATAGTGTAAAGGAGTGAGATAAGAAAACATTGTAAAGTTAAAGAATTAAGTGCTAATTCACAAGAAATGTGTACATGCAATACTTCACTAGATGAGTGTATCATGGAAGATATGAGAAAAAATGACAGAGAAGAGCAACTTTACTGGACCTTGACGTATACACATTTCCTAAGGTGTGATAGAACAGAAATCTGGTGAAAATAATTATTGCCAAGACATAACATTAGATCATCAAAAATAAATAGAAAAATAAGCTGATATTCTGTAGACAATAAATAAATGTACTGTCCGGGACAGCGCTAAGCTGCTGCTCGTGGCACTGGTGTCCCATTTGAGCATAGGACATTATCAGTTATTTTGGAAATTCTGGATCAGTGAAGAAGAAACGGAAGTAAATAAAATGGGGCTTTCAGTGGGAGAGTGAGACATTTGTCTGTTGGATAAGAGAATATTCTCTATTAGGATAAGAACTTGGGCAAGGCCTGAGCACTGTCTTGGCTAGACGATTTAGGGCAGCCTCAGGGATGAGCGTGGGTTGAAGTGTGTTGATAAGAAGTACGTGTGGAAGAGATGCTTTGCACAAGGCTGACTTAACTGACGTTGCCTAAAATACTCTCGGGGCGGTGAAGATCAGGGTGAACACCCCTCTCTCGCTCAGTGACAGGCTGTTTGGTTTGACAGCGGGATGAGCCACCACCTGTGATCCAGCATCACGTATCAGAGTGCCATTTCAAAATCTGGCTGTTCTATTTCTGGAAGCTCCATGCTAACGTACCTGGGAAAGTGGTAGCAGATGCCCACATGCTTGACCCCTGCACCCATGTGGGAGATTCAGATGGAGTTCTAGGCCCCTGGATCCAGCCTGGCCGTTTGGGGAATGATTTAGCAGAGGAAGGGTCTCTCTCCCTTCCTCCTTATCTATCATTATTGCCATTCAAATAAAAATAAATATTGTTTTTAAAAATAAAATAGCAGAATGATATATTTAAAACATGTACAGTAAAGGTTGTACATTTTCTGAAAAATAGTCTAGCATCATACATTATACCAGAAGCTCTACCTCTACTGCTTATAAGAATTAATGACTTCAAAAATATTATCTTAACATGTAAAACTGTTTTATAAAATCGGCTTTTTCTGGGTAAACATCATAATATAAAATCCAATTAATTTTATGCTTTTTCTTCTGAAAATGCTTTTGGTATCTGAATCATATTTAATGAATTTTTTCATTTGGAAAAATCCAGTTTTACTTCTTAGAAAGTATTTATTTTTTGAAAGGCAGAGTTATATAGAGGGAGGGAGAGACACGGAGGGAGAAGGAGAAAGGGAGAGAGAGAGAGAGATCTTCCACCCACTGGTTCACTGCCCCAATGGTCAGAATGGCTGAATCCGGGCCAAGACAAAGTCACCAGGTTGGAACTCTGCCTAGGCCTCCGCCACGGACACAGGGGCCTCAAGGCGTCCAGGACTCCAGCTGGTCTCATTCAGTATGCCATTGTCCCAGGTGCTGGTGACACAGCACAGGCCTGCAGATTTGCTTTCGGTTTATCCTAACTTGAACATCCTTTTTACACTAAAAGTGAAAAAAAGAAATGTTAAACAGAGTACTGTTTGTTATAGTTGATAGTCTGTAGCCTGTACACACCTTTCTACACTTGTCCAGTCCCACAGACTGTGCAACGGCAAGAGTGTTCCCTAAGTAAAGTGTGACCTCTAGGTGATAGCGAAGTGTCCATTTACTTCCAACAACCTTAGCGAAGGTGCGACTCTGGAGGAGACGTTGATAATGGAAGACACTAAGTGTGAATTGGTGAAGGAGGTACATGGGAAATCTGCATATCCTGCTCCGTGAACCTGAAACTGCTCCAAAGAGTCTGCTTAGAGTTCACTGCAGCTCATTATAAATAGTGAACTTAGTAAGCTATTATTCATGGTAACACTATTTTATCATCACTAAGTCAGTCTTCTCACAACCTTATACAGTGAATTTATATTTCCTAGTGTTCATTTAGCTCTGATTTTAATGATGGAAATACTAAGAACTTTTATACTGTATGCATAATGAGACAAAATATTGTAGCTCATTAAGTAATTTAAGCAGAGCTTTATGCTAATTGATGACATTATAATGTTTCATTGGGCAAGTTCTGTTATTTATATTATATAAATTTAGATTGTACTCTGAATCTCAGTCTTCTGTTTATTCAGTGTTGGCAACAGGAAGGAATGGAATGAATGTCATGCGTCATAACAAGCCCATAAATTAAACTAGAAAAATTGCTCAAAAATGTCCTTGTAGGTGCAGCAGTTGTTTAGGGCTGTCACCTCCAAATTCCCTGGATTACCACATGGTGACTACACAAAGCAGTCAAGTTCATCCCTCAAGCATTGCACTGTTTTGATCATTTATTTATTTGTGTGTATTTATGCTTGTTAGAGATAAAATAGTTCATCCAGCAGACACTCTTGATAGACTTCATGCAAAATTATGGTTAGTGAAGACCTTGTAATGCAACATAGAATGCTACTGCATAAAGTAACTGTTTTTTATTTTTTGTTTAATCTTTTCATTTGCCAATTTATTTCTTTTCATGTAATCAATACCAGATTGTTAGAATCTCAAGTCTCTTGAATGATTACCGCTTACCAAGACACAAGTCATTTTTTTTTCTAAAACACAAATCAAAATTTTAGAGTATTACAAATTATATTACACATACACATACACAACTTCTGTCAATTCTGGCACCATTAAAACATAGCCAGCTGCTTCTGAGACGCTATCAAGTGGCAATTAAAATAGCACCAGTAACACTACACTACAGTGAAGTAGAGAAAATATTTTATCTGGGAAAAGCAAGAATTATATTTAGATGGTTGGGATTGGAGTTCTCTATTACAACAACAGATGTTCTGAAAGAGTCATTCCTGGTGCCATCATGTCTGAGCATTGTGTTGGGCACTGCATGGCTTACCGGAGCCAGACACTTCCCCTATCTAGCTTTTGTCCACAAAGCAGCGATCTCCAAGTGTCCTCCAAAGGCCAGTACATCCACAAAATAGTAATATATATCTGTGACAAAATGGATCCTGTGCCCAAATATGATTTGGAAACACTGTTAAATTTACATTTTCCTATCTAGTGAACAATCAGACTCCTGAACATACTTGCATGTATTTTGGATATTCTGGAGAAATGGCATCACTTCCCAGCATAATGGAAGTGTAGCGCTGATGCCAGAATCATCACTATACATTAAGCAGATAGTACACATGTTTCAGGTTGGCGAAGTTTGGAAATTTCTATACACATATTTAATATTTACTTAAGACACCAAGGAAATTAACACAAGGAAAAGTTAGATTTTTTTTTTTACTTCCTGCATTTATTATAGCCTAATGTGCTTATTTGGCTTTTGTAGGAAGGACAAATGCTACTTCTTTTAGTGCTAAAGACCTTCATTGAAATTGATCCAGAATTATTTATTTCGAGGATTATCTACTAGGGTAATGGTGCATGGAACACAGTTACAGAATAGATATCTCAAGATCTCATTCATTTTGTTTGTCATTCTGCTTCACTGAGGGTGTTAGAATATCTCCCCTGCCTCCAGCCTTCGGGCTCCACTTGTTGCACAGGGATAATGACAGGTCTGATGTGGCTGCCCCAGAGTCCCTCAGGAAGAAGGTTCCAGACACCTCGTTGAACTGCACAAAAAGCCTAACAGCACTGAGGACGCGGGTGGCACAGAAGAGGTTTTCTGAGGTCACTAAGAAGGAGGCAAGCCAGCCTGTATTAACCCACACTCTCCTCTGTCTTATGCTGCTAAGGATTGTACTTGATGTAAGGATGGACACTTGGCATTAAGATCAAAGCCAGCCAAAATATCTAAGTAGGAATTATTGTTAACTTTTTTGTTGTTGCTGTTGTTCAGAAAGGGAAGCCTCTTCTTTCCTATCCCAGTCACCCACGCCCTCCAGAAAGCTCCGGCCGTGTCTTACTTGGAGCTTTCCCACTTCAGCACCACTGCTTCAAGATCACCTCCCTGCTTGCCCGAAGGTGTTTATTTGTTCTCTTTCCAAACACTCAACTAAATTACAGTAGGTGAGTTTTTGCAATGGCTCTATCACTCTGAAGAAAAAAAACTGGAACACAGACAACATAATAGGAGGGAGAATCAAAACTGATTTAACCAAATGGGGGAAGATCAACCAGAATGCGTTCAGAGCGGCATGTGAGGGCCAGTCATGGAATTTACCCTGACTCCACCAAGAAAACTTCAAAACCCGGAAGAATGAAGTACAAAAAATACAGGAATTAAATGGAGCTACCAAGAAGTGGCTTGGTTAATAGAGAGACCTGGGGCCCGGCGCGGTGGCACAAGTGGTTAAAGTCCTCACCTTGCACGCCCGGGTTCCCATATGGGCGCTGGTTCTAATCCCGGCAGCCCCACTTCCCTTCCAGCTCCCTGCCTGTGGCCCGGGAAAGCAGTCGAGGACGGCCCAAAGCCTTGGGACCCTTTACCCACATGGGAGACCCGGAAGAGGCTCCGGATCGGCATAGCATCGGCCGTTGCGCTCACTTGGGGAGTAAATCATTGGACGGAAGATCTTCCTCTATGTCTCTCCTCTCTGTATATCTGCCTTTCCAATTAAAAATAGCAATAATAATAAATCTTTAAAAAAAAAAGAGAGACCTGAAGAAATTTAGAATCTTAAGATTCCATCAATATCTTTACGAAATCTAGAGACCTGAACACCCTGCCAGGATGAAAACATTACTTTCTAAAGAAAAACATCTGCAGATGCTAATGAAGTAGGTGGGCTTAGTACACAACCCCTGTTTAGAAGTTGTCTAAATCGGTGCTTCTCAAGCTTTGGAGTGTCCATGGGTCACCCCCAGATTCATTAGGTCTTGGCATCTCTCATTTTTGTTACAGCTGATACACAAACCACACTTTGAGTATAATGGCACTGGATTGGAAACTGCACCTTCACTCGGAGTCATTGCTTTTTACTGTTTCACACTAAAATAGAATTGCCAAGAAAAGAAAAAAAAATCACCAGTTATTTGAAGTAGCCTATGAAAAAAACACCAGGATGAAGAGATATGAACAGGGGTCCTAATACACTATATGTATGCATATAAACATAATATACATACTGTGCAATGCTACTCAGCAAAACGTAAGAACAAAATCCTATCTTTTGTAACAAATAAATACAATTAAAAATCATTGTCTCCTCCAAAACCAATGTATGGTTTCCTTAATTCGTGGTAATTAACGTACAGAGCATGTAAGTGTCATGTATATGAGCAAAATTGCTGTTTTAAGACAATACTGTTTATATTCCTTGTCTGCACCCATGAAGAGCAGTAGTTTTTCTATTTACCACTTGGTTTTTCATTTGGGGAAAGGTTAAGCTTGTGATTAGAAAATATACTAGAAGTATGTCATAAAAATTAAAAGAAAAAATCAGAAAGGAAGGGGAAGAAGGTGGGAAATATGGGGTGGGAAGTTTCACTATGCTCCTGAATGTATATATGCAAAAATACATGAGATTTGTTCACCTTATAAAATAAAACAAACCCATGGAAATAGTGTTATACACAAAACAAAATATTTTTTTAAAATAAAAAAAAATATAATACCATGCTGGATTAAGTTCATGGAACTAGGAACTTTAATTATAAAATTAGAACAGAGTTCTTAAAGAACATAAAAATCTGCAAGCAAGAACATGAGTCTAGGAATTTAAATTATAAGAGAAAAAAATATGTAAATCAAGGAACATAAAAAAAGAAATATCAGAAACAACATCAGAGTAATCTCTTAAAAATTAGAGTATGCATCTGGAAAGATTTGAACTGAGCATGGTTAAGGAGATAATAATTTAAAAGAAGCAACAGATTAATAATGACATTTTTAGTAATGGGAAAAAATGATGGAAGAAAACTACCGAGAAGAAATAACAAAACTGAGAATTAAAGGCCTGAAGCTGCAGTGGAAAAGCTGACCAAGTCAGAGCATTTTCCAGAACCATCAGCATCAACACCAGAAATTGAGATTTATTCTCAGAAATGAGAAAGGTAACATACCAAGCCAATACAACGATGATGAAAATGATCGCCTGTCTAGAGTTCTACATCCGGCTCATCCACAATCGACCATTAGGACAAAAACAGACATTTTCAGATACAAGGACTGAAGACATGCAGCCTCTTTGGTTGCGTTCTGGGGAGTTTCCAGCAGCACCCAGCCAGCCCACCGAGGTACTATCTCAAGAAGACAAAAGATGTGGAGTCCAGGACAAAGCCAATTCATTTAGTGAATGCTGCAGTCAGCAACAGTGGTCCCTGGGACAGGGAGAGCACCAGACACACGTGCACATCCGAAGAGAAACCAGCTGAACCTCTACAGGAAGGAGTACTGTGCTGAGCGTGCGAAGACAATGGTAATGATGAAGGAGAGTTCTTACATGCTTAAAAAAGCTGCATTACGTGGTTAAAGGGGAAAAAGTGAGCCACGGAAATTGGCAGTTGTTAATTACAAGCAAAATGAAGAATGAGCAGAATGAAAACTTGGTATCTTTTTTATTTTAGCACCTGCCTTGTCATAATCTTGTAATCAGTGAGAGTGGTTTAACCATGGGGGAAAAATCACAAAATAATAACTGTAGGGGGAGAGTGGGGGCATTACTCGAAGAGTGCTGACAAATTAAATCGCCATCCGTAATTGCTGCCGGAACTGAACAGGGCATCCGTGAAATGGATGAATCAAGAAGTGACAGTGTAGGTGTGACAGAAATGCAGAGACAAAGCAACGGCTAGGGGAACAAATGGCAGTTCCAATCAGGAAGCAGATCTAAATGTTGACAAAATGGAAGGAGACTTTTTACCCAAGATGGAACTTTCACACGTTTGTGTTTTTTAGCTGTGTACACTGAATACTTCATCATAATGCAGTTACCTAAAAAGTAGGCAATGTGATCAAGTTCAGCAAGTGGGAGGAGGGCAGTCAGAGACCTGCTGTTTTCAGCTGTGTAGTTCTGAAGGCGTGGCCTTCATTCCAGCAACCAGCTGGAAAATTTTTCTCTTGTATAATTGTGCCATTCTATCTCTTTTACTCACCTTCTTTTGTTTATGGAATGAACAGGTAACACTAATGCATGTTAATGGTTTCTGAATATATCAGATTAGCTAGGGAAAAAACTTTAATGAGGTATTTGTGACAGTAAAGTGATCTGAAAACCAAAATGTGAGTTCAAGACAGAAAATAATAATAATAAAATACTTTGTGTACTTCTAAAACCACACTAGTTTAGAACAAATTTGCCAACATTTCACTTTTTTTTTGCTTAACACATAAGTGATTTATTCAGTGAACATTCACACCGTAAGGCAGGCACTCAGTGAGGAGATGAGGCAGCAGAATTCACTTTCTTGTACAACACACACATTATTTCCTGTAATGCCTATCAACTCCTAAACAAGGTCAATGACAATGCATTTGTCTTGTTCTCGCATGGACACATTCCTAGGAAGTTGTTTTGTATTTTTGCAAATAGGAGTTGAAGTCATGTGAATGTCTGTGTCCCCTCCAAAATTCAGCTTGAAACTTAGTATCTAACTTAATGTGCTGGAAGGTGGGACCTTTACCTGGGACTAGGTGGTAAAGACACTTGTGGATCAGAGTCCCTTGTTAAAGGACTTCCTATAGGATTGGTGGCCTTCTGCTTTCAGCCATGTGGTGGGCAGAGCAGCAGGACACCACTTGTAAGGAGGGAACAGTCCTGCCCTAGCACTGAAAGCCCGGCAACTGAATGTTGTCATTATGCTCTTTATAAATTACCCAAGCTGATCATTTGTCGTCCCAGCAGGAACCGAGTGAGACAGGGGTCTCAGTGCTTGGACAGTCAGGCATGTGGAGCCACATTTGACTCTGCAGTCTATGTGAGTTGGGTTGGGTGATGGACGACATTCTCATGTTGCATAAGAGTTGAGTATTGAAAGAGAGTTCATAATAAAATAGTTCAACGAAGAAACAGATGGAAAAAGTCTTTTTAGTGTAAGGAAACCAAATGGTGCGAAGAATTGTAGATGAGGCTGGTCCTCAGAGGCTGTAGGAATCTATGGTTCACGTTCTGGGACCACAGAGCATGAGGAACCTGGACAAAAGAAGGGTGAATAATGAGGCATCATCTTAGTGAAGCCAAGCCAGCTCCCACAGGGGAAGGGATGCCTGGACCATAATGCTGCTACGGGGAAGTTGTGGAGGGAGTTGCATGCCCTGGGCTGTGGGGACGTTTGTACAGTTTTGCAAGCAGGTCAGTTAGTCCCTGATGACCTTTTGTTGCTGGGGAGCTGACAGCTGAAGGTGGCCAGGTCCAGCTCTAACTGCATCCTGTTCTGCCTTCTGTTTGTGAGAAGTGGGGGCCTCAGGCTGGAGTTTCTTACATCTTGGGCCCTTTGTGTCCCTGATTATGTATCTCTGGTTGCATCTTTCTGTCTCCTGTCTGTATCAAAGGGAAGAAAAGAAAGGATGAATGCAGGGTCTGAGACCTAGCGATAGGGCAAATCCCACAAGAAATAGACAAATAAGTATTCTGCTTCTAGCCTCCATTAGCTGAACCGGTCTGGAAGGCAGAGAGCAACAAGATGCATTGATGAGGTCAGCCACACACAGAACTGTGGACAGTGTTTCTGCTTTTATTAACTCAGATTCCTGCTCCAGTGACTGCCCAAGAGGCTTCATTCATTGGCCCTTTTACCCGTCATCCACTGCCTGGAACACATATTTTGACAACAGGATAATTTCAGTAGAAATGAACAGAAACTTTGTTTTATTTGCCTGGTTCTATTAAAAATTTATAAAATTGATTGTTTTCATGTAGGAATTATGTCAAAATCAAAATGATGCTATTAGATTAATTCTGATATACATAACTTATCACTGGATTTCATAAAATATTAGACACTAAAGTGATTCTTTAAGCTTAAACATGTGTGTTGTTATATAAATGATAAGTATCTTATACCTTTACTATATCCCATTAGTATTGCATAAGTCATTGATTTTTTTTTTGTTGTTTTTATTGCAGTCACTAAGTCAATAAAATCCTGAGTCAGGAGGACATTTAATCTGATGATCACACAGTTACTGACATTATGCATAGTGTATTTCCACAGAATTCCAACCCTTGGTTCTCTTGGCTGTAAGTTACCTGGTTGAGTCCTGTGAAAGAGAAACTGGTTAAATCTCACCATGTGCCTGGTGACATGCCAAGGTCACACTATTAATGTGCTACTAGATTGGCCAGCTTAGGAAATGTCAGGATGTTACTGAGCTGCCTGTCTGTCAAATTCATAGCACAGGTACATGCTTAAAACTTTCCCTTTTGTACCCTTGACTGTGTCCATAGAGTTAACTGTTAAGGACTCCGGATAGACACCACACTGAATAACTGATCCAGATAGGCACCGCTTTGAGTAACTGATGCATCATCATAAAATATTGCCATGAACTCATCATAGGAACATACTTAATGTTGTCGAATATATGTTTTTACTACAGGTTTATTAACCCAAACCACTGAGGATTCTGTCTTATGTTTTGAACATCTTAAATAACTGTAGTCTTTGAAAAATTTTCCAGCATTCCTCAGTTAAGATTAGGAGAATTTTCCTTCAGTAATTCAAATTCAACTTACAATTGCTGGGACAGAGATTAAAGGTACAGAGTTTGTAAGGAAAATGCTCCAGCAAGACATGGGTAAGCTATGTGAACAGAATAAGTTACTTGTAAAGTAACATATGATGAAATGCAAATACAAGGCAATTTTAGAACAGTATTTTCCAAAACGTGTTCTAGGAAACCTCTAAGCAAGACTCTTACAGGTGTTACATAAAATAGAAGGAAAGAAAGTAGGGAACGAGAAAGGAAAAAAGGGAGGAAGGGAAGTAGAGGAAGAGAAGGAAAGATAAATTTTAAAAAAGAAGACTCATGGTCTAATAAATATGGAAACTGAAATTGGCCAATTAATATTTTTATACTTTAATATTCTAATATTTAGACTTATTCTGTAAGACAGTTGTGTAGTAAACTTTCCTTCCTTCCTTCTATACTTTTTTCTTTCTCCTTCTCTTCTCCCTTCTCTCTTTTTTTCTTTCTGCTTCTGATGATTGAAATAGCCAAAACACATTTTCAGAAATACTGGAACACAGGGATTTTCTTGATCAAGTGACTCTGAAAAGTGACCAAAACCTGCAGCAGTGGAGGGAGTGGGTTTGCAGCAATTTAAATAAACATGGGACGAATAACCGTAACTGACATCTGTTCATTTTTAGCTCAAAGATTATAAAACATTTCCACATGATTATCTCCTGATTCTCAATCACTTTGTGAAAAGTGGGTGTTGTATCTGTGTTTCCAGAAACAGCGGCAGTGCCAGTAGAGTTTCAGTGTCATAGAGCTAGTCATGAGTTTCAAACCTCAGGTGTCCAGCTTCAGGTGGAGGGGGCAGTCACAGCCTACTGCTTCAAGGTTTTAGACAACAGAAGAGACAAGAAAGCATCCTCTTTATCTTGGATAAAAAATGCTTCCTTCTGATTCTGCCTACAAACCTTCAGCAGAGTACCAAGCTTAAGGGGACATTTAATAAATCTGAGTACATGATGAAATTGTCATCTATGAGGTTAGCGATGTTAAGTGTCTGCGATGTGTAGGAATCGCACCATTCTAACATGTCCTGTGATTGATTAGTTTATGCTGTGACTACCATACTGAAAATACAGTCTAAAACGACTGTACATGTTAATAGTTAAAAGTTCTCTCTCTTTTTTTTTTTTTTTAACTGAAACTACATGAAATTGCAGGTAGTA
Organism: Ochotona curzoniae; assembly: GCF_017591425.1. Lineage (NCBI taxonomy): Eukaryota > Metazoa > Chordata > Mammalia > Lagomorpha > Ochotonidae > Ochotona > Ochotona curzoniae. The sequence continues at coordinate 28,150,552 of NW_024464918.1, forward strand.
TCTGATAAGGTTGTTAGGATCAGCTGCCACTACAGAATGAAGTTACCTTGGAAACTATAAACATTAACCATCCTGTCCTCTCAATTATAGTACTTATAAATGCATGTTGGGTTGAAAATAGTTTCGTTAAATTGGGAAATAATAAAACGCACAACCACGTGAAAGGAAATTTGAGAACAATTTTACTGCTCTTCAGAATTTGACCAGAAAAACAAGATGGCGGAATAGGATAAGGATACAGTTAAATAGAGAATCATTAGCCGGGATGAAGCAGAGAGGCCACCATCCTGGGAAATAGGAGAGGACAAGCTGATGGCAGAGGGACACCTGGAGACGTGTGGACATGGGGAAGCAGCAGAGAAAGTGGAACCGTGTTGAAATGACCAGCTACCACAGCAGTGGCTGGCAGTTGGTTATCAGAATTCTGTCAGTGGCCAAGTGGGAAGGGGTGGTACCAGGAGCTCAGGAAGTAAACCCAGGCATAGAACTGCCCCAGAACAATCCTGCTGATTGGCTTGATTCAACCACGAGCAGAGACAGAGTGGTAGAGCACAAGCAGACAGGTTCAGGAATCACAAGCAGGGTGGATTTCATGGCTCAGACCCCCACCAGTGCCACATCGGGCACCATGTTGTATACACCGAGGGAAAGGCTGTGAGGCTGGAGGGGCAACAGCAAACTGCATGTGCTAAGACAGAAGCGAGTCATTTCTGGCTGGATGCATTGCAGTGTTCCCACGGAGAAAACAGTAGCAATTCAACATCCTACAGGATCAATCAAAGTAGTTCTGGGTGGCTTCCAGACCTTAGAGCCAGCAGGTCCAGATTCACACCAATGCCACGTTAGGCACCATTTTGTGTACCGAGGAAAGGGCTGATGGGGAGCGGGGAGGCTGGAGGAACAGCAGTGAGTTCCACGTGCGCTACGCTGGGAGAAACGCTTGAGATACTTTATTAGATCATTGTTTGAGATATTTCCATTTTTTATGAGTACCTGATGTTATAAATGTTTCTTTCAGTATTGTTTCTGATCAATCTCATGGGTTTTGATATTTTTGCTTTTATTTTCAATTCATCAAAAACTTTTCTTTCTTATTATTAACTTCTTCAGTGACTTGTAGGTCATACATGTCATTTTCTTCAAGAAGGTTTTGATTTTCTTTAATTACACATTAGTCATTCAGTGGTATGTTATTTAACTTCATATTGTTGTACATTTTCTATTTTTCTTCCTGTTGTTGATTTTCTCTTATGGCTTTTTATTTAAGGGGGTATATGGTAATTGGGTAATGGAGACTGTCATATTCAGATGTGAATATCAATGCAGGTACACATCTCTACTTCCAAATCAAAGATGGACTGCAAAGAAACTGTTCAGTATAGCTTGACAATAGGATGCTCTCTGCCATTGTCCATACTTTCTGTGTCAGGATATACTTAAATAACAGAATGATGGACTTATGATTATTTTTGAAGGACTCTACTTGTTTAAAAATACAGGATAAATCAGTAAATCAGTATGTGTGTGTTAGGGGGATCCCAGAGCCTATGGAACTGTATAATGAAATAATAAAATAAAAATAAAGCATGCCTTGTGGCATAGCGCATTAAGCAGCTGCCTGCCATTGGCATCCCACATGGGTGCCAGTTCAAGTCCCAGCTGCTTCACTTCTGATCCAGCTCCCTGCTAATGTACTGAAGAAAGCAGCAGAAGACAGCCTGAGTCATTTGATCCCAGGACCCATGTAATCGACCTGGATGAAACTCCTTGTTCCTGACCCTTGGCCATTGTGATGGCCATGTGGCCATCTGGGAATGAACCAGCCCATGGAACTTTTTTTTTTTGGCATTAATTAACATGGTATTGATTAACCAATATGTTAATAGGAAGATGCAGGTTCTCAACTGCATCCTGTGACTTCTTCATAGACATTTCAGTTTTGGTTTATATTCAACCGGGTTCTATACACTTCAAAATGGCTATAGATTGCTATTCAGCTGTCTCATGTCTATTTTCATTTTAGTATTTATCTGTTTATAGTGTTGAAGCATAATTTTGCTGAACTTGGTTGTTTTTCGGATGGTCTGAACTGGCTTATAACTCTAGCAAGACATGTGTCATCAGTTTAGGTACAGAACATTTTTTTTTTTTAGGAGGGGTGTGCAGAGAAATCCCCAATACCCAGTGAGGCGTAACTAATCTTTGTGTCCCACCTAGTGAGGTATGAGTGAATCCCCGCTGACCGTTTCCTGTCTGGTCTAAGCTTTCCTTGTTGTTGTCTGTCCATCCTAGGGTTTTTGTTCATTTGTATGTTTGTTCGTTTGTTTTGAGGGGTTTCTGGAGTCATCGCGAGAGAGGGTGGGGACCCAGAGCTGGAGCCAGGCAAGGACCAGAGAAAGCTCGCCTCCCTAGTCCCGAAGAAAGTTTATTATTCTTCTGTTTCTGTGGACCGCTCAGGGTTCCTGGTTGTCGTTCCAATGACGCTGGTTTCTGCACAGCCCGTGGAACTTTATCTCTGTGTGTGTGTCTCTCCTGTCTGTAACTTGGACTTTCAAATAAATTAAATCTTAAAAAAAAAAAAAAGAATTTAGCCAAAATTTACTAATGGCAAATATTCAAAAAATACTTCATATGTTGCCATCCTGTACATATATATTAAAGTTTTCAGACAATACAAAGCATTATGATGAAATTTCACTTAGTGTTATTCTCACGTATTACTAGGCTGCCAGTTGCTTTTCTGTCATATTCTGATGCAGTGTTTGGAGATCTGTAATGCATGTATAGATGTTTTTGCAGCCTCCAATATTAGTGACTCTTTCGGGATTTTAAAAATAGTGAGGATTCGCCAAGCACATGTAGGGAGCTTTAACAGGAGACATGGTTTTAGTGATGTCTCATTGTTATGCAATGTTTCTATGCAGGAGCTGTTTTGAGGACAGCTAATGTTCCTTGACCTGTTTGTATCTTCTGAGCATTCATGTATAGCCAAACACGGTCATTTGTTGATTCTGTGATCTCTCATTAAACACATAATCTGTCTGAATCATCTATATTAGTAAGAATAAAATATTTGGATTCTGTGACATCTAAAGTAATTTCCAGTCCTGAACTTCTATTTTAAAAGAAAAGATCTTGCTATCATTGGTGTGGTAAGCACATGCGTATTTTTTGATGTCTTTTTCGTGTAAGCTTTTGGTTTATTAACTGGCCTTTGGACACTAACGCTGACATGCGCTTCAGCTCTTGGAAGGACACTTGTGCATCGCCCTTTGGTGCAGCGTGACACTTGTATTTCCTTTCCTTTTTCAGTCACCAAAACACATCACTTCTAGATTATCCATAACCTTGTTTTTTCCTCCACACTAATGTCATCATTTTCCCCCTGTATCTGGGGTCAGGGGAGAAACAAAGGGAGAAGCCCCACCCAGCCTCCCACCCATCCCAGATCATCCCCTAGGTGAGGCACGCTTCAAGAGTCCTGCTCAAGCAGTTATGATAGTTCAACAGTTCCGAATTGCTGCCAATCTCGCCGCTCCAAGCACAATGAAATCTCTTCAGAATCCACTGGCTGACATAGTCTCTTCATGGTTGGGGTTCTGAGATCAGCAGTTCAGTTGAAGGGATCTCAGACCTGATTCTTGTGTGAGTTTGCCAATACAGGGTCCAGCACAGTCCATCGCCCCAATCAGTTTATGCACATGCTGGTGGTTGCAATTGCTGAGTCAGTTCTGTTTCCAGCACTGTCTTCCATGCGGACCGATGGTTGTTGCAGTCCAGCCCGATCCTGCCCACTTCATACTCGGCCCTCATGCAAACCAGTGGGAACTGCAGCCTAGTTGGGGCGATTCCCCATAACCCCCACCAGGCCTGGCTCCTACCCTGGTTCCCATGCTTGCAGTATGTACCACAGACATGACCTTTTATATATATCTGGAATAGATTAAGTACCTGAAAGCAAAATAGATTCCAAGCTTAAAAGCAAATGACGTCTTTGCTAATGATGTATTTATTTAGAGTATGTGGTTGATACTTTCTTCTTATTCCACAAAACCTAGGCATTATTTCCAGTCTGCCCTCACTACTCCAACCCAGTTTAGGTCCCCAGCATGTCTTCACTGCATATTCACGACAACAGTTTCAAATGCTTCTCTCTCTCTCCTGCCCTACTCATTTTTTTGTTCTTTACGCAGGACTTCTGCCTTCAACCTTGCGACATGTGGATGCCTGCACTCACATATGTACCCTGTGACTGGCAGGCTTCAAGTTTGTCTCAGAGTCCTGAAGGGAAGCTGCTGTCTTCACATCCCTTCTGGGGCCGCCTTCTCAGTATGTATTCACATGCCCTTTCCAACTTCAGCATCTTGTTTAACAGTAATTGCATCCCAAAGGCTTCATCCCCCATTTGACATGAACATGAATTTGGATAGTGGGAACATGAGCATTCAATTCCTAACAGTGCCTTTTTTTTTTTCTATTTTTGGAGGTTGGGTTGAGGCTAGGCCATAGCTCATGGAATTCTGGTGAGAAAGATGCAGAAAGTGGAAGTATGTCAACTGCATGCAGTGGCACCATCATCATTAACCCTAAGATTTGTGTTATAGTGTCCCAGCTCAGATTCATGGCCCAACTAAATCCTTGTGGCTCAGCATTACAAAAAATGCATTTACGTAGTGTTCTAGTACACACAGACTCAGAATTCAATTCCATTCATTAGAAAAAGAAATGAAGCTCAAGTGCTTTGGCCAACACGTTGGGCAAAATTGGGGTCCCCTGCCACCTGATTTTATAACAAAAGTTTATGCAACTGAAGTGTCTGTTTCACACAGAAAGGGTTACAGTCTGCAAATGCCACTGCCTTCTCAGCCTACACTCCTTTCCATGGAGAAAACATGTCCTGAAGCCTAAGAAAGACAGGAACCTCCTGGTATCCATAAAGTTATCTCAGTGCACAAATGACCCAGTAGGAAGTTCAGTTGCCTTGGTGCGTGCAGAAAATGTTGAGTTCTGCTGAGTGATCAAAATCTCCTTTTTACAGCTGAATGCTGTGCATATTGGCTACTGGCTAGCTCATAGTTGCATCTTCTTGACATACCTGTCAGCATCCTAGACCACAGCATCTTGTCTGGCAAATTCAATCTGGGAAATGGAATGATTGGATTTCTCCTTCAGGCAGGGGACCTACCATCTCAGGGTAAGTGGTAACATTAAAAAAAATTATTTAATTCTATTGCAAGTCAGATATACAGAGAGGAAGATCTTTCGTCCAATGATTCACTCCCCAAGCGCCACAATTGCTGGAACTAAGCCCATCCAAAGCCAGGAGCCCGGAGCCTCTTCCAGGTCTCCAACATGGGTACAGGATCCCAGGGCTTTGGGTCATTCTTAACTGCTTTCTCAGGCCACAAGCAGGGAACTGGATGGGAAGCAGTGCTGCCAGGATTAGAGCCAGCACTGGTGTGGGATTCCATCATGTGCAACACAAGGACTTTAGCCCCTAGGCTACTGTGCCGGGCCCAGTGGTAACCCTTTTTGAGTGATAGGGATGTGTTTGAGTGCTGTTTACTGGGGGGAGGGGGTTAATGTGCTCAGTGATGTTTACGTATAGATCCTTATTTATATAAATGAAGAAGAGATACTAATGGATGAGGGAATTAATGGCTGTGAGCATGAGTACACTAAATGCCTTGGGCCATATTTTGCTGTTTTGTTAAGCACATTAGTAGGGAGCTGGCTTGCAAGTCCAGCAGCCAGGACTCAGAGTGTGACCATGTGGGATGCTGGCATTGCAGGTGACAGCTCTAACCCATTATTCCACAATGCCAGTTCCTCTATTGTTTAATTTTCCTAAGGGCATGCATTCCCTTTTGGGGCAGAAATAGGACACGGGGGTGTATAACATAACCTGATTCGAATGGGACAAATCATATTTCTTCACTACCAGCTTCCTGACCCAAAGAAAGACCACTGCTGATTCATTGCACCTTTCTTAGTGTGAATTTTGGACATCGTGTTGCTTCCTAAAATCACTTCACCTCCATTTATCAGAAAATTACCATAATATGCTGATTTGGTAGACTGACTCATTTTACTGCCATCTGCTGGGAAATGTGGTAATAAATACACAGCTACGTATGAATTTTCCATAGAATGTTACCATTCTATTAGCAGCACTGTCCACAGCGATGCTATGCCACATGACTTGACTGATCTAGATTGAGATCTGTGAATTAAGTTGGACCTGGTAAACTCTCCTAAGAGATATCCCCGATGACCTCTTTCTTTGCCAGTTGACAAGTTATGAAAGATGTGAGACTGAATCTGTCAGTGTCCAACGTTCAATTTTGCAGAGAAATTGGTTGAAGGGATAGAAGCCAGTCCACACTGGGAAGGAAGCAGGCAATGAGGAAAATACAGAGATTGCGATTAATTGGCTTAATGGGTCTCCCATCTCTGACCCCAATCCTGTCTGAAGATGCATCTACTCTTGTCCTATTTTTGTTGAGTTGAGCACAGGTTTTAGTTTCTGCTGTATAGATTAAAAAGTCTCCCAGCTAACATACAGTGGAAGTTGCTTTAATCTGTTGAAGCCGCAATAACCAAATGCTACAGACTGGGCAATTGAGAAAAACAGAAAATGATTTCTCCCAGTCCTGAGAGCTGGGATATCCGCAAACGTGGCCATAGAAGAATGGTTTTTAGTGAGGGTCCACTTCCCAACATGGCACCCTCTGGGGGTTCTTTGATAAGAGCATTAATCTCTTTTGTATGGGCTCTGCCCTCATGAAACAACCAACTCCGGAGTCCTACTCCTCCTTGCAATACCACAGTCTAATTGGTAACAGTTTCAGCACAGGGTGTTTGGGGGACCATGGATGCCAAGTAAAATGACTGTCTGCAGTTGAAAGACAAAGACCGAAGAGACTGAATTAATTCCACTTGTATTGGCGTCATGTGTGCAATTATCCCTTTGTTCCTGCTGAGATATTGTCTCTTTAAAGATAGTAACATGGCTACTCTGTAGCATAAATTCTTTTGCAGAATTACGTTTATAAAAAACATTTTTGAATTATTTTGAAAACAAGTGCACTTTATGCATTCATTTTGATATAAAGCATCCCCTGATAAGTTGCCTTTTAATGCATTTTAAAAAATTTTTACACACTCAAATGCATATGTGTGGGGTCGTTACATGAGCCTTTCACGTACCTGTACATCGCGTACTATTCCAATCAGGGCAAACATATCTGACTGCTCAAACATTTATGAAAAGCATTTGAATTTTATCAATTCTTCCAGCTTTTCTGAAGTACACCGTACAGTATCACACCTACAGGCACACCCTTCTGTGCAACAAATGCCAGACCTTGGCTCTTCAATCTTCTTTTGACTTGGCACCTGTTAGTTCATCTCTCCCTACCCAGACTCCTCTTTACTCTCCCTATCCTCTAGTAACTACTATTCTGGTCTCAGCTTCTCTAAGATCAGCTATCCTGAGAGGTAGAGAGAGAATGCCTACATGCCGATTCACTCCTCAAGTGCCCAAAACTGTCAGGGCTGGGTTAAGTCAAAAGCAGAAACTTGAAGCAACCCAGGTCTTCTGCATAGATGACAGGGACCTAGCTCCCCTGGACTGTCATTCCCTGTCTCGCAAGGAGGCAGAATCAGTTGTGGAGCCTGGACTCAAATTCCCTTATGGAAAATATGCAGCCCAACTGGTGTCTTTGTGACTAGGGAAAATACTGGTGGCCCCAGACCAATATTTTGAGGTTCTACACATTGGATGGCAATGCAGAATTTGTCTCTCTGTGTGTGGTCTATTTCAAAGATGCCTTCCACTTTGTGGCAAATGGCATGACTGAATCAGATTTCTCCATGGATGATATTCTGAAGTTCAAAAGTACCATGTGCATGAATGTTTAGGCTGAATTCAGGCCTTCACGCTCACGAGTTAGACTGCAACCAACATGGGAGTACAGATATCTCGTAGACAGATTTATTTCCTTTGGGCTTGCTGCATGATATAATAATTCCATTGTTACTTTTCTGAGGAAACACTGTGCTATGTTCTGTAATTGTTAATGTTAAATTTACATTCCCACTGGGTGTCTTTCCCCACATCCTCACCAGCACTGGCTGTGTATTGTCTGAATGGAATGTAACGATACCTCAGTGTGCTTTGAATTTCATGCCCTCAATGGTAGGTGTTGTGCATTTTCTTCGTGGATTTATAGACCATTTCCTTCTGCATCTATTGTCCATTTAAAATCAGTCTTGCACTGTTGCTGTTGAGCTGCTTCGGTTCCATATTTATTCTGGATATTTATCCTATTTCAGATGTACAGGTGTAGTCACATCCTTCCATTCTGTACAGAACGTTTTGTGTTCCTTGTGATGAACTCTCGGAAGTTAGCTCGGAGTGACCCACTGCGTGTAGGAAACTCCCGTGTGCACAGGCACACTCAGTTGGATTGGTAAGAGCCTGCAGCTCGAGGAGATGACTACATAAGGATGTGCCACAATTATCCAAGCTTTTCTGCTGCAGAACTCAGAAAATGAGGAATGGACAGAAAGACTATGGTCTTGGATGTACAGTCCCTCGTATAAATGGGCAGGACTCTCCTCTGCTTTAGGTAGAAACATGGTTTGTGTGTGCACTAATTCGCAGCCAACGCCAGTATACAAACACAGCGCGAGAGGGATTCATCTGGAATTCCATTAGGTGTCACACCTGCCGTGTGTGCAGTGCAGTCCGGCTCTCAAGCTTCATGCAAGCTCCTGGGAGCCTAGGATGAGCCAAAAGAATGTCAGCATTTTCCTAAAGTGAGATATAAGGATGAGGAGTGAATCCATTTGATTCCCACCCATGTGCCCTTTATAATCTGCCCTTTCCTCCCTTTATAAGATGTTTTGATTCATGTCTTAGGAAGGCTTGCTGTAGCCACGGTCCATGACAGAAGTCGGTGATAATTGAAGACAGCGCTACTGTTAGCTCCCCCTTGCAGTCCACTCCATGATTACAGACATGTTACAGACATGTTAGGCGACAGCCTTCGTGGATCAGTCCATTGCGGTGTGGGAATGGGTGGTTTGTTTCAGGAAATAGTAATGACTCAGTTTTGAAGCAGAATAGCTTTGTTTTGTAGCAGCAGATACACAGGAGAGCAGGTTTTCCTGCTTAATCTCTAGAGAAGGGGTTTAGGGTAGAGGGGAATAACCTTCCAGGCTGGGAAGGGTTGATTGTACCCTCCCTTCCCCTTGTCCAGTGCCCTGGCCTGCCATCACTGCACTTTTGAGTTCTCAGAGCTCCCTCTCTGTTTCCACCGTCGGGTCCAACATTCAGACCCGGGAGAGTAGCACTTCATCTTCTTGCTTCTTTGGGACCTGTTGCCCTTTCTGACCACTTACCCTTGTTAAGATAGAGGATAGTCGTGAGTGATCAGGATTCCTCTGGAAATGCTCGAGGCTGGAGAGATGAGAGCGGGCAGCATGATCTCCTGCCGCGGAGGATTCAGGCATGTCACTTGTTTGATGTTTCTAACCATCCTTTTCCTCCTTCTGTGAAGTTTCCTCCTTCTGTGAAGCTTTTTAAGTTTTTCCCCCCCAGCATCAGCTACTTCCCACCTTCATTTTTCTCTGCCTTTCCAGCGTTCTTCTATATTTTTTAAAAAATTATTTATTTTTATTGGAAAGTCAGATATACAGACAGGAGAGACAGAGAGGAAGATTTGCCGTCCAATCGTTTACTCCCCAAGTGACGGCAATGGCTGGTGCCGCTCCGATCTGAAGCCAGGAGCCAGGAACCTCCTCCAGGTCTCCCACGTGGGTGCAGGGTCCCAAGGTTTTGGGCCATCCTTGACTGCTTTCCCAGGCCACAAACAGGGAGCTGGATGGGAAGTGGAGCTGCCAGGGTTAGAACCGGCGCTCATATGGGATCCCGGCGTGTTCAAGTCGAGGACTTTACCTGCTAGGCCACGGTGCCCTCTCCTGTATCCTTTTTGACACCATTCGTAGTCCCCCTCCTTCTTTCGCTTTTCTTCTTCTATATTCCCCAAAGGATTTTCTCAAGAATTGTCCAGAATAGAGAGTACTTGATGATTTGGAATTTGAGAGGGAAGTCAGTGCGCTTTCACGTGTGTGCCTGGTAACAAACAGCCCTAGAGAGCTCTAACAAGGCCAGTGGCCTCTTAGCAGGGGCAGGGACTGCAGCCGGCCAGGCCAGGCTAAGAGCCCGGGGCTTTTCCAGGACGGTGATTGGGGCCCCAGCTGATGAGCGTGATGGCCTCCCACTGAGCACGAGCTGGGAGCTTCTGATTAACCCTGCTGTCCAGGAGTGCTTTTGGCAGCAAAATAGCTGACACCTGGGCTAACGGAGCATGGAAGGAAGATCAGCGGGAGCTCCAAGCAGGAGCATCCCTCTGGTGCTCGGGTCTCCTGAAGAGGAATGGTAGCCCCAAAACCCCCAAGGCACCAACAGCCAGAGCAGAAAGGAGATGGCACAGATCGGACACGCAGCCAAGATGACTCAGACAGTCTCCGGGGGTTTCTGGTGTGGGGAGTTCAGACGCACACTTGGCACTGCGCACTCGCTGTCATCCGCAGCGTGAATGCGTCTGGCTGGGTCGAGCAGGCGGGTTCATTTTTTTTTTAATTCCGGAGCATGGGGGTAGGCTTCTAGTCTGGCTCTCTCTTTTAACAATGTTGAACCCGTAGGTTATAGGAGAAAGACGGGAGGTGACCGGACATTGTGTGGTCCAGGACAAGCACTGTAGGGTCACTTTAGTCCAAGTCCGGATCCCGCCGCGCCCGTTCCCAAACTAAGCCTAATGTCTGCCAGCGGGCAGGGCGAGAGGAAGGCCAGCCAGGTGTGCGCAGCCCACGGCCCCCGTGCGATGCAAGTGTGTTCAAGTGTGTGTGCAGGGGGTGGGGGGTGAGTGGGGGCCTTTCGGACCCAGGGCGCGGGGCTCCCCAGACTAGAACTCGCATCCTCGCACCCCGGCGCGCCGGGCCCGAGGGCCGCGGGCGCTGTCTCTCCCTGCCAGCCGGCGCGCCCGTGGTGGCGAGCGGGCGGGGAGCGAGCGGGTGCGCGGCGCGGGCGGCGGGCGGAGGCGCAGGCGCGCTGCTCGGCCGTGTGCGGCCCCGCGCCGAGCGCCGCGGCTCGCGAGTCGATGGCAGCAGCGCCGTGCGGCCGCGCGGCCGAGCGCCCCGCATCGCCACCCGCCGCCGGCGCCCCGGGAGCGCCCGGGATGCGGGGGGACCCGGGCGGCCGGAGCAGCGCCAGCCACGAGGGCGCGCAGCAGCGTCCGCTCGGCCGCCTGTGCTGACCTGCCTCGCCCGCCCCCAGAGAATGTCAGCCAAGTCCAAGGGGACCCCGTCGTCGTCCGCTCCAGCCGAGGGACCGCCGGCAGCCTCCACGACCAAGGTGAAGGAGCAGATCAAGATCATCGTGGAGGACCTGGAGTTAGTTCTGGGCGACCTGAAGGACGTAGCCAAAGAACTTAAGGAGGTGAGGGGCGCGGGCTGGGCTGGGAGCGGGGTGCGTCGCGTCCCGGGGGGCCTGGGGAGCCGCGGCTCTGCTAACTCCTGGGAACGGCGGAGGTGGCTGCACGCGGACTTTTCTGGGCTCGGGCGCCTCCCCTAAGAGTTGTTCTTGCACTTTTTTTTTTCTTTTTAAACGAGGACAAAATCAACTAGTGTTTCCTCGACAGGGCTGGCAACGGAGGCGCGCCGGGGTCGCAGGGCGAGGGTGGCCGGCAAGGGAAGTGCGCTCCCTTGGCCCGCGCTGCCCGGGATTGCCCAGTGCGCTCAGGCTGGCAGCTCCCGAGCCGCAGCTGGGGGGAAGCCGGGCTTCGGGCGGTGGGCCAGGCCAAGGAGGGCAGCGAGGGGAAACTCGGCCCCCTGCTTGCTGCTCACCCACCGAGACCCCTGGGCCCAGCGGGGGGCCACCCCTGCTGCCGCGGGCTGAGCCTGGCCTGGGGCCCTGGAGGGGCTGAGGAACTTTGTCACTTTGGCGGTTTTCAAAGCATCCTCTGTGCCCCTCTGAGCGCAGTGCCCCGACACCGTGGGGCTCCCTCAACCCCTCACTTGGTCCTGTCGCCACTTGGCGTGGACTCCGGGCAGCAGCACCCAGGCGAGCGCCTGTGTGTGTGTGTGTGTGTGTGTGTGTGTGTGTGTGTGTGTGTGTGTGTGTCGTGCACCCGGGTCTCGCCACTACGTCCCAGCGCTGTACTGGTCTTGTCTTACCCTCTTTTCCTCATCACACCTCAGGCTCCCCCTTTTTCCCTGCTCCGCCCCGCAGCGATCAGGAGGGAGAGAAACCGAGACCCTGTCTGGGTTGCAGCTGCGTAACTCAGGCTGCGGGGCGAGGCGGGGCCGGGGTGGCCCGAAGGGGTGGGGTCTCCTGCGGGCAGGGTGAGCAGCTCTGGGGGTCCAAGGCAGGGCTGTGTGGGAGACAGGACTAACTTCCGAAGCAAGGGTGGCCGTGAGGGATGGGGCGGGCATCGTCTAAGGCCGGAATTACCCGGTTTCTGAAGCCAGGAAAGGGTGGTTTCCTCGGGTCTCCAGGCCAGGGTCCCCGCCAGTCCACCCCCGTGCTCCCTGTGAACTGAAACTCGGAGGGTGTGCCCAGATTCTCGCCTGCTCACGGCGGCGAGCGCACCAGCCGCCAGTGGCGTTCCTGTGGGTTGCCCTGGGGGTTGGTCATCCTCACCGCCAGGGGCTTCTAAGCCGTGGGAGAAGCCGCTGGCTTTCCCGGGGTTCTCCGCCAGTGGCTGGCAGATGGAGGGGCTTCAAGTTGAAACGCCCAGTCTGAAAATGCTATTCCTCTTTTGTGACCCTTTTAATCTGAGGATTTAAATAGCCTAGATCTGCATTTGAAACATTACGGCGTGGCTTTATTATTTATTAAAGGAACGAACCAGACATGCTCCTGTGGTTAACAGTGTGTGTTGCCGCCGGGGGCTGCGGGGGTGGAAGGCGCAGGACTCGGATGTGGGGTGGCCGCGCCTCGCATCTGTGGCCTCTGCTTGCTTGGGCGATGCGACAGGCCAGTGTCCTCCCACCGCTCCGGACGGGGCCAAGTGAGAGCAGCTGGCTCCACTCTGCAGCATTGCCTCGGCGCTGGAGACCCAGGGGGTCTGGTGCCCAGCTGCTTCACTGGGTCCTTGCGGCTCTTGATTTGTCTTGATTTGGAACCACAACGATGCAAATTGTGGAGTCCGCTGATCATTCTGAATTTGTTTTTATTATTTTTTAAGGAGGAAGGTTTTTGGTTTGTTTGTTTGTTTGTTTTTAAAGAAAGTCTAGTACTGTATGTACAGCCAAGTAGGCAGAGGGGTTTGATTGATGGGGAAGGTTTGCCTGGATGGTTTGGAAGCTCCCGGAGCCTCCAGCAGGGCCTGTGTGGTACAGATCTCACTGCCACCGTGAAGTGTGTGGGTGATGCTTTCTGTGAAGGTGGCAGCTCCGGTTTGAATATGGCAGCAGACAGACCCCAGCCGAGTATGCAGCCCCGTGACTATTAATATATTGTGAGTGAAAACTATTTTGAGGACAAAATATTTATAGGACGTGTTTAACCCGTGACATCTTACAGTTGTTCAGCATTTATCTTTTCAGGGTAATACTGCACATGTGACTGGAACAGGCCTTCGATGTAGTTTTGAGGCAATAGTCAGAAGTCTGTAGATTGCAAGACTTATTGGTACCCATGCATGTGGCTTCGAAATGGAAATGTTGCTATAAATCAGTTGTGATAATCAATATTCTGCGTGTTTATAATTCCATATATGCATATTTAGACTTTTTTATTGCTTAATTGGCAATGCTGTACTTTTAGACTTTAGGTTGGCAATGAGCTTTTATCAATATGGAACAGAAATTGAGAGTTAAAAAATTGATTATTATTGGATCCCCATATCTGTTCATGGTTTTGATGTGTATGTTTCGTTCTAGTTGAGATGGAGTTGGTTTTCATTCATTCATTCATTCATTCATTCATTCATTCATTCATTTTTCAAGTGTCCTGTCCTTTAAGCTTTGCATAAAGTCCACACCAACATTTGATATTTCTGTGGGGTTATTTTGAAATTGTTTTTTGTGGTAGAAATCTTCTGGACTTTGGCCATCTATTAATTCAGATAGCAAGGTAGAGCCACAAGGAGCCGTAGCTGCCTTGAAACAGTTCAGTAATTAAAAGCAAGACTCCTCCGCCCACCAAAGAGAGCTGTTATTAGGGTGTCATTTGTGGTTGAGTATATTAACTCTGTTGGTTATAATTGAATCCCAAATTGGAGGAAGGGAAACAAAATTTCTAGAAAGACTAAGAGCAGTTATATTCTACTCTCAGACCTCACTTAACTTCAGTTTTCAGAAATAATATGAGTCATTCTCCCTTCCAAGCTATAACGGAAAAGCCTTAAATATAATTGAGTATATTTCTGCAGCACCTGCTATGTGCCAAGTTCTCTAGTGCCTTTTTATTGTACTGAGATGAGTAAGTATACTTACTGGTCTCCGTGAGCTCAGTGGTTTATTTGGGAATGCATTTATCCTGCTATCCAACACAAGTAATATGGAGGCCTCACATCTCTGAATAGTCACTCTCAGAATTGAACTGGGAAAGAAAGCAGAATCGAGAATGAGTGTACGTTGGTTTATAAACTAAGGTATGCTGCGTGCTTGGTAGTACCCTGAGACTTGAGTAAAGAATGTCAAAACTTAGAAAGATGGTGAGATAGCAATTTTGAGGGAAACAGTTTATTCAGGTTATCGTGTGATGGACTGATGCAATAAGTAAGAGCAAAATATTCAAATATGATAGCTACATATTGAACATTTCCATTAAAAGTAAGTGCTTTGGAGAAGAAGAGTCAAAGCAAAGAGTTCCAAATCTATAAACAGAGTAAGATATGAAGAGGTAGATAGGAGAAGCAATGGATACCAAAGGCTTGGAATGCAAAACCGATCCATGTTGTTTCTGCACATTGAAAAAACCATGAACAAAATGAGGGCTGAACCTCAGGCTGTGGAGTAGAGTTAGCCAAATCTGGTACAAGGGGTGTGGATGACACTTTCTCACTAAAAACATGTACAGATACAGCTATTGCTTTTCCAAAATACTTCTCAACTGTTGTAACATTTGGGGATTGCAGTTTGCCTCTTCTTTGCTGAAGATCTCACTGGTAAATTGTTTTGCAACAAATGTTGGTGTTAGCAGAACCCACAGATCTGGGAGAGATTGGAATCTCTAAACAGACAGCCTTTTCCCCGGGAGCAAAATTCACTTCCGCCACAGCTGGATTCTGTGTTAGTTTTGATTTTAATGACCATGATCTTGTAGCACTCAACTCTTTGATTTTTATGTCAGAGCACTGTATGTTCTGGACTGCACATGAGGGGTCTTCAGAAACATTCATAGAGTGTGCATCAGTGAAAAAAATGTCTGCATGGATTGCAAAAAGCTTTTTGTAGCAAAATGAACTAGTATCAACACATTGTAGCATGTCTACAGTGCTGCTAAGTTTTAGACCCTCAGAAGGGTAAGACATCTTCAAATAGAATAATTATGAGAGCAACACGCATACTGCTGAAAGTGATGTAAAGGCAAATGTCCAACATATAGCCAAGTTTAGGTAGAAGAAGGTGAAATCACTGATTGGAGAATTGTGGTTTTTCCAAAATAGTTTTGAAGACAGAGCATACCTGAGGCAGGGGCTAAGCAGAAGTTTAATGGGAGTAGAAGTGGACCAGTGAAGAGTGAAAGCTTGGCTGGAGTTTCCTGGGTTACTCCAATCCTTTTGCTTGCTGAGTTTCTGCAAGAGAATACTGGCTGCATGGGTAGAGAATGCCCCCCAAAGCTTCAGGAAGAAATGGCCCAGGAAGGAGTCAGCACACTGTGCCTGGGAGTGCTCCTGTGCAATCTCCTCACCCTCCAGGGGAGCCAGAGCACGTGTTATCCTCCCACCCCGGGAGTGCTCCCATGGGGTCTCCTCACCCTCCAGGGGAGCCAGAGTTAGCCCGGAAATCATCCACCTGACACTCCTGGACTGGCTTCTCACTTCTTTTTGTTTCCTAATCCTAAAACAGCCTTCAAAGGCACCTGTTTTTCTTCAGTTTATATTGCAGTGAGAACTTAGATTCTCAGGACCCCTGCTTGTTCTTTAGGGATATAGCTATTACCTAAGAAAGCATCTTGAGTTTTATGGGATTTTGTGTTGAGAGAGTTTGTATTTTGTATTTCTATGTTTTAATTCCATTTTCTATGATTGTGCATGTATATATCTGCATATATGTGTGTGTTCACACACATATATGTACATATATATGAAAGAGATAGCAGAAGTTTTATATGGACTCCAAAAGTTCATATGTATGTATGAATATTAAAAAATTTATTCCTAAAAAAGGTTATATTTGAGTTTCATTTCCACAGTCTTTCTGAAGCACCTGTATGTGTAGTTACTTCTGTATATACACATACACACGCAAGGCTGCCTCGGGTATGACATTCTGTTTCTCTGGAGAAGCTGCTGGGGTCAGCATGCTTCTCATAAAGGAGCCAGTTCAGATGAGATGCTGTGTCAGTGAGTGAGCTCAAGTCACTCTGATTGGCCCCTTCCGTGGGGACGCCTGTCAGCACTGTGACTGTGGAATGGAAAGCAGCCACGATGCTCCTTGCATAACAAACCCAGCAGGTTCAACTCCAGTGTAATTGGGAAACACTTAAAAGCTTATGGGGAACAATCTGATTTTGGAATGATGAAACTAAACCTAACAGAAATTACAATTGTCTACAAAATATTTTTGCTTTTAATGTTCCTTGCTTTTTAGTGGCTTACCCACTCCAAGTTCTGTGGTTTATTGCTCTGGGAAATCCTGTTGCATATATTTTGGTTAAAGAGGCCATGTCTAGAAAACTCATTACCAGGAAATATTACAGGGAATAATCTGGAGTATTTTCCAAGGGCTAAAGTTGGGAATGGTGGAATTTAATGTTCATGAAATGGTGGCAATAGCTGTACCTTCACAGCCCTGTACAACAGTCAACCGCCACCCTCCCAACCTGGGTGCTTTTTTTGGATATCCTGTGACTGGGCCACATCTGTGTGGTCCTGGGGAAATGCAGATAGGCAATAACCATCTTTCTGGAACTTTCTCTTTCCAATGAATTGACCCATTCGATAACCAGAGAATTAGCTGACGAGATATTCAGGCAGCCCCAAAGTAATAGAGAGTGTGCACCAGGCAGTAGCAAAGTAATAGATAATAAAATCACTGTGACAGGTGTCACTGGTCCTCAGATGATGTTCTTCCCCATCCTTACTGCCCTGAGAATCTCAAATATTTAAATCTAAATATAGGAAGAGTTAGAAACACAAGTTTGGCCAAAACATACTTTCTCAAATTATAGGACCTGTAGAATTGGTTCATGAAAAAAAATTGAGAGAGGTAAAATTGCATTATATTATCCATTCAGTTCTGGTGAAATTGTGCATGATTGACATCAAGGTAAAAACAAGATTAATAAGTAACAAATGATCTTTTAAAAAGTGAACATTTTCCTTTTTCATGATTCTAGAGGTAACAGAATAGGCAGATATTATTAAAAAGTTTGGAAATGTATGAAAAGTTTCTAAAAAAACACAAACTATCCTTAATACTGTGCACTAATACACATGATTTACAGATTTCTATATTTATGTGTGGAGAGCTGGGGAGGGAAGGACAAGAGGAGAGAGAAGAGGGGACAGGAAAAGGAGGAGACACTCCCAATAAAAAAAAAATCTGGCTGTTTTAAGAAGTGGCTTAACCTACTGACAGAATTCTAGGCCTGGTATCCTAAGCATGTTGTTCTGATTCCTTTTGTTTTCTATGCATATCTAAGCTTAGAGAAGATAATGCAAGTTGAAAATACTGGGCAGCTTCCTGTTTTGTGGAACCATTACAACCATTGGACGTACTTACTGTATGTCACTTCAATAGTGAATAGTGTATTTACAGCTCTTTTTGATGTTAAGTATAAGTAGAAATAATGTTGTGCTGACAATTTCGTAGAAAGCTAAAGCGTAGATCTTACTCTTTGCTTTACGCTCCTCTCAGTGTGTTGCTGTTCAATCTTTAGCTCCTCGGCAACAGACAGGAGAGCCAAGTCCTGCTGTTGTCCATGTAACAGGTAAGACAATGGAGGCCAGAGAGGCCCGTCACTTGCACAGGGTCCTGGGTTTCTGATGGAAAACTGAGGCTTCAGCAGGAGTTAATTGAGGGTTAGGGATTTGGCATCTAGCCACCAGACTCCCTTTTCTTTCTTTCTTTCTTTTTTTCTTTTTAAATTTATTTTTATTGGAAAGGCAGATATACAGAGAGGAGAGACAGAGAGGAAGATCTTCCGTCCAGTGATTTACTCCCCAAGTGAGCACAAGGGCCAATGCTATGCCAATCCGAAGCCAGGAACTTCTTCCGGGTCTCCCACGCGGGTGCAGGGTCCCAAGGCTTTGGGCCGTCCTTGACTGCTTTCCCAGGCCACAGGCAGGGAGCTGGATGGG
Organism: Ochotona curzoniae; assembly: GCF_017591425.1. Classification (NCBI taxonomy): domain Eukaryota; kingdom Metazoa; phylum Chordata; class Mammalia; order Lagomorpha; family Ochotonidae; genus Ochotona; species Ochotona curzoniae. The sequence goes on from NW_024464918.1 coordinate 28,169,094, forward strand.
AAGTGGGGCTGCCGGGATTAGAACCGGCGTCCATATGGGATCCAGGGCGTGCAAGGCGAGGACCTTAACCACTGTGCCGCTGCACCGGGCCCCAGACTCCCTTTTCTTGCTTTTTACATGTTCGTAGAAGTTGAGGATGTGAAAGTTTTGGATTTGGCAGTCCAGGTTGGAGTTTTCGTTTTTTTGCTCGTTTGTTTTGTTTTGTTTTGTTGTTCCTTTTAGCAGCAGTGGTTGTATAGATCTTGACTTTCACATTTGGAGTAAGCCACTCAAGTTAGAACTTACTGTGTAACTTTAATGTCTTCAGGATAAAAGTCATTGTCTTCTTGAGTTACACTAATTTTAGTTAGCAGAATTTAGGTTACATTATTGGTCAGTAAGTTAGACCTTGCAGCTTCCACTTTGCAATAGACAGCTACTGGAGTGGACATAGTGAGGCTTCAACAAGGATGTCAGTACAGCTATGACATAACTGTTTATAGTATGGCTTAAAGAACAAAAAGAACAGTTAGTATGGGTGCTTGATGCTATACAGCATTGTATGTGGTTGTTTCAAAGGAAGAAAAATGATTGCTGCTTCCTACTTTGTTATCATATTGCCTTAGAAATACAATCTTTAACATGTTCTGAAATACATAGGCTTTGGTACTGGAAATTTTATCAAGCAGAAACTCACTATACTGGATCCTGATGTGGTATGTTACTTAGTAATTAGATTTACTATAGAACCTTTCATGTTATTGATTAAAAGTCAACCCTTCTTCCTAATATATACAAGGTGCAGGTAATGGTCTTACTTCAAGACCCCGATGTTGTTTTCCTTATGTTGAAAAGCCATTAGGAAGAACCACTCTAAATCAAGGTTTCCCATAGGACCCAAGAACTTGGCAATATTTCACCTTTAAAAAGAGCCAGAAAGTAACATTAACTGACGTAAGAAGATAAAGACATGTCTAATTAATGTCTAAATCAAAGTAGCCTCACAAGGTGGCCTGTCAGCTGAGGACAAACGTTGCCCTTTGTGGCGTAAGCTGATTTTCTTGTTGAGAATGGAAAGGCAGGAAGGTTCGGAAGGAATTAAGCTCCACTCTGCCCTGTCAGAGAGAAGATAGCAACACTGTGCTTGTGGGGGCTGAATGTTACTATGTGGAATAACTGGAGGAAATGAAATGACATGCCTGTGTCCAATGACTAAGTCATCATGCTATAATACAGGATTGGGATGCAATGTTTGCCTAACAAAAGCAAATTTGGTGATTTGGTAAAATAGGTTCTCTTCCCTGGTGTCACACAAGGTAACCTGCTATGATGGGAGAAATTTGCCACTTTTATAGTAATATCAAGTTAAAAAAAAAAACTGATTCAGTCTGTTCCCTTCTAATTCTAGTGATTCTTTCATGTTCTCTCATATCAAAAGACTGCTTTTGGATGAATGGCTAAAGTGGACATTTCTCCTAGGTGGGAGACTCATAGCCTCAATTTCCACACATGTTCAGGTGGGAATGGCTCGGGGATGGGACATCCTTAAGGGATAAAACAAGTGGTGACCTTTATGGAAAAAAAAAAAATCTTAATGCCCAATTGCATAATCTTCTGGAATAAAAGTCATGGCTGAGAAGGAAAAGGGAAAAAGAAAAAGAGGTGTCCATCACTACACACCCCCCAAATCCGCTGGCCTTTGTTGTTGAGTGAATAAGTCATTTATCAGCAGTTTAGTAATGTTAGGTGGACCCAGCTGAACATAGTGTCCAAGTGTAAATGTGTGCCTGTGTACATGTGTTTTTTCACTGCTCCCTCCAAGCTCAGAACATTGGTGTGTCTAGTACTTACTATGATATGTGCCAATCTGGGGTACTACATAGGAGACAGAATGTTTCCAGAACATTTTGTAAATTAAGCCTGTTCTTGGAAGAAGGCATTTAGCCTGGTACTTAAGATGCCTGTGTTCTTCCTTGGAGCACCTGGATTCTATTCTTGGCTGCAGTGCTGGACTCTAGCTTCCTGCTCAGGCAGACGCTGGGAGCTCCAGTGGTAGGGCTTCCGTGGCCCTCAGCAGGGGAACCTACACTGTTCCCAGCTCTCAGCTTAAGCCTGATCCAGTCACACGGGCAGTAGGTGTTTGAAAGAGAGAGTTCTTTGTCTACAAAGATAAAAAGATAAGCATATCGTCTTCTGAAGCTGATCCTGGAACCGCCTTTTGTTGGGTCTTAGCGTTTTCCTGTGGACTACTAATACATGAATTATGACTAACATGGGGTATTGGTATGTATCAGTCACTGTGCGCTTAAGATTGTAAATGATCCAAGCACGAAGTATGAGGCTGTGCCCCTGAGGGCCCTGCCCCCCTCAAGGAAGGTGGATGTGGCCTCTGGAAGGATGTTTTAGATGAGGTTTTTGGGTGGCGTGCTCAGTTACCCATAGGAGGTGTAGACAGAAGAAACATTTTTCTCATTCTCTGTTTCAATTCTTTTTTTTTTTTTGAATAATGCATTCTCAACTTTGTATAGCAAGATCTGTAGTAACTCCTGCAATGCAAGAGATAATAAAAACTTTATGGAACATATTCATATCATGAAAAAGCTATAAATGAATTTCATCAAATTTTAAGAAAAATGAAATTTTCATCTTTCACGTACTACTTTTTGAAAAATAATCTCTTTTTATTTGCAAGGCAGATCTTATACATACAAAGGTCTTTCATTTGCTGGTTCACTGCCCGGATCTCTGCAATGGTTGGAACTGAGCCGATCAAAGCCAGGAGCTTCCTCCTGGTCTCCCATGTGGATACAGGGACCCAAAGACATAAGCCAGCCTTCTCTGCTATCCCAGGCGTAATCTGGGAGCTGGATTGGAAATGGAGCATCCTGGACTAGAATGGACACTTTCAGATGCAATGTAGGTGTTCCAACGAGCGGCTTAACCTGCTGTGCCACACACCTGCCATTCAACCCGCTTTCAAAAATATCTGCCCATTTCCATGCAGCCTACCTCTATCTCCTTTTTCCACTTTTCATGATAAAGTGTGAGCAGAAAGCTATCAAAGGAGTTGGATACATAGGTGTGTATTTGGAAAAGGGGCAGTGGGCGTGGCTGGGGGTGAGTGGCTTCTCTCACTGCAGGTAGCTGTAGAGTGAGGTCAGCGGCCACTATGGCCAGAGGAAGGCCTTGGTCTCCTCATTCCGATGTTCTCGTGCTTTCCCTGTCACTTTGGTTTCTGCAGCATAGAGGAGGTTGGAAATGGCATCGCTGTTCTGTGACATGAGGAACATTGTAGAAGAAATTTGGACTGACGTCAGTTCAGTGCTGCCTCAATCCTTACAGACTTCCGGGAGGTTGTTATACCTGTCCTCTTCCTGGGGAGGCAGAGAGAGAGGTTAGCAAATACAAAGGGTGAATGATGGACTCTGCTTTCCCCTTTCATTGGGTGTCCCTCACCAGCTTCCCCTGTCTCCACTGCGGTCCGCTTCCTGGCATTTTCCAGGATTTAACCTCCACGCTATCTTTCTTCTGCCTGATCCTCTACGTTGTTATTATGCCGTCTCTGTCCTTTTAAATTTCGGTTTCTTTTCTTTCCCCTGCATTCTTACCCATTTCTCTGATGTGCCTCCATAACCTGCACACTGAGTCACACATTGTCTTTCTGGAGGTGCCCAGTCTGCATGGCACTAGCCTAATGGGTGTCCATAGCAAGCAGACCTTGTGGTCCGAGCCCATGTGGGACTTAGGTTTTTGTAGGGAAATGCTATTCAAATGAAAACAGAAATGTTGTTTATTGAGGGTGTCCAGGGATAGGTGAGAAAAGTACACGGAGCAGCAAGAGACTGAATCCATCGATTCGTCCTGTCAGTGCCTGCTAAAGAGGGCATTTCTCTGCAGCTGCCACGTTCTTCCTCACTGCTCTCTTTCCGCTTCCTGTGCTGGTAGTTTCATCAATGATGTTTTGGTAACCTTAGAGCTTTCTCTGTGCCAGATTAAATTTAATGCTAAGCCTTTTGAGGACTCCCCAATGACAATGTTGGTTCCCCATGGCCAGCTCTCCGGCCTGCTGTCCTGCAGTCCTGTCTTGCCCAGCTGGTGGGGTGACCTGGAGACCAGCCTGTACCATCTTGATGCCTTGCTGTCCTTCCCCATTTTGGTGTCTGGTTGGTTGTGTTTGGAATCACTGTCTTGTGCTTGCACCTCTCACTTGGGAATTATTGCCTGCTTGTCCATTCCCTTTGTCGCCACATCTCTGCTGGTTGCTCACTGTGCACCCTTCAGTTATCTCAGGAAGACCCAGTTCTTGAGGATCCATTTCCAAGTGGCTCTGCTTTAGGATATTAAGGCCAGAAGCCAGTTGTCCCACCTTGTGTGAAGGCCTGTCCCTCTCTTCTACTCCAGAAAAGCATCAGTAATTCTCCCCATCTCTCAGGGAGCATCATTTTTTACTCTAAGGTGATGCCTGTCAGCATGCAAATAAAAAAAAAAGATAATATAATCCTTTCTACAGCATAGCTTTCTTTGGAGATGATCTCGTGCCTTAGCCCCCTTTAGAACAGCTGTTGTACTAGCTGTCTGCTCCCATGCCTTGCTGAGTCAGTCCCTTCAGATCTGAACTCTCCCAGGTGTACCAGTCCTGCTCCTGTCCAAGTTGTCAGTGGCTCCCTGCCACTGAATCTGGTGCTCACTTGCTGCTCTAATGATACAATCTATGAGGATATAGTACCCTAATGTCGTAAACTCTCATGGTATGTAAACAGCTTTTCTTTACTTGCCATGAAGAATGCCATGTTCTCTCTCCTTACTGACTGTTCTTTCTCTGTTATCCATCCTTCGATGGGTTATTAGAACTCAAATCTTGTCCCTCTAGGCCTTGGAGGCACTGTAGATTCTCCCTTCTTACCATCCAGGCACATCAGAAAGCCTGGCTGGAGCCATCTTCAGCGTGCTTCCAGTTTCTAACCGGCTCTGCCCTCCCGCGCTACTTCCACTTGGAGCCAAGCCTCTGCCATCTCATTTGGGTTGCTGCCACAGCCCCCATCCTCCTCCTCCTGGCCTTCGTCCATCTTTTCCTTAGCTCGGCAGTCAGTACAGAGTCAGATCCCGGGGATGCACTCAGATCCCTGCGGGTGAGTCTCATGGCAGCACTTGGGTATGCTCCCTGCCTTCCTGTTAGTGCCCTGCCCTCCTGGCCTGCACGGTGGCCACCTTGCTGTTCCAGAAACAGATGTTTTGTTTGTGTTTCCGTGGTTAGTTCCACTCTGGCCCTCATCTCCTGTCTCACTCCAGTGCTGCTCAAGTCTCCCCTTCCCCTGCGACCCCTTATGCACCTCCAGGTTTTGTTGTGTGCTCTGGAATTCTCTGTCCTCCTTCCCTGTGCCGCCTTTGCTCTTTGTTTCTTAGGTTTTTGGCTGTTTGCTCTCTACCTCCTGGAGGTCAGTGACCTTCATTTGGTGCCCTCAGATACTCAAGGTGCTAGAGCGGGAACTGTCATGTAGCGGATACTCATGCGCTGAGTAAATGTCGAATCTCTTCCACTTTTCAGTTAATTCTTCCTAATTTCCCAAGAATCAGAGCCGCCATCTTTTGTTCTCCGTTGCTTATTTACTAAGTATAGAAGACATGCAATAAGGCCCGGCAGCGTGATCTAGGGCTAAAGTCCTCGCCTTGAGTGCGCCTGGATTCCATATGGGCGCCAGTTCTAATCCTGGCAGCCCCGCTTCCCATCCAGCTCCCTGCTTGTGGCCTGGGAAAGCAGTTGAGGACGGCCCAAAGCTTTGGGACCCTGCACCCACGTGGGAAACCCGGAAGAGGCTCCTGGTTCCCGGCTTCGGATTGGCTCAGCTCCAGCCGCTGCGGCTGCTTGGGGAGTGAATCATTGGATGGAAGATCTTCCTCTCTGTCTCTCCTCCTCTCTGTATATCTGACTTTGTAATAAAAAAATAAATAAATCTTTTTTTTTTAAAAAGAAGACATGCAATAGATATATAGCAAGGATATTAAAGTTTTTCCTTAATGTAAAGGGAGTAGATTTCATAGATGAATTCTAATAAAATAACTGCATTTCCTTCCCTACCACTCTCATTCAGTAACTGTCCTTCATGTCTTTTTCTTCAATGTTTACATTGACACCATTTTAATTTACTTCATAATCACAGGATTAATTCAGCAGCAGCCATAATGTTCAACAGGTAAAACACAGAGCATTGTTTGATAGGAATATAGACAAGGACTGTGTACAGTAATCAAGTCATAAGCTGTCAATTTCATTCTCACGTACTTTTTCTGTATTCTACCACATGTAAGGGAGGACATGTTATCTTTCTTTGTGCAACTGGCTTATTTTTTAAGCATAATGGTCTGTGATTGCATCCATGTTGTTAACAGATAGAATTTCATTTCTTCTGACTAATATTCCCTAGTTTGCATGTAACACGTTTTCTTACTGTCATCAGCCGATGGACATCTAAGTTGATTTCATAGTTTAATTGAGCAAATTTCACGTCGGGATGGCTACATTGTATGGTTGGCCTATTTTCAGATTTCCATCTGAAATTTCAGTCTTCCATCTACATAATGTACTAGTTTACATTCCTTACATTCCCACTTACAGTGTATTAGGGTACCTCCCCCGTCCTCTGCATCAGTGCTAGTATTTGTTTGTTAGTTTTTTTTTTTTTTTAATGGCTAACAGGCATTCAGTGTGGGCTGAAGGTAGTCTCATGGTGGCTTTTGTTTGTGTTTGCCTGGAGATTGGTCTTTCAGGTGTCTGTTGGCCTTTTGCGTGTGAATTCTTTATTCCCCCGTTGCGTTACCCATGGCATGGTTTGTGGGTTGAACGGAGGGGGTGCTTTGATTCCGTCAGGTGCCATTCTTCCTCCCATGCCATGCTCTTTGCTCCGAGGTGGATGGATGACCTCTGGCTGGCAGCCTGGCCCCGCCTGGTTGCCGTGTGTCACCGTGAGGGGCTTTTCAAACCAGAGACTCATAGTGTCCTCAGCCTCTTAGCGCCTGATAGCTTCTCTAACAAGAACTTCTGGAGGCAGTCTCCTCATGTGAACCCTGTGTGCGACCTGGAGGCTACAGGCCTCATCTCCACACAAGCCTTGCCCTGATATCCCAGTGGGTTGAGGGATGGCTTCTGAAAATCCCTTTAGCATGTGTGTGTGTATATATATTAAATATATATAGTTATTATATGTCATATACATTATATGTTTTATATAACACGATATTACACATTATATAATACATATGATATATTTAATTTATATTATATATTATGTATATTTAACGTATATATATATATACGTTAAATATACATGAAGTTGGAAGGCTGATTTACAGAGATGAGGAGAGACAGAGAGCCATCCGATGATTCACTCCCCATAGTTGCAATGGCCAAGGCTGAGCTGGTGTGAAAGCCAGGAGCTAGGAACCCACATGAGTGAAGGGTCCCAAGGACCTGGGTCAGCTCCTGCTGCTTTCCAAGACCACAGAGAGCTGGATTGGAAGTGGAGCAGCCAGGACATGTCCCAGTACCCATGTGAGATAGTAGCACTTGCAGGTGGAAGGTTAGCTTGTTGAGCCCCTGTGTCAGCCCCATTTTGAAGTTCTTTAAGCAGTTAGAATTTCTTGTAATAGTGTATGCAGATTTAAAGAAATGTGTGTATATTTTAACATCTTTTTTTTCTCCTGCTTCTTGAATGTAGTACATCTTTCTAATCATTTGTCCTTATGAATTTTAAATTATCTGGAAAATAGCATTTTTGAAAAGATATGGGATATTCTTTGAAGTCAGTTTTAGACACTCCAGTGCTTTAAAAAATAAGGACAAGGCTTAATATTATAATATTATATACAACACAAGGGATAGGGAATAGCAGTGGTTGGCTCCCTTCTCCCGCCCCCGCCCATCTTTTATATGCTCCCTCTAGTGTTCAAAGCCAAAACTATGCTTGTGTACGGTCAGCCAGGTCAGGTGCTGGAGAGCAGACATTCGCCAAGACATAGGAATTTCATAAGCAAGTGTTATTTGTGTTTCTCAGAGTGTGTTGTCTGCTTCGCGAATGCCCAGTGGATTATATTCACTGCACACTTTTGTCCTCACCTGTGGGCTCTGGGAATGTTTCCATTCTGTCCCCTTCAGCCTGGGACACTGGGGGATTTCTGCCTTTAAAGGAAATATGAGGAATCCTCACAAGTTCGTAGAACTTTTTGTGGAAAACAAATACTATATATATGAATTTCAGAAGTACTGGTGTCAAAATTAGTTTTCAGCTGTACTTTTCCATGTTCTAAGTACCCTTATGTTACCTTGAAGACTTTTCTTCAGTTTTTATATTTTAGGTGCAGCTTTTAGTTGTTCTTGAATGTGAATAGAAAGTTTCCCATGTGTTAAGAATATGCAAGCTTAAAGACTATAAACTAACTGGATGAGCCTGTCGCACATGGATAGTCGGACATTTGATGACATCATTTTATTTTAACATTTGATGACATCATTTTAAGATACAGAAATATCATCTAAATGTAGTGCTTTCAAACTACTTTGTGATGTATCCAAAATTCCCCTAGGATTTACAAGTGTCAAGGAAAAAAATTTAACACTGTTACTTAATATGACTTAATATTGGATATGTGTAATTGCTTACGTATGTTACAGAAGATAATTTTAACTAACTAAATTACTGCTATTTACTGATTTTTAAAAAATCATAGACAAACGTTTTCATTTTATTTTTCCAAACCGGAACATAATTACAATACTTAACGTTTGTCTGATGCCCTATAATTTTAAACCCATTTTGATGCCTACTATTTCAGTTCATCATTACATGGAATTAAAAAAAAAGACCAGCCCCAATTACCTTCCATTAGATTCTGAGGCGCCCTTTCCTGGGCTCTCACCGCTTGCTCCAGGAAGTACTTTATGTTGTAATGATTAATATGTTTTAAGATGGAATTCAAAGCTCAGCATTCAGCCAGGACCGTGGTTTCAGGGAGATTTATTGTTGGTAGTTAAACCTTATTCATAACCTCTGCACCGTGTGCCCTTGGGGGATCTTGCATCTTTTACTGTGAAGACTCATACGGCACAGGGTGCCTGTTTGTGGTAATGTCATTAATCATAGACAGTACGCACCAAGATGGCTTGGAGTTTACCATCTGCTTTCTGAAATCACTGAGACTTGTAATGGCTAATGCATTCTACTACTGTACATCTGCGCAGACCTAAGGTATCCTTTGTGCTGAACAGTGGGATAGTGAATACTGCTGATAGAACTGCAGGTTTGTTTGCTTGTTTTTTTTTTTAAATCCGCTGTAAGCAGGGCCAGGCCGAAGCAGTAAGCCAGGAACCAGGAAGTACATCTGGGTCTCTCCCACTTCTGTGGTGTGTACAGGAGTACTTGGCCTGTATCCAGTGCTTCACAAGATGCATTTGTCAGTAGGAAGCTGAATTGGAAGCAGAGCACCCAGGACTTCGTCCTCCACTCTGATAAGGGATGCCTGTGTCAGAAGCAGTGGCTTTGTCACTGGGGGTTGTTGAAAATAGAGTGGAAAGTAACAAGGCAGGATGTTTTTCCCTCTACACTGAAAAAACAAAGCTGTGTCCCTTGAATACTGGCCCAGTTTTTCCTAGTTTCAGTTTATTTTGTTTTTTAAGTTTGTTTTGTTTCTATCTCTTTTTTTCCCCCAGTTGGAAGTTTATTTGTGGAAACAGCACAGGGAGACACCAGCCTCATGCCGGCCACAGCCCAGGCATAGCATGTGCTGTGTTTGGCAAACAAAGCTGTTACCATCTGGCTTTTGTTGGCAGCTGGACATGTGTGGGTATAGAAGTGGGCCTAATCTTTGGCCTGAGGTGTGGTTTGGGTAGTTGCCTTGTTCTTGCTCTTGATGGTGGTGTGGTCTTGCCTTGTGCCTTGGTGTTTGGCTGGGACAGGCTAAGACTCCTGGCCTTGCAGGCAAAAGCATTCTTCCCGAGCTTGGGCTGGACAGTGTGTAGCCAAGTGGGTTGAGTTGCCTCCAGGATCCTGAGCTTGACTCTATTAGGCTCGACAAGGGCCTTGATGTTTCAGCACCCACACTCAAAGCCCTGGGGTTGGTTGTCTGGTTCATCTTCAGGCCCTTTTTGTTGTGCTTCTTGGCAAAATGCAGGTTTCTTACCAACTTGGGTTCCATCCTTAGTGTTTAAATAGAATCTCATTTATCTATTTATGTTACTTGAAAGGCAGAGAAAGAGAAGGAAAAATCTCCCATCTTCTGATTCAGTCCCCAAATGCCAGAAAAGAGCAGACTGGGACAGGCAGAAGCTGCAAGATCAGAGCGAGCGGCTGGGACTCGAGTACTTGAGCATCCATTATTACTGCCCAGGTGTGCATCAGCAGGAAGCTGGAGTCGGGGGTGACCACACATCTTGAGCCCTGGTGCTCCGATATGGGACATGGGGACCCCATGCAGCATCTTTGTAACCAATGCCTGCTCCAGTTTCATAAACAAACAACAACTTGTGGCATGCTTTCTTGTAGTTGTTTTCCAGAATTCCAGAAAAAGCATGGAGATTCTGTTTATTATCCTTAGTTGAAGTCATTGTTTTAGTAAAAAAAAAAAAACACAGACACTCCATGGATACAATCAGGTATACTTTTCAGTGAATATACCAACATTAAGCTGACATTAATGTGGTTCTTTGCATGCTTACGCCATATGCTGTTTGGTTTGTTCTTGCTGTGGATTTGCAAGGCAGTATCAGACAACGTATGGATGAAACCACAGTGAAATTGCCATAATGTGTTGCCAGTGATGCTTGCAAATGCTTAGACAATGTCTAGATTCAGGTTCTTGTTTTCGTGCTGTCATGTGGAGTGCAGCAGGTAAAATCACTTTCATGACTAAATCTTGTGCTTAATTTTCTTAAAGAAATGTTAGCCTCATGTTAAATACATTACAAATGTTAGAAATGCTATACCCTCATCACTGCCTTCCTGAACGTTCACTGGCAACTTAGATACAATACCTAAGGGCACACACGCTCTCTTCTCCCTTTTCATTTCTATTCCTTTTGTGTTTTAAAGCTGTCAAGAGAATGGGGATAATGTTACTTTCTAGATCCTAACAACTTGACAGACTTCATTAGGACCATTTGAAGAAGCCACTCAGTTAATTAAAAAAAAAATATATATATATATATATATATTATTACATAGAGGCAGGCATTTGGCACAGTGGTTTGCTCATATCTTGGGATTGTGTCCTGTTTTGGAATTCCTGGGTTTCAGCCCAGTTCCTCTGCTGCCATTCCAACTTCCTGCCAGTACAGGTACTAGAGCAGAGGAAGGGACAGTATCAGATGACAGTTCAAGAACTTGGGTCCCTGCCACCCACATGGGAGACGGAAGCTGAGTTCCAGTGCCCTGGCCAGCAGCATTTGGGGAGTGAGCCAGCAGATAAAAGATATCTATCTCTTTTGTTTGAATAAAATGAAGATAAACAAAAATTTGAAAGAAAAGCAAATGCTAAAAATAGATCACAAAATTGTGAGTGGAGTTAATAAATCATAACATTCTGCCATTTTGTTCATTTTCAAAAATTTAGTTGAGTTGAATTAAATCAATTGTGTGTCTTGTGGGACCACTCATATATTTCCCTGTTTCCAATGTTATCACATATTTTAGCTATAGGAATTTTAAAAAGTTGTAGAAAAGGGGGCCATTGAAAGATGAGTTAATTTCAATGCAAATAATTTTTTAAATCCATACATAATTTTTGATTTTACACATTTGCTGTGAAGTTTTTGGATTCCTCATGTGTATAGATTTCAAAGATTTTTTTTGCATGAAAAGAAACAGTGCTTTCCATGAAATTCTTGTACCCTTGCATAAGCCTTGAATTTATGTGAACTAATTCTTGCATTATATTTTCAGAATTGGTTTAGGTATTTAATGTTCTCTTTTTAGATCACTTTAAATTTCTTTCATTAGTCTTCTGTCGCTTTCAGCATATGAATGTTGCATATATTTTGGTACACTGTTTATTTTTTTGATTAGTTATGAGTAGTAGATTATTTTAAATTTTATACTCTTGTTGCAAGTTAGAATGTGTGTCTTGTGACCTTACTAAACTAATTTATGAATTCTAGTGGTTTTTTTCCCCGTTTGTTTTCTGGTCCATAGGGTTTTCCATGTAGAAGGTGAGACTTGCAAATGAAGACCCTGCTGTCTTTCCTTTTGTTTGTCGTAGTGAATAAAATCTCCTGCTTTATGTTCAATCAGAGTGGTGTGAACAGAGATCCTTTTTTTTTTATTAATTACATTGCATTATGTGACACAGTTTCATAGGCTCTGGGATTCCCCCAACCTCTCCCCCTACCATCCCCCCCATGGCGGATCCCTCCACCTTGTTGCAGTAGTACAGTTCAAGATCAGTTGAGATTCTTTCATTGCAAGCATATACCAAGCATTTATTCCAGCATCTTATTGTCTAGATACATTCAGCAGTTTCTTGGGGAGACCATCTCTGGTCTGAAGGCAGAGCTGGCAGAATATCATCACAATCTATTAAAAGCCACAACATAACATCAACAACAACTTACAACATTATGGAATTAATTGACATGGTATTGAGTAACCAATATGTTACAGCATGCAAGTTCTTAACCACATCCTGTGACTACATCATTGACATCTCAATTTTAGTTTATATACAACCGGCTTCTATACATCTTGAAATAGCTATAGGGTACTATTCAGCTGTCTTGTGTCTGTTTTCATTTTAGTATTTAGCAGTTTATAGTGTTGAAGCATAATTTTGCAGATTTTAGGATAGTCTAAATTGGCTTATAACTGTAACAAGGCACATGTCAACAGTTGAAGTGCAGAACAGTTTTAGGAGAGGTGTGCAGAGAAATCTTCAATACCTCAGTGAGGAGTAACCAATCTTAGTGTCCTACCTAGTAAGGTATATGTGAATCCATGCTGACCGTTTCCTATCTGGTTCTAAGCTTTCCTTGTTGTTCTCTATCTACTCTAATTTCTTTTTGTGTGTGTGGGGGGTGGGCTCCGGAGCGACCATGATGGTCATTGCAAGAGAGGGTGGGGATACAAAGTTGGAACTAAGTAAGAACCAGAGAAAGCTCCTCTCCCTAGTCCTGACGGAAGTTTACTGTTCTGTTTCTGCGGACCGCTCAGGGTTCCTGGCTGTTGTTCCTAAGACCTTGGATTCTGCGAGGGAGGATTTGGGCTTCTTCCATCCCATGTGGTAGATCCAAATGGGGGTGGATGACCTCAGAGTTCTCAGCTTCCGAAGGCACTCCAATTCCCCGTGGTGAGCAGAGATCCTTTTGGGAGAATGAATTCATTTTCTCACCTTTAACTAAAGTATCTCCTGTAGATACTTTTAGTAGATGTTCTTTATCAATTTAAATAATTTTTACCCCCTCTGTATGTTTTGATGTGTTATGAAGGGATACTGTCAGTCCTAAAAAAAAAAAAATAATCGACAGAATCATTGCAGGAAAAAATCTGGAATCCAAATGCTATGGTCCTAAAGAATGGTAGAAAAACAAGGCAAGGAGATTAAGATGATTCCTACACTGAAGACACTTATGACCATTAAGTTATAAGCCACCATTCTTTGGGAGAAGCCTGTTTGTAGAACTGTCCAGCTGTGCAGGACAGAGGTGTTTGGCAGTGGTACAGACCCCTCACCCAGTCCCTGATTCCCTTTGCCCTGACCATGGTGCTGATTCTGCAGGAAGTTAAGCAACTTCATTGCACCATGGCAAATCGGAAGGCCCTGCCATTGTCCCTGCTCCACAACAGTGTAAGTACAAGTCTTACATTTTGTTTGTAGTAGAGACAGATTAAAAGGGGTGTTAGGAATTGCTGTGAATTCCTACTGTTTTGTTTTTTTCCTTAAACACAGAGTTACTGAAGAAATTGTGGAGATACTTGAGTAGGGCCTTTGTCACCTGCTATCATGGGAGGACTATACATGCACACATATGGAGCAGCATGCTGTGTACCAAGGTAGCATGCTAAAGAGAAACTCTTTTTGATCCAGCCACAGGAGAGTGTTGCAAAATTAAAATGAGAGCAGTGGGTCAGCTTTCATGCAATCAACATGGATGGTGAATATATGATCTAAAAAGTGCAAAGTCTATGGAAGAAAATGCTGGTGTGGTCAGTAAATAGGAGCTCAGGCTAGGAATTCAGAGAACAGCCCTGAGCTAGTTCCTTACTGCACGACTTCTCCTGTACCATCACTTGAGGGGAACACCTGTGAGATCAAGACTATCAGGGAAAGGATTATGACTGGCAGTTTTATGCTGCTGCTTAGTCTTCTTAAGTGTATTAAATAGAAGTGTTAGACACTCACACTCGGGAGTAACCTGCCCAACACCCCCCTTCCTGGTTCACAAGCACAACTCTTCAAAGCAAAGTAATACCTTCCATATAATGCTCCTAAGTTGTAGAAAATGAGGATTTCCTTGGAGTATTTGGCAGGTCTAGTTGAAGCTGATTCTGTATCTGTATATCCCTTTATTGTGCAGGAATTAAGTCTGCTTTACTACTCTCACTCCCTCAATACATGCACTTGTAAAGTCATGCCATGTGGCAAGTGCAGCTTTCCCTGCATAGAGAACAGTGATTTGCTAGAAACGAAAGTAAAAATGATAAGATAAAGGAATAAACACATACACACAGAGAAGTATGCATTACCCAGAGTCTGGGGGAGTCTCCATATGAAATGCCATTGAATTACCACCTTGTATGTGTTCTTGTTTTAATTTGGAATTTTCATAAGTATCTTTTTAGGTGCTATTTAAAACTCTTGCCCTCCATACTTTCCTTTTTTAAGAAAGGAATGGTCAGTGCAGTCTTATTTTAGGAGAAATTCTAGCATACAAAGCCAAAAGCACATTAAAATAGGTTTGGATTTGGGCCAAGCACGATAGTGGGTAAATCCTCACCTTGCATGTGCTAAATCACATATGGGGCTGCTTCATGTCCCAGCTGCTCCACTTCCCTTCCAGCTCCCTGCTTGTGGCCTTGAAAAGCAGCAGAGGATGGCCCAAAGCCTTGGGATCCTGCACCCACATGGGAGACCCAGAAGAAGCTCCTAGCTGCTGACTTCAGATTGCCTCAGCAGTGGACATTACAGTCACTTGGGGAGTGAGCCAGTGGATGGAAGATCTTTCTGTGTCTCAATCTCTCTGCAAATTTGACTTTCCAATAAAAATAAATAAATCTATTTTTTAAAAATAGATTTGAATCAGCTGTTTATAAAAACATTTAAACTCTTTCATAGGCACATCCCCTGATGTTTAATCCATTAGTAGGCTGAACTTGACTTTGCCACAACTATATAAATCCCACTACATAGCTCAGATCTGTGGTGGTTTTTCTCATGCAGTAAGAAATGCTGAGCAGCCGGTCCAGGGTGGAGAGTGTGGTCCTCTGGGTGGGGTGTGGGAATGCAGAATCTAACGTCTTCCTTTTTCTCATCCATGTTAGGGGGCTTTTCCCTTACGGTGGCAGTACTGATGTGACAGCAGCTCTGTCACATGTGATTCTAGGCAGAAAAATAGCAAAGAGCAAAGGACTAAAAGAATTGTCCAGAATTTGCCAGCTGAGTCTGTCTCTAAAATGTTTTCCATCTTTCCCCTTTCCCATTTTACCGCACTTGGGGCCCATGACCGGAAGGGAAGCTGAGAAACTGTTTCACTTTCTATCCTCAATCAGAAGCAAGGAAACTGTTCTGTCCGTTTCAACTTTTTGTAAGTGGTCCCACCAGGCTAAAGAGATAGAACAGGAGAAACCTCTGCTTTGAGTGATGTGCCCTGAGTGAAGATAGTTTGCTTTTGTTTTAGAGAATGTGTCCGGTAACCTTGAAAAATTCAGTATGAGGCTACCTACAATCGGGAAAAAACGAGAAAAAGAACTCTTCCATCCTGGTTCATTCATCAAATGCCTGCAATAGCTCAGCCAAAGCTGAGTACTGGGAGCTGCATCCTGGCCCTGCCCTCACCGTTAGGGTGAACTGTCATCTGCTGCCTCCCAGGGCATGAAGTTTCCGGAAGCTGGAATTTTAGTGGAGGCATTCGACTGCAGGGAGCAGGTATCCCAGCTGGTGGATTAACTGCTATACTGTGGCTTAACTGCTTTTGGGGGAGACATATCAATTTATGTCTATATATTAAATCTAAATACATCTTGGAAGAATTATATGATGTGTGCATATTGATAAAATTCACATTACAATTTTGTCTCTGTTTTTGATGAAATAGGTCTGGAATACATTTGCATAGATTGCAAAGCTAGCTAACATCATAGTGAACATCATCCCTAATTGACGGACAGTGCTTTGTACAGTGAAAAGCCAGAGAGCTGAGCAGAGTGGGAAATATGTGGCAACATGCTTCATCAGCTTAGTTTGATTCTCTTAAGACAGTGGAGATTCCTTCTAATAAGCCAGGCTCTTCATCCTCTAGACAACAGTGATGTAAATTACTGGACTAACATGCTATAGGCTTTGTTTATATAAAGTATCCTGGTTATTGGTGATTATCTCATAGTATTTTTAGCTAAAAATAGTTTTTTCTTGAACATGTTAACTGAGACATGCCAGATTTACATGTTGAGAGGGGACACTTAGCCCAGCACTTAGTACACCTGCATCTGAGTGCTGATGCTCAGCTCATGGTTCTGGCTCTCCCAGACAGCTTCCGGCCAGTGTAGATCCTTGGGTTCAGTGGAAATGGTTTAGATGCTCTACCACCCACAGGGCAGACCTTGCCCAGCTCTTAACTCAGTCCTGGTCCACCTCCAGCCGTTGTGGGCATTTGGGAGAGTAAACCAACGATAGGTCATGAAGGCTCTCTCCCTGACTCGCTCGCTCACTCTCTGCCTTCCTGCCTCCCTCCAAAATTTTAAGTCTTAGGGAAAACTGTACCTGATTATATAGTACCATGTTTGTTGTGTGATGTTCAAGTCAGAGTGAACTGGCTGTCAGCTGCCAGGACGATTGCATAGCAGTTAATTGTTTTTGAACAGCCCAGTCTGAAGTGCTAAATCTGGCAATTTGACCTTGGGTGTCTTTGGGCAGCAATTACCATCAAATGAAAAAAAAAATTCCTGTAAGCTGTTTTTCATTTGTAGAACCATGTCCTTCTGCGTTTGCATACAGAAACAACTGGGCAACAAGATAGTGGAGTTACAGCACAGGCAGATGCTGCGGTTTGCCTACTCAGTGTTTCTTCACTCCCACTTTGGTTTGAGGCACTGTGCTCCTTTGCCTGCCCTAGTAAAGCATGACGTATTCAGACCAGAGGCGATGGAGCTTGGAGAAGCATTTTGAAATGGTAGGCATTGGCTGTGCACACCTTACCTGCTCACCCTTCCGTGTCTCCCCTTGTGCTGCAGGGAATGCCCAGACACATCTGGAAACTGCCTGTTTAAAGGCACACTTTGAGATGGACAACATCTGGAGTCTATTCCAAGACTTCTTGGAGTGGTTGCGTCAGCCCTGGACTGCTGTCAATTTGACTTCCTGTTGTGTAAAGCCTGCTGTGCTGACAACAGGGCTATTAGGGTTTGCTTCCAGGAGCTGTTGAACACAGGTTTCCCCTGTTAGGACTTGGAGAGGAAGGTGTGGTGCGCAGTGACAGTGGAGCCCCTTCCCTGAAGTCTGCTGCTGTTTCTGAGTTTCTGAGGCTGCCGTCAGGTGCCAATCCCGGAAGCCTTGGTGGCCTTGCCATTTCAGCAAAGAGGAGGTCTTGCACAGTGCACTTAGCCCCGCTCCCGTATTCTCAGGTCTTCTAGAGCTTTATCTGGAGAACTTCCCTCTGCAAGTGCTTCCTTTTTCAATTTGGATGTTTTTAGTATTAAGCATCACTTTTTAAGGATAAAGCTATCACACCATTATGATCTGTCAACTCTTGACTGTGTCAAAGAGATGATTGCTTCTGTGGAGTAAGCTAAATCATAATGTCATGATTCTTATTTTCTGAATTTAAATATTAATGACTGTATTTTTTTTCTATATGACCTGCGATTTATGTTAGATTGGAAGGGGGAGATGGTGATAATTTTTATGCCAATGAAAGTTGTAAAGTTGAAATTATACAATGACCGTGACTTTCTGTGAAATGGTCTGTTCATTTAGATTATATTCTCCTGTCTCATGTTTATGTTACCTATGAATCAAAACAGTGCATTTCTAATGAGCTGGCAGAACACAGCAGTGCAATAAATCTTGTCTGTTCTTGTTCACCCATGTTCTGTGTTCCTTCTGTTTGTCTTGTGAATACTTAAGTCACGTGGTTTATAGGCACCACAGGCCCACCATTGTGTAATCACATCTGTGGGCCAGATTTTCCCCTGGGTCTCTGTTGAGTTCTCCACATTCGTTTGTTGGGCTGTTTATGATCATGAGGAGGCTGGGCTGGGTTTGCCTGATCACCATCTCCCTCCGTAGAGGAGGAGGACTCCATTGCTTGGGGCTTCTGAAAGGTTTCAGTTGGGTACAGTTGTATTATGGGATGTATGCTGCTTGCTCAGGCTCTGTTGCTGAGTGGTGGATTAAGGAAGGAGAACTGAGCAGGAAACCTGTCCTGAGAGTTTTTCCGCCAACAGGTTCTCCGTTCATTCTATTCAGTGTTGTACTATAGAGGCATTACCTGGGAAGGGATAGGATTTGGAAAAAAAAAGATCAATTTGTGGTTTCTGATGGCTGTTAAATTGTCATTATCATGCAGCATTAAACCAAAGTTTTGCCCTGAAATATTTGAGTTATGGCAGAAGAAATTAATGTGGGTTAAAGTTGTCACGTGACTGTCAAGACAGGTTAGTTTTTATTTTATTTGTTCATTCAGAAACTTTGAGTGACCGAGTTAATAGTCTTCTAGATGGAAATTTTATGTTAGCAATGAATATTTAATCCATGGAGTTATTTTGAGTCAGGGAGTATTTGTTTATGTCTGTTTGCTTTTTTAATATGGAAGAATATACTTTGTGGTCAAGTGGCAGGGTAGTGGATTTCCTATTCATTGCACTATTATTTATTTATTTATTTAATTTTTATGGGAAAGTCAGATTTAAAGAGAAGGAGAGACAAAGAGAAAGATCCTCCAGCCACTGGTTCACTCCCCACAATGGCACAATGGTGAGAGCTGAGCTGTTCCAGAGCCAGGAGCCAGTTGCTTCTTCCACGTCTGTCTTGTGGGTACAAGGTCCCAAGAGTTTGGGTCATCCCCTGCTACTTTCTAAGGCCACAGGCAGGTACCTGGAAGGGAAGTGGAGCATCCAGAACATGAACGGGCATCCATATGTGATCGTGGCACAGGCAAGGTGAGGATTTAGCCACTAAGCTGTCACACTGGGCCCCCATTGCACCATTCTTCATATATGCATGTTTGGGCTCACTGTCAGCAAGCCTCCTGCAAAGCCAAAAGAAAGTTTCAAAAAGAGCCAGTTCTTGAGCCCGGCGCGGTGGTGAAGGTGGTTAAGGTCCTCGCCTTGCACGCCCGGGATCCCATATGGGCGCTGGTTCTAATCCCGGCTTTGGGACCCTGCGCTTGTGTGGGAGACCTAAAAGAGGCTCCTGGCTTCGGATCGGCATAGGATCGGCCGTTGTGCTCGCTTGGGGAGTGAATCATCGGACGGAAGATCTTCTTCTCTGTCTCTCCTCTCTGTATATCTGCCTTTCCAATAAAAATAAAATAAATCTTAAAAAAAAAAGAGCCAGTTCTTGAAGCTTTCAAAGACTCATTTGTAAAATGAACAAAACTGGGTAACTAGTGTATTTTTTTTCTAGCTGAACTTGTTGGTTAAATCCAGGCTGACTTTGTCATTAACTTAACTGTGATTCAGTGTAAATTTCCCAGTTTTTAAGCTGAGAATGATTTATGCGTGCTCCTGAAGAGATGATGTTATGGGCATAGTGGTCATGATTGGCAGGACACTTTGTGCTTCTAGAAAGCCATTTAAACACTAAATAGTAATATTCAATGTGTTCCAGTAGAACTCATTAATGTATGTCAGGATATAGTTCATAATAGGAATATGAGAAATGGATAGGTCTTGACAGTTGAAACTGTTCATCAGATGAAATTGCTGGATGAGAAATTACTGTCTGGCATGCTTATTATTGTGCAACAGAGCCTGCTCGCTGTGAAGGTTGATATTGTACTTCCTATCATTTGCAGAAAAGGACCATGTTCCATCAGATGCCATCTGTACCCACACATTGGATTCTAGACATGGTGTGAGGCTGCCACTTTTGAAAGGTATCGGAGCCCTGTTGCATATTGCAGAAGAAAGAGTTTTGGGCTGGCGAAGTTTGAAGATGGTTCGATAAATGAGTAGGAGTACAATTGGTCCCCAGATTGGAATATCTAGAGAGCACCTGTGTATCCTAAACCCTGACAAAGCATTGTGTTACATAGAAAGGATCCTCTGTAAGTTCATGGGGGACATGTGTTATGGGGAGCAGCTGTGTATGAATTTCAGGGATTTTTTTGGCATCTTTTAATTCCATCTTTCATGAAATTCTTGGAGGTCCTTCACTCATGTAGCCATGAGGTTGTAGCACAATAAACTGCATAGTGAGGGTTGTGAGGCGCAGAGTGTGGTATGAGCTCTGTTGCATCGGATGCAGGGGACCCGAGTGAGGTCTCGTGGGCAATGTGCAATTTTTGCCTCCCTAGTTGTCTGCAGGAAAGCAGTGGGTGTGCGTGAGTGGAGGACAAGGTGATATCGTATGATCTGATTTTTGGCTTTGCTACCACAGAAACCTGATAGATGGGATTAGGGGTGCAGATCTGTGTCCCAGGGCCCCGCACACGGGCTTCCAGGAGCGAAGGAGGGCAGGCAGCGTGTCAGTGTACTAATGTACAATAAGCAGCAGCACCATTGGAGCCGTCATCTTCTGCCGAGCTGAGGTTTGCCCTGACAGCAAAGCACTTGGGAAGCTGATTACCACTGAAAGCCTGCACGGTTTTCATGGAATGTGTTCAGGCTGTGTGAGTTCAGTCCGAGGTTCCTTCGTTCGTGCAGTGAAAGTCCTGTTTGCTTCTGGGATGGAAGAGGAAGAGCTTTGGATGGGAGTGTTCTTTCCTGTGGGCCGGGCCTCTGAGAACCTTCATTTCCGAAGCTTCTCTTCCATAGCAAACTCTCCTCCTCGTGGAATATTACTGATTTTACTCACACTGGAGACAGCTTTTTATGGAGTTATTTACAGCTCTTCAAAATGACTGGCCATATCTCTTTCTGACCTATTATGTGTTGATTTTATAGTGTCATGTTCAGAAGGAAACTTTTACTCCTATTTAGAAGTTCCTGGAGGAAGTTTCTCTGCAGTCCCTGCCTGCTGTGAGGAGATAGCTCTGCTCTGGGGGCACTGGGATCAGCACAGAGCAGTTCTGTGACCTCAGCCTTGCAGTGGGCACAGCCTGGGTGTCCTCCTGTTCCACTGTAGCACCTTCTGCCGTGGAGGGTAGCAGTCCAGCTCTCTGGTTGGCTCCTGCCATGGTTGCATCACCTCCACTTCCGACTGGCCTGCTGTAAAGCCATGGTCCCCTCCGAGGTCTCTGTGATTTGCTCGAGCAGCCCGCAGAACTCAGGGAAGTCCGTACTTGGCTTCAGTGATTCATCGTAGAGATTTCCACACAGTACACAGTTGTTGAGAAATGCACAGGTTGAGGCTTAGGGACAGGTGCAGGGCTCCCAGGCTCTCTCCATGTGCCACCCTGCAAAGGCTCGGCTCTCCCGAAGCTTTTGGCTCCCTTGCCACTTTTTTTTTTTTAATGAGACGTCATTGCCAAAACACCAATGACTGGGAGAAAGAGCGGGAGACAGATACCAACTATCTGCTGTCTTCCCGTTCACTCCCCCAGATACCTGCATCGGCCTGTTCTGGAGCAAGATGAAGCCAGGAGCTGAGAGCTCAGTCTGGGTCTCCCACATGGGTGCCGCAATCCCAGGCGGTTGAGTTGTCCCCGGCTGCCTGCCTGGGTGCACCTTAGCAGGGAGCTGCCACCTGCAGTGGAGCTGGGGCTAGGACCTGGCACTCTGATCTGGATGCTGTCTTACCTGCTGTGCCAAATTCCTGCTCCAGAAAAGGCTCACGTTCCTCACCATTCCATTCTGGGGGAGTTGGGTGAAGGGCCTTTGGACGAGAAGGACTTGGGCATGCTTCCATGGCCTGCCTTGGGGAGGGAGTTATTAGCCAAACAAAATGCATATCATATTGTCAGCCTACCATGCTACCTGTGAGAGGTGAATTGTAGTATGTGTGGTACTCAGAGAGTGACTCTGTACTTACTGTGTTTATTTGAGGAGGTCTTCTTGCAAGAGCCAATTTAGACTTCGGATTTTACTGTGATTCTGTAGGGAAAAATTTTTCCTCTGAAACACTAACTAGTCGAGCAACAGAGGAGAAATAGCATTATCTTTTATATTGCTTTTTGTTGCAAATGTATTTGTTTAGTGTTTCTAAACGGCCAGGTAACTCTCTCTCTCACACACACACACACACACAGATGAGAGACAGTATTTTTCCATCTGATGATTCATTCCCCACATGGACACAACAGACAGGATTGGGCCAGACTGAAGCCAGGACCTGGGCACTCTTACACGGATTGCAGGGGCCCAGGTACTTGGGCTGTCATCTAATGCTTCCTAGATCTGTTAGCAGGGAGCTGCCAGGCTGCCAACCAGCCCTCTGACACAACACAGAGGCTTCCCAAGCAGTGGGTTAGCCCATAGTACCGCAATGCCTACCCCAGTACCATCTTTGCAACATAGTTGAATGTGGAGTAAGACACAGCCATGAATAGAAACCTAGAAGAGCTGCTCCCCACCACTTCCTTCCTGTTAGTGTTGATTACCTAGGAAAAGTGGGGAGATTGCCACTTCCGGGAGTCCTCCAGACAAATGAAGAGCTGTAATTTGCAAAGCTTTGGTGAAAGGCAATGTGTTGCACCCCAGCCATCAGGTAGCTTTTCAGTGAAGCTCAAGAACCCTGAGATGACAGGGTTTCATGAACCTCTCCCCCGCCCCTCTTCACCCCCATGCCAGCCATGCTGTGTTTTCACATTGCCCTAGATTCAAACATCTGCTGATCGGCTTTGTAAGCTGCTGGCTTTCCCTTGAATCCCCTGGTTTCCTAGAGTCCCTGTGCAGTGCCCTTGTTTCTCTCTAAATACAGGGCTAGCATCCATCCACCCTCTGCCTTTTTATTGGCCTTAACTTTCCTTGGAGGACACAGTTTCCCATTGCCCTGTAGCTCTGGCTCTGTGAACGGGAGGCTGTGAGGACTCCTATTTGCCTAACTGATTCTGCTCTTGGCTTGAAAAGTCAACAGTCTCGAGGGTGCAACAGTGACTGCCAGGTCAGCTGGGTTGTCTTTGATGTGCTTCTCAAAGGACAGTCACTTGCACTCGTCAGAAACTTGCTTCTGACCATTCTTGCCAGAATATCAGATTAGTGGATCCAGTGGACATTGCATGTTGATGGCTTCTGGCGGCAGAGGGGAAAAGCACCAACAGTAACAGCAAAAACACAACCTCTGTCTGAGAATAAAATATGTTCCTGGGCCAGTGTGATGGCTCAGTTGACTAATCCTCCCTCCTTGCAGGTGCCAGGATCCCATATGGGTACCAGTTCGCATCCCAGCTGCTCCTCAATTGGCTTGTCCTCCCCTTGCTGGTACCAAGATCCCATATGGGCACCAGTTCATGTCCCATCTGCTCTACTTTCCATCCAGCTCTCTGCTTGTGGCTTTGGAAAACAGTAAAAGACCACCCAAAGCATTGGGACCTGCACCCACATAGGAAACCTGGAGGAGGCGCCCAACTCCTGGCTTCGGATCAGCTCAGCTCTGGCCATTGCAGCCATTGGGAGTGAATCAGCAGATGGAAGAGCTTTTTCTCTCTTCTTCTCTGCATAAATCTGCCTTTTAAAAAAACTCTGTGCCTTTCATACCTATGACAACAGGAAGGGATTTGGAATGTTCAGACATCTCTCCAATCCCTAAGTACGTTAGAATGTGTGCTGCTTTCCTGTGGGCACACTCCAGAGAACTTTCTGTAAGCTAAGGTCACGTCGTTCCACTCCAGGGCTTTCATTTACTTCCGATGACGTTCTTTTGCTGCCTGTCTTCCCAACTTTCCCACAAGCCTCACTCACCTCTGCGTGCTGTCCTGCAGCCTCTCTGACCCTGGCAGTGCCCCAATACTTAGTATGCTCAGTGCTTTGGGTTTTCCAAACATCCCTTCCTGGAGTTCTGTCCCTCCTTCTCTTCATCCTGGCCCCTCATTGTCAACTGCTGTTGCTGTTCCCTGCACCACCCTACCCCACCACCGTTCTCTGTTTCAATATTCTCCTTTTCATGGAGCTTGTCACAGTTTGGACTTAACATATTTATTTGTGATTGCATTTGATGTCTCAATTAGCAGTCTGACTTAGGACATTAGCATGTTTGTGTAATTCATTACCGTATGCCCAGCATTTAGCTCCATTTTTATATGTAAGGGGTGCCCAGTATATATGAATGAATGATGAGTGGGTGAGCTTTTAAAAAATTTTATTTATTTATTTGAAAGAAGGAGTGTGTGTGAGTGAGAGAGACAGACAGACACACCGAGTGAGAGCAACATCTTCCATCTGCTGTTGTGCTCCTCAGAAGGTAAAACTTGCCCGACTAAAGCCAGGATCCAGATTAGGCCCTCCTATGCTGCTTTCCCGGACGTATTGGCAGGGAGCTGGATGGGAAGTGTGGCAGCTGAGATTCAAACTAGTGCCAGTGTGGGATTCTGGTGCCACAGGTTGCGATTTTATGTGCTATGCCACCTCTGTGGCCCCTGTTTACTAATTGCTATGGGCACTATAACAAGTGGCATGTAGACGGTTTGGAAATTAAATAAATCTAAGGGTTTCATTCAGTGCTGTGTGAAATTGAAGAGTCTTCAAATTTGGAAATTGAATTTTAATGCATTTAGTAGCCCAGCATTTTTATATGTAGACTCTAGGGTCTTGATACTATGAGCGTGTTAACCTTTGTTCCTTTCTAAGTAGAGAAAATGTTATAAGTTGCCTCCCTTTTTCAGTGAGATTCTTTTCTAAGATAATCTGTTTGCACAGCTCACTGAAAAGTTAAGCAGTGAGTAAGAATGCTTGTGATGTAAACTGGGGTGGGGTGGGACCTGGGTGTTTGAGGTAACAGTCGCCTCAGAGATATCTCCCATTCTGATTGCTGTTTCTCCTGAAAGTCTTCGTCCATTCACTCCAGGAAAAACAGTTTAGCAGCATTCTGAGGCAGGCTGTTCATGTTTGTGGACATGAATTGTGTGTGTCAACACAACATCTTTCTCACGGATAACTGTAAGCAGTAAGTTACGGAAGAAGTAAATCATGCCTTATGGGGGTAAAGGTTTATGCTACTTCATTGTCTTTATGTATTCAGGGGTGTTGTAATTAAGCTTTATTCAGTTGAGGGTAACTTCCATACAACTTCCATGCAACTACTGCTCTGGTAGATTTTCTTGCTTTGATGATCTCTTGTTTACAAAGACTTGAATCAAACTGTTTCTCAAATTTAAACTTGTTTTTTTATTTTTTGGTTTCATATTGGAGATCTTTTGGATGAGCACATTTTTCACTTCTCTGGTTAGCCCAGCCACTGTCCTAGGTGCTTACCACTAGGCCTGAGCACAACATGTTTCATGCCATGATCCAGGAGGTTGGGACCTGTACATTAGCAGGTACAAGGCGTTTACTCATGTTTAAAAGCGAGCTTCTCACAACATGAGTGTGTATAGAATATCAAATCTCCACACCAAGCAAAGTATGGTCGCCATGCCTACTTCTTTCAAAATGTGATTATTGTAGGCACCAACCAAAAACAAAAAGGAAACCAGCCGCAGTATCACCAAGCTATGGAAAACTCAGTCACCAAGGGTTGGTGACATGCCACGGAGTTTACACATTTGGAATGCTTTGTACTGTAGATGGATGCTAATTCTACAACAGCTGAGGAATCTGGTGACTTCAGAACCTGCTGCTTTATTTCCTGTTTTAGCAGTTTCCATATGGCACACAAGGTACCCACCAGCAAGCTTGGCCAGGCAGGCCACTGAGTCGCCTGTGGCATTTTGAACCTCCTACTGGGTCTGCGGGCCAAGCGTGAGCAGCTTCTATTGTTAGCACTTGCCCTGAGGAATCCTCACTAGGCGAACAGTCCGGGGAGAAGCCTGCTTTGGGGTTTCCCTGAGTCAGAGTGAAAAGCAGGTGCAGAGAAGGCTCTGGCCGCATCTATGCCATGGTACTGCAAAGTCAGTGAGCACGCTGCCGCCAGAGAACGTACTGAGGAATCCTCTCGGGCAGCCCACGCGTCCCCATTTCCAATCAGTGAGTGTAAAGTGTTATTTTTCGTTATTAGACGTGGGAATTCTCTATCTGAATTCATTCCCTTCCAAAGTACATTAGCAGGTTACAGCAGAAGCAGAAATCTGGTCTGACTGCTCACCGGTCAGTGCAGTGCTCTCTCTTTAGACTCGCTGCTGCCCTTCCCACCCCCACGGACCTGCACAACCAACATTATGATTTCTTTGGGTTCCTTCAGACCATTAAAAAAAAAAAGCCTTTCCCATACAAAGTGAGTTTCCACAGAAAATAAGTAGTTTTGCTTAAGACAAAAGAAAACAAAAATGAAAAGAAAAAAACTTTCCAGACAGAAAAAAAGGGATGCCCTAGACACTCTGTAGGATTTCAAGTAAGTAAATCCATGGATTGTCTGTCTTTTAAGAATTGCCTGGCAGCTTTGGAGACTGTGTCTTTTAAGAGCTGTGCTCTAGGATCTGTGCAGTCAGTGCACAGGTCAAAGCTCCCAGGAGATGCTTTAGATGCAGCTCTGCAGCAAGGGGCATGTGTGGAGGCATGGCCGTTGTGGTCCTCAGAACCAGGAGATGGCTTTTCCTTCTTTTCACTGTTCTCTGGGAAACTCCTCCACTCTTATTCTCTGGGATCTACAAGGAATTCTTCCATTTTAATGTTCTGAAGTTCCCTAAAATCAATATGTATGCAAACCATGTACATTATCTTGACTGGGAAAAATTCTATTCATACCATGGTGGGGATGGGTGCTCACTGAGCTCAGCATCTAGAGGGAGCAGTGAATGAAGGATGTGACCGGACGCTGGCCTTCCACTCTGCTGCCACTGGTTTCTGTACCTGACTCCAACGCCAAGCTCTGGCTTCCTGCTGTGAGGTGGCGAGGTGGTGGAGAGAATAGGTGGAAACTAGTGGAAAAGTTAGGTGTGACTGGCTTCTGTGCCTGACTCAACTCCTTGCTGTGGCTTTCTGCTATGAAGGCCCCCAGGACGTGGTGGAGACAGTAGACGAAAACTTATGGAGAAGTTAGGTCTCTGCCTCCCACGTGGGGGCATAGATTTAATTTTCAGCTTGCAGTTTGAACAGGACAGGTATGTAGGAAATAAAGCAATGAGTGCATACACTTCCTGTTTCTCATTCGCTCTCTCCTAGGTAGGTAAATAAGAATGTCAAATTCAGGTGCTCGGGTTTGAAATCTCTGGTCTTTCAGATATATATGAGCCAGAAGAAGTCCTCACCCTCTTTATACCTCATTTTTTTTTTCATGTAGAAAGGGGGTGAGGATACTGTGACTCTCTCCTGGGTGACTTGAGGTAAAGTATAGAAAACACTAAAGAAAGCGTATGCTTAGCATATGCTCATTAAGTTCTGCAGGTGTCTGTTTATGTAAGTGACTGCATTAAGTCCAGGAAACTTCAGCCAATGATGTGTTCACCCCCAATGATTTATTTGTAGATAGGTATTTGTATTGGAGCAGAGACACCCCATGAAAACCAAAGCATGAGATATGGAAGCATTGGGAAGGTGTTACCTATGTAAGGAAGCTGGGAACAGAACCTGAGTGCACCTCAACACAGTTGCCTTTGTGGAGCTTGTTTCCCTCTGCAGAGAAAGAAAACTGCACCTTGGAACATGGATCGTACCCTCATGAAGCTAGTTTTGCAAGGACTGCTTCTTTTTCCCTAGTAATTGGTGCACTTACCATAGAATTAAGTTTGGCCTGAACATGTGGTCCTCTGGAATAAAAGGAATAGTCCTAACCCTCCTGCTAAGTCTAGCTTGGTCAGTGGATTTGAATAGAGCAGTTTTTTTCCCCCCACTGTTTTCAAATGCAGCATTTTATAAGTATGAAATGCACTGTGGATTGTAAATACAATGACTGGAGCTAGAGGAATCAGCTTGGGTGAGGAGGTCGAAATTACATATGTGAAAAGCAAGAGAAAAGAAGGCAGGATCTCGTGACAGTGCAGGGAAGTTGTATTTGCTGTCTATAGTATATTCTATGAGGAAGAAAGCCCCATCTGCCTTACTTAAATGATCTTATTTTATTACTAGTTAAACCCAATTGCTCAATGATAACATAGTTTGCAATCAAGCCTGTGACACACACACACCGTTAGAAGGACATTGTGACCCTAATTAGCGAGCATAGGATTACAATAGGTAGGATAATATTTGTATGAAAACAACTGGGTGGGTACCATTCCTATGAGTAAATGGATATCATTTGTATGAGAACAGCTGAGTGGACAGCATGTGAATGAGAACACTTGGTGGGACATACAAAAGAGTTCCAAACAAGGGTGTAGAAACAGTTGAAGGGTTTTCTTTTTCCTGTTTGACCCTCGCTGTGTAAAATCTGATGCCACTAATAAACCTCGGCTTCAGCCATCAGTCAGAGTCCACATGTTATGGTGTTATTACCAAGTCCATCGCTGCAGGCCAGCGACACACACCCTCCCCTGGTGGATGTAACTGCGAGGAAGGAGATTTCCTCTGTCTTCCCGGCGTAGCGTTGCGTCTGGGAGCATCACATGGATCTAGGGTCGAGGACACGCGGGGCCATTAGGTGCCTGCCTCCTGGCAGAATGATCCATGTGGACACAATGCCTCCATGTTTATTAATTATCTGTTGAGTAGACATGGATATGATTAGAAAAGGAATGGGAAAGTCATAAAAGGAACAATACCAGTTTTCTGGACACAGTCTGATTGGAGTCTGTGGCATCTGCGATGATGGACACAGAGAACAGGAGCCCTTTAGAAATGTCCAGTCTGAAACAGGAAGTGGTGCGTCAGCAAGACCCTGGATGGGGTTGCCCTAAGGGAGGCAGCGTGACGCAGATGAGAGAGGGTTCTCTGGCCCAGGACACCAGTTCAGGTGCTGCCTGTCAGCAGGTAGCACTCCTGGTTCCAAGGCTTTGAGGCCTCTGTTAGGAAATGAGAATGTAGGTGGAATACACAATTAGCTTTATAACTTTTTTTTTCTGTGAAGTGGCAGGGATACAGCAAGTACGAATAGAGCGCATGAACAGATGGAGGAGAAATAATAGGTTGTCAAAATGAGCCCTTGCTATTTTTTATCTTCAGTCTATGTTAAGGTTTTACTTTAGCTGTATCTTGAGATTATTTACTTTTCTTAGAAAATTCAAGGAGATTAGATCTTAAGGACTATGGGATTTCTTAAATCTGTTGTTTCCTTGATTTATTATTGGTCAGGTAGTTGTTACTTGGCTCTCTTAAGTGTGTGTGCACTATTTGTACAGGATACAAATCAGAAGTCATCCCAAAGTTCGCAGGCAGTGCATTCGATGCAAGTGTGCAGGCACTGTACATGCACAGAACCCAGTTCACAGTCATATCGTCCTTACAAGAGCCCCTGGGGGTGAACACTGTGAGTCTGTTTCCTTTAAACTTAATTTATGGTCATACGGTGTGAATTATAGGATGTATGATTCAAATTTAACTTCAAAAGAATAACTACTGACTTCATTTTAAATGCTTCCTTTCTTTGTTGCTGTTTTATATAAATGTAGAATTTGTTGCAGATGCATTGATAGAAAATAATAATCTCATAACATTTATAATTTTGATATGGTTTAATAATTAGCTTCCCATTTGTGTCGTAGAAGTATTTTGAGTTTCATAGGTGTGATTGCCCTTTAAGTGTTGACATATTAAGAGTATAACTTACTTACATTATATTATTAGTTTTTTAACTTAGTAATCAACATTGCTATCAACATGCTTTTTTAAACTCATGGGACAAGTACTGTTTTGAATTCTAGATTTGAACTTTGCCATGAATTAATTAGTATTTGTGAATGCTGTTGTAACACATTGCTTAGTATTGATGTCACCGAATATGATTCATTTCTATACAGGTTAATTTCTACTTTAAGCAGCAACATTAGTATAAATATTTGCATTAATTTTTTTATGATTAAATAGTTGCTTTCAGCATAAGCCTGTCTTTCTGAGACTGTCACCAGTGAGTTACCCTGTTGAGATCTGCACCTGGTGTATTCTAATTAAAATGACATATTACCTGTAGGAACTGTTCTTAGTCAACATTAGAAGCATGATGCATAAGTGTGTGTGCCGTAAAACATTTGATGTCATATCAAAAACACTATCACATAAAAGTAAAATACAGAAGAAGCATATACTTAAGCCTAAAGAAGTAACGACTGAAAACCTGAAGGAAGAATATTAATCTGTAGACCCCCGAGGAAGCAGAGGTGCACAAGTTTGGGTAACCTGCTTCTTGTGACAAATCAGGATTTCAACACTGGTAAACGTTCTCCAGTGTATGTTGAATAGTTTCCAATACTTGCTTGAAATATCCATTCAGAAATCATAGCACTAGTTTCAGTGGTTTGCTGTAGCTGAATTTCTATTCTGAAAAAAAGACTGCTAGTGTACATTCTAAAATTTTGGTTTATTTTGATTTATTTGAAATGCAGAAAGACAAGGATCTCCCAATTATTTGTTACTCTGCAAATCCATGCAGTAGCCAGTGGTAGGCTAAGAGAGAGGAATCAAGTCTGACTGTCTCATGGAACTATCCAGAGCCAAGTGCTTGAACTGTCCACCGTGCCTCCCCTGTGGGCTTTGTGTGGGAAGTTGGGATCGGTGAGCAGAGAGGACTCACGCCCTCGCATTCTGCTAAAGGAGTGTGGGTGTTCCAGGCAGTGTGCTAACTGCTACACTAGAGAGCCTTCCTGAAGCGTGTGTGTTATGACTAATGATGATTAATCACTCACCTTTGTTTAGTCTCATTCCTTAGTGAAGACGCCGTGTGTAATGTCTAAACCAGGACACCAAGTGCTGCCTGCACCCAGATCCGGGCAATTAGGCTGCGATGTTGAAGTTGGTGATGCAAGAGTTAATTAAGAACCTTGACCTAGAAAATGGAAATTCCATGTGAGTCAATCTAATTTTGAAAGGGTATCTTTAAAATATAATATACAAATGTTTCATTTGTCAGTAGTGTTGTGTGGAGATTTCCTTTTTAAAAAATATTTATTTTTATTGGAAAGGCAGATATATAGAGAGAAGGAGAGACAGAAAGGTCTTCTATCTGCTCGTTCACTCCCCAAATGGCCATAACAGCCAAATCTAAGCTAATCCGAAGCCAGGAGCTCCTTTGGGTGTCCCATGTGGGTGCAGGGTCCCAGGGCTTTGGGATATCTTCTGCTTTCCACAGGCAGGGAGCTGGGTGGGAAGCAGAGTATCTGGGGCACAAACCAGCACCCATATGGAACCATCCTGGATGCAAGGCAAGGATTTAGCCACTAGGCTATTGTGCTGGACCCAAGATTTTTCCTAATAAGAGCTTTTAATTATGTGAGTCTTCGTGAAAACAACCAATGTAAGAATCTGAGAAAGTCAGTTTTTTTCTCTCAAGTCCTTGTTTATTATGAAACTTAGTACAGATATATGGACAGAACAAAAAAGTATAGTTAACAAGCTTTGTTAACAGCAACATGATTTGTAAATTTGGTAGGATCCTGTTACCTTTTTTATTACGTTAAATTAGGTTGCCTTCAAATTTACCACACTGTTGCCACATTTCAAGCTCAATTACTAAGGTGTACTACACGGACCAATTCCAGTTCATTATTTCAGCCCTTCCACATTCAGGCTTGACCTTAAAAAATTAAATCCAGAATGCAACCCCACGGCCATTTCTCTCTTCCTTGATTTTGGCTCTCTTGCTATGTTTGAAGAGTTTTTGAATGTCATCGTGAAGTGCTGCAGGAACACGACTGCTCATAAACAATCATTTATTAAGGAGCATTTGTTTCAGGCATTCAGGTCCTCAGGTCATCATGGCTATGCAATACGGACTAACTCGGCAACGTATGGTTTGCCTTTAGCAGCAGGACCAGTATTGCATTTTCTTCTTTGGTCAATACTCGGCAGGACATTCTGCTTGATGTACTGGGGACCATGCCTTGCAGAAACTTCACTTTGGAATTTATTTACACAGACTAAGAATCCCCACAAACAAGAGTCGCAGAACATGTCATGACTCTGAAGTCTCCAGAACACTTTAGAACCTACTTCTTGATGAGGACTTACTAGGCAGTTCAAATAATCCAGCTGGCGCAACAGATGTTGAGTACAACATGGTTTAAGGGGAGCAGAGAATTGATTCTTTAGACAGTGATAAGCTTTGCCCCCTGGTTAACCAGTAGCGAGTGTTTGGAAGCGAGGAAGGCAGTTTCTGTGTAGGCATTTCCCCATGTGGGAGGCCAAATCTATTAATCTGAATCCGACGCGAAATCTGACCTGGTTATTACATGACTGTGAACAGCCAGCGCCTCTCTCTCTGCTCTGATCTTTCTGATCTGAGAGCAGAGAACTGCCCACAGTAGCTCACAGCTGCTGAATATGCCTGCAAACTCCCTAAGAACTTGTAGGCTCGCGCTAACGAAGGCCTCACTCCGTCATCACCCCCGTTTGTGCTCTGGGTCCCACCTGGGCCCTCTCCTCGCTGGGAGCACACCCAGCAGACCATCCCAGCCTTTGTTCACATCCCTTAGTCCATTTCCCCCTCCACTGTAAGATCTGTCAGTCTTCCAGAAGCTTCTGTTTCACGGGCACCACCTCTTCCCTTTCTGAATTTTGGAATATAGTTCTTTTTCCTTTCTCATTTTCTCCCCTGGCAGCAAATCCCCAAAATTCAGGGAGTCATTGTGGTTCCTTGGTTCGTTCAACCTGCAAGGACCCAGTTCCGTGGTCCTTGACGAGGAATGGTGCCTACCTCTCAGTGCTTGCGACGCGCATAAGGCCCAATACTGAATCAACCAATGCCAGTAGTAAGTCCTGATTTTAAAATGACATCTGTTTGAGTAAGACAAGGAGGACAGACGGTTATTGTTATGTCAGCCCATTTTTGTGATAATGAGCAGCAAAACAAAAATGCGTAGAACTTAAACTAAAAAAATATAATGTGAACCTGCTAGAGCTATTCCTTAATTAAGCTGCCACGAACCTTGCCCTTTGCGTGGAATTTCTTTGACTGAATGTTTCTTTTTTTCCCCGTTGTTTGATTTTGTGGAGAAGACTTTACACGGATTTTGCTCTGTACAAAATTCACATTTTTGGTGTGTATTACATGCTTGCTGAGGGCAAGTGCACCCTTAGATAATAGAGACCTAGAATTTACTCATTTGCTTCCCTGAAGCTTTCTGCCCACTTGTTAGAAGTTTCCCAGTGTTGTTCCCTCAGCTTCTGGCCGCCATGTCTCATGCTGTAGGTTTGACTTTAGATACTGGCGAGCCTGTTCAGATGTCCTTGTGCAGCAGGGTGCATCCAGCATTTTCTGCAATGGCCAGGTAATTGTTGCAGATGTCCCAGGCTGAGAGGGAAAAAAAAAATCAAGGAAAAAATGCAGGCATTAAACATAGCAAGTGTCAGCAAATTGTTATTGATGAAATTCAAAGCGATGGAGTTCAAGTTTGTGTATAAAGAAGTCTGCTCATGAGATTAATGAAATTCTTCCTGGTGGTGGGGTGGGGGAGGCTGGGGAAGAGTGAAAAATGGTTTCCTAAATGTGGTTCCAAGTTTGCATTCCTTATCATTAGGTTGTCAACATTCAGCTTTAAAAAGTACTCTTGGCAGGAGTTGCGCAAAGCGGGGGACAGGCCTGTAGCTTGTGGCTGTAGTTGGCTGTAGTTTGTGACATTCGTCTTCAAGCATTAAGAAAGCCAGTGTTTGGCCTACCAGGTGAAGCCAGTGCCTCCAGTTCTAGTTCAAGTCCTGGCTCCTCCACTGCCAATCCAACTACCTGCCCGTGTGCCAGGGAGGGCTGCTCAATCAGGGCTGAAATGCTTGGGCCCTGGTACCATTGTGGAGGGAGTGAACCAGCTGATGGAAGAGTTCTCTTTCTGTCTCTCCCCCCCCCCCCACACACACTTTTCAGGTGCCATGAGAGATTCTGATCAAGTTTGCGTGTCGCCCTCTGACTAATGTGGAGTCAGGAGTGAGACGTGCAGCTGTCACAGTGTGAACATATTTAGATGTGGAGTGCAAGTGGAAACAAAATGTGGCAGTGTGCCCTGGGTTCCTGGTTTCTGAAAGAACACTCTAGATTCTGAACGTGGGCTTGCTTTCCCTTTGTGTGACAAGGCTAGTCTGGGCTGACAGACGCCTCCCGCTCGAGGACATTTCAGCAGAAAGGACAGAACAAGCAGAGAAGTGCCAAGTGAGGGCATTTAATGTCTTCTCTTGCAGATCTGGAAGTAAAATAGTTACAAAAAAGAGTGGAAATCAACTTGGTGTGTACTCCCATGTGACAACAATGTGAAGAGAAGTTAAACCCATGACTATTCTCCAACGCTCTCTCTTAAGTACTAATAAAAGTCCCACGTTTAATTACTTGGTTAACATTGTTTTAGCAATGTCAAAAAAAGGAGGTTTGGACCTAGTGCGGTAGCCTAGCAGCTAAAGTCCTCACCTTGAACACGCTGGGGTCCCATATGGGCGCCAGTTCTAATTCTGGCAACCCTGCTTCCCATCCAGCTCCCTGCTTGCAGCCTGGTAAAGCAGTCGAGGATGACCCAAAGCCTTGGAACCCTGTACCCATGTGGAGACCCGGAAGAGGCTCCTCCTGGTTCTGGCTTTGGATCGGCGCAGCTCAAGTCGTTGTGGCCACTTGAGGAGTGAACCATTGGACAGAAGATCTTCCTCTCTGTCTCTCCTCCTCTCTGTATATCTGACTTTCCAATGAAAGTGAAATAAATCTTTTTTTGTTGTTTTTTAAAAAGGAGGTTTGCAGAACTGGTAGAGCACTCTGTTCCTCCTGTTTTGCTGGGTTGATGTTCTTGCAACCAGATAAAGTCGTTCTTGCCTTCTACTGCGCAAAATTCCAGAAGGTTGGTTGAATGTGGAGTGTTGAAGTTGAGAGAGAAACCTACATGTATCACCAGTAGGGGAAAAATATTTTAAGCTTCTGGAATGAAATAGAACTATGAAGAGCCCGGTGGAGGAAAGCAATCAGAGAACAGCAAAGTCGCTGCCGCCCTAAGATGGTTGTCATTGGCTTGTGCTTAAGTGATGACTGGACTCAAGGCACCCATCAGTTGTGGCCATACTTTGGGAAGGTGCAGGAGGGGGAGCCTGGGAGGACAGGAGGTTTTTGGGAAAGGAGAAAATGGGAAAAAGTGTGATAGCTCAGAGGAAGCCGATGAGATCCTGCAGGTTGGTACGGACGAGTTCTATGGATCCTTCTGAGTTTCGGTATGAGCCGTAGGGATTCCAGCACCACAGGATCGCATGCAGGAGATCCATGCAAACCCGGGAAGTGCAGGCAATGGATGAGGGGGACACCGTGTCTGCAGCTGGCTCCTGTGGACCCCGGCCAGGCACAGTCACAAGGACGTCCTCAGCAGTGGAGCGCTGAGAGGCAGTGATGCAGGTCTCCCCTTGACTGCAAGCTGCGTGTGGAGAGGCAGGCAAGGGCTGGGGCTGTGAATGCCCCGTGTGTGCTTAGGTCACGGGTTCCATGGAGAGAAGCCCTGCAGGTTTGACTGCCCGAAGGTATGGACTGGGAGTGAAGTGGCAGTTTTGCAGTTTTCCTCAACAAAACCTGGGATGCAAATTTTCTCTCCTCCCTGGAAATCCGACAATCCCAGGCCAGCAGAGATTGGTTCTCAGTGTGCAAGGATACAATAGAACGTGTCCATTGGTGAAGAGTGAGCAAATTCATTTCACTCTTTCTGCAGTGTTTAAGGGCCCAGTAAGTGCCAGGTCCTGTGCCAAGATTATCAAGATGAAGTTGGTGTGATTTCTGAAGAGAATAGCTGTAGCTGTTACGTTGGTTATGATATTACATTCACTGGTAAATACATACATAAAGCTGCTGCACAAATGTGGCAGGGATCAGAACTTGCTTGTTTTCTGACCGTGCTTCTCAATGACATATTGACAGTTTAATTCACCCTATGGGCTATGACAAGCTAAATTAATGCAAAGCAGAGCTTTTATTTTGTCTTCTAAAGCAAAAACCTCTTTTCCCACTGTCAAACAGTAAGCACAGGAAACAATCTTTGGATTATGTAAGGAAGTCTGGTGGCATTTGTCTATTTCAGTGTAGAGATTCCTGCTGGGCGTTCATTGTCGTGGAGTGTGTTGTGTGTCATGGTTTGATAACTGCCTCATTCGCATCAGCTTCATGGGGGGTGAAACAGGACAGAGACAAATTCTTAAACAGCCTCTTAAAAATGTAGCAGGGGAGGGTAAACAGAAATAGTGACTACAAGTCTCAAGATTCAAGAATAGAGTATTTTTTTAACCCCTTTGTATTATTTTACACTAAAATAGAATAATTGTCAAAGGATCCAGTTACCATGGTGATACATCTTCTAAGGGCACATAACTAAATCCGCTCAATTGTAATACCAGGAAATAGTGAACACGATACAGCAGGCTTTTTATTTTTAAGTATTAACCTTTAAAACTACATAACATAAGATTAAGCGTAAATTGATTTTTGTTGCTGGGATAAAGTGAGAGACATCGAGTACATTTTGACATCCCTCGCTTTTAGGTTGGTTGTCTTTCTTAAAAGATTATATGTATATATTCTGTCACATATCAAGTTAAACGATTGACCATTTGCTTTAGAAGACAAAATGAAAGCTCTGCAATTCTCAAAACAAGGTTTGCTAAGTTCACATGCATTTGTTGACTGCCAGGCCTCAGGGGAAGCTTCCTGCTCTTCAGGGTTGGCCTGGGCGCATGTGGGTAGCTGGAGTTCTCAGCCTGTGTCCTTTGCTTTGGCTCTCTCATCCTTGGGTCCTTCCTTTACTTCCTTTCGTTGGTCCTTTTTGTTTGTTTTGGAGCCATTGACATTTCCTCTTAATTCCTTTCCCCCTTGCTTCCCTGTATTCTTCTTCCTCTTTTCTTAGCTAATTACAAGCCAAGACTAATGTGATTAAATAGCATAAAATGATGGCTCAGACAACTCCATGGCAGTCAGTATGTGTATTATCAGAATAGCAAGGTTGGCTGTTGTGTTTTGGATGTGGTGAGGTGCAGGAGATAGGGGGAGATGGACAAGAAGAAGAGATGGCAGGGTGAGATCTGATTGGAGGAGAGGTCAAGCAGGCAGTAAATAATAGGGCACAGTCATCCTGGCGCGAGGCAGGGTGGACGTTTCTGTTTTCCCATCTAAGCAGAGATGCTTAATGCAGTCTGCTAACAGTGCAGGAGAAAGCTCTGAGAGAAGGGCTTTGTAGAGCGTGGCCGACTCTAACTGAGAATGATGTCTACGTCTTTCCATGGAGTACATAAGTAACTCCATGCAGCTGGAGTTGGAAATAAAAATAGATATACAGTTGGTGAAAAATAATTGAAGCCCAGGCGTAAGAGTAATGCACTGACAGCTTCCCCTTTCTCCCCCATCAACCGCCCATTACTAAGCTCCATTTTCTCCACATTCCAATTACACAGGTTGGAACAACTTGGAGGTTCAAAACCCCAGGCTACAAGATTCTTGTTCCCATGTGCAGGATGGAAAACTGTTAAACCAGTCTTTCTGTGTAATATGAATGCCTTTTTCTGGTCAGTGGTGATTAGATGAGTGCAAATGACAGGGTGAACTATTTTCAACTCCGCTTCCTCCTTGGAAGGAACTGTTGGAGGACAGTGGCTCCGATCCTGCCTTCTAGAAGCCCTCAGGCAGCTCGAGACTGCTCTAAGCACATGTAGGATGGGAGGGAGAGAGCACACTGGGGATCTGGAGGCTGACGCCCATTGACCAGGTCTCTGTGCACAACCGCAGTGGGTTCCAAGTGCTGTGCCTCGCCAGTCAGTGCTACACCTGCTGTGTAGCACAGCCTTCTTGCGGAAGCTCTGGTTCAGGTATTCTGTGTGAAGTTATTTGAATGTTTTGATTTCTGTCATCTTACAGTGTATTTATTTACTTGGATGTCTTGCTTTGTGACAACTGCCACTGTCTAATTAGTGCTTAGAGCCCTATAGATTGGCACCAATTTAACAGAGAAGAACCCAAGAGAAAGCAACCAAAGTGTAGTATTACATTAAATGATAAATGTTTAGTTTTGCGTGAATGCTGGAACATGCATATATGCTACAAAGCACGATGTGTTTGCTGTGCTGTGCTGCAGTAGAGTAAGTTGGCGTGACAGTGATGATGGCATTGGGAACTGGCATCTGGTGTCTCACAGTTTAGTGGGTAGCTGATGATAAAGAAGTCCCATTGGCCATGCCCTTGGGTGTTTGGGTTCTCCCAATTCTGTGGGAAGGGAGACCTGGACTGCATTTTGTCTCAGCAGGGAATATGAAAATAACCTTTATGGGATGATCGTCAGTGTATTATCACAAGTGTGAAATCCTGTGGTTGGGGATCCAGAGACATTGTTACCCAGGGCCCTCCTGGGGCACTGTTCCCTGAGGTTCTCAGCTTGCCTGCCCAGCGATGCATTGCAGGTCATGACTTCACACAGGTGTCTGTAAATATTAACTTTTATTACCTGAACATAAAGGTTCTTCAAAGAGCCACTAGCAGTTTCCTTGAAGTATACGAAGGTAACCTTTCTCCTTGAGTTTACACAGAAAATCTTTGACATTTCTCTGAATTTAAGGAATATCTTTCAAGATTCTGTAGATTGCCTCAGAATGTTACTTGTAGTAAGCTATTAAAAACAGCATGTTTCACATGCTCTGACAGAAATCAAGTATGATGTCAGATTTCATAGGAGTTCTTAAAACTTCCAGTTTTCTCTTGTTTAGTTGATTTACAGTGGACAGAAATTTCATAATGTGAAAGATAGCATTAGATAGCATTCAGTGATCAAATAAATGTAAAACAGTTTTCAAAACTATAAACTTCTGTTTTTTAAATCAGAAAGCATGCAGATCTTTCTTAGAATTTTTACTTTTTTTCTAAAAATTTTTTAGTTTTCAAGTTTTTAGAGCAAAACAAGTCCATGAAAGAAATGAAAACAGAGCAAAAACCTACTTTAAAAACCACATGGCCATCGTAAATCATTCTTAACACTCAGACACATCTTCCTAGACTTTTTTCCATAACAGCTCCAGAGCAAGTGGCCCAGGATCATTCATCTCCGTTGTCCAGTGTTGGCCTGTCACTCTGGCTCAGAGGCACTTCAGGGTCACAGGCTGGTCTTGTTGCTGCCCTGCTCTTGCACTCAGCCACCTCAAGAGTCTCCCTTGGTGGTGACTCAGGCAGCGCTCGCCAGATGAACAGATACTTGTCGCCGTAGTGGGCTCCTGTGCCCTGGCATGTGACCTGGATTTTTGTGTGGAAGTGTTCAAGTGTTTTCCCCTCACCCACCTGCATCAGCTTCAGAGCATCAGTTCCCAGATCAGCCAGTCCTCCACGCAAGGACCTGCTAGGGGTGAGGTGAGGAGGGGGGACCTGGGGGTCTATTGGCAAGGGGAACAAAGATGCCTACTCTGTAGGAGCTTACATTTTAAAAGGGGGATATTGAGGAAGAGCCATGATAAAGCAGTGATTTGGAAAAACAAGCTTGACCAGCATGGGAGGATATGAGTGCTGGGGCAACAGCAGGGATAGGTTATGGAAAAGGTGGTATCCGACTATTGATTTTAACAAGGGAAGGAGCTGATCAGGTAATATATTTGTAAATAACATTGTATTTACTTTGTCCTGTCAAATTACTTCTTAAAGTAAAACCTTTCTTGCCAGCTCTCAGAGAATAGTTCTAACGGTGGTTGTTAGATGAGATCTTCTTCAAACACTCCCCCCCTATTTTCCCAGGAAGAACAAGCTGCATTTGGCTGAATGAGAACACAGAATTATCTAACAGGTGACTCATGGTAAAACGCTGGTTGTGAAACTGAAATGAAATGTGTGATCCACATGAAATATTTTTTTTTAAGTTTAAAATGATTTATTTCAAAGCAGGTCACCCATATGCCTATGTCTGTGGTTTCTATATTTTCTTTTTTTTTTTTAAATTTTTATTTTGTTTTTATTGGAAAGGCGGATATACAGAGAGGAGAGACAGAGAGGAAGATCTTCCGTCCAATGATTGATTCACTCCCCAAATGAGCGCCAACGGCCGATGCTATGCCGATCCGAAGCCAGGAGCCTCTTCCGGGTCTCCCACGCGGGTGCAGGGTCCCAAAGTTTTGGGCCGTTCTCGCCTGCCTTCCCGGGCCACAGGCAGGGAGCTGGAAGGGAAGCAGGGCTGGCGGGATTAGAACCGGCGCCCATATGGGATCCCGGGCATGCAAGGTGAGGACCTTAACCACTGCGCAGGTTTCTATATTTCCAAAATACAGAGTGAGAGTGAAAGATACTCTGAAGGGTGTTTTTTGCTAAGCAGAAGAGATTGAGATGAGCAGGTCTCCATTGGGCTTGCTCGCGTCTGTCTTCACCATCTAGGTATTGCAGGCAAGCCGTTATTAATGTATTTATTTCTAAGTTCAACAAAAAATTTCAAGTACTCCTCTTACAGGCTGCTGCTATGGATTAACTGATGAGTATTTTGAGTTTTCCTAAGAGAATATCTTGAGAAAAAGCATGACATTTTCCTCTATGTTTCTAATGTGAGTCAGAATTTTGTCTCCATGCAACCAAGAAAACTCACACATCACATCACCATGCAAGCAGCAATCATTACTAAACTTCAACCGCAGATGTTTCTGTGGATTAAAATACACATCAGTTCAGTTTATTAGATACAATTTACAGTTTTGAACTTACAGACATTAATACATGTTATCAAAGATGCCACACTTACTGCAGGTTTAGGGGTTTGAATAAAGATTTCCACTGGGAACACAATGTGATAAATCCTTGGTGGTCTGAAAGTTTCAGGCAAAGCAGAAGTAGAGAGCTACAGAGTGCTGCACTGTGGAATACTGAGAAGGTTGTCAGCATATACATGCATACATGTGCTGTGTTTGCAAGTCAAAGGCCATGTTTCTCTGGCTTCCCACACTTTGCTCCATGCTTCCAAGCTCCCCCGTCCTTCCAAAATGAGGTCCTTGCTTTCTGTCCCAGTGGTGACACCAGGCTGGCTGTGGGATGCACTTCTGCACCCTGCTTGCAACCACTGCTGGGCCCAAGTGTTGACTGCTAACTCTCAGTTGCAGTGGGATCTGTTCCCGGGAGGTTTATGGGAAAACCTGGGTGAACCGAGATACAGAGCACAGGAATCGGTGGGAGGGAAAATGGCCAAATCAGCCCCGGATGAGATGGCCCTAGAGCAGACAGCACCTTTTTTTCTCCCTCTGCCTGGACCCCCGAACTGGCTGCTCAGATACCAGGTGCACAGATCTATTGTAAGTTTTCAAGGACATTTCCTATTGAAGAATGGCAGTTTTTTTTTTTTTTAAATGATACTGCGCAATGAAAGCAACACCATTTTTTGAAATAACATTTTTTTCCCAAGTAAATTGAACATATCCAAAATCAGGATCAAGCATATACAATAAACAAAAACAATAAATAGAAACTAAAAGTCAATGGGAAAGGAAATGCAGAGTGATGTTAATACTGATGTTATTCTGAAGTGCACAGGATTGACCTACAGCAGTATTGTGTGTCGTCTTCCCAGCCTCTGATAGATTTAAATGCTTTCTTCAGGAAGAATTTCACTCTAATTTTTGTTGTGAAGATGAACTTGATGAAGCATGATATTGCTACATTGATTGGTTCATGAAATGATCATTTTATCACTTCTATATAATATGCTGACGTGCTTATTTTTGACAATAAATAGTACACCAATCTGAGGTAGATAATCATACACATAGTTCTTTTTTCATTTTGATTTTACATGAACTTGATTGAACACTGCTTACAGAAATATTTTTGCATTGGGTGGACTGACTTGTGTGATAGATTGAACCACTGCCTGCAGTGTAGACATCTTAAATATACACAGATGCAAGTCCCTGTTGCTCCTCTTGCAGTGTGGCTCCCTAGTGGTGCACGTGGGAAAGAGCAGAAGGTGGCTAAGGGCTTGGGCTTCTTCGCATATGTGGCAGACTGAATGAAGTGGGGTGCGCCAACAACCTTTGGGAGAGTGAGTCAACAGAAGGAAGATCAATGGACCACACACACTCACAGTCACTGCTGTGCTCACTTGGCCTCCCTCCCTCTCCTTCCCAACCTCCCTCCCTCCCTTTGTTTATTCCTCTTGCTCTCTCACTC
Source organism: Ochotona curzoniae (assembly GCF_017591425.1). Classification (NCBI taxonomy): domain Eukaryota; kingdom Metazoa; phylum Chordata; class Mammalia; order Lagomorpha; family Ochotonidae; genus Ochotona; species Ochotona curzoniae. The sequence continues at coordinate 28,211,652 of NW_024464918.1, forward strand.
TCACTCTGTCTTTCAAACAAATAAAGTAAGTCTTTAAGACTTTTTTTGCATACCAGTAATACCTGTCTAATTCCGTTTTCAATGAATGGTTTGAAGGGTTTGTGCATGTGTTATCTCCAATTCCTTGCAAGAATTATGGAATATTTTCTTCTTTGATTAGTAATGTCATGTGTAGTAGCAGGGTTGAACAAGTCAGTTTTAATTCCTTGTCTTCTATTATAGGAACTGTGTCTTCCTGTTACCTCTTTGCCTGGAATTCATGCCCCTGCGTTAGAATGCCTGGGAGTGTATCAGCCTTCATGGCGACCAGGCCTGGGAGAGCTGGCTGTGTTCTGAGTTCACTTGGTGAACCATGCAGGGTCTCCTGTTTGGATGGATCCATTAGACAGAAAAGGCAGTGGTACAAGTGTTGTCTTGTCGAGTGTGGCCGGCACATTCGCATGCTGTTTGATGTTCTTTTTCTCTCTAGGGTGCTCCTCTTAAGGGATGGATGCTGCAGTGTTCTAGTACACAGCAGCCAGGTTGATGTTTCTTGAATTCAAAGATGAAAATATTTCTTCCCTTTTGCAAACACTTTACAGATCTGGGCTTGCTGCTGCCACCAAATTCAGAGCTGTGGGGATAATGAGCAGATTTCTGTCTCAGGCCTATGAGAACATGTGAACGTGGGCCAGGGCTCATTGTGTACCAGGTGGCCCTGGGCAGTCAGTGTTCCTGCTGACTGTCCCTTGAACATGCGATGACCCTCCTTGCCTCTGACATGAGGCATGCTGCACACACCTCCCACCCACTCTCCTTTAGACTACCCTGAGCAGTTCTTTCCTGTTCTGTAACCTCAGCTTAAAGAACACAGGTTTGTGCCGCCTCCAGAGTAGATAAGCATCCCCCATTTAGCCATTTTTAAATCTCATATATTACTATTTTGTAGTACTTATAATTTTATAACCTTAATTGGCAATTTTGTTACTGACACTTCTTTGTTGGTCGGGCCTGATAGAATCTGAATCTTATGTTAATGTCTCAGGGAGAGCTATGAATGGAGACTATAAAGAGGGATACACAATAGATGTGTTCAGACTCATGACATCATAATTGATTGCTTTAATATTTGAGGTGAAACGGGGGCAGCACAGCTTTGAAATAAAGCAGTCAGTGACTGTATTTTTGAGAGTCTGAATATTTCTTATTGCTTGTCAACTCTGCATCACTCTTGTCACTGGGTAGGATTTTGTTGAAAATTGAATGCCCACGTTTGCCCTAGAATGTGTATTGCTCCCCTAAGAACTAATAACAAGGAATTAAACAATACATTCTGCTGTCCTTGGCTGGGGAATTAGAAATGTGTTGCTGTAGGGAATTTTGGAAAATTGTGTATTTTCTAGGATTCAAATGGTGCAGTACCTTCACAGCCACATCTCAAATATATAGTCTTGGGTGGAAATTGCGAATCTTGACAGGAAGGTTTTCCTGCCAGGGTAAGTGGGGACACACTATGCACAGGATTCCTTCAGCCTTCAGGAAATAGATGTGCTCATCAAGGGGTGGTGTTTTCTCTACTATTTCTTGGCTGATTTATGTTCACCTGATCTATCTGGAATCAATAGGCAGGGTTTTTCTGCCTCCTTTATGATTCCATTATTATTGTTGTACTCTTAAATGCTCACTGGCTCCTCCAAGTAAGAGCGAGCAAGAGGTCACCTGGGGGCTGCTGGAAACTGTTACCGGCGCTTCTCTTGGTTGTTAGGAAGAACCTCGGCAAAGGATGCTTGCTTGGTTAAGACAGTTTGTGTGTGTCATGTACTTTTCTAAGAGGGCACTGTGGTTTGGTTCTGGAGAAATCAGTGGGCCTTCCTATGAATTTAGATAGTTAATACTGAAGTAGTGTTTAAATAAGTGTGTGCATGGGGGGTTGTATTTTCTTCAAGATGAACGTGTGCCATTTTTTATTTTACTGCTGTTGGATACCCGTTCTCACAAGATCTTTTAAAATGATTTCTTGATATTTTTAAATAAGGTTTTATTTTTGGGATAATTTTCAAATTCCAGAAAAGTTATAAATAGCACAAAGACTTTCTTTGTGTTTTTTTTCCTCCCAGTTTTTTCACCACTGTCAGCACCTATCCATCTATTGTACATATGTCAGAATTAAGAAGTTAAGATGGATATCTTGGTCCTAACTGCATCCTCACTTTCACTGGAGATTTTTTTAATCAGTTTTTCTGCTAAGTTCCTTCTGTCCCAGGAGCCAGTCCAGGCCCCACTTGTGTTATACTGCATTTCATGTCCATCTTGTCACCAACAATAGATAGACTTGGAGAGGGAGACAGAGAGTAACCAAAGACCAGGCCATAGTTACGAAGTAAGTCAGTGATGAACAGGATAAACTTTTCATACTCATTCACTGAGGCCAGTGTCATCCCTTGGTCTCCTCTGCCGTCCACAGTGGTGACAGTGCTGTGTGGAGGCAAGTGGCTTAGCTGTGGGCAGATACCCGGATTGATGTTGGTGTCACTGATATGCATTCCGTCAGGGACAATTAAACAATCTGTGATTCATTTATTCTTTTCCTCCCTCCCTTTGTTTTTACTGTGAGATCCTTTGATGATTGTGAATTTTACAATAATGTAAGAATGTTTTGTAATAGTTGATTTTTAAAAAGATATATTTATTTATTATTAGGCAGGTTTACGGAGAGAGATAGAGTGATATTCTATATGCTGTTTCACTCCCCAAATGGCCACATTGGCCAGAGCTGTGCTAATCCAAAGCTGGGAATCACTAGCTTCCTCTGGGTCTCCAGTGTGGATACAGATTCCCAAGGGTTTGGGCCATCCTCTGCTGCTTTCCCAGGCCTTAAACAGGGAGCTAGATTGTAATGGATCAGTTGAGATGTGAACTGGAGCCCATATGGGGTGCTGGCTCTTATAGGTGGAAGATTAACCTTTTGAGCCACAGCACTGGCCTCCCAATAATTGATTCTAATGCATATGATACAAATTGTTTTCATTAGAAATCTTTGGAATGAAATATTATCTTCTTTTGAAATTCAGGTGTTCTATTTACAATTATAAAATATTTAAGAGAACAGTTGAACTTTATCTATGTTTAAACTACTTTATTGGGAAATTTTGGTAAAAAAAAATGTGAAAAGTGGTGAGCCCCATGGGTAAGGGTTCCTGCAGGGCTTGGGTCACCTGGCCTAAGATCCATGGGCCCACCTGTAAGAACTGATCCTCCTCAGTGTAAAGGATGGAGTGCCAGATGGCAGGGCATGGTGCGTATAGAGATGTGGTAGCCCATCGGGCCCGCTGAGGACATCAGATATCATAGCAGGGCTGAAGAACAGAGCATATGCACAACTATCCCAGCCAAACAATGACAGCAAACATCTGGGTGAATGGAGACACTAAGGTCAACCATGCCAGCCAATGGATACTGGAAAGGCTTCCTCATCCATAGATTGGTGAGATTGGCAGCATTTCAGAATTATCATATCCACCTGGGCAGAAACTTCAGAGCAGGCACCACATTGGGACCCTGAGTTGATAACAGATGGCCATTCCCCATCCTTTGGTACTGGAGTGGTTGCGAGGCTGAGCATGACTTCTCCCCTTATTTTCATCTCCCTCTCTCTCCTCTCCCCATGCCTCCAGAGATGGGAAGAAGAAATAGAAAGTTTGGAAGCAATGGTCATACCCACTTTTTCCTCTCAATCCTTCCGACCCTGATCAACTATGCAGACATTTTATCAGCCTAGTGTTGACTTTTATTTGGAGACTAACGGATAGAAATATATTGAGATCAAACTCCTCTCTTCGGCCATTTAGAGGCCAGTCAGTTACTTTTAGAGATTTCCCTGTAACTGGGATGTTGGTATTTTAGGATGTATGCAGTAGGTAGTAGTTGTTCTGTCTACACAATACATGTATTTTCACAATTAGACATAAGCTGGGAAATTGCGGATCATGTGAGCAAAACAAGATACTGGTGTGATTCCAACTTCTTCATTTCAATCAGCAGTGAGACCATGTGCAGCTTCTGCAGGACTTCACTGGCCATGGTGAACAGAAGCCAGCAGTTGTCCTGCTGAAAGGGCATCGGAATGGCAGTGTGGAGAACCCGTTTCTCACCAGGAAGCTGTTAGGTTACCTCTCTGACCTTTGATATTATATTTCTGTGAAATGGAAAGTTCACAGGAAGAACCTCTGCGAGGGATCATGGATTTACTGTTGGAAGGTTTTGTAACTATTTGTTTTCCCTTCACACTTAGGTTCAGTCGCTTTTCAGTGGATGGGTCCTGTAATTATTGATTCTCTGTGAGCATCATGGGAACAGAGATCTGGACCAGAGGTGACAAGGTCAAATGCCTGAACGTAGCTGTTAGGTACAGAGCTGAGCGGAAAGGGAAAGGTGGCAACCCTGACGGCCTAGCCCGTCATGGCCTAATGACACTGCTGTCACTCAGCTTCCAAGGCCTGGACCCCAGAGCGAGGACAGCCAGGTCTTATGAGATTCCAAAGAAAGCCACAGAACCAGCCCCGTACATGAACTCTCACAGCCTTCAAATGTTAGCAAATAATTGAATTTGGAGAAGCACACTTTCTGAACTGAACTGAATATTTGGTGGGCTAGAACTCATCCTTTGGGGTCCTGACTTGGGATTTATGTTCTGTTTCAGTGATTTTCAGGCGTTTGACCATTATTTTGGTAAGCAACTTTTCACGTAGTGCAGCATATACCATGCATGCACACTAGTGTGCATATGTATATTAAACTTTGAGACATGGATTTTGAGATTTGACATGTGTGATTCAGTTCTATGTGTACCGTGAGAGAGCAAGGATGGGAAAAGAGACGCTGACACTGGAATGGGCATCCTGACAAGGGATGGGGACACCCTAAGCAGGGGTTCGCTTGTTGTGCCACCCCTATGCTGCTGTTCAGTATTTTTACATTTCCATTCTTAAAGTAGTGATGTTCACATTCATTATGCCGTTTTAATGACTACTAGAAATCTGGAAGGAAGTGTGCTTCATATTTTGAATGTGGTTCTCCCATGAAGAGAGCAGAGCTAAGAACTCTATCAGTTGCTTTCTTTCTGTTTGATGTCTTAAGCAGCATTGCAAAGCCGACGTGAATGTGTTGTGTATGTTTCTTCAAATAGCACAGGACCTGTTGGGTTGTGAAAACACTCAAGTGTTTTGGTGTAGCTTGACCAGCTGTGGTTGGTCAGTCCATTCCCCCATCAGGCCACATGCCATGGTTACTCCCCATGTCCTGGTATCCCCACTGTGACTCAGAATGTGTGAGATCAGTGAGGGGCAGCACGGGAGCAGCATCACCTGGACTGTTGCTGGTTGGCTAGGATGACACTGCTGGTGGAGCGCTTCTTGGCATGAACAGGTGTCATGATTGGTCCACAAATGCTGCCTGATATGTTGACCTGAACACATAGTGGGAGTTGCATTTATATGATCTGTCATAGCACGTTCATAGAGCAGAATGGCAGTCACTGACATGAGTGCAGTGTTCACTGTTAACGTAGGGGAGTTGGGCACAGCAGTGGAGATGCCACCTGGGACACTGGCATCTCACTTTGGAGTGCCTGTGTTGGAGCTCAGGCTCCTGTCATGATCAGTGCAAATCCTGGAGGGTAGGAGGTGATGCCTGTCACCTGCTTGGGCGACATGGTGAGAGTTCCACATTCCTGGGTCCTGCCTGGCCTAGCCCTGGTTGCTATGGGTGCTTGATGGGATATCTGGGTCTCCCTTTCTTTTAAATAAATAAAAACAAACAAATAAAAAATGTAAAAATACTTTGTACCAAGCATTATAACCTTTTAGTCTGGGAGACTTACAGATATTTGAGTGAAAGTGTTAGTCTCTGACAGTTTCTGGATACAACTTATTTCTTCAAAAATTGACATAAATTGCACAGTGAGTCTATCAGTCTTTGTAAAAGCATGTATTCACACATGCAGTGGGTGGGAAATCTTAGGTATTTGATTTTTTTTTTAGGATTTATTTATTTTGGGCATGGTACAATGGCTTAATGGTTAAACCCTTACCTTGCAAGCACCAAAATCCCCTATAGGTGCTGGATCATGTCCAGGTTGCTCCACTTCCACCCTTGCTTGCCACCCCTGCTTTCCTGGGCCACTTGCAGGGAGCTGGGTGGGGAACAAACCGCGGCTCATATGGGATGCTGTCACTTGCAGGAGGAGGATTAGGCAATTGAGCCATCATGCCAGCCCACGTGTTTTAATTTTTATGCAGCCTTCAGTAATATGAAAGAAAATGCTGGGCAGTAAGAATCAGAACACCAAATTTTGGATGAATTAATGTGGGAAGCTGTGGGTTGGAGATGAGTCTCCTTAGCTTCTGCTTGCTGCTGCAGGACATGGCCAAGCCTCCAGATATGCCAGCAGATGTGAAAGTGTCATTTCTTCGCCCAAGTAGAGAACTTTAATATCAAAAGAGGAAACCAAGAAAAAGCGGGCCCATTTCTGAATCCTGTAGATGGATTTTGTGATGACTGATGCCGCTGACTTGGGCTCCTAGGCCAACAACAGCAAGCAGATGAGCTGTCTTGGTGTTGGGCACGGCTCACAAGGAGCACATGTGGGCCTGCCTTCTCAGATGCAGGTAATCCACCTGCTTCTAGTCATCTGTTTACATTAAGTTCCGACTATTGCATAATTCTCCCCTTAAGGCTCAGCCGTTTCTCAGTCATACTTCAGCAGATGTCTAAAACAATCAGTGACAGTCATAAATCTTTCAAAATGCTGTACACATTTTATTACTGGTTAAATGGAAATGCGGCATTCCAGCTAAATCAGTTATTTCAAAGAAAAAATTGAGATATGCGAAAGAAAATAGCAGGTCAGCTATTTTAGGCACTCTGCACACTTCTCTGGTTGACATGGAAACTTCAGCTTTAGGGTCGAATGTTATAATTAGCCCACCGTGCTTAAGCTGTTTCTTTTGCTGCTACCCCGGAATTACCTTTCTATCTGCAGACATCGAAATAGATCAGCCCCTAACACATGTTCTCTTCGTGGACTGATGGTGATATAACACTGGGATGGCATCTGGCTTGCCATTCGCCAAGAAGCAGCCAAGGGGCTGGGGAGCAGACAGCACGTGAACCACACGCAGCATGACCGTGTGGCCGTCTGGTGTGAGTGAGACTCCACTTGTTGGATTGGGATGCAGTGAGCCAATACTGAATGCTGAGAACAGGGAGAGTTGAGATTAAAAACACAATAGTCCCGCTTTGTATTTCTTCACAGACACATACATAGCTCCTTTTTTTTTGTTTCACTTTGTAAATAAAGTTGTTATCATTCTCAGAATATCGGCCTGCTTTTCTTCTTCCACTTTGCTACCTTTATTCTTAAAAGGGAGACTTATTAGAATATGCTTCCCAAAATAGAACTTTCAGGGTATTCCTTCACTGCTAAGGATTGAGAATGTCTTTTGTGGCCGACCCCGTTCACCTGACACCTCTGACTAGGTGATGGGACTCTTCCTCGTATCTGGCTTGCCAGTTGTGGAGGCATCCCCATGGCCCGTTCCCCCTGGAGGCCTCAGGCAGGCCTCCTTCTTCCATCACAGCATCTTGTGGCTTCTGAAGCCACCTGCTTTGCTACATCAATCCACATTCTGTATGTTTCTTGTGACACCCTGGGTCCACACTCTGGGGTCTTGATGTGACTTCCCTAGGCTTTGCTGAGCCCCCTTCCACCGTTCTACAGTAATTCTTCCAAAGTTCATGGAGATGTAGGTGTTTCACAGAGCCAGGAAGGTATTTCTGTGGAGGACGACTTCCATGTCGCAGTCCCGACTACATCTCTGATTCTAGTTTCCTGTTAGAAGGCATCCCAGAAAGTGGCAGGGATCATTGCCACCCACTTGCAGGCCAGGATTGAGCTTCTGGCTCCTGACTTAGGCCTGCCTGGTCCAGGCCCAGCTGTTCAGGGGCATTTGAGAAATGAACCATCACACGGTAGCTCGCAGTCTCTTTCCTACAGACATATACATGCATAAAAACAAAGATTTTATATGAAATGTATATTATGGAAAAGCTATGCACTTTGCCAAGAAACTTGTCTTTTAGTGTTGCTTTTCAACTAACTTTTGAAGTAGTGTCACGTTGGCACCGCCACACTTTTACCTCTTTAGATTGCTCTAAGTGTGTTGGTGTGTCAAGCAGTGCACTTCTTGAGAGAAGGACTGGCAAGTTCTGTGTCTGTAGCGTATCAAGTGCATTAGTACTCCGAACACATTCCTTAATGTTTCTTCATTACAGATTTGCCAAGCATTAATTCTAGGTGATTCATTTACAGAAGAATTAATTCAGCTAATACTTTATGGAACACTGATTATACATAAGATTGTTGCCAGACATGTAAGCGACACAGTGCTGAATCCAGCAGTCCTGTTCTGGACTCTACAGCCTACTTCAGATGACTTCAGTTGAATATTTGCCTCACAAAAATGGACAGTTGTGATTCTCTTATGCATGCTTACAGAGGTTTGACCTACTCGGCAAATTCAGAGCTAGTCTTCCTGTAGAAGAAATTGAAGTATGGGTGATCAGAATTACCCAAGTGGGGCCTGGTGCAAAGAGTTAACTGTCTAATCCTCTGCCTCCAAGCACTGTCAGCCTGTATCGGTGCCAGTTCATGTCTGGGCTGCTGCATTTTCCATCTAGGTCTCTGCGTGTGACCTAGGAATGCGCGGGAGGATAGCCCAAAGCCCTGGGACTATTATTTGACATGGGAGACCTGGAGGAGGCTCCTGACTCTTGGCTTCGGATCAGCTTAGTTCTGGCCACTGCAGCCAATCAGCAAGTGAAGCAGCAGATAGAATATCTTTTCCTCTCCTTTTATCTATAAATCTGCCTTTCCAATGAAAATAAGTATAATTTAAAAATGACCCGGACAAGAGAAGGCCAGTCCTGCTGGGCAGAGAGATCTGCTCATAGAATGGTTACACAAATGTCCCCAAGTTTCTATTTGTCTTCACTTGATAATCAAATTAGAGATTGTTCTCTTTATTCTTAATAGAAAGTGTGACTGTGAAGTTCAAGGTGTCAATAGATTTTTTTTTTTTTTGAGGAATAATATGTCTTTAAAGATGCTCTTAGCTGTGCTGGTGCCTGTTTTGGTAACTTTGTTGCTCTTGGCAGCCCTGAATCTTGTTTTTGCCCTTTTTTTTTTATCAGGTTTATTTAAGTAATGCAAGTTGTATATGAAGTGCAGTTTCATGTGTATGCGTATATTTCAACATATGTATGTGCTGGGAAATCATGTCCACAATCAAGCTAATTGAAATATCTGTCACCTCACATAGTTGCCTTTTTGCTTTTTGTCGTAAGAATACATAGAACTTCCCCTTTCACGGAATGCAAATATGAAAGATGATTGTTACTGCTGCTATCACTGCTCTTTGTTAAGTCGCAGCGTGACAGGACCCTTTGGCCAACAGCATCGCTCCCTTCTCCATAACCCTGCATGCCCCTATTTCTGTGTTAAACTTTTTCCATTCTACACAGAGGTGAGACTGTGCGTGACCTACCTCTCTCTGTGTGATTTCAGTAAGCAGCTGTTAGGTTGACCGGTGACTCAATGTTACTTTCAGAATCATCGTCTGTTAATTGTGGTCAACAAGAACTCCCTCATTGACATTGAACTCTTCACGTAGCATGTGGCATATAATCAATGCGCTACGGATACATGTATGAGCTTGCTGGGTGCAGTGGAAACAAGGAAAATCGTTAAATCCAAGAGTTTTCTACCAAAGGCCACTTAGTGATTCTAGTGCCTTCGTATCCGTGTGGGTTACAGTACGTACGTGAGGCAGATTGCTGTTGGTGGATCTGACGCCAGGGTGAGGGTGTGGGGAGGGCCACTGCCGAGTGAAGCGGCCGTTCAGTGGTTTTGGTTTCTCTGTGCTTGCAGAAGAGGTTCTCCTGTGTGCTCACAGCGTTTCTCACGCACCTGATGGTTACTCACTATTGGGTTAGATGCATGACTGCTTCCACCAAGAGCGCCATGCAGGATGTGCAAAGCATATCATAAATATACTTCCTTATTCAGGACCAGAGAACTTTCTGGCTGATGGAGCCATAAACAAGTGAGCTTCTAGTGGCCTCTTAACATTTCAATTCACTCTCCCCTGAGGCATTTGGGGACAAATAAAAATGGTGCTTAACTTGCACAGTAGTTACATCTGGACAATGCAGAGACCATTTCAGCAGCAACATAAGCTGATACTGATTTGGAATTCAGTTTGTGTTTTCAAAAGCCTCTGCTGGTTCCTTTTATCAATGTGGATGGATATTTTGTTGTCGCCAGTAAATGGTTTTTTTCAGGCACATTCTGTGGCCTCAAGTGAATGCCCTTGGAAATCGGTGTTTGAATCTTTCCTGTTGATATTTTCTGGAGTACCAGTACTATGACCTATAAAACAGAGCAAGTATAAATGAAGTCAAAGCAGTAATGTACATTACTTTGGGCAGTGATGCTGACATTTGTAATGCAGCTGAATTCGGATGGAAATTGTAAGGCAGTTAATGAATCACTACTTATATTTTGAACTATCAGACTTCATGCCAACTCCATCATTTTGAGATGAAACTTAGAATTCAGAAGTAGATTTTCTGATTCTAGTGCTTTTTTCTCTTAAGTCTTTGTCTTAAGTCATAAATAGTTCTAGACAGTTCTCATTCAGAAATGAGTATTTTCACATAAAACGATGGTTCTTAATTTTCTATTGACTTTTTGGAAATCAGCCGCATGCAAATTGTTTTTGCACCTTTCTAGGCAAATTGAATCTTAAAATGGTGAAAATTCTGCAGAATAGCTCTCTGAGAACAGCACGGTGCTGACTTGTGTTACTGCAACATGACACACATTAGCTCTCGTGTCCCACTGATTGCTCAGAGTCCTCCATGGCATGTTCATAGTGGAAGGAAGAATAGAATTCACATTATCAGACCCGAGTTCTGAGTTTGCCCCTGAAATTCACCAGTGTGATGATCCTGGCAGCCGTGGGATGCATGCCTCATAGCACAGATCAGACACCTCTCAGCTCATGGTATTTGTCTCGTTTTTCAAATGTTCCAAAGGTCTTAACTGCTTTGTTCAAGACAAGTTTTTTTTCACCGAAAGATCTAGAATCATAATCCAGGTTTTGTGACCTTTGGTACCCACAATGCTGTTTTTGCAGTACTCAGATGCCAGGAAAAATGGAGGGGTTTACAGATCAATAAATGGGGAATCATTGTCTCCCCTTAGTGAAAACTAGAATGTCATCAGATTGATCAATATCTTTACATTCTTTCAAAATTTTGCTGTATATATAAAAATCATGATTTTCTTCCCTTTGCAAAATGAAGAAAAAGGGGGGAAAGGGAATGCGATGATCAGTTTCTGTGGATGTTCAGATGCTTCTCAATTTCAGATGCTCTCACACCATTCCATATTCAGACATAAACAGAAATTAAATACGTGACTGTAAAAATTGAATTTTGCCAATGTAGAATTGGCAAACCTTTTTCAAAACAAAAGTGAGTGTTGTAAGATTGGAATGCTTCATTAATATCCAACGAAGCTATAAGTCACTGCAGTCGTGACATAGAAGTTCAAGAATAGGAAGGAAATTAACCATAAAATTGAAATTGTGGCTTACCGTCAAACTGAGAGACAGTTCCATATCCCAAAGGAGGTGAGATTTGGCAGATGTGAATGAGAGAGCTAGCATTCGGCCCCTGCTTTACCTGTGTGTAGACACCGTTCTGCATGAACCTCGCAACAGCCCACTTTCCAACCTTCTCAGTTCATCTCGTCTGGAGGAACACTCTCGCTGCTGTTGTAATTTGAGAATCTGAGTCAGGATTGGGTAGGCGGGATCAGAAAGAGGGGAGATTCTGCAAACACATGTAAACACGTGTAAACATGTTTAGCTGTATGCAGGAAGGTGGTCAGACAGCAGATGCAGCTCACCTCCATGCTGCACTGAGGGACACCCATGACACTGACATTCACAAAGGGATGCAGCAGCAGGGAGCTGGGTCAGAAGTGCATCAGCTGGGACTCAAAATAGTGTCCATACTGGTTGCTGGCTTTGCAGGGGGCGGTTTAACTTGCTGTACCATCACACCAGTTCCTATCGCAATGCATTCTTTCAGCTGAGTCCCTGTATACATATAGGGTTTGCTTAAAATTGTTTGTAGAATCAGTGTGTATATGTTGATTCTCACATGGATAAGGCAAATTTACAGAGAGAACAGAAAGATCATCCATCTGTGGAGTCTCTAAAATGGCCACACTGCTTGAGCAGAGCCAATCTGAAGCCAGGAGCCAGGGCCAACTTCTGGATCTCCCAAGAGGGTGCAGGATCGCAAGGTCTTGGGCCACACCTCTACTGCTTTTCCAGGCCACAAGCAGGGAGCTGGATGGGAAATGGAGCAGCCAGGACATGATTTGGCAATTATATGGGATGCAGAGCTTGGAGATAGAGTATTACCCAGTTTACCCAGTTGAGCTGTTGTACCCATCCCAACAACTTTTTCTCTAATTACAAGTTAGAGCATTTTAGTACAATAGTTTGAATCCGTTTCATTCTTTCATTTTAATGTCTTACTAGATTTTGCAAATGGCGTGCCTTATAAGCTCATTGATTATCTGAAGGCACATCTCCTGAAACTCCGCAGTTGTCTGATGTACTGTCTTGCTCATGCTAGCCTTTCATGTGCAACGTCTCTCACGTTGCCAGCGTCGACGATCAGACTTGTAGGTAGGACAAGAGCCTGAGGGTTAGGTGCTTATGTTTCATGCTGGAGTGCTGTGTTTAATTCCTGGGTCTGGCTATCAGTCTCAAGCTCCTGCCAGTGCAAACCTTAGGAAGCAGCTGATGATGATTCAAGTAGTTGAATCCTTACCATTCACACGAGAGACCCGGATTGGTTTTCTGGTTTGCAGCGTCAGCTTGACACAGTCCTGCCCCTTGTGGGCATTTGAGCAGTAAGCAGCACACGGGAACTGTCTGGCTTTGTGACTGACTCACACGCTCACTTGCTATCTCTTCCCTCTCTCCCTCCTCTTTTCTCTTCTTCCTTTCCTCCCTCTTTAAAAAAACAAACAACAACAACAAAACAAATCCTTCATCTCAGGACCATTATTTCTGTGTCACTGTACATGAATTAGAGTGCCTTGATGCTTTCAGAACTACTTTCTACCAAGTAAAACCCGGCTGTGGCCTGCAGGTTTGCATATGTGTGGTTACGACTGTAGATCTGCAGTTTCATATGGGTCACTTCTGTGTCATATGTTGCTGGTGTATTTGGGGAACTAGAACCACCCATAAGCAAATAATTACAAATTTTCCTTCTTCTGGGGGACTGTGTGGGTTGTAACCCGTACAGCTCCTCAGGCCGGGTAGGTCCTTCACAGGACGCCCTGTGAAACCTGGTATGACCATCCTGTCTGCATTTCTGGTCCTTTCCACAAACAGCATCCAGCAGCTGCCTTTGCAGATTGGAATGATCTTAGAGTTCCTAGGAACAGCAAGCAAATCCCATGGCTGTGTGGAGACAGGTCCTCTAGTCATGATTATTTTAGAAGATTCTCCGGTTGTCTCTCCTCTCACAATGTAGAATTCTCTTTGTAGCCTAGGTTATTTACCAAAGGTTTCTACAACCACACATCATTGTATAAAATTTCTTCAGGGTCTTAAAGACATGCATTGTTTATGAATGACATCTAATAAAATGCCAATTTAAAAGTTTTATACTTTTAGAACCAAAAAAAAAAAAAGATAGCTGCTGCCCCCTCTCAGAAATAGTTTGTTTGTTTCAGTACAAGCAGTTAGTTATAAAATTTAAAATATGAATTTACAAATCTCTTTCTTTTTTCTATTCTGGAAGCTTGTGCTTTGGGGATGTAATGGCAAGCAGTCCCTATCCGTAGTTCTAGATTTAGATGTAAATATGCATGCATCTCTATGATACGTATGTACTTTCACCTCCTTTATATTTTTGGCACTTATATGATATTAGATTGTGTTCTCTCTGAAAAATGCTTTGTATTATGATTTCTGATATGACGCGTTGAACGTGCACTGATATGACGCCTCTAAGACAGATTCAGGAGTTAAGAGTCCAAATAAAGCAGTCATTATTTAGCTTTGTGATTTTTGGCACATTTCTGGGGATTTGAGTTAATGATTTTCTCATGCAGAATAAAGTATTTGATTATATGTAATTATAATTCCTGTAGTCTGCTTTCATTGTTCAAGTTTGGATTGTAATATATCATCACATTTCAGTCCATTAAATACTTAGTAGAAAAGATATGAACTGTACCTGATAATTAGATTATTGACAGTTCACAGTTATTTAACATCCCTTGAAATGACATTTTCAAAATGAGGGGCTTTGTACATGGGTAATTCTAAAGAATTATTTTGGAACTCATATTTGAGACTGGATAATATTTTTAAAATACTTAAAAATCAGCCAATAGTAGACATAAGTCTAACGTAAATCTAGACATAATTGTTTCTTAGAAATTTAGTTTCTATAAAAATAGGATTTTTTTTATTAGAAATTAGGCATTTTATCACAGTCAAGATTTTTTAAAAAAGAATTTCCATATTTGGGGAAATTTTAGGACAGATTTAGAAAGTAAAAGTTTAAAGAAATATTGTTTAAAATAATCCATTCTTTCAATAAAACACAATGAAATCACTACCTTCTCTACCTAAAGGTTGAAAGTATATTGCTAAAGAGGTTGGTATAATGACTCTGAGATAAATTTTGTGTTTATATAACCACATGTTGAATGCGGCTGCACTTGCAAAGCATATTCCTTAAATGATACGGTAAAACTTACACATTAATGAAGTAAATGCACTGAGAACTTGCATTACGTTAGTGGTTGTTAGCGAGCTTTCAGCACGCACCCGATGGGGCATTACATAGGCCTCAGGAGGGAATTTCTTCTCTGTGTACCAGTCATGGTTATGGAGATCTGTGAATCCCAGACAGACTGATACAGATGGGGCCGCTCTGGTTACAGCAGTAGTTAGGGCTGTAACACCAATGCATGACCCCAAAAAGCCAACTTTAAGAAATATATAGGTCTCCAGGTCCCACCAGGCAGATTCTAGATCAATCAGGCTGGGATAAAACCAAAAGACTGTATGTTAAAATCCACCTCCCTTAGTAAGTTGTACAGCCAGTGTGAAATTACTGCCCCAAGGAGAAAATGGCGATCTATCCCTGGTTGTGACTGTGCGTTGGAGATACTTATGGGGATATCTCTCCTGAAAAAGTCATCTGTGGAACAACTTTAACATTATCCATAAAAAGGGAGTAAGAAACCAATTCCTGCCCTCAGTCTCCCCATTTTCTCACTCTCTTCCCAAAAGAATCAATTCAAAACAGCAAACACTGTTCAGTATGCATTGTCGTATTGTCTGTATTGTATTTCATAATGCATCTACTCTAGCATTTCTTGTTTTTGAAGTAAAAAGGATGCTTCAAACATGAGAATTGGCATATTCCTTGGTACCGATAGATCATCTATCAGCATGAATATATATTTTGCTGTGTGTGTGTATGAGTGTATGTATTTGTGTATGTGTAGGTATGTATATATGTGTATATGTGTGTGTTTGGTGCAAGGATTTAAATGTTAACTACTGATTCGACTGGGCAAACTTGTCAGAATTATCTAAGTTTCGTGAAATGATACTGGTTTTAGGTAAACTATGAATTTTCTTTTGGAATTCCATCATCATTAGCAGTCACAGAGGAGTCATGAACTATATCCAAAAGCTTTGATGTGAGATTTCTTTAATAATGCCACAGTTGTGAACTTTTTCTTTCGGACTCTGAGTGATTTGAGATTCACTCACTTTTCCCTTACTTTGACACCTCCACTCCAGGCATCCCTCTAAACAGTGTGCTGTTGGTGGAGATTATTTATGTTTCTTTTTGTTTATAAAGATTTGTAACATTTTGTCAAAAGTACTAAGTTTTTCCGATGTGTGCTCATGAGGCACTTTTTGCAGATTATATTGCTCATTAACATTACAACATTTTTCTAAAATATGCTCTTTTATGAACTTTTGAGTATTCTACCTGTAGCTACTCATAGCAGTGGGTTACAGACGCTTAGATTGCCTTCGAAGACACTCTGGGGAGAGACTCTTGCTTGGAAAAACTTGAAGCAGGTTTATGGCTTTACACAGATGGGGGTATGAGTTTGTTCCTTTAGTGTTTCTTTAACAAGGGTTTATTGCTTGGGACAAGATAATGAAATTAAACTCATGGCTGTTGAACTTAAGTTAGACAAGGGCATGGCGTACTACAGCACATGGGATGAACACAGCAAGAATAGAACACGACTCCTCCAAGAGTGGGATGAAGGTGCTGTGCTGGCCTGTGATGTTCTTGCGTGGTGATGAAGGAGTTAATAAAAGAGCAGGAGCTCAAGCTGGGCTTTGCCGTGTGGCTGGGCAGTGGCCAGATGGGAGGGAGGAATTCATAAATGTCCAGGAGTATACAGAGACAAGAGGCCGGGCTGGGAACAGCTGGATGCAGGGCTAACGTCCAAGAGCAAGCTGGACGTAGAACTGGGAAGATGTCACAACTCTGTGGCACAGTGGACAGATTCTAATTAAAGAAAAGTAGTGTGGGTAATTAGATCATGACAGTTTAAAATCCCAGGGATGGAATTCAGTTTACACATGGCATACTTGGACCTAAAGTCACCATCAAGACCAGATTTCTCTAGAGACCCTGGGAACAGGTCTCCAGGTTTTCCCAGTTCCATAAGCCTGTATCTAATATTTACCAGTCCAGGAAATAAGATCAGCTCTCTGATAAATTTCCTCCATGAGCACAATGGCCTCTCTGGGAAGAGCCAGTAGTCACCCCTAGAGGGCCCACCAGGCTATCCCTGCACCCAACATTGAAAAGAAAGGATGGGATATGTTAATATTTTAGTTTCATTCCTAGAGCTGACTGCTAAGAATGAGAATGAATTTGTCAAGGTGAAATTAGGGTATGGTTGGTGCAGGCATCCTGCATAGATTTGGCCTTAGATGCTTTGAACATGCAGGTGGTCTGAGATCCAGATGAATGGAAAAGGGCAATATGCACCTGCCAGTGTGGTGGTAAAAGGTGTAGCAGAGTAAACTCCCAGATACCTACTAGAAGACATGTACAGTAATACTCATTGTAGACTTAGTCCTAGTGTTTGTAAATCTGAAATCCATCTAAATGTCAGTCAAGACAAGAATACAACAGTATTTGATTGCATAAAAATCATATAACCAGCAAAATGAGAAACTTATAATATGTGACATGATAAATGGAAAAAAAAAGTTACCAGTTACCAAAGATTATAAACACAATAGCAAAGGGATATGATCTGGAATGAGATAGAATGTAGGGTGACAGAGCATGCAGGGGTAACAATGTGATGGTCATTGAAGTCCTTTGGTATTTAAGCAGAGAATGTAGAAAGGATGGATTGAGTCACGTGGGTGTCTTCTCCGGGCAGTGCATGCGTACTTGTTGTACTTAGCCTACAGGAAGAAAGTCCAGGGAAGAGCAGTAGGATAGAAGGCCATTGTCAAAGGAAGCACACATTGTTGTTGCTACTTTGGAAAATACTATCCAAAAACCTGGTGGCTTACGGCAACCACTCTTTCATTTGATGTCCTCCTTTTGTGAGCCAAGGATGCAGGTCAGGCTTTAAGCTCGACATTTTTACCCGATGGGGGGCAACTGTGGGATTTTTTCATTTATTTGTCAGCTTCTCTGGAGAATAGAAGGCAGGTTCGCCCACATGCCCATGCCTTGGCAGGAACATCCAGAAGGCTGAGCTTAGGAAAGTCCAGCACCTCCTTCTGGGTTGTGACAGAGGCTCACATCACCTTCCCTCCTTGGCATTCAGAGGATTTACATGACAGTATGTAATTTCAAGAGCAAATGTACTAAGAGACTATCTTTAGACCTGGATCTGGAAATTGACAGATCATTCATTCTGTCCTGCTGTATTAACCCAGGTTGTCACAGAGTCAACCAAAATTCCTCGTATCATGTAGAACAGTGTGGGCTGTGGTTAAATTTTATAAAATTATGGGACAATAGCCTGCTAGTTTGACTCATGGATTGGATCTAGCATTTTTGAAGAGAGAAAAGAAGAGCCAACCATGGCCTAATTCCTTTTTCCTTCTCCACTTAAGAACTGTAGGGACAGATTTATAATCTCTTGGGAAAGGGACAATCATTGGAAGGAAAATCTTACATTCACTTTTGTTCATCCTAAGTTTGAGCCTGTTTGATGGCCAGATAGACCGACTAGCAAGCTTCTGGACGTATGAGACTCAAGTTCAGGAGACAGGACTGGGCCAGTATCAATTTACGTGCAGCATGGTATTAAATTAAAGGGACTGGATGAGTTTATTATAGTAGGTGCCTGAGATCTAGCTCCTTAGGCCTTGGGAAATTCAAAGGTTAATGATAGGAGAAAGATAACTTCCAAGAAAAGTAATGGTGCCAAGAAAAAGCAAACCATGAGTCAAATAACTGGGAAACCTAGTGACAATAGTTGAAAATGTCAGGGATGATCAGTTTGCACACTGAGATAAGAACTGAAAATTGAACATCATTTTGAACTTGGAAACAATCGAGGACTTGTTGGATCTCTTATGTTTGGGATCGAAAAAGACAAACCTGGTGAAGGTGACCTCCAGATAATAAGAGGACATGAGAAAGCTGCTCTGGGCAGACTGCATAATACTCTCTCCTGTGTACCTCGTCTATGGAGAGGAGATGCCGCTGTGCCCAGGCTTGGGCGCCTCCTCTCAACAGAGGCCACTGGAGGCCTTGAGTATCAGCTTAGAGGCACTTGTTAGAAATGGTTTCTGTCACAACCAGAATTGTTTCTGGGCATTTAATATGTTTCCGTTTGTCTCCCAACCACATTGCTAAATACTCGGAAGGGTCAGCACTTTGAATTCAAATGCCTGTTTGAAAATTGTTCTTACTGTTATGTGAAAATGGCAACGGATCAGGCCCATGAGAAAAATTCAGTTGAACTTGTAAGACTGTGGGAATATATTTCGAGCTGATGTAGATGACACCATTAGCTGTTGCATCATTAATATTTCCTGCCTTTATTTTAAAGTCCTTGTGGCAGGGCTACAACTTGATCTGGACTCAGGTAGGAGAACTTTAGAAAGCAGCATGGGGAGCTAACAGAACATTGAACCAGCAGGTAGGACACCTCAGCTCCAGACTTGTGCTAATTAGGTCACCTGCACTGTCTAATGTTCAGTCTAGAAACTGGAGTTGAATTATTATCATTGCCATTTTACAGCTGAGGAATTGAGGCTTAATGAAGTTAAATTACTAGCACAGTGTCCTACAATTAACCACACAGAGTCAGTGTAGGAAGCCAGGCAGAATCCAGAGTGCATGAGCCCTCAATACCAAGTTCTGCCCTGTCATAGATTTTGTTGAGTAAGGATCATGACAGCATACCTTCTTATGTCTTATTTTGAGCACCGACTGTATACATGCACACATAAACTTTTTTAAAACTGTGAAGCACTAATTTGGAGGTAATTTCTGGAGTGAGCATGGTAGTGTATTACTTACCCCTTTTTTAAAGTTGCCAGATTCTAACACCTTTTCCGTGGTCTATTTCTGAGGTTCTTGATGTCCAATGATTTAGTTGTTAATTTTTCTACAAAAGACAGACAGTTACTAATAAGAAGAAAATATATGTGTTTTTTGTGAATTCTGTGTAGCATTGAAGTGCCTCGTTTTCAAGCTAATTATTCAACAATTATATTGTTAAAAACGTCACAGCTTAAAGGAACACATATACAGGATCCAAGAGATAAAAGTTGTTATTTGATTTTCAGGACATTCAATGTCCCTGTTAAGCTGAATGAATATAATGGGAGCAAATATTCTAAATGTTTTGAAAACAAAACAAAAACAAATTTCAGGTTCTTTCACTATTCTTCATGCATTGCTAGATAATGTTCATTTAGTTTGCTTTCATTCATATATCATTGTACCCGAAAGAATATAGGTAAGCCGAATGGAAACTCATTCAATTCTTTCCACAAATTGATATCTATTCATGCTTTCAGTTCCCAAAGTTACAGTTTTCTGAGTAAATATTAATTATGGTTTTGGTAAATTAAATCGCTAGCTTTATCACTTCTCACACCTTTTAATTCTACTGACTGCTTTCATGAATTTGCTACGTATATCCTGTCAAATTGTGAGTACTTGTTTTGAATATCATCATATTGTCAAATATTATTAGAAGAGTGTGCTCACTACTTCATTCAGGAAACATTTATTATATTCCTACAGTATACCGGTTCTGTGATGCTTGCTGTGATTACAAGATCTCTAGCTGTTTGTTCTCTAAGAAACCAGCGAGGCTGTAGAATTAGGGATATTATTGAGATATGTTGTTCCTTGTAGGTGAGGGAATCATTCTTAAAGTACTTCCTAAAAAGAAGCAGAATTCCTACGTCTCCACAAAAATCAAGTCAAAGATAGTACCCAAAGAAACAAACTGTGGAGAAAGGATTTTATTTTTCAATAAAATTCAATTCAATATACAGACTAGAAATAAACTTTAAATCTTAGTTCATAGCATTATATTACACTCAGAAGAGTTTCAGTTCTAAAAGCTAATTTTTAAATTTTAAGATTTTATACCTAAAAATGATACAGCTTAATGACATTGAAGTAGATACTCTGTAGTTTTTTTTAAAAAAAATAGCTTAATAGGCATTTAGCTTAGCAGTAAAAACGCTGGTTGGGACACGTGTTTCCATGTTTGAACGCTAGCTCTGGTTTCTGCTTCTGGCTTCCTGTTGGCACGTCGCCTGGAAGGCAGAGCGTTGTGCGTGAGTAGCCGGGTGGCTGTCCCCCACAGCTGAGTCCTGCATTCATTCCTGGCTTCCCATGTCAGCCTGTCCCAGCCCCGGTTGAACTGCAACGTCTTTGTGTGTGTGTTTCTGTCTTGTCTCCTTTACCACCTCCTCCTTTCTCTCACTTTTTGTCCTCTTTTTCCCTTTCTCAAAAAGTGGAAAGTACAGAAAACCTTAAAGGTAGTGGGAAAACATCAGTGCATTGAAGGAGGTGGAAATGGACTGCTTCATCGAAAAGTGAGGGTATGGAGCAACTAGAATACTGCTAGCAGCATTAGTTGATATCATGGATGTTCACATCTTAAGCTGACAACATGCATACCTTAAAACTTGAAAATTCCATTTCTGTGTACATAACAAAGGACCTTATTCATGTATTTTCCCAAAAACGTTTGTAAGTGGAACATTCACAATAGACAAAAACCAAAAAGTAACCAATTTGTACAGTTGTAGTTGGACAGATCAAACATGATTCATTCATTCATATAGATAGATAGATATTTGACACCGTAAGCCACATGTAATAGGATGGGCTAATCTTTGAAGTCATGATATTTCACTCCACATAGGGAAAAAGAAGTCAAGCATAAACGATTGCTTTGATTACATAAATTTAAAACATTAAATAAATCTGTGATGCAGAGCAAGAATTGTTTTGGTTATTTTCTGAGGAGTTCTAAGGGCTACGGGAGGCTGTGGAGTGTAAGGCAAAGTCTATTTCTTGGGCTGTCTGCTGGCTTGACTTCCTGAAAATGCTGAATGCATTGTGCACTCCTCTGTAGCCTGTGACACTGCAGTGAAGTGTGCTAATGCAAGTTAGAAAAATACATAATGGAGAAAAAAAAACTTCTTCAGCTAGTGCATTGCCCCAAGTGATTTCTACCAGAGAAAAGGCTCAGCATTTCTTTCTGTAGCAAAATAATTTTGGGCAGCAGGAAGAATCTAATTCTCAAGCACTGCCATATGTCAGTTATTGTCCTGTGTTTGGTTGTAAGTTCTCAATCATGCCATCTTTCTCTTCTTGGATATTGACTGTTGCTGGAGGGAGGAGAATCACAGAATTACTAGTTAGGTAAAAAGGAACAGCTAACATGCAGTCATCTTTAAAATCCTTGTTCTTGACCTTGGTTTGAAAGCTTCGTCTTACTTCACTGTACTCCTGCATATCTGGATTAATTTTGTCCAATGTAAGATTGGATTTCGTGGCTTCAGTAAATTGCTTACCTTTCTGGTCAATATTGCTCCTTTATTTTTCTTTGGATTCTTTCTTTTAATTTTCTGGTATTTCATGTGCTTTGTTGCTACCCCCCTGCACTTCAACACTTTTTATCGTGAAGAGCTCATGCTTTCTTAGAACTTAGGAATTTGTGTGTGTGTGTGTGTGTGTGTGTGTATGAAAGTGCTGAGATTAGAATGTTCAGATTTGAGTTTGATAAATTTGACAAGCTGTATTCTTGGGGCAGGCATGGTGGTGCAGTGGGTTATGCTACCACATGCAGTAGTATCCCCCACTAGACTGCTAGTTTGAATCCTGGATAGACCATTTCCAACCCACCTTGCTGGTTATAAGCCCCGGAAAGCGGTGCAGTTAGTCTAAGTGCTTTGGTTTCCAAGATTCTTGCCTGACCGAGCTCAGCTCCAGGCAGGGCAGCTATGTGGGGAATGAACCACCAGGTGAAAGATCTTCCCCTCCCTCTCTATCACTGTGTTTTTCAACCAAACAAACATTAAAAATCTGTATCTGAATGGCGGTGGCACAGGCCTTCATTGTGTGTGTGGCTGAACGCATCACAGAGATGAAGAGATCTGGACCTGGTTGAGTCATGTGACACCTGCTCATGTGAGCCCGCAAATGAAAGCATGCGGCTGGAGCCCTGCAGCCTGTCGACTTTTATGAGAGGAAAGTTGCTTTGTGGCACGGGCATTCCACCACCTGCCGGAAGCTGGAAAACTTCCCCAATAAAGCTAAAAGCTCATGGGTACAGTAATACTATTATGAAGCTTGATCTATTTTAGCAAACTGCCCCTTTTCTCCCCATTTCTCGCCTTGAAGATCCTGGAGTTTTCTTCTACTGTGCCTCTTCATCCGTTGATTTTTCTCCATTTAATTTCCATGAAAGCAAAACCATTGTGTGATGCTGAGTTTCCTTTCCTAAGGGCTTTCTGGGAGGGACTTGCTTTAAATACAAGTGGTCTTCAATAAATTCATGGCAATGTGTATTACAGAAAAAAAAATGTTCATGGGTTTTAAATGTATTTATGCCAAAATGGACTCTTTTAATCCCATTGCTACATAAATTTATTAAAATGTTTTGTTTTTAATTTATGATCCCATGGGAGGAAAATGTAGAGTTGCAGTCCACTGCCACTTTCCAGAGGCCCCCAGTGGCTAAGGCTGAGCCAGGTGTGGGTTTCCTGCCTGAGCATCAGGCACCCAGCTACAAGATCCACTCCGTTTCCGCTCTGTTTTGAATGTACGTTAGTGGGTGCAGGGATGCCAAGCAGAGCTGGGAATTGAAGGAAACTCTGTAATATGGAATAGGACATTTGTGTCATGGGGCTAAACAACTGAACCTGCACAAACTTTTAGTTGTCAACTCATATCCCATTGCTTGCAAAATTATTGATTAATGGGAATTTGGAATAAATGAGTAAGTTATAATTTTCTCTCACATCTTCTGAGTATCAGAACATTTAGTAGATATTCTTTATATATATAACACTTAAACTTAATTACTGGAAGAGAGGGGTTTAAAAGTATTTCAACTTTCGATGGGTGTGTGATCCACCTACTTCTCTACTTCTAGTGAGAAAAGTCACGGGATGATTTATTTGCTTTACAAGGAAAATACAGAACAGCTACCTGCAGTTTCCCTCCAATGAATGCATGAATGGTGGTCAAGATGAGTACAGCACTGAGTGTTGGTTCGCACATTACACGCCTGTTTTCTGTTAACTTTTCCACATCATAATGTAGTCTTTGCATAGTGGAGTGTCAGAGCAATTTACTATCCACAGGGTGCTGCTGTGAAACACCATAGCAGGGTCATGTGATAGGGAATTTTATCTGTGGATCTGAGTTGCCGAGACGTGTCTAGGTACTTGGCGCACAAGGATTTGGGCGTGCCTATGAGGCTGCTTTTGAATGGCACTTAACATGTGAATTGGTAGACAGAGTGAGCCGCTGCTTTTTCTATTGTGGATTTTTGCCAAGAGTGGGGAAAAAGAGAAAACAGTTCTTATTTACAACAAAGTGACTAACAAATATCTGTCTTTCAAAATCTTTGTTTTGAATATCCTTTACTTAATCAGGAAGTTTAAGCCATGAGTATACAGAAAGAAAGAAGGTAGTTGTCTTGTGCGTACAGGGAATACCTGACACTGAGCTGGGGGACAGTTCTTGTTCTGCCTTCATACAGGCATATGAGCTCTTCCTGGGTGTTGAGCCTGCTGCCTTCTGCTGCCAGCTGTAGCTTTCTTGGTTGCCAGGCCTGAGGACTTCAGCTGAAGCAAGACCATTCATTGGCTTCCTGGGGTCTCCAGTTTGCTACTGCCCATCTTAGTACTTCTGTCACATCCCTGCGCCAATCCTTGTGCCAGCCAACCTCTGCGTCTCCCTGTCTCTTCCCCACACGTGTACATTTGCATCATTTGTTTTTTTTTCTTGATGATGTACACTTTTCATTAATGCTTTGACAGCCCTAATATGTATGCATTTCAACTTTTTGCACCAAAGTAGTCTTATATGTTGATTCTATATTTCCTCATACTTTCCTTGATCTCCTTTAGTACTATTAATGAGTATATAATTTTTCCTAAAATATTTTTAAAAGGTTATGTTTTCTTAAGCTGATTTTTTTTGAATGATGGATAAATTCTAGAAGGTTACTCAAAACGGTTGAGCAATTGCATTTTGTTATAAGTTCATGTCAGTATGATTTATATATAACTGTATATTATGATGTCCACAGACAGTAGTAAGATCAAGGATACACTTTGAAATTTTAACAAAGAAATCTACACAAGAAGGTTTTTGTATTTGTGTCTCAAATGTCCTTGTGTAAAAGCCTTGCAGTATTCATATTGGAAAGTGACTAGCATATGAAATGTCAGTTAGCAAAGACTTCAAACACCAAAAAAAAGAAAAAACCCACCCCAGAAAATAAACTCTTTTATTGAGGTCTAGAGGATGACCCTGTTCCCTCAACCCCCGTCTTTCCCACAGACTTTAGCTTGATTGGCACTTCAACTTAGTTTTGATAAAATAATGCCGGCATTTGCTTCCAGACATCCCCCAGATAACATTTCATTGTGTAGATTTCTTTTTTTGTTGAAAGGTGGGCATGTATTTTGTGTCCTGGGACAACGCCATTTGGTGAACCCCGCTCTCCGGAGCTCCTGCAGCCCCTGCCTGTGCAGGGCTGTCCACACGTGTGCTGGTTAGCTGATGTTTGATGTGCCCTCTGCCGCTGTGAGCATTCTGAACTTTTCTGAAGGAGATAAAGAAGGGCATGGTGGGGCAGATGGCTGGCAAGGGGACACAATGGCAAATCTCACACACCGAGTGATGGCTGTCTGATGGACACTCTGCTAAGAGCATCCTGTCCGTGGTCTCCTTGGTGACCTTCAGCAGTCCGAAGTGGAGGTGATAGCTGTACTCACCTTCATGGGAGTGGATATGTATGAGGTGACTCACTTATACAAGTTCACTCTGTGAGGAAGTGGCCAAGATGTGATCAGCCCCTTTGAGATCCCCGAGTTCTGACTTGTAATTAGTGTTTTAGCTTACCGAGTTCGTTAAATAAGAAAAAAAAAAATTAAATGAGTAAACTACTTTGTTTTTGAAGAAGTACCTTTGCTTTATAAAATTATTGGCAGAATAGCAAAAATGTGAAGGAAAAAATTCATCTGTAAACTTGAAATCCAGGACACTTGGTTATGTTTTCCCAAGTTCCACCATGTATAAATGTCCTTAGTCGTGGTCCCATTGGCCAGTTGCATATGTATTATTCTTGCTATTTTATTTCCTCATGGGACGTGGTAACTTAGGAATCCTCTGTCAATATTCCTTGGAAGGAATTCAACATTGTATATTAAATGGAGCAAATAAACTCTGATTCAATTAGCCATACTTCTCCTCGGGGACACTTGGGTTTTTACTAACACGAATATGAACATCAGTCTCCATAGTGATTGTTCTCAGTTTGGAATTACTTTCTCACTTCTGCATAGTCTTTTTGATGAAACTTTTAAATCAGTTATTAACATTTTTTCCCCTCAAGCATGATATATTTCTCTTTTATGTAGTATTGCTGCAAATACAAATAAAGTTTGAAAAACAATCATCAGCATTCCCCTTTTTCTTTGTATTTCTCCTTCACCTAAATCATATATCATTCTCCATATTTTTTGCTCATTGTTTTATCTGTCTAAGACTGAGAAAGAGACAAGAAGAAATTATTTCTCAGAAACTCACAGCTGCCATGGCTGAGTCTGGCCAGAACCCATAGCCCTGAACTGGACCTTGGTCTCCCACTTGAGTGGAAGGGAACCAAGTACCTGAGCCATCCCTTGCCTTGCAGGGTACACTTAGCAAGAAGCTGAAATCACAAGTGTGATGAAAACTTGGACACAGGCACTCTGATAAGGGGGTGGAAGTGTCAGACAGTGAGGGAACCACCAGGCCAAATTCTTGCCCTTCATTGCTTTTTAATTTTGTTATCTTTTTCTGTCATTTTTTTTAAGATAAAGCACCTTGGTGTTATTTCATCCATGAATCCCTTTATATAAATGTGGAACACTGGTAATATTCTTTTCTACAACCACACTGATGTTTTGAAATTTTTCTTGTATCTCTTTCAAGTATTACAAAGATCCAGGTTAGAGGTATTCAGACTGAGATCAACTTTTTCACAGAGAAGTCACTGTGTTTGTATGCTTCTATGTCAGTCCTTACCTCCCTGAGTTTTTCATCATTAGCATGCTCTAGGACACACCCCAAGCCCACCCTGCTTGTCAGTCATCTGCTTTCATCTTTGCTACATTTTCCCCATTTGTTGCCTTTGAACCTCTGTGAGCTGACAGAAAGAACTGGCACTTTCTCAGCACAGAGATTATACACAGAATTTCTGTCCTAACAGATGCACTTTGAGTTTTGAGGTTATAGTACTTGTTCTACTTTGCTTCCTTAATTTGTGTATGTCTAGTTATAATTAATGAAAAGAGATTCCTTTTTCCTACATTTTAAATTCAAGCCATCCTTTGAGTTTGAGTACCTTCTATCTTTCAAGCCGGTGGCCTGCAAGTTTAACATCTTGGCTTTCTGTTGGCTGAAGAGCACCACGTAGGAGGAGACCTCCATGGAAAATGAAAATAACAGGGAAGTTTGGAACCTGGACATGGCTTTTCATGTTAGACATATCCCATGAGCTACTCAAAGGGCCCTTATATTAGCATTCTGTGATTTGTTGGACACAAAGGCAGATTGAAATAAATAACTTGGCTCAAAAAGAGATTTAGTTTGAAAGATGTAAAAATACCAATTAGAGAAATTACGCTTTAGTCTAATCCTCATAGCAGCCTTAGGAAGCAGGCATAATTATCCGCATTTGATCTGTGAGAAAACCAAGGCCAATATGAAAAATTAAATCCTAACCCAGAGGGCAAGTCGCTCTCTGCTAACCTCACGAATGTGTTTCTTGGTGGGGTGGGATGGAGATCTTTCAGGGGCAAGGTGCATGGAAGCTTTAGTGCTTGCTGGTGGACTAGGACTAGGAAGTCCGGATTGAAAATGACCACGGATGTCTAGGGTGATTGGGAATGGAATTGTGAATCTAAACCTTGAGTCAATGAAGCTGCTTCACGCAGTGCTTTTCTGAGTCAGATCACTTGAGTGGAATTAGGGTTTATATAAAACCAACAGAGTAAGTGGGCAAAGTCCTAGTTACAGTGCTGTGCATCTGACTCAGAACACAAAGTCACTATTTTTTTTTAAAAAAAGGATAATGAAATTTAAAAGCAGAATGGGAACTACAAACTAAGTTCTTAAAACACTGTTGGGGGAATGCATATCATTGAAAAGATCAATAGGGAAGTTTAGTGGAAGACGTAAAAAAAACTTGGAGGCTTTTGAAAATAGTTTAGAAATATAGTTTAGTATTTTCTGAATGATTTTTACCAATTTATGTTATTAGTTTTTCCATAATGGAAACATGCTGGAGAAATGTGAAGTTCATCTGGTTATTTCCAACATCCTGTTACTAAACCTTTCTCAGAGACCGTGGAAGGCTTGGATTGCCTCAGCCCTGGTTGTAAATTGATACCCCACTGGCTAGGCAGCCTGACGGATCTGTATTGCCTTCAGGTTACTGAGGCTTCCATTGTCCTATTGCTTACAATAAATTCCAAAAGCTGATGGTTTGAAACAATAGCGCTAACCATCTATTATCCATCTTGGTTTCTTGGATTACAGTTAGGAGCCTCCAGCATTAGGCTCTGGGATTATCTGTTGCCTCGCTCCCTCACAGATCTGGGGGTGGAAGCCTGCTGTGACTGTCGGAATATCCACTTGGGATGCTTGGAGCCTGGGCTTTTCTTACAACATGATGGTTGAGTTCCAAGAGCAAGTGGCTCACGTTAGTGGTTGAGCCAAGCTGAAGTCATTTGCCTTTTATATCCAAGCCTCAGAAGTAAGACAGCCTCATTTCCTCCAAATTCCATTGGTGGAAACAGTTGCAAAAGGCCACACAAGTTATAGGGAGAAAGACACATAAACATCTTATTTCTCTGGAGAATTTCCAGGGTCACATTTTAATAGGAGTGTGTAAGGATGTTTGTGTGCACACACTTGAGAGAGACTGTGTGTGTCTGTGAGCTGGTGTGTGAGTACATGTGTATGTGAGCGAGAAACACCTCCAAGCCTCGCAGTTACAATCTGCTGTCCCATCTGAGGGCTCTAAAAATTGCCACCTCCTGGCAAGCCAGGTGGGAAGCCATGAGTCACCTTTGTTTCCTGCAGTGGAGCCAAGTCACCAGAGGAGATTGTATGTCTCTTCTGTGTTTGGCAGTTTTCATACTGAGACACTGGGCTTTGTGAGGCATGACTGGGCAGACCTGGAAGTAAAACAACCATGTTAACACTCAGACAGCTCTGTTGAAATGGGCCTCACCATTATCAGTGCATCTCATGGGAGTTGGGCATATTGGACTGCCAACACTAAGCTTTGTTACCTGGCACAAGGACATTTTGGGAGGTTTGTCTGATGCTGTGTTTGAATGGAAACTCACCATGCAGTTTTAGGAGCCCATACTGCAGGCTCTTTTCAAGGTGCACAGTTCTGTGCTGGTTATAATCAGTCAGGTACTTGACCCAGAATGTGGCCAAGTTTTGAAGAATTGCTGACTTCTTGTTTGTTCAACAATGATTAGATATCCATGTGGAGCACACACAGTGCAGCACCATTAAAGTGCAAAGGTAAACAAGGTCCCTTTGCCCAGTATCATGTTTGTCAAAGAAGTAGAGGTAGGCTGTTCTTCAGAGTAAGAAATGCCATGATGAAATATGAAAGAGGGACTGGCATTGTGCATGTGGTGAGGTAGCAGAATCTAGCTGCAGTACTGAGGTGCTCTGAAACTCCTGTGAGAGGCTGCGATGAAATTCCTGGCTCCTGGCTTTGGCTTGGCCCAGACCTCACTGTTGGGGCCATTGGGAGTGAGCCAACAGATGGAAGACCTGTTTATCTCTCTGTCTCTCTGTTTGTTGTCCTGCTTTTCAACTAAATATGTAAGTAAGTAAATCTTTATTAAAAAAAAAAACAAGAGTGAAAGAGGGATCTTCCAAGTAGAAGGAAAACATGTGAAAATAACAGAATTACAGAATCACGTGGCAAGTGATTGGAGTTGCTTGCAAGGCAACCACCTCCCTTACCCAACCTGAGCCAACTGCAGTCCAAACATGTTAAATAGAAAATTCTAGAAATAGACAACTCTTAAGTTTTGGGTCATGTGCTGTTCTGGATAGCGTGATGAAATCTCGCACCATTCAGTTTTGTTCTAAGGATGTGTCTCATTGGTTAGTGAGACACATCCTTAGAACAAAACTGAATGGCATCCTCACACTATGCACACTCTTGCCCATTTTTCCCCTAGGAGTTCTGTATCAATGATCACATCAACTCTCATGGAATGGGAGAGCATGTCCAGGTTACGCTTTCAGCATCCAACTGTGTTCCCAAGGATAGAGATGCCAGCCACTCAGATATGCAAAAAGAAGCTGAAGTGATCCCTTTTGATAAAGATAAAAATTGTTGACTGAATAAAGACGAAAGTAGTATGGTGATATTGCTAAGGTCTCTCTTAACAACAGAGCTGTCTGTGAGAAATTGTGAAAGAAGAAGAAATTTATACCAATTTTATATTGGATCTCACTCTACGAAGCTTACAGACACAGTGTGTGGTGGGTACATAGTTCAGATGGAAGAGGCAGTAAAGTTTTGGGTATGGGGCATCCACTGGGGCCTTGGTCCTGTAGCATCCATGATGTAAAGGAGCCATTCATGCATGACATGGACAGAAATGAAGGCTTGTTTTTCTGAGTTTAGAGTTCAGGTAACCAGGTCAGACAAAAGGACACCAAAAATTATAAAACTGGGAGTGGGAAAGCATCTTAGAGGTCATGTAGTTATTCTGTCATTCTCATTCAATGCAGAATAATAAATTGGTTTCTGAAAGTGAAAGGATATCACAGTTGAGTAATAGACTGAAAAATTAATTGCTGAGATATTTCTTGCCCCTCTTCTTGAATTTTAAAAGGTATTTAAATGGTATTTGAAGTTAGTTATAGTAAATTTATAGTACTTTTCTGTTCCACATGCACTGTCTAATTTGATACTGTAGTCGTTTTTTTTATATAAGTATGGAATAGATTTTCAGAATTTAATGAATTTTGAATTCAAGCATAGTTTCACAAACATTTGGTGATTTGCGCCATCAGGAATAATCACTGTAATTTTTGACTTCACATCTCACCCTCACACGATGGACTTGGCATCTGTTCAGAAAGAGCATGGACCATCCTCCAAAAGATACTTTCCTGTATTATCTGTTCACCTTCCAGTAATCCCATGATACACACGGTGTGGTGGAGCTGCCCAAACTGCTGGACACAAGGTCGTTTCCATGCTGTTCTGGAAGGGAGGACTTACTGGAACCCAAGCCAGGCCCTTCTGCCTCGCTACATTAGCACTGCTGTTGTTTTCAGTCTGTGAAAGGTGTTCTCTCAAGAGTGTGTGAGTGTGTATCTTTCTCCCATGGGGAAGGAGGGCTCAGCTGATAATATGGTTTAAAAATCAGTGGACTTGGAGGTGCTAAATATAAGTAAGCAACTCGTTTCTACCATTGTGATTAATGAAGATAGATTTTCTGATTTCAATGGCATGCATTTTTATTGTGTGTTTAAAAACATTTTATTTTATATTTTTGAAAGTAGAGTGACAGAAATAGCTTGTTCATCCACTGGTTTACTCCTCAAACGATTGCAGCAGCCTGGGCTTGTCCAGGCCAAAGCCAGGACATTGGAGATCCATTTGGGTCCTCACTTGGATATCAGAGGGGTAGACCCATGGGCAATCATTCAGTGCTTACCTGGGCACACTACCTGCCAAGTAAGTGATTAAGGGCTTGTGCCACTGCTCAGAGAAGGGATGCCAGCATCACATATATTGGCGTAACCCACTGTACTAAAACACGGTCAGTATTTTTCTATTCTTTCCATTTTTAAATCGGTGGAATGGCAACAGATATCATTAGGCAATAATGTAAAGACAGTTGCTGATAGAATGAAGAACACAGTTTTGTTGTCTGGTCTCTCTCCCCCCCTCATACTGTGTCTTTATCTGTTTTATGTGGTTTCTATTTCATGATGAATATTACCTGTATTCAGTAATTTTCATGAGTGGTTCAAGCTGGACGTATATATATCAAGTACTTGTAAAACACAATATTGATTTCTGGCATCCCTATCATTTGGAAATTTACTTTTTACATGGAGAAATAAAATACAAAAATACATGCTTCATAGGGGCATTAAAAACTGTCATAATCTTTAAATGAAATATACACATGAATTTTCAGAATATTAACTGGAACATGCTTCTGTGTTTAAAAGAATCCCTAATTCTTGGATTATGTCTCTAAGAATTAGAGATTCTTGTCTCTATCAGTCTATGTAGTCACATTTTTAAGTTATAAGATGGAGGTTTTGTTTTGCTGTTGTGAATTTAAATAGTTCGCCAGTAAGTGGATCACACAAGTCTGACGAAGTTCTCTCAGCCTCGTATTCAGATTTTCTTTTTCTGTTCCTTACTTCTTTTTAAAGAGAGTAAGGCAATCAATACTTTTATCTCTGTGCACGCACAGTAGCGTCTGTAGTTTTCTTTCCCTGTTATACTGGTGCGTGTTTCTGGGGAGAAGCTCTCAGGAGACGGCCTGGATCAACTCAGGATCAGCATCTTGTTCTGCCATCTTCTAGCAGGATCATTGGTTTAAATCACTTGTCTTAACTTCCATTTCCTCTTCTGTAAAGTAGGGTTATTGATAAAACCCCCTTGGTTGTGTTAATACAAAAACTGAATGGGTAATCTTTTTGTTGTAAGAGAGAATAAAAATGTGTGTGTGTTTAAGCTGACTTTCCAGACTTTTTAGCATCTAGTTTGAAGGTCTTGTATGAAGCGTATCTTTTGGCCTGGTTAACCTGTAATGTGTCTCTACTTTTTGAGCACGTCTCTGGGCTCCCACTTGCACACTTTGGTAGGTGTCACTTTCTTCAGCTAGAAAGAACATCTTCTACCTCCTTGGTGACTTTCAGGATGTAGGACAGTCTCAGGGAACTAGAATTGTTCAGTCTGATTTAAAAAAAAAACATAATACTTACTTGATGGCTACATGTCACACACAGAGGTGAAGGTAAATTTAAGGCAATGATGTTTGGACCAACTGTCAAAGGGCCACAAAGCAAAGAGAAGCTGGGTTATTAATATCCATTCAGGAAGGTAACTTATAATCGAGGAAGGATTTCACTTGTTTGGTTGTCTGAATTACCTGTGTAATGACTTCTTTAGGCCCTGTCAATACAAGTATATGCATCTGGGCTATGTAGATATTGGTTGATCTAGTTTTCAAGATGATGGGAATTGTGTATAATTCTTTGATTTTAATTTTTTAAATAGTGAGCCCTTTGATGTGATTGTGAAGTTAAATCCCTAAAAGCATTAATATTCCCTGTCTGAGCTTTAGGATGCTATCTGCTCTGAGAGACAGGCTAAAATATCTTTCCAGGGTGAGTTTGTGTTTTCATCTGCACGAGATGTAAGAACTGCAGTTGCTGTCACAGTTACCACTTCTTATGTAATGCAACAGCTTGAATCTTTGTGTGGGATTCTGGGCATCCATCACTTTAGATATCAAATCATCTGGGCAGATAAACTGTGATATCCAAAATGTTGTATAATATTACAGTTTTGCCATTTATCATGATGAAAGTATGGTACCACCCTTCAGTAAATTCTGGTAGCACGCTTAATTGGATTGAACTCTATATGGTGCCTCCCAAACATTCTACCATAAAGTACACTTGCAGATCTGTGGAATGAGGTGCAGAGCACCTCTAGGAACAGTCAGAGCGGTTCTGTATAGCTGGCACCTAGGAGTAATTGTTGACTCAACTGACTGTTGATGAAACTTAGTTATGACATGGTATTGTTTAGGACCAGATGCTTTGTTTTATTATGTGCTGACAGGTAACATATCAACTGATGTAATCCTTTTAATGAAGTATATAAAACATAGTGAATCAGAGTATTTTCATATGGTGATTTTAAAAGGGTAGGCTTTTAGCAACCAGTAGGACCATAACTTTTTACACTAGTTTCAGTTCAAGAGCAATGTGAAATGTAATTTTTATTTCTTTTCTTCATGCCTTATCTATTAATGCCTTATTCCCTAGGAGCATGTAGGTTTGTTGCTTAATTTTAGACACTAAACTTCCCATTATAATTAATTGACTTTGAATGACTATTGCTTTATAGAAAATTTGAAGTATTTTGTTACCTTTTTTATCATTTTAGTAATAATTCTTCCATTTAGTAGTTTGGATATCAAGGTTTCTAGAATAGCTTCAATAATTGAAGGTAATCACATTAATAGATACAAAAACAGATATAATTTTTGTCATTTGTGGTTTGCTTTTTAAGTAGTTAGTTAAATACAAGTGTATACCCAGAGTCTTAAAAGATGAATTTGTCATTTTCCTGTAAGAATTTTCTTTTTGTCAATGAGTGTCCATGTGTTCCATGTAAATACTGAAAGGATTTATGAGTCTGATACCCCTCTGTCAGTGGTAGTCATGTCTAGACAATTTAGCTTTGCATCCAAAATGCACTGTGATTGCATCATTTGAGCAACCTAAGCTATTTCCTGTCAGCACGTCACATGCTGTCAGCTCATCTTCATGTTGATGCCCTCATAATCAGCCTATGAAGTTATAGTGAAAGCCTACAAGAAGTTTCAGGAATTAGATGACTTTGCAGCCACCACTGTCATGTGGCAGGTTAAGCCACCAGCTTTAAACCCCACATCCGCTATGGGTGGTGGTTCAAGCCCTGGCTCCCTCACTTCAGATCCAGCTACGTGATAAGATTCCTAGGAAAGCATTAGAGTGTGGCCTGAGTGCCTGCTCTTCCTCCCACTGGATGGATTCCAGGCTCCTGACTTTGGCCTACCCCAGCACTGGCATTTGCAGGCCTCTTGGGATTAACCAGTAGATGGAAGAACTTTGCCTGCTTGTCTGTAACTTTGCTTTCCAAATAAATAAATCTTTAAAAAGACCAAAATGGCTTTTTAAATCCTGTGTATTAGTATTATTTGGTTTCAATCCCTTCGAATTGGCTGTGGAGATTCAGAAAAGCCATTTCATGAAGTTTATCTATCACATAACTGAAGCTCTATTTTCTTTTATCTTGTTTTATCTCATTTGTTCATCCCTTGGCCATCGTGGATAATCCATCCTCCATCTCCTCCTCCCTCCTATTTCCCCTCCTTTCTGTTGTTGTTGTATTGCAATAGGTACTTAAAGTTTATTTGTGTACTGTCCTGGAAGGGCGTAAGCTAAGTAGAAGGGGCTTCACCTGAGGCTCATCTGAAACACTTAGAGGAAGAACTACACAATTCTCTTAGGACTGGTGGATGAATTAAGATGGGAAAGGCTTCAGGTTTTCTGCTTTTCCACACCAAATCATACAAAATAATCATAGAATACCGGCTGTGATTATTGTCTGAATGGAAAGAAACAAACAGAATGGTTCAGTGCTCTTCACTTGGGATGATGAATAGTCCATTTTCTTGAGCTATTTTGTGTCATAATCGTGCAGGTGTAGCCTAGGCTCAGTCCCTTCCTGAAGCCTGTGATACCTTTGAAACAATTGCAGGGTTGAACCTTCAAAATGCTTGTTTGGCTTTTTTTTCTTTCTTTTATAGGAATTACTTTCCACTTTACTCTTCTTGATTCTAACATAGTGAAATATCCCAGTGTTTTAGAAATTGTGAAGGATAAAAATAGTCAACATCTTTGAATCTGTTGCTGAACTTTAACATAAAAATATTTTATGTACTTGATTTAAAATTTTAAAACAAGTATTGAAAATATATTTGAAATTCTTTGTATGTGGCAACCTAATTCCTTTATTCTGTCCCTGAATATAAATAAAATACTGAGTTTGGTGTTAATTTTTATAATGCATTTTAAAACAATTTCTGTATGCATAAATCCATAAATAACATGCATTTGTTTTCTAAATTGAGCATTCTGTATGCTTTGTATCATATACTTACTGTAGAAAATGATTTTTCATGCAATAGTATACATTCTAGAACTTATTCATAAATTTTTACTGCTGGTGAGTATTACATGATTAAATATAAATAAAAATCTCTTGTATAGATATACCACAGTTTATTTTTGTATTCGCCTTTTCATTTAGCTATTGCTTTCTAAATTCCTATTATTAAATATTTTAAAATGGAATCTGCAGCGGTTGGTTGGTGCAGTGACCAAGCACTGCTTGGGATACCCACGTCCCAATTCAGAGTGTGTCAGTTCAATCCTGGCTCCACTTCGGATTGAGTATCCTGTTAGTGCACGTCTGGCAGGTAGCAGTTAACAGGGCCCAGCACTGGTGGCAGGTGCGACCCTGCCACCCATGGTGGGGATCTAGATTGAGAGTTCCTGAGTTCCTGAGTCCTGGCTTCTGCCTAGCCCAGCCTCAGCTCTTGTGGGTATTTGAGAAACGAACAGATAAATGAAAGTTCATTCTGTGTGTGTGTGTGTGTGTGTGTGTGTGTGTGCTGAGTATATCCATGCAGCTTTAAAGGCGAGCATTATGATTTATAGAGCCACATCACAGTTTCTGACTTGCTGAAAGTTTGTCGAGCTGGGATATGTAGAAGGGTGCTTCCCTCCACACCTGTTTGTCCCCTTCTCCTTATCCTTGTATTCTTTCACATGCTCCTCAGTATGTTTCTGTCCTTTTACGTCTCCCTTAGAAACCTCATGCCTGTTACTCCATTGTTACAACAAATCCTTTAGCATGTTAGTGGCCTTTGTTTACACAGACTAATCTAGGAGCAGTACGGAGTCTTTCCTGCAGTGAAGTTGGCTTCTGCTCCTGCGATGGCACAGATGCACAGTGCTCACAAGTACACAGTCCATGTCCTGCACACTTGTGTGCAGTCTTCCTTGTCCTCAAGGGAAGTCTCCTGTTTCCCTGAAGATCTGCGTCATGATTTTCAATCACTTTTGTCAGTTTATCTGCAGGTTACTTTCATAAGTTTCTGAGAGTATTCTGTCAAATTTCCCTTTACAAATTGATGGCATACTCATCAGAATGTGTATGCTCTCATTGCCAATTATTTTATGATTGTATAATAACCCATTCATTTTTATTCATGTCTTTGATATGCACTCTGAGTGTCGGCAGCCCATCTTGCTTTTGATTAGAATTTTCCTCTTTCATCTTTGAACTTTCTTTAGTCTTTCTGTTCCCTTGTATTTAGGTGTATCTTTTGAAATGAAGTTTTAACCTCTTCAGAAGGTTTAAGCATATCATCCATGACTTAAGGAAGAGAATAAAGACAGTATTATCTGCTGTTGCTGTAATATGTACAGAATCATACAGTCTTATTTTGTGTTTTCTACTCATTGATTTTTGCAGTGTTTTCCTTTATTATAGAGTCTTTCATTTTTACTTTCAGTTGGACATTATTTTTCTATGCTATGCTTTTTTTCTCTTGTGGGTTGGAAGGTGTAAAATGCTGAATCTTTTCTCCATGGGTTGAAATTCAAAACTATGGGATAAGTTAACACATGAAACTGTTTAGATGTTGTATTTGTATTACTGTTTGGGTTACTCCTGTTACTCAGATATTAGTTTCTTTCATGAAGTTGAATGTTACCGCATGGGTCAGTGCCAACCCTTCAGACAGAAAACGTTAGTGCGCTTTTAAAATCTCAGTTTACCCAGTGGTTTCTTGTTATTTTCTAAGAGAATGATTGCTTTTCTAAATATTGTTAGGAATATTAATGGAGTTATTTTGGAATTTTTTGTCACAGAGCTCAAAAGCAAATTTACTTGGAGTGACTTGCAGATATTTATTTTGTTGCGTTTAGTGTAATGCTTACAGTTCTGTGAATTTCCCTCTGCTCCATTTCCCTTGTATTTTCTTCTCCTAATCTAGTGGACAGTGTCTGGCTTCACCTTGTCTCTGGCCTGGAACACTTCAGTTAGAAACCAGGTCACTGCTGCCAGAGTTGAGCCAGTCACTCAACTCCCAGACAGATGGATCAATTTCCTCTTTCCAGCTCATAAAACACCATTGACGTCCTATATTTTTAGGTCCAAAGGACCATGTACGTAACACTGCTGGGGAGGTTTGGTGCAGAAATTTTTCTTCTTGAGCTGTGAATCTGACTCAGATCCTCAATATAGTTGTAAGTCCTTTTCAATTCTGTCACCCCGGAGGAGTTGTGTGAACACATAGCCACCATCTGTGAAGCAAGGTCTCACTCGCCACCTCCCATTTCTGTCCACTGACTTCCTGGAATAGAATGCTATTTTGGAGGCCAACTCTGCTTTTGTTTTGTTTGCTGTTTATATCTGATCAATCACACTTATGTTGGAGTACCATGATGTGGGGTGTCTAAAAGCAGGCATATGGCATTAGTCCAAATGTTTAAAGCATCAGTTAAGATGCTCAGCTGTCATCTCTGAGTGCTGGGATTGGATACCAGGCTGGGGCTCCTGACTCTGCCTCTTGGCGAATGCAGATCCTGTGCAAGTTGGACTTCACATATTTGGGTTTCTGCTCCCATGTGGGAGATGTTGGTTAAGTTTCTACTTCCTCATTTCTTCGTGACCCAACCCAGGTTGGGCATTTGCAGAAGAAAAATCCTTGGATACGAACTCTCTCTTTCATCAATCTGTCCCTTACGTTTCTTTGCTTCTCAAAGAACTAAATAAAATGTGTTACTTACACTGCCATTTCCACTAAAATGCTCTGTTTCTTGTTTAACTCAATTTGGATTTATTTTCCATAGTTTTAGCCCAGAGGACCGAGCTGATAAATATATATATATACATATATATATGCATGCATTCTTAATAGTTTCTCAAGGAGTTTTCACCTTTATCATTGATTTATGGTTTCAACACTTTACAATAAGAGTCGAGACTACTTTGGAAGTTTAGAAAATTAAAAGCTAAATAGAGTGAATGACCTGTAGGGTGCAGCATGCTGGTTGTAATAGGACCAGGAGTAATAATTACCTTAATATGTAGTTTTCAGAACAACAAACTTAAAAAAGCTTATGAACTTCGCACAAATTATTCTAATCCTATATTTGGTCAGATCAGCTTGTTATCTGTGTTTTCACTCACTTTTTAAATATTATATTGTCTAATTTTAAAATTTCAATGTATTTGTTTTGGAAAGGAAGACATCTATCTCTAGTTTGATCATCTATAGTTTTATAAATAATATTAAATAGACAACTAGTACCTTAAAAATTGTTCATGTCTGTCACTTAAATTCATTTCAGTCACCAGTCTGATAACCTTTAGAAGATCTGCGTTTGTCTGTATCTTTCCTTTGCCTATATTAGCTCCAAGGATTTAGCCCTGCAGTCATCTGCATGGTTATATAACACTGCAAACGTTTTGAGTATGGAATAGAAGGGAAGATCTTGTCCATCTGTCTGGGTTCATTCTCTTCCTAACAAAGTCTCATTCAACTGGCCAAAGAAGGAATTGGAAGCAGTCAGTACACCCATCATTTCTAGCTACATTGCTCCTGCAGACACTTGTAAGATATGTGTGACAGCGTCCTCACTGCTTGACGACGCTCCTTCTCCCCTTTGATGGAGAAGTGAAGGCCTGCGTGTATTCTGCTGTCACACACTTGAATCCACATGTGATGGTGTAGCACACGTCATGATTACGGGTGGTATCGTCATCAGCAGTGAATGGGACAATCTGAAAAGCAGAGATGTTTTGTTGATTTCTGCTTTTAAGTGATAAATATTTAGTGTTATGGAGATATTTTTTTGATACAGAGCGAACGAATTTGGGATTCACAGAGATGTTTGGGTACAAGTGGTCTTAGACCCAGGGCTGGGCTGCAAGCCAGTATGCTGCAGTGGGAACCACGGGCCTATTTGTTTTCAGTCTTGTACCATCTACTCAAACCTCCATACGGTGATAGTCATCTTTACAAAGTCAGCAGTATCCCACCAGAGCTGCCCAGATTTGAAAAGGAGATTCTCAAAGACTTCTTTAAATCTCACTACAGGGGTTCTGTTGTGGTGACGGCTTTGGTTCCTTCCATATGTGCTATTTGCTGCTACTGGTGGTGGTGGTGTGTGAGAGAGAGGGAGAGAGAGAGTGAATGAACAGATGGATGAGTGAATGATGTGTTATCGTGAGTTCTTTTCAAAAAGGTCCTTCCACAATCCTCAGTTGTTTTGTGTTTCCTCTTCGCTCACGTGTCTTCGCTCCGGATAATCTTCTTGGAATCACGTGCACTCTTTGGTTTTGAATCTAAGTGCATAAGAAGTGAATCCCAGGGCCGCCTGGCCGCACAGGAATGGGGTCAGATTAACCTCCCAGGCATGATGTCAAGCATTTTGCTCAACCTCTCTTGATGCGGCTTTGCTTAAAATGAAAATGCCCTTCTTATTATCAAAAGCAGATATCAAACTGGGTCCCTCACTTACTGCTCTAACCAGATTGATCCTCTGAGGCCACTCAGTCTCAGCAGCAAGGTATATGTTCTTATGTGCTAAATACTTCATTAACAGCATTTAGGAGATTGCTACTAAAAATGAGCTAGGACCCTTCATTTTAATTCTTTTTGTTCAGCCACTCATCTCCTTGAAGATATCTAAGTTGTGAATATGCTAATTCTGTGCTCATTAAATGTGTTTAGCCAATAAACACATCTGCTATGACCCTCAGGGGTGGTGTTAGGCAAAGTAAGAGCTTATCACTTTTCTGAAGGAATTTTTATTACAGGCGGTTGGTTGGATGTTGTTTCCATTTGGACAGAGTTTCCCTAAGCAGAGCAAGCCCGTAGGGGACTCAGTTGGTGGACACTGGTAGCTTTTGAGTTTGATTCTCAGGTTAGATCTGATGGCTTGATAGACGTCTCGTGCACCCGTAAGCGGATTGTGAAGTGCATCTGAGCCGTTTCACCACGTTATGTCACTGACCACGTGGGACACAGGAAAATGTGCACAGCTCAGTTTACCTTCAGTCCCAGGGAAATGTATTTACCGCTAATCCTTACACTGAGGATTTTTTTAATCTTGTCGGAAGGATAAGGAGATTCTCAGGGTAAAGTTATCAAAACAGATTATAAATGTTGGTGGATCCTG
Source organism: Ochotona curzoniae (assembly GCF_017591425.1). Lineage (NCBI taxonomy): Eukaryota > Metazoa > Chordata > Mammalia > Lagomorpha > Ochotonidae > Ochotona > Ochotona curzoniae. Next base: position 28,252,614 of record NW_024464918.1, read on the forward strand.
CAATTCTGAAAATGTAAATGCACATTTCTCAGTGATTTAAGTTGGTGCTTCCCCCATCTAACAGCTTCATATCATGTTCTGTTACTCCCCAGCAGTCAATGCCAGCCGTTAAGGCAGTTTCCTTGAAAAGTGGACAAGAGTAGTATTCTGGATAATTGAAATACAGATTGATGATTCACATCAAATGCTTATTTCCACACTTTTTCCACTGGGATTTGCTTACCTTCCTCCAGGACTGTGTAAAATACAGGAGGGGATTCAAGGAAGCAATTGTTTGGTTGCAGTTGACAGGAAATTTGTTCGGCTGAATAAGATCACAAGTTATACCTGGAATGGTTCGTTAATAGTTGGTTTTTTTTAAAAAAATTTTCCCACTGCACAAAGCCGGATAATCTCTGCCGACATCTGACCAGTCGGGACTGTCAGATGGGAGAAGTGGTGGCAATTACGAATGCTGTGAGTTCTGGCAGCAGCACAGGCTTGGGCGCCAGCACTTCACTGTGAAGAGCGGGTGACACTGATTGCAGTTTGTTCTGCTGCTGTATTGCTGGAAGTGTATTTGGCACCTCGACTAATGACAGGGCGGAAGTGCTTGGTTGAGAATTCTTATTTGAAGATGGGGCAGTGCAGGTTCTGATACACATTTCTGCTCCCTGGGCCTTCCAGCTTCCCGACAAGAACAGCAGACCTTGGCGAGCACGTGCTGTGGGCTTGAAAATCCATTTGACCTGTTTCATCTACTAGCTCACTTCACTTGTGCTTGAGCTCCATGAAGCCAGCACCCCTTGTCTGCCTTTCAGACAGGGACAAGGAGAGTTCAGCGAAGGAAGTCCCTTGCTTGGGTTGACTCTAGTGGGTCTGACTAAAGAAGCACTTTCCCAGTTTCTTGGGTTAAGCAATGAAGCAGCATTCAAGAGGCAAATCTGTACTATCTGTATTCTCTTCTGCCATCTGTTGGGACCTATTTTTTTAAATAATGTCCATTTTCAATCAAGTGTTTTTGAAAGGAGAGGAGAGTATATGTGTGCATTTATTTCTAAGTATTGATATGAAGAGCATGTTTTAAACATTTCTTGATTTCCACGCCCGTGTGACAGCTTTATGAATCTACATTTTTTTGGCATTATTGGGAACTATTCCATGTATATTTAATTGAGAAATATTGTTGACTTTTAGCCTATCGACTATTGTATTTTAAAGTGTTTTAATTAGAAAATTTAATAATCGGTGCATAGTGACATTCATTAGATTATTTTGGTAGTATTTTGCATTCAGAGTTTGTAATTCATGGTTAGCAAAAATGTTTCTTTTTCTTTTATTAAAGATTTTTTTTCTTGGAAAGTCAGATTTAAAGAGGAGAGATTGATTCTCATATTCCCAAGAAACGAAAGTTACCAGCACATCGTGTTTAGTGCTAATTCAATGTATTAATGAATCGGGGATGCTGAAGAGCTTATTCAAAGCTGCATGTTTTCTGTTTCTCTCCTACATATTCAGCATGATGGTTGGGGAGTAAAAACAGTAACTGAGGAAACAATATGAGGAGGCAGTTGTGCCCTTTCTCCGCCCTTCCTTAAGCTGGTGCCTTGAGTTTTGCAAATAAGGAGAAACTCTCATTCGTTTCTGTTGAGCGTTCTTAAAGTAGCTAATGAAGGGACAAGTGCGTCAATGAGCAAAGTGATGTTTTAAGCTTTTGCCTTTTTATTGCAAGTGTAGACACCTCAGTGACGGGGGGGCATGTTGTCAAAGGTATAGCGGGGGGGGGGGTCGCTGAGCATGAGTAGCAACCTTGCATTCCCAGATTGAGTACAACCTCTCAGGCCCTGGTCTCTGTCTTCCGGAGCTTAGAATCCTGCAGGCTTAGCATCTAGAGATGGCTCAGTTCTGATGTGACTTTGTTTTGGTGCGTTGTCTGGTACACATGACCTCCTCATGTATTTTCCTTGGGTTGGCTTGGCCCATGGCACATTATGTGTGAAGAACAAATCTGCGGGGGAAAAAATCAAATATTTGAAGGTGACTCCTGTTTACAGCAGTCACTCTACAGTGCCACACCACTTGGGATATTTTCTAAATCAGTTTCTGTAATGTGGTTGGCTGCCACTTGCTTTTTTTTTTTTCTCTCTTAGAACTGATCCCATTTTACAAATAATTCACTACAGAGAAATGATCAAATCATGTCGGCCGATGCGTCCATGTTTATTTCTTGGGAATTTTCAGTGATGTCCTGTAGTTTTCTTTAGGATACGCGCTTGGTGAGCTTTCCTAGAAGTTGATTGGTCTGTGCTTAGGACGTGTGTCTTCACTCACCGTGTATATTCCTCCAAGAGCACTTGTCTCATAGACCCTTCACCTGTTAACTAAGCATGTGTGAATTGACGTCAGTGGACTTTCTGTTCCCTCATGCCGATGTGTGCCATCCCATGCACAGCCTTTTGCACCTTACTCAGTGTGGTGTACACTGGAAAAACTGAAGTATATATGGTGTTTTAAAAGCTTCTGATTTCTTTTTTTAAACAGAAGATACATAGCCACCCCCCATCTTTCCACATGGTAAAACCTGGAAACAGTTTTTCAAGCAGTTATTGAGAGCTGGAAATCAGGATGTACCCAAGAAGTCATGACCTTTCTAGGAGTTTGGATAGCACTTACCAGCATTTCTAAGAAATATGCAGATCTGGAATATTTGGCATTTGAAATATACACAATTTAAAATTTATTAGAATATTTTGAATATTAAAGTTAGTAAGTCATCACTGCAAACTAACATTACTTAACCATCACTATTCTGGCTGTCTTCTGATTTTTATGTTTAAATTCCATAGGAGAAAATTAATATACTAATAGAGTTTCATCAATATTTTCTCTGTTATAGGTTGCAAAAAATAATTTAAGGAAAACTTACCGTGTTTTTTAAAATTTAAATACCATAATGTCAGAATTAGTAGGTTGCTGTTAAAACAGTCACATTTGTTAAGAACAAATCTAGTTTACATTTTGACTGTTCCTTTTTATATGTAGACTGCCAGAATTTGTGTAGTCATTAAATGCAACAGAGATTCATACATGATAAATTAAGAATGAGATATCAGTTCATTAATTATTTCTCCCTAGGAGTTGGCCTGTGACGCATAGACCCATTGAAGGACATTCTTTTTTTCTGTTTCTAAATTGTAAACCAAAGAGATTTCTCTTGTCTCAGTATCTTTCTAAAAATGGTAAAATATGAATTTATTGCCTGTGAAACTGGGTGCTCCCTGGAACAATCACATATGTTTAAACCTCCTGTCTACTCAGGATAATAGCATATATGTTAGATTTGTAAGCTGCATTTTCCATTTCTAGATAAAACCCGAAGGGTTTCATGATCAGTCAACTGTTAAATTAGAGTGAATTTCCTATATGAAAAATTTCTGGTATGTCATATACTGGAGATGTATTGATGTGTTTTTGCAAACACTAGTTTTCTGTATTCAGACCTTTTTGTTTTTGTTTTTGGCCACATATTTATAACAGTATTTTTTTAAAGTTTATTTGTGTTTTGATGGAAAGGCAGGGAGAATGATCTTTCATTCACGGTGGGCACATAGCACCTAAAGTCCTTGCTTTGCATGTAGCAGGGATCCTATCCTATCCCATCCTGGTGCCTGTTCCCTTCCAGTTCCCTGCTTGTGGCCTGGGAAAGCAGTTGAGGATGGCCCAAAGCCTTGGGACCCTGCACCTGCATTGGAGACCTGGAAGATGCTTCTGGCTCCTGGCTTCGGGTTGGCTCAGCTCCAGCCATTGCAGCCACTCAGGGAGTGAACCATCAGAGGGAAGATCTTCCTCTCTGTATCTCCTCCTCTCTGTATTTCTGCCTTTCCAATAAAAACAAATAAATCTTAAAAAAAATAATCTCTAAGTGGCCTTACAGAAGCTTGTGGGAAATTGTTTTAACAGAAATTTATTTTGATGCATTTTTTGAAATTTATTCATAGTTTCTCATATGTACTTTTCACGAGCTATTCAAAGACATCTCATAAAATTTGTTTTTTCTATGAGTAGTTATTTTAGGAACTTCAAATTTTGTTAAAAATGTTTCTTTCATTTTGTTCAAGAGAGACATGGCATTTTTGTAGCTATTGATTTTAATTACATTTCTAATTCTTCCACCATAGCTCAATTGAATAGCAGGTGTCAATCAAAGTGGCATATTAAACGAATGAAAATACTGTCTCCAGCTAAATGAAAGGCAAGTAGAAAATTTTGAGTGATGAATCTCAACACTTAGAAAGTTTGTTCTAAATGTCTATTTTAAAATATAATAAAATAATCATTTGATATCATTACCTTTTTCTCAATCTAAAATTGAAAAGTTGGAACTGAGCTGAGAGACTCACTCATTGACAATACTCATTGCACAAGCACTGAAATAAGAGATAGGAACATTAATAGCATGTAGTTCTACCCATTAATATGTTCACAGTATAGTACTAGAATGTAAAAGAAGGTAAGAAAAGAACAAATAAATAAATGGAAATAAAATAATTTGCTATTTGAGTTAGAGGTAAATCAGAAGATTAAAGATAATACGTTGAGTTTTATGAAATAGTGATGCTGGTACTATCCGAGAGGTGTTAAAATCAGTGTGGTTCAAATAACTGAGACAAGTATTATTTCATTATCTGAGTACACAAAGAAGAAACGAACAATGAACCGACAGGCTGTGACAAATCCTGCCGAAATTGAATATGAGCGATGTATCCCAGAACATCAGCAAAATTGTGCATTTTCATAATAAAGCAGTCAGTGAAATATAGCTTGTATTTATTTGTCACAAAGAGTGAGCTTTATGGAAATCCTGGAGAATTTCGGCATGTGGTGATGGCAATGCCAGCAGCGGCCGTGGACAAAGAGGCAGGTCAGCTTCCAGGTCATGTTGTGCTTCTCTGCAGAAAGTGCACTTGCTGGGGTCCTGGTAGTTGCAGTGGAAGGCAGACTGTTGCTCTATCCCATTGCCATTCATGACAGCCCTAGAAATTATTGTAAAAGGGTAGTTGTGACATGCAGTGTTTAACAGAGATGTGGTTCTGTGGGGTGGGCCCATGATTTTGTTGCATGTGCAGGGATGGATATGAAGATATTGAGGATGCTACTTGGTAGTGGTTGTTGTAAGAATGTTGCCTGTCACGGTTCGTGGCATGCAAGAGGTGAACATGGATTTGCCCTTCTGCTTCAGCGGCCACACCCAATATTCTTTTTCCTGAAACTGTCTGCTTCCTGTGTCTAGATGTTACAGGACCCCTCCATTCTTCCTGTCTCTCCTTCTGTTCTTACCCCACCCTCCTCAATCCTTCTCACGGCCCAGCCATCTTTCCCTTTCTGTTCCCCACCCCAGTTCTTCTTGCCAATCTCCTCAACCCCACAGCTTCAAACAGCAACTCAACAGGAATAACTCCCAATCATGTCCATTCAGCCCAGATGTTTCCCTGGGTGTTTGCTCATCACCTTAGAATCCACTTGTCAGAAACAGATCTTGAATCTCAGCACGCAGACAGGTAGCTCTCTTGCTCCATTAATCCCCATGTCTGTAAGTCGCTCTCTCCATTGTCTTACAGTCATTGGGCCAAAACTCGGTACCCTGTTCCTGTTTTATCCTTTACCTCACACATCACATCCTGTCCTTTGGAAGGTCTTGTCAGATCTTTCTCCAAAAATATCAGCTATTCCAACCTCCTGAAAAGGATTGTAAGAGTTGTTTTTACTTATATAGGGTAAACAACTTTCCCGTGTTTTACAATATGAATTTGTGAGCATAGTGGTAATTCTCCCCCTACTGTCCCTGTGTCACCCATTCTTATCTTCCCGTTAATCTGCCCTTGCGTGAATTCCTGAGGATTTGCCCCGTCTTGTGCATTTCTGTAGTTGCTGTTCCTCAGAGCAGCAAAATAATGCTTTGTCTTTAAGTACAGGGGTATCTGTAGGACCTTGTGTTGAAAATGTGTGTAGCTCCCTTTTGGCACCAGAGGCTCCGTCTTTGCCTTGGTTGTCCAACTTGTGATCAACAACACACCATGGTTTCTTGTCTCATCTCGTCTCGAGACCTGTTCTCTGATGGGTTTCTGAAGCAGTTGCCTAGGGCTCTGCCATATGAGTGTTTTTTTCTGGTTTGTTTTGTTTTTTGCTTTTCTAACCTTTCTGTTTCTTGAACTCTGCCAACTCATCCACCTTTTGTGAACTCTTGCACATGGGATACTCATTGTTGTCTGTTTCTATTATTGGTCCCATTTCATTTGTCAGCTTTTTCACAAATACCTTCGCTGACCCCTCAAACTGAACCTCAGCAGTCCACATACATCTCTCCCTCCGATGACTACAAATAGCTTCCTGGAACAGCAACCAAGGAGGCTTCTACAAGTTCAAGAAAAAGTGAAAAGTATACTGTGATGTTTAAAGTTCTGAAATCCATGCATGCAAGGAGTTTTCAAAAATTTCACAGACATATATATAGTATGAACAAACTTTGTGATTCCAAATTTGCATCAACATACATACTTATCTTTTAATTACAGATCACTTAAAGTATCCCTGCATCTCTCCCAATATTGCCAATAATTCCTTTATGACACAGCTGTAGGACCTCTTATCTTTCTGTTTTGTTGTTGTTTTATGTTTTGTGACAGTGTCCTCCTGTCAACCACAACCTTTAAAAAAAAAACAAAAACAAAAACCACGGTTTCGTTTGCCCTGTCATAACTGAGGACTTCGTATTCAGAAAGAACAGTGGCACAAAGCAAAAGTGCTACAGCAGTTTGTCCTTCCGCCTTCAGAGACTTTAGAAATGTTCCTGAGAAATAAAAATAATATAGTAATAAAGCCCTAGAGAGTTATAGAAATGGCCGTGCTCATTATTTTTGGATGTTCTGTCTTATGTGAGCAAGGCTTGCCAGTACTAGGTTTTACCTGTTTTAAAGATTCGTTTATTTTGTTGAAAGGCAGATTTACAAAGAGGGAAGGCAGAGAAAGAGGTCTACCATATGTTGGTTGACTTCCCAAAAGACCACAATGGCCAGAATTGATCCCAGGCAAAAGTGGGAACCTGGAGCTTCTCCTGGCTTTCCCAGGTATGTTCAGGAGCCCAAGGACATGAGGCATCTTCTGCTGCTTTTCCAGGTCACAAAATCAGGGAGCTGGACAGGAAATGGAGCAGTCAAGGCCGGCACCCTCACCTACATAGGATGCCAGCACTGCAAGGCAGAGAGTTGGACTGTTGAGCCACTATGCTGACCCCAACAAGTCTACATTTTTAGACATCTCTATTTCAACAACTTTTAACTTTCTTTAAATCTCATAATTTTAGTTTAATTTTTTTTCCTTAAAAGGCTAGATATCAAAATAAAATTTTGATCTGTGGAAACTTAATGTTGGTACCTTGACAGGATTTGTATGAGGACAATGAACAGTAATGCATGCTCTTCACTCATAATACAACTCTCCTGTCTTGGAAACAGGACCGATGCTTGCGTAACTCCCATGGGAAGTGATATGAATTTGTGCTTTGACTGCAAAAAACATTTTACTATTTTCCCGTTTGTGGAATATTCCATCATGCAAAAAGGGTGCTGGCATGCTCGTTACTTTAAGTTGGAGGGGGAAATGAGTCCCAGTGCTCTGATTCCCCAGTGAGGAGAAATGGAAGCCAAGGGACGTGGAGGGTGTGCAATGGTAGCTGGTTCCCCGATGCATCACTTCCCTTCCTGGATTTTCATTCTAGATGTGGATTCTGCCCTGTCCTAGTCATCCCCATCAGGAGTTTTGGGGAGAGCAGGACTAAACTGGGTATGGCTCAGTGTAATTCTGACACTGCGAACCCTGGGATTACAGTATCTGGAGTCTGATAACCAGTTTCACCTTTGATTCACTGTGGGCTTTGGGTTTGTTACTCAGTTTCTTCTTTTGTACAATTAATTACCTACCTCGTTGCGTTGTTGTGAGCATCAAATGAGGTAGTGTATCTCCATTTGTTATATTCACACATCACTATTGTTACCTTCTACCAGTAACATCTTTCCCACATGGTCAGCCCCAATGGTGATATGATGATTGGTTTTCATTTGGAGCATGAGTAATCATATCAATTGGTTATGGATTGGCTAAACATTTAAAACAATGCTTTTCAGTGAAGGTCAATGCAGGTTCTACAGGCAGGATGCAGACTCTTTTTTTTTTTTAAGATAAATTTATTTTTATTACAAAGTCAGATGTACAGAGAGGAGGAGAAACAGAGCAAGATCTTCCTTCCAATGATTCACTCCCCAAGTGAGCACAATGGCCGATGCTATGCCGACGCGAAGCCAGGATCCAGGAACTTCCTCCAGGTCTCCCACACGAGTGCAGAGTCTCAAAGCATTGGGCAGTCCTCAACTTCTTTCCCAGGCCACAAGCAGGGAGCTAGATGGGAAGTGGAGCTGCCGGGATTAGAACCAGCGCCCAAATGGAATCCCGGTGCATTCTAGGCGAGGACGTAAGCTGCTAGGCCACGCTGCTGGGCCCAGGATGCAGACTCTTAACATTTAAAATTTGGTAAATGCCAATATAAATTTTGTCAGATCTGTACACTAAAAATCTAAATTATTAACGAATTTAGATATATTAAGTAGATCTATTTAATCTCTATGCATCATTATCATGTATGACTTTGTACCTAAAAATGAGCGTGTACCTGCATGCCATATACCCATAGGATTTTAATCTTTTGTAAATATCAATCTAATGCTTGTGCAGTGAACATTCTTTAAAAAGGGTAAAACCTGTGGTGTTCTTCCTTGAGGGGCACAACCTGTGCAAGCTGTGTCCTAGGTGGGAATGCTTTCCAGAGAGGCCGCTTGCTCTCCACATGCACAGTTGCTGAAACAATGCTTGGTCAGGCACACAGCATCCCCTGGTCGGTGGAGACTTCTCAAACCTGTGAACCTGAGAAAATGAAGAGATAGCTTAGACTCCGCTTGTCTCCTTCTCCCCGCAAGAAGTGTTTCCGCTTAGCTTCAGGTGAGTCAGAGACTGTCACGGCTATCGAAGGAAATGTTACTCAAGAGCAGAGCTTTCCATGCTGTGTGTTCTTTCCAAGGGTGTGTTCGATTTCACTTGGATATTTCTTTTTCCACTGAAAGGGGCAGCCTCGCCTTGTGATTTCCATGTGAGTACTGTGCTCACGCCTCCTGGCATGCAGCTGAGCCAGGCACTTACTTAGCTCTGTGATGTTGGTCGGCACATCCTCTCTACGCCTCACTTACATCATGGGGAAACAGAAATGAGGAATCCCTAATTCTGAAAGGTTAAGAGCTGCTCCTGGTAATAAAGTCTAGTACATGTTAGTGAAATAAATTAAGCAGGAAAAGTTAATGCACTGTTTGGTTTTAGTTGTCTTCTGTTATACATTTAGGTCATATTTAGGAGAATGAAGAAGCATGACTATCCAGGGATTTTTTTTTCAAGTAATGTCTATAAATTCAGTGACTTTTTCTCTTAAAATAAGTGGCTTTGCCGTAGTGCCCTGATCCATTTGAAGCCTTGTCCGGTTTTTCTGGACCGTGTACCATATTTTTCAGCTGGAGTTTTCGGTCACTGAGAGGGAAAGTCAATTCAGGCATCTCTGGCCGGGCTTGCTTTTGGGGAGCAGTGCTGCATTGTTGCTACGTGGAGTGGTTAGGACCCCGTCAGCCCCGAGGGAAGCGTGCTGTGGGAAATATTACTGACAAGGTGGTCATGGTCTTGACCTCATCCTTCAGTGAAGGAAACCAGAGAAATTATTGACGTGGTGTTTCTGGATTAGTGCAGTGCTAGAATCCCAGAAACCTCAGATCCAGAACCTACGCTCTTCACCACTCTGTGGTTTTTACATTTCTTCCAGAAACTTTAAGACCCTAATTGGCCAGTACAAGGGCTAATATTTGTGCTTTGGATATCATAAAGCAGGTTGAATGTACTTATCTTGAGGCTGGAAGAGTTTCAAGGTTCAGATGTGTATGAATTGTGGAATATTTGCATCAACCTTACTAGGGATCTCTGCTGTGCTTGTTCCACCTTGGGAATGGTGCGGGTCAAAGTCCCTAAGCATAATATCTGAAATCAGTTACTCCGAAATCCAGCCACACACACACCACCACCATCACCACCATCACCACCAAAAAAAAATGTTCTTTGGGGCAGTTTGAATTTCAGGTTTTCTGATGAAGGGTGTTCAACCTTTCCCAGGTTCCCCCAAACTGAGTAAGTACTGCAGGCACAGTTGGCAGACGGTAGGTGCCCGTTGGGGAATAGCAGCCTCCGGCCGGAGTTGCTCAATAGATTGCTTCTTTGACTTGTGATAAGTAAAGGAGACAGTGGGAAGGCCTAGTTCTCTGCAGACGTGTCCCCTGATAAGCAGCTCTCCACGGCTTGTTCAGCAAGGGCTCAGGCAGCATGCATGATTGTGAGGCAGAGGGCAGTGGGAGCGCCTTCCCGGCACAGGCAGCGTACATCTTCACACATCGCGTTTCCTAGAAGCCTGACCCAGTGGTTTGTCAGCTTTCCTCCTCTGTGGTGGTGTGGGCCTCGCAGTGCTGTGTTACATGGTAGGTCGTTCTGACACAGTCTCTGCGAGACACGCTCATGCAGACACGTGGTTTGAGATTATCTGCCCGTGTTCTTCAGCCCCCTTCATGCCTGCATCCTACTCTCAGGGTTAAACATGTTTGTACCCATGAACTTGGTTGGCAGTGCCCACAACAGCATTACTCAACGCCAAACAGAAAGATTCATACCTCCCTCAACTGATGATGGGAGGAACAAATACAACGTATCCATACAACAAAAACTATTAACAGCAAAAAGTAACCCATTGACAGCACACACTTTTACAGCCTACACTCGGGAGCTAGCACAGATCCAAAGTCTAACACGTAGTGCATGCAACGGCTCATCCGTGGAGTCGGAGCGAGATATCAGTGGCCAACAGTAGGAGCTGTACTAAGGACTTACTGTATCTTTTTTTTGCCATGACAAACGTGCAAAAACCAGGCCCGTGACAACTGTAGCACAAAAATGCCAATCCAGTGCTATTTACTGCAAAAGGGATTCTGAGCTTGAAAGGATGAATTTTATCATATGCCAATTGTGCCTCAATAGCTTTATTATAAAAGGGACAAAGAAAATCATCATGGCCTATAGAGAAAGTGGAGAACATAGCTTGGTGATGAAGATAAAGAAGACTGAATGTCAAGTTTTTAAGCATCTACAATCAATCATAAGTGTTAGATTTATTGGTCCTCTGAATCTTACTGAGCAGAAGATAGAAGCACATTTTTAAACATCTAGCACAAAAAATTGGCAATGAGATCAGATGCTTTATTTATTTAGAATTCTGTACTGACCTTTTTTCCCATGGCTATGATACACTGAATATGTAACTTTGAAAATAGATTAGACCTTCATACTTCATTTAATTTTTGTATCTTCAAATGAAAAATTTTAACCTAATTTTTTATGTTCTGCCCTTTGATGTTCACCTAATTCTGTTTTATGAGATGCAATTGGCATTCATTTATCATTTCTTCATATTGTAGAGAAGACAACAGAGATCTGAAGGTTTAGATAGCGGGCTGTGCTTCACACTCAGTGTTTGCGAATGCTGTTTGTTATGCGACTTTCACCCTGCTTTCCCTGTTTGAAATAGCAAGTTTCATCAGGGCTGTTGAGTTCTGTGGAGGCAATGGTACATCTGGTAGCTTGGTTCTCAGGCTGTCACGTTACTGTACTTTGCAAGGTTGTTTTCCTGCCCTAGAGCACACCAGAACTGCATGTAAGCAGTCAGGGCTGAGCGTGTGGCCCGGGACTGATGTACTAGTCCCTCCGTGGAGATAGGAGTGCTCACACGTATTCACACAGGACACCTGTTTAGAAAGTGTTTCTGAATGCTCACTTGTCATTCCTGGCTTCGAGCTTTGTAAAAACAAAAAGAGAAAGAAAATAAATAGGAAAAAAATGTATTATATGTGTAATAGATTATTTAACAAATGTGCTGGCTGACCAAATATCAAAGTGAAAAAGAGAGAGAGAGATCCACTTTGCTGCCTTTATAAACAAGGTGTGTTTGGGCTCTGAAGTAGCTCCAAGTTTCTCATCCCAAGGAATGCCCTGAATGACACAACTCCGTGGATCTCAGTGCTTTTCTTATAATTTAACAATCTGCCTGTTAAAGATGTGTCTAAGCTCCATTCTCTCTCTCTTTTTTCGTTTAAAACGTGAAAGGTATGTCAGAGTGCTCTTTTAAGTAGTATCTCTATTCCTAGCATACTTATTTTTCTGAATTTATATACCCTGTCTGTTACCCTTTGTTGGGGCCTGCATTTCTTCTCAAAGCGACATGGGCGCCATAATCACTTCCTGGTTACCCTGGGGGCTCATACTTCCTATGTGTGACTACGGGGATTTCCTGGAAGGCAGAATGTCAAGCCTGGATACTTGGCTTTGTGTATGCCACCCTCTCGTTTTTACCTGGTGGAAGCAAATGTTGGTATCTTTCTGGAAAACTTCAGGAAACTGTGTAAGCAACTCTCTGATCCCATTTGTTTCTAGGGTAGTTTTGTTGTTGTTGTGAGATGCAAATGGGCTGAGTGAAGTAGACTTAATGTAAAGCACGTGGTTGGCATGTTTGTAGACCCTCGTTAGAGCTTTCTGCGCATGGGCTGAATACTGCTTTCTATGTCTGCTGCATGTTGCTTGCCAACTCCACCGCCGTGCTTTGTCACGGTTCAGGAAGTAAGTCAAGTTTGTTGAACTCTGTTCTGTGCAGGTGAGAGAGGAGAAAAGATTAAAAAAACCCATTAAGTCCCCTCACCCCAAATGGGTGATCTTTCAATGTCTCTCTGGAAAAACAGACAACCAAAAACTTTTAAAAATTGTTTTATGAAATTGTGTATAAATCGTTTCCATCCCACATTAAGCGTCTATATCGTCTTTTTTCCCTTTATTTTTTTATTACATTTCATTTTATGACATCATTTCATAGGCTCTGATGTTCCCCCAATCTCTCCCCCTATCTGTGAGGAAGTGGGTCGACACAGAAGGCTCCTGCCCCAATCTTTCATTGAACTACTTGGGGAACCAAATCGCAAGAATGATGTTGCATGGACTTTGGCAGCTGTGTCCCATAGCGATGTTCACCAGCCAATGCCCAATTTTCAGGAAGCAACAATGTGGCTCAAATACAGAAGTCAGTACATTGCTGGGTCAAGGATATCATAAAGCACACAGTCCTGTGGTCTTGGACCATTGCCCGACTGCAGACCCTCCTTTAGTCATTGATCTTGGTCTTGAACTTTGACCAACTAATGGACTGTTTCCCGAAGAGTCTGCCTTTGTTCTCCAACACCATATCAGATCACACTGTTAATGTTTTACAAGCTGCCGGCAACCTTGAACACAAAAGCAGGAAGCTGATTTTCAGGTAGGAAAAGGGTTACTTCCAGGCAACTGATACGGGATACAGACACCCTAAATATTAGGTTAACCAGCTGTGCACAGCAACCATTGCTAAGGTCCTTTGATGCATGCATCTCTGTTTCTCATTCTCTGCAGTCCACTCGAGTGCCAGCCCCAGGTCACTTGGTCGTTCAGTGATTACCTTCCTCCCATGTTCTGGTGTCTGTTTCAGGATCAGTTCATTGACTTCCATCTCTCTCTCTCACCTGGATGATCTGTTTCCTTCTTGATCAAATCTGTATGTTCGTGATGACAGAAGCTTCATGGAATAGAATCTGTGCTGAATGGTAGATTGTGAGAAATAAGTCTCCCAAATCCTTTTTCTAGCTAGGCTTTTTCTAAGTATTTGGGTCCCCGCTTGCAAAAACACAGACGTCAAATATTTTACTCTATGATCATCATAAAGATGTAACTGATAATATAAGCTGATAGTGAAGATTTACTTGAAATAATTTCAAAGAGTGTTCTTAGAATTTAAAATAGACACTCTCATCTTTATATCTTTGGATAAGAGTTGATGTTTTAAAACTGATGAATCTTGGGGTATAATAAGTTCCCTACTTATTTTTTATATAAAATGACTCCAAACAAATGAATCATCATGATGCCAACTCAAGACTTTTTTATCCCTGGGAATGTGACTAGTATTGTCCCTAGACAGGATTTACTTGGGATTTCTGCAGAGCTCAGCGAGAAAGCACCTAGAAGGAGTTTCTGCCCACCGACTCCTTCACGTGAGCTGGAGAGGAATTTCTGCTGAAATTGGGGGTGGGGTGGGGTGGGGTGGGGTGGCCACATTCTCTTGAACTCAACCTTGTCATCGCTCCACAGTCAGCACTTCACCTTGCACTCTGCTCCGTGTCCCATGCACATGGCGTGATGAACATCACGTGGTTACTCAATATCCCCTGCTCGGAAAGGCCGCACTTTGATCATGCTGCTGCGTCCAAGTACAGCGTGGGGAGGTCCCTAATGGAGCAGTGGAGGGGAGAGAGAGGGGAGTGGGGGTGTCTTTTGTAGTTTGGCTCTAGATGCTTCTTGTCACCTATTGGTGATGGAGATGTATACAAGTCAGGTCAGGAGATGCGGGGACAGGAGGAGGGAAGAGGTGGAGTAGGTGTTTGTTTTACTGAGTCCTGACATTCTGTTGTGTAAATCACCTTGATGACAGAATTGAGGTTTGAGTTTCAACTGTGCAGTTAACTTCAGTGAATTCTAAACTCATTACAACTTGTCTTTTGTTATTATTAGAAAACAACAACCTTTATTTCACACTTGGGTATCTGGTGACTTAATTTAGCATCTGGTTTCTACTAATTCAGAACAAGCCAAAGAATGATTTCTCATTAAGAAGTAACTTACTTTTGAACTCTTACCCAAAATATACATAATAATAATCTACTAAAATAGTATATGTGTGTATATATTAGTTTTAATGAATGAGCTTAATTGTTTCATATTTTAAGTATTTCAATTATGATAGTCTGTGTTAGCCTCACACTTGTTGGGGAAGAAGTAAAGCGTAATTATAGTGAGTTAAATAGCAAGAAGTTAATAAAAATGGAAATAAAGCTACACAGAATAAGAGCATTCTGCTTCCTTTTGTGATACCATCTCTATTATATTTTTCTTTTTTTCATGAATGTGACCAGCAAGACTGGACTCAAGGAAAAATTCTATGCAAATGATTTTTAATCTATAAATCAAAAGCCACACAAATCTCCCACACCTTGTAGTAAAATGGCCATTTTTAATTAATGACTTAAAATATGTGACATGTAAGATACTACCAGAATTTCCTTTATGTCCATAGGTTTAACATGTGCAAGGCAGTGTGGAAAGAGAATTATGACAGATACAAATAAGATTGCATGATGGCAGTGTTCAAATCCCCTACAGAGGAGTTCCTGATTTGCCCCGAGTGATGTGGTTTCCAAGGCAGTATCATAGCAAGGTGTTACTCTGGCCATACACTATCTCAACCTGGGCAGGGAAACCACCTTACATGTGGAATAGTTAGATATACTTAGGAACAGACACCTAGTAATGGAATCAAAATAACAATTAAGTTCCAGGTATAATGTTTGTGTAATCTTTATTGAAAGAGAGGCTGTGAGGATCAATGACTTCATTCTCCACCCCCACCACCTCAAATCAAATCAATAAAAACCCACCCCTTCTTCCTGTGCCTGTGAGAGCTGCTGCAGACTGCAGCCCAGGAGGTGAAGCTGCCACTTGCTAGTCAGCTTCCCTTTACCATCCTGTGTACTGGCAGACTGGGAATTGGCCCTCCATGACTTTTTCTTTTAAATACACCATTTGAAAGCCAGGCTTTGGTAGCCAGAGTAGCAGGGCGGTGGAGCGCTTTGGAGAGGAGCTGAAAGAAACAAGCAAGACCTGGCAAACCAGAAGGGTGAAGCAGCACCCCCAGGCAGGTGGAAGTGTGCTGAGTCTTCTCTGCAGACTGTCCAGCCTGTGCTCTTTGAGGACTGTGTGCCAGTCAGAGCGAAAGGGCTGGCAAGTTACAGTACCTGATCTGTGGAGTTAAAGAGGGGCAGACAGGCCAGGAGTTGTAATGCTGTTAGACAAACAGAAGCATCAGCAGAAACTTTAAATGCAATGTGTTTTCTAAGAAATTCCGGGGACATGCTAGAAGGGCCAAAGCGTAATTCCTCCTCCTATTCTTTTAACTCCAATATCCAGCTTTTTGAAGGAAAAGCCTTCTCTCCAGCCTTGTCTTCCTTTCCTGTGGGAAGAATGGCTAAGGCAAGTGTTGTTCTCAAGTGCAAGTCCTGCCTGAGAACTCGGTCATGCCTGTGGAGTGTGGGCAGATGCGTCTCATGAGAGGCCCCTGGCTGTGAGGAACACCCCGCACTTGGGTTCCAGCTTTCACTCCTTCTGATGGAAACAGCAAGTGTTAGAGGATGTGGCCGTTCTCTTAGGAGGAAAAGCCACCGTGTGTAGCTCCCTGCTCCATCACTGAGTGAAGAAGGCAGCCGTTTGAGTCTCAAGCTAGCCTTCAGCCATGACCCCAGGGTTCATGTCCCGTTGTGTGTTGATTGTGCTCATTCGGATATGTTGAGAATGTCAAGCCCGGTAGGCCACGCTAAGCCCATCTGGGTCTCCAGCCCTCCAGCCCTCTGGCCACCTCACTCCGGCTCCCCTTTCCATGGGCCTTCCAAGGGCCATCCTTTGACTCAAAGCAGAAATTTGGATCAACTCCACAGCTAACCCATCACTGTACTTTCTCCCCTGCATGATGAGACAGGCTTAGGCCCTCAGCCTATAAGTAGGTCTTTTAGCTTTTCCTCTGAAACGCTCAGCCTGTCTTGTCCTTGTTTAATTGTCTTAAACAGCAGCCCTTGCCCCATAATAGTGGTTTTCACCCTGTGTTTAGTGGGCAGAGACCACCTTAAATGATAGTTATTGAGATATCAATGGTGTGGAGTTGATTAGATGTGAAATTCAGGGCTGGGTGGGATGGGTGTAGGAAGACAGCGGTGGTCTCTGAGTAACGTGAGATACCGGTACAGTCTGCCAAGCAGAGTAAAAAGAAAGCTGAAAAAACATTGGTCAGTAGAAAAAAAAAATGCGAACTTTAAAGAGTGACGTGTAAACCCTTGATTTTCTGCCTGTCTAGGATCGTTTCTGGCAGCCTGCTTCTTTCATGGCATGTTGGAATCACAGCAAGTGGTTACTGTAACTCTGTCTAGATCCTACTCCATCTGGTCCTTAGTAGGAATTCTAAGCAAGTGAACCCCTGTGTCAGGAAGTCAGCATGATTTTTGCATGTTCCGATATGTCTTCTATCCCAGTCATCCTACGACTTGTCTTCTCTTTTACCCAGCACTGTATTTATACCATCACCTAGTTGTACTGTATTATATTGTGTCTCAGTATTCACAGCTGCTTCTCTCAGATACTTGTTGAAATCTGTAACTGTGAGGTTCTTAATTTTCTAGTACCTGATATGACCTCCCTACCTATCAATGAAGATGTGTGACATTAATAAATGCAGAGTTTCTTAGATTATTATAATTAGAGTGAAATTAATATCAAAGTTAAATACATGGGTACTTCCAGAACAGTATAGAAAATGCAATTAAAATGTGTTCCTCCCAGAGTTTCTTTGAAATCCGTGTAAGATTTTTAATAATATAATATGAATTTCCCATAAATATCTTGACCTGTAGATACTTTATATGTTGGGGGTGGCAGTTTCACACAATAGGGAAACCCTGCCTGAGGGGCCTGTTTCCCCTCTTGGAGCAGCTGGGTTCAAGGTCAAGCTGCATCCAGATTGCAGCATTTCCTGATGGGAAGCACCAGTAGTGGCTGAAGGAGCCGGGTGCCTGCTACCAGCGTAGGCAGTCTCTGCCATGGCAGAGACCTCAGAGTGTACCCGTGGGCGAGAGATCTTTCCCTTTCTCTCTCCGCCTTTTAGATAAAGACTGGTTTTTTTTTTTAAAAGATGTTTGATTTAGTGATATATTTGTTCATTTCTAACTGAAGTAGAATGCCAGTGTACATTTGTTGGTACTAAAATGATTAAAAGCGCAGGTAGATCTACAAGGAGAAAAGGACAAAGGTTGTAACTGTCACTTCAAGAGTGTGGCATTTTCCCTCCTGACTTCTCGAGTGTGTCATTAGTGAAAGTACAGCTGTTGGAAGAATTTTCTGTTCTCTGCATGATTATAGTGTGAGAACTTGCAGTGCCTGCAACTCATGTTCAGGTAACAGTGTTCAGACTTAGCAGTGCTCTGAAAATGGGTGCTTGGCTTAAAAGTGCACTCTTCTCTCTTCTTGCTCAGAATATAGTGGATCCGTAGGACAGCAAAAGTATGTACTTGAGGGAGCTTATCTTTTTAACTAAGAAAATCATTAAGACTAGTCTTAGTATCTATAGTGAAAACACGATTACAGTTCCAGGGAGCATCCTGTGAGTGTGACATGTCTCGTAGAGTGATCCCCGGGAGCAGCAGGGAGTCTCCTGGACCGGCCTTTCAGTCATCCTGGATGAACAGACAAAAGCTGAAGCTGGGCTTGGGGATCCCCAGGTAAAGCTCAGGTTCCCTGGGTACAAATGCTGTTCTCCCTCCTACTAAGCATGCATACACAGTCCAGCTGCTGAATTTATGCAATCGCCACTTTCTGTTTCTGAAAAGTAGGAATGACAATGGCTGCATATTAATGAGGATTAACTGGGAATGATGTCTCTAAAGTTCCTAGCTAACCCCATACAGTGAATATGCATTCAACAGCTATGGGCTAATCTTCACTGTTCAGCTCCTGTATATAGAATGTTGTTCCTTGGGAAAGCTTGAGACTTAACCACAGGCCTGCTAAGTAGAAAAAGCAAAAAGAAATGTCTAGGTAAGCAAAGAACAAGCAACTTGGAAATGTCAAACTGCGCTGTTTAATTTTGCTCATGTACCTAATGCAAGGGTCTGATGGGATTGAAGGTCTTACGGGAAAGCTCACCCTGTTGTGTTGGAAGCCCGTTTATATTTCTGGTTGGTGCTGCCTTTTGGGCCAGAGCATTTTCTAACCTTTTGAGCTGAAGCTGGTCCTCCCCAGTTCTCCCATGTTGCGTAGAATGACCCTTCACTTGACCTAGCTTTGTAGATGTGTTTCCGATCCCATGCAGGATCAGCAGGTGATGCCATTGTTTCTCAGACACAAGACTGCCGTGAGGGTGTCTCTTGTGGTTAACTGTTGTTGCTGCTTTTGTGTATTTCACTTGATTTCTGTTGTGAGTTCATAAACCATATGGGAATTGGAATAACTGGAAGCGAGAGCTTTGATAGAAAGCCTCTTACCCAACTTTCACTGACAGAAGAGTCATCTCTGCTACCAATTCATCTAGTGCCAGCTGCTGACTAAAATCAAATATTTATCCCTGCCGCTCTCTCCTGAGAATGTCTTTGCCAGTGTGTGTCTTAGTGTGCCTTGAGTGAATTGGATATTTTCAGCTTCTCCGACTCCTATGTCACTGTTATTCTTAAAATTGCAGATTGCCTGTAGTATTCACGATTTCTTATGGTGACTAGACAAGACTCATTGATCTATTAAGCCAATAAACATCAGAGAATCTGAATATATGCTTTTTTCTTTATGTTATCATAAGTGTTCGATATTTGTGTCACAGTACAATAGGGAGTGTGTGACAGCAGAGCTGTGACTTCAATCCCAAGATTGGGCAGTACATTAAACCCTGGCTACACGCATACACACACCCCAGAGTATGAGAGAATAAACAGAGAATACAGGCATTTCAGCTGAAATGCAGCTTCAGTCTTACCCACTACATCTCTCAGTAGTGAGAAAAAAAATCATGCTAGAATAACAGAGATTATTATATTTCCCATTTGTTTTCCATCTTCAAAGTGCCCATAGCCATCATAGATATATAATCTTTGCCAAAAATTATTGATCTGGTAAAAACATGAATGTTTGCAGGTTGCTTCACGTATGAATTAAGGATGGAGAGATCTGTGGCTAGTGCAGGACCGGCAGCGCTGCAGCCCAAGGTTGTCAGCAAGAACCGAGGATCCCATTGCCCCACTGTTCCACCCTGGGGTTGGTGCTAAGCTCATTCTGGTGGCTGATTCTGTGCATTGCTCAGAAGTCATCTCTTGAGTGCCATTGGCCAAATGGAAGCAAAAATCTCGTGTGTGGCCTTTTGGTCCTCTGCCTTGAAATACAGGGAGGTCGTTTTCTCCTGTCAACAGCCCTGTGGTCTCCTCTTCGATGCCTTACTGCTCACGGTGGGGACTAGAGTTGATTTAAACTGAATACTAGCAAAGAAACCTGTGTTCATAAGTTACCCACAATCCTCCACATATGCTGATAATCTCAAATTGCAAACTCAAAATCATAATTTAAATCAGAATTTGATAAATATGTATTGGTATTAAAATATGACAATCTAAAGGAAAAAATGACTAAATAAATGTGAATGTTAGGGAAAGAGTCAAATGATAAGAATATTTTATCCACCTTATTTGTATATTTCTGTAATTTGTCCTCATAATACCTCTCACAGCTGCAGACAATTGTTTCCAAGATTACTTGCTTATTTTCTGTAGCTGCCTGCATTCAGGACATTCATAAGGTCAGGAATAATGACAAGTAATCGTCCATGTACACCCTGCCTTGTTCAACTGACCAGAGAATGAATGAAGAGACTAGGAGGATGCAATTGCCAATCCAAGTAGAGGGATAATCATTAAAGTCAGATGTGTAAGTCAGGAAAATGCAGCTCACCACAAGACTCCCCGGATTAGCGTGTGAGTCAGCATTTCCGTCACAGTAACACAATGCCTACATCTGAAAGGAGTTTCCTTGTGGCTCTCAATTTTGGAAGTTCACAGTGCAAGCACTGGAAGCCCCATTTGTTCTGCCACATGGGGAGGGCAGAGAATGGCACCAGCAGATTCTGTACTGAGGGAAAAATCACACGCTAACTTAGAAAATGGAGAGTGGATTAGGCCCAACCTGACTCTGTTGAAAAAAAAAAACTGACTTCCAAAGGCGTGTCCTCAGTGACCACACACACCGCCTGAACTCTGTCACCGCCAAGTTAGTGCTGGGTGTAGAAGCCAAATCCTACCCAGACCACAATGGGTAGAATATTGAAGCTGGTCGTAATAGCTCAAGTATAGAATTAACCCAGATATCCGTCAACTAATGACTGGATAGAAGATAGTACTAAATATCTTAAAAAGAATAAAAACCTGTATTTTGTAACAGACTGGATGCAACTAGAAATCATTAGGCCTAACCAAATAAGCTGATCTCAAAAGGGCAAATATGTTTGTTCTGGAATGTGGTGGCTAGTCTAGGACACACAAGGTATGGGGCTGAAATGCTTCCTGTGAGACAGGATCATCATTTTTAGCACATATTTGTACTCCAGTGGAAATGTGGTCTTTGTGAACCTAATTTTGCTTGTTAATTATTAATATTATTAGTGGCAAATTAAGCCTGTGAATATTGAGTGGATTAAAATGATGCCTGCAGATGCTATTGAAGCAAGAGAAGTAAAGGAGAGGTATTGGGCATAGGGTAAGGAGAGCAGGAGGGCAAGGGAAGTCGTCATATTCTTGGATCCACACCTATGGAATAGATAAAATCTATTCTTTATATTAATAAAAAAAAGAGTAAGAAACCGCACTGGGATGATGGTACAGGACGTGGAACGCTTGGATCCTTTTCAGCAGCCGTCGAGGAGAAATGAATGTTTCAGAGTTGGAGTGTAATGCCGTGAGTGCTTTGCTTCAGGATGAAAATGTTGGCAGTCAGGTAAATTACACAAGGGGAAGAGGATGGGTGTGGGCAGAGCCATTACAATTCTGTTTTGGGGTTAATAGAGGAAGAAGTTCACATAGACTGCTTCTCCAGCAGCAATTCACATGGGGATTTAGGTGGAAGAGAGATGCGTTCAGGATGGCAAAGCCAAAGGGGAACAGGACAAGGCAGCAGAAGCAGGCATTAGGTCTGGTTCTTGAATTTGCAGAGGATGTGCACCCTAGAGACGGCCCACGGGAGTGGAAATGGGCGCTGGGTTTTGTGGCTGATGACTCGGTTCCACATCTCTGACTACAACATAAGAGATGGTTCAGATTGGAAATTTCATAGAATAGACACAAGCAAGAATGAAACACTTGAATGCCTTCTCGAATGAGGAGAATGATAAATATTTTGTAGTTGCCTCAAAAAGAATATAAGGTTCAGAAGTGTGTTAAAATAAGCATGACAGAAAAGGCACTGGATGAAGTATGAGAACACTGGACCCACCAGTTGTTTAATTGTTGCTTAGTAGATCTTTAGATTGTAGAACAGAAAAGGGTTTTGAGATTTTTTTTTTCAGTTTTTCATCTTATTTTCAAGTAGGTGAACATTAAATCATTTCAGATAAAGGAAATTTAACTTATTAAAGAAAATTGCACAGCCACTTTATATTTGAATAATAAGTACCCTTCTATTTCAGAAGAACATTATTTATTTTCTCAGACAAATCATTCATATTTAAATATCAACTTCTTTATTTCTGATTTGTGCCTTGATAAACTGCATTTAACAAATTCAAGTGAATGTTGTCTTGATCTTCTTGCAATCCATTCCAGTGTCACATGTCAAGTCAGTTGCCAGACCATTCTCTAAAGCCTTACTAGCATGTACTATTTTAAAAATCTAAATGGCTTTGACTGACCTCTGGACCTTCTATGAGTTTGCAATTACTTTTAATTTACCATCTTGCACTTTTTTCTTATAGTTGTCTGTTAATACATTCTTAGCTTAATTAGGGTACAAAGGGTCACGGGCTACGGTGGCGCAAGTGGTTAATAGTCATTGCTTGCCACACTAATCCATAATCCAGTTCTTCCGGCCCCTGTCACTGTCAGCCTGCTTGTGGCCCGAGTAAACAGTCGGGAAAGCCCCAACCTTGAACCTGCCACCCATCCCCGATCCTCAAGAGCTGCGGCTCGCTCGCATAGTTGGCCCTGCGCTCACTTTGGGATTGAACACATCGTTGGCAGACCCATCTCTGTAAATCTGCTCTTGATGTCGGTCCTTTCATGATACAATATTCTTAAATAGCTTAAAAAAGAATACTAGTGGCTTTGAATTGTAAGAGAAAATACTTGCTTAGATTGTTTTGTTTGATCATTTGATAGTCATCTGACATGATGTTTTGAGTATGGCTCTTTAATTCACTCTGCAACCCTTCCCCCCCAAAACCATTTCTTCATTCTGACCATGAAGCAAACACAGTATAGCTCCCAGTCAAGTGACATTTTGCAGAGCATCTGGCCCATTATATCTAAAACTGTCAAGTGTTAGAAACAAGGAGCATTTGAGAAAATCTAACTCCGAAGGGAGTTCAAGGAGACATGATTGTGTCATCTGATAACTTGGGTGGAATCTGGATCAAAAAGAGGACATTGATGGAAATCTAAAATAATCTTTTAAAATATAAGTTATTAGTGAATGATAATATATTTATATGGGTCCATTCTTGGTGACAAGATTTTTACTAATGCAGGGTGACATTAGCAAAAACTGAGTATAAGGAATATGGTAGCTCTACTTTTTTTTTCAATAACCTGGTAAATCCAAGTATGTTCTAAAACAAAGGGTCTTTAAAATACAAGTGTATATACAGAAGTATCCTACTCAGTTAGCCAGTGAACTAACCCAACATGCAGATGAAATATTAATCAATTTTTGTGAAATTCGAGGATGGTCCAAGCTAAGATATTCTGTTGGAAGTCAGGAAATGGATTCCTTCAGGAGAGGAGATGACTGACGGAGTAGCACAGAGGCCTCCTTGGGGGTTCTGACCACGTTGAGATGTTCACCTTGGAAAATCCAACTGATCTGCACTTGGGATTTTTATATTAGTCCATATTTATGTTAAACTGTGACAGAAATTAAAGGAAGTAGGAGTCTTGATATTTTTGTTTGTTTTTGTTTTATTAGCATTGTATTTATTTTGATTTTTTGAATACTTACCAACAGAGATTCATTTTGTGTTAAGCTGTTTAGGAAAGCACAGGATCACCCATGTAGCACACAAATATATGTGGGTGTATCTTTTCTGTATTGCTTAAATTTTTACCACAAAGAAATGTCATTGTGTTGTTTGTTTTGTTTTCCCATGTTGGTTGCAGAATCTCTATTTTGTTTTTTCATTGTTCAAATTTCTTTATTTTTTTCGCCATGATACAGTTCCGGAGGCACAGGGTTTTGTAGGTAGGTGTATTTGCTTCGGTCCCTCCTTTTCCACTCCTCTCTGTTTTCCCCCATATCGTTCCACTGGTGCAGTCCTTTAGCAACAGTCACAGGTCCATCATTCTGCTGTTTAAGGGTATCCTGACTTTGATGACATTGTGGGTGGGGCAGTGGTAGAGGGTACAGCATCCTGTTGTCAAGATACATTACATTTAACAGTTTCATTGGGAGTCCTCCTTTCTTTTGAGTGGTTTTTTTGGTTGTTGTTGTTGTTGTTGTTGTTGTTATTGTTGTTGGAAAAGCAGATGTATAGAGAGTAGGAGAGACATAGAGGAAGATCTTCCATCTGCTGCGTCACTCCCCAAAATGGCTGCAATGGCGAGAGTTGAGCTGATCAGAAGCCAGGAGCTTGGAGCTTCCTCTGAATCTCCCACATGGATTGGGTTCAGGGTCCCAAGGCTTTTTTTGGGTCATCCTCTACTGCTTTCCCAGGCCAGCAGCAGGGAACTGAATAGGACCTGGAGCCACTGGGACACAAACCAGTGCCCATATTGGATCCTTGTGCTTACAAAGTGAAGGATTGGCCTGTTGCTCCATCATGCCAGGCCTGGGAGTCCACCTTTTATTTGGGAGTAGAGATGTCACTTTTTAAAATCACAGTAGGCATCTTTCAAGAAACAATAGTCTAGGAAAATAGACAAAAACCTAACCAGTTTTAGAAATAAGACAAAATCCTTAGCAGTCAGAAAGTGGTGAAAGTGTGTCCCCATCAGGGATCAGGCTAATCTCATGTTCCAGCTTTGGTCCTCTCTGGAAAACGTGGGGAAGTTGCGGCAGCGCTGAGAGAAGGGAGGAGCATTTGTAGGACAGGCTCTAGTTGCTCCATCCTCACCCCAGGACCCCCCCAGGACCTGGTGGGGTGCTGTGGCTGTGGGCTGTCAAGGCATCTGGGGCTCCCCTTGTTTGTTTCTGTGCCCTCTCTTCCTCCGCCTGGCTCTGCTGCTTCTGTGTTTTGTGCTCACCTGTGGCATTACCTGTGGAGATGAAGACTTTTGGATATTTCACAAGCTTGACTTGGTGAAGTGTCAAGGTCAGTTTTAGAATCAGTATTGGGCCTATATAAAATCATCTGTTGTTTATAGAATTTTTTTAATGGGCAAAAGTTGAGATCACCAAGTGTTTTATGCCAACAATGTTGACCATTAACTTGGAAATAAGAAATTTTGACTAAGCAAAAGCTGTCGATGACTAAGAATAGCTAGTCACTATCCTCTAATTCTTGACCTTGAAGTGTGAAAGTCATGTTTCTACAATATTTCACTTACAGAGCTTTAAAATATCAAAAGATACTATTCATATCCATAATTTGGTGCTGTGCATGATGCATTTTTAAATTGGTAATGATATTGGCTTAAAGTCTGGATTACTACATATTTTCTTTTAAGTTATATCCCTGTAAAAAATAAAACTCTTACTTTCAAAGAGAACAGTATTTCCCTGTTTTGTGACAAAATATGCTTAATTAGTTTGCTAAGAATAATAATTGCTAGGCAGTTTGGTAAGGTACATTTTTGACCACTAGAGGGCTTCAATATTAACCTCCAGTGAGAATATAATTAAGAGATTTTGCAAAGAGACTTACACGACTGTTAAATGTTTAAATCCGTAATTGCAAAGCTATACATGTGGTTTGATGTATAAGAGGTGTTCAATAATTTTATCCTAAGAATAAGCAAGTATTCAATGGATTTTATATACTATTCGTAGTGATGGCAATGTTTCATAGTTTTCACATAATGTAATACAGATTCATAGGCACAGTAAGTTTCAAAATTTTTGTGTTATTACCTTTGTATGTTTAAAGGGCTAGAAAAAAATCTGCATCCCCCATACCACCGATAGAACATATGCATCCACAGCGCCTTCAGACAGAGTTATGCTCAGACTAAAACAGGGATAGTGTTTACTGTGAATATTCTGCCTTCTAAAGGAAACATGCATCATTTACCAACAGAATGAAAACATGAAACATCAATTTTCAAAATCTCCCAGCAGATTTAAATGGCTGTTGGCTCTTGGTGATGAAGGCTACCATTGCTTTTCAAATGACATGCAATTCATTTTTAGAAAATATTTCTAAAATCCCATGGCAATGCAGACAGATGTTTGGAAACCCTAGTCTACAAGAATTCCAAATTTTGAATTCCCTTTGCCTCTTCCATTTCATGTTTTCTGGCTCATTAAATCCAACATGAAGGTGTTCCATTTCTAAAATGCAGCTCCCTTTAGCCCATTGAGAATGCTAGATCTGAAGCTCAGAGAGGAATGCGTCCAGCTTGCATACCTTGACTTGGCCAGGGATCATCTCCCCATGTGCATTCATGCTGAGCACACTCTCATCAACACAGAGTTAGACTAAGTATTTTCAAGTTGAAAAAAAAAAAAAACGACTTTAAAGTTGATCTTTAGAGATTTCCAAATGTTTTCACTATTGCAAGAATGTGATGTGGTCTCCCTGTTTGCATAGTTTTCCATAATTCTCCCTAAGTTTGCCCATGACAGAAGTTCCCCTTTCTAATGACATGCCGTCGAGTGTGTCTTTCCATTTTTTTACTGCTCTGGAAAAATTAGAGATCTCACCTCACTTTTCTGCTTAAAGCATTAGCAGCACCCTCATACTTACAGGAAAGCCCAGGCACTGTACAGTGGTGAGACCCCCCCCCCCCCGGGCATTTTTTTCTTTTGTTAATTAGTATCTCCACAAGGTGCACACCATGCCACTTCCCTTGGCCTGCTAGGGGTTACTCTGCTGTTCCTTCCTTTCCTCTGTTTTTAATTGCATCTGAGTGCTCGCCTGCCTTTCTCTTCCTGTCCCTTCAGAGTCTGCAAAGTATATTTATCTTCTCTCCCTGCTTCCCACCTTCCCTTTCTCACACCAGTGAGATAATAAACCCAAGTTCCATCATCACATAACGACTGAGTCTAAATTGTATTTACATCTAAGGATCCTACTTTGAGATTCAGAAGTCTTATCGATATCAACATTTCTAGTTTAAAATTCCACTGTAAAATTACATTTTTGATAAAGGCCTTTATTGCTACAGTATAATTATTCATTTGGTGTATTAAGAAGATATATTAACACAGGTATGTTGAGTTTTCTGATCTTTTTAATAAGCCATTTAATGTTCTAGATCATAATATACATTAGGCAAATAATTGTGTAATGAACATACATCTTCCTTTGTATTATGGAATAATATATAGTTTGTATTATAGATTAGTTCCATGTCAAAGATGTGGAGAATAATGCATGTCAGATGTCACTTAAATGTAAACATTTCCTTTGAGATAATGCATCAAGAGATCCTGCCATAATCTTGCAAGTTTATTTTTATGTAGCATTTCAGCATTACTCTCCAAAGAGCCATTTCTACATTTACCATTTATTTTTAAGTTGCGTACACACATGTGTATTTATATGTAAATATATGTGAAAATGTTATCAACACCTCATTTGGCTTATCAATCTGTAATTCAAATGTTTAGCCTGCACAGCAGTGTACTTAAACTAAAAGCTTGTTTGTTGTAGATCTTTGCTTTGATTTACTTAGGCTCTTCTCTTCTCCAAGGAGCACATCCTCCTTTCGTTACCTAAAAGCATAGAATTAATTCCCTGTGCTCTATGGAGATAGACATCAGGGGGCTGAGCACTGACAAGTCATTGTTCTGCCACTGTGGTCCATGGTGGGAAACTCACACACGTAGGAGCTACAGCTCTGTGCAGCCAAATTGGGAGGCCCTGTGGAAAAGTGCCTCTGAGGAGAGAAGCAGAGAGGTGAGTGTGTGTGTACATGTGTGTACATGTGTGTATGTTAATGTGTGTGTGTGCATGCATGTATGTTGTGGAAGGACATAGTGAGGCGTCAACAGACCTAGAGAGTGACTTCTAGAAGGAACTATGAGCAGAAGCTTAGCATCTTTTCCTGAATTGAGTCTCTGGTTTTGAGCACAGGAAGTGAAGCTGCTGCTTACAAACCAAGAGGCCACAACCAAGGTGCCAGTTTGAATCCTATTTTTCTGCTTGCAGTTCAGCTCTCTGCTCATGTGCTGCCTAGGAAGACGGTGGAAACGGTCCACGTACCTGGACCCCTGCCCTGCATCTGGGAGGCCTGGCTGGTGTCCCTGACTGCTGATTCCAGACAGGCTTACATCTGGCTCTTGTGATCAGTTGGAGAGTAAACCATGGATCAGAGTATCTGTTTCTTTGTTGCTCCATCCAACAAACAAACAAAAAACCCTAAATTCAATGTAGTTTACTTGAGAAGACACAGATGTACAGACCCCATGTACTCCTTTATTCATCCTCCCAAGTGCTACAGCAGTGAGGAAGGGTTGTGACTGACCAAATCCAGAAGCCAGGATCTCAGTCTGGGTTTTTCAGGTGGGCACCAGAACCCGAGTCCTTATGCCACCTCCTGCTGTCCTCCAGGAGTGGAGCCAGGAGTTGAAACCAGCTGCTTCAGTAGGGAACGTGACCATCCTAAGCGGGTCCCAACTGCTAAAGCAAGCACAGTTCCAGAAGCTTATCATCTTACCTGTGCAAGAAGCTAGAAAAGGGTCCGCGCATCACAAGGCCTGGGTCGTCCAGGGGAGCAAGGCCTGGGTCGTCCAGGGGAGCAAGGCCTGGGTCTGGAGGCTACTGCTGTGTTACTAAGCCTTCACTCTTACATTTTTTTCTTGTATTTATTTACAAGTCCCTGGCTGGGACTGTGCCAGGTGGAAGTCACGAGCTCTGTTCTTTCAGTTCTCCCACGTGGGTGGACAGGGGTCCAAGCGTTTGGGTTTCTTCCACTGCATTCCCAGGCACATTAGCAGGTAGCTGAATCTGAAGTGGAGTAGCCGAAAAGACCCAAACAGCAGGCGTATAGGATGCTGGCACTGCAAGTAGCAGTTTAACTCACAGTGTCACAACAATGTCAGACAATGCAGCATCCCATTGTCTACACATGCCCAACAGTTTCATTGGGAATCCATCTTTCGTCTGAAAGCAGGGATGCATGTCCCATTATGCCCCCAGATCTGTATATGACATCCTCAATATTTTTTACTTCAGTTTTACAAATGAAAGAAGACATAGACATTGAGAGCTGTAGACCTATGTTTCAGAATACAGTTGCATTCTTTTGAGTTGTAGCCTCATTCTAAATGTGATTACTGGAATTACTGTGGAGATACTCGCGAAAGTACAAGGGGATGAATCTGGCAGCATCAGGCTGCTAAAGCAGTCCTGATTAAGGATGTCTGCTCTGTGGCACTTTATGGGAAGCTCAGCAGAAGTAGGCTGCTTGCTAAAGCAGCAAGATTGAATATGGAACCAGAAATGGAAGTTAGCATTTCAGTCATTACAGTGTGTGAGTGATATCTGATCCATGAGAAGGAGTTGTACACACCTCGAGCTATAGGCCCGCAGCCATGGGACGGGGATCTCTCCCCATTTCGATTATGTGGAGCTAAGCCCTTCTTTAACACCTGCTTTCCTTTTTCTAAGTGAAAGACAGTAGGGATGAAGCAGAAATTGTATGTAATTTTAAAAATTTCTGCTTCCTTCACATGTCACTCCAAAATGTTATGCAACTGCATGAATGAAATCAAAATAAATAATTTTTTTGATATGAATCTTTATAGAAACTTCCTCATGTTGGTTTTACAAATTGTAGGGTTAAATTTTCTGTATAATATAATGTTTGCAATAGCACAAAATCTTGAAAGTAGGATATATTTTTAAAAACTCTTCCAAGAACACAATTGTTCATTGATATTTTGGGGACAAACCACGTGCAGAGTTGAGATGTACACATGTATAGTTGCTTGACATGGCCTTCAGAGCCACCTGCCACCTGGCACAGGTACCTTTCCAGCCTCATTCTTACTTACATGCCATTCTGTGATTTATTTCTGTACCACACACAAATAATTATACTTCCCATTTTTATGGCACACCACATTCTCTGTCTCTCTCTCTGTCAAACACACACATGCTCATACACACACAGCCTTTTCTTTCAATGTTCATTCTATCATTCAGTACAACTCTCATGTATCAGCTGCATTGAAAATTTTTCTTTCTTCTAGATTATTTTCTTGCAAAATGTTATGTCTTGATTTTGTAATTCAGAATTTTAAACTTACAAAATAAAATTGTGAAACAATCCAATAATTCCCATCTCTGCACCTAGCCATCCAACTGCTAACACATCACAGTAGTGTAACAGATTTATCACGATCAGTAACCTGTACCCAGCTCTGCCTGTTTTTTAACCTAAATTTTCTCTATGTATCTCAGTTCTCCCAGCATCCTGTAATCAGCACTCTATGGTCTGATTGTTTGTTTATTCCTCAGTATATGAAAGAATATTGGTTTATATTGGTTTATTTTTTTCTTTCTGTTTCCATCTCGTTGCATTCAGCAGTGTCTTCAAAATTCTGTCTGTTGTGCTGCAGATCATAGGATCCATTCTTGCATATGACTGAGTGGTATTCAATTGTGTAAGTATACCACATCATCTTCATTCTTTCATCTGATGGTTAACATCTGGATTGAAATTATTCCTCCACAGAGCTTCCGACTGATGCTCGGAAACTGCAGACCGCCCATTGCTTGACATTTTCTTAGCTTGTAAACTTTCAACACGGCACATGTTAGACTGTGTGGGATTATAAGTTTGTGTCACAAAAAGCCGTGTCTGTCTCATCCTTTCTTCTCTGTGTATGACTTCAGCTATTTTTAGGCTTATATGTGTACTTACATTCCTATATCCAAAGTTTTCATAAGGAAAATTCCCTATGTACCTCTAGTTTCCATCCAATCTGGGCTGGCTCCAAGGAAGTCACTCCCTTTAGCCGGTCTTATCTAAATAACATTTAAGGACCTCACAGTACATGAGATTTTTCTGTCTTTCGCTCTGGCCATATGTTGAAGAGAGAAGGCAGGGACCAGCATCTCAGGAACAGTGGCAGCAGGAGGCAGTGCTAATGAACCCGTGTTTACTTCCAAAGGAGGAGTGATTAACTGCACCTGCAGGCATTCTGCAAAGGAAACCGCCCACTTTTCCCTCTTACATTGTTTCTGTCTCAAGTTGCAAAGAACGAGCAGTTTCTATTCTTCATTCTCACTTCCGGATGAAGATGATTAGATGCACATGTTGCCAGCATGGGCTTGGTTGTTGTTTAGGCTGCTTCATAGGTTCCTTGTACCTTTGGGATACAATTTCTCTCATTTTATTAAAAAAAAATAGTGCTATAGCTACTTTAGAAAATTCACGGAGAGTAGATTTCACATAAACATATGTTGGTTCAAATTTTGCAGTTCTGCGTTTTTCTTAAAATAAGCCTTTTGCACAAACATTTTTGAAATCAGTCTTCATTGGATATGGGCATCCAGATAAAAGCTCATTCATTCTACCTTCATTGTGTCTAAGTGGCTTAATTTTGACTGGTGAGATGTTAGCAAATAAAACACATTGCTTCTGGAACATTTGCTTAGAAAGGAAAAGATATGCCTCCCCTATGCTCTTCCAGCTCTCTCCTTTAAATGTGTATGTGAAGGCACAGCTCTATCCCTGAACTTGAACATGGAAATGAGCAAGGAGGCCATACCCTAAGTATAGCACAGCAGAAAGTTAACATCGAGGAAAAGGACAGTCAGAATTTGATAATATAGTATGAGAGTCTTTGTGATGGCGGAGAATACAGAAGCATATGCCACGTGCTGGCACATGGACCTGTCTTGGCAGCTCACCGGCCCTGTGTTTAACAATCGTATTGTTTGACAGAAAATCATTGCTCAGCTCTTGCAGCATGAGGCATTTATAGTTAGACTTTCCTTTGGAAGCCAGGATTTAGTGCTCACCACCTGTTAAAATCTTCCATGCTCAAGAGAAGCCTGATTAGAAAGTAGTCACACATACTTCTACAAAAATTTGCCAAGTTTTGGGTCCTTTTAATGTTTCTGTTTGTTGCTTTTTGTTTGTTTGTTTGTTTGTTTTCCTAACCAAAGCACAGTTCAGTGTAAGTTTACAGAGTTACCCGAGGTCATCACTGACATTTTCAAACAGCTAACTCCATGCGGCCTGTCAGCAGAACACGGAGTGCTTTGCTCTAAGATGAATCATTTCACTTTTGCTGATTAATAAGCAGGGTAGATATACAGATAGATAGTTGGAAACTCTGATGTCATGTCCAAAAGAAACGAGATGTGTGAGTTCCACCTGTGAGCTGCCAGGGCGCCGTGGTCCTCCTGCTTGCATCCTGTAAAACCCTCACTATTGGTGTGGGGCCTTGTGATTCTCTGACTGACTTCTGCCAGGAACGGGCCTCAGTGTGCCACTTGCTTCTCTGTGCTTTGTACCGTGGTGGACACAGATCTGCCAGCAGCATCTGCACCCGGTTACTGTAAGGGGAGAACTTGGACCCTTTTTGTGTGGGCTGTGACTCCAGGGAAAAGAAGCTACTTGTGCTGTGGAAGTTCGTACGATTTGTTTTTAAAAATTCAGTAGCTTCATAAATCATTCCTAAAGATATTGGCTAATCCCTAAATTGTCCTGTGAAGGATTAACTTTGTGCTCAGTTCCTCTTTTTCCTCTGTGAAGTCTGTAATTCCTCTTCTCCTTTTTAAGGTTTGTTTATTTTTATTTGAAAGGCAGAGTGTCTTTGAATGCTCTTGCACTCCCCAGATGACATACCTGCCAGTCCTCAGTGCAGCAAGGAGCCACTGAAGATATTTCGCTTTCCCACGTGGACTGCAGGGTCCCACGCACGTGGGCCAAGTGCTGCTTCCTCAGGTGGAGTAATAGGGAAGTGAGTCAGAAGCCCCGCATCCTGGATTTGAACCGCCGTGTTGCAAATGGCATCTTAATGTGCTGGCCACTGCTATGGAAATCATGGTTGAGGATGATGATGCTGACATCCTAGAAAAAGACTGACTTTGACAGAGGGTTTTCTTTGCTGTTAAGGAATCCAAGTATTTTCCTTTGGTAGTTCAAATGCATAAGTAGGATTTTTGGAACAAGTGCAAAAGTAGAATTGCGAAGAGTTTTCAATGCATTTAGTGTTGCGTGGACACAATTTAAGACTAGATGTATACTTCAATGCTCATGATGGTTTAGGAATTGGATTGGTTTGCTCTGGGTGCCCAGCCTTTGGTGGTCAGGTAACGAAAGTCGAGGCCACCAGACCTCAGCAGTGTCCCAGCTTCCTCTTCCTCTGTCTGCTTTGCCCCCATGTGTCCCTTGCTGGACCATCTGGGTCTCCTTGGGCTGCTGCAGGGCTTAAAACACCAGACCCCATCCTGGAAAGAAAAAATGCCATCTCTCTAAGGTGCTGCTTACTCATTTTTTTTCCTAAGCAAATTTTTGCTAACTCCTGTGTTGCGTGCTCACTGTGCCACGTGCCAGGCCTAAATAGAAGGTCTCAAGTCATTTGAGAGGAGCACAGTGGCAAAACAGGTGTTCTGCGTTGGGTAATTGTAGGAATCAAGAGATAAAGCTGGAGGGAACACAGAAACACAGATCTGAAGTTTTTTCCCCCGGATTGCAGTCTGAGAAACACTCTTAGAACATCTTTAATTTTTCTTTGTATTTTAAGATATGGCAAAGAAATAGAAGTTTGATTTTGATTACCACAAATAACTGAGACCTGATAATGGCTTAACTGCTTATAAAGCCACTTCTGTCTTGTGAAAAGGTTTTCCGTATGGGAAAACCTTGGGATTTTGTGATTCCTTTGTCACCTTTATCCTTATTCCT
Source organism: Ochotona curzoniae (assembly GCF_017591425.1). Classification (NCBI taxonomy): domain Eukaryota; kingdom Metazoa; phylum Chordata; class Mammalia; order Lagomorpha; family Ochotonidae; genus Ochotona; species Ochotona curzoniae. The sequence continues at coordinate 28,286,657 of NW_024464918.1, forward strand.
CAGTATTTCACATTTACCATGTTTATGTTGCTAAGAAAAACACCTGTAGGGCTCCCCAGGTGACACCTGCTGTTACCATTCTTTGCTTCACTTTTGATAGCAGAGTCCTCCACAGACCTGCGTGGCCAGACAGGACCGCCTTCGAATTCGAGATACATGTTGTTTCCTTTGGCACCTGATATTTGCATTTGGATACCTGTGGTTACTGTCCTGTTGCCTTCTATTCTCTACTGAGCTTCCTTCCTCCATAACTCCATCGTGACTGTGCTTAGTAGTCCTTCGGTTGCACCTAGTGCTTAAGCAAACTGGAGGCTTGCAATGGCTAGGACATGGAAGGTTTCTTGTCTGAGTAATTTATGCATCTTCCACTTGGCTGCAGCCTAGTCTAACTGGCCAAGTAAATAAACTGCAGCATCCTGCAGTATGTTCCCCGCACAGCATCCATAAGGTTTCCTTCTTTTATTTCTCCCTTACTTTATTTAACTGGTGCTAAGTATTTATCATTCACCCTTAAAAAGGAAGCGAGCCTGTAATTTGACACCATATGGAAGGCACTGGAGGACATTATGCTAGTTCAGACAAGGGAAGAAAGATACTGCATGTACTTACTTACATGTGAAATCTTAAAAGTAATAGGTCACATGCATAGAAAAAGGCTAGTTGCCAGGCTTGGTAGGAAGAAACAGGGAGATGTAGGTATAGAATAGAGAAAATGAGTTACCTGCAATTGCATCAGCAGGGGCCCATCTCAAAAATCCCGTTGAAAGGAGAGTGTGCACGGTGAACACATCTAAAAAGCTGAGACTGTTACTAACAGGGGTATTTTGTACTCAGCATGTTTGCTAAATTAGTGTAACTGTGCTTATAATAAGAAAAATGGGTAACTGAGATAACAGATGCTGTATTTACATGTCTTACAGCTTCATGTTGTACATCTTAAGTGTATTTAATAAAAGTTGCTTCTAGTTTTCCTTATTATAAAATATAGCACATATAACAGAGTATATGTACAAATAGCCCAGACTAATAGATTAAAACATTTCCTTTATATCAAGTTTAAAATTGATCAAATATGTCAAATGTGCAGTGGATGACTCCCAACATCTCTTCTTCTTTGCCTTAACTTAATGTGAGTTATTTATTTTCATGTTACATAAATTGCCTTCATTTTCATAGAAATAATGCATATATACCAAGTGTGTATTGCTAATTTTTAAATAGTAAATATTATTATTTTTTAAGATTTATTTATTTGGAAGGCAGAGTGAAATAGAGAGAGAGGGAGGGAGGGAAGGAGGGAGAAGAAAAGAGAGAGAGAGAGAACAAACTTCTGTTTGTTGGTTTACTCCCCAAATGTTTGCAATAACCAGTTCTGGGCCAGGTCAAAGCCACAGTCCAGGAAGCACATCCAGACCTTGCCACGTGAGCAGCAGGAGCCAAGGCCCTTGGGACGTAATTAGGAAGCTGGGTCAGAATTGGAGAAGCTGGATGTGACCATCACTCTGAATGTACTCTGAGTGGCATTGTAAGTACAGTCTCAGCCCGGTTCTCCAACGTGCTGGCTCCCTCGGTAATAGAAGCTTTGAGATTTATCCCTGCTGTTACCTCTAGTTCTAGATCACTCCTTTTATCTACTGTACATTTACTTACCCCCACTACTTGATACTAGATATTTGGATTGTATTTGATGCAATAGGATATAATGCTTGGCTACAGACAAAAGCTGTAAGGGTCATGCATGTTTTCTTAATACTGTGCACATCTGGTAGGAATCCCCTGGAGTGCTGCAGGCTTTGTTGCTGGGATTGTTCTACACAGGTCTGTGTCTTTGCCACTCCTAGGCTTCTGTTTAAGAATTCCCTGAACCGAGTTTACATTTGCTTTAGCAACATGCAAAGTTCCCATTTTGCCACATCGTTATCCAAAATAGTGGTTATCACAACTGTTTTGACCAAACCATCTCATTTTTCTTCACTTTACTTTGCCTCCGTGGCTAGGGAGATTTGGCGTAAGTTTGCATGGTTTGGGGAAATTCATTATTTACCTTGTATGAATTGCTCAACCCTGTTCTTTCAAAATGACTTTTGGGGTGTGTGTGTAAACATGCATGAATATGAGCTGTCAATTCTTTCACATTGATTTTTTTTTTTTTGATCCTGCATGTTGTATTTAAGGCAGATACAGGTACATCATTTGGCTTGGTACTGATGGATCTTCAACAGGTTACAGTTGAATACTTATCTGCTGCTTCATATTTCTACAACGTTTTATTTAATCCTATGTTCACGTGACAGTTGTCATTCATTGTGAATAAATTGTTTTGAACTGTTTTAAGTATTTGTTTATTGATTTTGTTTTCCTATTTGAAACACTGATGTGTGTCCATCTACCAGTCTACTTGGCCCACAATGGCCGAGAGTGGGCTGGTTGAAAATTAGGACCTGAAAATTCAGGAGAGGCTCCAACGTGGTGGGGGGATCCCAGCTACCGGTGCCATCATGAGAGCCGTGGTGGCCTGCGTTAGCAGAAAACTGGATTTGGGAGCTAGAGATTCTGCAAAATTGCTTAACCAACATAGGCTTCTAAACTACTGGACTGCATACTTCTCTCAGTTCATAGTAGAATTATTCTGTTTTTCAAGGTTTTTTTGGTTCCTTTTGTATTGTGATACGTGATTTCTTATTTACTGAGTTGTCTTTATTCTTTGCATTATTCTGGATGTGAACATTGTAAGTCCATTATTTCAATAATTTTCTTGAATAGTCACAACTGTAAAAGAGCTAAAGTGAATCAGTATTGGATAGATAACTGATTTTCTAACTGCCAAAAGAAAAGAAAAGAAAAGAAAATACCACACATACTTTTACTGTTTTCTAAAGTCAGACATCATTTTCCCATGTAGCTTTTTCTTCACATTTTTCTAGCTCTCTCCCAGATCGCTTGTTACTCTGTTCGTGTTTATACTGGATGCTGATTTTCATTCATGTGTATACTGCTTTCTTTATTCATCCTTGCCTCCCAGTCTTCCCTACCCACGTTTCCTGTCCGTGCTGAACTGTCACTCGCCAGTCCTTGCAAGCTGAACTGGAAGATGCAGATTCAGTCATTATTTTCCAAACTTGCCAGTTTTCTCCACTTTGACCTGAGTTAAACTGCAGAATAAGTCCATGTCTTTTTTTCCAGTCTTAAACCCATTTCTATTTTTCTTGGAGGGGTGGTCTTCATCACCTCTGAGAAAATCTCCCATGAGCCTACTTTTCATTGCTCTATACATTTGGTGTCTTTCTGTTGTGGTGTTTTTGTGTTTTGCGGTTTCATTGTGGTATGTCTGGGGAAAGGTTTGGTTTGTATTTTCCTGTTGAAGCTCTTGTGTACTCTGACTAGAGGATACATTGGTTTTCAGAAACCCTTGCCATCTGCCTCTCTGAATCTGGCTTCTCTCACGTCTTGAGTTCTTACAAGCACGTGGCATTTTGGGGCCGGGGGAGGAGTTGAGGGGGAGGAATCTTACAACCCAAGGGCTCTCCCAGTCTGAACTGCTGTTTGAAATCACCAGCTCTTTTCTCAAAATGCCAGTACTTAAGAGAGGTTTTTAAATCATTTACTGAAGCACCCTCTTCACGTCTTCATCCAAGGACCTCATCAGGCTCTTCTCTGGGGGGACTAGACACCACCCCCCTTTCTCTGGTCCACCAGGCTCATCCTTCAAGATGGTCCTGCCCACAGGCTCTACCCACAGAGTCCTGCTTTCTCACAGCACCCCGGATGCCCAAGAGCACGTGGAGCTATTGCGTTTTTATAATTGCTTGTCTCAGGACCAGACATTAGGCCCTTCCACTGTAGCTCCTGCTGCTTGGTAGCCGAGTTTTATGTCTGCTTTGTGTATTCCTGGCATTTTCATGGGACTCAGGACATGATTACATAGAGACTGAAGCCAGTCAGGAACTATGAACCCATCATGGGTGACGGCAGTATGTATTCATACCTGCAAATAAGCTTTGCTCCTCCGCTTCCTCAAAGGACCATCCTCTGTTTAGTTGCGTATGTTTTACGTGACTAAAGACCGGGGTGGAAAGTTCCCAGTTCCATTGCTGTCCATGCATCTCTTCTTTAGACATCTGGTCCCTGGCAGCCCTGATGCTCTATGTTACCACTGGCTTCTAGTATGCATTGCCAAAGTCATATCATCTCCAAAAATCCAGCGCAAAAGCACATGCTTTTGTCCATGCTTGAATTGACTGAAAGAAGACATGTCCTGTGATGCAGCTACTCACCCAGTGTTTGCTGTGCTCCTGATCAGCAGCAGGTGGTCATTCATATTATCATTCAGAAGAGGAACCTCATCCCAATAAACATACCAACTACTAAGCCTGGCGTTTAAATTATAAGAGATTCCTGGTGATGGTTCATTCATTCATGGCTGATTTCAGGAGGCTAGGGAAGCCTGGCTTGATGGCAATGCTATTTAGGAGCTAACTGGAGAAACAACTGAGGTGAGAGCATTTGCAGGAGGATCGTTCACATGTGCAAGCATCCTATGGCAGGAAGCCGGTTGGCCATTAAAAGAGCATAGAACAAGGCCAGGGTGATTTGAAAGCGTAAAAAAAAAAAAAAAGAACACGACTTAGTGGACTGAAGATGGAAAGTTATTTTAGGAATACGTGCTTGTGGACTGATTTCAAGGCTTAGACAGTTGCGTGTTTCAAAAATACCATCATTATTAACATCAGATTATCTGACTCCTGGATGCGATCTTCTTTCCACTTGCAGAAGAGGAGGCAGCTCCTCTGATTTTCAAAACTCAGTTCTAGTTTTGCAGCAGAGGCCCACCTTTAGTGGACCCAACAGGGTCAGACCTGGACATGGTGTTCTGTGCAGCTGGAGCCGTGTCACCGAGTGGGAGGCCTTGGTGTGGCAGTGGCCCCTGTGTCCTTTGCTTGGGTGAAGCATGAAGCAGCCCTGGAATGCACAGCTCACAATCCGTCAAGGATGCTGAGGCAGGTGACAACCAGAAAGAAAGGAAGTGTATCTTGTCTCTTGTGCTTTGGGCTGTTCTTCAACACAGTTACCTTGTCCTTTTCACCAGGTGGTTGACCAGATTGATACCTTGACCTCTGACCTACAGCTGGAGGATGAGATGACCGACAGCTCCAAAACAGACACGCTGAACAGCAGCTCAAGTGGCACCACAGCTTCCAGCATCGAGAAGATCAAAGTGCAGGCCAATGCACCCCTCATTAGAAACTCCCCTCACCCATCTGCCATCCTCACGGTCCTGAGAAAGCCGAACCCTCCACCGCCACCTCCACGGTTGACACCTGTGAAGTGTGAAGAACCCCCACGGCCATTGCCAACAGCGAATCCCATGAAAACCAATGGCACGCTGCTGAGAAACGGAGGGGTGCCAGGTGGACCTCACCGAATACCCAATGGAGACCTCTGCTGTATACCCAACAGTAACCTGGACAAGACTCCTGGGCAGCCTCTGATGCATAGACCAGAAAAGGACAGGTGTCCCCAGGCAGGGCCTAGGGAACGAGTCCGGTTTAACGAAAAAGTGCAGTACCATGGCTACTGCCCTGACTGTGACACCCGGTATAACATAAAAAACAGGGAGGTCCACCTACACAGTGAACCTGTCCACCCACCGGGCAAGATCCCTCCCCAAGGTTCTCCCCTCCCTCCTCCACCCCACCTGCCTCCTTTTCCACTAGAAAATGGGGGCCTGGGAATAAGCCACAGTAACAGCTTCCCCCCTCTGAGACCTGCACCTGTGCCTCCTCCCACTGCACCAAAACCACAGAAGACCATCTTGAGGAAGTCAACCACCACCACAGTGTGACATATGCCATTGAAAAAAAAACAGCTTTTATTTTATTTTCTGTTATAAACAAAATAATAAGTAATCAGCACTTTCTACGCAAGCAATAAAAAGCCCAAATATATTAATCCTGCATTCAGCAAAGTGGCATTAAAAAAAATTCTGGTAAGTATGCAGTACATTGCTTATATCCTGGGTATACATTATTCTAAATGCATCATCAAAAACCACAGAATGAGGAAAAATCTGAATGCACTGGTTTTGTGATGGACTTGTGACATACTGCCATCTGCAGATTTAAAATGTTTTAATTCACTGCAAGAGATGGGATTTGATTCGTTTTACTCATGCCCAACACATCTATGCATTGGAACCACATCAGTCTCTTTCTCTTTGGTCTAATGCTTTTTAATAAGAAGTTTTAATACTGGAGGACTATTTTACTATTTTTTTCTAAAGATGCCTGTCACTAGTTTTGCATAATTAAATGCTGAGAATAATATCAAAAAGATTATTTTCTATACTATCCAATCATGGATTATATGTTCAGCTCTGTGTGTAATAAAATGTTTTGGTCCTTGGAAATGCCATTATGTCAATAAACAATAGGATTTAATGGAGAAACCGAATGTTCCTTGGAATTAAACTCAATTGGTTGCTTATTTCATGCTATCCTATTGTTCAGCACAATGAGAAGCGACTCTGCAGGAAATGGAGAGGATCACAGTGAGGCTGTGACAGAATCTCCTACATTAGGTAGCCTAGTCCATGGTTCAGGTAGAGCTTTGCTCATTTGCACGTTATATTCCTCCATTTGAATCTTCAAGAAACTATGGATTCTTCCCTCCCTCCCATACTCCCTTGAGCCCTCCCCTCTCATTCAACATTTTTCAGGATACACCGCACCACGCCTCCCTGAAGGAAACCACAATTCTAGGAGCATTACAAGGCAGAATACAGATATAGTAGGATGTGTTCAGCGTCAGCCTTAAGATTCCCCCCCCCCTTATGACTGAAACATGGCAGGATTCCTTGCTGTTCCATAAGCGATGGGGGACTCTCCTCCAGATACCAAATAAAAAGTCCTTCTCTTCAGTTTCACTTGCCAGTAGAGAAAACTTATCCACCCTCGAGCCAAGTTCAGTTCTCAACTACAATGATTTCAACTGAAATGTTTTGCTCAGAAGTTGGAAAAGAATTTAACTCCCTTGGATTCCTGATGAAAGAGGTGCCTGAACCACGTTGGTGCATTAAAATCAAAAGTAGAGATGGTCATCTTACTAGAGATACGTTTTCTGTGTAACTTGATGAAGAGTGCAGTAACATTTTTGAATGTTTGACTTTTGCTGTCAAAATTTAACATTTTACTGCTGCAAAAGGTGTTACCAATATTGTTTACATTTTTGGTTTTTTGGCTCTCTGACTATGTCACAGTAATTTGGAGCACAGTTTTTAAACAACTTCCTACTAAAAATAACATATTTTAGATAGGATACAGAGCAGAGATGCTTTATTTTTTTTTTAAGGGACAGTTCAATGAGTAAAAACGAAAAGATGTCAAATTAAACATTTTACTCTCCAAACTTTCATTGCATGACCCAGACATGAAGATAATGCAAAGCCAACTTTGGAGAGTGTTACAAAACATGACAGATCAATCCCATGATCTAAAATTTATCAACTGAACTTTTAGTATGTTTAACGGATATGGTCCAGATATATAAATAAAAAAATTGACTTGTTGAGTATTGAAATAATGTGGTCTTTTTAATGCATGCATTAATTTTGGTGTCAGTAAACCCCGGGTTTCATCGTGTTTCTTGATTTAAATAGTTTCTTGTTTTTATATGTCTGTCAACTACACTGGGACATTTGAGATGACGAAGAGTTCTAACGAGCAGTTCTCTCCAAAAGCTGTCTCTCTGCAGCCGATTACTGTGACCCTATGGTTAGAGACTTTGTTGTCACTGTGTGGAAACCAAGCTGTGTCTCAACGTAGAACTTTCTGGCACCTGCTTGCCACCCACAGACCAAAGCATGCAGAACAGGTTTCAGCTTTCATGTTGATTGTATGTCCTTGGAGTCACACACCAAGAAACCTGAGGGGTCCAAATCTGTCTCCTTTTCTCAAATCATGGGCCAAACGACTTGACAAAAGACTGCCGCTCTCGGTGGTGACAGGAGATGATAGCTGAAGTACTTAGGCCCTTGGCTCTGATGTCAGTGATTTGGGAAATGGTCTTAGTTCCTGACTGCAGCCAGACCAGGCTATCGAATAAACCAACATATCAATGATTCTCTCTGCCTTTCACATGAACATAAGTAAATCTTTAAAGCACATTTAAAAGGAAATGCTTTTGTAACTCCATCCTTTAATACCGTATTGGTATAGTTAAAGCATTTTGTGGTGGAGTTACAAATGTGTGCTCAGTATTTGATGAGGAAAGTAATAAGGCACAGTAATAGATGGCTTTCTTTGGATGAATCAGTGGTCGCCTTTCAACAGCCATAGTATATAAGGCTTACATCTGCAGAGTCTAATTTTAGCACCCCCCCCCCCTATTTTTGTACTTCATGGAGAAAAAGCCTGAGCAGTTCTACATATAGTTGTGCTGGGAATGGTTTTACCAAGTCATGAATCACTACCTTGACTCATTTTTGCCACAGGGGTCCTATACAGGAACAAAAGCCAAGTTCTGTTATTATCCTGACAGTTCTGCTTCTTACTCTTGACTCTCTGCTGATAGTTTTGTGATAAAAAAAAAACTCTTAAGTTTTAACAGATTGCATTATGTGATGAAATACTGCTATGTTCTAAGTGAAGAAATGAGGTATGAGCCATAAACTTCTGTTACATAATTGTATGAAGTGCAAAGATTTTGGCAGTTTCTAAACACTGTGACAAAACTGCATGACATTTTCTGGGTCATTGAGTACCTAGGACACTATAACTCTTTAGACACATTGTTACTTTTAGAATCACTGAAATTGTATGATTCTGAAATAATGGCAGTTGTATATATCGTCATTAGGGTACCACAACAGTGTTGAAAATAAAACCCAAATTACCTACAGTTACATATGTTGGTGGAGCAGTATTTATGTGAGATATTTCATGTAAATCACTTGGGTTTTCTCATTCTGATAATGTGGGAGAAGTAAGTGAAACATAGGGTTGGAAAAGATCCTCAATAGAAAATTCAACGTAATGAACATGGGGTATAGAATTCCATTAAGGTTAAGGGAAAGTGGGAATGGGGAATGATTCTGATACTGTAATTGTTAACTTCTAGATTATTCAAGTTAGGTAGACTAATGGAGTAGCGTTTCTATGTTATTAATGTATAGAATAGTTGTTAATCTTAGAAATACAGGACCCTAATTTTAATATTATGCTGAAAATGGAAACCCTAGTATGTCTGGGCTATGCTTGCTTCATGTCCCAGGATATTTCTTCTAGAAACATCAGCATTTACTTGTACTCTTCATAACCCTGAACTCTGGAAATGTTTCCTTTATTCTGAGCAGCTATTTTGACGCTTGAAAGGGGTTACCTAATGTTATTTTGACATTCTTAATGTGTTTGATCTTTACAGGATACAAAAGGGATTTCAGGCAATTTAGCTACCATCTAAAATGAATGAGCTGCTGAATAATGCTGGCCTCATTTATTTTTTCCTGCTTTGTAGCAACAGTTTCATGTTTCTCCCCTAGTCCTAAGTCCATGGACAATATTTTGGGACTTTTTTTTCCCCTGAGAATTTCTCTAGTGATGTCATTCACCCTGAATGAGTTCCCATCACTCACTGTTGTTTCGTTTACAAATTTCTGTGTAACAATGACTTTCACAGAACTGTCTTTGATAAAAAGTGTTTGCATCATTTTGAGTTAGTCTGTAGATACGGTTTTACAGCATCTTATTAATTCAATTATCAATTCTTCCAACTAGGAAGGGGAATTTGGGACTAGTTCATTGCAGCATCGTTTACCACGATGGCATTATGACTCATGGTGGCAGATGTAATTTCTGGCCCATAACAAGGGCTTGCTTTATGCCCAACACTTTTCTTTTTTGCACAAATTATTTGTGCCTCAAAGCATGATCTCCTCCCTCCTAATATCACTGTGTTGATCCACCCCAGTGGGAGAGGGAACTGGCTGTCTAGCTTGTGAGAAAAGTAAGTTTATTCCTTGGTGGTTGAGCTTGTAGTAGTCTCCCCATGGTGGTAACAGATCTCTGCATGTCTTAGAGCAGTCCAGGTTCTGTTGTCCTCACTGTGAGAGATGCTCTATGGCTGGAATCCTCCAAGCATGGAGTTAGCAGTCCAGAAGTGGTGAGACCCTGCGGTAGAGGAAGAGCTGACCAAAGAGCTCTTCAGGTGTCTCTCCCTCAGTGCTATAGCCCAGACTCGCCACATGCCCCTCCCCATAGTCTCCATATACCCAGGAAGAGAATATGCTCACCTGTGAGGAAGTTAAGGTTGGGCTACCACATTTCCAAAGAAATAATAGGAAAATACTATTTGTAAAATTCAGTAAACATAGTGTCTGTGGAATACCAGGTGATGCGATTTGTGTGTACATTGTGTAATGTCCACAGGGACAAATGTGTATCCCAGCAAACCTTTAACATATCTTTATGATGATAACATCCAAAATTTGATCTACTAGGTTTTTTTTTTTTTTTTAAGAGGGAGAAATACATAGTGTGTTATCTACACCACTGGTCTGTACCATGGAACCCAGGACTTCTCACAACTGTGTTATTTTGATTTGCATCTGTGATTTAACCCTTCCAGTCTCCTTTCCTCCCTAGCCTTTGCTAACGACAGTTGCACCCTTAACTTCCATAAAATTGGCGATTTTAGACTCTGTCGGAGATATCACGTGGCTCTTGGCTTTCTGCAGCTGGTGGTTTTCACTGAATGAGCTCTGTATTTTTGCAAATGCACCTATACTTTTTAAAAAAGATTTATTTATTTTTATTGGAAAGGCAGATATACAGAGAAGAGGAGAGACAGAGAGGAAGATCTTCTGTCCGATGGTTCACTCCCCAAGCGGCCACAACGGCTAGAGCTGAGCCAATCCGAAGCCAGGACCTAGAAGCCAGGAGCTTCCTCCAGGTCTCCCATGCAGGTACAGGGTCCCAAAGCTTTGGGCTGTCCTCGACTGCTTTCCCAGGTCACAAGCAGGGAGCTGGATGGGAAGCAGGGCCACCGGGATTAGATTAGAACTGGTACCCATGTGGGATCCTTGTGCGTTCAAGGCAAGGACTTTAACCACTACTCTATCGCGTCAGGCTCTGTACTTACTGTTTTTATCTGCCCTATCTTTAACACTTCCAGCGTGGTGTATGATTGAAATATTTTGCACAGTTTCACAGGCTTCCTTTGCTTTCCATATTCACTGATGGTCAATCTCATAAATTACAAACTTGTTGTTTTCCACACAGATGTGGAGAGTACTACAACAGCTGTATTAGGAGCTTGCAGATAAAATTGGAAGCACTTACTATGAGTTAAGGTTTTAATACAACCTTTAGCTACAGTGTTTGATTTTGAAGGTGCTCAACAATCTCCATTGCTAACTTTCCTACTAAATTTTGTTAAGTCAGAAAATGAACATGAGAAATCCAGAGTAACTGCTAAAAAGCACAATTTATTAAACTGACAAGCGTATCTTAATTTTTTGTGACAATATGTAATAGTGTGCCAATTAATTCACTTAGACTATAATTTTATTGCCCTTGAGCATCCATATGTCTTCCAAAAGTTGGCTCAAAGAAGAAGTTAAGACATTAAGCTGTGGTTCAAAAAAATGCCTATTTCTCTGGTGAAAGCATCATTTTTCTGTGGTTTTTATAAATAGGGCAACACCAACTACTGCTTTGCTGTAACTAGGGTGTGGAATAGATTTGAACTGGTATCCCTGAGTAGCTTTTCAAAGCTGAAGTGATTGGCCCAGAATGACTTAGGGTTTAAGCATAAAAGAAAGAAATATGATTAGCAATAGTCCCAAATGTTCTTTGTAACTATTATTTTCCGCTAATTCAAATAAAATCTTGTGACAAATGTAGGATTTAGTTTATTTTCACCTCCTTTTGAAAAAAAAAAAGCATAGTTGAATCAAAAACTGTATGATTCTCAGTTATCAAAGTACTAAGTTATTTTTTTAATCAGATTTCTAAGAGCACTTATCTTCTGTTACTGCAGAGATTATATTTAAAAAGTTTTTCTGTGATAAATCAACTTTAGATTTCATCTGTATTTAGCTTTCCCATCTACTGTGTTTCTTTTATTCAGTAATTTTGGGTTATCTCAAACATTCCATGATAAAGTCATTCCTGAAAATGCCTGTGTTCCCCTTGGTCACCTGCCTGCCCATTAGACCTCTTGCCCGTTGCTACTCCATCCTGTAATACCCAACAGAGTATGATGACATCTGTCATTATTTCATCAAAGTGTGCTAGTTCTGATGGCTTAGGCTTGTGTGCTGTTTAAAATGAGAAACCTTAGGCTTGGCGGTTCTAACAACCTTCTCAAGCTTCCTTGCCCAGCTTCTAAGCTAGGGGACCCAATGCTGCCAAGACAGCTCCCATCACATAATCTGATGACTGACCCCCTGCAGGTCCTTCTCATCTTCAGTCGCTTTGCTTCTTAGTGTACCTGGGGTTCTATCCTGATACGACTTCTCAAATCATGAGAACCTTCATTAGAAAAAAATATGTATATATATACACACACATACTGTGTATGGAAAAATAGGCAACCAGTAATTAAATACAAAGTTTAAAATGTGCATCTTCGCTTAAATTAGCAGTATTATCACAAGCAGTGGCTATTAAATCTACCTTTCCTAAGGAGAAAGTGTAAGGCATTGCAAGTTCTGCACTCAGTGGTTGAAATGCTTCCCTCCCATTGCAGTTTCTATACTGGTTTCTTAGTGAGCTAAGTACCAGTTTGCAAATTCACCCTCATGGTGTGAATTTTCTTTCTTGATTTAAAACTGATTCCCATTAACTTAGAGCAGGCAGTTCTGTATAGAAGATTGATTGCTATACAGTGGTGTGTTAGAATCTTGGCAGAAAAGAAGAAATAAGCAAGGAAACTTGAGTTGATAAAGTATTTTCACGTATGCCACTCTGTGTCAAAATGAGACAAAGTGACGAATAATTGAACTAAGCTCTTACTACAAAAATGCTCGAGTTATTGCACATTTTAATTAGCTCACTAGCCATTTCATCATGTATAGATATGTCAAAGCAACATGTTGTACCTGATAAAAACGGAAGCTGTGAAATAAAAGGAAGAAATAAAAAGTTAAAAATATTTTACTTAAAAACTGACCTGAAACCACCAGAGTAAAATTCAGGTTAATTCATGTGTGAAAGTTTAAGTATAATTTTAAAATTATATTTATTTTAATAGGAAAGTCAGATTTACAGAAGGAGAGAAAGATCTTCCATTAGCTGGTTCACTCCCTAAGCGGCCACAGTGGCCAGAGCAGAGCTGATCCGAAGCCAGGAGGCAGGAACGTGTCCTGGATCTCCCATATGGCTGCGGGGTCCCAAGGATGCAAACTGGTGCCCGTACTGGATCCCAGCATTTGCAAGGGGATAATTTAGCCACTAGGCTGTTGTGCTGGGCTAGTTTAGGTATACTTTTTACCACTGAAGATTATGACAGTCATTTTACTTACTGAAAAATGCTCTGTTTTGATGAGGTCAAGACAAAAAAAAAAGCTACCTTTTCCTTCCTGGGACAAGTACTGCATGGAATAGGGTTGAGCGAGTCCCCTGTCTGACGTATAAGTGTTCCTGTGAGGACACGACTTTTAGTTGGGTGTATTTTTAGTCATTCAGTGCAGGTATTTAAGAATCTTGCCATCCCACACTCTGTCTAAATCACTGATGCTGATGGGCCAGGAGTGAGTGCTCCCTGCTGTCAGGTAGCTGAGCATCATATTCCGAGATAAGAATGCAGGAAATCAAAGCAGTTTGCAACTGGAGTCCTACAGATGGCATTCTCCTTATACCATGCCAAGCTTATTTTCTTATTGGAATAAACAAGCCTTGTTACATTGCTTCCCTTCCTGTTTGAGGAAATTTAAATAGAGTTTACTTGCTCAAGGTCAGTTTCTACATCGATCCTGTCTTGTAGGCCTAGTGATTTGCAACTTTGATGGCATCTTACTTCCTGTCCAGTACCTACAGTGTGGACTGAGTACAGGGCATTCTTCCTGTGAAATCTGATAAAATCACTGTGGCAAAAGACAGAGCAGCCAGCTCAATGTGTATCTGTTGACAGTCCATAGAAGTGCTTTATTGATTACCATTTCCCAATCTCGTAGTTTTTCATATTGCTTTATTTGAGGTATTGTTCCTTGCAATGTTTGGAAAGATTGGAATGAGATTAGAAAAGAATCTAACTTATGTGTGCAGTTCTCTGTGTAAGTTTCCATGTTGACAGTTTTAAAGTGTGACATTTACCCAGCATACAGCTTCAAAGGTTAGTCCTCAGACAGTCCCTAATCCATGAAATGAGGAAAGCAGTTCTGGATTTCTTATAAGCACAGGTAGAGATAAATAGCTTTTGATTGCTCAATAAATGCTAATCTTCAAAGAACGAGGGATGGAATTGGATTTGTCAATATGCTGTATACCTCAAGGTGTTTAAGAGGTTCTCACTCAAGTTAGATGTTGGTGATGCAGCTAGGCTCAGGCTAGATTTTTTTTTCCCCAAAGTTAACAGTTCAAGCACAGAAACTAATATAAAGAGCTCTAATCTTAAGAGAAGACAAGCTTAGAATTCTTCCTGAACTCCGTGGAAAAATAGTATCTTTAGAAGGACCTGAGAAATGAAGGCCTTGTAGGTGATAGAATAGAATAGGTAGGTAGAGTAGAGTCATGGTGCTGATGCAGAATTCCGGCCCAATTATGGGTCTTGGAAATGGACAGTGATAAGGACAGGGAACAGGGACAATGTGAGATCTGGGTAACTTTTCCTGTCTACTTGGGGTTGGTCTTTTCCTTTCTTTCCTAAAGTGTTATAAATCTGAAGCAACACAGGGTCTGTATAAATGTGTGGAGTTAAATGCACCAAACGAAACGTGACTTTATTTTCCAGATGGGGAGATGGGCAAATTTCTGCATATTTTACAGGATAGAAACCACTGTACAGGTGAGTGAGTACTGTCTCACAGCCTTGCTTCTTTGCTTGTCCATGGTCCAGTGAAGATTGCACTGCTAAACATTAGTGTCACCTGATGAGATTAATACCGAGAACCCATCCTGTACCAGTTAAACGAGTGTCTCTTTGTTATGAGCTCAGGCCTCAGTAGGTGTTTGGATCGTATTGGCAAGTTTAAGAACGATTAAACTAAAACAGTGTACCAAGAATGGGCCTCTGATATTATCCTAATTACTATAACATAAGATCCGTTCTGGTGAAGTCTGTTGACATCCTTTTTGATCACATGCACGAAATGGAATGTGCTTGAAAATTCTATTAAAGTGTTTATGTTGGGATTACGAGCAGTCTCGTTTAACACAGCAATGTCAATAAGTAATTGATGTCTGGAGACCGTATGACTTTCTTGTCACCTACCATGCAAAGTTTCTGTTCACAAGCTTAATGTCTACTCCAAAATCTGATGTCAACTTATCATGAGCAAAAATTGAATTGTTTGAATTTTTAAAGTACTGCTTGGGGTCAGTGACTTGTTTAGGTATCGAGTGTTCTAATTATATGAAAATAAGGAACCAAAAACTGCATGTCAGTTTTGTTGATGGTGCAGAACAATTGGACAACCATGCAATACCCTAATAGTGTCAGCAGTCTTACATTCATGGCTTCCCTCAAATTCTACTTTCTACAAATTACATTGATTAAGGTAAGCTTTTATCTAACTTAGAGTTTTCTACTGTTGCTTTAAATTAATCATCTTGCTACTTTTGCATGTTTGTACTTGGGATGTAGAATGCCATTTTCAGGGTTCAAATGAAGACATTATTTATAGTCCTTGTCAAATTGTGTTTTGTATTAATTACATTTTTGGTCACATGATCCCCACTGGTTTTAGGAAGCTACAGACATTCTTTCATCTTTGTGCTCTAGGATATGGCAGTAAGAAGATGTACCTTCCGACTGGAATGGTTTTCCCTTTTGATACTTGATGAACAAACCACCATACCTCTTAGGGTGATGACATTCAGTTATTCTTGCTTCATGATTGTGCTGGTTCCTAAAGAGGAAATTTAGAGTTTGGCATTGCATCCATCATGTCTGTATTCTGTGCTTGGAATGTATGCTTTGAGGCTGGAATCCTTAGCTGTTCCCTGGCCAGGATGCACCTGTCACAGGCCCATCACTGTTATTGGTGGTAATGTGCAGACCATTCGGTAAAGCTCAGTGGCTGCTGAAAATAGAGCTTCTTGATACTGGAGTATGCTTATTCATGGTGTGGGGGGAACCTATACAATAAAGAGGGTTTCCCTCTTTAGGCTGTTTCAGTGTTGTAACCATATTGCTATAACTAATTTTTGCAAGAGGCATGAGGAATTTTCAGGGAAGGGTTCTGCTGTTTGACAAAGTTAGGGGTGGAGGAGAGAGACAAAACTAAGTGACCATTGTGCAATGTTGAGTATTTTACATTGGCTGTTTTATTTAATGTGTGTCAGCAATCACTTTCAAACAAAAGTTGAACAGACTGAATACACTGGAAAAACGATGTAATTTGCTACAACTGTCATAGAGATCGGTACAATGCAAGATAATTTCAGTAAGGGAGAAGGACTGAGTCAGCTGGGTGACAACAAAAGTCAGGCAAGACTGTAGCACTGAGGCTGGGCTTGTGGCGGGGATCATGGCCTGCGACTTGTGACTGGTCAGTACATTAGATCATCGGCATTTGCTGATTGCTGTTTATCCAAGATAGAGTCCTTGATTTCTTTGGACTCTAAGGGCAAGAAAACATGTGTCAAATGTAGCCAGAGGCCTGAGGAGCCCCAGCCACAGTTCCCATTGAGGGTTAAGGTAAGGCCCTCTTGTTAGGTGTCGAGGTAAGTGCTCACTCTCCATGCTTCTTCGCACGAGGCAGGCAGTTCCCTCGCTTGTCCCCAGTTTCCTGGCTCTCAGATGACAGAGTCGGGCTTTGACCCAAATCCTAATCCATTCCAGAGTCTGTAACGCTGCAGTCTGGTCAGAGCTCCAGGGAAGATACATAGCCCTGCCTCTGAGCACTCCTCCAGCTCCTGGAAAGGACAGAAACTGCTCTCCAGAAAAGCTTTCAGGTGCCATGTCTTCTGTTGCTTTCAGTAATCTAAACAGCAGGTAGAATTGAAAGCTAATGCCTATTCAGGGCAGACAGAATCGCCTGATCTAATCTGTCTGCTCCTTTTATAATCTTCATTCCCTTATTCCAATAAAATCTCCTTAGGGACTACAAACGGTGCTCTTAGGATATTTATGAAATAGCTTGAAGAAGTTTTCATTTCCCCCCATGCCCTTCCTTAAGTGAAAGTTAGTTGGAAAGGATGCCAGAGTGAAAGCACTTTTTGAAGAAGAAAAAGTTGTACACACACACACACACACACACACACTCATGCATAAAAATGTGTATATCTCTCTATATATACACACATGCATATACATTGTGGGAAATAGAACTAAAGGATAAATATATTATAAAGCATTTTTAGAATTCATACATAATTTTTCCCTGAAATACTTATTTCCATGGGCTTTTCCAAGAGCTCTCAGGGGCACAGCTTTCAGGTTTTTTGGTAAAATAATTATAAATTTAGTGTAAGAGAAACATGTCACCTTTGCAGTTGAATGGTGATTGCTAGCTTTTCTGCCATCACATGGGCTATTCTCTTTTATAATGGCAGCAATGAGTTCCTGGTTGGATTTTAATTGTCAGGAAATGATTTTCTCAGGATAACTTACAATTATGTCAGAGCATCTTTTTCTTGAATCTGGCTGTGTTGCCAGAAACCTCAGAGAGCAAATACTAAAAAAAAAAAAAAAAAGGAAATTTCAAATGTTGAGTGTTGAGGAGATAAAGGGAAGGCATGAAGGAGACAATTGTGGTTTAATGAGATACAAGGAGTGATAATTAAGCGCCCTCGGCTCTTGGAAAAAACATGACTGTGGCCCATGTGGGTGAGCACATCCGCTTCAGAACCCTACAGCTAAAATGGGGCGGGAATTAAATTACATGTTCAGGCACAACTTCAATTTTTAGTCCAGGAAGATGAGAGATCGAATTAAGGCAGGTATCTTAGCATTATCAACCCTATTTAGCTCAGATGAACATCTGCTTATAATGGTATCTGCCGCTGGCCATTTTTAGCTGGTCAGCAATGATTCTGACATTGTGTAAGGAAGACTTTGATCATTGTCTTGCCAAATTATCTCCAAGTTTATTTCCTCTTTGGCCCATTCATTTAAGATCATATAATTACCTATAACTTCACACTGGATGGACTCCTTATCAAACGCATTTAGAATTCTTAAATTTGTAAAAAGGAATAAGCTTTCTTGATTTGAACAGTCTGTACCTTGATGAATTGTGCAGGGAGTAGAGGAGACATAGGTCAGTCAGTAACTGCATTAATAGTCCTTACTAGCCAGTCTGTTCCCAGTCCCAGCTAGTTTCGATCCCTCCTGGCAACGTTAGACCCACAGGAAACCTCTAGAGTAAATATTTCTGTTATACACAGTTGTTATATCCAGATTCAATATTGTTAAGTCTCTTGGAAGGCATAGGAAAAAAAATATTTTAGAATTTAGAGAGCATTTTGACCAAATTCTCCATTCAACGTGAAAGACTGAGACCCTCAGAAACATTGAGACTTAACACAAGAGCTTCCAGAGGTCTGTTTAAAAGGAGTTTTTAAAGTTTCATTTGCTTAGTCATTTTACTTGAACATCCATCCATTGATTCGCTCCTCACATGCTGGTAACAGTGAATTGGACTAAATCCCTAGTGGGAGTGCTTAACCAAACTTGGTCTCCCTACAAAGGTGGCAGGAATGCAAGCACTCAGCCATCTCCTGTTGCCTCCTAGGGTGTGGGTTAGCAGAAAGCGGGGAATCAGATAACAGGGAGAAGTTGAATCTGGACCCTGCAACTTGGGGGTGCAGTGTCCTAGCAGCTTTAGGCACTAAGACAAATACTGACATCAGGTCTCCAGATAGCCTATGATCACCTATGGGTACCTAATCAAGGTCAAGTACCAGACTGCATTAGAGCCTCTCATCACTGAAGCTCTAAAAGTGGGAAGAAACTCCTAATGGAAACAGGTGTAGACACCTGTATCCAAAGTCAGTTCTCACTTCTGCCTCAGCACAAAATTAAAAGCAATTCCAATTCCCATTTCCCTGTGACTTGACAGGAATCAAAATTCAGTTGCTGTTAGGGAACAGGTTGAAGGGAGCTTAGCTTTCAGTGTAGCTGCGAATAGTTACAGAAGGGTGAGAACTTGCAGGAAACATAGGTACATGTCACCTCCGGAAGCTTTCCTGCATGATGTCATGTGTTTTAAAATGCTCCCACATCTGGGCTTAAATAAAATTTATTTGCCACTAAATTTTTCATGAGACTTTAGAATTTATTCTTATTGGATAGAACTTGTTTGATTTGATTGACAATTTTGTCTCAAATGCCTTCATATTGGCAGGTACTTTATGATCAGAGTGCATAGGCCTAAATGCCAAATGAAAAAATTGTCCTCAGTTGTACTTAATTTTATATGAATGCAAAGATGGGTGAACTTAACATAAGGTAACATTTCATAAGCAGGGGATATAAATTTATTTTGTAAAGTGTCTTTTTATCATTTTATAAAGAGGGATTAAAGTCAAAATTGTTGGTTACAAAAGAGTGTCATGAATTCTCATTATTCTGTCCATAATATTGAATATTATACTATTCATCACAGGGACATGTGGCCAGCAGGATAGAGTGTGGCTCTCTGTAAACATTAATATTTAAGAATAATGTAAAATGTTGATCCGCTCTCAGTAACCACTTGTGTATGGTTGTACCACTCCACACCCCATCCCCTACTCTATATACGCATGTCCTGTTACAAGCATAAATGTTTTTTGTAGCTTTCTCTTGCTGGCTTAACACATTATGACACATTTGGAAGCTTGGCACAACATGTGTAATTTCTTAGAGTCTTGCTACCCAGCACTCAGAAATAGGCTTCGCTGAACTGAAATCACAGAATCATCAGGGCAATTCTCCTTCCTGAAGGTTTTGGCAGAGAGCACGTTCCATGGCCTCTTCCGGCTTCTCAAAGCAGCCTGGACGCCATGGCTCATGGCTTCTTCAAAGCCAATACTGGCAAGGCAGGGCTGTGTCCCTTTGGGTTCCTCTGACCATGGCTCACCCAACTCCTTCAGCATTTTAAGGATTCATCATGGCACTGCACTTGAGTGGATGCCACGGGATACTTTCCCCATCTCAGGCTTGATAGTTCAGCCACTTTCATTTCACCTCTGTTTTTCATTCCTCTTTGCCATACACCAACATACTATGGATTCCAGTGACCAGGATGTAGACATCTTTGGGAAACTTACTCTGCCTACCAAACTGAAGTAGCTTTTTGCTTACTTTCTATGTTTCTTCCCAATAGAATATAAAATCAATGCAGAGTAGCAATCATACCTTTTAAAATGTTCTAGTAGTCAAATCCTGATGAATGAATACATGGCTTCCTAAAGACAAAGAATCTACCAGATGGTTTGTTGTACTTTTAGGCTTTGTACTTTATTGTGAGCGTATGAAGAACCATCTGAGATTTGTGCAAGGGTCTGTCTGGTGCAAGGATTTCAGAGTGTAGGCTTCCTTACCCATTAGAACTGGATGGCAGTGGGGCGTTGTAGTTCTCTGGATACATCTCTTTGGGATTGGGCCCTGGCTGGGTCTGAAGTTGTTGTAAGCTTTGTGACACTAAGGCTTTTTTTTCCCTTCTTCTTCAAATGCAAGTCTCCTGACACACAGGTGCCAGTTTGTGACACAGTGCGTAGTCCATAAATGGATGAGGCTGAGCCCCACACACTGCTCCCTCCTACCCAATTTCCCAATCAGATAACTCACACTTACCCTGAGGAGCAAAGTGAAGGATTTTCAGAGAGGCAAGGATTGTCGCACCCTGGAGTCCCTCCCCCAGACTTGTGTGAATGTGGCTGCAGAAGCAGTTCCCGCTGCTACTCCCCTGCGCAGGGCCTGTGCTTGCTTACTGTATGTTGTTGATGAGAGTCTCTCTGTGCAGTCAGGGCTGTGCATAAATGGCTGGGCTGCTCGCAAATACTTCCTTATTGTATGAACTTACAACAGGTGACCTGATGTTTGGACATACGTAACACACAGTAGAATTATTATTACATAATAGCAGATGAACATAAACACAACCTACCATATTTATGTAACTGCATGTGTGTGTGTGTGTGTGTGTGTGTGTGTGTTATCACTGAAAACCTATTGCTTAGCAGATTCTCTCTACATAATACTTTATTAACTATGCTATTCTTGACATATATTAGATAATTAGACTTATTTGTCTTACCTAAGAACAAGCTTATAGCTTTTGTCCTACAACTACCCATTTCTTGCAACCATGAGACCACAGTAATTGTTCTTTCACTTCATGTTTCTGCGTATCTGACTTCTTCCCCTTTTTTCTTTATTTTTATAAGATTCTACATTACTAAAGGAAACAGTAAGCAAAGCAGTATGAAAGTCTACAGATTCTAGAAAACATTTTGTAAACTGTACTCTCATGTTTGTGTGTTATATGTAAATATATTGTGTACTATATATTTTTCAATTTTATTCATATATAACTGTGAATGAATATCCAAAATATATGAGATTCATGCAACTCAGTGGCAACAGAAATAATTGTAATGTATGCAACTATCATGATACATTTTTCTGAAGAAAATATTTATGAAAAAGAGCTCAGCACCTACAATCATTGTGGCAATACAAATAAGAAACACTAAGATATCACCGCAACCTGCTAGAATAGCTATTGTGAAAAAATTTTTTTAGTAACTTTGGGAAAGATTGTAAAGGAGAAGAAACTCTTGTAGACTTTCGGTGGGGTTGTAAATTACTAAAACAGTGTTGATGTTCTCAAAAATCACACAGAATTACTGCATGATCCAGCAATCCCCTTGTTGGTTATTTACTCAAAAGAAAGGAAGTCAGGGTCTCCAAGAGATTTCTTCATTCCCGTTTCATTGCCCCATTAATCGCAGCAGCTAACATGTGGAGGCAATTCTTGTTTTTAGATGCATGGGTTAAGACATTGTGAGACACACAGCACGCACGCACTCTCTGCCTATTTACACAAAGCAGGATGCAATTCAGACTTAAGAAGGGAACATTGGCCTTGGTGACTGCGTGGCTGAAACTGGAGGGCAGTATATGAAGTGAAATAAGCCAGATACAGAAAGCAAAATAAGCCATGATCTCACATATAAAATCTATTTTTGAGATGGTTGAAAATATATTCTGGTAGCCTAGTTACATGAATGTAGCCACTGTATCCATACTCTGTACCTACACAGGCTTTTAACTTTCCGTTCACATCCTGCTCAATCTGGAAATAATGCCTTGTCCCCAGGTTTACTTTTTACCTTCCTGTAAAGAAGAAATTATAAAGTGACAACATTGCTTTCATTTACTCTACAGTTCTCCATCTTTAAGGAATGGTAAAATCCATAGAGCATGTGAAAAATGCGGAAATTTGGAATCTTGAATTGTGCAACTTCAATTGGAAGTATCATATAATTAAACTATTCATATGATGGGTGGAGACTGTGACAACAAAACAACTGAACTAAACTTTGTAAGTTTCTACAGCTCCATAGAAGGTCAGAGGTAGAATCTGAGCATTGTACCCAGTAGTTTTCCCTCTTAACTTGCTTGTTTTATGGGACCCCCCTCCTTTTTCTCATGAGAGGTAACGTTTGACTTTGAGATGTACATGTTTAAAATATTGTGTGTAGTATTTACGTACTTAATGTTACAGTTAACACACAAATCTATTTAGAGTTCTGTGAACACGTTTGCATAGAACTCAACTTTAGTAAGCAGCATTTTTCCAAGAAGTTCACCCAGATTAAAATAGAAAATTATTCTCCAGACAAAATTTTGGTAGAACCCATGTGTTTTCCAAGTGATCCTAGGTTTACATAAGTAGTGTATTTCAAGTTAGAAAAAATAAAAATAGAAAATGACTGAGTCAGCATCTTTTTCCATGATGTGATTTTGTATGTTGTACTACATATGTTTTTACTATATTACATAGCCATATTAAATCCATTTAAAGAAATGATATACAAATAAATGGCATAGATTATTGAAGTTCATGATTGATATCAAGAAACTTGTCAGAATTTGTGCAAAACAAAAAAGAATATATAAATATATCATATTAATATGTCCTTGGCACTCATTTAGTGTTCTGAGCAAGATAGTATTATCGTAAAAATTACATTTGGCCAAAATTTCCTAGAGTGGGTGTATAGCATTTGTACTGGTTCCCTGTGCCTGGTGGTCGGTAGGTAGTAACCTTGTCATGATTTTCAACTCTCCATGCCATGCCTTAAACATCATAGGAATGACAGGACTCTATTACAACTGACACAAAAGACCCATGGAACATATTAGTTCTTGAGTGTTACACATTTTTATTTATTACTATTTCAAACAAATGACAGTCTCTCCCCTCCCCTCTCCTCCCCTTCCCTCCACTATTCTCTCTTCCCCTCCCTAACCCTCCTCTTCCCCAACTTCCCTCTCTCCCCCTCCCCAATCCTGCTCTCTCTCTCCCCACCTTTGTCTCTTTGCCTCTCAAATTTAAAAAAGCCGGTGAACTGGTGTATAAAGATAAAGAATTGATAGAGATCAGTTTTCCTATCTAGCCATTTGTCCATTTGTGTTTTCTTATCCCAGAAGATACCTAGACCTTTATCTCTTCTGCCACCTTTCAGCTGTTCGCGCCATGTACCGTAAGAATCACTCTTGTATGGGCATCAAACTGGCCCTTGGGCATCCTAAGAAATAGTTGAACCTCCAGTACATACATTTCATCTCATCTCTCTCTCTCTCTCTCTCTCTCTCACACACACACACACACACACACACACACACACACTCACACTCTTAAAAGCACCTCCAGCAATTTTCTGACATGAAGAATTGTTCTCATAAACCAAAATTGAAACATCCAGAACAAATCCCGCTGTCATCATCTTGCACCAACTTCTTCCCATGTTGGTTGGTTCTTCCCAGTTGCTTGCTGGCTCCCTTCTTTACTCCACCCCAATTCAAGTTTGCCATCTTTCCTGACTTTTGTGACTGGCAGAGATAGATTCCTCTTTAGATTGGCTGATGCTCTGAGGTAGCAACAGTGGTTCCTCATTCCTTGAACGTTGTGAAATCCACCTTTGTTGTCTTTAAGCACTTCCTTTCTGTGTGTCTTCCCTGGTAAAATGCCATGCTCCCCGCTCTATAGTTGACAAGCTAATCTCTCACACCTTTCAGAGTGTTACAGCTTCACTCTGTCCATGTGGATTTCTTCCTTCCTATTCCAACTGTTATCACTCAGTACATCACCAGCCATAAATCTTTAGGAAAAAAAAATCTTTTAATTCCTTGTATCAGCAGTGGTGGGGGTAGATCCTTGAATGGGAACACAGCCCAATATATGGCCACTGAGTTGCTAATATGATGCCTGTGTGTGTGAATGAGTCATGATCCCTGAGAATTTAGTCTGTGTGAAGTATTGTGCAAAGCGAAGGTGAGGCCAATGGCATGGCTTACTGACATGTGCACAGTGTAATAGTAGTGATTGCTGCCATCATTATTTGTATTGTTTGATAATTAGCTTGATGTTGGAGTGAGCATTATAATGTTATGGACCCTGTTACTAGATGCGTTTTTTTCCCCATTAATAGAGTGCTTGTCCAGTGATAAAATTGAAAAGGTATGAATATCTTACACCTTAATTGTTTTTACCTCCTTCATTTTTCATGGATAGATTTTTGTATGCATTTTTAGCCAGAAGAAATATGTTACAGTAGGGAAATATTACAGTTGTGTTTATTCAATTTCTGCTCAAGTTCTTTTTCCTAGTTTTTTCCCCCCTAGTTATCCTTGATTATTTATTTTTGAAAACTTCTGCAGAAATTCTCGGGCAAGCCGAAGACAATAATGACTCTATCAATACACTTAAACAGCAGAAATTTGCAGAGAAATCATGAGGCTTTTGCTTAAGCCAATGTGTTTACATATACCTAGTTAGTTATTGACTGCAAATAAAATGACAGTGCTGTCTGTCCCATATACAGGCTTGTTCATCCTGCCAGGGAATAATCCGGAAATGTGATGACATTTGACTTAGCACACCTGAGATGAGCAAGGTGCCACATTTCCTTTGTGAAGAACATGGTGTCATATCCTCTCTCAACTTGTCTTGCTGTGACACCTGCTCTTCGCAAAGCAGCATTGCAAAATGAACAACATCATTCAAAATCTAGAGTACGAATGCAACTTGAATGTCCATAAAGGAAATTAATAAACAGCTTCTGAGATCTTGTCGCTTGAAGCCAAACCACGGTAGAAGTAACCGTGTGAGGTTGTTTATATTCAAGATCTCAAATTTTAAGTAACAGCAGGGGAATATCCTGCTTGTCTGCTTCCACAGTGCACTTATGTACTGTTAATAATAAAAAAGTCAAACCTTGCAAATTCAGTAAGTCATTTTTTATAATACACTGCACTTGTTTGGAACTTTGACTATGGGAAATCACGTAGTTGATTAAGTTTCAGAAATCCTATAGGGTGCCTCATTATTGAGTTAGAAGTTGTGCAATATTTTCCTAATATATACATTCTGTTGTGAGTTTATTATTCTTCTAAAAGTCTTGAGGACATACTCGATAATGTGGAAAACCTGTTAGTAGGATATCTGTGACTTTAAATAGCAGAAAATTTCAAGTCAGGCTTTTTAAACATAAAGGAAAATTAAATGACTCGCACAACTCAGACCTGGAGTACATTAATTTAATTATGTAAGCTGGAAACCAAATTTTTCTATCATTAATGTCAGTGGCAAACACTCTTGATTGCTAACTCACTACCAGTGTTGTAGATCTCACATTGTAGACCCTATGAAGATGGTAATAAAGTTCCTTCTGCTGCCCTTTGTTAAGGTTTAATACACTTTTCCCAGTAGCCACCAAAAAATTTTCATTCACTTCTCGTTGGCCAGTGTTGTGTGTACTGGCTGTGTCCAGACCAACCACTAGGAATGGGGAAACTGCAATGATAACTTATAATCCGTGTTTTGACTGGAGCAAGAAAGGACCTTTGATCTTGCCCAGAGTCCATGAACATGGGGTGGGGGGTGAGTGGAAGTCAGATTTTTGCAAGACTCATTGGTGAGCAGAGCACCATGAAGCTTATATCCGAGAGGTGGGTTTCTCTAAGAGGAAATCCTTATAGTGTAAGCACATAAAATCATCGCGTAGTGTAACATGGGACGCATGGGAACGTGGTATAAGGAAAAGTACAGGTAGAGAACAAGCTGCAAGGAATCTAGGATGATGGGACAGGAAGAAGAGGAGTGTGGCTTGCAATTTTAACTTGAACTGTCATGTGTGACCTCAGTGAGACGATGCTATTTGTATGCTGAAACTTGAAGTAGATGAGAATCTAAGCCATGAGCATGTGAGCCTCAACAGCCGTCGGTGAAAGGGAAAGCAGTGTGGAATCCGTAAAGAGGATACATCCCTGGAGATGCAAGGGGAAAGAGGGAGTTGACCTGCCCAAGCAGGTCTCATGGACTTCCTACACCATTGCTGAGGCTGGGGGTTTCCAGACAGGGGACAGCTATGAACTGTTTGGCATTTTAAGATTATTATTCTGGCTGCTGTACTGATAATGTGTCACAGACAGCCAGAAGGAAGAACAGTTACATTGCAGTGTTCTAGGAAACAACAAAAGCAACAGTCCGGAGACCAGATTTGGAAGTGATGACAAGCAGTCTTCTCAAAGAGCTAGGATTGCCTGGGCTGTGAGGAAACCGTTGCATGTATTGCAGGGTCAGATGTTATGTTTGTGACTGATGCAGAGATCTCAAAAAAAATAAAGGAAGCTCGTACTGCTCTATCGTATGTTGGACCTTAATGCAGCAAGTGATAGGAATAATACAGTCAGCAGCCACGATTTCTGACTGTAGACTTCATTTGCGGTTACTGCGGAGAACGCTTACACAGTGTTTATTTTTTCAAGCACGTGAGGCATCTCATCCTTTCACCTGTCAAGCTAGTGCAACACTGCAATGTGAAGAAATATGGAATCACTAAGACTGCAGGAGGTCAAGGAGCGAAAGAAAACCTCAGGCATTAGCTAGTGTAGACAGCCTAGATTTTTACTGCTTTGAGACGATTTTCCAAGGCAGCGGAGATGATGAGCCCCAGAGCTGGACTGTTTATCACTGTACTTGTCTGTCCCCCGCACTGACTGTGACAACTTGATTGAGCTACTTCATTACTTTTTCTCTGAGCTTTTCCTTATCTGTAAATTACGGATAATTACCTCCTGATTTGTTGTGGAAATTTCTTCTTAATATTGATTAATGATAGATGGCTAGGTTGATAGATAGATATTCTAAGGTTAATTATACCAAGTTTTAGATCTATTTAATATGTATGTATGTATAATCTAAGAATAAGTATATGTTTATAGTATATATATATATATACACACATGCACATATGAATAGTTTATGTATGTACAATATGTGTACCAAGAATAGTTCTTAGCACAAACTATAGTTGTTATAAAGTACAAAGTTTTAGTAAAGTGAAAGTTTTAAAATATTTTAAATTTGAAAAATTGTTAAGAAAAATAGCAATTTAAAATTCTGCATAAAATGCATTTTGAATTGTCCTATTCTTCTTTGGAACAGTTCCATCATTTTTGGTTCAGCCTAAAAACACAGTTCATAGAATCATATTTAAGGTCACAAAATTTAAAAGTAATCATTAATTTTTAGTAAAGTGACCAAAGCGACCCAGAAGTCAGACAAAACAAATAATAGTGTCTGGGTAGCCAGCTAAGAACGTATATATGTAAAAGGTTTAATTTATCCATGTGCTCTAAATAACTTCTTCATTGCTACTTGATTTACACCATTAACATCATTGAAATCTGCTTTTATTGAATATAACAGAAGAAGTTACAGGCTTTCAATCAATAATTCCATAGAATAAAATATCAAAAAAAAAAACCCTTGTATTGTCTGTGGGAAATATTTTTCGTAAGGAAATCATATAAACATACTTTGAAAGGCAGAGTCAAACACGTAATTCTAATCTTAATGCATTTTATTCATAAAATATGTCTATTATTAATGTTCTTCTTGTAAAGATCTATTGATTTTTTTTTTTTTTTACTGGTAAGGCAGATCAAAGAGAAGAGAGAGACAGAAAGATCTTCCAGCCTCTGGTTCATTCCCCAAATGGCCACAGCAGCCAGAGCTAAAACTCTCCTAAGCCAGGAGCCTAGAGCTTCTTTCAGATTTCTTTCGCTGGTGCAGGGTGGCGAGGCTTTGGGCCGTCCATCCTTTACTGCTTTGTCAGAGTGTAATTAGAAGGCAACCTGGATATGCACCGGCACCCATGTGAAATCCCAGTGCTCACAAGGTGAGGGTTTAGCCATTGCATCATCACCCTTATTATAATATTTATAATATTCTGATAACCATTAGAACGAATGTGACAGCTGTTATGTTTGTGAACTAATGTAAGTTAGCATTTATGCCAAACAATATCACTTGATATTTTAACTTAGAGGGCATTTATGAGAATTGCTTGAGAGCAGAACATTTCTCTTAGTTTTTCAATTCCATAATATTGTGCATCATGTGCACTTTGCTTTTACCTCTGTCTGGCATAACGATGTGTAGTGATGTGCTTATCACTTTGCATTGCTATCATTTGTGAATGTTAGGACTTATTTTATCCTTGCATTTTTGAATTGGTAATGTTAAATCGTTAAAAGGTATTGAGTGTAAATGAGATGCTTGGACAATGGGAAGAGGTATGAATGTGTGAGATGGGAGAAATCAAAGCCTTCGGGAGTGTTAGAAAATGACCCTGTTCACAGGATTTTTCCTGAAATCTTCTCATAGCTGGCTTAGCTAAGAATATGGATTACTTTCAGACTTTCATTAGCTTTCCCCAGCTGCCTATTATTGTAAATGAACTCGAGACTTTTTCTTCTTGGGTTCTATTTCCTGCAAATTTCCACTCTGTCAGAACCATAATTGGAATTGCATGAAATCTGTTATCTTGGGAGGAGCTAACTGACTCCCTTGGAGTTGCAGTGGGGAATACAGGTACGAAGCCACACAGCCAGGATGTGGGCTCCCGCTCTAAGCTTGCCCCCAAACAGCTGATTTCCCATCCCACTGGTTCGTATTCCTCATCTGTTAATTTCGCATCTATTCCTCAGGGTTGCTGAGAATGCTAAAATGAATATGTTGACTTTGTTAAATACTTAAAGTAGGACTTGACACATTGTGAATTCTCAGTAAATAGTAGCTACCCTTTTATTCATGTTATTTGTATATATTATGTGTGTATATATGTACACACATATATGTTTTTTTCCAATATCAGTTGTGCCACACTTCTCATTGTATTGGTTCCTTGGCTGGTAGTATTTTGTTATTCTGCCTGGTTAGCAGGGGCATTCTTCAGATCGTGGTTTAAGCATCACAGTGCCAGTCTGTCAGGAAAGCTTGCTCGAATCTCTGCCTCTCCCACATTTGTGAGACATTGATAATATCTTGGCACAGATTTAAATATCTAAGTCGCTTACTGTTTCAACAAACATACACAAGGGTCCTTCCATGTACAAGGCACTGTTCCAATCTTGACAATCCAGAACAGACCAATGTGAGGAGATATTTGAACAGAGGGGTTCATGATTCTGCCCGGAGGAAACACGCTACACCCCAACAAACCATAGGTAAAGGGGCAAAGAGGGAGTGAGCTAGGGCCAACGTGCAATGAGCAGCATGGACATAACCCCAGGATCACAACTGCTTTGCTTAATTTCAGTCTCTAGTTCAGACTAAAATTCTTGAGAACCATGAATTTCGCAAGTTACTTTGTTATTATTCTTAGAATTTAACCCCAGAATCTGGTACATGGTAGCTGTGCAATAGATCCTTATTAAATCATAAACACTGAGGGACAGGAGACAGCATCAATCAAGTGTTTCATCACTTCTGAGCAAATAAAACAAGCCAAAATTTTAGAATCCTCCATGAGCTTGCTGTGGCTGAAAGGGATGTGTTGCAAGGGAGGTTTGGGAGAGGCCAAGGAAACGAAAGTGGATGGGTGCACTGCCATGGAGGGCTCTTGGTACTACTGGGAGGAACACAGACTTCATTCTGCAGCTATGTGCAGAGCTAATGGCACAATTACCTCTAATGTAGGATCCAAGTTGGGGGGGGATATCAGACTGCTAGTGGCATGAAAGCTGAAATAACAGTCTAAGTGGAAGGAAGAGTACTAACCAAGGAGAGAAATCTGTCTTGGAGTTACCTTCAGTATTCTGTTGAAGGACGTGGTGCAGCAAGGCCACCAGAGCAGGGAGAATTGATTTCAGTGGGGAGACAGTGTTAGTCTTCAGTGTTAGCTGTTTGTGGTGATGTCTGCACAACCCATTTGCAATAATACCCAGGAGAAGGTCTGCACCTTGCAATGCTTTGACATCCATTTTCTTTACTGACTTAAAGAATTCATCAGTAAATGCTATTTGTGAATTTTATGTATCAGCAAACTTCATTCTGTGTAATATATCTATTGAGGAAAGAAGAAAACAAAATGTGTGGCAGGCATGGTACTTAACTTTCTCTATTTTCCATGGGAATAAACAGAAGATTATGGTACAAAGTCCTAATACACACACGAATGGATTTACCGTTACTCTTGCCATTGTGTCTGTGAGGCGAGATAATGTGAAATCCCCAAGATCACTCAAGTGTTTACGGCACCAACAGATGGCAAAATCTTCAAAACGTAAATTAATTTTGTCATGTGGTTAAGTATAATAAGAAAGTAAATTCTCAGTAATACAATGTTATTTTTTCCCGAGCAAGCAAAAGGGATCAAGCATTTTCATTTTGTGAAGGAGAGTGATTTTCATTAGCTAATGTCACTCGCTTCCCTAGATGGCTATGTGAGCATTTTGTTGCAACTATTTTGATTTTTTTCTAGCTAGATAAATCCATTCCGCTCATGCCAAATGTCTCACTTATGGCAAATTTGTCTTGATTTCTGGTCATTTTTCCAAAATTATGATATCATTAAGCTCTGTTTTCACATACTTCTGAAATGAAAGCAAGGAGTCATGAAATTAAAGTTGCCTATGTTATGCTTCTAAAATATCAACTTATAACCCATGAGTAGGTAAAACATCTTGTATCAGCAGTTAAGGGGTTTGTGTGATAACTGGAAATTTTATTATGTATAACAGTTGCTGGATATGTAAATAAAGACTTGTAGTTCCTCCAATACTTTCACAGCCCTTCGATCCACCTATCATTAGATTATTTTAAAGCATGATTTATTACTTATATTTGTAGTACTTCCTTAATTTCAGTAAGTATTCGTTGATTGTTTTAATTGGGAGAGGCAAAGGGGCATAGAGACACACAGGCATTTTAGCTACTGTGTTCACCAGTAGAGTAAGTACCTGTTTTTACTTACATCTGTAGCTCTAGATACTGATAATTAGGGTATATATCCTCATCTATCTGTGGAGGATATTGATTGATGTGTTTTGTGACTTCGGGAGGAAATTCAAAATTTCATCTTTCCCCTTGGACCAGAATTAATGTCTTGATGGCAAATGCATGATTCAGTGATAAAAATACCATGTGGTGTTACGTGCTGCTGCTCCACTGGCAAGTTCTGTTCTTGCATCAGGAATAACACACTCCTTCCTCTGTATTCCAGGTGGCAAATATTTTGACTCCTTACTGTGAGACTGTCCAACTGTAGCTCCCAACTGACGATAGATCTTCTCTACTGTATTGTCTGCACTTCTGTGTAGGGACTGTTTTTACGCTGCTGAGTATGCAAGGGTCCAAAAATTAAATGCTATGTAATTTTTTACTGATTTTCTAGAATTAATGTGTGAATATGTAACACAAAGATAAAAAGGAAGCCCTGCCATCTTAGGGGAGGGTTGCAGAAAAACTCTAACAGCAACATGTCCTAAGTCTGTTCTTTTGGAGAAGGATTTAAAGGATGAGATTTTTCATGATGCCGATGTTATGGAAATATACTTGGAAAAGAGTTGGGTTTTTATACTCAACTTAGCCTGCACTTTGCAGTTTTCTTTTTCGTGTTATGCAACTCAATGTAGTTATGGAAGTCAGCTTTGCAGTGTGGCAGGTAAGGTGCTGCTTCCAGTACCTGCATCCTGTATGGACACCAGGTGGAACTGATTGCTCCATTTCTGGTTCAGCTCCCTCCTTATAACCCAGGAAAAGTAGTGGAAAATGTCCCAAGTATTTGGCCCCTGTTACCGAAGTGGGATACTAGACTGAAGGCCCTGGCTTCTTGCCTCATCCTGGCACAATCCTAGCTGTTTTGGCCATCTGTGGAAAGAAACAGCTCTGCATGACTGTGTCCAGTCCTCGAAACTGCCTCCTTCCCTGATTTTCCAAGGTTTGTGCCACAATGATTTCCCATTTCTTGTTTCTTTCTTTCATGATTTTCCTTTCTTTTTACTGCCAAGCACAATAACTCTTCCAAGAATTCTGCCTCTCATTTCCTCAGATGTCCCGTACCTTACTTGGCTAGCCCCTTCTGGTTCCATGACTTCAAGGCTATTTCTAAGCCAAGGAGGCCAAATTGGTGTCCTCAGTAAGATACTCTCTTCCAGTTCCAACCTGTACTTCACCTGCCTTCCCCAGTATCTCCACTTATGAATCCTGCAGACGTCATAACCGAGGGCTCAGACAGAACGCAGTCTACGCCGGGGAGCTGTGCTGTACTTCAGCTTCTGCCTGTGCACCAGGACCATGTAGACTTCATCAGATACATTATCTGCAGCAGAAGAACAATATTTATCTTGAAGAATTGCTTTGAAGATATATAATGATCTGATAAACACTGTTGTGTATTTAAGAAGTCATCATTGCTACCTGCTTTGCATATCCAAATTAAACTAAGACTTCAGATGTTTATTCATGTCAACATATGGGGATTGAAAAGAAATGCTGTTAGGGTAAGTTTATTTTAAAATCATAGTGGTAACGTGTGAATTCACAGAATGCTAAGACTCTTAAGGATTGGATAGACAGGTTTTCATATTACTCTGTATTATAGCCCTGGGGGTAACAGAAATTTCCAAACCCAAAGTAAGTAAACCAGAGTACCCATTCAACAGAGCACTAGGCTTCTTTTCAAAATGGCAAATCATTCCTCATAATGTCATGTGGATACACTATGGGGTAGAATTATATGATTGTATCATTAAATTTTTGCCAAAAGATAAATTCTGGAATATAAGTTGTATCTATATTTAGTAGCTGATGTAACTTTTCGAGTGTTATTAATGTGATTTGCTCTTGCAATTCATTTAAAAATAAAAACACTGATAAAACAGTGGTCCCTGATTTTAAAAAGCACAAATAAGTATTTTAGAAGTTGCTCCAGTAGTCTGAGGTACCAGCAATAAGAACTTTATTTTAGAAAAAAAATTCTTATGCTACATATTTAAAATGTTTTACATCCAAAAAAAAGTAACACAGAGGAAGTAAAAATATTTTTCCCTGCATTTTCAGGAAGAGGGCAGATTCATTCATTCGCCTATTTACTTATTTATTTATTTTACATTACAGAGTTTCAATGAAACAACTTAGAGGTGATCTTGAGCAGGACGTTTCTCTAGTGATGTAAATCATACGTGCCCAGGTTGCCCAGCGTTCCCACGTGGTTCCCCTGTTCGGGGAAAATGAAAGCGGCTGGTTTGGAGTCCGATGTAAACATGAGCTGTGCTGGTTTTGCTTTGACTGGCGATTCCATTTGGCTGCTAAAGAAGAACATTTATTCAGGTTCCACAGAGAGACTATTCATCTGTCAGGCTGGATGGAGTGCCTGTTCTCGTCTGGGCGCCAGTAACCTGCACAAGAGAGCCTCGAGTGCCCAGCTTTTGATGTTGTTTATGCTGTTTGTTCTCACTCTAGGCTTGGTGGAAATCACATGTTGCTGTGATTTCATATGCGGTGATTATGTTGGAAGCTCGCATCTATTATTTAAGGTTCTTTTTTTTTTTTCTTTGCAAAACTCTAAGCATTTTCAGAATGAACAATTGAGGCTTTAATTCGGTACTTACACAGCCAAGAATGCCTTAAATGCCAGGTGTTCAGCGCATCGCCTGTACTTTACCCCACCTTTAGATGTAGCAGATGCTGCAGGAGGCTGCTCCTTCCCATTGCTGAGGCCCGGGGACTCTGACAGCACAGCCTGCAGATTCACTCTTCGTGAATAAAGCCTTTGAATTCTAAAGTGCTACACTGTAAAGCTTCCTCTAAGCCTCTCAGAATTTAATAATATCCATCTATAATTGAGAAGTTTGAACATGCTTACTAACCTGAGATGAGGTGAAATTCCCTATTTTTCAAAATAGCTCCAGAAAGCCCATTTTATCGTAAACATGGATGACTTCTGAAATTGAATGTTTCTGGGTCAATAATCATTTTCTGGTACTTTCAGTTGTGTAGCATAAGATCAACTTGTAAGAATCTGTGAGAAATGCTGATACCGAAGTGTACGTTTAAGAATTACATCAGGTACTTGCACGAGAGCATGTGACATTGTACATGGTAAATAGAGGATGCTTACTCATCATTTTGGAGTGTCTATTCTATGACCTATTTGTAACAGGCAATTCAAGCAGTTCTTCATTTGCAGGCTTTTGCTTACTGCCCCCATCCATAGGACATCTCTGCATGCGAGCCTGCATTTTGAGGATTTTATTCACACATGACTATTTGGCAGAACAAAGAGATGAGTGAGTCCCAGTAGATTTAAATCTCAAAGCTCAATAGTAGTGCATGACCGAATGATACTGAGTGGAGGGATGCAATGTGTCCTCTTCACAAAGGAGAGTGTGAGCAGCCAAGGACATGAGGAAGTCGCCTTGCTTCTGATGTGGCTGCAAAGTGAAAGGTGACAGGGAAGGGGCCAGTGCCACAGAGGGCAGAGGGCTTAGCATGCTGTTCCAACAAATGAGTTCTACAGTCAAGTGCTTTTAAATTCCATTCTGCAGACCCAAATGGACTTCCCGGAACATCTCAGAATTGCCATGGAAGTGAAGACAGGGCCATGGGAAGGGACAGAGCATGAATGTACCAACCCTGTTTCTCTTCCATGACCTCAGTGAGAAGTAACATCCAAAACTTTTTTTTATTATTTAAAACCCATATTTAGAGTAGTATACTTAGGATTTTAAGTAATGTTTAATTTTTGAATTGGGTGTGTGTGTGTGTGTACCAGTTTACAATAGATTTTAATGCTGATGTTGGGATAATTTGTTCAGGAAAATTGTGTGGTGGCTTTCTTTTAGTAGATAATGTATAAATATAAATATAGATATAAAGATAGATACAGATATAAATATATGCACACACATACTTTGGTAGATGACATATACACTTATACAAGGTGAGTAAAAAAATTAATTATGTATAGACAAGAGAATTAGTTGTGGTATTACTGAGGTTGAAACACAAGAAACACAAAGACATTTAAGTGTGAGGATGTTCCAGCCATTTTAGGTCATTCCTAGTTGTGTAATGGTTTATACAAAATTTAACAGTAAATGTGTAACTAAATGCTGGGTAATTTCCAGAGTTGAATACTGAAAACTGTGACAGTTACACATCAACCAGGCTCTGAGAGAGAATGGCATTCTAGAGCAAGGATGAGAAATGAGTGGCTTTTCAGAGATGGTGGTGCCTTAAGGAGCCCTGGAAATATAACCAATGCACACTCGCGCACTAAAACTGGCATAGCATGAGGAAGAATTATAGGTTGGAGTGAGAGTCTGACATTTCAGATGACTGATGAATCTAGCAACTAGAGACTCGAAATTATACTTGGCACATATGCAAAACCAGAACCCTTGTTTATGCTGAGATGCTCTTTCGAGGGCCCCGGGTCACTGAGGTTTGACCTCACGGTGCCCAGCTGGGAATCCCTGGCTCTTTGCTTTGCCTCCAGTCTCACCGTGTCCTTACTCAGATTGATGACTGCTCATGTGAAAATTAGAGTCAGTCATTTCATCTTCTAGAAGTGTCTGGGGATATGATTAAAGCATAAATTATACACTAGAACATTTAATGGGAGCATTAAATGTGAACCCTTGAGCTGCCTGTTTAAAAGGGTGGCATTTCGGTTTTCCGACACTTGGGGAGAGGGGAGTTGAGATCAAAGATTTACTGTTGAATTCAGTCAGTCTCAGAACCAAACAAGAAGTCTTGTTCATAAATCTGATAGAATATTTTGTTTAAAAGTTAGGGAACTCTGTGGTTTGTAGATATTTATATTTAAATCTATGAGGTGTTATAATATGCCGTAAATTCTGGAATGTAGAGACTGGAAATAGTGAATTAAAACACTTTCTTCAAATGCTTTAAGATATAAATAAATCCAAGAGTATGGTGATTTGGGGATTGTTTCAATTATTATGATATTTGAGGGAGAAAAGAAAAAGGAGCCAAGCCTTCTGAGTGTGACAGATTTGTTTTCTTGTATGATTACGGTGGCCTCATGGCTGTATACGTGTGTCAGATTTTATTGGATTGTGTGTTAAATACAGTGTTTTCTGTGTCAATTAGGTAGAACTAAGGGTTGCTGCGTTCACAGTAAACTCTCAGATATGGCATGCAGCACTTTAGAAAAGCTGATTGTGGCCATTGTTCAGTTCTGCAGTTGGAGACACTGTGTTGGCAGCGTGCAGTCGGCCATGGTGGGAGTATTTATAAACGTCGCGGAGCTTGGCAAAAAGCTCATGTTAGAGCTTTTGCTACCTGGTGAGTCAGGTAGGAAAATTATGCCATAAGGCCATTGGAGGTACATCCAATTCAGAAGAGGCACACAAATGCAGTCCATTGGCTTCTTTGGTAAACTCATTTTGTGCCTTGCATTCCAAAATGCTTTTCTATAGCATTTGTCATAGCAAGATGAGACTGAAAATGAAACCGTATCATGTTTTCACATCCTGGTATGAAATCAGTCATAGGGCCAATAGAGACGTTTACTCAATGACAGAGCAGGTATGTGATTGTCAACCCATTAAAATGACAAAGGAACTGGAAAATTCTTGTCACCTAGTAACCTCATATCTATGTTTCATATCACAATACAATGTATTACACATGCTAGTGATGTTTAAATAGATCTCTGCTTTCAGTTGTATAAAAGTAGGGGGCACATAAACAACACATAATAATTGATAATGGTTCTAAACCGTTATATTACTGGTTTATGTATTTACTGTGCCTTTTAATAAATACTTTTAATTGTGCTACTTCTATGGAAATGTCTGACTTGTTTTCAGTGAGCAGTGTGCCTTGCTATTCCAGCAGCAGGCTCATCTGATGCTTTTGTAATTAAGTCTCCGTTCTTGATTTCATCAGCGGTGTTTTGTTGGTCATGGACTTTAGAAGCAATAGAATATAATGTGTGCAAACCATAGAAACTAGGCAGTTAGCAGGCCGTGCTGACTATTATGGGCATCATCTCCTGTGTTTGCATGATGCAATCATGTAACAACATATTTGTAGGATGTTTCCTAAACTCAGTTTTCTTTGATCCCCACCCTATAGAACTATTATTGTACCACATTGTCATTCATGGGTTCTAATCTCCCATGGTGCCAGTTCTACTACACAGTTCTTTTCATTATAGCATTTCCCTCCATTTCTGTCCCTGTTACTGAAAATTATTGAAATTTCTTAACAGCTCAGGAAGAACTAAAATCGTATATAATTTTGTTTCATGAGCAGGAAGCCCAAAGATCTTCCCAATTGTAGTCACACAGCCTTCCTTCCAACCCTGTCTCCCTGAGCTGTGTCCCAGGAGCTCAGTCATTTTATATCTTCTTTACAGGGTTTTCAATGTGTGGATTTTTTTGTATGAAAAGTGTGCTATCCTCTACCAAGTTTACTATTATTATTATTATTATTATTATTATTATATAATGCAAGCATTTAAACTGTAATTCAAACTTACCTTTATTTTTTTCCAACTTAAATTATCCCTTAGTTATATTTTTTTTGTGTGTGTGGAGAGACAAATTCTGTAAATTCAGTATGGCAGTCTAACTCCCTTATATCTTCCAGATCTCATCTTAATATATTTAATATTGAGGTTAATTCTTTATGCTCAGCATTTCCGTGTGTGTGAACATCAGCGTAGTGGATACCCATCGGGTAGTTCTATTATTGCACTTTTATTTCCAATAGATACCCTTTTCTTCTTTCCAAAATTTTGCATTAACTTTTTAAATGGCTGGAATTACATGGATTCTTTGGGCACAATATAATGTTTTTAAGCATATTAACAGCTCGTGCTTCTGACTGCCAATTTGTACAATCTGACTGATCATGATCTCTTCAGGGAGATCTTTGTGAAGATCATGAGAATTGAATGTTTCATGTTCAGTATGTTGAAAATAGCATGGACCTATCCTATTACTGTTGCATAATAACTTTTATTGAATCAAGTAAGTGAATTTAAATATATATATAAAATATATATTTATATATATTTATATATGTATGTTTATATATATATATATATATATATAAATATATATATAAAGCTCTGGAAGAAAATAGATGATTGCATGCAAGACATGTATTATTGCATTCGAATAATT
Source organism: Ochotona curzoniae (assembly GCF_017591425.1). Lineage (NCBI taxonomy): Eukaryota > Metazoa > Chordata > Mammalia > Lagomorpha > Ochotonidae > Ochotona > Ochotona curzoniae. The sequence continues at coordinate 28,325,480 of NW_024464918.1, forward strand.
ACTAATAAATAACAGTTTGAACTGTGCTTAATAAGTACCCTACAGCTGCCTGCTACTATTCTGCTATATTTCTTAAAAGATGTTTTTAAAGAGATTATTTTAACAGCTTTACTGTCAGGAATTACAACCAATAATTACTTGTGTTTTCAGGGGGCATTCAAGGATTTTCTCTTAATTTTTAATGAAGGTTTTATCTCTCCCTTAATCAATATACTCAAAACTCTTCCAAGTCATATCCAAACTCAGATACAATTTTGTATTTATCTCTATATAACATGCATCTTTTAAAATTATGCATTTCCTGTAACACCAATCATTCTAACTCTTGGTTTGTCTACAGGAACGCTTGGGATTCCGGTAGGTGTCGGGGCCAGCACTGGGAAATAATAAGCTCTATGAACAGCACTGTAGATGCAAATATAAAATAAAATGGTGATGCCCTCATGAGGCTGGCCACCAGTGTCACTTAATTTAGTAGTGAGTAATTCTGGGTGTCAGTCATGATGGACACAATTCGGCAGAAATTACAAAGTCCAATCTGTAGAAAAGTTCGCAGTTTGGCTTGCTGTCATTTGCCTTACAAGTTTCAGATTTGAAGCAAATATCTAGAACTTTAATACTTTGCAAATGATAGCTATTGAAAGCCAACCTTTTATTCTATCTGCACTTAGTTCCTGGAAAGCACCACTGCTCCCCTTGTCCCTGGTTTGACTGCTTTAGATTCCTTTTGTTTCAAGCAGTCGGTTTTTGTCCCTCTGTGGCTAGCTCATTTCACTTAGCATAATATCTTCAAAGTCCTTTGATTTTGTAGCATGTGTCAGAATTCCTTTCCCTTTTTATTTAATTTATCTCTTTTTAAAATGTGCTTAAATTTTCAAAATTTAAGAAGCATAGCATCTGTACATATAGTGGGGTACCAGGTGATGTTTCTGTCCATGCATGCGTTGTGTAAAGTTTGATCTAGGTTAAGTAGCTCTATCTCCTAACACATTTCTCTGCGGCAAAAACATCAAAAATCATACCGCCTAGTTCTTTTAGTTTTGAATTCTTTCTGATGTAGATTACAGGATTCTACTTTTTTACTACTCAGTAGCATTAAGCTGTGTGTGTGTGACTTCAGGCTCCGAATGCCACACGGAACTGGAGGGTCTCGGCCAGTTACCACAGGGCCGCTGCCCCAGCAGGTTCTAATGGTGCTTCACCCTGGATTTCTCAGAAGTCTTTTCTAATCCCCTGTAAGCATAGAGGAAAGGTAGATTACCACTGTGAGTTTAGGTCCCTGTCTTGAGTCCTGGAGGCTCAAAAATATTACTGAGTGCTCTTCTGCTCCTTAGACTCTCAAAAACCTCCCCGCTCCTCTGCCTTAGCCTTCAGATCAACCCTGGTTTGTGCGTGAGATCTTACCTATGCATATTGGAAACTTTTGGACTTGTACTTTTGACTTCCTTCCAGTGGGAAGATCATGGAAGCTGCCAGTTTTCTATTTTTTGGAGGTATTTTAGCCATTGGATCTCCTTTGGCCACCTCTGTGGCTCCTTGTCAAGCTGTGTCCCACACTGGGTTTGGTCAGTGTCTTTTTAAGTAGTTTTGTGCCCACCCCTTTGCTTCTCTTTGGGCTGGTAGGCATTGTCTGGAGCTAACAAAGTCAGTGAGTAGATTTTTGTAAAAATCTCTTTCCCTACATTAACATCAGGTCTGCGTTTGATGACCTCTGGTATATTTGTGAAAGGTTATTTGTTTGTTTTTTTTAAGATTTAATTTTTTTATTGGAAAGGCTAAGTGAAGATACAGAGAGAAAGCTCTTCTGTCTGCTGCTTCCCTCTGCAAGTGGCCCAAATGGCTGGAGCTGAGCTGATCCAAAGCCAGGAACCAAGAGCTCCTTCTGTGTCTCCTACGTGGGTGCAGGGTCCCAAGGCTTTGGGCCATCCTCTACTGCTTTTCCAGGCCACAAGAAGGGAGATGGATGGGAAGTGGAGCAGCCAGGATACAAACTGGCACCCATATGGGATCCTGGTGCATATAAGTCAAGGATCTAGCCACTAGGCTATCACACTAGGCCCAAGGCTATTTGAATATTTCTGCTGTGTATGTATGTGTATTTTTGAAAATGCATAGGGCGTGTGTGTGTGTGTGTGTGTGTGTGTGTGTGTGTGTGTGAGTGGGCAGTGCTATTTTAGGATTTGATACAATTCTATGTTCAAGAGCTGCCTTTACATTTACTGACATTTTTCTAACAGCATATTCCTCTATGTTTGCTTGTTTGGACCATTGCCGGAAAGTGACCGGCACAGGACTGTGGGTGAATGTGGTCTCTACGGCCCAGGGGACGGTCACTGGGCCTGCCCTTGACGTAAGGAGATGGCACACAGGCTGAGGACATCTGCGCTCTGTCCTCCTCCTGTGCTGGGCGCAGTGATTGGCTCTCTTCACATGACAGCTTTAGTGTGAATTTTTGTGCACTAGGTGCGTGGCGTCTCAGTGTTTGTCTTCGGCTGATTTCTCAGAGTGAAAGAGTGAGTTAACAGCTTGCTGCTCTGCTGCGAACTAGAGTCTTCTGGGAAGTTGGGAATGTCAAGAAATTCGGTTTCAAACTGCCTGCATTGGAATTCTGATGGTGATACTTTATTTGTATGTTTGAGTAGCAGAGCAAGAGCAAGGGAGCGCCTGTCTTCAGGTTTGCTCCCTGCATGGGACTGGGCTAGGCTAACCCAGGGCCCCAAACCACGATCCGGTCTCCCGTCTGATTGGCAAGACGCAGTCACTGGAGCCCTCACTGTGGTCTTCCCAAGGCCTGCATGAGAAGCTCAGAACCGGAAGTGGGGTTCAGCTCGGGCTTCCTGATACTAAATGTGGGCATTTACCTGCCAGGCCAAATGCCCAGTCCAGGTGGTAGTCTTTTGATTGGAAAGTTCCTGGATATGTTTAACCTACAAGCATAACTGAGACACTTCATAATGGAAAACCTCTCAGCAGGAATGTCCATTTTTAGTAAGGGCGGTAATGGAATGCTTGCTTCATGTCAGCACAGTTCAGAGTAAGAGGGCGTAAGATATTTCCTTTGTAACTGCAGCTGGGGGAGAAAGGATTTCCACCTGTTCTTTTGTATGAGTTATTGAATAAAAACTCTTTTTCTGTGGACTAATAGCAAGCTTTTCTTTGACAGTTGGATGGAAATACTGACAGAATCCTTTGCAGTCATATCTATATGAGGTAATTGACTCCATCTGTTTGCCCAGAAATTAGTTTCTTCTTTGAGAAAACTTTCTTGTAAGTTTACTTGAAAATTGCTATCACTAGATGGTAAATATTTAACCTGATTTGAAAATCGGAAGCACTTAAAAAAACATTCATAGATCTGTGCTCAGAGATTAGCCATATATGGAGGAGGATCTGTAGTTTGTTTTACTAATTAATCTATACAGTTAAACAGGAAATTTATCTTAGCTATGCCTGATAGACGTACCACTTTTAAAACTGTTAGTTAATTTTATCAGTCAATTAAGCATTCCAACTTTTACTCTGCTAAGAACCAATGAAATCAACCAACCTTCATCAAATGTGTGGCCTGGGTTCTCAATTAGAATAAATTTTGAATGATTTTTTTTTTCTACATTAAAAAAAAATTTTTTTTAGAGTTTTGTGGCAAAATTCTGTGGGGTCCAGGATTCACCAACCCCCAAATTCCCACCCCCTGACTGATTTTCCCCATATTATTCCGGTGTATGTGTGACTGTGTTTATAGCTCTTGCCTAGTTTTATGTTCAATTATTTTTTATTTGTTGAACTCTTTCTCAGTGGAGCATTAGGCTGTGGCCTAATTTGAAATTTAAGACAGTTACCTCAAAAATAATAGCTTAAATACTAACTTAAATATATTAAAAGATTGCATATGTTTATTTGTACATGCATTATATTTCACAGTGAAATGGTATTAAAAAATAAAGTAGACTGAATTGCCTGGCATGAAGGCTCAGTGGCAAGCACCAGGATGCCATATGGGCGCCAGTTTGTGTCCCAGCTTGTGCCACTTCCCATCTAACAACCTGCTGGAAAAGCCATAGAGATGACCCAAAGCCTTGGGACCCTGCACCCACGTGGGAGACCTGGAGGAAGCCCCTGGCTTCCGATTGGCTCAGCTCCAACCATTGTGGCCACTTGGAGAGTGGCTCAGTGGATGAAAGATCTTTGTCTCTCCTTTTCTCTGTAAATCTGCCTTCCAAAGAAAAATAAACAAATCTTTAAAAAAATGAATTGAGACAACGATCTAGGGTCTTGTCACTGTGCCTCAGAATGCCGTTGAGACTACTGTATGAGGGAGCCGCATGGCATGTTAAGTAGCAGGGTTGCCCTACCAGCAGCCTAAAAGCACAGGGAGTACCTATGGCTATCCAGTCAGGTATTAAGTTGACAGCCATTACCTAGTCAAAAACTTAGACATATGTGGAGATCCAGGTACTTCTTGGAGCCCAGGTACAGAGAGCAAGGGAAGGATAAGTTTCTTAAACATTTGCAAACTGACGTTTTAATTCCTGTTGTTCTTTGGATTGCTAATATGTATTAAAAGATAGCTACTACAGGGATACTTTCAAATGAGTTTGAAAAATTTATATTTGGTGTGATTTATTATGTACATTTTAAGAGCAGTGTTTTCCTAGAATTGTTTAGTTACATGATTTGTCATTTGTCATTGCCATCTATTATCCATTAATGCAAAAAAAATGTATATTATCCATACCCCATCAGCATCTGTGAGGGAATCCCTCTGGAACATGCGCTTTTGAATGATTAAAATGTAGAGATGGATGAGATCCTTAAACATCAATCAGTAGTGTTTGCGTTATGAAATGGGAAACTGGGCTCCTCCCTTGCACGTATTTCAAAACCATCAGGTAGGTTTCACAGCATGTTTTCTGCAGTGAGGCTCAAAATTGCATAGTAGCAAACATTCAAAAATATCAATCTCTTAGGAGGTGCAAGTATTGGTGAAACTCTTCTAAGAATTGATACTTTCTTTTACTTTTGGAAAAGTATTTCTGAAATGGTCATATGTTTCTCCTAGGCTGTTTTCCCTCCCGGGTGCAATTCTTTCTTTTATTTGTGTTCCTTTATTTCCCAAGTACGTCCATGTATCTCGTACCTGCACAAAGAGTGGTATCTAGCCGCAGCGGTATAGTTGAAAACTGTATCTGTTGTTGTGAAGAATATTGGATAGACAGGGAAAAGTGGACAGTAGTGAAACAAGGGCACAAAATTACTTAATCTAAAACGTTAATGTTGTGAGAGAATAATACAAGATCGTATGAAACATGTAGGACACATTATGTAAGGAAGAAGTTCAGGGATCTTATGTAACTCTGTGATATTGGAGCTAAGATCTGAGGGCTCAATAACATTAATAAGCAGCATGGCAAGCAGATAAGCGAGATGTGATGAATGTATAAAGGTGGGAGAGAACATCTGTGGAGAACTGTAAGAACTAGAAGAATGTTCGCATAGATGGAGAGTAAAGAAAGAAGTACCAAGAACTCTAAAAAACCAAGCAGGAATCTGGGATTGTAAAAGTGAAAACATACTTTGTCTTGTTTCAAGGAATGCCAGAAATAGAATCTGAGAGTGATATTGTATTGCCAGTAATTGCTTACAGTTAATTTGTGGTTTACTACCTTCAGTAATTTTGATTTACCGCTAGCTAGTTTTGTTGTTGTTTTGTTTGGGTCTAAACCAGGGCAATACAAGTTTTAGCTTATCATTTCTTCTAGCTTTTGATGATGATGCTGTTGGTTAAACTGGTGTGGTTTTTCCATTCAGTGTTGAGCAGAATTAAATCAGCAGGGTCCCCAGGGAAGGAATTGATCAAGGAAACGGGGAGGCTGCTGTGTCTTCCACGGTCAGCTCCCCCACCCAGGGCACCATCCTCCTGCCCTGCCCATCCTGCCCTGCCCTGCCTTGTCCAGCCCTGCCCTGCCCTGCCCTTACCCTGCTTTATCTTGCCCTGCCCTTCCCTGCCCTTCCCTGCCCTGCCCTGCCCAGCCCAGCCCCGCCCAGCCTTGCCCTGCCCTGCCCTGTCCTGCTCTGCCTAGCATTGCCCTGCTAGGCTCTCCCACAAAGACACAGGAGTGCCTTTTAGGTGCAGACCCCAGGCCATCACAGCTCATGCTCGTCCCTGCCATCATTCTGCAGCTTCCTGGAATCTCTTAGCTGTGTGCTCCTAAAACTTACATGCACTTGTGTCTGTGCTGTCTCCTAGGCCAGGCCCTGATTTTTCCTGCTGTGCCCGAAGCTCTGCATTCAAAGTCTGCAGGAGTGCCCTCACTTTGGATCATTCCAAGGAGCTTGCAACCTGACATTCCACACCCCCCCCCCCCATAGTAATGTTGCCAAACAACACTCCAGACTGCTTGGAGGTGGTGTTGTAGAGGCCCCAACCTAGATTCATTCACCCAGTACACAGAAAGCCAGTCACTGGCTTTATTGAGAAGTGCAGAGCAGCTGGCTAGTCATTTCTTCATTCCCAGTCTTGCTGAGGAGTTGGGGAAGCAGGTTCACATAGATTGGGATTGGGGTTGAGAGGTGCAGGAGCAGCTCATGTGTCAGTTCCTGGTTGGCCAGTGGAGTTCCTGACCTCGCTCTGATTGATCAGTGATGCTTTGTCCTTGTAGGAGTTTGTGCTGGCCACGTGGGCTCCACTTGGTTACTTGAATGTGAATGAGGCAGTTACATGCTGCCCAGACCTGAGATTCCTCTACGCTCCTGGACAACACTGGCCTTTGAGGTTCTTATCTATTGAAGAAGCAAAGGACTCCCTCAGCCCAGTGGTTAGAAGTGTATAAGGCCTGCTGGACCACTGAGCTTACTCCAGCGAATCCCTTTTGATGAGCGGCCGTAAGGGACAGCTCGTGCTAAGGGAGGCAGACAGGTGACCGGCTTAGGCTTTTCCACTGTGGGGATTCAGGTTCAGTAGCCGGGTAAGAATGCTCTCTCCAGCTCTGTGCTGAAATTCTGTATGGGAACAAGACACCATGAACTGCTGATGCTTCATTAGAAAATCAATCAAGCATCAAAAGGTTTTAGAATTAAAGAAATTAAATATACATATACATATATATATATATATTTCAGGTGGTTCAAGTATCTGTTGATACAACAAATTCTTATAGCAGTCAGGTATTTTCTGCATTAACACTTTCCTGTCTGAATGCTTTTCTGCAAGCTTAGCTCTGTATTTATAGATACACTTCGGGCCTAAAACAGTAAGACAGTTGAAAGAGAAGCACAGACTGTGGCTTAAGATTGGGACTGTTTAAGGGAAGACGCAGACTGCATATGTCACGGAATGATTTTCTTGCTGTCCGTGGTGGCCTGTGCATCCGGCCTGATCTCTAAAACAGGTGTTAGAGAACACTCGTCAGATACCACAGAAAAGACAAACACCAGGGTTTTGTTCTGTTTTATTTTTTGTTTTCCACTTCTTCATGTTTGTCTCTGTCGGTGGATTCCCTCGTAGACGTGTTGATGGCTGATGTTCTGAGTTAATCTACACACAGAAGGATCTGTTCCTCACCCAGGGCAGAGTCATTTAGGATTCCTACAATGAGTAAGACAAAGAAATACCACCTTGCTACTGTCTTCCAAATTGCTGTCCATTCATACTTCCTCTTATTTCAAAGCAGATGAGAATACCATTGATTTCATATGTAATGCGAAGTCATTCATACCCAAACATGGTTGTTTATGTGAAGTGATGAAATACTGTTTTCAGCTATGTGTAGTTGGAAGGAGCTCTGTGTATCTCTCTCTCACACACAAAGTATTTACAAAGAGGAAACTCTGTCTGCAGGACTTTTCTTCTGAATATCCTGTGTTTGTGGAAATGTTGAGTGGAACAGAGAGTGTCCATGGGGAAGTGTCCCAAGGTCAAATTGCAAATCAAGTGATCTTTTATCTTTATTAAGAGAAGACCCCTGAGGGATCAAATGAAAATTAGACTGTAGCTGAGAGAAGGAAATACATGGGAATAGATGTGGTACACAGTCTGAATTTTTTTCATTTATTTATAAAAAAACCTGATATATATATATCATATATAAAAATCATATATATATATATATATAGAGAGAGAGAGAGAGAGAGAGAGAAAGAGAGAGAAAGAGAGAGCAATCTTTTGATGGCTGCTCCACTTCCCATCAGCCCCTACTCTGGCCTCGGAAAGCTGCAGAGGATGGTTCAGGTCCTTGGGCTGTTGCACCAACATGGGAGGCCAGGAGAGATCCTGGCTCCTGTGTACCGATCAACTCAGTTCTGCCCAGTGTGGACATTTGGGGAGTGAACAAATGGATGAAGAAATTTGTCTCTTTCTCCCTCTCCATTTCTCTGTATATCTTCCTTCTAAGTAAAAATAAATACATCCTTTAAAAATGGGAAAAACACGGCCCAGCACAGTAGCCTAGTGGCTAAAGTCCTCACTCTGAACACGCCCAGGATCCCATATGGGCACCGGTTCTAACACCAGCAGCTCCACTTCCCATCCAGCTCCCTCCTTGTGGCCTGGGAAAGCGGTTGAGGACGGCCCAAAGCCTTGGGACTCTGCACCCATGTGGGAGACCCAGAAGAAGCTCCTGGCTCTTGACTTCTGATTGGCTCAGCTCCGGGTATTGCAGTCACTTGGGGAGTGAATCAGCAATGAGGGATCTTTGCTATCTGTCTTTCCTTCTCTCTGTAAATTTGGCTTTCCAAATAAAATTAATTTTTAAATCAGAAAACAAAACAAAGACTTCTATCCTGGAAGATACCAGGATAATCATTCACACACACACACAAAAAAAATCCATCCAATTGTATATCTCTATACTGGCTAAACTTTTATTCTGAAGGCACACTGATTTAGTGCTATCTAAAAGGGAAATTAAGAGATCCATTTTTCTGAGCTTAAGAATTGGCAGTCTTGATATTCCTTGATATTCTTAGACTGTATTACAGCTAAGAATAACACTCACTGACCTGCCCCAAATTATGAATTGTTATTTCTCTGATACCCAGTTGAGCAATTCAAAGAGCAGTGTTTGGTTACAAATTTCTCTTTGTGGCTCCTCCAGCTCAGTTTGGCTCACTTGAGGAAAATAAACATTACATAGATACTTAGTTAACCTCGAAGCAATCAGCAGAAAGCAGGAGACAAAAAATGAGGGAAAAGGGAAAATTAAAGTTCAACTAATAGATAATTAGATATTTTCTCAGAGAGAATGGGCAAAATGCTAATTTTAAGATCAGGTCTCACTATCAGATTTTTTATCTATGCACTTAAAAAGTGTTGTTAAAGGTAAATAAAAATAAAATTAGGTATAGTGTTGAATGCCAGACAAAGAACTTTTATTAAAAGTGGAATGAGTAACAGAGAAGGAGATAGAGAGATAGATGGATATGCCATCAGCTATTTAATTCTCAAAGTAGCCGCAGTGAGCAGAGCTGAGCCTCTTGGAAGCCAGGAACTTCTTCTGGGTGTCCCATGCAGGTGCAGGGACACAAGGCCTTAGCTCCATCCATCCTCTACTGCTTCCCTAGACTATAAACAGGGAGCTGGATCAGAAGTGGGGCAGCCGCATGGGATGCCAGCGGTGAAGGTAGAGGCTGAGCCTGTGTGCCACCGTGCCAGCCCCACAGAGGCTTATCATTGACGTGTGACCCAGTGAGAAAGAGTCATTGGTTCAGAGCGTTGATGTGACATGATGAGAGCCCTTGTAAGAGACTGGAATGGACTTAAAGCGGATTAAACCCATGAAGTTCAAGAAAAGCACGAATTAAATGAATGAAATACTCTGAAGAAATCCAAAACGCTGGAAAGCAGATATACAGCATAGAGGGTTGGGACTCACAGCATGCCCAGCATGTGAAATAGCATTTAATTAACAGAAAGAATGATTTTATACCCAAACCATACTGGGAAGAAAATATCCTCACTGGGGTGGGATTGAATAAATTGAGCCTTTAAAAAAAAAAGATTTTTAAAAAAGGTTATTTTTATTCAAAAGTCAGATATACAGAGAGGAAGATCTTACATCTGTTGATTTACTCCCCAAGTGGCCGCAATGGCCGGAGCTGCACCAATCTGAAGCCAGGAGCCCAGAGCCTTCTCTGCATCTCCTATGTGAGTGCAGGGTCCCTAGGCTTTTGGTATTCCTCTACTGCTTTCCCAGGCCGTAAGGAGGGAGCTGGATGGGAAGCAGGACTGCCAGGATTAGGACCATCATCTATGTGGGATTCTGGCACGAGCAAGGCAAGGACTTTAGCCACTAGGCTACCACACCAGGCCCAAATTGAGATGTTCTTAAAACATTTTATAAGCCAATTCAGACTATCCTAAAATTTGCCAAGTTCAGTAAAAATTATGCTTCAATACTATAAACTGCTAAATATAAAAATGAAAATAGATACAAGACAGCTGAATATTACCCTATAGCCATTTTAAGGTGTATAGCAGCCAGTTGTATACAAACTAAAATTGAAATGTCAATGAAGTAGTCACAGGATGTGGTTAAGAACTTGCATTTTCTAACATATTGGCCACTCGATACCATGTCAATTAGCTCCATAATGTAAATTGTTGTTGAGGATATGTTGTGGCTTTTCATTGGAGAGGATGATATTCTGCCAGCTCTACTTTCAGACCAGGAATGGTCTCCCAAGGAAACAGTTGAAATTATCTGGACAATGAGAAGCTGGACTCTATGCATGGTTCATGCTCACAATGAAGGGGTCATGACTGGATATGAACTGTACCACTGCAACAATGTGGAGGAACTCAACATGGGGAGGGTTTGGGGAGGGGTTGGGGGAATCCCAGAGCCTGTGAAACTGTCATAAGTTAAAAAAAAAAAAGACAGTAGGTGTGGCAAGAATGATGCAGGTCAATGGGTTTCTGTCATCCGATCATATTCATAAACCACACCCACATTCAGATTAAAGCATTAGTAGTCCCCTGGCGTTCTCACTAGTCCCCGCTCCGCATTCTTTCTTTTTTTTTTTAAGATTTTTATTTATTCTTATTGGAAAGTCAAATATACAGAGAGGGAGAGACAGAGAGGAAGATCTTTCATTTGAAGATTCATTCCCTAAGTGGTCACAACAGCCGGAGCTGAGCCAATCCGAAGCCAGAAGTCAGGAGCTTCTTCTGGGTCTCCCGTATGTGGGTACAGGGTCCCAAGACTTTGGGCCATCCTCTACTGCTTTCCCAGGCCACAAGGAGGGAGCTGGATGGGAAGTGGAGCTGCTGGTGTTAGAACCGTCGCCCATATGGCATCCTGGGCGCGTTCATGGTGAGGACTTTAGCTGCTAGGCCACGCCACCGGGCCCTCTGCATTCTTGCTTATCTTGTTCAATAAGATTACAGCAGCATCTTTATGTGGTATGATTCTGTGAAGCAATATTTATAATTCTATACCAAATGATCTAACAGCCACACAGTGTTTTTAAAGATTTAATTATATGAAGGCCAGTTTTACAGAGAGGCCATTCATTGACTGTTTCACTGCTAAGGAGGCTGCCATGGTCATGCCTGGGCCCGGCGGAAGCCAGGAATTTCTTTCAAGTCTCTCCTGTGCTTTGTGGGGTGCAGTGCTTGGCTCATCTTCCGTGGCTTTTTCGAGGCCATGAGCCAAGAAGTCATTTAGGAGTGGAGCAGCCGGGACATAAACTGGAGCCCAATGAGATACTGTCATTTCAGGTGGCGAATTTAACCAGTAAGCCACGATGCTGGGTCCAACCACACAATTTTAATGAAATGATAGCACATTCGAAAGCATATTGAGTTGGGATGGCACCTCCCAGGGCGGTCCATTATTGCAGAATTCAGGATAATGTGAGGATAAGGATGGTGGGATGTGGGGTTCAATCTTGCTACTTACTGTATGACAAGTGTGGTACCCATCACTTTTACCTGCATTACTTTATTAAATTATCACAAGAGTCACAGTATGATTCTCATGTAAATAGAAAGTTTGCTGTTATTTCATTATATGTATTCTGATGTGTGCTATAGTGTATGTGCTTTAAGCAGACTGTTTTTAGAAATTCCCTCACAGGTTAAACCTCCCGATTGGGTAGAGCACAGTTGAAGTCGGGAGGGTTGTATCTCTCAGCAGAGAACCACTAAGAATGAAATCTTGTTTACTCACAGTATCCCAAGATGAGAGAAAGCTTACGCATTCAGCAGAGTACACACAGGAAGCTCTCCTGCCTTAGGAACCGGAAGTCGAGGTAGAAATGAGAGAAGCGTATGTCAACTGGGAAGGCTCTAGAAAATAGAGCATAGAGCATTACGCAGAGAAACAGCCTGGCTCGGACTCCTGTGTCCACCATTTACCTGCTGTGTCGTTGGCTGAGGTCCTTCCTCGTCTCTGTGTTCTGGTGTGCAGTATGGAGCTGATGACTTGATCGCATAGCTTTCAGTGAGAGACCACAGGAGGCAAAGAGCACAGCACTGTATTCCATGAGATTTGTGTAGGATGTAGTATTACCACTGACTTTATTTTTAAAGTGGGAAGAAAGAGACAAAATCAGAGGAATAATGTCTGCTTGATAATGGGCAGGATGGAGCTGTATCGTCTCCCTCTGATCTGATTTTCTGTGTTCTTATTACCTTGTACAATTTGTATAAAAAGCTCATCAATTTATAATTTAAGTACATATGTCTGTCTTTGGACATGAATAACTGAGTATGATTTATTAATAGGAGAAATGAATTAGCCAGTTTGGGGTACACAGTTGAATTTCCGTTTCCTATCATGAAGCATGAGCAGGGGAATTCCCCTGTGACAGTTGAACCTCTGGCTTGTTTCTTTGGCTGAATCGTAAAAGAGAGATAATCATGTTTGTGATTAAAACCAACTTTTGTCTTCTTGCCTAACATTGCATGAGTGATGGTAAGAAGTGCTCTGATATGAATGCGATTAAAATGAAAGAATTTGATATTTCTCATTTCAGATGAAATAGTAAACCAATCATTGTGGCATGATCTAGATAAATTGAGATGACAGGATTGGTGAGTTGATGGTGTCTAATTACAAATAGGAGCATAATCCTCATCTTTGATATTGAGAAATTTTTATGACGCATGCATGCAACTTGGAAATGACACTTGATCTTAATTTCAATTGAAAAGAAATTGATTTTCCTGCTTATAATTATTCTGTTTTTAATAACTACATAATAGTGTAGAAATGACACAAAATTTAATAGATATTTACAGGAAAAGTAGTTATATATAAACAGATTATTTAAATATGAATTTTTTATTTGGTAACCTCCTTTTTCATTATAATTCACTAACCTTTGTTGTAAGATTTTTACTATAGATATTTGTAAATATAGACTGAGATAAATAACCCATTTTAAATCAAATTCATGCAAAAATAATAAGAATGTATTAAATTTATTGTGAAATGTAATGATCTCAACTTTTGGTGTTTTTACATAAAATGGTTTCTATATTAAATGAAAGCAATAATAAAAGCAAATGTTCATAATATTCTTGTTAGTTCCACATGCCTCATGTGCATTATCTGATTTTATTCAGTTTTATCAGCTTTCTATACTCTCTCATTAGCAATGGGAAAGTTCTTTTTATTTGGTGTACAACATAAGCAGAATTAAAACTTTGTTTTTTATTAGCCTAAAAACATGTTTTTCTGCTAGTAACAACTTCATATTTTGCTTGAGGACATTTACCTTTCAAAATCATTTTTGTTGCAAATCAGAAATGCCGTTATAACAGGTGGTCCTTTAGTTTTGCAGGGTTGTTTCTTCAAACTTCCTTTGAGATGTATAACACAACGCAGCAGTTTTGGGAATACATTTAAATCTCTCCAAACCATCTACCTCGTAAAGGATTCCAATTAGGAGCATAGGAGAAGCCTTAGAGCTCAAATCATATGGCAATGAATTAGCTGACCTTAAGAGGGACTCAAGTTAACATCACTGTGCAGCATGCCAAAATCTTTCATTTCTCCTTTTCAGAGATTGTCCCTGATTTCACTAGGCAGGAGGGTGTTTTCCATGCATGCTCATTATTCATGTTTAATCCAAGCTTGGGCATGAAACTCTCTACTGAATGGGATATTGCGTAGTTTGATTCATAATAGGTACGTACTGGTTCTGAGTAATCATGGAACTGGAAAAAGAAAACCAGCAGAGAACAAAACCCTATGGATTTAAAATGAAGTAAGAAGCTTTTAAACTATACATAGTGGGTCTTAGCAACTTGCACAGCCATCAGCTTAACAACAACGATGACAAAAAATAAAGTCTAAAATACTTTTTTTGCCCTGGATATTGTGCATGACCCTACTCATGTTCCAAGAATGAAAATGTAACCAAATAGACCTCAATGAATGTGAAAACGTCCTGGTCTGTCTTTGAAGATTCGCATATCCCCTGGAAGGATCTTAATATATAAATAACAGTTGTTGATTTTGGACTGTCACAGTGGTGAAAGGCTGTTTAGAATAGATCAACTTAAGCAGACTGCATTATGTAAACTACGAAAAAATCCAACTCAAGGGGAAACTTTTTGGTTTTTAAAATCCTTTAAACTTAAGAAAACGTTTTTGATCATTCTTTTTCTGTAAAAAAAAAAAAAGCATCCTTTAATAAAAGAAAACCATTTTTCCTCTAAATTTCATTGACTTGTTTTTAAAACCCTATGAAATTTTACTATGCATACATTGATGTCCACCCATCATCAGGTCACAGCTTATTGCAATTTCTGTAGATGCTCTGTGTAACCAGCATGAAAGTCTAGAAATAAGTGATTACCAGCCCTTGATAGCCACCAGATTTCTCTTCAATCCCTTTCTTTCAAATTTATACTAACTATTTTCTAGACTCCACTTTCTGTATTTCATTCTTGAAATCAATGTCAGGTTTTGTTTTGGTTTTGATTCTGAAAAATAACGTGACAAGGGTATGTGATTGCTTTAATTGGTTTCAAAATTGAGTCAACTCTTAATTTAGTTTGTGTCAATTTTTGTTAAATTTATATTGGTTAATATTGTAAAATATTTTGTAAATATGGATAAATTACACATAATTAAAGATAACATTCAAAGAATTAGGGCTAAAGTGGGGGCAAATGAGTTGAAAATTGGGTTCAGCTGTGATTGTGGCTGTTACAGTAACATTAGCTGGTACCATGAGGTCTGATTAACATAAGCTATGCTGGTATCAATACTGTTATGTGTGAGATTTTAAATAAACAACTGACATGTAAACCTGTAATTCTTGAAGGTGAGTACATGATGTTTCCATGCATGCATATTTTGTAATGTTCAAATCAGGTGGCTATATCTTCTCCTTGAGTGTTTATCATTTACATATAATGAAAGCAGTCTTAATACTTTCTTCCGGTTTAATTTCACAGTAGTAATCAGAGAGTCAGAAATGAGGCTGGGGCCGTAACCTGGGGAGGTGAAGATGAAATGGACAAAGGTTGATTCATGGTGATCAACTGTAGCTGTCGCAGTTTTAGTTGTGTAGTTCTTCTGTGTAATAGGGTGACTAAAAGAAGGTTAATGTGGGCTGCATTTCTTTATTGTGAGGAAAAGTCTCAGGGCAGGCAGTGTGGCCTGGGGGATTCGGCTGCTGCTTGGCCCCTGTACCCAGTTATTGTGGCTGGATAAAGCCCTGGCTGTGCTTTGGGTTCAACTTCCTGTTCCTGTGCCAGGGATGCAGCTGATGATGGCCCAAGCGCGTGGGTTCCTTCCACCCAAGCAGGAGTCCCAGATGTGGCTTCTGAGATCCAGCGTTGGCCTGTTCCAGCTGGAACTGCTATGGGAGTTTGGGGAGGTGAGCCAGTGGATGGAAAAAGTCTCTTTTGCTCTCTCTTTGTGTTACTCTGTCACTCTGCCTTTGTAATACTTAAATGAACTTCCAAAATCTTCAAAATGGGATTTTGGATGTTTCCCCCTAAAGGAGTGTTAGACAGGGACATCAGCGTATTTACTCTGATTAGGTCTTTAGTATGCTCAATAGTAAATGGTACCCCATAAATACATACAGTTCTTTAAAATAATAGTAAAAACTAAAGAGATAGAAACCATATAGTGCACTATTTATTTATGTGATTGCAATATGTTCAACCTGACATCAGAGTTTTTTGGCACAGAATGGTTTTATCTGTTTTATACTTTAGTACATGGGGCATAAGTAGTCTTATTTAACTAACTTCTTTTATTCAATACTATTCTTTGCTAGCTTCACTCATATAATTACATATGTAATTTTTACTGTGGCTGCTCTATGCATTTATGGAAATATATGTACCCAGTCCATTGTTGACATAATTAATAGTAGAATTTGAACTTTGGGACTATTACCAACAATGATGCTGTAGATCTTTCACCATGGAAAACCTGTCCATACATTATGTCTACAGTCTAAAAATGGAGCAGAGGAGTTTTGTGGATCCATTTGTTCAGTTTCAGGAGATGTTTTTGAAAGTTTCCCATGGTGCTTATATACATTTGTACTTGTACCCGCAGTAAATGAGCATTGTAGTTGCACTGTATTGCCCGACTTTTGCATGATTCTGTGTGGTATCATCTTGGGTTTTGATTCCATTTTCTGCTGCTTAGCGAAGTTGAAATTTTTTAAAAGTGTGCTTATTGGATGTTTGAATTTCCTCTTTCTGAACTGTCTACACATGTCTACAGTATTTTTCCTGTATCTCTATACTCATTTATGCACAGGAGTTGAAATACATCTTGGGTGAGTCTTTTTGTGCAATGTATGTATTATAAATGTCTTTTCTCTGTGTGGGTTACGTTTTCATCTTTTAAATGGTGATGTTGGAGGAAATTTTATGCAAAAAGATGAAAGTGATCTTGGTTCTTTGCTCACATGTCTGTCTGAAAAGAAGAATTTTTCATGCAATTTCAAATGTGTAAAGGCTTACTATTTTATTAATAATAGAGAGATATTAAGGATGGCAACTTCTTCCAGAGCATTAGGAATGGGATTTTCAAGAGAGACACACCCAAGAAACTGATAGAAGTGGGGTCTTTGAAACACAATATTGAGAGACAGAAACAACTGGAACAACAGTTAACAGTCTTAGGCCTGAACTTTAACCATGTCTAGCTTGCTCAGAACAAGGAACCCGTCAGGGGGAGGCGACTGGCAGCCTCCTCTTCCTTTCTCAGCAGAAGCTAAAATCTCAGGCACTGGTCATTTGTTTATAACAAACTTGACAAAGATTTTACTTAATGTAAATACAAATTGTCATAATTATCGTGGATCCATCACAGTATTTCTGATGATTTTCTTGTATGATAAGAGCTGAAGTTTCAAAGATTCTTATAGAAGGAGCAGACATTACATTCTCTTTGTCAAAATTTTTGTTGTTGTTCATTCATTGCCAAAGTGGCCTTATTACCAAACCAGATTCAATACTTGAAATTTTGTAAGCAGGAAATTTCAGTAAAAACCAGTTTTACAAGTTTATTTCAAAGAAACAAAATGGTTTTAGTCAGTCTTTAGAGCTTACATTTCTTAGAACCTCTTTGAAACTTAAACAATATTCAAAAAAGAACTTATATATTGTAATTAACCCTGGAACAGCTTCAGTTGACTTTCTTCCCAGCTAAGATACTGCCTTCCAGTATAGTCTGGAGTCCACATACTTGCTTATGCGTTACTGTGAAACTGACTAACAGAATGGAACTCATGTTATTGTATCTCAATGCGCATAAACACAGTTGTCTAGTATAGTAACAATGAGGCCTAGGAGGCTACATGAATTATGATAAAGGAAAAGACAAAATGCACTGTTTAATGGAGCATAACTGCATGTAGGGGAATGACAAGAAGGTCTAAAACAATGAGCAGGCTGGAATTTGAAGTGTCTGGTAGTGTGGGTGTTAACAGATTCTTGTCCCTGTTGCCTGCAGATTTCTCATTAGCGAGCTAGAGAAAGTTAACATTTTTTTATCAGACACAGCCTTACTCATACTGCATATGGACAATATATTCAACTACTTTTAAAATATTTCAATTATTTTTTAGTTGACATATTTCCTCTGAAACATGTTGTTAGGGAAATGTCATTCTTTACAATTGTTAGGTTTGAATATTTGACTCATGAAGGATAAAAGGCAGATTTTCTGATTGGAGAATTCTCAGCCATGTATAGAGAAAGGACACTTGGAATTATTGCCACCCCCTTCAGAGCACTCAAGCACAAGAGAAAGACTTCACCTAAAACAAAACAGAACAGCTCAGCGCCGTCACCTTAGCTGCTCACTGAATTTGGTTTTCTTCTATAAACCTTTCCTATAAATATTTTTCTTCAGAAGTGTCATGCCTAGGATTGCCTCATGTGGTAGTTGAAAATATTTCATAAATTGATAGGCATTATATACCTCTATTGTTTTAATGATTTTTATGATCATTTTAAGCTTCATTTTATGCAAGTGATGACCATCATGTCATTTAACCACTGTTTATTGCACTGGTAGCTTTCCTGCTGGACCGTGGTTTTGCCACTTTTAATTTTTTTCAATTCTATTTGGTAGAGCATGAAGTCTTTGTGTTGTAAGTTCAAAATATTATCTCAAAAAATAACAGATGAAAAAAAAAATTTTTTTATGTAAAAATCCATGACCTACGTCATCAGTCATTCTCCAAGAGGGCAGTTGGATTCACAAGAGACATTTGACCATGGCTGTCTACATTTACCATTGTCATAGCTGCAGGTCACTGGTGTGTTTCCATGTGTAAAAGCTGTGGGCACTACCTTTTTTTCTTCTCCATTCCAATGAAGAATAGCCAAACCCAACCTCAGGGATGCTAAGTTGTACAAATTCCATCAATGTATGTAAGGGGGAAAACACATTAATTAACTGATTAAATGCAAATTAGATTTGAAGGGTTAAGGAGAGACAGAAAGATCTGTCTGCTGGTTCACACCCAAATGCCCTCAGCAGCCCGGGCTGAGCTGATCCACAGTCAGGAACCTGGAGCTTCGTCAGGGTCACCCACACAGGTACAGGGACCAAAAGCCACTGCTTCCCCACACCACAAACAGGGAGCTGGATGGAGCAGCCAGTACAGAAACAGGCATCTGCATGGAATCCCATTTCCTGTAAGGTGAGGAGTTAGCCGTTGAGCCATTGTGCCGGCAACGAGAAACTTACATGTACTGCACAGAGATGTCTCTGAATCTATTTTTGATTTTGTAAATGACACCTTTTGGTAACTAAACTTTCCCAACTCTGAATATAGGACCGTGAATCTGAGATGGCCGTATGATGCAGGATTGTCAGTGAATGGGCATCTTAGATTCACAGACAAAATATTTTGTAAATATATATAGTGAGGCTGCTAGTCTTCATTCAACATCTGTTGAACAGATCTGTGTTTGCACAAAACCAACCTTTGCATTTATCAAGAACATAAAGTGATCTATGGTGTTAACAAGGCTTTATCTTCTTCCCCATAAGCCAAGCTACTCTTTCAGGCTCTGTTTTCATAAACATACTCTGAAATTATTTGATAAGGCAGGACACTTATGACATGAAGTTTAAAGATTTCCCTATTGAATATTCCTTTTATTCAGACTAATAATATTGCCAGGTTCAATTTCTCTTGCAGAGCTCATGACTTGACATATTTCCCCCTTTAGCCAACATCAAATTCATACTTGAGTATGTTAAATACTGGTTGCAATAGCTGTTGCTTAGATGTTTAGCTTAATATTATATCCTATACAGTAAGTATGACACTATTTTTCTCCCAAACCTCTTTTTCATTCTCCTTTCCTGTCTCAGGAAATGATATTACTATCCCTTCAAGTTACTATACCAGAAACAACAGTGAGAAATATCTCTGACATCTTTATTTTTTTTTTCAGCTGATATATAAAAATCGTTTCTAGTTACAGGATATTACATATACATGCTTGTATAGGTTATATAGTATTTCAGTAGGCTCAAGTATATGTTTTTACATAATGATCAGTTATTTATGGTCCCAGCATTTAAAAGACTTCTGCTTTTCTTTTTTAAAAAACATACAGTATGTTGTCAATAGCAATAGTCACCCTTTGATTCAGTTGAACCCCAGAACTTTTTACTTATGTCCGACTATAGCTTAGGATCCATGAAGCAAAGCTTCCCCATTCCTTCCTTCCAGCTCCAAGTAGTCAGCATTTCAACTCTCAACTTTCAAACGACCAAATTCAGTTGGTCCTCTCATTCTCAATTCCAATCGTGATTCCTGCTTTTCCCAATGTGTACACCTCCCAGTGCCTCTGCTTCCAGGGTGCAGTTTCACGGTCTCTTTCTGTTGCAGTGCTGCAATTAAGGCCCCCGAGCGCTTCCCCCTGGTCTGCTCTGGTGCATCGCACTATTGGCAAACCTTACAGTGAGATCTCGCTAAACTGCACATCTGTTGAGGTCGCTTGCCAGGCTGAAAGGCCGATGCTCTGTCTTCCATCACCCACACTTTAGCATCCTAACTGCTGCTGCATGATCAAGTTATTAGAAATTCGTTTTCCAAACTCCCGCTTCCTTCTGCTGCAATCCCCCATGGAGACCAGGATCCAACTGCACTGATTTCTTGCCATCCCTGAATGTGTGTTTGTCTCGCTCCGTCCCTGCTTTGCTTGAATGATTTCCCCTCGTTTGTTGAAATTCTATTCAGCCTTCATAAGCCAGGCTTTGAAGCCTTTTCCAATTCCCCAAGGCAGAATTCATTATTCTCAGATTTCTGCTCGAAAATCATTCGGTGCCTGAATATCTTATTCACCTTTGTTTTCCAAGTGCCTTGAGCAGTTCGTGGCATACATGTACATTTTCAATATTATTTCTGTAATTGGATTGACCACACTATGCAAATTCAAGGCTTTGCTCAGCGTTGAACACCTCAGACAGTCACGGCCATTGTTGGTCAGGCCAAGTAGTATGGAGACCATGAATTCCCAGAAGCAATGCGTGGCAGTATTCCCTCTCAGCTCTGAGGATTGCAGCTTCCATGTTAGTTTTCTAGATGACTATTCTTGGGAGTGAAAGTAAATAAGATTCTGAAACAGTCTGAGTGACACAGATGGTTGTCTGTTTTATGTATAGAATAAGATGTCACCTAACTCAGAGTGTGGCAGTTTGAAAATTACATTTTTTTTTTAAATGTGAAAATGGTGAATGTGATTTTAGTTCCCCAAAGATATAAATTGTAGCTTAGATTTTTTTTTTTGTTAAAAAGATCTCATGTTAAAACATGGGATGTAGGCTTAAAATCAGTAGTAAATTCTAAACTATGTATGTATGAATTTTTTGAAGAGTACTACACCCTTTATTTTTATAACCATTGTCATGGTTAATGAAAGGTATCATGTGTGTAACAATATTACAGTTTCAGAAAAGCAGGACACAAATTCAGCTTGAATAGATGAAAGAAAGGACTCCATCCAAATGCCTTTACTCGAAGACATTCGAGACCTGATCTTTAATTCAAGAAATCTAGAACTCCGGGAGGACAGGTTTGTGTGAATAAAAGCAAGCACTTAAACAATCTCCAGATAAACCTTATTAAAACATGTGATCAGTTCCTATCGTATGCATGTGTTGAAGTGCCACCCAGCACCCCAGACAGAAATACTCAACCACTGTACTGTAATACTTGGGGCCAAGTCCCGGGTGAATTCCCAGTTTCTGACTAACACACGCCATGAGCGGCAGCAGGCCATAGGAGAGGCCGTCGGGTTCCACCCACATGGGTGGTGTGGGCTGAGTTTTGGGGTTCCGACTCTAACCTGCTCCAATCCTGAATGTTGTGAATTTTTGGGGAATAAACAAGCAAATAGAAGATCTCTTTCAGTCTCAATAATCTCTGCCTTTCAAACAAATCATGAAAACGATTTTAAAATATTGATGAAATACAAAGTAAAAATAGACTGTCAAGACTGAATGTTTCTCGTCTTTGACGCTACTCACTTTTTGATCAAGATAACTCTTCCTTGAGGCCGTCTTGCACGTCACTGGTTGGGTAGCAGCATGCCTGGTCTCCCCCAAAGATATTTAACTAACGACAACCCTACACCCTTCAGTCATGATCACCAAAAGTATCTCAGGTGACTTCAAGATGCCTTCATCAGGCTGCAAAGTTGTCTCTTAGAGACACTGACATAGGCCAAGGGTTACTTGTCTTAATTATGAGTATTGTGACAGATAATACTACCATGAGATATTAATAATAAGGGAAGCTCAGCTATTAGATTGTGACAAATTATCATGCCAACTAAGACATCCATAATGCAAGAACCTGGGCATATATTTTATGGGAAATCTTTGTACTAACTACTTGACAACTTTTGTTTTGTAAATTCAAAGATATTCTGAAATAAGAAATTAAAAAGAGAGTGAAGGCTTAATTAAGCTCAGATTTACAGGATAATAAAGATATTGAATAAAATTTCCCAACACAAAATTTTAGCTGTTTTAAATAGCCTAGTTAGTTATATGTATTAGAAAATTAGCTTTTGTTGAATGCTTAATTTCTATTTCAGTGGAAATACTAACATTTCCTAAGCTGTGGTTTTAGGAGAGGGGGCTGTTTCCTTATTATTAAAATGGAAGACTTGGTCTAAATGTTATTGCAAACATTGTCAAGACTGACGTGTTGAATGCACTGAAAGTAAATAGTCATTACTAGTCAATATTTTCCCTCACTGTATTTTTGGATTTCCCAACTACTTCATTATCACCATTTAAGACTATTCCTGTAAGCACAGCTCAAGGTCTGACTGCCTGAAACCTGCTTTTGACAAATGAGAATCCGAAAAGTTTCTAACACAATCATTGATTACTTCCACGGTTAGAAAGGGCTACATGAGGACTGAAAGTCAAGTTTTCGGACTCTCATAATATATGTACTATAGTGCCTTAATAACTTTGTCTTTCCCTCAATTCTTTATATCCCGAGGCACAAAGAAGTTAGGGCTGTGGTAAAGTCAGGATTCCATTCATGTTCCAAAACTGAACCTGCTATAAGTCACACGTGTGTCTGTATATTGCTCATGAAAGTGAAAGAGAAACTAGTAGAGTATGTTGGAGCCCACCCGAACCCAAATGCATTGAGAGCCAGACAATGAGAGCCATCTGCATTCCAATATTACGGAAGTAATTGAATTCTGAGTCTGACCTGATGTGGCACGGTGATAGTTCACTTTTCTAGGCATGACAGAGCCTTGTTGCCAGACTGTATTTGATAAATGTCCCAGTAAATGTTTAGATAAAGGGAATCGTGATTTAATTTAACGACAAAGAAGACTTACCTTTCATTGACCACATAGATATACGTGTAATCACTTCTGATTTTCAGAACACTGGAGACCGGGAAGGACAGATGGCAGAGAATTGACTCATCTAAGGTTAAGGAAAAAATATCTTAGATGCCTGCCAGTTAAACTTGCAGCATACTGTACGCTCCTCCAGTAAAATGAACCATTTTTAAGAGACCTTATTCTGCTTGCATTCTACAATGACTTTCCAAAAATACGTTTCTATTGTAGTTTAAGACAATTTTTGTATCCTGAAGCTTACATTATTCAGTCATGCATGCCTAAAGGCCAGGGCATTCTGAAAAAAGAAAAAAAACAATAAGTAAAATGCATTTTGTTTTGCTTTGTACTCATAAGTTCCTGGGAGTACAGTGTTTAAAAGGAACTGGAAGATGGAGATGACCTCTGGCATCGACAACAGGATTTTTTTTTTCCTTTTTCAAATCCAGTGGCTTAGAGAACTTAATCACAGGGGACAGTCCCTGATTTCAATTCTAGACATTCTGTGGACTGGTCATAGCTGAGTGGATCCACGGGCCTGTGGCCCTGCCTGGACTGGGACAAGACAGACTAGTTAATTGTATTGTACATAAAATGGCAACTCGCTCGCTAATTCATGGCAGACATGCTGTTAACCATTGAAAAGTTAGAGAGCAATAAATGTCATTCATATGGTGAGAGCAGGATTTGATTAGATGTCTAATGGATTTAATCATGAAAACCACGTGTGAGTGTCAGAGGGAGGGTGCTCTCGCTTCATATAATAAATTCAAGTGAAGAATGAATGTGGCTTGACGTTGTGTTTGAGCAAGGGGGAGGGAGTCAAGCTGTCATTTGAGTATCTGTTAATCGAAGGTGTTTTTGTTCCACCACGAAGAAATAATGCCATGCCTCCAGCATGCCTCATGCCAGCGGGACTCGTAGAATATGCCTGTGTCAGTCTTAGCTTGGGCAGAGTTTAAGGTGGTGGCACAAAGAAGTTTTGCCAAAAGGAGGGATAAATATCACAGCATTCACTTCCCAGCACTGTGCAATCTGCCTGCAAATGTGTTCCCCAGCAGCGCATCAGTGGATAGAGAGGAGATTAAAAGGAGGAACAGGAAATGAGGGATTTATCAAGAGGAGATTTTATAAAATCTCTGGCTTTAGAGAAAAAAGAATTCATAATGATATGCATGATAAATTCTCTGCTTAGATAAGGCTGATAAAAAAAAAAAAGCAGAGATTTTTCAGGAAAAAAAAATAGTAAAAGCTCCAATCTGTCCCCTTGAAGACCCCAAGTAAGGAGAAAGAGGAACCAAGTAAATAATGTCTAGCTTTTTCTTTTTTCCTAGCTGAATTCTCCTTGCCTAAACTCCCTCTTTTAATGTGCTTTTCTGTGCAGATAAACTATGCTGGGATCTGTTTTTATATTGGATCCTTTGGTAGTTACATTTCAGTGTTTCTTCTACTCTATTGCATAAAATAATGAACTGTGAGGAAGGGCCGGTAACTCTGGTTGCAAGACTGTATGTGCGGACAGTGGCTTGGCAGTCACGGGCAGAGGATGGAGCAGGCCCGAGGACACTGCTTTTGTTCCGTAGCACTGAGCAGATGCAGGATGCCTAACGCTTTCCCTCACAGGGAACAGCAAGCAGAGCTGGGATCTTTTAGAAGAACCAATCTCTCAGCACTCACAAAAAAAGTTAAATATTAATTCAATAGATCCGTCTCTTTGTACCGAATGAAGGCATGACTTCTACAGACCTCATTTTCAGTCATGTTCTCATTCACGTTTTTAAAAAGATTTATTTATATATACAGAGAGGAGGAGAGACAGAGAGGAAGATCTTCCATCTGATGATTCACTCCCCAAGTGAGCGCAACTGTTTGGCTGGTGCTGTGCCAATGCAAAGCCAGGAGCCCAGATCCTTTTCTGGTCTCCCATGCGGGTGCAGGGTCCCAAAGCTCTGGGCCGTCCTCGACTGCTTTTCCAAGCCGCAAGCAGGGAGCTGGATGGGAAGCGGAGCTGCTGGGATTAGAACCAGCACCCATATGGGATCCTGGAGTGTTCAAGGTGAGGACTTTAGCTGCTAGGCCATGGCGCCAGGCCCTCTCATTCACTATTCTCATTCACCTGTGAAGTGGATAAAATGTCTTCTCCAGTTACATTTTTGGTTAGTGTGAAAGCTGAGTCTCAGAGCTGTCTTGTTCAGACCATTAAAACTACTGCAGGATAGAATTTGATCTTGAATCTTAGACTGCAAAGCCATCACCCCGTGGGATCAGACACTATTTACAGTTGGTGAGTGGTCCAGGAATGAGAACTTCAGCAACCAACACATGATGACGGCGTGCTTGTTCAGATTCTCCCTCATATGCTTTGGTCAACAGAGAGCCAGTTCTAGACAATTCCTTTGTTCACATGATCTTTAACAATTCTGCTTCAGAGGCAAAGACAGGTAAAGCTCAGAGACACTTCCCTGCTTCTCCAGTTCCCTGGTAACTTTGACTCAACTCCTCAGTGTGCCCAGGTGTTGTATGTTAGGGTAGCATGTTCTATACACATGCAAAGAAGTGTTATGCGGTGATAACTAAAGGAAGAGTTTGCACAGAATTCCGATGTCTTTGTTTTATATCTGTATCTAGTTATCTTAGGACATTTCATCAAATTCGTATTTTCAAGTGTTTGTGTATAGAAGATAGAATTTCCTCATGGTCTTATGCTAAAGGGTTACATTTGCTATGTTTCCTATTAAAAAGTACCAAATGTTAGTAAGTGGCCACTGGTAATTTTTTTTTTTATCAAAAATGACTGAAAACATTCATGTGATATAGAAATATTTTAAGGCATATTTTATAGCGAATCTGTTACATAACTCCTTATCTTTCATGAACATTGATTTGTGTAGTTACTTACAGATGAAAAGCAAGCACAATACGGAATAATACAGTATTAAGCTAAGCAGGGCATGCAGTTGATGTCATTTTGCACACGCTTGGAGTGGATGGATGAAACAGTCTGTCTTGGACAGAGCTGCAAAGTCAGCTTGACAAGCACGTGGCCCTCGTGCTCTCCAAAGGCCCTGTCCTTCAAGTACCTCCCACAGAACCCTGCACTTGATGCTTCCTGCTGAAGGGTTATTGTCTTGACGTCACTGCTTTGTTGTTGAACACGAGTATTGTCATTGAGCCTTGGGGGGTCACTGGAGAGCATACTGCAGGCCTGGAGCCTCCCCTCAGACAGTTCCACATCCGCTGCCCACTTGCCTAATGCCTGGGCTACCTGCTTTTCAGATATCCCCCTGCCCACCTGTCTCCGTGGGGACCAACAACTGGCAGATGTGTGAGAGGCGTGGCTACGGGAATGGTGGGCTCCTACCTTCTCTCTGCAAATCATCCAGGGCTAGAATTCACTTGACATCAGTTGGCAAACAAAACTCATAAATACTGCATGGGAGAGAATGTTTTTCTGGTGTTTACACAATAGCTGTTGCTTTTCTGTTTTTGCTAGGCCCCGTAAGTTATGTAGCTGGCAATCTGCTGCTAGGATTATTAAGTATGCCCCAGTTTAGAGGAGCAGAACAGTTCTAAAGCCCATGGTATCAGGTACTAATTTTAGCAAATGCTCAGATATTCCCGAAGAGTGAAGTGTTCTCTCTTGCCACCATTGCTTTGTTATGCTGAGGCACGATTGTTAGGAATTCTTGGCCTGTTATTCAGATCGCACTGCTCCTATGCATACGGATTCCTTTGGCAGCTCCTGCAAATGAGACAGCCTGTGGGGAAACATGCTTGCGTTTTAGGAGATATCTGTTAATTCACGGGAATGAATTACTTGTGTTGATACAGAACATGAGTGTAGATGTAGCACTGTAATTTTCTTCATACTGAAATATTAGTTTCAAGGTGGTTTTCCCAGTTATCATACTTTGTGAAGCATGCAATGAAATGATTTTCTAAAGGAGCAGGTTACTTAACAGAACCAAGAGATGACTGAGACGTTTACCCATAACTGCCTTTTCCTAATTTAACCCGTCTCTTGCGTTCTGCATTTGTCCATATGATAGCAGAAGTACGTGTTTTACAACTTGGAGCCAATGCATGACAGACTGCAGGTGAAAGCCAACAGCAGCATAATGCTGGGAAAGCGGTTCAAGGTTTCTGTTGGCCCAGAATGCTTCTAGTAAACTGGTGACATGCTGCTGCCTACTTAACTCTTCAGAACCAGTGTCTACCTTCATCCACTAAAGTGCTTATTTTTGTCAATTCTCCCCAAAGGGGTGATTTTATGTCCTCTTTAATTCAAAACCTCTGTCCTCAGGCTCCTTTGTAACTGGCGGACCATGGCTGCAATAGAAGCAGCAGTGGCACCTCCTCACCACCCTCTGAACAGTCTGATGAGTGCTCCCTTGCAGGAGACAATCTCAGTGTCTAACACCCACCGATGCTAGTGTCAGAGCGACAGAACAGTCATCATCAGGGCAGGTGCCGGGCCAGAACCACAGTCTGAGGACACGAGCACGGCAGTGGAAACAATACAGTAAGCCAGGCACACGAGTAGGACACACGAGGGTGTTTGTGTCCCATGAGAGTTTCGAGAACTATCTGGGGCTACAGCCTTTAATTAACCATGGACATATGCAAGCCTCAGAGATGAAGTCTAAGCAGATATGAAGGTTATTCGGGATTACACTTTCTAAGTTCCCAATTGAAATCTCAGTACAAATCCACTGCCCTCAAGGAAGCTCCTACAAGTTCACAGTCATTCAGAGAGGCGGTTTACCAATAAAAATTTCTTTTTGTCATAAGCAGTGTTGCCTAGTAATAAAGTTGACAGTCTACCAGATTCAGGTTTCCATAGAAACAGAGCTTGACCGTAAACTTGAGGTCATTTTTCTTTTCACAGAGGTGGAAATGTTTTACTACCCCTATACTGTCATTAGTAAATACAAATATTTGGATTATTAAAGGGGATGCATTCCCTGACTTGTAAAGCAAGAGGAGGAGCACACGTTGGCCATGGTGGGCAAGAGGCTGCTTGGTAGCACAGCATCTCTGGCAGAGTGGCTGCAGGCAAGTGCCAGTTCTGCTCCCAATTCCGTCTTCCTGCTAAGGAGGCACTCCGCGGGGCACAGGTGAGGGCTCAAGTACTTGGGTTCCCTCCAGTCCCATGGCAGCTCCCGATTGTCTTTCTGGTTCCAAGCTTGGGCATTACCCAGACTCAGACTCTGCAGCCATCTGAGGAGTAAATTGGAAGATTGAAAATTTCTGTTTCTCTAGCTCTCTGCCTTTGAAATGAGTGAAAGTAGATAAATGAGCATGTGAGAAATTGAAAGCGAGAACTTGCATTCAACTAGAGAAAGCCACGAAAAAAGCAAGATCCTCACCCCAGAGAAAACATGGGCGCGATACTGATAATTGGCAAATTTTAATATAAGATTTCAAAACATTGAAAATCGAATTTTAAAAATTCATTTTTTATTCTAAAATAAAGTATTTTAGCATAAAACATGAAGAATGATAATAGTAAAAGTGTGGCTAACTTTTCAAGGAAGGAAGGAAGATTTGAAACCTCTATATTTAAGTGTAAGTAGAATAGTTAAACACATTAAAGTAAATAAATAACCAAATGTGTTTTAGGAAATGTTTAAACAACCAGTAACAATATGAAACAAGGAAAGACAGTCAAAACTGTTCTGTTAAAAATGTCATTGAGGCGAGATGATTTTATGGGTCATTTGTTATCATCAATATGCTCAACATCGTATTAAAGGAACTAAAGACTGCAATGAGATCAGGGCCAAGGCTACATAAGTCCTACATTTTTAAAATGAAAGATACTCTTTACAAATGTTTTATTCACCATGATTACTGAGTTTGATAATCCAGTAGAATCAGCAAAGACAAGTTAGAAGCGGTAAGAAAGATGCACTATTTAAAGCATTTTTAGCTTTTGTAGTTTTGCTTGGTGTTTTTAATGTGTTTAAATTGCTCTTCCATTAATGTGCAGAAATAACCCCAGTCACTTAAAATGTTACTTACAGAAATTAAATTGATTCAAACCCCAGAAAAATATCTAACACAATTCATATTTTGCATAGCACCTTTGGGTCTGTGGAAAGTTTATCAGAATGAAAAAAATGACCTTCGATGCACTTGCAATCCTTGGCATATAGAACATCAGTAAAATCTGAATTGGTTTAAGGGAAGCCTTTTGGAATGGAATGGAGTAATTGACCCCACTGCTCAATGTTATGGATCATGAAGCATTTCTATCGGGACATTTCAGTTCACTTTTGATTATGAAAGATCTGAATGTGTAACTTATTTTTCATTGTTCATATGCTGAGTAAACTTATTTGTGTAATAGTAATGGTGCATTACATGTCTCTGTATTTACAATAACTATGCAAAATATTTGTATTTTGAAATCTATGATTGTGAACAGGCATGAAGTTATGAGGAGTTGTTTGTGAATGTTCTATAGTGGGGACGGTGCTGTCTTTGTCATTTCTTTACTGAAAATGGTTATCACAAGACTTCCTCACTCTATTGTATTTTCCATGTTTTCTAAGGCCATGGCCTCATCAGAATTCTTCAACATTTTCCGTTGACTGTTCTGTTGAACATGTGATTTTTGGCAATGGGTGTCTTTTTTGGAGTTGGTCTTTTCTCATTGCCCACGGGCTGGGTGGCATTGAAGGTCCTGCCCAGCTGGCATGGCTTGGACCATTGCTCTCCTCTGCAGAAAATGCCCTCATTTCACAAGAGTGGCGTTTGTCTCAAGTCTCAATTGCAATGCTATCATTTGTAGCTTTCCTATTCCTATGTGTTTATTTTCTGTTTATATGTATTATGTCACTAATCTGTCACTATTATTGCCCGTTTTGCCTCCTCAGAGTAATCTCCTGGGAGGAGGGAGGGGCAAGAGATTTCTTTTCCAGCTCAGTTATATGTACACCTAAATAGAATCTATGTTTAACGCATCTAGACATTTAAAATGTTTGATAATTAAGAATTTAAAGTGACATGTCCTATTTTAAAAATGCCTCAGTTATACTTGTTTTCATGCCTCGCATAATAATTTGCACGCTTGGTTCAATAGATTTGCTATTTCCACTGACCATTTGTCCTTTGATTCCTTCCTGGGACAGCTCCTTCAGAATCAAAGGAATAATCTTATTTGGAGACCTGTCACTTCCTTTTCCTCACTTCAGTTTCGTCATTATGACTTCCTGATGCCAGACCTAATTCTAAAGTAACCAGGTACCCAAGTGTCTCCGCAGCAAATTCCTCCATTTTGGAGCCAAAATGAACCCTGATTCTGTCTGTGTAAAATGACCTGCCTCTGCTCTGACAGCCACAAGCATAGCCCCAGGCGCAGAAGAAGCCACAGCCTTAAATCTTCACTTCAGAGTTACCACCGAAGTCCCAATTCGCAGACAAAAAGGACTTGAAAAAGAAGTCAACCACCAAACAAAGAGCAAATCCTCCACTTATTTCACCGTGAGTCCAAGCCCAGCGGAAGTCCATCCACGAAGTTAGCAAGTGACAAATTGATTTTCCGCTTGGCAAGGGCACTTGGGAGAAGTACCTCTGGTGGGAAGCACGCTTAGTTTGCGGATTTGTAGACAGTCACAAAATTGAGCAAACTGGCCCTCTAGCAGTGTGAGGATGGACCGGTGCTGTTCGCAGGGTGGATTTGCACCCTCAAAGCCATACAGGAGCAGCAGTGTGGGCCCGACTGCCTGAGGAACATCCTCATTCAGCTGTCTAGCCTGTACTGGCTGGGAGAGGGGAAAGTCAGTTCTTACTGATTGCTTCTCAAGACACTTCTGGTGTTTGCACTGTCACTTCCATTCAGGGTAATGATGTGTGCTATTATTTGCACAGATGGTCCCATGAGTTTTGAGACCACCACAAGCTGTTTCTTGCAGGAATACAAAAAGAAAGTCCTTAAGAATTCTCAAAAAGTTCATTTCTTCTTCTCCTGTAGAAGTCACTTACCTAAAACAAATGTCTATTTCTTATATTAAAAAAAAAAACAACTATACAATTATAATGAGAGCCTCAGTTTAGCTGAATGAATGAAAAGAGATCAAAAGAGGTTTTTTTTCCCCTTTATGAAAATCTTTTTATATCATTAACAACAAAGAAACCAACTACAGTGGATTGCACACAAACCATTTGTGTTGGGTGTCTATTTGTTCTCTTAATTAAATGTCATTTGTAATTTGTATTTAACATAGAACAATTTTTATAGTCACTTATCTATGCTTCATGGGAAAATGTACCAGACAAACAAACAGCATTTTCAGTTTATTTTTCTAAATAAATGTGTTGTTTGTATTACTCGTACTTGTTTAGTTGGTTTTCATTATCTAGAAGATGTTTTTACGGTTCATTGGCAAGCTTTTATCATGTTAATTCAGAATTAATAGAGTCCTGCAGTTTCAAATACCTCATGGTCTAAAGTTATGCTTTATATTTTCTAAATGTTGGATAAGTGATATATTTTTTCATTATGCTTTTGTTGTCCAGTGCTATTCTAATGTTATCGTTACACTATTAACAGTTTTCAAGGAGTGGACATTTGGAAAAGCAAGTTTTGCTACTTTTTCGGTATGTACCATTTGTTCTGTTTTGTTTTCCTCTGCTGCAGAAGAAAAAGAAAGGTACATTGTACAAACTTGGGCCATTAATCCCCCGTTACGGTCCTCACTGTGTCTTTCAGAGATGGAGACGTGATAGCTGAAAATCACAGAGTGATGCACCTGCACAGAAAAGGAATTGTCAATGAGTAAAGGCTAGCCTAGTGCCTGCCTACTCGTTCATCTTGGAATCAGTATTTGCGCCTTTTGCCACTACCAGAAATGCTGTTTTATATAAATTGTTTTAGTAATTAAAACATAGGTCATCAGATTTGTTCTGAAACTGTGAGCTAGATCCATGATTTTATCCTGCACACTTAAATTGGCTTTACTCTAATTTCTCCAAGTAGTTAACGTATCTAGTGACAAGCTGAATAACTTGTCATGCATGATTGGAATTCCTGAAAATGAAGATGTGGTACATGAAAAATATCCAAAGAGGAATCAAGTCATCAGAGGGATTTTAGGCACTGAGGTGTAGTTATCTGAATTCATTTGACTCTGTGTGTGTGTGTGTGTGTGTGTGTGTGTTAAATCCATCCTGATTGCTTCAAAGTGTGAATTATTGATGCTTTCAGTAGGATAGTGAACTCCCCCTACATAATTAAGATCACCAACATCGAATTTGTTTTAAATTACAGCCTTCCACCCGTGAACCCAGCCAGCAGTGAGCAGCACTCTTTCTGCTGTGTCCACTTGAGTGTTCCTAACAGATTCTGTGAAGACATGGAAGAATGAGGCATGCCCTTCCACAGCAAGACAGAAAGCAGCATCTGAGATTTCTTCTTGAATTACGTTTTTCCCTAAGCTCTGATGACAAGCCTATCACCATCTCTATTCTTCTCACATTTGGTATTTTTATGATTCATCTGATGTGGCTTTTGCCAAATTTATTAGACAATCCTTAGATTTCATTGAACTTCACAGGTGTGTGTTTGTAAGCTTCTTTCCTGCTTTCAGGGTTTGGGTACAGTACATTCAGCATGCAAGTCTCTCCTTGCTGGCCTCGGTGTAACTATCAGGTCTATCCACTTGGGTCAAACAAGTCTCTTTGTGTATTGAAGGTCCACTGGGAAACATGAACTGGATAGATCCTGCATCCAAAAGGTGAGTGCCACAAGCCCTACTTGTATTTTGAGAGAATTTAAATTAACAGTTCTATATTAATACACGTTTATATACATGCTGATAGAAGTGTATCCTTTAATTTCATGTTCCAGAAACCTTCTTTCACTTGAGAAGTGAGATGAAAGGACAGTGCGGAGATAGGCAACGTGCATTCATCCACTGACTTGCTCTCCAAGGAATAGCTGGGGCTGGGCAGAGGTCAAACTGAAGTGTTGGAAGCTTAATACAGGTATGTAGCAGCAATTCATCATGGCCTAGGTTGAATATCAAGCATTTCAGCATTAAAGTAAATGCAGATGTGAGAGGGCAATGTTAATTCGTGTTTTCAGTAGCCGCATAGTTCCAGTGGAGTCCATCCTGTGCACAGTTAGTCTTCAGAGATTCAACTGTTCTCATGTCTGTTTCTCTCCGTGAGTACCTCTGTGTCCCCTGCACTGTCTGTCTGCTGGATGAGGAAGGCGTAGTGTGCAGTATCTTGGATTGTCCAGGAAAATGTTGAATCTTCGGGCTGCCGCACTCCATCCCTCTACTGGTTGGTGTAATTTATCAACGACCGACTTGTACATGTGTTACTGGGATATTTTGTCAATTGACTTTCAGAAAAGACAATTCTAGAGATATCTAATACCATTTTTATTCAACATCAACTTTATCCTTAATGGTTTGGGCACAGTTCACAATAGGACTGTAAAAAAAAAAAAAGATTGCAAACCATGGGCAGTGACAAAGTCCAGAAACAGATACACACCCAAAATTAAAAAGCAAAAGATTCGTGGATTTCTTTAGAAAATGTAATTTTCCTCAACTTTATGCACTTGTCTAACCACTTTCATGTATTTTCTGTACAGCTCAGTACCAATTATAAATGCAACTAATAACAGGTAAAATTTGATCATTTTTGGCGTTTAAAGGTGAAGCTGAGCACACAGTTTGACATACAGTGCGATCCATCAAAGCGAAGAAGTCCACAGAGTTGGACATGGCAACTCTTGATTCATACGATAAATCTGACCTCTGAAGTGTTAGTGTAAGCAATTGGCATGATCTAAACGAGCTGCCCAAAGTAGGAGACTGAGAAAAGCTGAGAAAGGAAGGAAGGAAGGAAGGAAGGAAGGAAGGAAGAAAGAAAAAGGGAAAGGAAAGGAAAGGAAAGGAAAGGAAAGGAAAGGAAAGGAAAGGAAAGGAAAGGAAAGGAAAGGAAAGGAAAGGAAAGGAAAGGAAAGGAAAGGAAAGGAAAGGAAAGGAAAGGAAAGGAAAGGAAAGGAAAGGAAAGGAAAGGAAAGGAAAGGAAAGGAAAGGAAAGGAAAGGAAAGGAAAGGAAAGGAAAGGAAAGGAAAGGAAAGGAAAGGAAAGGAAAGGAAAGGAAAGGAAAGGAAAGGAAAAGAAAGGAAACAGAAAGCTGCCTTCAGTTGCTCTGAAATAAGGTGGTTGGAAGAGATCTCAACGTCTGAGAAGTGTTTATCCTATTATTAATGTGCACATTCATGTTTGCTAACCAGGAATGTTTTCCCCAAAATTTGTTTTCTATAGCTGAGTGAAAATAAAATGGAGCGAACTTTTGCATGTGTGTGTGTGTGTGGGACCTGGAAAGAAGACAGTGAATCCAAAGAATGTTTTTAGAGCGTCGGCCACAGCTGCTTCAGAAGGAGAGCAAGAAAGCGCTCTGCACTGTGTTACCGTCACACACAGGCGCAGCCCAACAGTTGGAATGAAAACCTGAAACTTGAGAGAAAGGATCCTTGGCATGAAATTAAGAAGGTAGGCCACATGGTACGTGGTTCTAAATTCGAGTTTTCACTTGATTTTAAAAGTGTGCCTAATTCATTTTTATTATGGCAATGCAAGTAATACATAAATGATGTAGTCTCCCCACACCAGCCTTTACACATCCCTTCTCTAGAAGGCATTACCATCTTTAACATGAAACAAGATCAGGAGAGAAGAATAGTATTAGCTCATGTGACAATATGAAGAAGTGTGTGCTAGGAATCCATGACATTGTAATTCCACAATGCTCCACATCTGGATGTGCTCACTTAAAAATGAATCTTGGTGAACTTTATGTATGTGTAAAGTTCATGGAAAATAGAATTAAAACATTATTTTGCTGCAAAATATTTTTAAATTCATACAGCCTAAATCCTCAGAAAGTTCATGGGCAACACGTGTTAAGGAAACATCATGCATGTAGGTTTTTAGATATTTGTACCACAACAATCTTTTAATTCTGTTTGTCCACAAAATATTTGAAATATCACCCTGTGTGTATCTGTGTACTTGTATTTTTGATAAGTATTTCTATGTCATGGTAATGTTCAACCAGATTTTATTTTGCATATGTTGTTTATGGGATATTTAGCTTATCTGGGTTTTGACTCTTAAGTTCGCTGTCACAGGCGAGTTAAAACACAGATGGCCAGTGTGACAGCATATATAAATGCTAAGCATGTTTGGATTCTATGATGGTTATTTTCTGATAATTGTATCAATGTGTGAAATCTCTTTCCTGTATCAGGAACCTGCTAGCAAGAAAATCTGAGGCTAAGGATGTAAAGAGGGCTGCCTCAGGAGATGTCCTTGGGTGCGGTAATTATTATTTTCCAAAAGTACAGATGTAGTCATTAGCATAGAAAAGATGAGAAATGCATTTTGAAAAGAAATACATGCTCCTTGATCATGTTCAGGAAACATGGGGCTTGGCGATCTTTGTCAAACCGTGCTTTTGTGGATTTAGTTGTCATTGAGGCTTCCTTTAAAATATGTTTTTGAAATTCTCCTTTTCTGGAATGGTATCATGCTTTTGAGAGAAACAGTTGTTAAATTGCAGCATAAAACATGAGATGTGTTCTCTCCATGACAATTTATGATCACTGTGTTGTGGTCACAAATCTGCCTCACTTGTAAATCAATAGTTTCATTGCCATGTGCATGGTTATTTATCCAAAAAAAAAAATCTACACTTTGATCCGTCAGCACTTTCTTGCATAAATCTATATGCGTGTGTGTGTGTGTGTGTGTGTGTGCGCACATTTGAAGTTTAAGTGAGAGAGATTTTAGCTGCAAACTTAAACAATTATTATTCTCCCACATTGAGACATATATTATCACGAACAGATGATTTAAAAATTAGAAACATTCAGGTCTCTCTGAGAAAAATCCCTCTTCGCCAAAGGCAGCTCCAAGCTCCACTCTGCAGCTTAAAAGCAAAGGAGCACCCCAGAGGAGACTGATGGGCCAGCTGAGGTGCAAACGCCTTGGCCAGTCCGCACAGAATGTCCTTAGCTTATCCATTTTCTGCAGCATGTGTGAAAGAGACTGAGCACTCAAGGCTTTCTTGAATAAAACAGCACAGTCTTGTGAAGAAAAGTGGGTTTGGAACCAAGGAAAAGCACAAGAGAGAAGGGGAGAAAATTAGATCACCCTGGAGGTGTTAGATGCAGCCTCCTGTCTGGGTGAGGTTTTCCAAGTAGGGAAGACTCCCTAGCCGCGTACAGGATGTGCAGCAGGGGCCTGGGGATGCATCACTCAAGCTCTCCGAGGTGAGAGGTAAATGAAAGCCAAGATCTTAACTAGGAAGTACCGCTTGATTCAGCAAGGGCAATTTTATGAGTTGGTACACTAATGCAGCCTGCTTTTTATTTTTTAAAATTTTTCCAAAAATAAAATTTAGAATAAGAAGACTGGATGTCAAAGTCTGTCTTCAGACGAAGCCAAGTCTTTTTTTTTTTTTTTTGCTGCTGTGGAAATCTCAAAGCTTTTCAATATTTGTCACCACAAATACACCCGCTCTCCTCACCGCACTCGCCCCACACACATTGCAGGCTGACACATCCTCCTCCTGAGCCTTTGTGCAGGTGGCTGTTTTTCTGGGGTCCCAGGTGTCTGGGTTCTGCCCCACACCTTCTGGTCCCAGTGTTTCCTCCACACTGCTTCTGCTTAACTTGAAGAACGCCACCCCTATTCTCTTCTCACCGAAGCACAAGGGCATGTGGTTCTCCCCTGTCTGACATATAGCACTGAACAACTGCAGTGGGGGGATACAGACTAGGTCAAGTGCAAGTGCCAGATTTAATTTGTGTATTAGACAACACTAATATAAATGTTCGTATTTTGTGTTGCACAGTGCAGGGTTTCTCTTGGATTGTACCATATGCCCCCCCCCCTTTTTTTTCCAAAATCTGAACTACAGCTATCTCCTTAGCCAACCTGTGTGAGGATAATTTTTCTGTCTACATGCATTGAAGAACACCACTCACTATTACTGTCTTACACTATGCACCCTGCACTTAGTATCTCCTTTTAAAAAGTCAAGAAAACTTGATGAGCCATTTTCTTCAGTATAGACCCATCCGTACTATGATTTCCACAGAAATATGAAAATCAAGAATTGTTAGGTCAAGGTAATTCTTTGTGGCCTGCTAGAATGATAGTTGAAAACCTTCGTTTTTGTCTGATGAGAGATTATCTGCTGCAGTACTGGAAGGAGTGAAATGATTTTAGTGTTGATGTTTTGCTTTTGTTTCCCTCGAAGTGTATCATCAGCATTGTAAGTAGACTTTTGTGAATGAACTTATGCCCTCTTGTGGTAAAATGATTAACCAGACTATTAACCTTGGCTTTTTATGCCTAGATTTTACTTAAGGAGAAAAGCAAAGGCATTATATTTGCAGATCTGTCTTCTGCCTTGTGTAGATTAATCACTGAAGATACAGTATTCTCTGGGACTGTAAAAACATGTAATGAGTATTCATATAATTCTCTTAATTCAATGGGACAGAAATATTAATGAATACATTACATTTGATTTATTTGGGAATATATTCTTCAAGCAAAAAAACCTTAAAATTACACGCATTGATATTAACCTTTCCATAGTATTAATTAATATATTCTACAAATATTTAACCAGCACCTTCTAGCCTAAAGCACCATTCTAAGAATCAGAATATGATAATACACAGAAAACAACAGAGTTTGCATTTTAGTGGATGTGGGCAAATAATAAACATAAATTTAGCAATAAAATACAGGGATGTGAGGGAAATAGGACATGGTGGAAGTTGGGTATGTGAAGTTGTATAAACATCATTTTATGTACTGTTTTAAAGAGACATGGATTCTGAACATACATGGCTTTTCAACCTGCTAGTCATAAGTGAGCAGTATGAAGAGGATGGAGACTGACATTTTGATGACTGAATGCGGTGGCCTTGTGGGAGGTCACTGGGCTATAGGGGGCATGACTTTGGAATGCCCATCCCATGGAAGCGTTCACTATAAAGCCTTCAGTCAAGCCTGCCTGTTCTCTCTGTGTCCATGAGTCCTTCCTGCTTTAGTGTCCCATTCTCCAGCTTGCACCGCTCTTGTTAGTACTGTCTGCGGGCTGGCCTAGCTTTGAACTAGGAAGCTCTCAAACTGTGAACCTAAATCAGCCTCTTTTGGCCGTAAGCAGCTGTGTCCGGGGCTTTGTACTAGTAATAGACAGCTGACCAATACACAAGCATGAAGCAGGCTTTCTTTGCCAAGGTGACACTAAAGAGAGATCCAGAGGAACTCTGGGAGCAAGGCTGGTATGATCATCTAAGAAAGCAAAGGCTCTAGGTGAAGGGCCTGGTTCAAAACCATAAGGAGAGCTTCTGGAGCAAAGGCTTTCCCGTGAGTGGAGTAAGAGGAGAGCTGGGGGAGGAGAAGCAGGTTAGGTAGCTGATGGAAGGGGAGGCTGGAAGAGTTCATAAAACAAAAGATTTGTAATAGGACTTGAGCTTTCATTCCAAGTAGATGAGAAACCATGACAAGGATTACACATGAAGGATGGCAAAGCATAAAGAGTAGATTGATTTGCCTTTTAACAAGGTCAGTCCAGTGTATAGACAAGACAGCTCTGGCGCAAGGATGAGAGCCATAGACATAACAAGTTCTGCGTGGGAATAAAAGAGAGATGCATCTATGTGAGCCGTGTAAATAATCCCACGATTAGATGAGATTATTCTTGATGATGTCATCTCAGAAGGGAGCATAGCTAAATTCAAGCCCAGATTTCTGTAATATTATAGTATTTTGTAGTCAGTGAGATGAATGAGAAACAACGATGAGGTACTTGAGGCTCTGGTCAGTAAAAGACAAAACAACAATGAAAAAGGGAAAAGCTAAGAGAAACGAATTGAGACAAAGCAATGTATTTTTAAAAGCGAAACCTCAGTATCATGAAAGTTATCATCTTCCTTTTTTCAGAAAGTGCAGTGGTCAATTGAACATATACTGAGACAGGTTTTGTGGTGCAACAGGTTAAGCCACTGTTGTTAGCCGGTGCGGGAGGGCGTCTCCTCCCACACCTCTGCCTCTCCTTCTGCTTTCTATTTCACATTTTTAGAGTAAATCCACTGACATATTCATGCCCAACTGTGTGTTGGGAGGATGTTAGTTACTCAGTTTCTAAGAGACGAGGTCAAAAGAGTAGACATGTGTGCTGATGGTGAGGCTGTTCCGTGTTCCGTCTGGCTGGGAATGGAACGATGATGCTCATAGGATGAAAAATCACGTTCAAACTCCTTGACCTCTCCAGTCACAAGCTACTCTGTGATGAATCATTCACTTGGTAAGGATGAAAGGAAAGATAGCCAGGAAGCCCATATCTATCAATTCTGACACAGAGAATGTGTCGTTCAATTTAAAATACACAATAAAAACAGATTTATTATAAAAACACGCAGAAAGGAGACAGGGGAACCATCCAATAACTGATAGTTGGGTGTGATTTTATCAATGCAATCTTGTGTGAGATTGATGGTTGTGGCGCTTGTTTGGATAGTGAAGGGTCCTAAGGGTAATTGGTAAAGAAAATTAAATTAACTGTGTAGAATCCCAAACAAATGTCTGAACGGTTTGAGGGGCAATGCTTTGTGGACAGTATGAAAATGGAGTGAGCTATAGCAACCTTTATACTAAGGTGACTCAAAGCATTTGGAGCAGAGCTGAGGAATTCCACCCCCACCCCGTTGCTCTAGCGCACAGTCTCCTGCAGGGCCCTCACGCAGTGCCACATCTTACGCAGTCTATGTTTCAGTCCCATTCAACCCCCTTCCCTGTGCAAATCTTGCAGGTGTTGGGCCGTTTGGGATGCACTGGGCTGGCTCCGTTGAGGCAGTCTTCCTCTGGCTTCCCTGCCTTAGCAAAGGTATAGGCGTTGAGTAACAGCTACTGCTCTCAGTCCTGCCTGAGACCTGTGTGTAGGGTGGGAACAGCAGAAAACAATGAAGCTAATTCAAAAAGGGGAGATATTTGGACGTGCAGGTGTCCGTGGTCCCACAGGATCTCCCAGTTGTCTTAGCAGTGCTTTAAGTGGAGGGATAGAATAAGGGAATGTATTTCATTGATGTGCTTGTACCACCACGAATGATGCTTTGTACCACCACGGTGCTTTACAGGGCTAGATCATAAGAGGAATTCTACAATATTACTAAGAATGAAATAATTATTTAAAGAATTATTGAAATAATGCTATAAATAAATGAATAATAAAATAATAATTAAAATAATTCTATAATAATAATAATTCTAAAATAGTTGGGCATGATTTAACTTGGAGAAGGGATAAGCCAGAGGATATTGACAATTTTTTAAGTAGACGAATAATTGTTAAACAATGACTTTTGGGTAGTTTCCAAAAGGAGAAAACTAAAAAAGTAATTGGCTTAACTAAGTCTTATTAAACAGTTTTTAAGAATAAAGATAATATTAGACTTTGATTTATTGAATTTTCTTCAGCCTTCTTTGTTTAGTGCCTGGTTTCTTCCATCCAAAGACAGGAAGAACAATCGGAGACGTTTACACTCCATTCTTGTTCAGAATGATACATTTTATAATAAAACACAACAAGACAGAAGACAGGTATTAGGAGGGATGTGCATTTGTGCTCCCTTCCCACTAAATAAGTTCCAGAAATAAGCAAAAAAAAAAAAATTCCGAATTTGCAAAATTGGTAATTTTTTAATGATTGCTTGTATTGAGGAGCTTTCTCCGGGTTTCCCCTCTGGTGCAGGTCCAAAGACCTCGGCTTTCCTTACCTGCTCTCCCAGCTCACAAGCAGGGAGCTAGATGGAAAGTGGGACAGCTGCGGGAAGAACCGGCGTCTATACAGAACCCAGGAATATGCAAGGTGAGGCCTTTAGCCACTAAGCTACTGTGCTGGGCCCTCTCTTATTTTTGCAACTGTTCATTTTGATGTAATTTAAAATTCACTGAAAGATCTTAATAAAATAATCCCTTTGTATATTTTTATGTGAAAAGTTACATATATATGTATCTATAGTATCAGCTATTTGCTTTTTGGTTCATGCCCCACTGCTTTCTCTTTCTCTGTGACGCATTTGTAGACTGCAAGTGTTCCATTACGTCACCACTTATTAAGTATTTCAAAGTCGATTTGTAAAAATAATGATATCGTCTTAAATAGAAGCATAATTACCAATACCAGTGTTTCTTAAAGACAGTTTGCTGATAAATTGAAGGCCAGACATCTGAAAATAACTTTCCAAGGCTGCAGAGAGCAGTGTCTATAGGAAATGAATGATAAAATGTGTGGCTTTACTCACAAACTCAGAAAGGAATTCAGACAAGGAGGTTATAAGTCCAAAACCAAAGAAAGCTCTGTGTGCTTAATACCATTACTTTAGCAAATAAATCCTGTGAAGCATTATAGGGAATTTCAAACATTGTACAATGTTTCTTGTGGGAGAAAATCCTATTAAAGCTGATAAGAATTGCTTCAGAAGGAAAGTGCACCATTGGTTTAACTTCCGTTAAGGTGGTTATTTCTCTGCTCCTCATTGTATTCTCTGTATGTGCTTCTACCACTGCTATTGATGATCCATAACCAATTTCTTCTAAGCACACTCAAAGGTTACAACTGAGTTTATTGAAAGAAATAAGCAGTGGCTGGCATGCGAGTCATTCCTATTCAAACTAGCGTATGGAGCCATCCTTTCTCAAGGCCCTGATGTGCTGGTGGCATTCCTTGCTGTCCTTTGGCTAGTGGAGACTGGAGGTTGCATCACCACTTAGTGTAGCCCTCAGCTGCAACTGTGTGCTTTTCCCTGGGAACAGTGTTGCAGTGTGGGAGCCTCACTCATGCCTGACAGAGTGTGCAGTGGGCAGCATGCTCTGTGGATTTGCATGATCAAAAGCAATAAGTGGAGAAGTTGTTAAATTAACTTACTTTAGAATGTTCTCTTATAGTCGGGAAATGTAAATATGTAGCACAATGTATTAACGAAAGGAATCATCCTTACCACTTTGTAACTGACAGGCAATTCAGTATTCCAGTCACTTGTCGGTATCACCTTTACACCACCCACGGGTACATTTCAGTAACTCTGTGCTCCTGACCACTCCTTCTCAAAGGTTTGGCCTGTTTTCTTTAGCATGAGCCACACTGGCATTTGTTTTGAAAAATAGTATGCGA
The DNA here is from genome assembly GCF_017591425.1 of Ochotona curzoniae. NCBI lineage: Eukaryota > Metazoa > Chordata > Mammalia > Lagomorpha > Ochotonidae > Ochotona > Ochotona curzoniae. The sequence continues at coordinate 28,368,024 of NW_024464918.1, forward strand.
ATCACAGACACATTTATTTGGTTGAAATTTAAATCTTTTCTACCCATGTGCTGGTGTGCAACTTGATTCTAAAACATTCAAGGCTGTTGAGATCCAGAACTTTTATCAACTGCTTACAACATTTGTACACTGTTTTATTATAACAATTAGTCTTTGCAAAGACTGTTCTTTCAGCTCTGAACTTTAATCTCAACATCCACCCAAGTTTTTCAGAGAAAATTGGCTCTTTCTTTTGTAAGAAATACTTTCAACTACTGCATTCCTGATTTTGTTTTTGTGCTGGCAGTTAGTACCCAGCTAACGTCAGAACTTCCTTGGGGAACATCTGGAATCTTATCACTTTTGTTTGTTTTCTTGATGTATTTCCCAGAGTTGTTTTATTCAGTACCTTAATGTGTACAGTTGAATAAAATTCATGAGTTCTTTGTTAACATAAGGCATTGTACTAGACCTAGGCCATACATATTCTGCATCCTTTGATACTTGAGTAGGAAAAAAATCTTTAAGAATGTTCATGATATGACTAATTAATAGTATTTGTATGAAATTACTGTGAAGTGCAGGTTGTTTTCTGAGTGTGAAATATTGAGTTTGCAAGTTAAGCAGAGTAGGTTTGTTTACTGTTAGACTCTCATTGTTGCCATGTTGACAGCACACACACACACACACACACACACACACACACAGTTAGAGACTTTGCTTTGGTATTGCATATTAAATATTGCACAGTCAGGATGCAGACCCATTCAGAATGCCGCAAACAAGCCATACGCATTTGCACACAGCAGTCTCTATTGTAGTAACTGGAGACCAGAAGCAAATGAGGCAAATGGCACTGCCTACCTTTTGGAAACTCAAGCTATAAGGAACAGCTACATATGCATGTCATTTCCATTAATACAGTGTGCTAAGACCTCTTACAGAATAGCATATCCCATATACAAGTCATTTCCCCAAAACTGATTTACAGAAACCATAATCCCAAAAACCATGCTGATATTTGGAAACAGGGTCCTGGTTGATGAGATTATGAGCGTGATACTCTCAGGTTGAATTTCTTGCCTTTGTATGGGAGTGCTTCCCCTTCCCCACGCTGTGCTGTGCAAGCACACAGAGCAGAGAATAGCAGCAAGCCAAGTGGAGAGCCTAAACCGGAAGCCAAGTCAGCCAGCACCTTGAGTTGTGTTTCTCAGCCCCTGGAACATTGAAGGGCAAGTGTCTGCTGTGCAAGCCACCTAGCCTGTGTCATTTGTTGTGGTGCCCCGAGATGACTAATGAGATGTACAAACTCTACTTGTAATTTAGAGAAACGGATCATTAATTTTGTTTTATAGCATCCAAAGAAGGTTCCAAAGGGAATGTGAACATTTAAAGTCAGTATTGAAGGGTGAACAAAATCTCTCTGTATAGTAAAGAGGGTGAGTGGGCATGTCAAGCAGAAAAAAAAAAAATCTTAAGACTAAAACAGGAAAATAAGTGAATCAAAGATGAATTCTGGGGTTTTACTGCTTTGTGTAAACAGGTGCATACTGATGCTAAAAGCAGATAGAAAAGAAAAAACAAATCGGTGTGGTTTCCTAAACAGCGTGCCATAAACCGATACTGCACATGTGACCACTCAAAGATGGAAAACATAAATCTGTGAGTCAGAAGCGAAAACACCAGGACACTGCGTTCACTGTTTTCTTTGCCTTGAAGTAATATCAGGGATTCTGCCCAGGTCACATCTTCCAGGCCGAAGCCTGCACCTGCCAACGGATGATAGAATGTTACCAAATTAAGCCCTTTGTCGGGAATTTATTTTAGCTTGGACCTGTTTTGTTCAAAATTGCATCCCATTGTTAGCTAAGGTGAAAAATCAGGGGAGATATTTGGACAGTGAGAAGGTGATTAGGGTTTGTGAATCTCTCGTTATCTTAGGGATGCCATGTCCAAGCCCTGCTCCAGGCTCCAGAATATTCCAGAAGGAGCTGAGGCCTGCACTGCAGCTGCACCTTCTGTCACTTGCTGTCTTTGCCAGCATGTTGCGGCAGATCAGGTGAAGTCGCTGCGTAAGATGCTGGCCTCCTGGATCAGTGTGCCAGTTAGAGTCCCTGCTGTCCCCCCTTCTGATCCATCTTGTTGTTGAGGTACCCTGGGAAGGCAGAGGGTCTTGGGCCACTTCCACCCACAAAGGAGCCTGAACTGAGTTCCTGGCTGTGGCCTGGCCTCGCGTGATTTAGGCATTTTGTGAATGAACCAGTAAACTGAAAAATCTGTCTTCCCCCTCTTCGCTTGCTCTTCGTCCCTCTCTTTCAAATGATCACCAAAAGAGATTGATTTTAAGTGATCCAAGCTTTACAAATACTTTAAGAATACTATGCTAAATTCAAAAGTTAAATGATTAGGTGTCAGTTGGAGGAAATGGAATTTTAAACATTTTATTTACTTGAGAACCAAAGCCAGAGAGAGGGACAGACAGCTAGAAAGACAGGTGATAGGGGGCTGGGAGGAGATGGGGAAAGAGAGAAGCAGAGAGGTATACATGGCTTCCTGCTGCAGAGTGGCAAGGACTCAGCTGCTGTCGGACTCCTTACTTCTGCCTTCTCGTGTCTGTATTTACAGCAAGTTAGGGCTGAGAGTTCTCGCTGAGGATCAAACCCCTACACTCTGAAGTGGGTGTTAAGTGTTTTTACTGCCAGGGAAGATGCCCGACCCCAGAAATACATCCTATGCATGAACTTATAGATAGATTAAAATTATGGAAAATATGATATTCAGGAGATAGATCCCAGGGCAAGGAGTGATAGCACACTTGCGTGGGGCATTACATAAAGGCAAGAATGTCAATTCAGTAAGAAATCATTCCAGTTCCAAATTGTTTTATTACATAACAATGCTTCAAACATATGATATTCAATCGAAAACAACTGTAAATAAAAATAAACAGTTATTTCAAAAATAGAAGTAAACTTTGTACGGAAAGATTACTAAGAATATAGATGTCTTGAAGGAAAGAACAACTCAACAAGGATGATAAGATGGAAATTTATAGGATAATTCACCCCACAACAGGAGAACACACACATTTCAAAGAGTAAGATCACCAGATGGCTGATCCAATAAAATCTGTGAATTAATAGTAACCAAGGAAACAGTGAGCAGCTGTTGGGAGGCCCCGTCCACCTGAGTTCACGCAGAGCGGGGAACAGTATGGACTGGTTCCCTCATGGTTCCTCAGGCTTGATGAACACATACTTTCTGTAGTAAAACTGCTCAGAAGCATTTCGGTCCCGCCTATCAAACCCTGCATCAGATTTGCTTACACTGGCTTTTGGAAATATCCTGTGATTGATTGCTTGCTGCTTTCCGTGGGGGGTGGGAGGGAGGAGAGATTTTTCTAATATTGATGTGTTGATATCAGATTCCTACTCTTGTTTTCTAAGGAGACGAGTTCGGTGAAATGTAGTCAGGTTAATATTAGGGCTTATTCTAAAGATATTAATTAAGTTAATGTGATGCTTGTACAAGAGATATCATCATGATAATAAAATATGGAGTGAGAAACACTGATGCGCAAGCCTAAAGTCTTCTTATGTTACTAACAAGATGTCAAGGTAATGTGAAAAGGAGATTCTTCAAAAAATTATGGTAGAGCAATAATAGCTTCACTGGAAAAAAAAATTACACCCATTACACCCTGATTCTGATCTCACCTCATGCAGATATACTAACTGCAAATGGACTGAGCTTACAGCTTAGCTACAATTTGAATATTAAAGAAAATCCATGTCCTCTAGGCAGGGAGACATCACAGTTATAGAACAGAAAGGTCACTAAATAGAAAGGAAAATGACAGTTTGAATTTCAGGAAAATTATATATACGGTATTGTCTGAAATACTTAAGATTTGAAAAGACAAGATAAAATGAGAGATTTTCATTCCAATCCATGCAGCTAATAAAACTCTAAAAATTGTGAAGTACATAAAGAAATCTAAAACCTAAGTAACAGAAGCACACGCTTGTGGGTAAAAAACAAAAATGTGGCAGGGGGAGGTTAAGCTTGTTCTTTCCTGCACAGGTACTGGAATGATTACGACTATAACAGAATGAACACAGAAAGCGTTGACGGAGACGCAGCAGTGGCTGCTGGAAGGAGTGCTCACTGGTGCAGGGACAGACATCTCAACAGAATGCTCACCCATTAAAGCATTAGTTGTTTATTGTAGAAAAACGATCATAGGCGTCCTGCAAAAGATTTGCATACAAACGTTAGTACCATGTTTATTCATGATAGCCTCAAACCATCAACAACCCAAGGATTCCTTAATGGAGGAATGTAAAAAAATACTGTGGTGGAGCTAAACCGCAGTATACGACTCATAAATAAACTTGAGCAAGCTGCTTAGACACGCAGGCACTGCTGACTGTCAACGCTATTCCAAGCTCTGCAAGACTCAGAAGAGCATTGGCGCATGTACCTGTGCACAGGTGATTCTGCAACAGCTGAAACTGATCCAGTTTAACACGAAACTTGTTGCTTGCTGCCTGAGCCACAGGTAAGAAAGAGTAAACCGCACAGAGCTATGGGGGAAATTTGGGAGATGATGGGAAAATCAGAGCTCCCCACTTCAATCCTGGCTACTCAGCCCTTCCCAACCAGCTTCCTGCACCAGGGAGGCAGGGGATGATGCCCACGTGTGTGCTTCAGTGTCTCCCCTCCATACTGGACATCCAGAAGGAGTTCAGGACCCCCAACTAGGGCTTTTGGGGAGGGGGGAGGTGGAGAGGGAATCAGTGGATGGAAGGTCTGTATGTTTGTTGTCAGTCTAGCTTTTAAATAACTAAATAAATGTAAAGAATCTCTGTATTGGGTTTGTGGTTGTCTGAGGGACAGAAGCAAATCAAGGGAAAGTCTTGCAGTTTGGCTCCAGAAAAGGCCATTCTGAATTAGGAACTGTTGGTGATTTTTTTTTTCTATTTATTGAGGTAAGGGTACAACACCATGGCACTGCTTCAGGTCCTGGCAACTATTCCACTTTTGATCTTTCTCCCTGTGAATGTTCCTGGGAAGACAATAAAAGATAGTCCTGGGGCTTGAGTCACTGCACCCAGGTGAGAGACCCAAGGGAAGTCCCTGGCCCTGCCTTAGGACCAACTCAGCTATGGTGGTTGTGGACATTTGGAGGGTGAGTCAGCAGATGGAAGATTGTCTGTGTGTGCCCTCACTTACCAACCTGTTACTCTGCCTTTGAAATAGATAAATGCTTTAAAAATAGGGTTTTGTTTTGTTTTTTGTTTTTATTTTTGTTTTTTTTTTTTAGCTGTATTCACTTTAAGATGCAAATATCAAGCAGGTGTCTGGAATTTGAGGGCAAGTTTGGCATAGGTGGGACAGCCATAAAGAAGAGCTTATATATTTGAAGCTGTAAGCTTAAAAGCTTCAGTGGGGGCAGGGGATGTCCAGTTTACTAGCTGTATAAAGCCTGTGACATCCTTTGATCTGACCCTACCAAGCAGCTGCTGGTGGACTAAAACACTCCATATATCTGCAGCAGGCTGTTTTTTTAAGTGAATGATATTCTATGGCCCTTGAATGATACTACAAATATCTAAGTGGCCCTTGGCCTTGGCCTTAGCAGGAAAAAAAAATGTTCCCCATCCCTGAGAGAAAATATACCAATAAGAAAGAAGGTAGTTGGAGTATTTGTCAGGTCATCTGGGGATAGTAGATCCTCAGAGCAGCTAGCAGGTATGTGTAGGTTCTACACACCAAGCAGTGGGGCAGTTGTACAAATAAAGGTTCCCACCTAGGCAGAAAGGAAATGAAAATTCCGGTTATGATGAGAAAAGAGATGGTTCATGTGATCCTGATTAGACTTTTGTCTTTAGGGAAGGGAAACTTCTCTGGTGTGGATTGTGACCCATATGAAGTACCACTGGGTTTGTCAAGATAAACGATGAATTGGGAAGACATAAATGGAAAGCTGATATGAAGATGAAAGAATTTTTTTTTTGTTTCATTACAGGAAATAAAAAGCAAACAATGCTTGCTTGTATTCTTATGGTAATATCCCATAAGGAATAGAAACTTTGTTGAAGCAAGAGATGTGGTGTTTTTGGAAAAGTCTTGTACAAGGTGAGAAGATATGGGATGTAAACCCAGGTGAATGGATTAGCACTTTTACCAAATTTCATTTTGAGAAATTGAGCATCGTGTTGAAAAATGCGTAGACATCATTGAACTCTATGCCTTAGTGAAAAAAAAAAGCTTAGCAGTATAATATTTCGCCAAAGCCATGTCTTGCTTAACGTACTCTGATTATTTGGAGGGTGTGGATAATATATGCTTTTTCCTGTCTTGTTTATCTTTAAGAATTATTGTGCCTTCATTAGATAAGTATTTTAAAATTGAAGTGGAAAGAATGCATGAGTAAAAGTTAGACTGATTGAACTTCTTTTTGTTGAGGTCGGAGCACACAAAAAGATTTAACCCTACTGAAAATAACAGTGTCACCGAACCATCAGTGAGACTTAGAAACCCAAGTGGTTCTGGACATGGTATCAGTGCCCTTGTCTTCACAAGAACAGAGCCCCTGAAAAGTGCAATCACAGAAATAGCCATTCCCTGGTCTTTGATCCACAGAGCAAGGACCGTGTTGAATGTCATAAAATTGCACACCAGTCGCTAATGAAAAGGTTGAGCATCTGTAATCAGTGCTGTAACAGGCACTAAGAGCCTTCAGAGCTGATAACACTGCATCCACTGTCATCCAAGGGGCTGAATAAGGGACATGGCAGGAAGTGGGGAAGACAACCGGGGAGCTGAAACTTCTGGAAACACCAGTTGAGTTACATTTAAGAAGCAACTCAGATTGAAGTCGGAGTAAGGTGTCTGAAAAAAATGAAAAAAAAAATACATTATAATCACCAGCACCTGTATTTAAGTTGGTAGTATTTCCACTGCCACCACCTGCCGCTCTCCATGTTAGATTTGGAAGGCCAGGGGCTTTTCCTTATGTGCTTCCTGTGTTTGAAACACATCCTTAGCAGAAGTTTTTCCACTTGCAAGTGCTGAATCTACTAAAGGGTGGTTTAACCATGAGGAACATGCCTGTGTTTCATAACACAGAGCTTCATGGTAGGCTTCTCCGAGTGAGAGGACTGCGGGCTCTGTGATGTGAAAGTGCTCCATTGGCTCTCTGGGAGTTCTCTCGACTTTGCTCTTGTTTGGCACCAGAGCAACAGATGGACAGGCAGAGTAAATTCTAGCAGTCTCATCTCCGGCATGGGGACCACAGTCCATGAGGACATGCACGTTTGCAGGATGCCACAGGTGAACGTTAAGGGTGAGATCAAGCAGATGCTAACTGTGTTTAACCTTTCCACAAAGTATGTTTGTGCTTCCACACATCACGTTGTTTGTATATGATGAACGTATACAGTTTTATATATTTCATTTAAAATAAATGAAATCGACTTTAATAACAGCAAGATACATAGATGAACCTGACAAGGGTAAACACTTGTTCCTAATATTAGGGAAACTCATAGACATATCAAAGTTAGTATTGAAATACAGCTGGGGCTTGATCAGCCAGGCAGCAGTGTGGCTAGGGCCCATTGAAGAAAGGACAGTATGTTCCAGGTCATTAGCAGAGTGTCTGTTGCACGTAGCATTCAGTCAATACTATTGTCTTATCAACCACTCATAGAAATCAACGTACAGGCATTAGTTTTCTATCTTACTCTGCCTCCCATCCGACCTTATGAGATAGTAAATTCTTAACTGCCACTCTAAATCGTTTTCTTTTCTGACTAATCAGTTTTCTATCTTCAACTTCGTTCATTTGCCAAAAGTGTATATGGTGTTGACAAATGTAGCTGTCTTAAGGCAGGTGTGGTCATGTGACAATTTTCACTCATTCCAAGACAAACAGGAGACTCACAGTTGGAGTTTCCATTGTCTAGAGAGCCACAGAACCGATGGACCAGTTCATCAGTAGGGGAATAGAAAAAGGCCGTCTTCTTCCGGAGCAGGAGAGGGCATCCTGTTGCTGACCACTATGGGACCAAGATATTCACACCCCAGATTTACCTGCCACCCAGCTGACAGACATCCGCCCCTGGGGTTGTATCTCAGCTCTGGAGAGCACCCCCTGCCAGCCTGTATCTCAGGACTGGCTGTGGCAGGTCGTAAAGAACTGGATGTTTCAGGGTTTGCAGTAGGGGTCCAAGCTGGCCTCTTGGGTTGGCTTCTTCCTCTGCTCTCTTCTGCTTCTTGCTTCCCCCTTTTATAGTTTTGATCTTCTATAAGCATCTTGAATCATGCTTGTTTTTATTTTCTTTCTCTGTGTCTGTTTTTGGAAATCTGAACCTGCATCATCTAGTACTTTCCACTGGAAACTCCGTTAACTGGATGCTTCCTTTTCTGCTTCAACTGGAATCTCCCCCCCCCTTTTTTTTCCACTGTGGACACACACAAACAATCTCCCAGGTGCACCCAGTGTTTCTGCAGATGAATGTAGAATTTATTGCATACTTGCCTGCTGCTAAGAGCCCTTTCTCTGCTTTGCTCTCATTCTCTCTACAGCAGCAGTAGAATGATCAAGTAACTGCTTAAAATAAAGTCATCTACCAAAGCCCATAGTTACTAAGCCATGGATGCCAGACTCCGATCCTCCTGAGCTGTTTATAATTTTGCAGCTTGCCCCTGGGTTATGCTTAAAACCCACTTCCAGGAACGCCCTTTCTGCTCTCCTCTGAGAAGCTCCTGGATCTACACCTGCATTTATCCATGGCTCTTTTCCTGAGCTTGCCGTCATATGGATGCTGTAGTTTGCACTGAAGCTTGAATCCCTACCCTGCTCCTTAATGCTAGGCTATTATCCTGTTTGTTCCTCCAGCATCCTCAAATTCCCTAATATTTAGTGCCTGTGTCTAATATATTCAGACTGTACCCATGTTTCCATAGGAATTTGAGTGATTCAGTGTCATTTGTATCTGGTACCAGAAAGTATGTACGAAGTAATTTAACAGTCTTTATTCTTGTGGTTTTGTGTTGACTGTCACCCCCAGGGACTTAGTTAAAAGCAGCATCCCCAGGTAGTGGGTAATGAACATCTGTGACTAGAAAGAAGTTTTGATTTGTCAAGAAACCTTTGCTGTCTGTGAAACTGTTATATCCATGACTAGTCTCACGCCAAGAGACAGCACCGCTGGTGTGGGGTGGGCAGAGACAAATGCCATCTGTGGGTGTCTTCCAGACAGGGAGCCTCGTGGTGGGATAATGGGCTGTCCTCTTGTGCATTGTGCCCATCGAACATTCAGTTCGCAGTCAGTAGTGTTGTGCAAGCTCCCTTCATAGATAACTACATTCAAGGAGTGTGTGTGTGTGTGTGTGTGTGAGAGAGAGAGAGAGAGAGAGAGAGCGCAATTATAACTTGTGTACACACATTTGTGTTCTCTTACCTACTCCTAAGTTCCACCCAGCATGATAAGCAGAGGGCCAACCTGAGCAAAAGCTGTCTTGGAATTATGAGAAGACATTTGGCTCCTTTTTTTTTGGAAAGATTTCAGTATTTGTACTTGAAAGCCAGATTTACAGAGAGAAGGAAAGATGGAAGGGGAGAAACAGAGATATCTTGCATCTGCTGGTTCACTCCCCACATGGCTGCAACAGCTAGATCTGGGCCAGTCTGAAGCTAAGAGCCAGGAGCTTCCTCTGTGTCTCCCACAGAAGCACAGAGGCCCAAGCACTTAGGCCATCTCCCACTGCTTTCCCAGGCTATTAACAGGGAGGTGAACTGGAAGAAGAGCAGCTGAGATCCCCTACAGGTACCCAGCAGGGATGCTGGCACTGTAGGCACAGGCTTAAGCTACTTTGCCACAGTACCTACCCTGGCTCCTTTTCAAAGTAAGTGTTCTGCTGTGAGCAGACAACGAGGTGGCATGACAATTTACAGCTGTGTGAAAAGTTGCAAGGAACTAGCCTCAAAGGATAGGTTACACACCTGGAAGCCCTTAGGCAAGCATGATGTCAGTGGCCAAAGCAGCTGGCGCCAATGCCAGGGAGATTGCAACCCCTAGTGCTCAGCCAATGAGGAGCAGGGGGAGGGGCCTGCATGCTAGGGGATAAGTGGCTTGTTGGGCATGGTCTGCAGTGTGCTGCGTACCTTCTGGGTTCTTCCTCTCCTCTGGTAAGGCCACTTACAACAGCTCGCTTTTGCTCTGGTTTGTGCTTCCAAGTCCGTACTTTAAGTAGGTTCCTGAAGCTGCTTCTCACAAGAGGAAGGCCAGTGGAGGAGGAGGAGGAAGGGACTGTCAGTCTTAGTATTGTTTTCATAGCTTTGAACTGGACTCTAAGAGTGACTTGCTGGTTCCTGCAGGGAGTTTATGCAACAGTTCGTTTAATTTAGTAGTTAAGTTATGCAGCTTAAGGGGTGCGGTGAAAGCAGGAGCAAAGCAGGAGATTGGGAGAGACAAGTGAGAGCTAACAGGGGGGTCACGTTCATGGCCTAGGTTTGTGTTGTTTACATTACTTTAATGCTTCCTTGAGAGTAAACGTTAAGGGTACTGTGTCAGTATGAAACACTGTTATGAAGTGTGGTGGGGCTAGAAAGGTCTTAAATCTTAGAACAGGAATATACAAGCAAAGAGTTACAGCTGTGTCAGGGAGGCTGCGTTAAGCTAGAAGGTACTAACTCCCAAACAATGTTATTTCTAGACATTTGTCCATCTTTCTGTTAGTGGCTAACTGTTGCTACCCTGCAAATCTCACACACAGGATCCTCATCTCTGGGGTAATGACATCTGGAGGTGAGGCTTATGGGGGGAGCGAGCAGGACAGGCAGGTAGGTAGAATTCTCATAAATGGGAGTTAGTGCCTTAAAAAAATGCCTTGCTGAGAGCTGTCTTGCACTCTCCGTCTTTTGAGGACCAGCAGGAAGAAGCCATTCGTGTAAATGAGTCTTGACTAGATACCAAATCTGTCAGACCCTGAAGGTCATATTGCTAGGTTTTGGAATGATGAGAAAAGAAGCTCTTTTGATGAGGTCCATGTTTGGGTTAAAATGCTGTAGTCACCTAATTTGACTAAATGATCCTTCTGCAGGGGGACCAGCTAACTTTCCATGCCCTCCTGGAGGCCTCGTCCAGAGAATGCACTGGAGCTACCTGCCTGGCAGGTGTCCTGGCTGACAGGTGTCCTGCTGACCGCTGCCTTTGAAGATCATCACTGCTGTAAGTAGTGAAAAGCTTTGAAATGTTACAAAATTAAAATTTGAAATAATGAAGGTGCTTTAGTGTCTTTTCAGAGCAGTTATGGTTAGAGTTGATAAGTTGTCTTGCTCTTTTTGCCTGCTGGATTCTACCGGGACCGTTCCCTCTGAGGGCAGGAGCTGGCTGCCTCTGCCCACCAGCCCACCGCTTAGATCCTGGGTGTCTTCCTGCAGTTTGTTCTGGAAACTTCACCCTAAACAGACTTGATGCAATCATTCTCCCTTCTCCAGTTTCCATAAGATACTGGGGCATGCTGACCATAATTCTTTCTTTTCTGAAGTGATGAAAAGAGATAAAGAGTGAGAAAGGAGCATGAAAAAATACTTTTTACTGAATTTTGGAATCAATAACAAATGCCAGTTGGCATCTCACCACCGTCAGATCTGCTGCTGTAAAGCAATCTCTCCCATCTCGGGAGCAGCTGGCCTTGGGGATTTCAGTTGAGGTAGAACCAAGTTTGCTTTTTGGAACTCATCAGACACAGCGTCTAGCTGCTGAGGGAACTAGGAAGAACCTGGAATTCTGTGTGGTGAGTGTTTGACCAGAAAGCAATCTTTTTGCTACCATGGATGCTATTCAAACATAAGTGCCATAGTTGTTAGGAGCCTAAATTTATGCACCTGTTAGGGAGCATTATCATGTAAAAGACAGATGAAAATTAGGCAAAGGGGAGAGAACAAACAACACAAGGATTGCCTGAGGAGAATACAGGATGTGGCTTGGAAGGGCATCTGGACAAACACTTGGGAAAACCTTTTTTGTAAATGATTTCAGCATCAGGAAAGCTGCAGAGAGCCTGCGGCAGGGTTGCCCCCAGGTGTGGCTTGTGTGACTGAAATGAACAGGGAGTTCTTTATGGCATTTAGAGTTCCCACCTGTGTTGCTGCGCTTGCACTCAAATCCTGCCCTGTTTTCCAATTGAAAAAATATATATGTACAGCACATAGTACATAAAATACAAACACATATATCCCGTTGTCACGATCGTCAAATGCTAGGGTATGGATGATGGTAGGCCTCCGTCTGAGTAGTATACTGAACAGCATGGATGATGTACAATGGGTGAGACTGACGAGGGATCATAAATACAGGGAGTCTGTAGAAGCCGTTGCTCGGGTTAATGGCAAAGGCAGGGCCCTTGTGCCACTGTGACCGTCGTGAAGTGTAGCCCTCCGGTGCCCCCTGGATCTTCCTCCACTCCCGTGCTCTCTATCTAAGCTTTCTTCAAGCCCCTGTCACACATTTTGCAACATGCCAAAACTAAGGTGACAGAAATGAAAAGTGACTGTGTATAAGGGTCTGTCTTTCCATTTAAGACTTCTATTTTCTCCTATTTCCAAGATAGGTAATCAAGTTACAAAATTTTCTACACCTTTCTCCTTCCAGATTAAACATGCACACACTCACCCAACATGACTCTGTTGATAGAATGACATGACAGTGTCTCAGGCCAAGATGGCTGATGTGTAGGAATTGTGAGCTCTTGAGAGACTTAAGTTGTATACTTATGAACACCAGTACTGGGGAAAGGCTTTGGAAAATCATGTAGAGTTGAGCTCATGGTTGCCTCCTTTTAAAAAGAGTTGAAAAGGCAGAGTGATGGAGGGAAATCTTCATCCTTTGTGTTATTCTTGGCAGGGTCTGGACCAGGCCGAGCTCAGGGGACCACAACTCCATGCCCATCTTCCGTATGGGTGGAGAGGAGAACAAGTGTTTGGTTGGTCTTGTGCTCTCTGGGTGCAGTGGGTGGAAGCTGCACTGAAAGTACAGAGGGTTGGACTTAACACCAGCACCCTGATTCAGGTTGCCGACTGCACGAGCAGCTGTTTGTCCCTCGCCACCACAACACCTACTCTCTGTAAAACTTAGAAGAAACATGATGCATGTGTTTCTTAACACACCGACTTTTAAGAGCAACAGAAAGGTTCGTTCTCATGCCCTCTGGTCTGTTCTCAATTGGCTGATAGATTACTTTAAAAATGCCCTAAAATGGAGCTTAGTAACAAGTGTTTCAGTGTCAGAAGTGGTTGAAACCATGCCGATTAGGAATATCCTACTGAGGGATTCATTTCATGCGTTTGAACTCAAAAGGTGTTTTAAGTCAGGGTGATGTTATCATTTTTCAACAGTTCATCTCTTACATGCATGAACTTGTCTCAGCCAGTGCGCTAACCCTCAGGGTAGTTCTCTAAGTGCCTGCACTTCCTGTTTCATGTTGACGGGCATGTATGGCTGAGTAGCAGCAGTATGATGTGCTTGGTTGACTGTACCTTGGAAGAGCCGATGGCGAGGGCCCTTTCCCAATTTCACCAATTATTATGATCACCTGTTAACTACAGCGCAGGTGTGGTGGAAATTCTGAGACTCAGAAAATCCGTAAACTGCCAAATTCAGCTTTGTGCTTCCTGAAACTAAGACCTTTACATTTTTATCCAGAAGCCAGCGCTGAAAAGGGTTTGGGCAGAAGCCCAGACTTAAGCCTCGTTCTGCTATCCTCAAATAGCTGATGAGTATTTACACCCCTCTCCCGGCCTGTGCCACTGTTCAACAGACAGAGGACATATTTCCTGTTGCCCAGACTCAACGCATCCGACAAAGCCAGCTTGACTCTCCAAAACGTCTTCAGACTGTAAATCCCTTAGCTCCATTTTTTTAGTTCATTCTTTTCAAAAACTTGATTCAGGCTTGAACTTAAATTCTATTCCTTTGTTCTTGCTGCATAGGCTATACACCTGTTGGGCAACAGCTAGATGATCAGGTTGAATGTTGGAGTATCACACCGTTTAAGTTACCTGTTTTATTTCATCATTTTATGAAAGTCTCACTGTAATGCGATGTGTCTGTAAGGTTTGGTTTTATCTGTCTATGTCTAGCAATCACTGAGCGAGGGGGTAGTCTTATATCCTTCCCAGATAAAAAGGAACTGGCACATTTGCAAAGCACAGGGTGAAAGAAAGCTGCTCGCAGTCAGTCCCCTGAACTTTGGTGTTCTGAATGCTGGTCATGCCACACAGTCATGCTTTGAAAAGTATGTGGGCCTACTCAGCTGCTCGGGAGCAGTGAACTGCGCGTCCCTGTGTGTGATTAGGATGGGTAAAACCAGTGCGTTCCTGGTTGTCAGGCAGGTTGGCACAGCCGCATCACCCTCAAGAAGCATAAAATCAACTGGCCAAAGAGCACTTCTTCCTATTTGTGTGCTTCAAGTGCATCCAGGCACTTTAAAATACATGTTTTCCCCTTTGATGGTCAGTCATGCTCCTTTCACGTTAAGTCATCCCGCCAGCCTTGCATCAAGTTAGCTCTGTTGGTTTTAGACCAATTGTCCACAAGCTTCCTGAGGGTTGCTACAGGCTCGCATGCCCTGACCTCCATACCACATGCTTCCTTTCATGCCAGCCGTAGCCTCCATGGTGGAAAACTGCTGCTGGTACGGCTCAGGTCAATGGCCGAGCCTGAGCTGTCGTCTTGCCTCGGTGTGTCTCCTCCTTGGGCCCCAGTCTTGTGGTGGGCTTCAAAAGAGTGGCTTGTTGGAGTGCTCCATCTGGCTCCTCCTTCCTGGAAAGGAAATCGGGCTTAGAGGCAGGGGTGTCCAGGTCGTTAGGTGTGGATTGGGTGCTTCAAACACTAGCCGGGCTCTCAGCTGCCTGTTGGTGACTTGTCAGAACTGCAAGTGCCAGTGACTTGTGGTGGTCTTCACCTTGACTTGCTTGGCCTTGTCTGCACCCCCTGCCCCAGGGCTCTGGCTGTGCTGGTGGGAGCAGATGCCTTGGAGATTAGCTTCGCTGTGTTCTCAGTTATTCAGGCTATGGACTTTTGCTGTTGGAGTCTCAAAGCGCTGTGCTTCATCAGGCTCTTAAAATCATTTTCCTAAAGCAATAAAGAGCTCATGGAGGAATATCAGGGTCTTACTGAAAAATGAAGAGAACTTCTGCTGATACTGGAAAATTCTGTGGTACCTTGCGCTTCCTGACCTCAGCACTTTGCCTCCTGAAGCATGGGCTGAGGCACGTTGCCCTCCATTGCCTTCAAGTAGGACTCACGTAAGACTTAGGCAAGCCTGTTTCTCTTCTGGAAGTTAAAGAAGTACATTTGGGTTAGGAATTAAAAGCAGGAAACACTAAGCTCATGCTGCTACCTAAAGATCAGTTCCATTTGAAATGCTGTGTTTTTTTAAGTGTTTGTGATTTGCACATAAATGATTAACATTATGGATAAGCATTGTTTTAATTTTTCTTAAATGTACCATAAGTGAAGTCTCATATCTAATTTATATAGATATATAAAATCTCCACATATTTGCTTCACAATAAAGCTAGATTTTTTTTTTTTCTGAAATGCAGATTTACAGAGAAATGGAAAGACAGAAAGATCTTCCCTCTGCTGGTTTGTTCCCCAAATGACAACTCTAGCTGGAGCTCAGCCAATCCAAAGTCAGGAGTTAGGAACTTCTTTTGATCTCCAATGTGGGTGCAGAGTTTTAAGGAGTCGAGCCATTCTCTGCTGCTTTTCCAGGCCACAAAGATCTGGATGGGCAGAGGAGCAGCCAGGACACCAGGTGCCTGTATGGATGCCAGCAGAGGACCAGAAGAATAGCTGTCACATTGACCCCTTATGCCACTGGTAGCATTTCATCGCCATGGATAGTCAAAGCAGGAAGTGGGATTATTGGAAATTAGAAACCAGGGTGGCAGCTATATATGTCATGGTATTTTGAATGGCACAACCCACGATGTTTCTAATAAAATTGCAGGTCAAGAGAAACAAATAGCAAAATTCTATTCATCAACTTTGATCAGCTATGACCAATAATCTACCTATTAAATAATGAAAACATGCCAAGCACTGTGAACTTAACTTACTTGGGAAAGTTGTTTTGTTGAGCGAATTGAGGCTAAGACAACTTAATAATTTGCTCATCGATTAAATGTACATAAGGGCTGACACTGAGTAATACATTATAATCAGCTATTCAACAAACATCAACCTTATTGAAATGTAGACATTATTCTGATTAAAAGAAATGAATGGCTTTATGTAAATAAAAGTTTAATCATGTGCTTGATACACATAAAGTACTAGTCACATGTTAACTTTGTTCCTTTTCTGCATTTGGCTCACACAGTTTATGTAATCTGTTATTCCTATTTAAAAATGAAACCTTGCAATTCAGAGAAATTATGTGGCTTCCTAGGACTGGTATGGCCAGCCAATTGCCATAGCCAAGAGTAAAACTCAGATCTTCATGGTTGCCTTTCCATGTCTGTTCCATTTTTTAAGCCCAGTGTTCTCTTCTAGAAGGTGGAGCAATTAGTTGTTGGGTTCTGTGAAAGGGTCTTAAGGGATCTAGGAAAGAGACAGAACGTCAACCCTGGGGTCTCAGTAACAGTGATGAGCATTTGCACAATGCATGAATCAGTAGGTCAGCTGGTCTAGGTTGGGCACTGGCTGTGCTCCCTGTGTCTCTGGCTCCTCTGAGAGTAGCCCAGGCCTATTGCTCTCAAGCCATAACATGTGCAAGAGCCACAACAGTGCATTTTAACTCCTCATGTAATTTTGGTGAACATTCCATTAGTGCAAGTCATGGGACAACTCCAAAGGCAAGGTTTGGAACAAAAGAAAACAAAACAAACACTAAAAAATCCTGTGGAGTTGACATGGCAAGCAATGCAGATTCAGGGAGGGGAAAAATTGGTTTATGTTCTTGGTCCATTCAACTGTTGATGGATACCTTGGCAGAGTCCATGTCATGCCTGTTGTGAATACTGTTATAAGAAGCAAATAGTGGAGCATTTTGTTTGCTGTAATAATTCTGTGTCTAGCCAGTAGTGGTATTTCTGGGTGATAGAAAAATTCTACTTACTTTAAGGATGCTCCATGCTTTTTGCCACAAAGCTGGTAGTTTACATTCCTGCCAACAGTGTTTGAGCTCTTTCTTTTTCCAGGTCCTCACCGGCTTTTGTTACTTTTTGATGTTGTTGATCATATCTATTCTGATCAAAAGTGAATAGAAAAGGAAATGGAATGTAACTTAGCTGCAAAAAATAATGAAATCTTGCCTTTGCAATAAAATGGATAAAAGTGGAGGGTATATGCAGGAGACATAAGCCAGACAGAATCACTCATTGCATATTCTTCCCCAAATATGAAAGGCGAAAAAAAGTGTGAAAACAGAATAGTGATTACTAAAGCACAGGAGAACTATTGGATGGGGCCAGAAGCTGGCTGTTACTTCAATTAAGCAGAGTAAGTTGCTAGTGCCACATGACATGGTATGGTGGCTATAGCGCACAATAGCGTATTAAATGTTTGTTGGGGATGTTCAAGTTGGGGATTTTAAGGCTGAGATCATAAAGTAATGGGGAAAAGGAGGGAACCTTTTTTTAGCCTGTTTTTATCAATAGATATTATACACATATATTGAAATGTCACATGGCACTCCATAGATATGTTCAATTCTTAACAAAAATTTAATCTTCCTAAAACATATTTAGAAGTGGGGGCAGCAATACAAAGGACTGAAAGCACTAAAATTCCTTTCAATTTTAGCATTTAACAATTTTCTCCAAATTTACATTCTGCTGTCAGTGTTTTGGCCTCTTTTGTAATTTTTCTGGGAAAATAGGATTGCAGTAGGCAGCAGGAAACTCAAGTCAATATGCCTTTCTGTGGTGTGTGTGTGGAGATGCTGAAGGCGCAGAGCATGGGGATTGTGGTCCGAGAGGGGGCTTAGCAGGTGCATAGGAGCAGGTCTAAGGCATCTGTCAGCCAGACGCCAGCCTCTCTCAGGTCTCAGGGAGATTCTGCTTTGTCCTAATGAGTGGCCTCTTGCTGCTGCCTCGGTCGCTGTCAGACTGTGCATCGTCTGAGGATTCCTTTACGCTTAATTTCTAGATAGTTTGTATTAGATTTGTAGATTTTCCTGTAACTACAAATAGGCAAAGTTTTTAAATGTTGAAACAACACAGAAAATATATACAGGTGTGTATTAATTGTATTTATTGTTGGAAAAGCAGATTTCAGAGCGGAGAAACAGAATGGTCGGGCCACCCTCCGCTGCTTTCCCAGGCTACAAGTAGGGAGCTGGATGGGAAGTGGAGCATCCAGGACATGGATTGACACACCTCATGTCCCAGGGAGTAAGTAGTGCCAAGCAGAGCAATCCATCTTTTTTTTTTTTTTTTAAGATTTATTTTTATTGGAAATTCAGATATACAGAGAGGAGAGGGGAGAGAGAAAATCTTCCATCCAATGATTCACTCCCCAAGTGGCCGCAACGGCCAACGGCCGTGAGCCAATCTGAAGCTGCTTCTGTGTACTGGGTGCAGGATCCCAAGGCTTTGGGCTGTCCGCGACTGTCTTCCCAGGCCACAAGCAGGGAGCTGATGGGAAGTGGGGCCACTGTGGTTAGAATTGATGCTCTTATGGGATCCTGGCATGCGCAAGGCAAGGATTTTAGCAGCTAGGCTACTGTACCGGGCCCAGTCCTATACATTTTTGACAATAATCATGGAACTATATATATATATATATATGAGTCTAACAAATGAAAAAAATCAAGTGTAACCCATAATAAAATGAAGGAAGATATAAGATGCCTTTTATGGTATCATCAACTTCCTGCTTGCACTGCTGTTTTTAAGAATGTAAAGGCTGGTCCCTGGTGGTAGCCTGGCAGCTGAAGTCCTCAACTTGCACGCACCCTGATCCCTAATGGGCACCGGTTCTAATTCCGGTGGCCCTGCTTCCTATCCAGCTCCCTGCCTGTGGCCTGCAAAAGTGGTCGAGGATGACCCAGGACCTTGGGACCCTGTGCCTGTGTGGGAGACATGGAGGAGGCCCCTGGCTCCTGGCTTCGGATCAGTGCAGCTCCGGCTCTTGGAGCCACTTGGGGAGTGAATCATTGGTCATAGGATCGTCCCTTCTCTCTCCTCTTTCTGTATATCTGACGTTCCAATAAAAATAAACACATCATTAAAAAAATGTAATGGTTAACATTAGAGCAGCCATCTCTTGCTAAGCAAAATCATTAACATCTGATGGCAGAATAGAAATGGAGAAGAATATGCTGTGCTTGGTTTGCTGCTAAATTAAGTTCTATTTTAGATGTCTCTGTAGAAAATGAGCTAGTACAATTATGGTTTGAATCACCTTAGTCAAGAATTTGAGAGGGAAGATGCTAACTGAAATATTTTAACTGAAATAGTTAAATATTCAGTGCCTACAGTATGGAAAGATGTTGTAAAAATTCTTTCAATATTTAAAAATTGGTATGAAAATAAGGAACAGGAAAATAATTTGTGACAGTGTTTGGAGAAAAAATGGACAAAATTGTCAAATAATGAAATGGTGATAAATTTAGTGGGAACTTACAATAATGTCTTATTTAACAAACAATGCATTTTAAAAACTGAGTGAATTTCTAACATGTCGTTCGTGGAACTCAAAGGAGTGAGTCATTGATGTGGAAGAGATGCATGGCACCTCAAGCTTGTCGTTGGTGTCTCACCAGGATGAACTCAAGTTGTCATCAGGGCGTGGCCCGTGTGGCTCAGGGCCCCAGTGGGCTGGTACGTGGGTTCTTCGTCGGGGGAGCTGTCTTGCTGATGGAAGCCCACCTCAAGTGTAAGACACCACCTGTTCCAAACGATTTACTGGGGTGCAAGGCCAGCAGAAACAGACCTGACTCCTGCCCTGACCTCTAAATCCTCTGGAAAGCTAAAGAAGAGAATCAGATGAGCTGGTTCGGGGCCCCAGTTACTCACCTCCAATCACCAGGCAAAGGACATATAACTTAGGGGTGCTGGTCAAGCAGCGGACCCACAGACAGCACGTGAAACGGCCCAGGAAGTACTGGGCTTCGGTGGCACTGTAAGGAACTAAAATTCTCTCAAAAATGTAAACAATTTGCTGGAGCTCACGTGACCAGTAACTCTGGCCGTTTGATTGTTGCTTTATTCCTAAGACCATATGGTTTCTTGTCTATCATCTGAACTGATTTGCTGAACTCTATAGAAAAAAATATTTCCTATAATTATGGAATAACCAACGAGTGGTTATGAAACCCTTCAGTATTCTTTTAAATAGTATTTTCTTTTCACTTGGTTTGTATCCATTCATTTTTGCTCTCATTTTCTTTATAAATTCAAATCTCCTAGTGAAGTTTGTAACAAAAGTTAAATATACCACTGTGAATTCAAATCATATTGTTCTCTACTTTTAAAATAGGAACATATTTGTCCAAATGTAAAGATAATACAGTGCTAAGTAAATAGACGTTTGACATGGACAAGCAGATTCTGTTCGGTGACGTAGTACTGCAATATTGTGACTTCAGTTTGTTCAGAGGTAATTGGCCCTTTAATGGAAACATCAGGGATAGAAAGAAGGCATGCACAGAGGTTCAGTGGATTTAGGGAAGATGGGAATTAGACAAAATGTGGAGAGATGCCCCACAAAGCAATCACTTAGCACTTGCTGAGGTCGGACTGTGTCCCTCCCAGGGATGCTGGGTTTCAGGAGTCGACCTGCGTGTGTTGAGTGAAGGAGCAGAGGATTCTCTGAGCACTCTTAGCTTGTCTGGGGAAGACGCTGGAGCTGACAGGAGGAGTAGGCCAGTGACGTGGCCTTGTACTGCTGGAAACAATGAACATGTCCTGCTCGACCCTGAGGCTGCCCGTAGGAGGGCTGCAGCGGCGTTGAGAATCTGTTAGTCTGAGGATTACCTGCTCTTACAATCCTACATTTTATCCTTGAAGATTTGTAACCCAAATAAGCTCCTTAGAAATAGTTGTGCTAAAGTATACTGTACAATGTTTATGAACAGTTAAGCTTTAGTTTTACTACCAAGGTAACAGTAGGTAGAAGAGCTTGACTATAATAACACAAAATAAAAGAATACTGACCCAAATAGCCAATGTTTATATTCTGTTTCAGAGCTAAAGTCACAAGTCGGCGGAAATTGATCTACAAAGCACATTTAAAATTTTTCCCAAGTCTATCATTGTGATCACTAGGACGTGGCTGCTTTCCATTAAGACAGTGCATGTGTTATCTTGAGGTGAGGTTTTCTATAGTAGAAACACAGGCAGGTGGTGAGCGAGGGCTCCATTCACTGAGGGAGCCTGCAAATGCTTGTGTTTTAAAGCAAGTTTTACAATAGTCGTGAGAGAGCGAGGAATCGGGAACATTAAGAAAGCAGACCTCACAGAATGATGCACCTTGCACCTGTTAGTGGAAAAAATGCCAACACATCAGTGCAGCAGAGGGAAAAATCAATCACTAAATGCAGGTCTTCAAAACGGTACGCAATATGGAGCTATTCTGGGCGTGTCTTGCTCTCCATCAGCAAAACGTAGTGATTTACTGAGAGGCTGTTTGCCACTTGTTCTAAACTAAACTCTTGGAAAGGTAAAATAAAAATCGTGAAACTGAAATTGAAACACGTCGGTGTATCTAGTCACATGTTGCACAATGTAATTTTGCTGAGGGATTGAGCATGTCTGTGGTCCTGTAGAGCTGTCAGCTGCGCGTCCAGCTGTTCAGAGCTAGGTGAACAACCTCTATGATGCTGATACATTGGTGCATTCCATTCAATGATGGTGAAATGAAATGTGACTATAACTGGGTTTCAAATTTCTCCTTTATGTCCAACACGAAGAACACTCTGAGAATGACGAGGTAACTTCTAACAGAATCTGAGGTGGAGTAGAATTGGTCTGTGTGTTTCTGCATCTGATGGGCCGGGGAGACATCTGGCTGAGCTCCTCTCTCAATGAAAGAGGAGACTAAAGATAGGAGAGGTTCACGTGTTTGATAAGGCCAGTCAGGTTTCTAGGGTGAGGTTTTCTGGTTCCTTGCCCACTGCTCCTCTGGGGCTTCTCCACTGAGTTATTTCTCTCTTGTTTCCTAACACTGTCATTTATCTTGGCATCCCCACTAGACTTCCTGGGAGAGAGACACCAACAATGATAAACATGTGGACCAACTACCCTGAAAGTGTGGAGGACATGCCTGTGAAATAAAAGGTATAGGGAAAAATCACACGGCAGAAATGCATTTCCATGCAGGTGCAAATACCAGAAAATGATGCTTGCATTGAATGCCAAAAAGTTAATGTGGATGCAAACTGGACATGAACAATCTGAAGACTTTTTCTGCTAGTAGAAACATCGGTTGCAGTACAGTGGCTCAATTGGCTAACCTCCCCTTCAAACTTTGGGATCCCATATGGGCATTGGTTTGTGTCCCAGCTGCTCCACTTCCCATCCAGCTCCCTGTCTGTGGGTTGAAAGGCAGTGGAGGGTTGCTCAAAGCTTTGGCACTCTGCACCCACATGGGAGACCTGGCAGAGGTGCCTGGCTTCTGATGGGCGCAGCTCTGACTGTTGCAGCCACTAAGCAAGTGACCAGTGGACGGATGATCTTTCTCTCTCTGTAAATCTGCCTTACCAAAAAAAAAAAAAAATCTTAAAAAACTCAAGTTCATCTAG
Organism: Ochotona curzoniae; assembly: GCF_017591425.1. Taxonomy (NCBI): domain Eukaryota; kingdom Metazoa; phylum Chordata; class Mammalia; order Lagomorpha; family Ochotonidae; genus Ochotona; species Ochotona curzoniae. The sequence continues at coordinate 28,390,773 of NW_024464918.1, forward strand.
TGGCTGTTACTTGACACTTGTTTTGAAGAGTTAAAGAAAAACATCTAATTATTTGAGAACAGTTCGTTGTGCCCTGTTTCATTTCATTGATTTTGTTCTCTATTGCAGCAGTTTCCTCTTGGCGAACTTGGAGGGAACTTTTTCCATCTTTCTGTGTTGGGACTGCAGTGGGGCAGGCTTACTGCTAGGTGGTAATATGAATAGCTATTGATTGCGATTTCACTAATAGTTATTTCTGAATCTGTGAAGCTATTATGGTTTTAATACAGAGTGGCTAGTGATACAGTCCGCTCCAGTTTTCTTATAGCAAAAAACAATTCATTTCACCTTTTCTTTTTGAATTAGTTCATGTATCATAAAATTGATCACTTGAAGGTGGATAGTCCGGTGGTTCCCAGTGTTGTGTCCAGCGTCATGCAGTGACCACCTATATTTTAGTTCCAAAACATTTTATTCCACTTGTGAGGAGTAATGTGCACATTTGGCATTCTCCTAGGAACATTGCCTGCCCTTGACGATACACAATGCTTTAAAGATGTCAGGCGGTCTCCCCACCTCCAGCTCGTTCTTTGCAGAGGAGCTCTCTGTGTTTTGGATGGTGGTTTGTTTTGTCTTTGTGGCTGTTGGTGAAATCTTCCCTTGGATTTCCTGCAGTGTTACTTTGACATGTTTGCATTGGATTTTGTTTCTGTTTATCTTGCCTGAAGGTCCTAAAAGCAGACATGTGCTACTTTCCCCCCACCCCCACACACACCAGTTTTAAGTAATTCTTTCTAAACTTGGGAAGTATTCTCGTAGCTTCTTTGTCTTCGGTAATTTGTTAAAATTTGTTTCCTTTCTACAAATGTCTGGCCATTTAAAATTATATTCTGGAACATTATGGTATCTCCATCCCCACCCCCCCAAAAAACACTTATGTTTCCTCCTGTGTTGGTACCGTAAATGCCAGATTTCTGTAATCTTCTAAGAGTTAGTCAACTTAGAGCTGGGTTGCAGTGTCCTCAGAAGTCGCTTACTTCTGGATATGTCCTACTAAAAGCTTGGAGGAGGTGCTTTCAGACATTGCCGTCTTTGGCAGGTGTCTCCCTTTAAATTTTGTCCCACGGGTCTGTAATTGTTGGGATCGCAGCTCAGTGCCTGCGCCTTGCCACTAATGCTCACCCCTCAAGGTGGGCCTAATGTACGTGTGGAACCATACGTTGGCACTGGCTTGCTTTGACCTGCTATTGCTATGACCTATACAAGTCTTTTTTGCTCTACTATTTGTTTCCATCGTAACTGGTAAGATTTTCGGATTTCTACATCCATTATTAGTGGAGGCAGAAATGCTGCCTAATAACTGCATAGTCAATTAAATTATTTAATATTGGAAAAAAAAGTAGTACACCGATTAAAACTCATAAGTTTACAGCCTAACCCCAGTGCATGAGAATGAGTCTACTTGGAGACAGAGCTTTAAAAAACATAAGCTGAATTGAGGACATTAGAGTGGGTCCTAAACTGTCTTACTGGCATTTGGATGGAGAAAAGAGTACCAGAGATGAAAACGTAGAGAAAAGAACTAAAAGGCAAAAATGCAGCTACCTTCTAGCCAAGAATATACATTCAATGGAAATAAAATCTACCAATATCTTGATCCTTAACTTCAAACCCTCTAAGACCAACGAGACAAGGAACTTCTTTGCGAGTAACCCATGTGTGGCATGAGGGGCAATAACACACTATCATATTTTCAAATAGTGTGTTAAAATTTTTTTCATATATATCATGCTCTTATAAGACATATAAAATGGGGGATGGTGCTATGGTATATCATGTTAATCCTCCAACTGCAGTGTTGACATCCAATATGGGCACCAGTTCTAATCCTGGCTGTTATACTTTTTTTTAAAGATTTATTTTTATTGAAAGTCAGATATACAGAGAGGAGGAGAGACAGAGAGGAAAATCTTCTGTCCAATGATTCACTCCCCAAATGAGTGCAACGGCCGATGCGATGCTGATCCGAAGCCAGGATCCAGGAACCTCTTCTGGGTCTCCCGCACCGGTGCAGGGTCCCAAGGCTTTGGGCTGTCCTTGACTGCTTTCCCAGGTCACAAGCAGGGAGCTGGATGGGAAGTGGAGCTGCCAGGACTAGAACCAGCGCCCACATGGGATCCCGGCACGTTCAAGGTGAGGACCCTAGCTGCTAGGCCACACCGCCGGACCCTACTTTTTCTTACACTTCTTTGTCGAATACATTGTTGTGTGCAGTCTTGATATAATTTGTCTCTGAAGTTGCATGCCATGAAGAACTTGAGTTTTCTTTCTTGAAAACATTGTTTGAGTTTTGATCTCTGCTGCACATACTTTAATCACGTGCATTTGAACATTTATGTCCATTCTAACAAGGTGCCAGTCTTGAAAGAAATCATGAACCAAACACATGAAATCTTTTTATAGGAAAAAGAAATGGAATAAATTTAATAAATATATCCCAACTGTTTGCAGAGAACATACATAGTTAAACTGACTATAAAAAGAACCTTCTATTTTCCTTGTAACTAAGTAATGAAATAAATTCATTTCCAAGTAGCATATTGTCATGTGAATTAAAGTATATTGTCACATGAATTTGAAGAAACATGCATGCTTGAATATTCAAGATTCCCGCATAATTCGCATTCACACATTTCCCCTATCTTTGTTGTTCTTGGGTAGATAATACACGCGTAGCCCAAGGCACACATGCTCGACTCACAGACTCCAGCTACGCAAGCACACACACCCACGGTTGGCACTTAGAAACGCTTCCTTTCAATGGTGCTGCATTTTCTTCACTCACTATCACTGTCTTTCTCTCCACTTACCCAGGTATAAGCTGAGTAGAGTTGACTGAATATCTTTCCATTTCACAATGGCTCACAGATGAGCTGTGGCTTCCATCTCTTACTGGACCTGGCAAGATAGCTGTGTTGGTCATGCTATTCATCTGGCCACAGGAGCTTTCCTGTGTGGCTGCATCTTTCACACACTGCTCAGGAAGAGAAGGGTGAAGAGGGCAGAAGCTGTCCTTGCTAGATGATAGCAGTCCATTTTGTTGGCTTTGTGGAAATACAGATTGGAATAAGGAAGGTTTTGTGTCTGGGCATCCTATCTCTTAGAGTGTGAGAATATTCTTTATTAAAGCAGTGCTACATCCAGCAGTATTAGTGTATGCAACAGTCAAGCCATCTGCTGCTTGTTTACCTGAACAATATCAAGATTAAAGAGTCTCATTAGTCTAGAGGAATGCAAGGATGGAATCATTGCTGACAGGATTAACCGCATGGGCCTTTATAAAAGCAATAGTGCTCACTTTTCTGCAACCTTTAGGAAGCTGCTGGGGAAGAGGATAAATGTTTGCCAAATACCAAATATAAAATGAGATCAGATTTTCCAAAAGTATGAAGCGTTTCCATTGGGTCCTTTGTTACTTTCCTCAATTTCAAAATGAGATCTACCCTACTCTGTGGCTTTATCCATGTAGTTTTTTTTTTCCATTTTGCTATATTTAAGTGTAAGTTGGTCAAGTTCATTTTGTACTGCTGGAAAGGAAATGTCCATTGTTGATCTTCCAGACTGTCTGAGCGGGGAGTGACTGCAGAGGCTTTCTCTGCATAAATTCCAAGTACGGTGTCATTGTTCAGGTGTGCTGGTCGTGCTGTGCTGTCCTGACCCTGTGCTATTTCACAAGTGGCAGATTTACACCATGGAACCATGCCAGGTTCTGACTTGATCAAGACACTGTATGACAAAAAGTACAGTAATACTTTTCACAAAGGGATCTGTGATGAGGCAAATCTCAAGTCTGAGCTTTGTTATTCTTGGCACTTCATCTGTGCCAAATTATAATCTCCCAAATGGGTTTACAGGAAAAGAAACTGGATATGTGTAATTATATTAATGAATAGTTCAGTGCTGCTCAATCTGATTTGAATCCTTATATTGTAAATTACTTGAATTTTTTGTTGTTGTTGGGGGGATCAATATGCTTAAACACTTTAGCTTTGGAAATTGTCCCAACTGGGCATGGGTGGAACTCTTAGTTGATTACTGAAGGCTGAAGGCTGTCTGATTTCAAGGGACAAGGATTTTCTGCTTTTATTTTGATGGGTATGTCAATTATATATGCATGAGGTTTATGCAACATAAGTTTTCATACAGAATGTTCAGAACTTCTAAGTTTTGCCTACAGCTTCCTAAGAAACGATCAATGTTAAAATTGTAGTGAAATTGTTCCCATTCTTTCAACTGCTACTTCAAACACTACATGTAGAATTGAAAGCATTTTAATGGGAAATGAATAGCATTAAGATCTCATTCAAATGCATGGGTAAGAGCTGTCCTGGCATTTGAACATTTGTTCATATACATTTTACTTTGAAGTTGTAAACTTTTAAATTAAAAATTCTTTTAAAATCATTTCTAGCAGAAATCCCATCAATGGGAATAAACAAAAAAAAGACAAAAACTTGACGGAACATAAGGAGGAAGTGTGGAATTCAGCTTCCTGCTTTCATTGCTGCTGTTTCCGCCTTTGCATTCCAAGCTCTGATCCTCTAACAGTGGTGGTGGCTGAGGGAGAATTTCAGTGACATTAAAATATGATCTCTGGACAGTAGCAAGTATCTTTTATTTGTGTTTTTGTAAAATGTCTTGCCCTGAAAATGGGATAAGCACAACAGAACTGCCAGTCCTAAACTGCCATTCATAAACTGCAAGTCCCGTGACAAGAGTACAAATGAAGGGCTGCGTGTCAGATGTCTGAATATCTAAAATTTTCATGATTAGCCAACACACTGTTAAGTAAAATGTTATATCCTTCTTCCCTGGTCAAAGTGCCTTTGAACTGATGAAATGAAAAAAAAAATCAGTGTTCCGGTTTTCATACAAATATTAAGCAACATGCTGACTGCGCATAAATGCTATTTCATATTAATGCTCTAGTTGTATTGGCATTCACAGTAAAACATAAGTGTGCATAATTCATATGTCATATGTGCCTATATTATACATATATTTACATATACAGGGCTTTGTTTTAATTGGTGTCTGCCGTTCATTCTGAAATGGTTTATAATCTGAGGTCTGTACACAGTCCAGCCTCTGTCTGTTTTGGCTGTGACTCCCATAACTGATTGCCCTACAGTCATCTTGGGTTCAGGGTCTTCTGCAGGCTGAGGGGAAAGAGTGGTCCAGGCTGAGGTTCTCTGAAGACCCTCATTTCTGAATGCCAGTCCAGCAGCTTTCCATTCCAGGTACCTATGGCCTGTAATGTGCAGTCGTTTCATGGATCTTAACAAATACCTGGACAAAAGGCATTTTTATGTTTTGTTAATTTTAGTTTTGTTAATTTCAGGTAGCCGGTCACTGATACTTCTTTCCTTTTTGAACTTGGAGTTATTTAGAGAAACCATTTCTTCCTGATTAACCGTCCAATAGTTTTACAGAGTAAAACTCTCCTGAGAATATCATCTGTATTTCACATTCCTTGTAGGAAAATGTGCCCTGGAGAACTCACCTGGTCAGACCTACAAGTAAAGCCTGCAGACTGTCAGACAGGTGCCTTGGTTGGATAATGTGAAGGATGGGAAGGGATTAATGGTATTGGTACATTGACTGCCACGGAAGGGGTCCGTTTAAACACACAGATGGGTTAGCAGGTGAAGAATATAAAATAGTAGGGTTACAAAACAAGCCACAAGATTGTGAATTTCTGAAATTTGTTTGGGATCACACTATGTCAGGGACATAACATTCTTAATATCATTGGCATAGCCTGGTGGTTTATCTCTACAATGGTTTTATGCATTTTGGTTATGTTGATCTTATTTGATGAATATTTGTGGAGATACAGTGAAATTTATTTAATAAGGCACCAGGCTTAGGCCTAACGTGGTGAACTGCCCAGGCTGAAATGAAAAGGGAGTTGAAGGCACAAACAGGAGAGAATGAACTTGTGTCCTCCATTTCATGGCTAAGCTTATGCTGAGAAGAAACTGCTCTAAGAATTCGACTTTATTTTCGTCTTACTGATACCTTTTGGAATGCAGAATTAATACAAGTGAGATGGTGTTCAACATGATACCATAATGCTTCCTGTATATGAAAAAAAATAGATTTTGAAAAACTTACCGATGTAATTATAAGGCAGGAAAGAAAAGCAGAAACATGGTATTTCATGTTGAAACACGTTGAATATTCATATTTTGATAAGAATACAATTTTGGTATTCCTCATACCTTGGGAAAATTGGAACTGAGGTTTCCTTTTTTCTCTTAATCTTGAAAGTACATATAAAATATGTTCTTATTTTTGTTGTAATTAACTGAATGTTGCGCGATTCAATTTAATGTTCATAATTTATGTATTAGCTAATTTATCTAAGTGGATTTGTTAGTAGCTTTTGGAAGAGCTGCCTAGAGCTGCATTTTAGGAAAAGTTACTACCAAGCTATATCTTGCCAAGTTGTGATTCAAATTACTACCAGATGTGGAGTTGCAAAAATAGCTTTTATGTGTGAGTATGTGGATACACATAAATACCAGTGACTGTAAAATTAAAAACTACAAACTATAACCACTCCATGCAAGGGGCTTATGATTAAATTTTTTCTGGGAGTAAGTCTTAGTTGTAAAATGACAATGAACTGTATGTTCAACAGTCCTTCCTGAATGCATCAGATGAATTTACTATTGTAACGTTGCCAGCTTTAACTCATGATTGTTACTAACACTGACAAAGACACAAGACTCTTCTACATAATTAAGTCTTGAGTAAAATAAAAGAAACTGAGAAAGCTGATTGAAATATTATACTTGAAATCAGCAAGTATTTATCCCAATTCACTCTGTGGAGTTGACTAAGTACAAGTTGAGATTGTGGTCCCAGAATTGTGGCATAGTGAGTAAAGCCACCTCCTGTGTCACTGCCATTCAATATATGAGCACCAGTTCAAGTTCCAGCTAATCCGCTTACAATCCAGCTGCCTGCTAAGGCCTGGGCAAAGCAGCAAAAGATGGTCCAAGTGTGAGACCCTGCACCCTCAAGGGAGACCCTGTGAAGTTCTTGGATTCAGCCTTGGCCCAGCACAGATTACTGGGACCACTGGGATGAGATGGGGAGAACACAGTGGATGGAAACATTGCACTTTACAGGAAAATGAAGAATAATTGTTTCTAAAATGTTTTAACAAATTTGAGACCCAAGTCAGAGATTACCCCATCCCTGGTTCGCTCTGCAAGTGCCCACAGCAATCAGGGCTTTGCCATGCCAAAGCCTGAAGCCAGAAACTCAATTCAAGTCCTCTGTGTGACTGGAGTAGTACCAGAGCTATCAGTTACTCCTAGGGAGTGCATCAGTGTGAAGCTGACATTGCAACCAGCACTTAGGTTGCGTGAATAGGAATAAAGCATTGAAAGACACAGTCGTGTAAGCCTATTAGTTGTTCTCAAAGGCAATAGAACTACTCGTGACCGTATCCAAACCAGAAAAGGGCAAAACATCTGCTTTGGTGGGCTTAACAGAACTCCTATTCAAAATCCATCCTCAAGACTTCATCTGTTCCGATTTGAGGTTTCCATTCACTCAGGAATGATGGATAAGCATTTGGGGCCACATTCATTGATGTTCAGTTTCAACGCAGCACATTTCCTTCTCTGGAAACCACTCATGCTTTTCTCACCCTATAAAAACAGGTATTCTATTCTTTTGTGGAACTGATAGCAGGTGTAGCAACACTTTCAGACTCAACAAGGGCTAAAAGCTGCCTTTGAAATTCAGGAAGGACATGATTAAGAAGTGGAGTCATGGAGGGTGGCTTTTTAATTTTTTGTCTTTACCAAGATTAGAACAAGTGACTTAACGCTTTTATGGTATACTTTGAATTTAAGACCTGCAGGGGAAGATGGAGTGCTGGCTGTGTAGGCTGCCCTGGTGCACTCATCTCAAGGGCTCCTCCAGGGCCCATCAAGGACCTACCCCTGTTGAAGTCTGCGCCAGCCCCTGAAGTTTGTGACATAGATCTAATTATAAAGTTAATGAAGGCTGCTCTAAACAGTTTCTTCTCGCATGTGGTGCCTACACTGTATTTTTGGTTTTTTTCAATCCCAAGTATTAACAGGAGGACTCGTGACAGATTGGTTTCTGTAAAATGATTCTAAAATATAGAAAACGAAGTTTGAAATTCATACTTTTATAATCTCATAAAAGCCATTTTTAAGATATTTTACTTGAGAGTTACATAGAGAGGGTGAGACCGAGATCTTTGTTGGATTACTCCCCAAGTGGCAGCAAAGGCAGAGGTGGCACAGTCCTAAGCAGCGAGCCAGTTGCTTTATCCAGGATTCCCATGTGGCTTTTGGTGTCCAAGACTTTGGGGCATCCTCTGCCACGTTCCTTGCTTATTACCTGGAAGCAGGATTGAAAGTGGAGCAGCTGAGACCAGAGTCAATGCCCATATATGGGGTACCATAGGTGAAAGAGTAGCCTGTGCCAGCCCCATAAAAAGTGATTTTATAACAAGAACATCCGAGCTAAAATTTGGTTTCCTAGCCTAATATAATTGATCATTTTTGCAAAAGATAACTTCATATTAACCTAGAGTAGAACAGAATATTAACATAGAGGCACGGTTTTCTCTCATACCCATTTATCATGAAATTATGTCATTATGATATTCATGTATTTTTATGGCTTATTTTTATTGGAAAGGTAGATTTTATGGAGAGAAAGGTCTTCCATCAGCTGGTTCACTCCCAAAGTGAACTGGAATGGCCAGAACTCCGAGCTGAGCCAAAGCCAGTTTCCAAGAACTTCTTCTAGGTCTCCCATGTGAGTGTAGGGTCCCAAGGACTTGGACAATCTCCACTGCTTTCCATACCACAAGCATGGAGCTGGACTAGGAGAGGAACAGCCAGGACATAAACCGGCACCCATATAGGATCCCAGTAGTTGCAAGGTGAGCCATCACATAGGGTTGAACTTCATGTACTCTTGGATTCTGTAAGGATTCAAGAGGAAATGCTATTAAGCTTCAGTAATTTTAAAAAGTGACTTACACATCTGTTTTGCCAGTTTGAGACTGTATGACACTTGGTGTTATGTAAGAAGGAATACTACCCACCCATTACAAACCCAGACAGAAATACAAACACACACCCTCACTCCATCTGTACAGTAAGTTACACCAAACAAATTTCTTGCAGACAGGATGCAAGGGAGAACAGAAGCCAAGTGTTCATCACGAATCAGTCGCCTAGAGCTCAAGAAAGCCTCTGGTGGGAAGGAAGGCTCATTTCCATGTGCCCCACTTGACCACAGCTGAGGGTCCCCACAAAGGCGTCAGCTCTGGGTTTCACTCCCAAGAACAATGCGACTTGCTTTGCCTAGTGTGTCGAAGGATGTCCTAATTTTGGAAAGGACTGAAGCAATACCTGGACTGTTCCGTCTCCTGTTATTCTTGGGAACTTGAAGGAAGCAATGGCAGAGAGCAGGGTTGGTCTAGGCAACCTGGAGAACTGCCTGAAGCCATTGTCATTTATTCACACATATATATGCCTTATAGTGCTACCATTCCTTTCCTCAACTGTCTGTGCTGTGATTTGCCACTATTTTTTTTTTCTTCTGACTAAAAATCTCCTTTCATTCTTTTTGGATCCAGTCTCACAAATTCTAGTTACTTTTGCATTTTAGCTAAAATTCTATTTCCCCATGCGATTTTGCTAAATAGAGAACTCCACGTGGACAAGAAGTTGAACACTGACGAAACAACATCTGAATGGCTTTAGGCTTCCGTTGTTTCTGTTGGAAGGAGAGCTGTCAGTCACCTTCTCTTTTGATGCTACTGTGTAAGATGGCGTCTGTGTGTATGAAAAATCTCTAATTTTCATAAATCTTCTGTTTTGTTCTTAGGCATGGTGTGTTTTCTGTTTCTTTCTTGGTTTTTAAAGGATCGTCTGTGACTTAACTTTTCTCACCACTTATTTGCCGAGTGCTCCCCAATATTTTCTGTCTCCTCTCTCCTCTCCCATTGGGCCTCCAGTTGGATGTTTCCATTATCCTAGTAGTCTAGATACACTCTTTTACCCTGTTACTTCCTGTGCCTTCATCTGTCTGCATGTTACTCACTTCTTACTGCCTTCTCTTCTGACTTAACATTTTAGCAAACCTTATCTTTTAGTGTCTTTAGGTACGGTATTCTTGTTTTTCTAAATTTCCATGTAATTGTTTTAAAATAGACTTGGTTCTCAGCTTATGTTCCAATCTTTCCATCCTTTAAAATTATCAGCTGGGTCTCTTTTAAAATCCATGTGTAAGACTTGCAATAGGAGACCACGTTGGGGGTTCTCTTATTTTCTATCTTGTTTTACACTCATTTGGTGTGTTTTCCTTAATGTAACTGTGCAATCTTTTGATACCTGGCATTGTTCATGGTGATTTGTAGATAATAACAATCATTATGCATTACCAGGAAAAGTTTTCAATTGCTCTCCAATATGCAGCCCAAGTGGGGATAAATCATGGTAATGCATCTTGAGATTGAATTGGGCAAATCTGGACCTAAATCTTTCATTAAAGTTAAATCTATTTGTATTTCTCTCTAAGCTGCAGCAATTCCGGGGTGTGATGTGGATTACTGATATTAGACAAGGTCATTCTCCCTTGGCAGACTTTGAATTTTAACCTTTTTTTTTCATTAACTAATCCATGAAATTTGGGAGTTGTATACGTAGCTAACCTTTTGCTTGATGGCACCTTGGTAATTTCTTAGCCTTCAAGCTATGTGGAAATGTCTGACTGCCTCATTGGGAAAAGTGACTGCATTTGTGTGCTCACATTCATGTACTTTATTTCTCTTGGGACCTGTTGCTTCAGAGGTCCTTGATGCTGCAGCAGAACTGATGTCTTGAGTTTTGGCTTGCTAATCTCATGCGTTGCTGGAAGTTCACTTCGTAGCCCAGTCTTTCTGGCACATGCTCGCTGCCCAATTGCTAAGCGTCCCCTCAGTGTGTGCTTTGGAAATTGGCACATGACTTCCAGGAAAATGCAGTTCACTTCTAGGTCGTGCTCACTCCAGTAAAGGGGATTCTTGGCAGAATTTTGACTTTTCCAGTTGAGGTTGCTTTGGTATCTGTTTTTCTTGCTGTTTTTGGAGGGTGAGGGGAAATGTCTTAGCTGCAAGCTGTTTCATTACAACCAGAAGCAGCTCATTGCATGAATTTGAAGTAAGATTTTTATAAAAGCATGATTAAATTTCACAGGATCTTCCTAAACAGATATTTATACCTACAGATGTCATTTTAAAAGTGGTCTATTGAGAAAATGTGTCCCATTCTGCCAGGCTATCAAATTTCAAAAAGTACAGTTAGAATACAGCAGGAAAGTGCCCTTCCTTTGAAGAATTATTAATTTGTGGTTTTGGTTTGAAGTCGGATAATTTCAGTGTAAGTTAGAATGTAATTAGGGCACGTGCTTTCCTGTTAGGTCTAGTGACACAACGTGAAATCTCATGGAGATCGGCTAAGTTGTCAATAAAATAGTCACTGTCCATTTGGTGGTAGTTTAGTATTGGAGGTCTCTGGTGTTTCCTTTGGATAGTTGTCATAAATAAGTTTGCAGTTTCACTTGTACAAGTGTCATTGTCAGATGTTCTTGACGACAAGGCCTCTGCGCGTAAATAGGCTCCTGACAGATCTGTAAGATTTTTTTAAAAAAAGAAATACCACATAGCAATAAAAAAATCAATGAGATGTAGAGTGAAGGGCCAAGGGCTACTTGGGAAATAGGGACACGTTTGTGTGCAATACAGAGGGAGAAGAAAATAGACGGAATCCACTGCATACTTCTTGCAAAGCAAACTTCATTTGAGAACCACCAAAAAAAACCCATGCATGCATTGCTTTCAATGAGCTCATAGGTAGGCATTAACGCAGAGAGGTAGCTTGCTTAAGTTTTTTTTTTTGTAAGATTTATTTATTTTTATTACATAAGCTGCTAGGCCACACCGCCGGGCCCCAGGCCCTTAAGTTTTAATTCTTTGGAGCTTCTATCCATAAGCAGCTCACTTGATTGAGTACAGTCATTATGGAAGGAATTCCTTCATTAAACATGAGAACTACAAGCTAGAGGGACTGTGCAAAAGAACTACCGTGTGGGCCCTGTGTGATTTTAAGTACTCTGCTAGCCTCATTTTAAATACAAATTGATTATTTTTGTAAAGTTCTGTTTTTAAAATGACAATAGCATCCACTTCAGTCTCCTTTTCTCCCACACCCCATTTCTCCGCCCCCTCCTGGGAGGTGGCTTCCCCTCTTATTCAGCTGTTCACTTTGGGAATAAAACTTCTCTGCAACTGAGAAAAATAAATGTAGATCGTCTAACTGGAAATCCAGTCATGGGAGCGTAGAAAACAAAGTCTCCAATTTTTCCAATTGATTGCCATTTCTGGGAATTCATATATATATGTAATATTTAGTATATATATTATGAATTTAATATATATAGTGTGATTGTGCAAAATTATTTACAGTAGTGTAAGTCTCACAGCCAAATGAGTAGAAAGCAGGGATTTTTCTGTCTTGTGTCCACACACCTACTCACATCAAAATGCCCACGATGGTGCCCTTTCTGTACATGTGTGCCCACGTGGCCGGATGATCTACACGAGGGCTCGTTGTTGCTGTTGTACATTTCATGAGTTTGGACAAAGGGATACTGATGTATCCACAGTTGAACCACACTGAGTGTTCATAACCCTTCCCTGGCCCCGTTCCTGCCACCACTGGGTTTTCATGACTTCTTCCATGAGGCCAGGTGTGGGCTCACTCTGTCTGACTGCTTGCCTTCAGGCTGCGCACACACACACTTGTGCACAGTGAGTCTTTGAGAAGTCACAGCTTCCCTCACCTGCACTGGTTCCCATGATGATTTCTGGTCAGGACTTTGTGCTCCAGAAAATTGTGACTACCCAGCTTTTCTGCCTTTAAGGTTCAGGTATATCCGTTTCACTTGAACTTCACTTCAAGGTTTGAAAACTAATGATCTTTTGGTTTGCTCAACTTTGTGTTTGGCCAGATAAAATGGCCCCTTCCTACAGGAGTGGAAGCTGCGAGAGGACATCAAATTTGATCATATTTTATTTCTAAAAAATACGTTGAGACGATTACCACCGGAGCTTTGGCATTAGCTTTGCTTCACATGCTCTGCATTGCTTGTGGTGGACAAGTGGTTCCTGGACTAGACTGCTGAGTGCTCCATTGAGCAGTGGTCTCTCCTGTGAAAGGCTTAGTGCAAGATGGTACATCAGCGTATTAAGGTGGTGCTCTTCTCAAGACTTCCTGGGCAGACTTCTGTTTTTCCACAGTATACACATCATATTTATTCAGGCATCCGTTCTTAGACATGTGGGTTGATTACGTATCTTGGCTATTGTGAGTTGAGCTGTTATAAACATGGGGTGCAGATATCCCCCATGTGCTTATTTTATTTCATTGAAATAAATTCCCAGGAGTGGGAAGGCTGGGTCATGTGACAGATCCATTTTCAGATCTCTGTGGCATTTCCATAATGGTGGCAGTAGTTTATATTCCCACCTAGAGTAATTTGGCATATCTTTTTCTCCATATCCTCCCCAGCATTTATTTTCTGATTTGTATATGATAGTAGCTTTTCTAAACTTTATTGTACTCTTTATTTATAGTTCCCCAGTGGCTAGTGATCCTGAGCCTTTGTGATAAAATGAGCATATGTGTGTTGGCCACTAGAATTACATCCTTTGGAAAATGCCCGTTCATGCCTCTTTGTAACTGGGCTGGTTTGTTCTTGTTAAGTTTCTAGAGTCTTTATAGATCTTGGACATCAATACTCATCAGTTGCGTACTTTGAAGCTGCTTTGTCCAATTCCTTTGGCTTTCTCTTCCCTTTCTTGACAGTTTGCTTGCAGTGCAAAATTTTCTTAGCTTGATGTAATCACATTTATTTTGATTAAGATCACATTGAATTGGTAAATAGCTTTCAGTAGTGTGGGCATTTGGATATTCTAACAATCCATGAACATATATTTTTCATCATTTTTCCACTTTTAATGTCTCTAGTTTTCATCAGAGATTGCTCATATCTTTTAAAGTCTATTCCAAGTTATTCAAAATTGTTTTTCAGCAATTTGGAATGGGGCTGATCTTACAAATCTTTTCTCAAGCAGCTAATTGCTTTTGTGAAAAGAGGATATTGATTTTGGGGTGTTGGTTTTATTTCCTGCAACTTTATCAAACTCTGAGTTCCAATAATCTTAGTTTAGTTTTTGGCTTTCCTCTGTAGAAGATCATGTTATCTGCCAACAGGGAGAGCTTGACTTTTAATATTCCTACTTTGGTTTATTTTATTGTCAGTGGCTCTGGGTGAAACTTCCAGGACTGTATTGCTTAGCAGCGGTGATAGTGGACATTCTGTTGGGTTCTGGATCTTAGCAGAAATACATCCAGCATTACCCCATTCAGTGTGATGTTGGCTATGTGTCTTTTGGTATGTTGCATTGACTTAGCTGAGAGAGGACCTTTCTTATACTCAACTTAAGGTTTTTTTTATCATGAAAGGATGTTGTATTTTACCATATGCTTTCTGTTTCCATCAAAATAATCAAATGTTTTTTTCTTCAGCTTGTTTATGTGGACGTATCACATTTGTTGATTTATGCCTCTTAAACCATCTGTGAATAATAAGGTTAAGTACCACGTGGTCCAGGCTAATTTTTCTGATGTGTTGTTGGATTCTTTGGTCTATGTTCATCAGAAACATGGGTCTATAGTTCTCTTTTGTTATGTAGTTTTCTGCCTTTGGAATTAAGATGCTGCAGGCCTATACCTGCTTGTTTGTCCTTTGTGTTGGCATTGGGTATCTTTTTCTATTATCTGTGTGCATCTTTGTTGGTTAGATGTGTTTCTTGTAGACAGCAAATATATGGCTCTTGTTGTTAATTCATTCAATCAATCTGTATTTTTTGACTGAAAAGTTTAGCCCATTAGAGTCAAGGGTTGGTTTGGAAAGGTAACGCCTTGGTCTTCCCATTTTTTTTTTTTTTTTGTAAGTAGTCTGTTAGATTTAGATTTCCTCTGTAACTTTAACGGAAAATTTTCTGCTTTCACGTCCTTTCTTTATGGTGGGTATAATTCTCTATTTCTGCTCGAGTGTTGGCAAGTTCCTTTGATATCTCTCTTGGAAGTTTTTGTTTTAGCTTCGTGAATAAATGAGAGCTTTGCTAGGGAGAATATTCTAGGTTGGCGGTTTATTTCTCTTCTGACCTGAACTGTGTCTTTTGTTTCTTCCCTAGCCTGTAGGCTTTCTGATTGGAGGTCCTCGGATGGCAACCTGTCCTTCCCGTCTTGTACGTTTTAGGATCTGTTCTTTATCTGTGAAAGTTGTGCTGTAATGTGAAGATCTTGTCTGATCATGCCTGTCAGAAGGTCCATCTGTTTCCTGCACGTGGATAGACCTTCCTTTCTCCATATTTGGGAAGTTTTCAGATATTACCTCATTGCATAGGGTTTCTAATCTATTCTCTTTTTACAAACCTTCGAGAAATCCTAAGATATATATGATAGGTCATGTGATGACATGGTATAAACTTTGGACACTATTTTTTTTAATCACTTTTTAAATTTTTTTGATCTGGCTGAGATTTTTGTAATGATGTATCTTTTAGCTCAGAGATTCTTTACTCTGCCATAGCAAGTCTGTTTAGGCTTTCCACTGTAGTTATTATCTGACATATTGAATTCATTTTTAATAATTCAGTTGGATTTTTCTTCACAATCTCAATCTCATGGGCTGTATTTGAATCTTATTTTATGAGCATTTTAAAAAGGCATTTCCAGGCATCTCTTCAGTTCCTTCACATTCTAACAGTGTCGTAGTCCTGTGGAGGAGTCACACTGTCTTCCCTGCTCATGTTTACGTGTTTCTCCATTGACTTCCAGGCATTTCTGAAAGCGCTTGTTTTTCCTCTAATGATTTTTATCTTTGAATGATGTCACTGTGGTTTGGTGGAGTGACTGCTCCTTAATTGGAAAGCTGTGTGCTGTTTGTGGACATCTTACTCTGCTCTATACTCAAGTGTGGGATGAGGATCCAGGGTACACCCAAGTTGGGCAGGGTAGATTTTTTTTTTTGTCAATGCACAGGAGTCAGAGAGCGGGACTCAGTGAATTAACTGTCTGTCCTCTCTTTTGAAGTAACTAACGCTTACAGTCAGCCCAGGAGGGCTGTGACACCAACCCCACAACAGCTCAGACGCTACACAAATGATCTTTGCAGTTATTTGCGTACCTAGAGATTCAGTTACACAAAACACAGTATGATGTAGACGTAGAATTGCCACAGTGTTTGTGTGCAAGATTCCCATAGTTAAAGGCTGCTGAGCTCCACTGTGCCTGGGAGCTGGTTCCAACTTGGAGAGCAGTGGTGTTCCCAGCAATGGCTACCCCTGCAGCTCAGCCTTGGCGGGTTGTGTTGCAGTGCTTCCTCTTGGGGCTCCAGAAGGGTGGCATTGGGTATGAGATCGTGGGCTAAGATGCACACACCACTCCCTGCGAGGTCACTAGCTCCAGCTGAAAGTCACAGTGGAACCCTGTTGTATTCTTTTGACTGAATCACCTTATCACATGTGCCTGTGCAGACCAGATATGTGCTATGGCTGCTGCAGCCACACAGACTTCTCAAACCTAGTACATCTTCTGTGCGAAGTATATTATCAGGCATTCCTGTATTTAACATACTTTGGCATATTGTTTGTGCATTATTTTATTTTATGTGTACATATTTGTTCAACAAATTTTGTACAGTTGGTCATTCAGGTTATACTCAATTCCTTTGTAATTTCTTATAAGGAAATGATATTTGAAAATAACTTGTGATTATACCTTAGCATTTTTAAGGAATACTAATTTTTTAATCAAATGGTCACATTCTTAGAATATGATCACTTTTTTGGGGGTGGGGGATGTGTGTGTCTATGTGTGTGTGTGTGAATGTGATGTTACTGCCTAACACTAAACCTAATCTAGAAAAGAAAAAAAGGCAGGACCTTGGCTTTTGCTCTTAAGATTTAAACACTACAATTTTAATGATAAAAGTACAACAACGTAATTCTTGAACATAAGCAGTAAATACACTAATAAAGGGAATATATTCATTTATTTTCTTGACTGCTTGAACAAAATGTAACTCTCCCCTTCTTTGGGCTAGAGGAAATTATGTTTAGCTGAGTATTTGTTTTATGAGTCTTAGCAGTCTTAAGGAATTGAAAACATTGCCGAAGAAACATTATATTGCCAAGGTCAAAGACTCATGGGAGATTTCATCAGTACTTCTATAGTAAGGGAAAGAAATTGAGCTCTGATACAACAAAGGACCAGACAGGTTTTAAGAGGAGGGTCAAGTGGGATGCATTTTGGGCTGCCTGCTTTGCCCCTTGGCCTGACTCAAAGCAGAATTAATGTTTTCTAGCATCTGCTTGACAGCTTGGAACAAGTGACTTAATAAAGTTCATTTCCCACCCTTTCAAAGATATGGGGAAGCAGAAATCTTATCTTCTGAGACAAGTAACTTGCAAAATTCTTAGGTACTTGAGTCAAATTCCCTGGGTGTAAAAGTAGAAAGAATGCTGTTACAGATAGGAACACACATTTGAAACAGGAAAAGAACTTAAAACATCTTATTTCTGAAAGTAAGTGATGAAAGATTTATGGAGGTCAGTGTCCTTTAGTAACTCAATATTGCATGAATTTAGTGAAGCTGAGGGGAATGTTAGAGTGACCTTGGTATTTCCTAATGCAAAATTTCATGAAATTGCATACTTATCAATGTAATAATTACAAAGGAATCTCATAACCATCCTTTATATCCTTACAAGATTTTTGTGAATATCGTGGTTGATCTGTTTTGAAATTCAATGGGCTCAAAGTCTCAATATGCAAAGAGGAGGCAGTAAAAACTAATTCCAAATTGCAAAACGTCAGAAAGGTAATAAAAGGGGCATTTAGCTGAAATTACACAGCCACTGACCTGATGACAGCAGGGCAATAACAAGTGGAAGGGAAAATCCGCAGGAGTGTTCACATAATGGGGCTTCAGCAGCGAATCCGAGCATCACACTTGAAGGAAGGTTGTTGACAATTTACTAAAAAGGATCAACACACATAATTAAAGTCAATCAAATGCAGAGTTGTTAATGTAGATTGATGCTAAAACAAAGTTTACCAGAAAAATATAGCTTGCCTGTTGACATAAATGAAGGTTTTTAGAAGGAACAAGGAATTATAAACAATTTGCCATAACACTATTTGCCTAATATTAGTTTGAATTTTAAAGATAAAAACCTAATTTTTTTGTATTCACTAGAGTACTTCATGGTATGTGGAATAACAAGATTAGTTGATTTTGGTGCAAAGAATTTTGAAATCAAAGAATGCTAAGTTTTCTATAAGTTCGTATATTTATGAAATTTTGCACCAGACCAAACCACTTCTAATTCCCTGTTTACACGCTCTTTCGAATTAACCTATATTTCCTTTTTTTTTTTTTTTTTTTGCTTTTCCACGTGGATTTCCTTTTCTCCATACCAGATTTTTCAAAATGGGAAATTTGGAAATTTCAATGAATTTTGCCAATTTTATATCACAAGACAAGACAGTGGATAAATGAAAATGGAGAATTCTTTCTTGACAAAATCAAGTGAAACTTTTTCTTGGAATACATAAACCCCGTGGAAAACAGTGTTTCCATTACACTAGGTGCATTTAAAGGCTGCTGTGCAAATTTAGGATGACACCTGGAAAGAGTTGAATTATGGGAACCGGAGGATGACAGTGGCACAGTCAGAATGATACCCACATGATACAATTTACAGACAGCAAAAAATTAACATGGAAAACACACAATTCTAGTAATTCGTCACTAGTGCATAATCTTCTAGAGGGAAGAGGTGATGTCATATGTATTGTTTAAGCCAGCTATGTGCAGTAATCCACATTTCTTAGGCTATGTCCTGTTCAGTGGAAGGTCTTTAAGCAGTGGATTTAGGATTTATAATAACATAAGTGAACTTGGCATGTAAAGTCTCTTTTATATTTTCCTTAATACAATCTAATCGGTAAGTCAAGTGATTGCTGCACTGTGTTGTTGAGATAGTTTTCTAAGATACTTTATCCCTCTGCCATGTCTGTAACTCTCTCTCTCCTGGCTCTCTTGGTCTCTCCTCCTTCCGCCACCCCCTATCTTCCATCCTCACAGTTTGATATAGAGAAACTGAACAAAATCATACTGTTACCAGAGAACAGTAGTGTACTTTGAAAAAGGGGTGGGAGGAATATCAGGTTTTACAAACAGTGGGAGCATGAGCTTCAATTCAAGCAGCTTGGAGTGAGTTCTCAGCCAACACTTCTGCTTTAGTGCAGTAATATTATTGACACTGTAGGTTGACAAGATGACTTTTACAGAGTCTAGTAGCCATGAACAATATTTTAAGAGTTTCATAACAAACAGCAATAGTTAGAACTTCATCAGTATCTTATTCTGGAAGAGGTGAGCATGTTATTTTGTTCATACATTCTGATATGTAAAACATTTTCTTCAGAATAAAATATTGATAAAAGTTTTTATTTTAGAAACATCTGCAGTGTTGCCTTTGGGAAATCCACTCTTTGCTGTTCTGTTGCGTTTGATAATGGACTGCTTTAAATGATCAACTATTGAGAAAGTATTATCTGCTACACTCATTATCACCAAAGCTTAATAAATGTGACTTAATCTATTCCTGGAATCCAAAAGCAAATGGAAAGTCTTGTAGGCACTATCAGATCACCTGCCCTTCTGAGAACTAGATGAAATCTGTAGATTCCCTCTCAGAAGAGCCTTCACAGCATACAGAAATTACATATTGATCAGGATATGGTTGAGAATTTTGATTATAGAATCGGGATTCACCTGGGTTCTCCACTCTAAATGAAATTCAGAACTTTCAGTGATGGGGAAAAAAAAAAAAGCAAGTCCATACTAGCATAAGTCAGGCTATTCAGACCAAAATTAAGAAACCGGTGAATAAATGGTGTAATCCAGAAACCTTGTTTGGATAATTAATTAGGGGCCCATGTAAGCTATAGATACTGACGTTAAGTCCAAAGTGCTTCTCCAGTGGAGTGAGGCTGTTTAATGTGCGAGTTATGTCAGGTTACCTTGATACAACACTGAGAAAGGAGAAGAACTATTGTGAGTCGTCATTTATTTTGGTATTCTTGGCCAACACAGAGTCCCACATAAAACCATTGTGAGAAACACATAAAACAAAAAGTAAATAGGTAATTTTATGATTCTTTCATGTTTTATTATCAGTGCTATATAATACATATTTTTAATCTCCAAACGGTTTTACTTAAAGGATTGTTGGGTTTGCCTTTCAGATGATTTTATTACGTAATGAAAACCAGTTGGAAGCAGGAGAGAAGGAACTGAAGTTCTTTGCACACACAAATTAAGAAAGTATATTGGATTCTCCTAATGACTGAACATAGTCTAAATTGTTTTTAATATACAAAATGGAATTCAGCTGTAATACTTCATACCTATACACTCGTGAATTTTCCGAAATTGTACTTAATTATTCCAATTATTAATAATGTATTACGTGGATTTGTAGACACATATAGAAAAAGATGGATAGATAAAGCTGTCATTTGATTTTTCATATGACAGTTCATATAACAAGCAAAATCCAGGGTGTTGGAGCCAAGCACTGAGTTCCAGGTCCCAGACTCAGGGAAGGGACTCGATCACCTGAGCCTTCCCCTGTGCATTGCCTCATGCACATTATCAGTCTGGCTGCATTTCACAGCTGAGCCAAGATCAAACCTAAACATTCCAACGTGGGATCTGAACATGCCAAGCAATGTTTTACCTGCTAGACCCAATGGCTGCCACTAACCTGTTTTTGAATTTGTTTTAGAAATGTTCTTTCCTGGAACAAAATATATATGTTCGGTTTAGTTAATAGTCCCTTGTTTGATTTGGTTTGGTATTCATTCTTGTTCTTTTTTATCTTTTAAAAACTTTGTCTCGGGGTTGGCACCATAGCATAGTAGGCTAAATCTCTGCCAATAGTGCTGGCATCTTAGAGCAGTGCCAGCTGCTCTACTTCTTAACCAGCTCCTTGCTTATGAACTGGGAAAGCAGTGGAGGATGACCCAAGAGTTTGAACCCCATGTAGAAAGCTTGGAAGAAGTTCCTGATTCCTGGCTTTGGGATGGCTCAACTTTGGCAGTATGGCCCTTTTGAAATTTTATCTCAATATAAACAAAACAGATTTTTCATGTATCTAGTGCATACGATTCCAAGTGGACAAACATGCTTCCATTCCTCTTTCTCTGACTCAATCTTTTCACCTCTGTCTCCTTTTTACCTCCATTTTTTTTGCAGTAACATAGAATTTACTTGATTATTGCAGCCTTCATGCACCGCTAAACAAAATGTTCAACAGGGAAAAAAAGGTCACTGTTGCTCAGAAGTTTAAATAAGGGCTAAAAACAATACTGAAATTATAGAACATCAGGTAATTTATTTTGTATTGCCACCTGTCAGAGAAAACATGTTAGTCTTTTTGAGACTGCCTCACTTCTCTAAGCATAATGGTCTCCATTTACATACATTTTGTTGCAGAAGATGGGATTTCATTCTTAGGTCTGAGTAATATTCCACAGTGTATATATACCACATGTTCTTATCTACTCATTTGTTGATAGACATCTGAGTGGATTCCATAGCGCAGCTATTAAAAACTGAGCTAGGGTAAATATGGTGGCACAAATAACTTCATAATATACTGATTCTACATCATTTGGATAAATTCCAAGCAGTGAGCTTGGTGGATCTATTTTCAGATTTCTAGAAATTTTCGTCCTGTTTTTCCTGATGGTTATATTAATTTGCATTCCCACTATTAATGTTATGGGGTGCCTTTTATCCACATCTTCAGAAGTGTTTTTTTTTTTTTTTTTTTGACTTTGGGATAATAGTCATTCTAACTGGAGTAAAATGAAACCTCATTATGCTTTTTCCCATTTCTTTGATGTCTAACAATTTTGAGCACTTTTTTTCATGTCTGTTGACTGTATTTCATCTTTTGAAAAGTGCCCATTTCTTAATGGGATTCTTTGTTTTGTCATTGCTGAGTTGCTTAAGTATTGAATAGTCCTGGATATTAATCCTTTATCAAATAGAAGTGTGTAAATGTTTTCTCGTATTCTGTCAGTTGACTCTTCACTTTAAGAATTAGTTCTGCTGTGCAGCAGCTTCTTGCCTTGATGTGAATCCATTTGTCTGTTCTTGCTTTAATTGCCTGTGCATTATTTTTTGAGGTTCCCCCCCCCCCCGCCGCAAAAAAAGTCTTTACCTATACCAATGTCTTACTGATAATTTCCTCTAGTAATTTGTGGGAATCAGGTAAAAATTTAGATCCTTCATCCACTGTTTAGTTGATTATTGTATACGCTCTCAGGTGTCTTGTTTCAAGACTTGCTGGTGGGATCGTATAATTTTTTAGTGGAAACTCCCAGTATCCTCCCAGGAATGTAGACCCTCCCCTGTCTTTGTGGTATTTTGCTGTGATCAAATTCACTGTCTTTTCCCTACCCAGCCATCTGAAATCTGTGTGTATGTGTCAAAAAGTGGAAACCACCCCATATCTCTCTTAGATATTAGCAATTTAGATGGTATCTTCTTAAGATTTCATGTACCTTGAAGAAGTACATAGAGAGATTAAAGCATATTACATCCTGCACAAGAGTTGTGGAATTGGAAAGAGTGAAGCCTATAAAACAACAGTTAGGTACACTACATAAAAAGGAGCTGCAATAACTGCCATGAATTGGACTATGTCAGGGGTGAATTGCCAATGAGGCTGTGAGTGTCTTGGTCACAGAATGTCTGTGAATGCAAGTACAGTGCAACTAGAGACTTGAATCAGCCGCCGTCAGGGTGGTGAGCGAAGTGAGGGGCAAGGGCTAACATCCAAGCAGAACTCTTCTGGGAATAAAAGAGATGGAATGGCTCCATCTAGTTCGTATTTCATCCAGGGATTTCATGGGGTCTCTAGGGTACATATTTGCTTGTTCCAGCATTTTTCACGTTTCTATGTTTTTTTCCTTGCAGAGACAATGATCCTTCTAGCCCATTCTGTAACTTTCCACATAACAAAGAATCTAATCCTCTGAAAGCCAAGTGAAAGAAGAGAAATTTACTTTGTTTCCATGATTTTATGTCTTAGTGAACTTTCAGAAAATCCTACACAGATTCTCATGGGTCTAAGTTTTTAAGGAATAAGAGCCAGGATCAGTGTCATATCTATAAAACTCCTGGAGAGCCTAGACCTGTTGTTTTCCCACACTCAGATGTGGCTGCTTTGCTCCTTTCTCACTTCTGTCCTCCTGGCTTGCTTTCTGCTCCCAGGTACCAGCCAGGTAAATTATTTCCTTGCCTGGAAACTGCGTTCCACTTGAAAGGGACTTTGTGTTGCTAAAGGCTGCATCCTCAGTCTTTGGAGAATATCTGGTTCATGGTGAAAGTGATACCCAACAAATTATTTTTGAACTGGTTTAAGTGTGAGGCATATAAAACGCAGTCATTGGCTCTGAAAGCACAACGAAACCCCACGTTTATCATACACAGGGAAGGGAGATCAGTGAATGTTTTACTTTGGTTCTGTTCATTGTATTTGCTTGCTGTGCCTTAGACTGCCACTTTAATATGATAATTCCTCATGATATCAGTCATCTGTGATCATACGCATTGGATTTGCACGGATTCTGCCTTCTCTGCTGCCACATGTGTGCTTTCATTTTGAAATTAAAACTTGAGGGATGCGAAATAAAAGTAGCAAAGCTGGAGAGAATAAAAGAGAAAGATGGGGCAATATCAAACTCATTGCTATTACTTTATGTATTTTAGACCACACCAAACTGTCTTTAAAAGAAGTGCTTTTGATATCAAGGCTGAGGAAGTAGGCTCAACTCCTTTCTCCATTTTAATGCCAACGGACTTCCTCATGTGGGAAGCAAGGTGAAACACACACACACACACACACGAGATTGTCAGAGTGCAGACTGGTTCTTCTATTCCCAAATTACCATTCAGTGAAATATTTTTACTTAGAAAAATGCTTGTTAAGGTATGCTTTTCAATGTGACCCTCCACATGTGGCCTGTCTTTTCATTGAATCTGATTTGTTTGAAGGCACACAAAAAAGTGACTTGATGTTCTCCCAGCAGGTTTGCTCCTTGCTGCTTTAACTATAGGCAAAGAGCCAGACAATACAGCAAGGGCTGGGACAGGCTGAGTGGAAAGCACAGGAAATCACGGGTAAAAAAAATCACGGGATAGGCTCTATCAGTTAATGGTTACAGAAGGTGTCACTTGGTTTATACACAGACACACAACAAATGTAGTTTCTACACATTTCATGCCATCCTACAAAAACACAGGTTCGTTAGTCAAAAGAAAGCTGCTGAGACAAGTCTTCAAATGACAAATGGCTTTGGGAATGAGATCCATCTTGGCTCTCTGAGAATAGAGTATGTGCATCTCAGGACAACTGCATGATTTGGGGGAAGTCTCAGGGCTACCTTGATCAGTAGGATGTTATTCTTCAAACCCTTTCCTTTTGAGCAATCCCAGCAGATTCCTCTTATGTCATGGAGCTGAAAGTAATCAAACCAGAGTAAGAGAAAGAAATTGGCCATTGAGTTAATCTGTAAGCACAGAGCAGTGGTGGTAAGCAATGTTCGTTGAGTTTACAAAGCCTTGAGATGCCTTATTGGAGTCCATTTTGGAAACAGCAAGCCCTGTGACATGGTGCTTACCAGGTTGGTTTTGCAAGTTCATGGAACATGGAACTTGAACATGGAATTATTTGTGCTAGTGTACCCCAGACAGGAGGGCAGTCACGTGGCAGCTTTCTGCTGTGACATTTCATACAGTAAGAATTCACAACCATTTTACCCGGAAGGGCACTTTTTCCCTTTACCACTAGTGTTTACATAAAGTGGGAGGAGTTCAAACTTAGATTGAAAAATTCTCCCTTCCTCCTGTTCCATTTCTTGCTTGAGTTAGCGAGGGAGTTGAGTATGCAGTGATGTTGGAAGTTGTGGAAGAGGTTACTGAGGCTGCTTTGCACTTAATCCCATCTGTTGGCTCTTTTTAAGCCCTTAGCGATTATGTCTGGTCCAACTTTTCCTGTTTTTAAATGTGGAAAAAATTGGGCTTTTGATTTCAATCAGAGTCTCAGGCAAAACAACATATAATTTAAAATTTTCAGTTAAATAGTCTGCAACATTCTTGCAAACAATGTCTACATCAGAGACCAACAGCTATAGACACTGGATCGCTTCTTAACTGTTTTTGTAACATAAGCTCTCTTGGCACAGGGCCGAACTCATATCTTGATTGTCTGAGTTGTTACATCAACAACGCAGCTTTAAGAGACAATGACTACTTGCTTGATACAACTAATAAATTTTCTAATCAGTTCAGAAAATTTGTAGGTTCCTAGCCCAAATCATTGCCATTTGCACATTTCCTAATTATTGTCACTGTTATTACCACAATGCATTTCAGCCAACATACTCTGAAGAGAGTCATGTGTTTCTCTTAGTTTGTGGATTTCTGTAGTCATTTCTTTATGAATCATGTGGAGTACAGGATGAGGTAAGAGAAGGAAAAAATATCAGAGTATCAATAGCTCACTGAACATGTAAATGATAATACTAGATAGATTGATTAAAAATAAGCATATTTTAGAGAAACTTCAGTGACTTGTGTCATTACTGAACACTTATTTAATTCCTGCTGGAGGCTTGATGTATATATTTATGTGGAATGTTTATATTTAGAGAATCTAAAAGATGTGAAATACTGTTACAAGAATGTGTGTTGCCTATCAGGAGCACCGCATTCATCTCCATTTACACTGTTAGATAGTAGATAATACTTTCATTTTAAGGAACAAAAAGTTTACCTTTACTCGAGATTGTTTTTCTAATGGTAGCCCATCAGGATGATTGATGATAACCTAACATCTTATATATGAAATTCTTAAAATCAAATGCACTTTTCCACCGAGCTTGCAGATCACAATCAATAGGCTAAGAAGATAGAGTTACGAGGTATGCTCTGGGAATGACTGTGACCCTGGGGCTCAGATTATGCATTGGAGGGGAGATCTGAGCAGTGAGATACATATTCAGTGCTGGTTCTGTGGCTGCACAACACCCCAAGCTAACTGGAGGCATTGTTGTACAACACCCAAAGTGGGTCTGCTCACCCAATGTGCAAGAAGCCAAATCACTGACATCAGGGTGGTGGAAGAACGGGGTTCTTGATTTCAGTACACAAAGCAGAGTTGAGTGGCTGTTGCTTAATTCCCAGGCTCCCCAGGTAGTCAGGGACATAACAAACTTAAAGGTGGTTACAGGACTTCCTTCCACACAATACTGGCCATTTAAGTTCTTACATGTGGAAGAAGCAAATGACTTCTAGGGATCACTCCATTCAGTCAGTGAACTCCTGAGAAGACAGACAAGGAACCTTTATGCTAAGGGAGACAAGACAAGGATATCTGGGGCTGTGGAAAAGGGCTAGGGTCTGGAGCAGGCATTTATAGTTTAGGGCTTTGGTTTCCTTTTCACAAGGAGTTTAGTGGAAAGTTGTGAAGCATGCCATAGAGAATTATGAATTCTTTCACTGAGTCTGAGACTTTGGAAGATCTTGTAAAGCCAAAGTGCATAGGTCAAAGCAAAGGGTCATTCGGATTCCAAGTAGGTCTGGGTTAAATCTTTAGAACATGGTGAGGTCTCTGCCAGTTGCTTCAAGACATCCTACCCATGTGACATGAGCTTTGATGTCAGTACCCAATGGTGTTGTTGTCCATGCTAATGATGAACTAAGGATGTGTAGCAGGAGAGCGAGTCAAGTGAAACTGGCTTTGTTGGCAGAAGGAAAAGATCCTTGGCATCAAGAAAGGAGTTCCTGCCAACCATAAGGAGACGCCAGGGGCAGTTAAGTTGCACCTTGCTTGCTGAGGGCTTTTTATCATGTCGTTGAACAGAGAATCCCTAATGGGCCAAGATGTCAATTCTGAAAACACAACAGAGTTTGTCTTAATATGGGGTCAATGCGTGAAGCCAGGTGTGTTTTGCAGGTCATGATGGCTAGAGGCTTTTTGAACCCTGCTTTCATGTAACTAGGTCACGAGCTTGCAAACTCACCTCTCTGTGGTGGCATCTGCTAAGGTTCTGAGAACCCAGCTCCTACTGGTGTACAGTGGCCTTTCTGAGAAGCAACCTACACATCCATCTTTTTATATATTCTATTTTCTTTGTGTCTGCTGAGCTTTAATTCCTAGTGCAGCCTCTCTCACATCAAGTCTTGCATGTATGGTACTAGAGGCTCCATCTCTGGGAGAGCATTTGTTTTCTATTTTGATTCTTTAGATATATTCTCCTTTTTATCACATAATCTGAAGGCTTACACATAAATCTTTCCGCTGAGGATTAACTATTCTCAGCATCAAATTTTCTGTATCTTCAATGAAGAAGATAACAGCCAATTTAAGGCTTATAAATAGTCTTCATCCTGGTTTCTTATGGCCAGAAACTTGAGAAATTACTCTAGCAGCTATTTTTAAAATTACATAAATCATTGCCTGAATTGTGAACATGGCATCTGTCTGTTGATGGGTGTACCCAGGGACGCACTCCTGAAGTCTTAGTCACCAGGTCTCCTTTGTCCAACTCTACAGATTCATGGCACATTATCCTCTTTTTCTGATATCTCATGTTTCCTATCCATAGGTGCTCCTAAAACAGAATACAGTGTACCTAATGTGGCTTTAAATATTTTATAAGCTGCACTAGTAAGCGTGCTGAAAGGAAATAGCTCAAGTCATGCATATTTGGTGTGACTTTGGATTGAGTGACTGTCATGATCATGAGTTTATTTCCATATATGTAAAGTAGAAAGAAGTAATTTTTGTCAGAATAGGTGAGTCAGGACATAATACACATAGCAGTGTTTAATTCATTGTGCTAGCTGTAAAACATACTCACTAGATGTGGCTCGCTCTGTCCCTGGGAAAGCCACTGGGAAGTAATCAGTTTGTGTTTTCAGAACTCCAAAGTAAACAAACTGGAGAAGTTGATCTATTTGGAGGATGTGTTTTGAGCATGCCGTCAACTTCTTCTGAGATTTGAAGGTGATTATTCTATCTAATAGACACTGACATTTTGGTCAGGGCTCATCTCTCAAATTCAGCAATGTTACACAGAGCGTAGCTTCAGGTCAAAGATCATTGGTACCAGTGGGGCTGGGCAGTGAGCACAGCACTGGGGATGATTTTAGCTGGAAGTCGTTTTGAGGATTTGAAGGAGTGAAGGATCAATGAACAGGTAGTAAAAAACTCACAGAATTTCAAGGTTAAAGAGTCTGAAAGAGGCTAATGATGATTTCATCAAGAGCGAGGCAGCAAATGTCACACCGAAGAAGTCAGGAGTTTTTTTTTTTAAGCAGGAAATAGATCATTAAATTATACCAAAAAACTGAACTGAGCACCATAGAGGTAGTTTATACTGGGGGATCATATGGATCATATGGAGTGAGGATTAAGGTATAAATTAAAGATACTTTATCGAGTCTATGGACTTGAGGAATTCTGGAACATATATAACAAATAACCAGCCCACTGAGGAGTTCATACTCATTGTAAATCAGTTGCTCTTATGGTTTGCCATGTTGGCATTTTGGGGAGAATAATTGACTCTTTATAACCCACCTTCATGCTCAGATATTAGGACAATAAAGAATCAATAAGTCAGAAGAGAAAAATCACTGAACTTGTATACAGCAGGGGCAGTTTTGATGCCCACTAACAGGATTGTTTCTAATAAGTATTCTTCCTTTCATTGATCAATTCATGCGTTATGTACAAAGGAGTGTTGTGTAGGGGCAATGTCATATTTTTGTTACCTGAAACAGCTCTGAAAATGAAAGACTAAATGGATTAAACTTGAAGAGGAAATAACTTTGTTGAAAAGGTCAGAGGTCCAAACTGAGGACCTTCAGTATCCGGGTAATTCACTGGTAGCAGAGATCATGAATATGAACAGTGTTCTTGGCTCTGGTTCCTGAGCCACTGGTGAGACCATTTGGTTCTAGAAATGCTGGCTTGATGGTTGTCTCGGATGTGTCTGTTCTTGTACCAGGTTCCTTTGGGTTTCAAATCTGTACAATGTAGGACAGGTGATAAGGTAGCAGACTTTGCAGTTGAACTCTTCCTCTAAGTGATGTGTTATGAATCTCATCTCCAGGTCACTATGAACCCTAATGTCAGACCATGCCAATGTTCATGAAGAATTGGTTTAATTTCCCCAGCAGGATATGGCCATCTTTGGTTTGAATACTGAATAGGAAACAGGCACGAGGAAGAGTGAGAGAGAGGAGGAATTGTGTAACTTACAGGACTAGTGCCGACAATCTACGCCAATTTTTCTTTACTAATAAAATTTGCTACAGTTATTGAAACATTTGCTGATAGAGATGAGAAACCATCTGGTGAGCAAAAAAAAAAAATGACATAAAAGAGCAACATGTGTGAAGTTGTAGAAATTGGAGTTACAAGGTCATTCTCAGGGCTCAGAAGAACTTGTTGAGGCTTAAGGTTTTTGGAACTGGGTGTCACAGCAGACCTTTTGTGAAGAATTTGAATTGAACTTGGGTTCTCCCATATTGTGTGTAGTTTGGTCACCAGCTTTGAGTAATGCACTTGTGTTATGTCCATGTAAGAATAGCTTTTTGGATGCTCCCATTAATGAAAAATGCATGTCCAATGTCTAAACCTGCATGGCACAGAGCAGTTCTAAAATGCATTACTGGAAGGATAAGTGAGGGAAAAAGTAAATGAATAAATGAACCAATTGAATGAATGGACACAAAATAAATACAAGTAGAAACTACATTGTTTGATTTCTAGTTAGAAACGTTAAATAGTGTGTGTTGCCTTTCTCTCATGCATTGTGATCCCAGCCATTCATATATATTGATTACTTACTTGTATATTTTGAAATTCTCAGATTTGCAGTAAAGTTATGGGTGTTATTCAAGAATGGTTGTTTTCTGAACCATTTCAAAGTAACTGCTGAGCTGATGTTTCAACATTGCAGAATATTCCACGAATTCATATAACCACAAAAATCAGGAAACTGTATTTTGATTCATAACTATCACCCAATTGACAAACTCCATTCAAGTTTCACAATAACTTGACTATAGTTCTTCACGTCAGAAAGGGCTAAGTTCAGAACAACAGAGCATTTGTAGCTAGCTGCATATTTACTAGAAGAGTTTTAAAGTATTTCTTCATTCTCATGTGTTTGATGTATATTTATTTGAAAGGCAGAGGTGGAGACAGCCCTGTGGATACATGGTTGAGGGAAGAGAGAGAAAAACATAAATGTTGGTTAATACTGCAAATACCCACAACAGTCTGGGCTGGGCCAGAATAAAGAGAAACGTGGCACTCAAGGCAGATGACCCACACAGGCAATAGGAGCCATTGCTTGAGGCCTGCAGGTGTTAGCAGGAGTCATCTGTAATGGAGGTGCTGGCAAGACTAGAATCCAGGCATCACTATTCAAATTTGTGGTCCTTGGAATTCCCTCTCATGTAACTTGCTTGTTACAGGGGTGGTTTTAATCAGAAGTACCATTGTATTTTATTCGATTCTATTCTTTTAAAAATCACATTTGCATGTCATATTAAATATTAGAATATTCTGCAGACAGTGTTGCTTTTTAATTCCAGGCTGTTGGTCTCAGAAAATATTTTATATGCTGTGTTTTTTTTTTTTTTGATAAGGCAATATTTTCTTTTTAAAAACTGTTTGGGCTGAATGTTAGACATAATTTAAGGGCCATGAAAAAGATTGTGGACTGAGAAAAGGGGACTGATTGATCTTAGAAATTAATAAGTAAGCCTTTTTCTTCTCCTCCAAAGGTAGCCTATATTGTTTTTCTGGACATAAACGGAATTGGGAAGGTAATATAAAGGGGAGTGTCTTGCAGAGTAAACATTATCAAGAGCCTAAAGAAGTCTCTGGGGGAATTTATGCTCCACGGGCTTCAGAGCACAGTGTTTAGACTGGCTGTCTAGACAGTAGGAAATGAAAATTTGGCAGCCACAGCTGTGTAATGCAGTGCTTCTGCGTGTAGGGTTCTGGTTAGTCCTAGGATGCCCGAAATCTACAAGGAAAGCCAAGAAAGGTTTAGCTTGTGCTACATTGGCCTCGGTGACTTCTGTTCTCAAAAGCAGGACCTAACACTTCTGACTTCTTTGGATACTCAGAAAACCACCGTCCGTAGTATGCCCGTATGTCATTGAATAGCTTTGTTGGGAAAATTTAGCCATTGTAATGCTTACGTAACCAGTTAGAATTAAAAACTCCCCAACCTTGACATGAACCTTTCTCGTTCACAAATCAATTGTTAATGACCTGAGTGTATGTGGCAGATTGTTACTTTTAGTATTGTTGTTGTTGTTGTTATTTCTTTGGATCATTTTTAATTTTTAAGTCCATGTACATTTGGCCTAAGTATATTGTAAGAGAGCAAATAATAAATAAATTCTGTCTGTGAATAATAGCCCTCCTGACTGGTGAATTCTGAGGTTACAGATATTTTTCTGGTGTGCTGTTTGGTTTAATGGAACTTTACTTTTAACATGACTTAAGTTCTCTGTGACTGCTAATGGATGCATCACTTGTTTGGGGGTTTTGATGCTTCTGGAGTGTCTTTTTGCTGTCCTTTAAAAATCATTAAGACTATGAAATTGCTTAATTATTTGGAAAACATATCTCATCTATTGATCACAACCCATTAGCCAGAAATTCTATAAAAATCAAACTTCTCAGACTATGAAGTGGCTTAAACCACACCACTAATGGATTATTTTCCAGTTTGATATTTCAGCTATAGCAATCATGGCTTGCCAGCTCAATTGTCCACTAGGTGATTTTCTTTCGATAGGGTAAAATTAAAAATCATCTTGGCAGGGTTCTTTTCAATGTCTGACATTTGATCTTGAAATAACTGCAGTTGATTTTAATTAATGATGGCTGTGGACAGTTGTTCACCACAATCTGAACAATTTTGTTCCCTCTCAAAATTACACAGCATCACTACAGTCTCTTGTCACCTGTGTCTGCCAGTTCCTCTTAATTCTAAAGCTCAACGTAATGGAAATAGTGTCTCTTTTCTTTGCTACCGCATAGGTGGACCTGTAGGATATTGGGTTGGGAAAAAAAAAAAACGCTTGAAGAAATGAAAACAAAACATCGAATTCCATGAGATACGGTCTCCACTGATTTTTGTTGGTGAGATTTGCCTCGTGTAGGCAATAGATAGGTGGGTTTTGCTTTTTGATTGGGTCTGCTAATGTATGACTTTTGATGAGTTTAGCCATATACATTCAGGGTTAATATGGATAGGAGATAGTTTGGTCCTATCATTTTAGCAATGGGTTATTGTTTGATTTACTCTAATTTTGTCATTTTACTGATGCTCTCATTTGTACGGCAGGTCTGGAAGAGGCATATTCTTTGAAATTTTCTTTACTGTGGACAAAGTTTATTTCACTTTAAAAGATTGGGTACATTATTCTGGACCTACAATTTTTTTTTAGTATCCAATAGGTTGCTCAAGTTTCTTCTGGCCTGTAGAGTTGCCTGTGAGATCAGCTGTGAGTCTGATTGCCATTTCTACATATGTCAATTTTTTTTTTCATGTGCATATTTAAGAATCTTTTCATTATATTCCACTGAGGAAAACTTCACTATCATGTGCTGTGAAGATGGCTTTTGGTCAATACTGATGGAATTCTATACGCTTCCTGTACTCTACTTCCCAGTTCTTTTTATAGGTTAAAGAAGTTTTCCTTTATCATTTCATTAAATTCATTTTTGAACCCAACTTCTCTTTCTGTGCCTTCTGGAACTCCCATCACTCTTACATTGGCCTTTTAATACTATCCTTTAATTCTTCAGTACTTAGTTTGACTAAATTCCTCTTCCAGCTTTTTGATTGATTCACCATTGTGGCAAAAAACAAAAAACAACAACAACAACAACAAAAAACCTTCCAATTCTGAGGTTGCTTCTTTTGCCTCATTCATTCTGTTATGGAGACTTTCCCCTAAATATTTAATTTGCTCCATTGTATCCTTCACTTCAATATATTTGGCTTGATTTTGTTACAGTGTTCTTTCCTGTGTGATATAGTCCTTAAATGCCTGCATGTACTTCTCATTGTTGATAAGAAGCTTTATAACAAGTTTTTAAAGTTTTTTATCCCCCATTTTCTCAGTATCTTCTTCAATTAACTCTGAGGTTGGCAAAGGCTTTTGCTCCTTTGCAGGGGAGTCTTCAATAATCTTCACTGTGCTTCTTTTTCTTCTTTTCTCTTGATCATTGCACTTGCAGTTAGCAGATTCTTCTTATTAGAACAGGTTTCTAAGCTGTGCCACCCACAGGTCTACAGTTCGATTTCACTTACTGTGTTTTGTACCTGATTATTTGCAATCACTTGTGCCCCTTCCTCCAGTGAGTTTCAGGTCTGGACTCTTGTGTTAGGCTTACAGCACGGTCTCTGTAACCCTAGCTCTTGGCTCACGACTCTCAACCTCCTGTGATTCCTTGGTGTGATTGTACCATTGTTTGTTTAACCTTTCTGCCATTTCTGGTTTGAGCAGTTCCCAGGATTAGGCAGATGGCAGTTGTTGTTGGTCAAAACCCGAACCTGTTTTGACCCATAGGATGCATGTGCAGCTCACTGTTGTCCCTCCATGGAGTCTCACCTTCATTTACAAATGGCAAGTGATTTGAGTATAAGATTCAGGCCTGGTTCAGTGTTTATTTGCTTGTTTTTCAGAACTTGATCTGTATTATTTTCCAGCATAACGGGTTTCTAACAAGGAATAAGTTTTCATTTTAGAGGCTGATTCTTTGCAGACAGTCTGATGTTTCTCTCACGCACACTTTGCAAGTTGTTGTTGTTGTTGTTCGTTTCGCTTTTGGAAGTTTGACTATAATTATATTGACAAAGATCAAGTCTGCAAAGAGTTCTCCGTGCCTCCTGTACTTGTGTGGGCCTATTTCTCCAAACCAGGCAAGTTTTCCGCTGTTACTTCACTAAACAGATTTTCTGTTACATCCCATCTTTTCACACATTCAGAGATCGTTAAGATTCACATATTTGTTTTGTAAGAGTAACTCATAACTCTTGAATGCCATTTTCAGGGTTTTTCCAACATTGTTTGTATCTGATTGAGACATTGCTAAAGAATTGTTTTCTAGCTTGAGTTGGTTGTTAATGCTTGCCACTGTTTTTGAATTCCTCATTTCTAACATTTCTGCTTCATGTCCTCCCTCCCCCCAAACTCTAACTCTCAGAAGAATTCCCATATTAGTTTAACTCATGTGTTTGATTCTGTGTTTTTGAGTAATCTCATAATCATTCTTCTGAACTCCTTTCTGGGCCATCCTCCCATTCTAATATTGAAGTGTTGCTGTGTTCCTTTAAGGAGTCACATTGCCTGCCTTGTCCCTGTTGCTTGTGTGTTTACATTTGTTGGAAGTATTTGTGAACATACTTGTTGATTTTCTCCCCTGAGGAATTTTCTGTTTGAGGTATATTTGGGTGGCTTAGTGAGTTTTGTCCTTCAGTGGGTCAGTGTCCTATGTGAGAGGGCGGCTCATCGCACAAATGAGCCTTAGCAATGAGTGACCAAATATGGACAAATACAAATGGAATAGGCTGGAATGGACCCAGACCTTTCCTATCTAACTCTAGAGAAATCACCTGTGTGTCCCTCAAGACAGTGTCAGAGTGGTGGCTGCAGGACACACTTGGCCTATGGGGCAATGGCCTTCAAAGGGCAGTGGTCAGCAAGCACCTGCAGTTGTCTGTCTGATTCTTGCTGCCCACACCTCTGAGAGAGCATCTGAGGAAGGAGCATGAAAGTGGGAGAACCTTTCTTCACATCTGAGAAGAAATATTAAATGGCTTTTATTAGATTTTATTAACTGAATGTCACTTGGAAGAATTGGCCTCAGATAGGAAGACAAGATATGGTTTGCAATAAGGGACAAAAGCAAGACTGAAAGAACTGACTAGAATACTTTGGTCTTCACATTTGTGCAAGGAGAATTTTTCCAGGAAGCTACCCTGGCAGTGTTCTGAAGACAGCAGATTTGCAAACTGTTAGTCACAATAATGAAATGGCCCTGCTGCGATCTCATTACATTGAAAGAAGCCTTATTTCCACATGTGGGTTTTCAGCTTGTATATTCCCAGGAAAGAGAAAACACAAGGCCTGTTATACACTTGGAAGCAGGGCGCATTAGCTTAATAAAGCAGCTCTCAGAAGAGCCTGCTCTTCAGCTGTTCTTCCCCATCCTACTTGGGTGTGTACACATGAGATGCTGTTGGTGGGAACTTGGCACTTGATTCAAATAGTTGGGATACAGGGATGTGCGAGTAGAACTACGTCAAGAGACACTACTAAATTATTAAAGTACTAAAATCTAGATCTGTTGTTTGGGTGTATCATTCTTAATTTCTGGATAGCTGGGCCTGCTGGACATTTATGTGAGCCGACACTTCTAATTCAGTATTAGTACTTAAGAATGGAAGATCCAGGCGGTTGTTAGTTCGTTCTCTGTCTCCACAGTGCTGAAGTGGGAAGGAGGAAGCCTGAGAGGGTTGACTGCCCTGGGTGCAGCCTAGGCGAGCCCAGTTTCCTCAGTCTCAAGGATATCTCAGATAGGTTTGGGCATACTTTACTGGTATGTTAGGTTTTCCTCATTTTCTGATATCCAGTGTTGCTCAAGGAAGCTGACAATATTGTAGTGCTTCTAGCACAGAGTGCAGTCAATGTCAGTGGGTGTTCAGTGTTGTGAATTTTATACTAGATGGGTGTTATGCTTCATCATAGTGCTAATACAATGAACAACTGGCCATCCCATGGCCCAATTCAGTTATGAATCTCAAGGAACAGTAGTGGAATATCTTCTTTTAAATAGTTGCTTGCCACTTTTATGAATCGTGCATTTCTACAGATATTTCTGTTAAACGTGATTCAACTTCTACCTTCTAAAAAGGCATGGTATGCATTCAGAGACCAAGTTTAGTTGCTTCACATTAGGTTGTGTTTCAGCATATGAAACCACCTGACTCACCAGCTTTACAAACACACTGAAAAGAACGATCTGAGCCATTTGTTGTGCTGAAGGTGTCCTTAACAGCTATTGAAACAAACAAAAATTGATACTTATGAATTATAAATATAGAAAAGTTTGTTCATCTAAGAAATAAATATTATGTTTGACTTTACTGAGAAGTGGTAGCAAAGTTGGCTACTGAATATTAATCAAAGTGGTCATTGTCTTAGAGGGAGAATTATGTCTATATAATCATATGGTTATGTAGAAACATACATATTATAAGTGTATAGCTAGTGTAGAGTTTAATGGAAATGAAGCAAAAAAAAGGAGTGCTTCCTATTTGCTAGCAAGTAAAAATAACACAAATTTTAATGCAAGATTTGAGAACTGAGATTACTGGGACTATAGATGTCAAATTTTGCAACACTTTCCTAAAACTGTGAAAAAAACCGAAGTACTGGCAGTGTGTTGTGTTGAAATGTTGATAGTTCTGATTAAAATCAGAATCGTATCATAACTAGGATTATATCTGAATCCATGTTTGCCCTTTTGTTGTAATTGTCGGACCAACACAATTATTACTCCCAGAACTGTAAGGAAATTTTGAAACGTCCCCATGGATTTTTATGTTTAATTCATGTACATATGTTTTTCTCCGTGTGATTGTAGAAAGACAACTTTACAAAACCTCATGTTTTATGCCATTATTCTTCATTTTTGGCCTTGAAAATATTGCATGAATCATAATTCCTTGAGGTATTGTGTGAGCGTCTACCGCAGCAGCTGCCCAGTTTTGTGCGGTGAATGATCTAAGAGCTATGGGTGACTATTCTTGTATTTTGTTAAGTGGATAATGGTTAAGACACACGTGGTCTGCTTTCTTGGCTTTCAGCTAAAGTTTTCCTTACCTTGGGAAAATCTTTATCAAGTATTCATCTAAAAGCTCCCCGCTGAGTTGCTGTGTGTGAGGATCCTTTGTGTAACTTTTAATAGGCACACATTCACTGGGTCCCTGCAGTGCCATTTTTGACTGGCTACCTTAATACTGCTGTCCTTGTATAGTAAATCAAGTCCTGAGTTTATTTCACTGCCAAATGAAAGGGCATAGAGATTTCTTTTCATGACTGTAAAACTAAGAAACCTTGCTAAGAAAGCAGCAGCAAAAGTTTAAGGGTGATGACGCCCATCACTTGACTCGTGTTTTTTGTTTTTTTTTTTCTGTTTGTAATACTCTTAGGTTTCTTTCTTATTTCTTCTGCATTGGGTATCAATGTGGACAACTACTCCCAACCTTTTGAACTCAGAGGGGGCCTGTAACTGTACAATGAACATAGACATGAGGCAGTGAGATGGTTTTGTTCTTTGAAAGTGGCAAGCCTACATGTTGTGAAAGACACAGCTTAGAATTTCATATATACTATAAATTATGAAGTTGTGATATTTCATACGTTTTAGCTTGTTGAGCTCAGAGTTCAGCAATTTCTCGTTTATTTTTGCTGTTTGTTTTGAATTCGTTCTGGCCCAACAGTTGAAGTTCAGTTCTTGGATGGCAGATCTCACCTCTTGCTCACCATATTCATCTTGACATTGGTGTTCTTCCAGGGTTGGTGACTGCTTATTCCACACTCACACTGGGAGAACTCAAGACCCCTTATTCACTAAGGCAGGCACTGAACAAGCACCAACAAAGCTTTTTTAAGATATGTAGCTAGAGGCTGAAATATGCTGTCCAAATTTTTCAGTTTACAGAAGATGATTTCCCTGAAGTCTAAGAAAAATGAATTTGGGTATGTGACAGATGTGAGACCCAGGGGTATTGTTTCCCTGGACCATATAAAGAACTTAGAAGGGACAGCCCAGGCATGCCAATAGAAAGGTTCTTTCCTTCAAAGGGCGGGCTGTTGCTGGTACAGCTTGGAAATACTTATACCCCAGCATATGTACCCAGTATTATTGAAAGGCCTCTGATTGTACTTTTCACATTTTAGGATAAAGGGAACTCTGTCTGAAGAAGGTTCTGGAGGGTTTTTCATAAGATGCTGTTAATATTTTCAGTTAGCGGAGATCTGTCTCCTGGGGGGAAAAATCCAAAAGGGAGATAATTTGGAGGATCTTAACTGTAAGACTTGACCATCTGGCTCTGGCCTTCTGCTTATTTCGTAGCCCATACTGCACATTCGCACAGCCCCGTTCAATGCAGTGTTTGAGCAGGTCGTAATGGAATATGCTACATTTGGCAGCTCTTGGAATCTGGTAACTTGAGCAGCAGCTGTTCCAAGTGCAGAGGTGGACAAGGACAGTGAGGAAGTGTTGGAGAAAAGAGAAAAGGTCAGTTACTGAGTAGTTGCCTTAAGCATGAACTTTGTCCATAGCTGAAGATGTTCACTGAGACCCTCACATGCCATTTGTGTCTGCCTGCCTTCCAGATCTGATTGGTCCCCGCTCCCCACTCCGTGGGATATGAGCAGCAGTTCCTACCGATGGATCTGTCCTGGGAACTCCACTACGTAAGGTAAAGTAGAAATTACGCAGACTTGGATTTTTTCTCATTTACTAATGCCAAAGGAACATATCTCAGATATTTCATAGTTTTTAAAGTGCTATTGTTCTTATAATCATGCCCTTCAACTGTAACATTGAAATAGTCCCATTACTGTATAGGAACATTGGAAAATTTTGAGAAGAATGTGGCTGGCACATGAAAAATGCCTAAGGAACATCCTGACTCTTTTGTTTTGAATATTTTTTTAAAGTAATTAATGCTCCTTTGCAATTAGGTGAATTTTCTTTTTTTTTTAAAGATTTATTTTTTTTATTATTTTTTCATTGGAAAGGCGGATATACAGAGAGGAGAGACAGAGAGGAAGATCTTCCGCCCGATGAGTCACTCCCCAAGTGAGCCGCAACAGCCGGTCCGAAGCCAGGAGCCTCTTCCGGGTCTCCCACGCGGGTGCAGGTTCCCAAAGCTTTGGGCCGTCCTCGACTGCTTTCCCAGGCCACAAGCAGGGAGCTGGAAGGGAAGCGGGGCTGCCGGGATTAGAACCGGCGCCCATATGGGATCCCGGGCGTGCAAGGCGAGGACCTTTAACCACTTGCGCCACCGCGCCAGGCCCAATTAGGTGAATTTTCAATTTTCCTTTTACTATGGCAGCTTTGGATCTTTATTACACTTCTCTCAGATAAGCAATTTATTGAGTCCAATTCCAGTTTCAGTGAAATCATGCCTATAATCTGCCTGTTTGGTCACCAGCTCCTTCTCCACAGTTACTCCTTGGTGGAGGCGCAGTCAGGTAAGTGAACATGGGTGAGGATGGGAGTTGGGAAAGGGTATTCGTGTAAATACAAAAAGCTGGAGTCCAGATGCCTTGCAGCCCTACCTGTACTCATCCACGGACTGGATATCTGTACCTGGTGTCAGTTTTAATCGGTAGGAAGAACACCTGCAGGTTGTTTTGGTTGACAGATAAGGAAGCCGCGCTCAGCTGACCATATGATACCGCATTCAGTCAACAATTCAGTGGTAAGTGAAATTTCGATGTTAATGTTGTGTCTAATGCGTCTGAGTACGGCTCATGAGTGAAATGCCCGTGCCGTCCAGTTCCTCCTCAGCTCTGTCCATGGAGGTTTGACCACTGTTTCTGCTCGCTGCTGTCTTAACACTCCCAGACTGTTCTAGAAGGGTGGCGATTAAATCTCAGAGTTGTGTAATTGTGAGCTCCTAACGCATGGTGGATACAGAGTGCTTGTAGACATTGCCTCGTTCCCGTGGGTCACCCAGTCCTACTGAAAGGACTCAGACAGGATCTTGTAAAGAAACTCGGTGTCATCCCCTGTCCTGTGTGAATTGTGGGTTTATTTTATTAGGTTCCAAAAAGCACAAAAATCAAAAAGTGTTCTGCAAGTTATTTTTCCCCTTCACCCGATTTATTTCATTCCTACGAAAAAAAGAAACTGTAATTACACTTGGAGCTCTG
Source organism: Ochotona curzoniae (assembly GCF_017591425.1). Taxonomy (NCBI): domain Eukaryota; kingdom Metazoa; phylum Chordata; class Mammalia; order Lagomorpha; family Ochotonidae; genus Ochotona; species Ochotona curzoniae. The sequence continues at coordinate 28,431,072 of NW_024464918.1, forward strand.
GTTTTGAAGGTGAATAATGTTAAAGACATTTTGTAATTAAAGTCCATTTAAAAATGTTCCTTCTGTGTTTTCAGTTCTAATCTCTGTGTGAACATTTTAATTTTAGGATTGCTAATTAAGTTAATACTAAAACGGATCTTGAAGAAAGTGTAGGATACTCAGAGTCTAGTTAATATTGAATAGGATGCCAAATAATTGCTGATCAAACAACACTGATTTTCAAGACGTGTAGGATAAAAATCAGGTTATATTGAAATGCTCTACCTAGAAAGTAGTAGTATTTTTACTTTTGTTTTGAGCCTAACTGAGGCACATTTGTCTTACAGGGTTTTGTGGTCTCCTTTCTTCTGCTTAGGTTCTGTGACCGGTCTGGTGTGAGCAAAGATAATTTAAAACAGAGTAACACTCCATTCCCATTTAAATTATACCTCTTTTTTCTATTTTGGCATTGTCTAGCTTCCATTATTTCAAGTTGGATGAAAGACATTTGATAAAGTCCTTCTGTACATGTCAACTGGTTTCTCTTATAGTACTTATTGATGACTAATATTACAAGCTCATTATAATAGAATACATATGGAATATATCACTTTAATATTCTAAGATAAGTTTTACAAACGTCGTTGTGCAAACTGAAAGAATAGCCTCACAGCATTAAGACATTTTTCTAGTTTTGTCATGGTTTGAGACAGGGGTCAGACTCTGAATGTATGTCTTAGAACATTCGGAGAAAAAGGAAGAAGTTTCAGAGATTTAGGGCATTGACCTTTGTGTTGGTTCCTTTTTATAAAGGAAATGTTTACTGCTGGGCTCGAGGGATTGTGTGGCATTGAGGCTGTTTCCCATTCAGGTCTCCACGAGCAGTTCTTGCCAGTAATGATCTCCCGCATGTTGAGATGCTGAGTTTTAGCGATAGGATTCGTGAGACGGTGGTGGCGTTTTACGCTGTGTGCTTAACGAAACACACAATGTCATGAGTACAAGCATCCTGGCAGGACTGAGAACATTCTGCTTTGCTTGGTCACTTTCTGCTTTGTCCTTTGAAATGTTCTTTGGCAATAAATTATGAATGGCAGGCAGAACGCATAAAACAGATTCCAACTTCAGTGCGAATAAAGCCAGTGTAGGACCTTTCAGAATGCAATTGGAATGGTCTTTCAGCTGGGTAAGAGAAAATGCTAGTAATCTACATGCATAAAGAAATGAGAAATTCCTTGATGTCAAATGTATAAATGGGAATAATTTTGGGTGATTTTTTTTTTCCTGCAAAAAATTTTAGGAAAGTTTCCCAGTTTCAGGCATAGAAAACATTTTGCATGATGAAACTGTCAATCTAAGATAGTAGCACTATGTCTCTTGTTGAGTAGTAAATGAGGTTAACGTATGCAGTTCATCTGCATGTAGAAGTTCTGTACTTAAACTCCTTGAATTCATTTTTATGTTTTTGAAAAGGATTGATCCTTTTTATTTGATTATAAAGTTATAAGTATTAATCTTGTTTCTAATTTCGATTAATTCTTATAATTAGAACAAATTATTTTCCTTGCTGATGTTGTGTTTATTAATTTTTATTTCCATGAAATGGTTTTGTAGACATAGGAATTTAGCGTCTACCACCCCTTCCTTCCTCCCTATTCTCCCCATACCACATTTGCTCCCCTATTATTACTATATTGTAGTGCCTCAGCAACATGCAGAAGTCCAGCATTCTATCATTGAATTGCATTGTGGCGCTGTGGTCAATGGTAGAAAATTGAGTATCCTATTTTCAAGGCAGAGTTAGCAGTTTCATTTGGAGTCATCCTTTGATTTGGGAGTAGATTTGCATATTGCAGTGTATCTTCATTAATTGGTGTGATAGGTTCCATTATGCAGTTTATCTGAGAATATATGCATATACACTTATACACTTACTTACAGATGTTTTGTATTTTGCATGACGGTTGACTTATAACAGAAAGCACATGATATTGGTCCTTTTGGAACCATAAAGTATAGTGCTCTCCTGCTGACACTATCTTGTTGCAACTGGTAGAATTTCATGATCTTTAATGGCTGAATAGTATTCCTTGGAGTCAATGTACCACAGTTTGTTTATCCATTCCTCTTTGAACAAACGTCCACATTATTTCCATGTCTTTGTTGTTGCGGTTTGTGTTGCTATTAATATAGGCTTTCAGGTCCCTGTCTCAAAAGGCAGATTCCATGTTTAAATTGCAAAATTATGTATGTTCATTATCAGAAACTCAAAAATCCCATTGAGGAAATAGGCAAAGGGTAAGTGAATGATTCTCAGCAAAATAAGATGATCAAAAAATACATAAAAATTCTCTACCACTAGTTATCAGGGAAATTAAAAATTCAAATTAAAAATTCAAACCTCTCTTCAATGGTTATTATCAAAACAAAAGTAACAGAAATTGATTAGGCTTCAAGCAAAAGGAACTGTCTGTACTATTGGAAGCCATATGAATTAATGCAGCCACAATGGAAAAACATTATGGGTTTTAAAAAATTTATTTATTTTTATTGGAAAGTAAGATTCACAGAGAAGCAGAGACTGAGAAAGATCTTCTGTCTGCTGGTTCACTCCTCAAGAGCCCATAATGGCCAGAGCTGAGCTGATCAGAAGCCAGGAGCCAGTAGCTTCTTCTGAGTCCTCATGTCTGCTGGGTCCTAAGGCTTGGTCATCCTCTGCTGCTTTCCCAGGCCACAGCAGAGAGTTGGAAGTGAAGTGGAGCAGCCAGGACACAAACCGGGACCCTTATAGGATCCCAGTGCATGCAAGGTGAGGATGTTAGTCACTAGATTACCATGCCAGGCCCTATGGATATTTTTAAAAAAATACAAATAGAACTGTCATATGATTCAGTAATCCCATTACTTGTTCTGTATCCAGACGACATGAAGTCATCGTATCAAAAAGATACGAGCTCCACCATGTGTGTTGCAGTACTATGCACAACAGCCAAGTTAGTTAATAAGCTGCAGTGTCCTTGTCAGGTGAATGTGTAAAGAAAGTCTGGTATCCAGCCTGAAAAATGAAATCCTGCCATGTCCAGCAAATGTTATGGGACTGGGAAGCATCATGTAGAACAGTTCGGCTGGATGCAGAAAGAACAATTATGCAAGTTTTCTACTCTATGTGAAAGCTTAAAGAGTAATCTGGCAACACGGAATAGTTCCTATTAGAGACCAGGAGGGGTGAGCATTGAGGGAGTTTGGACAAGCAATACTGCATCTGTTATTATAGTTATAATAAAGTAATAATAACTACTAATATATAGAGAGAACAAAAGGTCATAAAGACAAAGAAAAGGTATTCTGATTTTATACTTGTGATATCACATCACAGATCTTAACCATGTATAATTCTTACTAATGAAAAATTTTCAAGAGAAACTAAGAAGCCGATAAATATAAAATAGCATAGTAAGCAGTCATATGAAGGTCAGCATTATTTACATTTTGGCTAGCTATGCAAATTGAAAAATTGCTTGAATGTCAGAGTTCCAGAGACACAGAGAGAGGTCTTCCATTTCCCAAAGGGCCACACTAGCTGGGTCTGGCCAGGCCAAAGCCAGGAGTTTCCCAGGGCTCTCCTTGTTGGTGCCAAGGACCTCAAGCCCCTGGGACTCCCTTCCCTCCGTTGCTTACCCTGGCACATCAGCAGGGACTCACATTGACCGCTGTTTGGGTTGCTGGTATTGCAGGCAGGAACCTGACTGGCTGTGCCGCCTGCCCTGATACTGATTTCTAACATTGGATACTCAAAAATACCAAGTTTTTAAATTACAAGGTATGTGATTTCTGCTTCTACGAAGCATTTCTTCCACATGTAGCTAATAGCTGTATATTTACATAGGGTTTATCATGAGGTTCAGAGAAGATTAGAGAGGAAGTACATACAGTGTGCTCTCCAATGGTAAGTTTCAGCTGAATTAATTCTTCTAAAAAACTGTGATGAAAGAATTTGCTGAAATCGTACAGAAATAGATCCTGCCTATGGATTATGCAAAAATCATCACGTTACCGTGAAGTGAATTGATAGGAAAACTTAAAACACAAATATCTGTGTTGGAGAAAGTTCTGCATAGCTTCCCTGGACTGCCAGATGCAGCTGTAGAGTGTGCGAGAACTGTGGCAGGGCGATTTGCACGAGGAATGTGTCACAGTGCCAGGCACGCCGCAAGTGGCCGGAGCCGTGTGTGTTACTTGCCTTGGCCCGCTCAGTGTCTCCACGTCTCTTTTGTCTCTCATTCTCTGGTTATCTCATTCCTTGTGTCCTCTTACGAACACATAGAATACCACAGGTTTCTGACTTTCGCTTCTTTCTTTGCTCTTCTCTTTGCACCTGAACTTGACCTGGAAATCAGTCTGACTTCACAGAGTCAGTAATATCCTAGGTCACACCTCACAATAAATTTGTCTTTGACACTCATGAGCATTTACTTTCAGAGAATATTTCAGAGAGAAGGGCGTTTTTGTTGGATTGCTTCAGTTCATATCTGGGCCTTTAACTGCTCAGCTTCGTGTTCCCTCTTGAAAACTAACTAGTAATTTGAAAAACTAGTTTCAATGAAAACATTGTTGAAGTTTGTTTTGTTTTTTTTTACATATAATCAATTTTTGAGGAAATATTAAACTTTTAAATTTCCTTAAAAGTAAAGATAGATGATAAAACATTTATGCCCATATGTGCATGTAGCAGAGAGCTCCAGAAACTGCAGAAAAATACTAAAGAGGCCAAACTGGGGTGCAGTGGGTCAAACCACCACAGGGAAGAATGGCAACCTACTAGAGGCGGCTTTTGGGGTCCAACTGCTAGTGGCCTGGGAAAAGCAGCAGAAGTTGGCCCGAGTGTTTGGGTCCTCCTGCCCACGTGGAACACCCGGATGAAGCTCCTGGGCCCAGCTCTGCCCATGTAGCTAACTGGGGAGTTCACAAATTGGTGAGCAATGTATCTCTCTTTGTGTCTTTGCAATTCTACCTTTACTGTAAGTAAACGAATTTATTGTTAAAATATTTGGGAGGTTGAAAGTATTCCAGTGAACATTTTCAGGACACAGTGAAGAGTGGCGATAGCAATCTGGATGTTACCTGTTGGCTCCTGGTGCTGTGGGGTTTCATTTGTTCTTGTTCAAGTTTCTAAGATGCATCATTAGATCTTGGAAGCATTTCTGTTTTTCATGTAAGCAAGCGCTTCATTGCCATACACTGCCCTCCTACCATCACTTTGGATGTCTCCCATGGGATTTTGTATGTTTTCATTTCACTTCTTTCAAGACGAGATTTGCTTTCCTTTTTAATTTCCCCCATTGGTCATTCTGTAGCATGTTGCTTCATGTTCAACTATTTGAGTTTCCCATTGTGTTTCTGTTTGTTGCACCTGTTCTTTGTTTTTCATCGTGCCCTCACAAGATACATGACATCATTTCAAGCTTTTTAACTTGTGCCTAATATGTGGCATGTAAAAAATTGTATCATGTGCTGATGCAAAGAACGTGTTTTCTGAAACTATGTGGTGAAATGTCCAATGTCTGTTAGATCCATTGGCTAGTGTTTCAACATTGATATAGATCTTGATTTTTGTGAGACCCAGCTGAGGTGGGTGAGGGGTGGCCAAAGGGAGAAGGCAGCAGGGGAGGGGTTGGGGGGAAGGCTAATAGAACTTGACCAAGGGACTCATCCAGAAAGCCCCCCTGACCCAGCAGTGACTTAGGGACGCTTTTGGCCTAGTGAAGCCCATGTCAGCACCCCACAACACCATATAAGGCCATATTCTTTCACCTGCTAGACCCCACCCCACATCCTGTTTGGATCTATATATAAAAGGGCTGACTCAGGACCCCTGGATGTGACTTCCCTGGTCAGCTGTCTGTTCCAGACCAGTAAACCTTGCCAAGGAGTGCACCCCTAAAGCGTGCTTTGAGCTGAACTGTAGTCTGTGTGTTTACCTCTTGGGTACCCGCACTCAAGCCTAACAATTTTCTGTTTGAACTGTCAGTTGATGAGAGCAAGGTGATGAAGTGAACACCAGTATTAGAATGTATTTCTTCCAGGTCTAGTGGATTTGCTGTTTATATCTTGATAGTCTTCTGCTACGTGCATATGTGTTTGTAATTGTTATCTTTGCTGAATGCAACTTTATATAGATAACTATAATGTTGTTCTTTATCTCTAATAGGTTTTGATTCACACTGTACTTTACCTGATGCATTACAATAGCTGCTGCTGCTTTCCGTTGGTTCCCATCTGCTTCTAGCACTTTCTCTCAGTAATGGATTCTTTCTCCTTCACTCTTACAGGACAACTTTGCTGGATGTAATATCCTTGCTTGGAAGAATTTTTCTTTGTTGTTTTTTATTTTTTGTTTTCCTTTGAAAAACCTTGATTATATAGCTCTATTCTCTTTTGAACTTTAAAGATTCTGAGAGGTCTGATATTAATCTAATTTTTTAAATATAATGATGTTTTTTTCAATGTGTTTGTGACTTCTTGTGAACTTTTGGCAGTTTGACTACCATATGCGTTGGAGAAGTTCCTTTTTGGTTGAGTCATCCTGGAGTTCTTTGAATTTCTTGTTTGGATGTCCACATGCGCTTTAAGATAATTTTCAACCTGTTAATTTAGCAGATTTTCAATGCCTTTCACTTTTTCTTCTTTAGGAATATCCATAATTCAAATGCTTGGTCATTTCATGGTATCCCATATTTTGTGTAGACTTTCTTTATTGTTTTTAATTCTTCTATTTTTGTCTGATTGGTTTACTTCAAAAATCTGGGTCTTGAGGTCAGAAATTCTTCTGCAGTTAAAGTTCTCAATTGTATTTACTATCTCATGGCTGAATAATTGAAAGTTTCTATTTGGTTCTCCGTGATATTTTTATTCATGTCACACATTGGTTTCCCCATTTAATTTATCTCTGTTAACTTATTGAGCTTCCTTACTATTATTGTTTTGAGTTCCCTGTGTCATTTCATAGATTGCCTTCCATTTAAGAGCCAAGTCTGAAGGATTAATGTATTCTTTGGAGACATCATGTCTCTGGTGTCCTTTTTCTACACATCCGATGCAATCAGTGTTTGCTGGAGTAGCTTTTATTAGGAAAGATCTGACGTTTTGCTGGAATTCAGGATATTGCTTATTTTGTTGCTGTGGTTCTCAGTGTACCCAGGACTGTACCTCTGAGAGAATTCTTTTGTGCTAACGTCAGTTTTGTCGGTCAGTGAGCTAACGATGTAGCCGGCTGCAGTCCACAGCAATGGAATTGTGACTCAGAGACAAATACGGGTTACTTTAGGTGATTATCTTTGGTCCTCAGAGAATTTGGCATCAGTCTTCCTGGGGGTTGTGATACCAGGACCTTGCTCCTGGTGCCGAGGGAGACACAGGAGGCTGTAACATTGTCCCACTGGAAAACCCAAGGGATGCCAGGGCTTGTAGCATTCGTTGCTGTAACTCTAGAACTGTGTGATGCAGGTGGACCTTTGCTCAGGTCCTCCTAGGAGAGTACAGCTGGTTTTGTGGTTCGTAGCATCAACCGACCCAGTCCTGGGACAAGGGCGAATGAACTGAGCGACTGCACGGTATGCAGGGTACTGTTTTCTTGGGAGTCCAGAGTGGTGTATTGTCCAGGTTCTTCAGTGGGCGCCCTGGGTAATTCCCAGTACTACTGAGAAACTTAGAACAGATTGCTCTGGTCTTGGTGTTGCAGGACACAGCGGAATCCGGACCCAGAATACCCAAGGTGGGAGTGGATGTTTTCTGGGCTATTCTTTGTATTAGCCTGCAGATCCTAAGACAAAGCCTCCTGGCTCACAGAGTGTATGCCCATATCCCTGGACTCATAGTCGAAGATTCTCTGCAACAGGGGCTCCATCCTGTGCCCCTCATGTTGCTCTGCCTCCGACTCTAATGGAAGTGGAACAGGGGTGCACTGGAGAGTTCCTGGGGTAAATGTGGCTCCCTGTAATGGTGGGGGATGGGAAGAAAGCACTAGAGCTTCCTTAATTGATGCCCCACAGTTAGTGAGCTGTAGTAGATGTAACTGACCATGGAATTCCCTTCAAGCCAAATCTGCAATTGACAGGTTGCAGGGCAATATCTTGGTGCAATTATTAGGAAAGGTAGCAGCTCACAGGCAACAGCTGGCTGCAGTGTTCTCTACACTTGTCCTATAAGGTCTTCATGTTTACTTCTTTGAGAGTTTCTGTCATTTGGACCGCTAGAAATAGGATCCTTCCTTGGTTCTTTTAGTGTGTCGGAGCAGTGGAAGCTGGCATGGCCACACCCCTTTTGGCCATCTTGGATCTCCCAGAGGGTTATTTATTCAGTTTGAACCCACACATCTTATGTACTTAGCATGGGCTTAGTTGGAGTTAGGGGTCTGACTCAGAACTCCCAAGGGAACACAGATGACTGGGAAAGAAGGAAACGAGCAGTAGAGGAGGAGAGCCAGTCGCCAGTGGTGGAGTGGGTGGAGTGTAGAGACTGCCTGAAGAAGTGAGACACAAGTGCTTTGGAGATGCAGGGCGAAGTGACTGAAGAAGGTCTTTTTCACTGCCTTTTCACAACTCTGGGCATAGCCCCTTACCCAGTTCTTCTTTTTTTTAATTTCTTTTTTCCCCCTGAGTCATTAAAATGACTTTTAAATGTACTACATATTGCTGTAACCTAACGAGCAACATCTTTCTTGTTTGGAAAAAAACTCAAAACACTCCTTGAACAATAAAGCCAATGTGTGCATAGTTGTTCTCATGACATGCCAGTAATAAAAAAGATAATTACTTTGGCCTTTGAAAAGAACAAGGTTTCCATGTACCTTTCATCACTAGGATTCCTTATCTCTGTATTATTAAAATTCTCCCAATAAAAGTCTCCTCCATTCTCCATAACGTACTTTGTCTTTGTGCCTTTTGAAACAGCACATATGCAGGACATGAGGCAGCTGTAAATGGGCCCAGTGGAGCTATTTCTTTCTTTTCTAGTAATAAGGTCATTTTAATGTGCACTAGAAAAATTTTAACCTGCAGCCAAACATGTGATTTTATGAGAAGAATTTTGCCAGGCCAGATTAGCACGTATGACTAAGTAAATAATCGGAAAACAGTAAGTGCATAACAGCAGAAGTGGTATATGGTAATGGGGAAGAATGAGAGAGTGAAATTCTGGACTGACTGTCTAAAATTTTATTTTTTAAAATGTACTTATTTATGTGAAGGGCTGATTGAGACCTTCATTCTGTGGTCCACTGCTCCACTGGCCCCATCGCTTTAGTAGGTCCAACTTACGCCAGGAGTCGTCAGCATCTTCCGGGTCTAGCACGTGGGTACAGAAGCCTGAGACTCGGAATAGCTTCCATTGCTTTACCCCAGCCATTTGCAGGGCACTGGATCACAAGTCCGGCAGCCAAGGCACTGATCCCAGGGAGGCTGGTGCTGAACATGCTGGCTTTGTCCATTTGGCCATGACACCCAAGTATTTGTGTTATATAGTCACTTTGACATTAAGTGCATTCAGAAATCTCATTTCTACTGTGAGATCCCCAAATCTCTGAGAGATTGGCATACCCACCTCCCAGTCCAGGGGAACGCTACACTCCACCTGTGATGCTTTGAGTCTCTGGGCATAGTGAGCACAGCTTGTGCAGTTCACCTCTGCAACTTTGGACACGTGCTGAATACCCAAGGGCTTCTCGATGAGTAAGAGGTTTATTTAGAGTTGTGTATACAGTGGTGTTGTGGGCTGCTGTCTGATGGAAACTCACCATGGTGAGCATGGAGGAATGCTCACATGATGCATGAGGAATTGAGAAAATACGGTGAGGCAGACCCTGAGCTTGAATAATCAGTTCTCGCGAATCACACTCTGAGGACACTTCCCCAGTTAAACACTCCTGACCAGCCCCATCTCCTAGCCTTCACAGTCACATCAAGCATTCACCTTTAATCCATTAGCCACTAACATGAAGGCATCGGGGTTGAGACAGTGGCTGAATATTTGGAAAGGCAAGTCCTGCTAACCTGGAACAGGTGCGTTCAGCACTGTGTGTGTGGGGAAAAATGAAGCGCAACATTTATCAAGTCTGTGAACTGTAGATGACACAAGATCTCCTGCAGTGATACTACACTGCTGGCCAATAAACCTAGCGCTCAGCCCGTACCTCACTTGCCACTGCAGATAATGCTGGAATATGTGGGAAGCTGCCTTCTGTGGAGAATGGTTAAGAGGTTATTCTATGAAGAGATCTTTCCAAGAATAAAAAGAAGCAGGGAAAGCATAGACGTATAGCAGGTATGTAGTTTTTCTTAAAGTTCTATTTTATTTTGGTTTAAAAGGCATTACAGGGTATAAAGGGGAGACAGATTAGGAAAGAATTTTGCATCTGCTAGTTCATAGTCCTACTGGCCACCGTGGCTAGAGCTAAAGCCATTCAAAGCCAGATCTCCCGTGTGGGTTCTGGAGCCCAAGCACTTAGGCCATTTTCCACTGTTTTCACAGCCCAGTATCGGGGAACTGGATCAGAATTGGAGCAGCTGGGATTTGAACCAGTGTCCATATGGAATCCTGGTGCCAGAGGCAGAGGTCTAATCAGCCAGGAGATGGTATTGGCCTCCAGACATTCAGTTAATACAAATTTTGCATTTGCAATTTTTTTGTTACATTTGTAATGTTTCAGTTTGTTCCAGTTCTGATTAGCTGTGATGTTTCCTGCCCCAAGAATATTCCTGTGTTTTTTGGAGGATTTGCTGATTAATATATTCATAATGTGAAATTGAGGGTTCAGGATAAACAATTTAATTTCCCTGGAAGGAAGTAAGAAGGAATGGGCTTTGTTCTTTGCTGGGGTTGGCATTGTGGCACAGTGGATTAAGCTGACACCTGCATTGCTGACAACCTAGATGTGTGCTGGTTCGAGTCCTGGTGCTCTACTTGCAGCGCAGCTGCCTGGTGATGTTTCTGTGAAAGCAGCAGAGTTTGGCCCAGGGATTTGCGTCCCTGCCACTCTTTCAGGAACCCTGGATGAAGTGGCTGGCCTCTGTCTGGTTTTGGTCAGTTAGGAAATGAGTCAGGGGATGGAAGATGCGGTCTGTCCTCTCTGTGGAACAGTACATGTCAAACACATCAATTTTTTGTGCTTAATTGTTTTTCATGTACAGATCAATGTGATTAATTAAATTCTCAGTGTGAAACAATCATTACTGTTCCCCACGGACTCCCAGCACCTCAGACAGAAACTTTATAACCTTTAAGTAATAATTCTTGATCACCCAGTGTAACTATTCTAGGCTGTCTCGATCAGTTTTCAAAGATTTTTAAGTGGGAGTAAAAAATGCATTATTTATTTCTTATCCTAATCACTTCACTTAGCATAATATTTTCAAGTTCTAACCTTGTTATTTCATATGGAAGATGTTGTTCCCTTTTATGGCTGAATAATAATTCAGGTTTGGGCATGTATTATATATTTATACTTGTGTCAGCCTTTTGGCTATTTATGATGCTGTATTGAACACTTCCATATAATCAAACCCTTAAATAATTGTTTTCAATTGCTTTGAACGTTAACTTGAGACTGGTGTTGCTGGGCAATCTGGTATAACCTTTTGAAGAACACTGAATTGCCATGACATGCGTGCTAACTTGCGTTCCTACTAAAAATGAATGCAAGTTCCAGTTTTTCCAATTCTTGCCAATCATTTCTTCCAATTGCCCTAGTTAAGTATGACATAACATTAATAGTTTTAATTTGTATTTTCCTTAAGACTACTGAAGTTGAGTATTTTTTTTTCAAAAGTTTATTGGCCATTTGTATGTGTTGCCTAAACTTATTCTGGATGTTAAACCACTTTGGTTTAATTTTTATCTTTTAAAACTAGGACTCTATCGTACTTAGGTGATTTTTTTTCCATTTTGAGTTCATTATATGTGGTATGGAGGTACATTCTGAATTTCATTTTTTCCGCAAGTGAAAATCCTGTTGTCCTGGCATCATTAGTTGGAGACACCATTATTTATCGCTTCAGTGGACTTGACCCTGTTGGAAATAGATGCAGAGATTTATTTCTGTGGCCTCAATTCTATTCCTTTTCCATGGGTCTATCCTATGCATTCTTTCAGTTAATTTTATATACCTTTAAGAGTCCTCTCTGCTAAGTAACACATAAATTATTAAGTACTGTATACTAGATGAGAATTTACTCTATCACATGTATTATCGAGTGGTACTGTAGGAACTATGGGAGGTATTGCTTCTGTGTATTGGTTCTGTTCCTTATCTGGTTTAAATTTCTTTTCTCTAATTCCACAACCACTGACATTGTGGGCACTTTTCAGGGTACTTTGCTTTCAGTTAGCAGTTATATCTGCTCTCAGCTTTTCTATGCCAAGGCAGTCCTCTAAACACGGTGTTCGTATACCAACTGAAACAAGCAAACTTGAAGCAGGAAGAGGCGCGTCTCCAGGCCCAGGGGGAGAGTCCTGCCGGAGCTGATGGGAGGTGCTAAGAAGCAGAGGAGGGTGACGCAGCAGATTGGACCCTTTCTTGAGGAAATCACACAGGGAAGCAAGAAAGTGGTAACAGGTGCCCCGGATAGTGGATATGCAAGGTCTAAGAAGAGAGTAAGAAAATCGCTGGATTCTAGATGGTGATAAAGTCTACAAATTACAGTGAAATATCTTTTTATGACATTTACCGAGGCTAAAACCACAGGATGCTTTAATTACTCCGTTCTGTTATTTGTTCAAGAACACATGTTGGTGATCTTCCTGGTAGCTGTCTATCTAAGAACCTGAGATCGTGAGGGTGAGTTTACTGTGGACAATGTAGACCGGGCGATGACCATAAAACTTACCACTGAAATATAAGTACTTACTGACACTGGGAGTATGTATTAGAAGAGTGAGAAAGTATAAAAAGGGGTGTTCATATTCATTTCGGTCACAGGTAAAAGAAAATATGCTGATGCTCAGTCTGAATGAGCAGTAGAGTCCAGCAGGGAAGGGATAAGTAAGGGAAGAACCTGAGGAAAGGCGTGGAAAGTGGTCCCTTTTGTGTGAAGAGGATGTCGTAGCCAAACTGAAAGCAGTGGGAAATAGGGACAGCTTAGCTGTAACTTAAAAGGTGACATGTCTGGAATATGTCCAAATCACACATCTGCACTACATGCGTGTGTTGTACTGCGTTCATTCTCTGAGCAAGTAAGAATGTGACACGAGAGTCTCTGACTTTAATGTACTGCTTTCTCTTTGGGCAATGTCTGGTCAGCTCAGAATTCCCAGGCGAAGAAGAATGGCTTCCCCCAGTCTTCTGTCAATAGGACAGAATCCAGGCAGCTGCTTGCTTGGGACTACCCTGCTGCCTCTGTAGGACATGTTTGCTCCTTCAGGATGGGTGGGTTTGGTAGGACGAACTAAAGAGAAATGCCACGTTAACACCATCTGAATACCGCCGCTCTGTGTTGCCAGTTTACTGGATTCGGAAAGAGAAGACAGCAAGACATAATTTTAATGGTTTTCATATTGTATGAGTTTAGTTTGACTGTATGCATGCATATTTAATGCCCATAGATTCAGTTCTCAAGTTTCTAAGTGGTCCTAGTTTTAAAAAAAAATGCTAAGTTCAGATGAAAGCAAAGGAGACAAAGGGATCTGGGCAGACACACTCTGAAGTTTCTTTTGATAGCAAACTCAAAAAGTCCAAGTAAAAACATAACTGCTGTGATTTGAATGTAAAGCTCAGCAAAGCATTGCTTTGTTTCTGAAGCCTTGCTTTAGAATTGCATGATTAGGTATCAAATTTGATCTCACAGATGCAAACAGAGACTGTTTGGAAATGTACTATTTTTTTTAAAGATTTATTTTTATTATTATTTTTTATTGGAAAGGCGGATATACAGAGAGGAGGAGAGACAGAGAGGAAGATCTTCCGACCGATGATTCACTCCCCAAGTGAGCGCAACGGCCCATGCTATGCCGATCCGAAGCCAGGAGCCTCTTCCGGGTCTCCCACATGCGGGTGCAGGGTCCCAAAGCCATGAGCCTCCTCCGGGTCTCTCACGCGGGTGCAGGGTCCCAAAGCTTTGGGCTGTCCTCGACTGCTTTCCCAGGCCACAGGCAGGGAGCTGGAAGGGAAGCGGGGCTGCTGGGATTAGAACCAGCACCCATATGAGATCCCGGGCGTGCAAGGCGAGGACCTCAACCACTTGCGCCACCGCGCCGGGCCCAAGGAAATGTACTATTTTTAACTTCCAAATAACCAGTAATTGTTAAGAGTTTCAAATGAGTGCATTTCTGCAGATGAGTAGTATTTTATTTGTTTAAAGCTTTAATTATTTTTATTTCAAAGACAAATATTGCAGAGAGAGGAGGACAGGGAAGGGCTTCCATGTACTGGTTCGCTTCTCCAGATTTCTGTAATGGCTAGAGCTGCACTGATCCAAAGCCGGGCTCCAAGAGCTTCATCTGGGTTTCCCAGGTGTGTTTAGGGGCTCAAAGGATTTGGGCCATCCTCTGCTGCTTTCTCAGGCCAGAAGTAGAGACATTGTTGGAAGTGGAGTAGCCAGAATATGAAGTGCCACCCCTGAGGAATGCAGGAGCTAGAGAAGGGGACTAACGTCCTAAATGGGTTGTGTCTTCTCTGAGAATCATTCAAAATTACATTTTTCAAGCTAGGCTGTGAAATGAGATTATAATTGTTTCAGAATGCAGAAATTATTTGTGGGAGCTGGGAAAGCAGCAGAGGCTGGCTCAAGCCTTGGGGACCGTTTACTGATGTGGGAGACCCAGAAGAAGCTCTTGTTTTCTGGTTTCGGATCAACTCAGCTCTGGCCCTTGTGGCCACTTGGGGAGTGAATCAGTGGATGGAAGATCTTCTCTTTTCTTCTCTCTGTAAATCTGCCTTTCCAATAAAAATAAATGTTTAAAAAAAATTCTAAAGAAATTAATTGTAAGTTCTTTACTATCTAATTGTAATGATGATTTGATAAATACAGATTACATTTTTTTTCAAAGCTGGTCATATCTTGAGCAATAAATTTGAGATGACTGTGTTCTATGCAGTAGCTCTATATATTTTGACATAACATTTATATCTTCTTGATATTTGTAGAGTTTTGAATTTGGGGGAAAAGATAACTTACCACACAGCATTTTTTTTTCTTTCTTCTTAAACACTGGGTGTGTAAAAATTAGAAAAAAAATGTTTATTGTTTGAATTGAACTTCTCAATTGCTACACAATGAAATGATGTTGGGTTTTTGATGGTAATTTCTGATGAAATGTTCCATCAACTTGAGAAGCAGTTGTTTATCTGTGGACCTCAGGAGAAGTGTTCTCCTGTGGTCTCTCCTTGGCATTCACTGACTGCCCTTTAATTCCTCCATCCACCACACAAACAGGAAACTCAGTGTAAATAAAACTGAGCAACCTCAAATGTTACAGGATGTCAGATCTTCATAGTGGGGTTTATTTAGGATAAATCTTAGGCATCTCCCAGGACAGTGTAAATACCGATTTGGAACTTACCTCTGAAATTTGGATATTGTGTTTTCTAGCCATCATTAAAGTCAGGGCATCTGGTTTCCCTGTGGATGAGACATTTTGCTTTTTGTTACCACCCTCATGGCTCTAAAGGTTTGATGCTCACATCTCCCTGGTCATGAGGAACTTCAGACGGTCCTTTCCAATTATATAATAAGGTCTTTCTTTCTTAAACCCTGAGACTCTGGTATATTGATCTTTCCATGATGGTAAGCTGGCTTATTTATGATGATTTTATTCATCTAGTTAGCTAGTGTGGATTCTTCGGCTGGGAAAACCTGTTACATTTGATTTGTAATTGTATTTTAAAAAATTTTTTATTCCAAAAAAAGTGAGACCATTTTCTGTCCAGAGAAGAAAATGAAGTTAGGTTTTTGACCACTGTGTGGAGGGGAACTTGATCAGACTTCTGGTTCCCTCGATAGAGCCTGGAGCCAGCGAATTTGTCAGTGAGAAAGAATTGGAACTGGGAATGTGCAAAGTGTGGAAGCAAAGCCAGCCCCATCCTCAGCTCTCATTCTGTCACTCAGGAGCTGTTGCAGCTGCTTTCAGCAAAATTTCTCCTTCCTCCCCTGACAGCTCGACCTGCTTTCCTGCCCTGAGATGCCTCACCTTAGAATTTTAGCCACGAAACATAGAAAGTCAGAACAGAAAGGTTCAGATTGGCCTCGTTGTCAAGGAAGTGAATGGTAATGGAAGGAGATGGTTGGAGCTATTTTCTTAAAATAATTGTAAGCTTCCATTTAGCAGGAACTTGGCATTTTTGATCAGTGGCTATTATTTGTTATTAGGAATAACTTGAGTCTGTTTTGTCTGCCTTTTTTTTTTTTTTTTTTTTTTTTTTTTTTACCCAGGACTAGACTTACTTTCTTTACTTTTTGAAGATACTGTTTGGAAAGCAAAAGTAACTGGAATCTTGATTCAACTGATCTGAATTTTCTCTGTTTTTCCTGGATAGTACATGGGGCTTATTAGAGCCATTTTAAACACTCCAGTGTGACCAGCTGAATGAGGTGGGAGATGTAGGTAGGTAGGCAGTTAAAAGCTAAATGATCCAATTGTAATAGATTTGTCCCAGATAGCTTGGTGGAACAGGGACAGAGGCCAACTGCTCTAGCGACACTGACTTTGTTTCAGGAGATGAACCAGCAAGACAATACTTGCAAGGAAATGTCAAGGAAAAGTTCAAGAGACTGCATTCTAACTCATTCAGGCAGAAATAGCAAATAAACAATCGGCACCATCATGAATTAATCATGAGTGGCTAGCAGACTTAGGCTAGTAAATAAAACAATCATTGACTATATATTTATAAAAAATATATAAGGCATACTGTTAGGGGAAGAGTCAAATGTTACTATTCTCATGCATTTTACTTTCAATAAAAATACATAACAGAATAACTTAGGCTGTACATGTGAGCTGAATAAATATATTTGGGTTTTTGATGGAAAGATGGGGATAGACCGTTCCACTGAATTTGGATAGGACACTCTGAGGTCTGGAAGATTCAGGAATATGATAGAAGGAGAAAATGAAAGCATAATCTACTGTCAACCGATGCTTTCCATGTTAATTTCTTCAGGAATTTTGAAATAAAATGCACTTAATGATGCATTCTTCAGCAGAATTAACATATTGATATTCTCCATCAACTTTAGCAGTCTGCAATTTAGTGAACTTAAAAGTGTATTCTCCAGTGGAAACTAGCTAAAATGAAATTGATCTTGGAAGCATTAGAAAATAAAATGCTGGTCACCAGGGTTGGAGATTCACAGTTTCTCTGAGTAGGATGAATGACATCATGACGTTGACTGCAAAACTTGTTGACTAGTTCAGAACAATGTACTGCATTTTCCAAACAGAGTGGGGCTCGTGTTTTTGCTACACGAAGAAGGTAAACTGTTGCAGGGCATGTTAATGAGTACGGTGAGGTATTCCACCCACATAGAGAACATTCAAAAACAGTGTTTACAGGATAAATGCATACACTTTGGTCTACTAAAATGAAGGAATAATAATTGCACGTTTACTAGACAAGAACACACAACTCCTTCCTTCCTTTCTAGTGTTAATTTTTCTCGATGTGTTAGACTCAGGTTGAGACAATCTAAATAGTCTGAGTACAAGTAATCCGCAGAAGATCATCTAGCACTAAATTTATTACTGACTTGGTTAAAAAAATACACTTCTCCCCAATGTGCTTCCTTTATGTATTTGTGTATTGAGTGCAGCCAAAGTATAATTGAGTTTAGTAGATGACTGACTTTTACTCATTGAATGACTTTAGGCAAGTCACAGTTTCTATTTGAATCCCTTTTTATTTTTTACCTATAAATGGGAAAAATAATATCTTAAGATCATTGTGAAGGTTAAACCAATAATATAAGGAAGCTTATGAAAAGACGTTGCATCTGTGTCCTCAGTAAATTTCATCTCTGAAAAGTGTAAGGTTTGGAATTGAATTTTAAAATAGCACATAAAAATTCTCGAAAAAAATCAACTCACACACTGGACTAATGAAAACTGAAGATAATTGGCATTATTCATAAATTTTAGAAATCTGGAAGATTCAAGTATATCTGAAATATTACTTGTAACTTCTATGTACATACATGGCATTTGTACCTGCAAATGAGTTCATGGCATTTGCAAAATAATTTAACGTATTTCGCATGCTTATTACAGGAACTGGTGCATAGTTACATTGATTGTAACTGTAAAAGGTATTTCTACAAACTTTGATATTTTCCCACAAAATCTTAGGATTATAGGAAATCCATAAATAGATAAATATGTATGGTTTTTTAGATCATGAAGTATTAAAAGTTGGAATCATATTTTATGTAAATCTGATTGCTGTCATGGCCTCTCATGAGACAAGACCACTAGGGATAGTTAAAAATAACAATAGGGGCCCAGCTCGATAGCATAATGGTAAAGGTCCTTGCCTTGAATGCACCGGGATCCCATATGGGCGCCAGTTCTAATCCTGGCAGTTCCACTTCCCATCCAGCTCCCTGCTTGTGACCTGGGAAAGCAGTCGAAGACGGCCCAAAGCCTTGGGACCCTGCACCCTGTGGGAGACCTGGAAGAGGCTTCTGCTCCTGACTTTGGGTTGGCTCATCTGTGGCCATTGCTACCATTTGGGGAGTGAATCATCACATGGATATCTTCCTCTCTGTCTCTCCTCCTCTCTGTACATCTGCCTTTCCAATAAAATAAGTCTTAAAAAAATAGCAATACAGCAAAAACTAGTAAGCATGTGGTACTAAATAATATACAAACTCCTCATGGCCTGCCTGCAGTGCTAAGGCATTTGAGGATGACGTATGCAGCTGCCTTACTTACCCATTCAGAAGGAATACCTGTTGTGGAACTATTGGATGGACGAGGTCCACATGGTTTGCCAGGTGAAAAGAGACTACAATGTGTAAGATCCACATTTGTCTCAGCATCTTTGTTCTTTATAAGGTAGTGAAACATATCTTCCATACTGGCTTGTACGTTCATATAAATACTGTACTTGGTGTATTGGTTGCTGGGTATCAGAGAGACCATATGATATTTGTTCTTTGGGGACCAGCTTATTTCACTAAGCATAGAGAATGCCAGCTAACACCATTTTGTTGCAAATGGTGACACTTCATTCTTTTTATGGCTGAGTAGTATTCCATGGATCTCGTGATGGGCATTTGGGTTGTTTCCATGTCTTCACCATTTTGCATTGTGTTGCTATAACCATAGGGTTTCAGGTAACTCATTCAAATGCAGATTCATTGCATTTGGATCTGTTCCCAGGAGAGGGAGACCTGGATCTATTTTTAACTGTGGGGGGAAAATCTCCATACTGACTTTCATTGTGGTTCTCCTAGTTTATGTTCCCACCAACGGGCTTTTTTTTTTAGTTGAAAACTCTGTTGTTTGTTAAATTTTGCTGCACAGCTGCTGCGTCACTGTATAAAATACCACCAGCAAATGCAGGATATTACAAAATGATGGTGGTGGTGTCCTTTATCTGGCATTGTACAAGTAAGAAAAACTGTTCTCTATTTCCAGTTGGTTCCAATGAAATGTCATTGCATTTCAACCCCAAGGAGCAAGTGATATTATGCAAGGCTTCAGATAACAATGCCATCTTGAATTATTTATATAGTTAGTTTTTACTAATTTCATGCGTTCTGAACACTAGTTCCTAGAGCCCAGCGTAACAATCATGAGGTGTGAAAAACCTGTGGTCATTACAAAGTTAGGGGACATTTTCTTCCAGGAGCGGAGTCAAAAGGAGCATCTCTTGCCATCACTATTGCTGAAGGTTGCCACTTTGAGTCCTCTGTCCACCACTAACTTAAAGGAGCAGTGCTGGATTCAGTTATTCCAAGACTAGTCCACGTGAGACTTTCTGAATAGATTTGGTGTATTTCTCATAGACTTCTTCACTCATTAGCTCATCTAGTTCTGAAGGGGTACTCAGTGCCATCCTGATCAGCCAGCCATCTTCATAACAAGCTTTGTTAATGAGTCCTGGGTTTTCTGCAAGGGCTTCATCGATTTCCGGCACTTCTCCTGACAGAGGAGAGGAAAGTTCACTAGCAGCCTTCACACTTTCCAAAGCACCAAGTTCATCCGATTCCCACAGCTGCGATGCCATTTTCTGTCATGATCCTTTCATGTTTCTCTGAATTTAGGCACCGAGAGCAGAGACTGTCGGGCGCACAGTGTCCAGTCGCCAGGGCAGAGGCGCACAGGGAGCGCCAAGCGTCAAGGCAGTGAGTAGGTTGCAGGTCTTGACCCACAAGCGCAGCACCACTAGCAGCGCCAGTTTCGCAGTGGTGCTAGGGTGGGGGGTTGCGGCACCGCACTGGGGGCCACAGGGGCCAGTGGGAAGGACCAGGAGGGGATGGGCGGATCAGGAGGCGTGGATCTGAGCTAGCCGGCCGCTGCCCAACAGGGCTTTTGTATACTTTTCTCACACATCCTTGCCAACAATCTTTATTTGCTGATTGCTGCATGAGGCCAGTCTCACCAGAGTCAGTTTTAGTTCATCACTGGTTTTAGTTGCGACAATCTGATGGAGAACATGAGTATTTTCTCATCCGTCTGTTGTATTTCTTCTTTTGAAAAACATACATTCAGTGTTTTTCAACCACAACTCCGCTGGATTGTGGAGGCCTTTGTACATTCTGGATATTAGTCCCCTGCTGTAGAGTGTGTATTTCCCCCCATTCTGTTGGTTGGCACCCTGCTTTGTTTCCTTTGCATTACAGAAGCTTCTTAACTTGATGTAAAGCACGCAATTAGTTTTACAGTCAAGTTATTCAGTTGCTATTTAATGAGAAGTTCTCTATTGGGAGGTCATATTTCACATCATTCATAGTTAACAGCCAGGTTTGCTGACACGTGGTTTCTACACAAATGTCTTAGGTAAAATAAGACCCATGTGGAAATGTCTGCTTTCAGTTTATAATGCTTCTAACAGTAGCATCAGTTTTACATCACTTATTTGTCTCATTGTGTTAAAGTAGAAATAGGATTTTGTGAAATGGAAATCAAGCTGTTTTATTCAGCTGCTTCAGATAATTTTAAACATGCAGACAAACCAACATCCTCAATCCATTTCCATGAACTTTTTAAAATCCTTTCATAGTAATTCCAGTTACTGTGCGTTCCTGATTGGTAATAACAGTATTCGTTTTAGTTTATTTTCCCCACTAGTATATTTGTTAATCCTTAGCTCGAAACTTTATGGTTTAAATAAAAGCTTTTTCTAAAAGAGAAGATGAAACTTTATGTAGTTTGATATCTGGTAAAATATACTTTTACTCGTTATTTTACTTATATGCATTTGCATAGCAGCTTTAAAATGATGATAGCAGTTTAAATTTTGTCAGGATTTTAATGAATATTATCTAGTGTATGAATTTCTCATCCATTAAGTAGTACATTTTAAAGTACTATGCATTTCCCATATATTGAAAGTTTATAAAATGTTATGTTAAATTTGCTATTAAGGAAAACTTCCAATAAATTGTTAAATGAGTTTTGCTAGTTTTATTCCCAGTTGCTCTAAAATTTTGATTTCTATGGCAATAGCCTTAGGAATTTTATTCACTTAATGTTTTTTTTTCCTGCGTTACAAGAAAGTGATTGATGTTTAAATAACAAACTTTACATACATAGTACTGAAATAACTTAGTGCTTATAGCAGTTTATTCATTGGTTATTTGGGGTTTCATGTCACTATATCACACAGTGAACAATTTATCTTTCATTATAGTCCTTTAATCCATTCCTTTATTTAAGCTTTTTTTCTTTCTGTATATCAGTGTGTGTGTGTGTGTGTGACAGACAGAGAGAGAGACACACACACACCTATGTGTTGATTCATGGCCAGAGGCAGGAATCGCACTCATCACCATTCAACTCCTAGAGCAAATTTCTGCCAAAGCCCGACTTAACCTAGCTTGCTTTCCCTTGTGCGGAGCAAGAATATGAGACTGTGAGGTGGCTCTGCATGAAGGGTCTTTCTTCAAAGGTAAAACATCCATTAGAAGAGGGCATTTTAAACTGTTCATGGAAAGTTTTTATTTTGAAAAATGTTTACATGGGTTTCAAGTATATTTTGTACAAAAATGAAGTTATTCTGTGTTCCATGAAGTTTTTGAAGAACTTCATAAAGTACTGAAGGAGCCATAGCCCTCTCATTTTTCCACCTTCTTAGCCCTGTAAGTGATTTGTATTCCTATCAGATGCATTCATGAGCTACAGCAGAACTATTTTCCTATAAGCGAGAAGCCTAACAAGGTACCTGCTGGGGAAGACATCACGTGAGAACTATTTTGTAGACTCAGTGCACTCATCACAAAGTGTGTTTTTCGGGGGGAGGCTTTTTGGTGCAGCCCATAGGGGAGTGCTAGTTGGAGTCACTTGCTCTGGTTCCAGTTTAGATTCCTGCTGTGGCATCGTGTAAGACAGCAGATCATGGCCCAAGCAGTAGGCGCCCTGCCACACATGCGAGCCAACCGTATTGGATTCCTGAGTCCTGGCCTTCCCCTCTCCCCACATCAGCTGTAGTAGATATTTGGCAATGAAGCAGATGAATTATTTATTGCTTTGTCACATCCTTTCCCAGTGCATAAACACAATCTTCTAAAATATATTCTCAACGCATTCTTTCTTAAAAATTGTATTTTCATCTATTTGAAAAGACATCTGCTGGGTCAATTTCCAAATGCCTTTGATAGCCAGGGCTTGGTCAGCCCAAAGTTGGCAGCTTGGCAGTCCATACAGGGTTGAGCCACCACCCGTGGATGCCTTCCAGGGTGGGTGTTGGTACGAAGCTGGGTCAAAAACTAATTCCAACCTTAACACTCACACATAGAATGTGGGTATTGCAGGTGCTGGCTTACTATCTGTGCCACATTGGCCATCTCTAAATGTAAGTTTCTATTTTTAACACTCTTAAAAATCTTATTAAATCTAATATTAATTTACATCTGTGCTAATCCAAATTACTTTGCAACTATTTCTTTTATCTTAGCTAAACAGCTATGAAATAAGATGAGAAAAATCAAAAGAATATTATTAGTGCTGTGAAAGCTATGATGTGACATTCAAAAATGAAACAAGAAAGGACTAGGAATACAGAAAGAACTGGTGAAATATACTGTGTGACATTTAAGTATATTTTAGAGATAAAAATGTGGAAAAGTAATAATAATATAGTTATTACAATCTCTAATAACTCACAAACTCAATCAGATCCACTTCACATTTTTCCTGTGAAATTTCCTTGAAGTATAATTGATGTTTAAGAAGCATTTTGATTTTCCACTAGTAATTAAACACATAACTCATCTTGCCAAAATGTTTGTATTTGGCTATCAGAGGGGTTTATTTATATCCATCCATTGAATAGTATGGGCTGCAGACAGAGACTCAAACTGTCCTTGATGTGGAAACAGGTTACATGCAATCTAAAGTTGGGTAATTTTTGGAACCGCATTGGAAATTATATATATTATAAAAGCTCAACAGCTTCTGCCTTCAGGTGCCAGCACACCGTATGGACACTGGTTCTGGTCTCTGCTGTTCCACTTCCTATCCGGCTCCCTGCTTACAGCCTGGGAAAGCAGCAGAGGAAGGCTCAAGTGCTCTAGCCTTTGGAACACATGCATTGCTTACCTGAGAGCTTGCGTCGGTCGGTCTGGTTCTTACTCCAGCCTCCTATTGACATATACCACTGCAGGCAGTGTTGATGGTGAAGTGGTTGTGTGTCTGCCACTCACATGGCTGATGGAGTTTAGGTCCTGAGGACCTGGGCTTTAGCCCCAGGCCTTCCTAGCATCTAGGGAGTGGTCCTTTACTGGGGTATTCTCTCTGTCCCTCTCTAAACCCCTTTCTCGCTTTCTCCTTCCCTCTTAAATAAACTCATACTAGTTTTTCAATGGGCACGCAAATCCTTGAGCATATCCTGTGTTGAACTTGAGTAGGCAGTGTTAAAACTAAGCTTCCTCACACATACCTGTTTTATAATGTTTTATCAATAGTTAACATACAAGTTGCTTACTAATGAGTGTTACTAATTACCTCTGAAATAAAAATTGAACTTTGAAAGTATAACATGTCAATGTTTATGATAGGAAACCAAAGTAGACAGACAGGAGAAGCATTACCAACTACTGTATATTCTGTGCACTTACAGTGGGGTGGGCACCCACAGTGGAGCTTCTGCATTCTTCTATTTGCTAGCAAGGGGAACCCACGCGGAAGGGAATCAGGGGGTTCCACAGCCCTTCAGTGTAGCCCCCCACCACACAGGTCCCACAGAACCCAGCACATCTATCTCCATGCGGCAGCAAAAGCATCTGTGTATTTCTGTCTTTTCTGTGTCTGAATTGCAGGTTATGATCATGATTAGTTTGTTAAAATGTGAAGAGGACAGAGTTGTTTTTTTAATCCAGTGATTAGCAGCTGCAAGAAGGCGGCAGCAAAAAATTAATGTGTCGCAGAGGCTTGTACTAAAGTAGTCAGAGGCTTGCATCCTTCCAGTCCTGGCCCCATCGTGTAATCCTGTATATAACTTGCATGAGAAGCAGTTCGCCTCTTGTGTCTCCTATGAGGATATTTCCCCTAGTTAAATTTAAACATCAAGTCCAGAATAAGCTTTGCAAACAGCAAGTTCTGAACAGAGTTTTGTTCCTTCAATCATTTTGCATCTTTATTTACGGTGATTGTGAGCTGTCGGTGCTACTCTAAGTGAACTGATACTTGCCAGGAAACAGAACCTGCCTGCGCTGAAGCTGTTCCAGCTCAAATTAAATCTTGTTTATACCTTTCCCCACCCATATTGATCATTTTCCAGGGACCCTTCCCGAAAACCAATCTTGGAATCTGGTACCTCGGGCTATTTGGAAGGACCATGTCCATAGCCCATTGCTGTTTCCTGATGAGCTGTTGGATACTGAAGCCCATCACTATCTTGCATGGCAAGCAGTCCCAGGCGCCCTAATGCCTCCTTCCTCACTGCCAAGGGAGGCCCTTGGGCGTGGCCCCTAAGGAATACAAGGGGCTCAGACTTCCTCCCTCCCAGCTACTTTCTTTTCTTTTTTTTTTTTTATTATTATTGTTGCTTACATTGTATTATGTAGTACAGCTCCATAGGCGCTGGGGATTCCCCCCACCCCTCCCACACCCCTCCCCCCATGGTGGATTCCTCCACCTTGTTGCATAACCATAGATCAAGTTCAGTTGAGATTCATTGCTTGCAAACACATGCCTAGCATAAAGTTCCGTGTCCTATTGTCCAGATAAGTTCAGTGGCCTCTTGGGGAGACCTTCTATGGTCTGAAGATAGGTCTAACAGAGTAAAGATCCGGTCAGTTAAAAGCCCCAACAAGGCCTCAGTATCATTATACAACATTATGGAATTAATTGACATAGTATTGGGTAAACAATATGTTAAAAATAATGCAAGTTCCATTCTTCGAGACATCTGGGTTGAGACAGTATCAATGACAGGTTCAAAAAATAACAAACAACCAAACAAAAATTACACGTTAAATCAAGGCAAACATGTGGTATCTAATCTTTTGGGATTCACTCATTTCCCTTAGCATTATAGTTTCCAGTTGTGCCCATTTAGCCACAAAGAACTGCATTTTGTTTTTTTTAATAGCTGAGTAGTATTCCATGGAGTAGATGAACCAAAGCTTTCTTATCCAATCTTCTGCTGATGGGCATTTTGGTTGCTTCCATGTTTTTGCAATTACTGATTGTGCTGCAATGAACATAGGGATGCATGTTGGTTTGTCGTAAAACAGGTGTTTTGGATATATTCCTAGGAGTGCTATTGCTGGGTCTGTTACTTGAAGGAGTTTTTATAGAGAGAGATCTGCTTTACCTAAGAACTGACTGCACCTTGTATTTCCCTTATTCTTAATAGCAATGCTCTTCCTTCTTTTGATTCATTCTCTAGCATACTGAAATCTGAAACATTCTAGGACATCCAAGAATATAATATAGTTCTTTCAGGTTTTAGGGAATTGAAGGATAAACATAATAATAATCCTCATGTAAGATGATGAAGAAAGGTTTAGGACATTATTATGTGATACTCACCAAACCTTAACTTGTTGCTTACTTAGCACATGTTGCTAACAACAATCAAACTTACAGTCTTAAAAACCTACACAAGGGGATGTTCTTTGTAGAAATAAGGATAAGGGAATGTAAGGATTCTTTAAAAAGACCTAAAATAGAGACAGAGGACTCGGATTCCAAATCAAGGGAAATGCGTGTGGAGCCCTTTTATTTTCATGTGTTCTATTTCCGTTTCATCACAAAACCCTACAGCAGCCCTTGCGGTTCTCGTTTGGCCTCTGCTCAGGTAACAGTGAGAATGGCAGGGTCTTTAATGGGGCCTGTTGTCTTTTTCCTTGTCATGATGTCATCTATAGCTGTTGACCTGACATTTTCAGTAATAAAATCTTGCTGTTCCTTCCAATTCGATGCGGCCCAAACTGGTCTTATCTGCGTCTTTTTCTCAGGTCATCTCTCCGGTGTCTCCTTCTCTGGCTCTGGTGAGCAGCCACCCGATGCTCCATCTACAAGTGCAGCTGTCACTGAAGTCTTCCTGTGAGCCCTACAGATAGCAGGATTCGCAAATGCCATGCGGTTGTTATTTTGCTTCCACTCACACCACTGCCAGCAAATACTATTGTTATTTCTAATGCAGGTGCTTATTTTTCATAACACAATCATCACCATTTCTTCATCATTCCCTCGTTTTCTTTTCTTTCCACTACTAATGGAGTCTGTTGTGGCCACTTAGCATTCCTTCCTGTAGCTTTGGTTGGATGTTAGTCAACAACTCTTTTTTTTTTTTTTTCTTGTAGCAATTGTTTCAGTTCCTTCTGCAAATCTCAAGGATCTGGGCTCATGTCACTTTGATCTCCACTTGGAGCAAGTTCACTGCCAAGGTCTTCCATCTTTGACTTCATTCCATCCCCCTGGAGCCTGTCAGAGCTGCTTTCTGATCAAAGTTCCACCATCCTGTGCAGTTGTGTCAGTCTTCATCCTTATTAGCCTCCCTGACACTCTAATTGTTAGTCATCATTTCTTCCTGGTGCTACTACTGCTTGTGTTTCTTTTAAAGATTTCTTTTTATTGTGAGATATACAGAGAGGAGGAGAGACAGAGAGGAAGATCTTCTGACTGCTGATGTACCTCCCAAGTGGCCGCAACCGCAAGAGCTGAGCTCATGCGAAACCAGGAACCAGGAGCTTCTTGCTGGTCTTCCATGTGAATACAGGATCCCAAGGTTTTGGGTGGTCTTCAGCTGGTTTTCCAGGCACAAGCAGGGAGCTGGATGGGAAGTGGAGCGGCTGGACACAAACCAGAACCCATATGAGTAAGGACTTTTAGCCACTAGGCTACCACGATGGCCCTGTTACTTGTATTTCTTATGACATCCATTTCAAATATGATAGCCGATGACATGCATATTATAGCTTTTGGTTGATCTTGTTGCTGTTGTTGCATATTAAACCAAGATTATATGTGCAACTGCAATTCAAAATATATACTACATGTACTTAACATTTCTCTGAACTGAGCTGGGTTCCGGTGGTTACTCTTCCTGTGGTATTGCATCTGCTGGTCTTCAAAAGCCATGCAGGAATGCCCCGGATGATCCTGAGATGGCCTCCATGGCTGTCTCGGAGTATGTGGCAGTACAGATGGGAATGGCACAGCCAGCGAGTTTCCTTTTCCACAGCAGGTTTTACTGGCGTGTCTTTGGACACATGGCACTTCTCTCAGCTGTCCAAAGAGGAAGTGAAAGAATAAATTCAGCATAGCAGATGCATTTTATATTCCTGCAGAGTTTATGTGCAAGTTTTTAGAGAATCTAATTCTGTGACTTAAGTTACTAAGGCTTTGTTAGGTAACTTAGACTCACCTGGATGCAATCAACCTGCATATGGCTGAGATTCTGAAGAAGGATGAAAAACATAATCCCAAGGAGTAAAACAGGGGCAGAAGCAAAACCATATACAGGACAATGGGAATAGTCATTCTGCCAGGTCATTAAAATGCCCATATCTGGGCCTGGCGTGATAGCCTAGGGCTTAAATCCTCACCTTGCATATCCCAGGATCTCATATGGGTACCATTTTGTGTCCAGCTGCTCCACTTCCCTTCCAGTTCCCTCAAAGCCTTGGGACCCCTCAGCTGCATGGAAGACCCAGAAGAAGCTCCTGGATCCTGGCTTCAGATAATCTCAGCAGTGGCTGTTGGGGCCACTTGGGGAGAACCAGTGCACGGAAGTTCTTTCTCTCTGTATCTCCTGATACCTAGTGGGGAGACCTGGGTTGCACCCCAGCTCTTGGCTTCAGCCTCCACACAGCCCTCACCATTGCAAGCATTTGGTGAGTGAACCAGGGAGGGAGATCACTACTTTTGTGTGTCTGTCCATTACCTTTGTTACTCTTTTTCTGTGACTGAAAGATACAAATTTTAAAAATATGAAATAGTAAGGGTCAAGTCAAAGCTGTACTCTACAGAGTTCCATAGTACTACGGTAGAGAAATGAAATAATTTACTCCTACAAATCAAAGTTTTTCCTGAAGAGTAAGGTTTGACCTAAATGAAGAACAGTTTTAACCCAAACAGAACAGTGAGCATGTCTTTGTCTCCATCCCATTGCCAAACACCAGCATCCCAAAGGGTTGGAGTGCTAAGGCCAAAAGTCAAGTGATCCACCTCCTTTTGAGCCACCGTGAGGCCCCAGCCTCCCTCTCGTCTGTCTCTCAATGCTGTTGTGGGTTAAAACTGATGTTGCTAAAGGTCAAGAGTGACATGACGGTTGTGTGTGCTCCATAGGCTCATTTGCTGGGCTAGGTAAACAATGAGAAACGGCAAGAGAGCCAACTCTGTGTTTACATTTCATGTTCATCCCATTTCATGTATCTTTTGTTATGTCACTACAAAGGGTAGTAATGCATCGCTTTCTGCTGCTTGACTTGACACACACGTAATTTGTGTCACCAAGTTCTTAAGTCATTCCGTGAAGGAGACTTAAGACAGTGTTTTATTAAAGTATTATGCTAAGTACACTAATATTGAACAAAACTTCCTGATTCTAACATCTTCTATTTCTGATGCTTCCTGCAGTAACATGGTGTCTTTTTTTTAAATAATAAATTCATTTTATTTTTGATGGTGTTTACGTAGTTGAGAGAGGGATGCATGCCCATGTGGACCATCAGTTAGGGTGGGGAGGACCAAGGGATGGGAGGAAGTGGATGAAGAAACTGCCTCCAATCTCCTTTTTTATTTCTGGTATCTGGGGAAAATGGAGAAAGGAGGAGAGAGGGCTGCTGCCAGCAACCCAAACACGTCAGTACCCAGGAAAGGGGGAAGGCCACCCAAGTCATCCCAGGGTCCCAGATGTGGAACATGTTCTGAGGATACTGCCTAGGTGGTTTTGATGATTTTGATGATTTTTGAGATGATTTCCAAGTTGAGGAAATTCCTCCAAGGTCCATTGGCTGACATGGTCCCCCTGTGTAGCTCGTCCCACCTGCAGCCGTGGTTCTCATGCTCACCAGTGGGACCTGCAGCCAGTAAGAGAGGTACCCACAGTTTCCCTAATTAGGCCTACTCCCAGCCCAAGACCTTACACTTTCCTGGTGGTTCTGCAGTCTAGTTTGTCGGGACTTGCCCTCAGTTCTAGCACTTGCAGATGATGCTGTGGCAAAGGCCAACCAGCCTACACTTCCTCTGGCTTATGTATACACTGGTAGATAATGTCACTTAACCCAGCCTGACTCTTCCCCCAACCAGCTAACATGTAGA
Organism: Ochotona curzoniae; assembly: GCF_017591425.1. Lineage (NCBI taxonomy): Eukaryota > Metazoa > Chordata > Mammalia > Lagomorpha > Ochotonidae > Ochotona > Ochotona curzoniae. Next base: position 28,460,973 of record NW_024464918.1, read on the forward strand.
CCAACAGGTGTTGTAGCCCTGCCCAGCCTGGTCTGCCCCCAGTCCCAGCTCTCACGCTCACCAGAAGGAGCAGTGGCCAGCAGGAGAGTCCCCACAGCTCCCCTGCTGGGCTCGCCACCCCCTCCCAAGTCTTACATTTGCTGGTGGGAGCTGTGACCCAGACTGGTGTGGCTTGCCTTACCTCAGCATCCACCAGTGAGTACTGCAGCGTGGTTCAGCCCAGCCTTCCCCCAAGTCCAGCTCATGTTGGCAGGTGCTACAGCCTAGCCCAGTACAGCAAAACTCTAGTCCTGGCCTGCCCACAGAACTGACCCACATGTATGCCACCTGGCACTGGGATCTGACTTGATCTTTCTCTCATTCTCTGTAAATCTGACTTTCCAATAAAATTAAATAAATCTGAACAAAAAAAAAATAGAATAAGCTAGGCAACTATACTGACACACTGGTATGGTTAACATAAATTTGACATTAACCAGGTCCAGGAAACCCACCAGCTATTGGCTGCTTTTCTCCCAGCAGTGTAACATTGCAACACATTCCTGTGCACAGCTGGGGAGTGTGGTATCTTTTTCAAATATGTAAAAAAAAATACTATTGAAAAGTATGGATCTAGGCATTCTAACCTAATTTTCTTGCGTTTCAACTGGAACTGACAGCACAAAACCCAATATTCATGGTGATTTTTTTTTTATTTTGTGAAAACTTATATAGGAAAACATGAGAACTTCAGATGAATCCAATTTAACCAACCTTTTAAGGAAGCACAATTTTTAATAATCAGTTTATGAACATATTTCTTTGCTGACAAATTGTTGGCCTTGGTTTTATTACTGCATATAAATTCCAGCATATATTAAGATCTTCTTCAACCTGCACTCATGATTACTTTCCTATGTAAAAGATGATTTTTATTTCACGAAAGAGCCAATTTGTTTTTTTTGGCCCAGGGTAACAGAACTTGCTAATGCTTCACTGTCAGAGAATTTAGATACAGTTTTGGAAAATGATGCCAGCATTCGCAATGTTGCATGATAAACAGAAATATGCCTTTTTAGCATAAACATACCAACAGCTGACAGTGTGGGCTCTCAGACCTCTGGCGTGTATCGGAGCAGGTTCTGTGGGCATATACTTGTCTGTTGGTCCCTGAAGGCTCCAAGTAATGCTGTGCTCTGTGAAACTCTGACTTATTTTGGGGGGGAAGGAGTAAAAGTATGTTTCCTCCCATTTCTGAAACTTGAGCAGCAGCTTGAGACCAGCTTTCCTTTTTCCCCAAGTCATCATCCCTGCATTGAGTGACCTGGTAAATGTATTTCTTCATCAGGACTCCGGAGTGGAGATTGTCAAACCATTTCTTTTAAAAGGTCAGGCTGTAAATTATTTAAGCTTTGTTGACTAGTAGTTCTCTCACACCGGTATCTGAGCTCTTGTAAAAAAAAAAGCAAAAAAAAAAAAAAAGCAGCTGTTGGTGAGATGGAACTTCACAGGCACGCCTGTGGTCCAGTGAAAAATCCCCGGCCCCAGTGTTGCACAGCACATCAACCCCATGCTTGTATTGCCAGTATCCCTTATGGGAGGGCCCCTTCCGGTCCAGGCTGCTCTGCTTCCGATCTAGCTTGTTGCTGATGCATCTTGGAAGGGAACAGAGGATGGCTGCAGTACACGAGCCCCTGATAGGTATCTGGGAGACTAGGCTGATGTTTCTGGAATTTAACTTTGTCCTGGCCCACACCTGGCTCTGAGAGCCATTTGTGTAGCACAGTAGCAGATGGAAGCCACTGTATCTGCTCCTCTCTCTGCTACTGTGCCTTTGACATAAAGAAACATTTAAACAGTGGAGGTCTGGGAGAATAAATCAGTAGTGTTGGGCATTTTTATAAAAGCTGATGCATAGTTCACACCTGTGCAAGGCATCTCATGAATATGATTTAATTTAATTTTTACAGTGGCTCTTTAAAAGAACTATTAAAGTTTCCATTAAGTGGGGGCGGTGGGGGCAAAGAGGGCCTTAATAAAGACAAAGGTTTGATTCCTATGAGCCTAACTGGGGAGTGGCAAATGGGTGCTATTTGAAGTCTGACAGCAACGGAGCCTACGCAGCCATCTGTCGGCCAAGAGGCTAGCATCACAATTGACAGCTGGAGGCAGTGGAGTAGGGATTCTATGAGGAAAGGAACTTGGCAATGGTTCTAAGCTAGAAGGCATCCAGGTCTGTCATTAACTAGGCTGTTACAGAAATACTTTAGAGAATCCATGAGTTCATGTCACCAACCGTATGTCTATTTGCTTGGGCCTGTAGAGTTTCCTGAACCATCAGACTCATGTTGAAATTAGCAAAGTTTTCAGCAAACCAGGAGGTGAGTCTTTGGGGTCCACTTGAAACTATTCACACCTGCTCATAAAGGTTGACTGTTAAATTCTAGGAAAAAAGCACTTGTTAAAGAATTGTGATAAAATGATATAATTGAAATTGAATAACTTATATTAAAATATTAGTGCATATGCAAAACTCACAGCTATTGAATATGAGGCTATTATCATCCTGAGGTTATCGGTGCCCATTGTGCTTGGTCTGCATGGCAGAAGTGCGGTATCATGGTGGATCACTGCATGCATTTTGCCAGGTCACAAATAGCAAACAGCAAAAGAGGAGTCCCCGAGACACTGGCAAACTAAAAATCCTCTGCACGGTGGGAGGAAATACTCCTAATGCTAGGTGCAGTGGTTGCTGTGTCTGAGTGGTGGCTTTTGTGACGCCCATGGGGCTGGGATGACAGTAACATTTATACTAACACGTTATCCAGTTAGCTTAGGTCAGGGTCTTCACTGCTCTCATTAAGAAGGCTAAGGACATAGGAGGATAGAAGCTGCTTGGGCGTGGTCTGCCTTAGAAGTAACCTGATTGGAAAATAAATGTCTTTGAACAGTTGCTGTGCACTAAAACAAACACACAACCCCCCCAAAACAAAACAAAACAATAACAACAAAAAACCCATAAAAAACCACTCATTGATTGACATATTTTCCCCAAACAAAATTATGGCTTTATTCACATTAAAACATCAATGCATGACTTTTCACTAAGATTATAAATGTTTCTGTGTGAATGTTTGCATACAACTGGTGTTCCAGTTAAAGGCACTGCGTCAGGCTGTGCACATGCGCTTGGCATGAGCTCTCGGGTTCCATGGAACCCTGCTGGAGAAGCTTGACACAGCCACTCACAAAATACTCTCTACATGATAAAAGAAGGTAACAGAATCTTTCTGTAAGGTCTTACCTTTTGCAGAAAAACAGCTAATTCCTCTGTAGGTAACTGAGGTTGAGCTTGAGATTGCGCCCGCACTCCAGCTCAGATTCAGATGTTCCCAGGGTTTGTGTAGGGAGTCGCTGTCTCCCGATCTCTGCCTTTAAAATAAAATGAGAATTAGAAGGAAAAAAATTAAGAAAAATTCTGAATAATGAGAATTCTATTTGTATTTGAGGATCATGCTACAAATTTCTGCTTTATTTTATTCTTTAGTTTCCAGGGCAAGCTGGGTAGTAAAACCTGGTCATATTTTTGCATTTCTTGGATGTTGTATGTTATCTGTGTACCCATATTGCTTAAATTTTAAATGAAATCCTAAAGAAGTTTGTGATCTTACATTATTCTGATGATCTGTAACTGACATTCTTGATGAGGTGGTATTGTTGCAGTTCTCGAAGTCTTGTTTCTTCGGCAGTCAGGCTCTTCTTGGCTTGTGTTTGTAAGCAAGTGGGGCCAGGCGTGTCATGACAATGATCTCTTGGTAAACAGCCTTCGTGTTCCTGGGCTGGCTGGTGTCAGTAATGGGGGACAGGCATTCCTGGTATTCCGTGGTATTCGGCATAATTCCTTCGAAGATGAATTTCTGATGGATTATTGTCTTTTTTTAAAGCAGAAGAATTTGAAGTTGTATCATATCACAGGATATTTTGAGACAATATCACTCAGCTTTCCAATGTTTCCACACAATTATAAACCATAAGATGGCATAAGAATGCATTGCATTTTCAATTTTTTTTTGAATGGACCATGTATACAGAATGTTTCTCCCATATAAGATAAATAGTCCATACTCTTTCCAATATATGCCTCACAAAATACAGAGAACAATCACACGTACATATTAGCCTGGAATAATTTCAACAATAAGGGATTATTGACAAGAAATAGAAATTAAACATTTTTAAGCTACAGTTTAAAAATGAATGGGGAGGGAGCGGGAGGGTGGGAGAATCCCTGTATTTACTAAGTTGCAACATGGGAAATGCTTAACAATAAGATTTTCTTTCTTTCCAAGTCCTAATATAAATGAAAACCAGACGGAAGATATAATTTCTGAAGTCACAATTCAGTAACTATTTCTAAAATGTTTGTTGAAATACAAAAAGAAATAAACAGAACCTATGGTTACTTTTTTGCTAATTAGATTTGTATTTTAGAGTAGATTCAGATTGACTGAAAATGGGTCAGACGAGTCGGAGTTAGGTATGCGCGCTGGTTAGTTCTTCAGAAGGCCACAGCATCAGTGATTGGACCAGGCAGAATTCTCACTTGGGACTTCTGCCTGGGGGTAGGGGATGGGCAGAGGCTGGAGTCTGTCCACCATCATCTGCCTGTCCGGGATGCTTGTGGTACCTTGATGGGTGGTAGCTTCACTCACTAGCCACCCCCAGCTTAAACTCTGTCTACCTCTCCACTCTGTTCTCAGGTCTTTACTGTTCTTGTCTATTACTAGCCATATCATTTTTAAAGCCTCTGGGACCCCTTCCACCTTCTATTGGCATACCCTTGTCTTCTCCTTCCATCTATCATTTTTTTCTCTTACCTTCTTCCGGTCTTCTTTCTGCTCTCACCAAGGACAGGAAGACTGAGCCTTCCCACTATTTCCTTCTTTATCAATATTTTCATCAGTCAGCACACCTCTCCACACCTTTATACAAATAATCACAACCTATCATGAGAACAGATTTGAGTCTTTCTAAGATTTCAGAATTAGAAGATTCTAAAAACCAGATTCATTTATTTTCATTGGAAAGGTGCAGTTACAGAGAGAGGAGGAGGGAAAGAAATGGAGAGCTTCCATACGCTGGTTTACTCCCTCAGTGATGACAGTGGCTGGAGATGAGCTACTGCAAAGCCAGGAGCCAGCAGTTGCATCTGGTCACCCAAATGGGTATGTGGGCCCAAGGACTTGGGCCTTCCTCTGCTGCTTTCTGGGCGGGCCATTATCAGGGAGCTGCATTGGAAGAGGAGCAGCTGGGATACACTGGGTGCCAACAGGGGGTGCCAGCAGTGCAGGTGGATGCTTAGCCTACCACACTAGTCGGAACTTCTCAATCCACATAAAATTGCAGAACCACATTATTCTTTTTTTTTTTTTTTAAGAATTGACATTTTATTGTGAAACTACTTTCACTACCCATGGAATAAAAAACCTAAGTTTTGTGTAAGTTGGAAGTAAGGACGGTTGCTTAGTCTCAGGGTTTATTACGATTTAGATTCCATATTCCTAAAGTGTCAGTGAAGTCGGCTTTCATCTTGAAGTTGTTCACTCTTTCTTACTCATTTTCTGAAAACGTTGTGTTACCTGTTTTAATTCCTTCTTGGCCATCCTCCATCTCAGTTCTGTATCTCCATTGATGACTGGGGAATCACCAGAATTTCACAATCCCTCCCCAGATTTACTGATATTTCATCTATGCCAGTTCAGCCACTTGCCAGCAGAGGCAAACTCTGATCTTGATAATTGCTTGATGGAATTCCACTTACAACATCACACAATCTCAACAATCACAACAACCTAGTCTCCATTACTACCATGGTTTTATCCTTGCTGTGTTGTCTTTTTCTGGTTTACTAAGAACATCCTCTAATTCTCCAGACTCCTTCTGGTATGTCCTTTAATCACTGGACTGACAACAGATGGGTCTACTCATTTGTCTACAGCTTGGCTGCATTTCTGCTGTCCTCAGAAACCATTTTGATTCTCCGTCCTCTGGCTTTGACTCTGTAGCTGGTATTCCTGTCTTCCTGTTACTCTGTATTTTGGAGACACGGTTCAGTCAACTCTGTTCTTCTCTCCTGGCTCGTCTTTCTCTGTCAGAACATGGAATTTCCAAATATTTTTGACACAACCATCAATTATTGAAACACCAGTGTCAGAGAAGAAAAACACCTCAGGTTTGGTGGATTGCACACCTGGAGTTAAGTAATCCAGGTAGGGTTTAGTTGCCTTCTAACCTAAAGTTGTGTATCTCCCATCCTGCATATGTACCTGTTGTATAAACATGTTCACTAATGACAGTTATCCAGTTGGCTTCATCTAAAACATGCAACAATCAAATATTTCCTGAGAAGCTCCCTAAGGGCCTGCCTGCTGTTGATTTTGCTCTCTGCTGTGCTAACAGATGTACACTGAAGGAAGTGTTTTCTTTTACAAATGGCATCAGTGGAAAGAATGGTGAGAAAGATTTAGATTGGAATGAAGATCAGTCCACTTCTCCCTTGCCATTTCTGCAAGTAAACATTAATACATTTACTCTTCAGTATCCACCAACTCTTTGTAATAAGGAAATACAGAGATTCATGGAATGTATGACATTGAAGGCCTTCTCATTGAACATGTAGGAAAATACTTACTGGAAGAGCAGTATTGGGTCTCCTGTGTTTAGTGATATTTCATAGTGATAAAAGAAGCTACTATAATTTCTATGTCAGGGATTTTACTTGTATGGGATTCAAAGAATAAATTTCACACATTTCCATCTTTGTAAATTTTTGTTAGCCTTTGACCTAGTGGAAATATTTCTAAAGGATTCCACTTTCAAGTTGAATTCCATAGCATTTTGTTAGTAATCCATGGGGGAAAAAAGGAGGTTTTATGTTTGTTTGCTTCAAAAGTAAGGTTTACCTCCCTCTGGGGAACTAGTACTTAGATGTGATTTTGAATTTGTAGATCATGGCACAAATCCTGTTGTTAGCAAACAAGCAGAGGAGGGAGTTCAATGGCATACCATCTCCTATGAAGGGAAAATTATATAATCTTTAGGCTTGGCTATAAATTCAGCAATGTGTCATGGTATTAGGACTGCTTTGAAAGGTGAATTTATTTTGCCTTTATAAATGGAAAAAGCAATGTAATAAGAGAAATGATGGATGTTGGTGCACTGAGCTGAGTTTTAGAGTTTGCCCTTTGGGACAGAAGTGAATCTGAACGACCAAGGTTTAAATGGTAGTGGCAGTACACGTAGAGGCAGCTAGGGTTATGGGATGGTCTGAAAAGGGGGAAGAAAAACAATACTGGCACGTGGCTCTCTCAGGTCAAGATTCGAGTCTGATCAATGAGCAAAAGGAGAAACAAAATGTGTGAGAATGTAGCTAGCTATTACATAAAATCTTAAAGAAAGAAACCATGGGTTTGGGGGAGATGACCACATTGATGTGAGTGTTTTCTTATATATAGGAGTAATAGGTTTGTTGTGATGATTTAAGGAAGTCAGACACACACACAGGTTGAGGGCAGGAGCCTCTGCCAAGTCTCAAGCATGGGTAGCATGCACAATCTTCCATGACTATTCTGAGTTGCTTGGGCAGGGGCTTGGCTAGGAATGGAGCACCCAGGGCTCAGACCAGTTGCCCACTGTGCCACAATGCCCACCCCAAGGACTGAATATTTTGAAGTAGTTCACCTGTGTTATAGATAATTCTATTTTACATTTTTAGATTTTTCACTGTTCTTCATAAACTAGTACTAAATATAAATGTTTTTGAAAGTTGCTAGGGAGTCATTTTTTTTTTCATTTGAATCCAAACACCCTTTTCTGCTTTGCTTAGAGTGGAGCCTCCTGGGATCACAGAAGCATGAGACATTTTTAAGAGGCGCAGATCAGGCTTCCTTTCTCCGAAGCCGACAGAGCACTCTGTAACCACGTGGAAAATAGATGGGGAAATTGTCAAGTAACAGAATGAAATGTTAGAGAATCATTGACTCAGTCAGTATGAGATGATCTGTACTGCTTCCATGGAAATGAGAAGAAAATCTAATATACGAAGTCGTAGAAAGGAATGGGATAGTTTCATGGAAATTGTATTAACCAAAGTTAGGGAATTTTATTTTTATCGAGCTCTTGTGAATTTCCTTTTTAGTTTGTGTTAATTATGTATTGGTTTTACTAATATTCCAGATTTTTTTTTGGAAGAAAATAGTGGAAAATATCAATTCAGAAATCTTTGCATAATACTTCATAAAATCATAACATGTATTTAGCGATTTCATGAATGTTTCATTTTGATTCCTGATGAAGAAAGATGTTTCTTTCAAATAAAACAAAATTGGGGACTGGAGGGAATATCAGTTGTTTCTCGTCATGGAAGGTCAGGACACAAGTAAGAGGATGGTCGCACATCAAATAGTGACAGATCTTGGCCATGCTCATCGAGCATCGTCTGGCTTTACAGCACCAGAGTACACTTGTCGGTACGTTTTCTAAAGGAAATTGGACCATTATAACGTGTATGTAAATGTACAAAGTATGCTTGAAACAAGATGATGGTTATCCCCCACTGATAGTGGTACTCTCCCCCCAATTTCTCACTAACCTTGGAATCCTGTCCTTCCCTTTCTCTGTAATTTTGATGGACTCAAGTTATCAGAAACAGAATGGTTTATAGCTTGATGGTTATAAGTTCACTTACTTATTCATTCATTCCTCTGTAAATCTCCCCATTATCACCCTATGTTCTCATTCAGATTTAAAAATCTTTATTTGATAGAATATTTCCATGGGACAGGTCAAAAGTCTTTCAGGCTATTTCTCACTGCAAATCATCTTGGATACTGTTTCAGAAGACACAGTGTGGCTTTTAATGAGTTTCTTTCCAAGTCATTTCAGAATAGAATCTTAAAAACTGCATTAGGTTAAATCTTGCGAGAGGCTGAAGTAAGGTTGTAGAGCTTTTGGCTTTTATATGCTGGCTCAGGTAACATAATTAAACATGCCTGCTGCTGGTGCACTGGGAATGAAGACAGGCGTAAACACTGAACAATTTGTTGATCCTTCAGATATACTCTTTGCTGATGGATGAGGCAGACATAGGTGAAGCATGGGAGCGGCTCTTTGGAACTAGAATTCGAGGAGCAATTATGAGAGCATGGCTTGGAATCCCTGGTGACTGCATTTAACCTCCAGAAGTTGGGGAGCTGTGACTGTCACAGAGTGGCGGTAGTTAGAGGCTTTGCTCACAAGGTAACAAGGTGACAGTTGGTAGAATGAGGACTCAGCACCGTGAGCTCCCTTGATTCAGGTTCGCTTACTGCATTGCTGCCGCCATACAAGGGGCTCTTCCATAGCTTCACAGAATACATGTGCTGTTTTAGAAAAAGTATGCTTGGATTTCCATGTTTCTGCACACACACACACACACACACACACACACACACACACACACACATCTTTTAATTCTACTATCCATAAACTTTTTTCAGTCACCTGGAACGTCGAATCCACCATCCCCAGACTCTGTTCTCTAGGACTTCCTATTTTCCCTTTGACCGCAGGTGACTCACTGAGTTCCTTTCATTCTGGAAAGGCCACTGACTTGCTATAAATGGAAAGCAAATGAGGCCTAACCTCTATTTGTCTTCCTTACAGAGTTTGAACTAGCACAATCGCCTGAACCCTGTTTGGTGAGCTATCACGAGACAGCACATTTCCTACACAAGTGTGAGAATGCGCCCAAGAGCACATGCCGTGCCTTCCTTTTCCCATCCTGAACCACTCAGAAGTTGGCCAGGATGGTAATGGGTTGGAATTCTATTCAAAGATGTCAGTAAAATGCCAGGTCACTAGCAAACTCCACAAGTCTGGGCAGTCCTCCTCTAGAACATCTAGCATGCACAATGTAGCAAATACTTTTATACTGAGTTTTGTCCACAGAAGGAAGAATGCCAGGGTTGGGAACACCACGCCTATCAGAATTATGAGTCACTGCCTTTAAATTGCCATGTAGATATGACTATTGGGTTCTGTATTAACAGCTGGAAGGTTCTCCTTGGCAGAATATTGGTGTTGTCCCCTAAGATTTAGCCAAGAAAATAAATGGTGATTATGACCTTGAATATGCCCAAAAAGCATTTTGGTATGTGATACAATGTATTCCAATGTTGAACCCCTGGTTGTTGAACAGTACAGCATCCCCAAAATGTAACTTTGCATATTTTAATAGAACATCAGGGAAATAAAGATGCTATTGTATTGTTGTATAACCAACACTAGTAATCAAGGGAACTCTGGATGCTAGGATGCCAACAGCTAATGCAGAAAGCAAAGTATGATGTCTGGGAGCTGGGGACCCTGCGGTTCCTCTCAATATTTTCAACCAGTGTAAACAATATAGTTGTGGTTACATCAATCTGAGATAAGTAAGGGTTCATATGTCTCAGAAATTGAGTGCAAGTGTTTCTACTTGGTAAACACTATAGGACCTCAAAAATGTAAACCTGAAGGTTTAAAAAAAATCTAGAACAGGTGATGGAAAAGATTTGGTCAATATTGCTTGCTGCTTGGGAATTCTTGCTGCAGTAATACTGTCGCTTATTTCAGTAGACTTTAAGTTGTTTAGATATTTTGACCAATTGCTTTAAATCTTACTAACCAGGTGTGTGTAATATATATATGATATATGCATATATGTGTGTGTAAGTGTAAGTGTATAATATATGTATATAATATATAATTATGCATATATACATACATACAAATGACATGGGGCTTGAGCTCATTCAGGTAGTGCAAAAGGTATACTGTTGCAAATGCTGTGGATGCTTCATTCTGTTCCAACTTGGTTAAGCTCTGAGTGCATTGAAAGTATGACAGACAGTTCTGCAGAGGGACCAAGACATAGACTGAGGGAGTATGTAAACACCTCAGCCATTCTGAGTCAGGGCTCGGTCTTTCTGCAGGTCAAATCTTGGGTGTCTGTCTATCCAGGTTCCCACAACGGTAACTGTGATTTGCTAAAACCTGTGTGGGATTCCCTGTCTTCTGCCAGGCCACTTGCTTGTTTATGCTGCTTCTCGCTCAACTCTTAAGTTTACTTGTATACAATACCATGTGTTACCTCTGATTTTGAGGCATTCAAACTATGAAAATACTTTCATACTTCTGACATATTATGAAGCTTTTGAAAGGAAGGGCAAGTTTCATTCTGCCCACTTACGGTGCAGTTTTCCCAGTCTCTGTTACATCTGAGGAGCTAAAGTTAAATGCCCGCTATATTAATACTACAGCCCAAGCAAAAGTGAATGATGTGAAACATACAGAGAATCACTTTGTGTTAATAATTGATGGTTTGGTTAATGTATTGATCATTTAATATAACCAAAGGCTTTGCACATGCATTACACATGCTAACTTCAAAGAAACACTTTGTTATACAAAGAGAATCTCTTTGATGGATAACTTCAGTGCAGTTCAAACAAGAGATAAGATAAAAACCTGATGGTTCATGGGAAAGCAGAGAATTTAATAGCCTGTTTTAGAGATTATCCTACGGTACTCTAATTTCTCAAGTGGAAGCTATTAATTCTACCGGGAGAGCTGGTCTTTCATCTGTGCACACTTGGGTTAGTTCCCTCCACACACTCAAGGGTGTGTAATCAGTAGTGAGTTTCTGGCCCATCCTGAGGCCAATGGACCGTAACAGGATGTACTTTTACTAAAATTATTCTTTTGTCATTGTGTCCAGCAGGGATAAACCAATCTGCCTACCCTGATACCTGATACCAACCCACTCCCAAATTGCTGTGCCACTCTTACCAAAGCTGGGCTCACTAGCAGGAATTGAGGGGTGTGTGCGTGTGTGTGTGTTTGTGTGTGTGTGTGTAGCAAAGTCAGATATACAGAGAGGAGGAGATACAAAGAGGAAGATTTTCCATCTTTTTATTTACTCCACAAATGGCTGCAATGGCCAGAGCTAAGCAGATCTGAAGCCAGGAGCCTGGAGCCTCTTCTGGGTCTCCTACGTAGGTGCAGGGTCCAAAGACTTTGGGCCGTCCTCGACTGCTTTCCCAGGCCACAAGCAGGGAGCTGGATGGGAAGCAGAGCTGCCAGGATTAGATCCGGCGCCCATATGGGATCCTGGCACATTCAAGGTGAGAACTTTAACTGCTAGGCCCTCATGCCAGGCCCTAGAGTTACAATTTTAATCCACTCTATATTTACAGGCTTAACTGCCACTAATAGGTAAAAATACAAAAAAAAAAAAAAAAACCCAAAAATACAATACCTTTCCCCAAATACCAAAAGACTGCAATTCCACTGAAATACAAACATAGGCTAAAAATGACAAACCTATCTTGAAGAGGTCATTGCATTCCTATGTGGGTTGGTGTGTCTTAATTAGCTGCTGCGTATCTGAGAAACTGATCTTTTAAGACTAAGACTGACGTATTTCACTAAAAATAATGTTTTCAATTGTATTCATTGGGTTGCTAAAGACAGGGTTTCATTATTTTTTAAGACTGACTAGTATTTTACAGTTTGTATGTATATGAGTATATATGTATATATGATCATATATGTGTGTATATATGTTGAATTTGATTTTATGGAGATTTACATCAACACAATTTATAACTCTGGAGTACTCACTTGTACATCCTAGGTGCTGTCAAAACCCACCTTGGACCCCAGGACCTTCTTAACCCAAGCTCCGAGACTGTTAAGCTGGAGCCAACTGGGGTAAAAGAAATCACTCCGTGTTATCTGTCAAGGCACATAACCACACTAATGACGTCATTGAGATTACCGGGGAAAAGCGTGGCTATGAAGTCAGACTCTCCTCAAAGCACCATGTCCTGTGTAAGGGTGAATCCTACTACCCTTGGAGAAGATATATCTAGAATTTAGTTCTTTAATATCAAGTGTAGCTTTTTTATACTAGTTGTATAACAACCTTTACAAAGCATCAAAGGAGTGAAGTTGAATTTGAATGGTACTTTTGATCTGTCTGTGAGAGAAAGTTTCCTAGCCAACCAACTGTTTAAATCTTATCATTCTGAATAGATGTTCCTCCTCTTTGAAAACACCTCTTTCAGAGATAACAGTAAATCATTTGCAACTGAGGAAGTCAGAAATTTTTCTGTTCTTATTAAAACGATTTCTACACATCTGCCAAAGCAATTTCCTTTTCCTCAAAATTTCTGTGAACATACATGGGATTTGTTTTTAATCCTTCGTAGAACTTCTCCAGCATTTTCCTAAACTGGGATTCCAGATTACTTTAGACATTATGCTATACTGAAAATGTGGCGAATAGAAGTCCCTTGCTGTTGGATGGATGGGGCCTTGGAAAGTTGGGTAGTGGGGTACTCCCTCTAGACACGTCATAACTGGGAGCTGTCTGGGCATTGGAGCACAGAGCATGATCTGACCATTGGCTCTGAAATGCTTCTGTTTGCTCTGTGACCCTTAGTAACTAAGCAGCTTTACATCATTTGGCTGATTTTTCTATGTGGGATCCTGGGTGAAATGATATGGACAGTAATCTCTTCTATTTTTTAACTTTCAGGAGCTATTGAACATTATATGTTAGAATTGCCCATTATGAGAAAGGTTAAAAATAGCAAATGAGACATTCTGTGATGTTCTTATTACTGTTAAATATGAACATGTGTCTTTATTTCACTATTAGCTGTAAATGTTAAGGTGGGACTGTCAGATGCTGCAGTTGGTTATGGTGTAAATTATCAACAACTAACCAACAAAATTGGATCACTGAGAATAATTTTGTGCTTATGACTTTGCAAGCTAAGTCTTGCATTCCCTGTTGAGTCTCCTAACATTCATATTTCTGATACCTACTTTCGCTGTGGACTACCCTCACATGTAAATACACACAGTGATGCTTGCAGGACTTTTGCTATAACATTCTAATGAATTCACGATGAAGTTTTTTCTTAATAAGATTTCTTGCCATGGACCCATGAAAGTGAATTTTTTACATTCTCAAAACTGAGTAGACATTATATTTTGAGGACGAGATAGCTGAAAAGAAGCTGATATTTTCCTTGCTTGAGTATTCTATTGATATTGACTGTTACTTTGCAGAAAATTAAAGCCGTTCAACCTTTTTAAAGTCTGCAACCATACCTTTCAAGGTTTCCCAAACCATTATGTATGTTTAGAATTCTCCAAACAGCTTTGAAAATAAGTATCACCGTGTGTCACTGTGGATGAATTTTACCAAGGATATAGTCTGCCTTTTAATATGCATACTCAAACCTAAATCACTTTTATTTCTTGAAAGTAACTTTGTTTTCCTGGATAGGAAGGGTTATACATTTATGTACGTTGGGTCTTATCCTTTTTTACATGTCTTTTTCTCTATATTGCTCTTTCTATTTAGTCCTTCTTCATATTGGTAACTTCTGATTATATTCTTATACCATCCTTTTCCTTTTGGGGTGTTCCAGTGTCACCTCCATTGGGGGAGATCATTTTATCTTCATTTCTAGGTCATGAAACTCTTGAATGGCTCTTGGTCCAAATCCCCCGTCACAATGGCCAATACCCTCTTACACCATCTTGAAGTTCTTGAGTTCCCCAATTAAAATTCCTTCTGTCCCCTCTCTTTGTTCTCCTCTTAATGCTGATACACTGGACTGTTGCTGTTCTTGGAACAGTGTAGGAGACATTAGGCATTTTGCTACTCTCTATAATCATTCAACTAGTTTCTTTTCTAACTTGGGTCTTTTCCTTAAAAATCACAGTGATGTCCTTTGTACTACCTGACTTAAAACTTCAATTTTCTCTTGCCTCAGAATTTTGTGTTCTTGTATCTTTTATTTTTTTCTTTTGCTTCAGCTCATAGTAATAGTCTTTGTATATTATAGTATTTATTAATAATGTGATTCCACTAGATTGAAAAAAAAAGCTTCAGGAGTGAGTATTTGGTGTAAGGGTATAGGTTCCACCCAGGATCCTCACACTCTATTTTGGAGTGCCTGGGTTTGAGTTCTGGTCTGGCTTCACTTCTGGTTTTGTGTATGTGCTAACACATTCCCTGGAAGGCAGGAGAAAGGAGATGATGGCTCAGGTTTCTGGGGGAGACCCACGTGGAGTGTGCTCAGCTAGGGCTGTAGTTGGCATTCGGGGAGTAAACCAGCAGGTAGGAGATTATCTTCCCTTTCTCTGACTTCTTGATTTTAAAATGAAAACATTTAAACACAAAAGGACCTGACACAGAGTAGTTCATTAGTTAACAGTATTAGTCTCCAGATTATTTTACTTATCTCCCCTAATCTTTGTGATGTTTTCTTATCATCAGTCCAACTTTATTGAACCTACAGCATTTTTTAAATGAATCGTAAGTGGAGTATGAACGTATTTGTGACCATTTGTGTGTTACTGTATTTTATGTCAGGCTTCTTTATAGAACAGCACAGTAGAACAAATACTTGCTCACAAATACTCCTAAGATGGTGTTTTGTGAGTTGGCGTGTCACATGCCAAGAGAGGAGTGATCTATAGTATTACCTTAGGGGTATAACTGTGGCTGTCAATATATATATTCAGGCCAAGTAGAAGAGATTTTTCTTCTTACTCCATAGTTCATGAATTACCTTGGAACTATTCTCCCCACACAGCAATATTGCTCCCACATTCTCAGAGTGATAAATTTCCAAATTTCTCAACTTTCTAGTAATACTTCTCTATCCAGAAATCTTGTGAATTTTCTCCTGGGTGGATCAGAGTTTCCTTTGGTACTCAGGTCCAGGAAGGTCTATTTTCTCCAATGTATTCTCTGAATTTTTTATGTTCATTTGTGCAAGGCCAGTTTAGTGTTTTGCTTTCTTGATCTGCATTAATTAATATTTATGTCTATCTTTTTTCTCCTGGAATCCAAAATTCGTTTCTGTAATTATTGCTCCTCTTCTCCTCTGACCTTGTTGCTTTATTCTTTTGAAATTACTAATTTCAGGAGGCAGTAGAGAAAAACATATTTTAATTGGTCCATTTGAAACAATATAATTGAAGTTCTAGTTCTGCATGTTTAATGAGTATTTTTGAATAGCTATACATGAGTATTTTTAAATTAATACATTTACAGAGTACAGATTTGGGGCCATTGAAGTCCCCACATTCTGAGGGCTGGCGCTTTATGAAGAAGAGAAATGGTTGCCTCCATCCCAGGCCGAGTACTTGCTGCTGAGTTCTAGCTCTATCCTGATTCTGTTATGGAAAGTGACCAGTGGAGACTCCATGGCCACTTGCGGAAAGGAAGTAGTCCTTTATTTACTGTAGAGGGCATGGACCCCATGTCTCCGTAATGGCTGGGCTGTGATGGAATGCTCTCTCGGCTGGTATGTAGCATCTACATGGGGGCAAGTGAATGAGGATACAGAAGCAAACACTACAACAGTTAGCTGTTGGGTCATTGTAAGGGACTTGCTCAGTTGTTACAGCAAGCATTCTTGTCTGTACTTGACTACTGTGCCTCAAGAAACCTGGCTTTTTTTTTTTGGTATTTATTATTAATTACATTGCATTATGTGACAGTTTTATAGGTACTGGGAACCCTCCCCCCATGCTGGATTTCTCCACCTTGTTGCATTACCACAGTTGAAACCTGGCTTCTTGATGTGACCAAGGAGTCCTGCATGAGAGCTTAGCGTTTAACCACATACAGGCCTATTTCCACTTCGGTGACTTCTTTTCGCCTTCATAATCCATACGGGATGACCCGTCTTATGTAATCTCAATTAACTGCAGATTGAATGAACTGTGTGAGGTTTATAACACAGGGTTCCATCATGAGGTCAAAGGGACCGTGACTACTGGGCTGCCTAGCAGCAGTTGCCACGGGCCCCAGGAAGTCCGAGTTCCCCACATCAGGAGGCCCAGGCCCTGTCCTACCTGGTGACTGTCTTGGGTGGCTGCTAAGTTCAGTCCCACAAAGGTAGCCATTTTGGTTGACACTGGGGTGTGCCAGGCCATTGAGCTGATCTGGTTCAGGACTGATGAAGACTTGCTGAGCATCTGCTAGTTCCAGGTGAGCTTATTCACTCTCGGCAATGTGAGGGATCAGAGATGATGGCCAGCTTCCCTGGCTAGGAGCTGCTGTTGGTTTTGCATGGGGGTGGCAGATCCAAGGTTTGTTACCTGTAACTCAGTAAAGTCCACCTCTAAACCTTTGTACGGAACTCTCTCGCCCTTTCGGTTTGCGTGGGATGCTCGAGGTCCTTGTCTTTGGCAATTGCTTAGTTGGTGTGGTCTCCTACTCCTGTCTGTAAAGAATGTCCCATTCCTGTCTGGGACTAGAGTGTCACTCAGGCCTGATGTGGCAGAAAAGTCTTTTTTCATTGTTTTGGGATGGGGGCAGAGGGGCTCTCTCTTCTCTCCTGGTAAATAAGTTGCAGGGCTCCATGTCTTAATCCCCTCTACTCTGACCTGTGGATGCTCTACCATGGCTTGGCATTGGTCCACTTCTCTTTTCTGCCTATCACCCTTTAAGAAGCAGAGCTGCCAAGAAGGTAGGGTCTGGTGGGAAACCCTGGCAGTTATTTCTCATCCCCAAATCAGTTTGTCCATGTCCTGGATCAGCACGGCACGTAGGGCTCAAGGAGCTGAGGTCCAGTCTTAGATGGAAATGCCACGGGCTGGCCCGATGGGCCAGGAGTGCAGGTAACTGTGTGGGCACTGGTGCTTCCTGCCTGCACAGCTTGGACCCCAGCTGAGCCATTGAGTCAGCACTGCAAATGGGATTCTTTTACCGTATAGAACAAAGGGGCATGTTTTGTCTGGGAGGGCCAAGCTCTGGGCTGAAGTCCTTTTTTATATTTTTGGTTTTATTCTGTTTTGTTTCAGTCACAGGGCCTGATCCAGTCTTTCTGCATGTGATACTCTGTGTAGTGTTTAGGGCTTCACGCAAGGCCTGGGCACTGGTCACAAAGTTTGGTATCCAGAAGTGACAGAAGCAATATTTTACACATTTAAAGGATGAGTTAGGATCTCTGATGAAAATTTCCTTTAAATGTGTATCATGTAAAGAATATTCCAAACGATAAGTTCATTGTACTTAGTGAGTTCACAGAAAACAGTATTATACTTTATAGTTACTTATTTTTAGGTCAAAATTACTTTCTTAGGTTTAAAATAACTAGCAAGCCTAAGTGTGACATTTCCTAACCAGCAAACACAGGCATAACTACATAGGAACAATTCTGAAAATTTTCAAGATTTTGCCTTCCCTTCACTCAGGTAACATGTTTGATATTTGTTAGCATTGTGTGTGTTACATGAACCGACAAGCATTTGCGTTGGTACACTGTGTCTGAACTGCTCAGCAATGGCTCTGCCAACAGCATGGACACTTGCATGGAACTTTGTGATTTTCACTTCATAAAGCAACTATAGCTGGAAAAGGTGTGACAAAACCAAAGTTCCACCAGGTGGCCCGTTCTCATCTAATCTCAACAAGTGCTGAGGTCAAGAAGCGTTATTGTAAACAGCCCCTTTTAGAAATTTGAACAGTTTTTTAGTTTTGTAAAATCTATGTGGAAGTGGAAGAGACAGGAAAGAGTTCGCAGATCGCAGGAAATCACAAGCTCACTTTGGACACACAGCGGAGATGTGTTTCTAGTTTAAACTTGTGCGGAAATTCAACTATCCTGTGAGCCAGAGCCAGATACCTTCAGCCTAGGTCAGCATTCTGTAGCACTAGTGGGGTCCCAGAACTTCTTGGGGGAACCTCTAACACCCTGTGTGCCAGGACTGATGGTAACCAGCTCTGGCTAACATGGTAGGAGCGCCTGACCTTCAGCTGCGGGCAGGTTCAAGAAGCCTGCACTTGGCTCTCCTGGTTACCCAGGGGTTTGACTGACCCAGTCTAGATGCCCAGGTGTGGATTGGCTTTCCTCCACTTGGCACCTCTGTAACCTTGGGGCTAGTGTCCGGGTCTGAGTCTGGAAAGGAAACCCCAGATAACATTCATCCAAGCCTGCATCTGGGAGACAGGTCACCTGGAGCCAACAGAGCCCAGCGGTCTATCTTGCAGGGGGCCTCCAGAAATGCTTCAGCAATTAATCTACCACAGAGGTACGTGTGGGAAGGAAATAGCCATTTTTGTACTCTAGAAGACAGCCCGAACCACTCCATAATGACTGGGTCTTGATGGAATACTCTCCAGAGCTGTTACACAGCATCTGTGTGACCTATTTTTGCATGGGGTGAGGTTGGAGGCGGAGTTAAATGCAAATACATAACAGTTAGCTGCTGGGCCATGACGATCCTGGGGGTTTCCTGAGTTGTGACAGCATTTCCTCATCTCCTTTCTTACCTGGGGTATGTTACCCGCCGTGCCCTGTCAGGTAGGGGAGCCCAAAGCTCTCAGTGCTTGCCACCTTGTGTGAAACCCAGATTGAGTTCATGGCTCCAGGCCCTGCTTTAGACATTCATACAGTGAGCAGGGCCTGGAGATTGGAGGGTAGGTGGCTCTCTGTGGACTCTGTTCCTTTAAGTCGATTGATCAATCATTTGCTATAATACTACAGAGAGGTTAAGATGGACCAATTCTTTTTATTATTATTATTTTAATTGTTAATCACATTGTGTTATGTGATACAGTTTTGTAGGCACTGGGATTCCCCCTACCCCTCCCACAACCCTACCCCCATGGTGGATTCCTCCACCTAGCTGCATATTCACAGTTGAGGTTCAATTGGGATTCATTCATTGCATGCATATACCTAGCATAGAGTTCAGCATCTTGTTGTCCAGATAGGTTCAGCGGTTTCTAGGGGAGACCTTCTCTGGTCTGAAGGTAAAGCTAACAGAGTAAAGTCCTTGTCGGTTAAAAGCCCCTACAAAACATCAGCAACAATTTACAATGTTATGAAATTGATTGACATAGTATTGAGTAAACAATATGTTAAAAGTAATGCAAGTTCAATTTTTCACAACACATGGATTGAGACAGTATCAATGACTGGTTCAAAAACAAATAAGCCAACAAACAAACAAAATTACTGGTTAAATTAAGGCAAACATGTGGTATCTAACCTTTTGGGATTCGCTCATTTCCCTTAGCATTATAGTTTCCAGTTGGGCCCATTTAGCCACAAAGAACTGCATTTTGTTTTTTTTAATAGCTGAGTAGTATTCCATGGAAAGATGGACCAATTCTAAGAAAATAGGAATGCACTGTACCAATGGTTTACCTCTGAAGTAGCTTCTGGCCCTTCTAGGCCCTAGTTTCCTGTTCCTTTACTGAGCTAATATTTTACATTGTTAGCACTGCACTGGCTCATGAGTTGTATACATTCTATTGAATTGTTCTCAAAATGTGAATATTGGTTTTATTACACTGTTGCTTCACAGAAACAGCTGGATTCCATTAACTATGCATATGTTCTAGTGAACTTTTGTCCTAACAGGCTATATGGAGGTTGTCATTGGTCAGAGAAGTACAGTAACTTGCAGATCTTAGATCCAAATTCCTGTTTCCATAGATGAGGAAACAAACTATATGGTGAGGCTGGCTGTGCATTAGATGAAATGGGAATGCTGAGACTTGAGCTGCAGTACTTCAAGCCATGGCATACTGAGGATTTGTGTGTATGTGTGTGTGGCTCGGCTGTGAGTTTGTTTAGCTTCATTGGCACAGACCCTACCTTCAAATGGGATCAACAATGTCCATTGTGATTAAACTCCTAACCAGTAGCCACACATCTTACTTAGACTTCAGATCCCTTTTCCCTTTCTTTCTGAGCACTAATTTGGTGCATTCATCCTTAACATTTAACAAGCTAAGCAGCAAAAATATTACCAACATTGTAGTAAAAGCAGCTTACCAAAGGACAAAGCGCTGTAATGACTAAAGGATTGTTCTTCACCACAATTATAATTGTTTAAGAACAATGCAGTGCTGATTTTTCTAGATGTATTATTCTGCCAGAATTTTATCTTTTGCAAACTGAGTCAAGAAGATTTCTTCTCTTGAAGGATCATTTCATTCAGAACACAGATTCCTCCTCAAGAGGATATATTTTCATAATAGCATCATTTCCAGGAAGGTGGTGAGAAAGCACTGTTTTAACTAATCAAATGTTTTAAGATATATCTCTTGGAGTATAACTCTGCAGGTAATAATATCCAGTCTGAAGTTAGCTTTCTGGCCTATTTTAAAACACATCCTACAAGGGTCACATGAGGTTCCGAATATATATCACTTAGCCTGACACCCCTATTAACTGTCTATCAGAATAGGGGTATCAGGCTATCAGGTGACCAATGATATTTTTCATGTCAGATAAGAATATTGTACATTTAGAAGATTTTTCACAAATTCTTCATTTACAAACCTTTGCTTTTTTCCTGACAGTTTTCTTGATACAATTTTATTCTTTGATTTTCAACAGTTAACTGTTACAGACCTTGAAATAATTAAAAATAGGAATTCTCGTCTCATGCTTTTGTTCTCATCTGTTTAAGCGTTATTCTTTAACTGGCACGGGGGCAGATCAGTAGTTGGTTCCCCGAATGCCCACCAAGTGACAGGGACTGAGGAGTAGGAGAACCACCTGCTACCGTCACAGGGATGTTGGCAGGAAGCTGATTCTCAGACCCTGGCCCTCTTAGCTGCAATGGCAGTCCATCCCAGGGCACCACACTGCCTACCTAGTCCACTTTCTCCTTTAAGTTGTTCAAGCTGAAGGATTACTAAGAATCATCCTTAGGCATTTTTTGCATTTAAATGCAAAAAAAATGCCTAAGTAAGATACAGAATTTTGCATTTAGGACTTAAAATTAAGTCCGAAGGATGGTAGATCAACAAGCTTACTAGTGACATGAAACTAGCCAGGACATTGAGTGTTCTCTTCTATGATGTTTTCAAGGGATGTAAACTAAATAAGTCCTAATTCTTTGTATTTGTTTTTTACAACTTTTCTTTCTTACCTTTCAGTATTTCAAAGCAAGGCACTTTCTTTACATTTAACAAGAGTGACTATTCCCATGCTATTAGAATCTAAGGAAGTAACCTCATGTAAATTAAAAGATAGAGGGTAATTAGGAAGAAAAAGAAAGATGGCCATCTCTGCAACTTACCCACAATAAATTCCAGATGTGTGGCTCAGCAAGTTTTCTTTGTCAGGATTTTTATGTATTCAATTTCCCAGATAAAAATGCAACTGAAATACTAAAAACAAAATAGAGAAAAAGAGGCTGTCACCAGAGGGGAGGAAAACACACAAATGAGTCTTTGGAGTACAGGGGAGAGGTCTGAATCTGTACATACGTATCAGAGAAGGCAAGCATTGTCTCTAAGGTGCCTGTATGATTAGATTCACTAATGCTTGCTCAGTTTCTTCTATCTTTGTTTCTCTTGGGGTGGGGGGTGGAACATGTGCCCCTTGGCAAAAAGTGGGTCAACTCAGTGGTGTGCGGATACATGGGGAATGTTGCGTTAGATTCTCTGCTCCATGTCCAGCATGGAGTTGCACGTTTCCTTTTTCGTTCAGGAGCAGGTGGTATTAGCCTGGTTTGAGCTCCACGCCAGAAGCAAACGCATTTAGCTTTACCTCTGGAGCTGGAGTGTGTCGCTGTCTCTCCCCCATCCTCCTCAGAGCTTCTTCCTCTTTCTAAAGGGATGACTGTGAAACTCAGACAGACTAGCAGTAAAAGATACAGGTATTACATAGATCTGCAGTGAAGAGTGGGACTTATTTAGGAATTGTTTCTTCATAGCATTTGTTTTACCTTGTTGCTTGGGAGAAAAATGTTACTTTACATCATATATAAAGTCTCTGAGACTTACCCAGAATCGTTGAGCTAATTAACAGTGCCAACAAGCATACCAGCATCTGCAGCAACAGGTGTCACCCAGGTCTTTCTGACACATCCACAGGCTAAACCAGGTCATGGAAAAAGTGGAAGCTTTTTAAAATCCTGGCAATATTTTTAACCACTTTCATAAACCATCTGATGAAGGACAAAGCATGACTGTTACGTAGGAAAAGTGTGTACTTACAATTTATCAAAAGTCTTCATTAAGCAGTGTACAAGTAAATTCTATTCTAAGAAGAAACATTAACCACTTCCAAACTCATAGCTGAACAGGCTTTGCCCAAATAAAACAAAATACAAAGGAAGAAAACTGTGATAATTGAGTAGAAATGAGCTCTTGCCCTCTGTATCTACCTCTGCAGGTAGAGCAATACTGGTGTTTATAGATGGCGCAATATTCTCTATTATCTAGAGATCCACATAGGTAGACCATGCCTGTGTAAACTAAGATGCAATTACAATGCAGTATCAACCAAGGAACTGGAAATCTCGATGTATCTGTGTGTTTCGACAGGTCAAGCTGGACCTGTGAGAGCACCAGCCCAGCGCTGCCAGGAGCAGCAGGCTCTCATTGTAATGGCTGTAGAGCTGGCTCAGGGAATAGCTTCCTTCTGACAATGCATGTCTAAGTATGGTAATTCTCTGGAAATGTCCTTATTACGTATTTGGAAGTAAATAAAGCTATTACGAGTACTCCCAGGAGCAGGAACTTCAGAATTTTCTACCTTTGCAGAAACGTTCACTGATTGGTTCCACTACTGTATTTCTTTCATTTTTTGTTCATGCAGAGTCGATATGCTGGGTTGCTCTTACTTGAAGCATTTATCTTTATTCTAAAATACATCAGCAACACTCACGCAATATTAGCGCCTCTTTGCATTCATGGGGGGGAAAGGACATTGGAAAGTGGTTAAATATAGCCATTTATGCATACATTAGAACGGATACACTAGCTCTATAAGTTTATTTAATAATTATAGATAATTATTAAGAATGAGCTTCACTCCTGTGGCAATAGGCCCAGAGTCCATTTTCATCTTGGTTTTCCTTTCTTCCACATTCTCTTCCAGTTTCTCCCCTTCAGCCCTATGTTATCTTTATCTTAATTTTCCTGAACCTTAAAGAGAAAACACATTGATCCTTTGCAGATGGCGCTGATCTTGTGATGGGGAAGAGAGCTAGTCTCTGAGAAAGCTAAAGGAAGAGAAAAATGCATCAAAAACAGACAAGGTCAAGGTCCATCATTTCTAAAACCTTATCCTGCACAAATGGAGATTGATGTTTATTCTGCAATATACTTGTAAGGGAAAAAAATTTCTTTAAGGAACACATATTTTGCTGAAAAAACATTTCCACTGAATTCTTAGTTAAGAATGCTTATCCAATCAATCTAGTACAAACAACCCAACTGTTTTAAGCAAGAGGAAGGCTAAAATGAGGAGAACTCGGCAAAACAGTCAGAAATGAACATGTGCCAAAGAAAACGGCCTTTGTAATATTTCTATAAAGACTTATTGATAAGGTGCTATGTTGGACTGGCATTTGAGATTTTATATATTTTAATTAGAATATACAGACAGGAATTCAAAGAGGAAGATTTTTCCACCCCCTGATTCACTCCCCAAGTGTCTGCAATGGCCGGAGCTGCGCTGATCCAAAGCTGGGAGCCAGGAGCCTCTTCCGGGTCTCCCATACGCAGGTGCAGGGTCTCAGGGCTTTGTGCTGTCCTTGCCCGCTTTCCCAGGCCACAAGGCGGATGGGAAGCAAGGCCACTTGCACATAAACAGTGACCATATGGGATCCCAGGGTATGCAAGGCAAGGACTTCAGCTGCTAGGCTACCACAACGGGCCCTGGAATGGCATGTTTTTAACAGGGTTTTCCTGCATGTTTTAAAAACTTAGGTTTTATCATTTTGAAAAGTGCACATTAAAAATATTTTTAGAGAATAAATAACTCGCTAATTTGTACTTGCACTTGCCAAGTAATACTGCACTAGACTAAGCTGAAAGGAAGGTAGATTCCCCTCAGGGTATCCCCGTAAGGGTACTACTTCCGTTCCAGAGTGAGCTGTGCTGTCAATGGCCGACCATGGAGAATTCCAGCCACTTGTGCTGAAAGCTGAAGCCACTTGGTAGGCATAAAGGAGATTTCATGACTATGGGACAGCTGCTTTGTCCACAGTATTCCTACCTTTTAGCAGTGTGTGTCCTGCAGTATTGTCGAAGGTTAAGGAACTTTCCTGGGTTTGCATGATATCTGCGTTGCTGGAATTTTGCATCTAGTCCTAGAAAAATAACAATTTATTAAAAGCCACTGATTTTATAGATACTGGTCTAGATTGTTTTAATGACTGTACAGAATGGTTCTTAAAATGTGTCAATGGTTCAGCTAAAACCATAATTTGGTAGTTTAACATTGAAAATCAGATTATCTAGCTAACTTTCTATCATAGGACATCTTTCCAGTAGAATTTACTGGAGCCACAGGAGCAGAGGTTAAGCAGTGCTGAAATTATACAGTTATAATAATACGACAGCATGCCTGAGACTACTCAAATGCATAGAAGGCTACTTTTTTTTTTCTTTCAGTAAACAATATCCTGTTTGTTGCCACTAATGGCCACCTGGACTAATAGTAGCCAAGATAGGAAGACAAAAGATAGTAATTTTAAAATGAAGCTATGCTTTAATAATTATGGGGACCAGTAAAATGTGAAATGGAATAGGAAAGCCTGTGGCTCTAATTTCTAACAATTGCTGTGGGAAGGACATACACCTGAATTGCATTTCCTAAGGCCGTGAGATATCAGCAGAGTCCATAGCTAGTTTTATGCCCATCCAAAGTTCTAGCTGTGACACTAATAAATAATAAGCTTTCTTTGCATAACTATATGTACATATTTATTTTTGAAGGCTCCATGTATGAATTTCAAAAGTGTTTTAAACCAAAATAATTTTCAACCTCCATTTTCCAAAACATTTTGAAATAATCCTTGTACTTATGAGTATATAAACATATGAATATATGTGCATACATTTACATTATTACCTTAATATCCCTGAGCAAAGCAGGAATTGGTTTCATCTAGTTTTCCTTCGTGAATAATGTGGTCCTTTAGCCACAGCGTTACATCGGGGTCCTTCCTGCCTTTCCAGGTTTCATGTCCATTATTACAATGAACAAAGTGAGATCACGCAAAGACACCACATGCGGTACAGTCACACTTGTTAATTCATGCTTTGAAATGATTAATTCAGTATTTAATATTTACTAATTTTTTGCTGGAAAGTGAGATTTAAAAAGAGGAGGAGAGAAATATCCTCTCTGTCCACTGGTACACTCCACAGGTAGCCACCATGACTGGAGCTGAGCTGATCCAAAGCCGGGAGCCAGGAGCTCTTCCAGGTCTCCCAAGTAAGTGCAGGGTCCCAAGCCTTTGGGCCGTCCTTGACTGCTTTCCCAGGCCACAGGCAGGGAGCTGGATGGGAAGCAGAGCAGCTGGGACACAAAACAGCACTCGTATGGGATCCCGGTACATGCAAGGTGAGGACTTTAACCACTAGGTTACCATAGCGGGCCCAATTGATTCAGTCTCAGTTGCAGCAGGAGAAGCCTGCAGGAAGCAAAGTCTGCCCCCTATTCCAGCACCTAATAGATTACATCTACTACCCTTGAAGTATTTAGTTACAAGAACAAGTTTAGGGCCCGGCGCAAGTGGTTAAGGTCCTTGCCTTGCATGCCTGGGATCCCATATGGGTGCCAGTTCTATCCCGGCAGCCCCACTTCCCTACCAGCTCTCTGCCTGTGGCCTGGGAAAGCAGTCAAGGACAGCCCAAAGCTTTGGGACCCTGCACCCGCGTGGGAGACCTGGAAGAGGCTCCTGGCTTCGGATTGGCATAGTATCTGCCCGTTGCGCTCACTTGGGGAGTGAATCATTGGATGGAAGATCTTCCTCTCTGTATATCCGCCTTTCCAATAAAAAATAATAAAAATAAATCTTTAAAAAAAGAGAACAAGTTTAGAATTTTTTTCTGATTTACATGTCACAGCAAGACAATAATCATCGCATGCACATTCCCTTTCTAGTGAACTCAGGCAGCCAGAGGATAACAGTGCTAACTGGTCAATCAAATTCAGCCCCAACTCTCTTGGAATCAAGGACCAATACTGTGTGGAAAGTTCAGCATATTTGCTTTTATTTTTGGTTCTTCTCAATTTTTAAAACTTGTGGGAAAATATGCCTCTTGTAAAATCTGTCATCAAAATCATTTTTCACTATATTAATTAGTTCAATAGCATTAAATAAATCTGTTTTGCTACAATCATCTTTCATCCACAGACCACTGTTTAGCTTGTAAAACTGAAATTCTGCACCAACTACTGAACAACTTTGCATGTCCTTAGTCTGTAGCCCTGGGCAATGTCTATGAATTTGACTATATTTCATACCTCAGGTAAACAGATCCTAGGATGACACTACAAAAAATTCACAGCAATGAAACTTAAAAGATGTATTTTACATCAACTTTTAGGTTCTCTGGCACAGATTCTGTCATGTTGGTCCCATTCCTGGGATAATGCCCTGGGACCATGCATTCGTAGAACATGTGAGTCTCCTTTTCACATTTAGTTATGTGCTAATCATTGAGGCAGAAGATGCTTTTAGTCGAAACTTCAGTAAATTCTTTGCTACCAGGCTGAAGCGACTAACGGCAGGGGGAGAGACTACTCTGACCTGGGCACTGAAGATGATAAAGTCCAGAACATTTTACATTGGAGAAGAGGGAGAGACAGATACTGCATTGGTTGCTGGAGCTGTCACACTCGGGCCAGGTGTTAGGAACTGTAACCACATATCCCGCTGCGATGACGCAGCCAAGGACCTGAGCAGAAGCAGAGGTGGGACCGGACCCCACGAATCCTAACGCGTAACGTGAGCATACCAAGTGGCAGTTGGAGCAGCTGTGCCACACCAGCCAAAGCGGCTTATATTAACTCAATTTGAGTGTCTATTTTGTTGAGAATCATCTAAGTATTTTTGACTCATCCAATCCAATGCATAGGTCAGACTCTGAAGTGTTTTCTTAGGTACCATGCAAAAATGAGTAACAGAATTGGATCACCTCCTAGTTCTGGATTTTACCCTGGGGAATGGCTGTTTACCACACAGTCACTTTGTGGCTTGGTAAAAGTATTTTTATGGGCCAGTTTGTTGGTCCGAATTAAATTTCTGTTCCACGAGCTGCTTCCTTTTACAAGGAAACCTTGTTCTGTGAGACTGTGTGTCTACCAGCTTACAGGGAAAAAGCAGTCTCGGATTCGGACCACACATTCTGGGCTCACAAACCAAAGAGAATGTTCCTATTCACATTACACAAAGGCAAGCTTTTCTTGTAGATGTTGCAAGATGTAAATATATTAAGCCATCTTGGTGCATATTATTTTGAGGACACTCATTTTATGCTAATTATCAATAAAATAAATTTCATGTATATGCACATCATGTATATCTATCTATAATGTATATTCACTGATAATGGATAAAAAAATCAGAAAAGAAGCATCTCAGTCTCATGAAGAAAACCACAAGTACAAAGGCATGGGTTTAACTGAAGAATCACAAGAACATGGGAAAATAGATGAAGAAATCTCTTTGTCAAACTAGGTCAGCGAGAGGATGGTCCTGAAGCAACAAGAATCACAGCACCAGCTATGGGCTTCCTTTCTCTTTGGGAATTCAGCTACAAACCGGAGAGGCTTGCACTTGTGCCTGTCTTAATGAAATTTTCCATCTCCAGCTCAAGTCTAGTGAGGATTGCAGTCTTTGGGGGAGCCTCACTGAGCAGTAAATCAGGGTGACACTGAGCGTTGTAAATCACTGCATGCCACAAGGTCAGCCCAGTGTAAGATGCGAGGGACTCTACAGGGGCTGACAGCTCCAAACTTCCTGAGTAACACAATACTGGGTCCCAAAATGCAGTTTCGATCCTCACCTAAGGATCAAAACTGCTTTTATTTTGAAGGATGTTGTCATTATTATTATGGGCCATTTTGTTGTTGTTGTTTTATAAGTATGCCAAGAAATGAATCCTAAACTTTTTGAAAGCACTGGAAGGGAAAATGGTTATAAGTGGTGGCAAGAAAATAATCCCCCAAAGCCTTCTAGAATTATACACGTGTCAACTATGGTGGTTGTGTCTGACCTTAATTTTCTTTATCCCCAAATGGATAAAGATGGATGGGATAAGAATATGTATTTCTTGCATGGTGGTGGCTTTAGAATCTACTGTAACCCTCTTTGCTATGGTTAATTTTCACGTGACATTGATTATTCTATTGCTGATCTGTGATTATATCAAAAGAAAAAACAGGTATAGGATGAAGTTTTTTTTTTTTTCTAAGCAGAGCAAGCCCTAAGATTCTCCTTCCTCATAATCTATTGAATATACTTTTCTCAAGCAATAATAAAAAGCATCCCTGCCACAACCAAGTGAGAGGAATAAGGCTGGCTCACAATGAGCTAACCAAGGGAATAGATAGAAAATTCTATCATAACCCAGGCTGTGCTTACACCCCCCATCCTCGCCTATGCAAGGGTCGGGAGAGACCGCTGTGTCATGCATTCTCAGTCACTGGTAAGAAGTGGATGTCCTGCGTAGTGCTGAGCTCACTGCTTGGGACACCTGCATGTCAGAGTGCCAAGACTGCAGACCCGGCCTGTTGTCAGTTCAAGGAGCTGGGCCCACCACCTGGCTGAGAGACCGGGACTGAGTGTTCCCAGTTTCCAGGAGTTTGGGAATGAACAACCAGAAAAGAGCTTGCTTCTCTCCATGCTCTCTACTTTTACAAGGATAAAGGGGAAACAGAATTGGTAAGTGCACTAAAAAGACTTATTTAAAGAAGATTATGGAATGAAAGATAACCCACAGGAGGATAAATGCTTAACTATGGAGTTGTCTGTCACAGTTCATTGGAAGTGCTACCTGTGCACAGGGACCCACACAGCTTAATTCTGTCAGTCAAAATTAATCATTTTTGATTAAAAGGAATTCTGGTTCTGCATTTGCATTTTACACTGCATGACAAAAATTTGTTAGCCCTTTTGATTGCTGAGAACTGACATCTTTTCTCACTGAATAGGAAGAAAAGTTCTAAACGTACCACAAGTCACCCTGTGGAATATATTAGAATCATTTGGGGAGCTTTAAACAGTCTCAGTGCCCAGTCATTGGAGGTGAAGGCAAGGCAGGTGGACGGAGCGGGATAAGGCAGGAACATTTTTAAAGTTCCACAGGTGATTATAATATTTAACCAAGGGTAACGACCACAGAAAGGCAGAATGAAAACCTACACATTCATAACCGAAAGGGGAAGCACGTTACGGTCTACATCCACGGGTCCCAGACTCATCCAGGAATTACTATTTATGAGTTCTTGTTTCTTTCACCTCTTTGCTTCAGGCATTGCTGCTCAAGAGAAGGATGAAACGCTTGCATGACTGGACAGAAGCGTTCCCTGTGAGCTCTGATTCGGACTGCAAGGAAACGGCATCACAGACATGCAGAAGGAACCCTGGCCATCCAGCGCAAGGCTTGGCAGATGTTGGCTGGTTATGAACAAAATTTCTAATTATAGAGGTAGAAAACAGATATCCCACCTCCTTTAGTTGGCTGGAAACACACACTGAGGTCCTGATTTTAAGTTAGGAATGAAGCCAGTTAAAGGCCCCTCGTCACTGAAGTGACCAAGAAAACAGCAAGCCCTTAGTGCAGCAGCAAATCCTAAGGGAGACAGTTCTTTCATGGAGACCCACTTCTTAGGTTGCACAGGCGAATGCCCCAGGAGAAGTGAGCTCAGAGGAACATGCCTGTGCCTGTACCACAACCAGTAGAACAAAATGATCATTGGCAGTACAGGTAGATGCATATTACCAGATGGAAGAAATAGACCTAATGATGAGAAATCTCAAGAAATGCAAGGCATTGAAACTACTGTCACATCAGGGCCACAGGGAACAGGTGCTTTAAGATAATCTCAGTGGATGAGATTGCAACCAAAGAATAGATTTGTGAATGAAAACACCAGAGCAGGGAGTTCTCCCCTTGAAACATGACACTGCCTGATCAGACACAAGTACTCCAGGAACACAGATGTCAGGGAACAGGAAGCAGTGGACCATCAGCAAATTAAAACAATCAACCCAGCATGATCATCTTCAAAGACACTAAAAGCTGTTCCACAAAATGAAGCAACAATTACCTATTTTAAAATATTTTCATAAGAACTTGATTATGAATGTATATTCAATTTTAACTGCTTAGAAGAATGAGGGCTACTCCCTCTACAACCCAGAAGGATGCAAAAATCTCAACTATCACAATTATGATGTAACACTATTTGTGATAATAGCCAGCATAATTATATATGTTGAAGGAATAAGAATTGTTTTAAAAAATCACAACCTTGTGCCCAGCACAGTAGCTTAGGAGCTATAGTCCTTACCTTGAACACACTGGCATCCCATGTCGGTGTCCGTTTGTGTCCTGGTGGCCCCTCTTCCCATCCAGCTCCCTGCTTGTGGCCTGGGAAAGCAATCAAGGATGGCCCAAAGCCTTGGAACCCTGCACCCGCGTGGGAAACCCGGAAGAGGCTCCTGGCTTCAGATCAGTGCAGCTCTGGCTATTGCAGCAGCTTGGGAGTGAATCCGCGGACAGAAGATCTTCCTCTCTGTGTCTCCTCCTCCCTATATACCTGACTTTTCAATAAAAGCAATAATAACAAGTTTGTGGTTATTTTAACATCAGTCACCAATATTAATAGATGTAAGTATCTAGCTAGGCAACATTAAAACAGAAAATCTCTGGGCAGGTGTTGTGGCAGAGTGAGTGATACTGCAGCTCATAGGCAGGCTTGCAGTCACCATCCGAGCGCCTGGTCAGAGTCCTGAACATGCTGCCTCTGAATCTGCACCCTGGAAATTATCTCCCCTAGACCAGATGAGGGCCAAGGGCTCCTGCCTACCACGTGGCAGATTTAGATGGAATTCCTAGTTCATGGATTTGGCATGGCCCAACTCCAGGTCTCGTGAGCATTTGTAGGAATAAAGTAACATTCTCTATCTGCTTTCCAAATAGAGGAAAGGGAGGAAAGAGAGATCATTTAAGACAAAGTATCTGTATTTAAATAACAGAAAATGTATGAAATATGAGAAAAATAAGAATGCTTGTGGAGGAACCAGATGCTGTCCATGTGACAGTCTGATGTAATAACGCAGTTACCCCAGTCAGTTCGCATATGTAACAAATATGACAACTGCACCCACACTGTTCCTTTGTTTCCCTCCAGAACCATTTCACACAATCAGAAAGCATTTGCCACAAGAACCTTAAAATTAACGGAAATGAGGACAAAGCCTCATGCCTTAAAATTTTGTGGCTCTGGCAAATGTCAGGACATGTAACCAAATAGGCAACACAGAAAATCCTGCAAAAAGCATATGTAAATATAATCAGTTATCCTGAGGAAATCTTTTTAAAATATATTAGTGTCCTATTGAATGGAAACTCCTTTTACTCCAAAGTGACAAAGAATTAAAATGTCAAACTATAAAACTGCCACAAAGTGGGTAAAAGTTTGTGCAGTCTTGGAGTACAAAATAGGATCTTCACCCTAATTCAAAATATAGAAGGTGTAATATAAAGCACTGAAAGATATGATCACACATTTAAAAATCAGAATTGTGAAAACAGGGAAAAGATATAATCCAAATATAAAGGATAAACCGAGAATAAAATAGGTCAATACTTACATCAGATGAAAACTACTGTCTTCACAACTGGAGTCGTGATTTGATAGTTCACAGGAAAATGAATAAGCCCTAAACATTCGAGAAGATGCTCAACCTCATTTAGAAAACATGTAAATGAAATTCATATTTAATATGACACTGGAAATATACAAAACTGCAGCAACACATTGTAGAGGAGTCAAAGGAAAATCTGGAGTGTATGGTTGCATTTTGGTAATACAGTGATCTAGGAATGGGGTGGCATTTTGGTAATACAGTGATCTAGGAATGGGGTGGCATTTTGGTAATACAGTGATATAGGGATGGGGTGGCATTTGGCATTTTCTATGAAACTGTCAAGTAAAACTACCCTGTCAGCCTACAGTAATGTGGAAATCTATTCAAGCTTGTATATAGCATCCATCTGAAGTTATTCATATTTGCATAATTTGGGATACACACACACACATCTAAAAACAAAAAATCTGGTTGGACCACAAAAAATAACCATCATTATCTTAGAGAAGGGCTTCTTTATATTAATCTAGATAGATTGCCAAGCTACCTTATTAAATTAAAAACCAAGTTAAGGGGCCAGCATTGATTTTAGTGTGTAGACTAGGTTCAAAGACCTATGATTCCAGGTTGGGGTTTGGCACGTTGGCAATGACATTACCTGGGTGCCAGGTTCCTACCCAGCTACTGCAGGTCCGAGAGGCCGGCTTCCTCTTCATGTGATTCCCAAGGGGGCAATACCTCCAGTACTTTTTCTCTGCCATTGCATGCGGGGACGTCTGAGGGAGATCCAGGCTCCTGTCTCGGACCTGTGTGGATATACAGGGAATGAGTCAGTGTACACAAGATCTGTCTCTCTCCAAATAAAATTACATCACAAAAGACATCTATAATAACTGCATGATACCCAGCTTCAGCTAATGCCCAATCTGGAAGGCAACAGTGTTGGGTCACGCAATTGACTTCCTGCTAAGCATGAGAGGGGCTGCTGGGAGACCTGGACTAAGTGTCTGCATTTCTCAGCTCTGGGCTTTGGGTTAGTGCAGTCCTAGGATTTGGCTGCTTGTGGGACAGAACCAATGAGTGCAAATGCACAGGGATTCTATCTGTTTATTTCTTTGCAGTGAAATAGTTATTTTAAAACAATCTGTTTAAAATGCCAGTTGAAAATAGTGTGTTACTTTCATTAAAAATGAATATTAGAATAAATGATTTTCTTCCTATGCATAAGAAATGCAAACAGCCAAGATGCCAACTGAAATGGCTATTTCAAAGAAAGCTGGGAGAACAGAATGATTGAGAATGACACAGCTAGGGTTTCTCAGAAAAGTTACTAAAATCTTTTTTTATAAAAAGACAGAGGAAAGCGCTGTCTACTGATTCACTGTTCACATGCCTGCTGCGCTCAGGACTGGGCCAGGCTAACACGCGGAGCTCTGGAATCCTGAGTGACGTGTGTGGGCAGAGGAGTCGCAGCATCACAGCCACTGCGTGTGCCTCAGAGGTGCTGCGTCAGAAATCTGCATCAGGGCCCGGCGGCGTGGCCTAGCGGCTAAAGTTCTCGCCTTGAACATGCAGGGATCCCATATGGGCGCCAGTTCTAATCCCAGCAGCTCCACTTCCCATCAGCTACCTGCTTGTGACCTGGGAAAGCAGTCAAGGACAGCCCAAAGCCTTGGGACCCTGCAGCCATGCGGGAGACCTGGAAGAGGTTCCTGGATCCTGGCTTCAGATTAGCATAGCATCGGCCGTTGCGCTCACTTGGGGAGTGAATCATCGGACAGAAGTTCTTCCTCTCTGTCTTTCCTCCTCTCTGTATATCTGACTTTCCAATAAATAAATAAATCTTTAAAAAAAATCTGCATCAGTTAGGATAGCCAGGATTGGGTCCCCAGCACGCTAACAGAGAAGCTGGCATCCCGAGTGACATCCAAGTGCCAAGTTTTCAGACTAGAAATGAAATTTAAGGAGAGGTTTATATATAAGAGTTAGAGGAATAATAATCCAAGATTTACAGAGAGTTCAGAAACTCAACGACAACAAAACAACCCTGTGAAAAAATAGCGAAAGGAAATTAAGCAGGCTTTTTTCAAAAGACAAATTCAACTGGTTAAAAGACATAAGAAATAGTCAAGTTCCCTAGCGATCCGGGAAATACAAGTAAAAACCACACTGAGGTTCCACTTAACTTCACTAAGCTCCGCCTACATATGGAAATCAACCAATACCACCTGCTGTTGTGGATGTGGGGAAAGGCAGTCCACTTCAGTGATGGCCGGTAGGTTAGTGCAGCCACTGTGAAAGTTATCATCGAGAGTGCTAATACCTCTGAAAATGGATCTACTGTATGACCCAGCTATTCCACTCCCAGGAATATATTCAAAAGAAGTGAAATCTGCATATAAGACAGTGACCTGAAACCCTATATTGATGACAGCAATAACAATAGTGAAGACGTGGAAAATACCCAGATGCCCTTTAAATGAGACACTGATAAAGCAACTGTGGTATATCTATCTACTCTGTGGAATATTAATCATTCATTAAAAAGAATGGAATTTTACCAT
This sequence comes from Ochotona curzoniae, assembly GCF_017591425.1. Taxonomy (NCBI): domain Eukaryota; kingdom Metazoa; phylum Chordata; class Mammalia; order Lagomorpha; family Ochotonidae; genus Ochotona; species Ochotona curzoniae. Next base: position 28,496,219 of record NW_024464918.1, read on the forward strand.
TTGCAACAAAATGGTGCCATTATTATCAATGAGATAAACCAACCTCAAAAAGACAAGGATCATATGTTCTGAGAAAAAGCAATCTTCATGCAAGATACAAATAGATATATATAGGTAAACATATATGCATAAATTCCCACTGATGAGACTAGCCTCCTGGGGAGTGAAGCCCACTGCATCTCTACTCCCAGACAGAAGGAAGACTCCCAATAAAACTATTAAATGTATCTCGAAAATAGGCACTAGACTTTCTAGCATTTTCCACACCTAAAGTGCCAAGATACACGTAGTAGAATGTTGGACTTGTGCCCGTTGGTTAAGGACTGCACTACTGTAATACCATGGGGGAACTCTGTGCCTATGCAGCTGCAATGTGAAAAATACAGATTATACACATTCACATATATGTATGAGAGAGCACGTTGGAAAAAAAAACTTAAAATTCATCTAAATGGTGGTGACAGTCAAAAGATTAGAGTAAATAAGAGTTTTTTTTAGAAAACTGAAAAGAAAACAGAGTTTGGGCTAGGGCCTTCATGTGCATTTACAGGTTTAGGAGAATTAAGAAATTGCAGCAGAGGAAAATCAATAAAATAAGCAATTTTAATGGGGTGTTTTTCCTACTATAATGATTAACCTTATGAATATCTATGCTGAACACTGAAAGGTCCTTAAGAAGTACCATGATTCAGTGGGAAAAGCACTTAAAGTGAAGACTTCCAAGGTCCTGCTCTGCCAACAGGCATCCTGGGCCTTGAATGTAATTCTCTTTGTTCATCTGATAAATGGAGGGGATAGTATTGAAATGCTCCAGGGATCTCTAATCAGTCTGTGAAAAGCAAAATCCAAGTGCTTCACTCCCCTGAGCAGGAGTCAGTGGTTTGTTGCAAATGAAAGAGGTGTGAAAGGCTGCGCTGTCAAGTCCGTTAATGCTGCCAGACCAAACAATGCTGAAATCAAGCCAGAAGAAAAACGGTTCAAGAGCAGTTTGTGTTCAAGAGATGACACAATTAGGTTAGAGCATGGAGGAACTGTCGTCAGTGAGCAGAAAGGGAAAACAGCTAAAAATTGAGTGGAAAAAATAGGTAACTCAAAGGACATACTTCCATTAAAAGGTTTCTTATCATTGGGCAAAAAGTTTTATTTTGATTATCTCAGTCAGTGAGTCTAATACGTTTGTTCAGGTGTGAAAAAGAAGAAAATGGGATACTACAAGAAAGATGAGCCATTATCTGTGAGTTCATTTGCAATGTATGTTTTCCATAAGCTGTCAAGCATCCTTAAAGTGTTGACCTGACCCCTTTACTTAGGGAAAATTCAGAGAGAGAGAGAGAAGATTCAGAGATGGAGAAGCAGAAGCCAGAAGATCTGCCCAGGGACTTGCGCCATCACCTGGTCCCTCCCAGGACTGCATTAGCAGGAAGCCGGATTCCAAGGGAGAGTCAGCAGGACTTGAACCAGGCTCTTGAACATGGGATGCAGGCACCCCAAGCAGCTACTGCGCCATACACATGCCCCCCAACAATTCCTGCCACATGCCTTAAAGGTTTACTAAGACAAAGAGATTTGTTCATGGATCTAGAGCCTGTAGCGAGTCATGTGTAGTTACATGTTGAAATAAAGTAAGAATATTGCTGAGAATATGAACTCACAGTGTGAATTCAGTGAAGCGTTCCACAAGCTTCCATGCAGCAAATGTTCACAACACAATCACTGTAGTCACAGCTCATCCTTCATGAGAAATAAGCAGGTGCAAAGAGCAGCCATCTAAAATATCTGGTGGTGGAGGAAAATTACGTAGATGATTGAGAAGTGAACTTATCCATCCTAGAGATAAGTGTTCTCATTATTGAAACTTGTATTCAGATAAAACTAGTGGCAGGGTTAAGAGAGACGCTGGCTGTCACCCTTGTCTCTTCGGCAGGTGTGTTCAAGTGAAGTGTATACAAGTGTTTCTCTAATCAGGCATGGAAACTGATTTTTAATTAAATGACTTAGACTATTTGGGGACCTTCCAGTATTTTTCTCATGTATGCTTATCATAAAGTGTCTCTGTTTGGTTCAAATCTGGTTTCTTTTTCCCTTGAAAAATAAGAATCAAATATATTTAAACATTGAGAGACAAACTGAGGAAACTGCAGGTATGTGAAGCAGATCACCTGCATTTAAAAAAAATTCTTGCTATCAAAACTAAGATAGTAACCTTATCCTGGGCACAGAAATAATTAAAGAAGTGACAATTCATTACTGTATTTAGTAAATACGATAAAATACAATGAATTTACAAGAAGTCTCAAATTTTGGCATTCATACTTAGCCCGGCATTTCTGTTAAGGGCTTATGTCGGCAATGCCAGCAGTTAGCACTACTGTCTTAAAAAAATGGCATTTTCTGACTACACAAAGTAACATCAAGAAACTTAACTACAGGTAATCTGATGCAATAAAGTGTCAAACATCCTTTTATCACCACAGGAAGAGATGTTTTTTTATCACTACAGGTAGTAAAAGGCACCCATTGTCAGCAATCACTATCTAATTTGTTATACCACCGATTTTAAAGTGCATTTAAATGAAGAAAATTGGCATGTATTCAATCGAAGGAACACAATTCCACTTTTATCCTTTGAGAAGTGATTCTTTCATGGGCGCATTAAAGGCAAATAATAATTGCCATTTCGGGCTTATGAGAGAAATCAAAGAAAGAAAATAAACTCAAATTATTTTAACCCCAAAAATTAAACAGGATACTTGCACAGTATAAATGCTGAAAGTAAATTTGCTTTTTTAAATGCCTTAACTTTAAGTTTGGTTTTACTAAATTTTTGGTGCTTACCCTCATATTTCATTTTGGGGTTTGTGTGTGGCAGAGGCTGGTTTTGGGGTGTGTGTGTGTGTGTAGCGGAGGCTGGTTTTGGGGTGTGTGTGTGTGTGGCGGAGACTGGCGTTACCTGTCTAACACATTTCCCCTGCGTACACAATCCCCTCGGATCTCTGTTCCACCTTCAGCAACTGTCAGAAGTCAAATATACAGAAACGGAGAAGGATAAATGGTAGCTTCCTTCTCTTTGTTTTTCCTTCCTTGCCCTCAGCTACATACTTTTTTTTTTTTAAAGATTTATTTTTTTTTATTGGAAAGGTGGATATATAGAGAGGAGAGACAGAGAGGAAGATCTTCCGTCCGATGATTCACTCCCCAAGTGAGCACAACAGCCAATGCTATGCTAATCTGAAGCCAGGAGCCTCTTCTAGGTCTCCCATGCGGGTGCAGGTTCCCAAAGCTTTGGGCTGTCCTTGACTGCTTTCCCAGGCCACAAGCAGGGAGCTGGATGGGAAACGGGGCCATTGGGATTAGAACTGGCGCCCATATGGGATCCCGGGCATGCAAGGTGAGGACCTTAACCACTGTGCCATCGCGCCGGGCCCTACATACTTGTTTTTGACAGCTTCATTTCAGCAGAGATAAATGATGCAAGTCCGATGCCAAAGTGGGAGACAGGCTTTCATTCAACCTCTCCTTGAGAGCTAGAACCGAGTAAGAACCATTGCAATCAGGGTCTTTGATGACTGCAAAATCAGCTGGTTTAAATAGTAAAGCTTTGGGCCTGGTGTGATAGCATAGCACTTACAGTCCTACCTTGAACACGCCCCAGGATCCCATACGGGCGCTGCTTCTAATTCCAGCAGCTCCACTTCCCTTCCAGCTCCCTGCCTGTGGCCTGGGAAAGCAGTCGAGGACGGCCCAAAGCCTTGGGACCCTGCACCCGCGTGGGAGACCCAAAAAAGTCTCCTGGCTTCTGATCAGCCCAGAACCAGCCATTGCGGTCACCTGGGGAGTGAAGCATTGGATGGAAGATCTTCCTCTCTGTCTCTCCTCCTCTCTGCACATCTGTATTTACAAGAAAAATAAATCAATCTTGAAAAATAAATAAAAAGTAAAGCTCTCGGCATTATTAAGAATTCCAGAAGTGCTTGTTAAGAACAGGTACCCTCTGACACCTTAAGCAAGCTGATCAGCCTTCACACTAGACTACCGCTTTCCCTGGGTCCAGATAAGAACTGTGTAGCTTCCCCTCCTTTAATAGCCCCTTCCTTCCCGCACTCACTGTTCACCCGCTCAAGATGGCTGCTTAACTCTGAGGTTTTCTTTAACCTTTCTCTGTTATGACACATTTGTCATGCCGCTGTATGAGGAAATGGAGTGATGACTGATATAAATTAAATGCTAACTCTTCTTTGCAAAAGCTGTTCCACTGGTTACACCTTATGAAGCTAACAGATGTACATTTGTGGATGCCAGCTTGTACAGACTTACTGGATGGATGTAAACAGTGCTCGGGGTCTGGCCGGGGATCAAGGCGCTCTAGTCCCCGCTGGCGTGGCTCGTCTCAGTCTCTGGCTCCAGGTCCTGGGAGGCAGTACTTGTGGCTCCATGCCACTCATCCGGGAGATTTCATTGGAGTCACGGGCTCCTGGCCTTCACCCAGAATCGGCAGTCATTTGAGGGATTGAAGCAGCATGTAGGAGACCCTGTCAGACTCCCTCTATCACCCCTCATAAAAAAGGAAAAGGAGGGCCCAGCACAGTAGCCTAGCAGCTAAAATCCTTGCCTTACATGTGCAAGGATCCCATATGGCTTGTGCTTCTAATACCGGCAGCCCCACTTCCCATCCAGCTCCCTGACTGTGGCCTAGGAAAGCAGTTGAGAACTGTCCAAAGCCTTGGGAACCCACACCTCCACGGGAGGCACTGAGGAGGCTCCGGGCTCCTGGGTTTGAGCTGAATCAATTCCGGTCGTTGTGGCCATTTGGGGAGTGAATCATTGGATGGAAGATCTTCCTCTCTGTCTCTCCTCCTCTTTGTGTATCTGACTTTCCAACAAAAAGAAAATAACTCTTTAAAAAAAGGAAAAGAAGCTCTTTTGCAAAATTAAGTAATAATTATTAAAAATTTTTTAATTATTGGGTATAGTGACATTGAAATGAATACTAACACTATTGTTCAACTTTCAATGTCTACATTAACCATGAAAATATATCTACTTAAGTATAACACTTAAAATTAGTATATAATTTTATATTTGATATTTAGGTAATATCAAATTCTGACATGTAAGTTGAAGAAATCTTCTATTTTATTAACCTCTTCTCTTCTCAATTTTGCAAATATCGCTCCTTTATAAAAATGTCCAAAATCTACATTCTCTTCTGTTGCTATAATCTATTTTTCTTTTGCTGTTTTGTATTCACATGGATTCATTTTTATCCCTATTCATTTTACTATATTTAAGACATGTAACATTATTTTTAAAGTTCACTCTTATTCAATTGAAAGAATGATATGTACAGGGAGAAAGGGAGAGTGATATGTACACACACACACACACACACACACACACACACACACACACACGGAAGGAGGGGCACAGAGAGAAATTCCACCTGGTGGTGTACTCGCCAAATGCCTGCAAAGCCAGGGTTGGGCCAGGTCCAAGTTAAGGTACAACTCCATCTTCCCGCAGGATCGGCATGGCGCATGTGCTTGAGCCATCGCTTGCTGCCTCCCAGAGTCCACACCATGGAAGATGTGCAGTGAGTAGGTGGACTCCAGCTAGGCACTGTCAAAATGGATACAGCTGTCCCAAGTGGTAGGTTCCTACCAGGTACCACAACGTCTGCTCTGGAAGTTGTAAGCAATTACCTAAAGAGTTGTTTGGATTTCATTGCTGAGATCCTTTTTTGCTTTTATTAATTTTTAAGGAAAACTTCATGGGCTGTCTATTACTTAGGATTCTGTTTGCTTTTCAACTATGAAATGCTTTGCTTGCCATAGTGTAGTGGGCATTCAATGACATAGCAGATTAGCTATACAGCAAGTATGCATCACAATTCCTCACCTGAAGAATTTCCTCAATGGAAGTTGCACAATCAATTGCACTTTATACAATGGTAATTATGCGAAATCATAATTAAATAATTCACTGGGGATATAGAGTTTCATGGATGACATCTATTATTTTGAACTTAAAAAACTATGAACCACATTCATTTGTGATTTTAACATTATTTTCTCATGCTGTGGAAATGAGGATATCTCAGAATTCATACAAACACTTCAGGGCCAACATCATCTCTGTGTGCTGTGCATCTTTCTATTTAAAAAGTGGAGCACATGGATTTTTAATGTTCTCAATCAAAATGCTAATTGTTTGAGGAGATGGAGATATTTATCCTGATTAGACATTACAGAAGAAACATATGTATCCAAAATGACATCTCCTGCACACATTTTAAAAATATGTTTCCAATTTATTTTTACATTATATATTCTATATACCTATATAGAATAATAATAATCTTGGTTTATATAAGTATTGATCTAATTCTGCAAACAATGCTTACAAAGTTCATGGGAAATGTCAATGTGTGGATTGCAAAAATATTTTGACACCTAATAAAACTTTTTAATTCATTTTCAATGAACATATTGAAGTACTCTGGAATTATGCTTCATACATCTGTCTGCTTTAGTTGTTGGACTCTTTGCTCAGAAAACGAATTACCACTTTGATGCATTCCATTTTGCTTTTAAAGACTGCTTTATTTTTATTTGAAAGGTGACTTTATAGAAAGAAGACAGAGAAGAAAAAACCTTCCACCTGCTGTCTTACTCTCCAAATGGTCACAATGGCTGGAACTGAGTTGATCCAATCCACAGCCAGGACTGCAAAGAGTTTTCTGGGCATACCCTGGAATTTTCTTTTTCTTTATCTTTTTTTTTTCAATTTACTCTTTGAGAGGCTAGTGTGGTGCAGAGAGCCAAACATCTACCTGAAGTGTCAGCAGGTCATCTAGATGCCAGTTCTAGTCCTGACCATTCCACTTCTGATCCAGCTACCTGCTTGTGACCTGGGAGAACAAAGCAGGGTGGCTCAAGTCCTTTGGCCCCTGTAGCCACGCTGGAGACCAGAAAGAAGTCTCTGGCTCCTGCCTTTAGATTGGCTTAGTTACAGCTATTGTGGACATCTGGAAAGCAAGCCAATGGATGGAAGACTTCTATGTCCCTCCTCTCTGTGACTCTGCCTTTCAAATAAAAAATATATCTTTGTTTTGAAAGATTTATTTTATTTTCATTTGAAACTCAGATATACAGAGAGGAGGAGAGACAGAAAGATCTTCAATCTGATGATTCACTCCCCAAGTGATCACAACGGCTAACGTTGAGCCAATCCAAAGCCAGGAGCCAGGAGCCCGGAGCCTCTTGCAGGTCTCCCACGTGGGTACAGAGTCCCAAGGCTTTGAGCCCTCCTCAATTGCTTTCCCAGGCTACAAGCAGGGAACTGGATGGGATTCAGGGCTGCCAGGATTAGAACTGGCACCCATAGGGGACCCTGGCATATCCAAAGTAAAGGACTCTAGCCAGTTTGATAGATGGCCACAAATGTCTGCAACAGCCAGTGCTGGGCTGGATGGGCCAGAAGTGAGGAGCCAGGAGCTAGGGATTCTTTCTAGGTCTCCAACTGGGTGGGAAGGACTCGAACACTTGGTCATCATGTGCTGTCTCTAGGGATGCTATTAGGAAAGGGGTCAGATGAGAAGAGGTAAGACTGGAGCCAGAGCACTCCAAATGATAGCTTACGGTGCTCTACACAACATACTCCTTTAGCAGTTCTGTTTTAAGTATGTCACCCTCTAATTAAATGCATTGTCATTTTCCTTCACTCAGCCTTATTAAAAATATTTAGACCAACCAATAGATATTTTGTTTCTGCTTCTTTTACTTATTCTGTCATGACTCTTAAAGATCTGTTTCTCACAACTCTAGCTTTTCCATTTTTATTGCTTTGAACTGACCTGCATGGTTGTACAATTTCCAGTTTATGGAGCCTCACTAATTAAATGTAATAGTCTGAGGAATTATCTTCTATACATTTGTGTCTTTAATATTAAAACGGTATACAGATTCTAATTAATAGTGTCTCCACTGGACAAACTCAATCAACTAAGGCAGTGGCTTGTGGCCATTCCGCAGTCATGGAATACTGAGTCCTTGGAATGGAATGATGTCATCAGTGTGTCATAAATGAGTTGAGCTGCCCTGTAGCTGAGTAGATGTTGTACTGAGCACCTGACAGGACAGTGGTTAGGTAAAGGGAAAGCCTCTCATATGATTTTTGAATGTTTAAATTCCATTCCTCATCACCACCAACTCACTCCCAGAAGCCAACTTACAGGGTAAAAAAAAAAACCTAGCTGATGTAAGTAATTCTCCAACGACTTGACCATGAAGCGGAAACAAAAGACAAAACATCTGGAAATCACATATCCCCCCCAGTCTGAAAAGACTTCAAGAGGTATGTCTGAGGGTGTGCTCTGGGCGCAGGGCTATCAGGATCTGCCCGTTGACAGAGGCAGACACCAGGGGTCCCAGCTGTGGTGGTGAAGAGGAGGTGAGAGAAGAGGGAGAGGCAATGAATGAAGGGCGTAGGAGAAAAGCAGCGAGGAGTATTCCTGGCTCTTGTTGATGTTTAGGGCCTGTCATACCCACATTACGTCATTCTTTGTTACTCTGCGGCAAACAGACTAATTTATTTTTTAAAACTACCATTTCTTTCATTTTCTTAAAGAATTGGAAACGTAAGTAACGAAAAGGTTTCTATTCTTTCTTAGATGAAGAAGGAAGTGGGCCTCCTGGAGATTAGGAGACAAAAAAGTTTGAGTGCTTGTAAGATGGCTGCATAAGGAGCAGTAGAAGCCATACTAAATCTATGTACTAAGATGCAAACTTTTGGTTTGGACTGTGAAGACTTAAATATAGGGATCTACATGAATGTGAAAAATCAGAACATACACAAACATGCAAAGCTGTTTAGAAATAGAGTGAAGTTAGCAGGCTCTCTGGTTAAGTGGGGCATAACACACGAATGGTTGCCATGGAGCTTAACAGCAAATAAGTTACCCCTCTGAGGATGGTGAGTTGTTTAGTGCAAGTAAAGGGACAGAACTTAGCCAATCTAAACAACTCAAGTAGCAACTAATACTTCCAAGTAGGATCTGAGATTTCCAATCAAGTTTCAGGCTCTGCCTGTTTGGAAGCTGCCTTTGACAGAGGCCTGATTGTGAAGCTGGATCCATTTCAAAGTCAATACAATTGGTAACATTCAGAGATGTTACTGAAGTATTAATAATCAGAAGTGTAGAGCATAGTCATACTGACCCAAATAACAAAATACATAACAGCCCAATCTAATGCATAGGCCAACACACTACAACACACTACAAGGCCTAATCATCTATTTCAAAACCACATTACATCCCGAATTCATTGGTTAGAGACTAGGTCACCATAAATAATGCACTATGAATTTATTTCTTCTGTTAGAATTCAAGGTTTATCATCAGGTCAGAAGAGCAAGTCTTCTCCATGTGGTAATTCATGGCATATAATTAATGAAATACAATCATGTCATTACAGGCAGCACTCAAAGGGACCCTGGAATATCAGCTGCCCAGTCGGCTGGAAAACTAAACAGCATGGTAGAGGACAGAGGTGTGTATGCTTGCATAGGACACAGGTCACTCTTCCATTAACTCAATCACAGCTCAGAACCAATTCCAAGGGAGGTTGATAGGTATGATACAGAGGCTCGGGTGGACGGTGATTGGCTAACACTGTGTCCACTGTTAATAAATGAAGCACACACTGCGAATACATCAGTCACAGTGTGTCCTGCCTCAGTAAGTACCACTCTACAATGAATGTTTTCGGCTGCAGAAAGTAGATCTCGGCTCCATGAGGCAGTGTGTTCACAGTATCCATCATACAGCAGATTCTTACTATGTGTTTAACGATGGACCAATATACACAAACACCAGATATGAACCCTATATTTTTCCTAATTTCTCAGGAAAGCTAAATTTTTATATTTAAAAAAAGGTTATGCTATGTAAATAAAAAGCATAAATCCCTGCTATTTCTCAAGTGTGGCATACAAGCTTTAGATTCAACAAGAAATTCTAAACTCAAGAAAAATAGTTAGAAGACATATGACATATCTATGAGACAAAAGTAAATCAAGTTCAATAGATTTACTTCCTACTATGTATTTTTCTATAAAAATTTACTTTTTCATATTAGAAAGGCAGATTTATAGAGGGAGGGAGAAACAAAGATTTTCCATTTGCTGGTTCACTCCCCAAATGACTGCAATGGCTGGAACTGAGCCACTACAAAGCCAGGAACCACGAGTCTCTTTGGCTCTCCCACATGGGTACAGGATCCCAAGACTTTGGCTTATCCTCCTCTGCTTTCCCAGGCCACAAGCAGAGAGCTGGATGGGAATTGGGCAGTTGGGCCATGAACTAGTGCCCATATGGGATCCTGATGCAGGCAAGGCAAGGGTTTATTGGGCCAGGTCCCTTACTGTGTATTTTTATAAATTATTTCAAAACCTGCACGTACGCCCTTGGGGCTCAGGAATTCCAAATGTCATGTGAGGCTAAAAAGATATTGGCAAGGTTGGATTCCCTCAGTGCTTCAGTTGAGAATGTCCTTGCCTCCAAGAGCTTCCTGCTCTCCTTGGTTTGTACACCCTTTTGTCTTAAATTTAACCTCTTACTTCCACTGTCTTATTTACCTTTCTGTCTGGTCTCCTTGACACCCTTCGTAAAGGATGTTTAGGATTCCATTTAAGACCTTGTTACATAATGTAGGATAATTCCTCCATCACAACACCCTTCATTAGCTTTGCAAGTCCCCCTTCCTCACATGAAGGAACATTCTTTGGCTCTAGAATTTATCAGTATCTGAGATGAGGAGCACGACTCAACTTTCCACAACTATCATTAAACGTGAAACACAATGACAGATACAGTCAGGTCAACACATACTAAAATGTCTTTGACTGAAAGTTGTGGGACAGTATAATAATTCCAAGATTCCCAAGCAGAAGCCACTCCAGAAAGGCAACATATGTATATTATGTACACCTTGCCAGCAATACCTGGCCCAAAAATATGTATCATCAATACTCATATTTTAGAGTTTGATAAGAACAGACAGCAGTCAGAAGTGCGAGACAGTGAACACTCTGCATTCTTCGAATCAAAGTTAAGATGCAGCTTTTTAATTTCCTTGAATGACGCCACTGTTGTGCAGCAGCAGCTGAACCTGTCACCTCATTGCTGGCATCCCATTTGAAAGTTGTTTTATGTCTCAGCTGTTTGACTTCTAATCCAGGTCCCTCATAACAGCCTGGGGAAAGCAGGAAAGATGATCCAAATGTTTGGGCTCCTGCTCTTCCATGTGGGAGATAGGGAAGAAGCTCATGGCTCCTGTCCTCAACTTGACTCAGCCCTGGCTGTTGTAGGCCATCTAGAAAATGAACCTGATTCTAAATATTTAGAAAACCTTTTATCTTACAATTAAACCATAATCGTGATGATACAGATAGTATAACCTCTGGTAATATTTCCCTGAAACACAAGAAAGCCATCTTTATCTCAAGATGGTTTTTCCCCATTTCCCTTGAGAACGGGAAAACTCACGTTGCAGATGTCTTAACCGGACACTAGGGCATGCGGTGGTGAGTGAGATACTAGCACGTGTCTGACCCTCAGCGCCTGGCTCCATTACGGCTAACAGATCACAGCGCACACTGCTGGGGCCTGTACCTACGTCTCAGCAGGAACACACTCTTGTAGTGTCGGCACATGCTCTTTGTCTCTCGTTTGAAAATCAAGGCGTTATGATTCAAGAATAATGCAAAAAGGGACAAATGCTTGAATACACGAGGGAATGAAAACAGCGTTATAAAGAATAATATGGAGAAGCAACGGAATGATAGGTTTGTCAAAGAGACAAGGAAACACGTATTCAGTCTGAAACTAGCAAGTTTAATGTTGTGGGTTGCAATTGTGGGCATGCTGCTGACCACCAGGTGACAGGTGTGGAATGAAACATCTGAAGAGCTATCGGTGCTTTCTGCTTCTGCCTCCCACGGCAGGACAAAGCTCCTGTGACCTGGTGAGTGGGAAAGGGTTTGAAAGGGTCTACAAATGGCTGCCTCTTGCCCTCATTAACACCCATAGACACGCATTTCTTGTGAATGGATACAGAAGCCAGGTGACGCCATGTTTCAACGTTCTCTGTCTTACTTTGCTCCCCAGGTTTCTGCACGTCTCAAGCAGATGTTCCTGAGACAGGTACAGTGTTCCTGTCTGCCTCTAGCCAGACAGAAGGCAAGAGTGCCTCCAGCTCAGACAGGTTTTCCTTTGTCCCTGTTTCAGAACAGCCACACTCTTGTTGATGAAGATGGTAAAGTAGCGACAAAGGGATGCCTGAACTTGGACAAGAGGTGCAGCTGAGCTGTCTGCCCCATCCCTGCTCACTAGCTATCCCCTCAATAAAAGAAAGCAATCCGGGGCAGTGGGGGTAATTCCCTGTGGGTGGGACATGCAGGGGATATGATAGCAAGAACAGGGTACAACGCCCAAGGACTCAGGAGCCACATGTGCGCACCGGCTCTATGAGTGAGCCATGAGCAGTGCTGACACATACAGAAACTGGGTCACAACAACGCAGACTGACTGACACAGAACCAGGCCCACAGAACCAGTCACAGCTTCTATCGCTCCACACCAAGAATGGCTTCATTCACCATCTTTTGACTTATTCTGTCAAATGTCTCTACTCTCCATCTTTCCCATTTTGTGGTGGCATCACATAGGTACAAAGTTGTACACCCATTCCTGCACAGAGTCTTTCAGACCCAGCCCTTTTTCCTAATCCTAGAGTGTACTGCATCTTCTCTTACAGATAATCTCTTTGAATTCACTGGTGCTGGATTAACTCCAGGAAAACCCTCCATTATGAAGAGAATTCAGTTTCATAGACAGCCTCTCTCTCTTCCATGTCCCAGCATTCTCAGCCCCTTCAGCCCTGCAGGGCGTGTTCTGAGATCTCACAGAGGCCTTCTTTATCAGACTATCTGCATTCTGAGTGGCTAACAGAGCTCATGAGCTACGGCATTATTTGCTCACTCATAGCCTCATACTTTGAGCACAGATACACATGTGCGTTCACTGGCACAGGACTATCACCAGATGTGTGCCAGCGCACATACCCACTCTCTTCAGACACATCCCACACTGTCCACACAAAGGGACAAGAAGAACACATTTCCCATGACAGTGACCATATACAGAACTCTGAAACATCATATTTTCTGCCCCTCTGTCCTTGCTATGTCAAATGTAGGGACATTCTTGGGACCATCTGCAACACACCTGACTTCATACACACATACATACACACACACACACACACACACACACACACACACACACACACACACACACACACACACTTTGTTCACTTTTCTTACATAGGGCATTCTCTTTCCTAGGCATCCATCAGTGCCTGACAGAAGCTCCCTGTCTTCGATTCTCTGAGACGCCCCTGCTCCAGTTCATTGAGCTCCAGCAGACTCTCTTGCCCTACCAGAATAACTGTTTTCATTACCATTTAGCCAACGAACCCTGTACGCCAGAGATACATAGGAGGAAGGAAAGGCAAATGAAAATTTACTACACACGTGTCCAAAGAAAAATGCAGGTGACTGACTTAGGGAATGCAGAGAAAGGTTTGACATCTTCACCAAGGAAAACGAGGGTACAGGAAATAACCTTTTCTGGGAAGATCCCGGTTGAGACTGACCTGCCTATTTTATCACCTTGGGATCTCCTAACTGAGAGTGAGTGTGGCTGGGATGTAGGGGATGAAGAGGAGATGGCGGAGGTGCTGGAGGAGGAGGAACCAGACGGCCCAGCCGAGCTTCCCCCTCTGGAGGAGCAGCCCAGGGCCAGGCCGCCAGAGTGGCTGCTGACCCCTGACAGTGGTTATAAGTGCTTGGGCTGCTGCCGCGTCTTCCCCAGCAAGGACGCCCTTCAGTGGCACGTGCAGCATGGGGTGGAGGAGGGCTTCAGCTGCCGTGCCTTCCACCTTGCCTTTGCCTGGCTGAAGAGCAAAAGGAGCATGAAAAATAGGAGACAGAAGAGAAGCATCCATTCAAGCAGAAAGGGAAAACGCTTTCATAGGAGGAATTCCTCGGGGAAATAGATGTTTTCCAGCCCCCTTTAAAAAGAGGAAGTGAAGTAGGCACAATCTACTGAGATAGCTTTCTCCTCTCTGAGAAGCCAGAAGTAGACATTTTTCCCCCTAAACACACCTGACATTTCCATGAGTAATCGTACCAAAGAACTTTTTTTGTGATGGTATCTTCTACTGTCTGCATCCAGAGAAATGACTGAATTCTTGTCACCACAGTAAGAACACCTGATTTTCTTCATTAAATAAATTATTTCCTGTGTTTTTGTTTCCTGCTAGCAACCTAGGCTTGACATGAAGTGTCCAACACAATTGCAGTCTTTCTGGAAATGATCCATCCTTTTTAGCCTCACAACATCAAACCAGGGCAGATCTGAAGACAGCAGATCTGAAGCAGATCCCCTGGAGTTGCATTCAATTGCCTTGCTGAAGATGTGGCATCGGCTCGGAAGCAAACATCTGGAGTTGTGGGGCACTCAGGCTACCTTGCGAACAGCTCATCCTGAGCAGGCCTTTTCCTGTTACACTCAAATCCTCTCGGAAGGTCAAGGGGCAGTTAACATGCCTCTCAGACTGCGAAGCGAGAAGGGGACAGTGTAGGCAGAGAGATGCTAACATTGTCGGAGTAGACTTGGTATGCTTAGAGCTCCTGGGATGGATGACAACTAGGTAGCAATACTGGGAGGATATCGCTCAACGGGATGGGAGTTTGGGATATTCTGGTTCTCTTCCAACTGTGAAGCCTACCATCTAGTCTCTATCCCATTTACCATGTATTTGAATATGGAGCTCATATTCTTGTGCTCCAGAGCAGGTAGTGTGTCCATTCAACTTCATCATTTCCCATCTCCTTCCTCCCACGTACGGCATTATGGCTACATGCTTCACCATGAGGACAGAATGTAGATCTGCTAAACTGCAATGCCCTTCTCTCCTGTAGTCCATTCTGTTCCCAAGAGCTTAGTGTCAACAGTTCGCTTCTGTGTCCACGAACACAGACCTCGACTCATGCCTCCACTAGTGAGCTTAGCTGTGTAATGTCTGCTGCAGGACAGAGTCTACAAGGAGGGAAATAAGAACACTTGCAGATTAGCCTCAAATCCTTGGTTTCTTTGAGCATGTAATATACAGGTGACAGCATCTGTAGTAACAGTGAAAAAGTAACATGAAGTAAATTACCTGAGAAAATCAAACATCTGTATATTCAGGTGTCCTCCAAACCGTACTGTAGTTTGGAGATTAATAATCAGAAATGTAGAAACTACTGACTCTCGGGAGACAACATTTGCATGTTTATTTACATCTCATTTATACTTAAGTTTTCTAAATTTTCAAAATAAAGATGGAAATTTTCTTGTCACAATTTTCCATCTCCCACCAGAGAGAGCATCGATAAAATGATAATTGAGAAAGTGCATAAAGGTGTGCAGTGGATTTGAAATTGAGCTAGTGCAGTTTTCAAAACATTTTTGTACGTCGTAGCTGCTATTCTAAAATTAGAACTTGCAACTCAAGATGTCATGAGTGACATCGGTGTGAAACATATCTGGTTATCCTGAAATAGCCATTCTCCTTCCTCCCTCGCAGGGGTGTATGTATGAGGAGTCCTCATGGACGTGTGAGCAGAGACTCCATAGGAGCCAAGAGGTGGATGGAAGCCGCTTTTACTTTAATCTTTCTAGTACTTTTTGCCTTCTTTATCTAAGAAGTACCTTTCAACCTCGTATATGAACAAGTGCTGAATAATAAATTTCTATTTTTCATTTTGGTTTTTCTTCAATGACCCCTGATCCGTTATTGATGGTTCGTACTTATTTAATGTAACACATTTTTTTCTCTTATTAAACACTGAAATATTCCTGGGATTTTATCTCAAAATGGATAGGGTTCCTTAGTTGTGGTAGATATACAAAGCCCTCGATTGATCCAGCGGTTACACCGCAAATGTCTTTGTACCTCCCCCACAAGTCGGGACTTTGGCAGTGTAAGTCCTTGCGCTGGAGCTGGGAGTAAGTCTACTTTAGCACATTCTCCTCTGTATTACTGCTCTCATCTTGGGAAGAGAATCAACACTACTGAGTATAATATTTACACCCTGTGAAGATGAAATGCATATGACAGTATACCTGATGGTCATACCACAAATAAATGCACAGAAAGGCGTGTGGCATAAAAGGTTACTCAGTATTTTTTATTTCTTTATGTATTCTTACGCTGTGTACTTTGATCTACTCTGAATTACAGGTGATTATATATATACACAGGAAGTTAGTACGCTTACAGGACTTGCACTACCTACCCACTGTGGTCTTAGCCTCTATTGTGGTCACACTTTGACAATCAACCTCAGACATTTCCCTCAATATTACGAGCACACCACAAATATACAAATATATAAGCTTTAGAACCAAGTTAGACACAGCCTCATCTTCCTTACGTTGATATTCAAATTTAGCAACAATACCTATTTGTGGCTCAGTGTGACATTTCAATGTATGCATATAAGGTGAATTGATCAAAAGGTACCGTTTCCCTCTTTTTGACATGTAATATTAGAGGCTTTGAGTTCCTTTATAATTTTTTTTCATACAGCTAATACAAGATGTTATCAACTACATGTACTCCCACTATACCTTGCACACTGGTAACATATTTCTTTAAATCTGACATGGGACTCAGTATCTAATTTTTTTTATCTTTCACCCTTATCTCTTCCAGCATAAAGTACTCACCATTAGTCTAGCAATACATTAGTAAGATTGAACACTTTTTGCTTCTGCATATGAGGAAGAACATGTAGGATCTGTCCTTCTGTGTCTGGTTTATTTCACTCAACATGATGTTCTCAGTTCCATCCATTATGCCGGAAATGATAAATTGTATTTATTATGGTTGAGTAATAGTCCGCTGTGTTCATATACAACATCTTCCTTATCTATTCATCAGATGCAGGGCACATATCTTGATTCCATATCTTGGTTACTGGGAATATTGCAGCAATAAAAACAGCAGAGGTGGTACACCTTTGGTAAAATGAGTTCCATGTCATTTGATTACATTAGTGGCATTGCTGGAACATACGGTCAGTTGTATTTCTAGCATTAAAGAAATTTAAATACCGGTTTCCATAGTGGCTATACTAATTTTCACCAAAGTACCAAGCTATATAAGAATTTTGCTACACCTTTATAGTTTATTATTGTAATAACAGACATTTGAACAGATCTGAATTAAAGCAGTTTTGATTTGCATTAACCTCAAGGGTTGTTGATCATCTGTACATATTCTTTTGATAAATATCTATTCAGGAACTTTTCCTATATCTTCATTGGAGTTTTGTTGCTACTGTCATTTCCTTATATTTCCGATATATTCTGAATGTTCATCCTCTGAAAGATAAGCACCAAGTATAAGTGCTACATCCCTTTACGCTGGATGATGCTTCACTCTTGTTTCAGCTACAGGTCTTCAATGAGGGAGTAGAAATAGGCTTTCCACAGGCACATGGCAGGTGCAGATGTTGCCAGGACTGGCAGAGCCGCCGATATGGTGCCAGATACCCTGCATGCTGTGGAGGCATCTCCCAGTTTCCACGTTTCATATGCTGAAACGTAGGCTATGCTGGGATTACACACTGGAAGGTGTATGTCCAGAGAAGTGTGATATGGGGAGGGTGTTTCCTTGGTCCCCGAGGACCTCAGGCAACTCTAGGGAGTAGAGTTCCAACATCTTCATTTCACAAGCTATAAGAATTAAAGAGGTTCTTCCCTGAACAGTGCAGTTATGCTTGGATGGTGTACTATCAGGCTCAAGCCTGGAATTGTGAGACTTGAAAGGCCCTGCTGGTGACCCAAGATGAACATCCATAAGACTGGACTGGCAGTCACCGACCAGAAGGACAGGGATGCACACAGAATTCCTAAAGTACTACTGGTGAATGAGTCTGACTCCCAGGGCACAGTGCCAATGAGCAGACAAGGCTGTAATGCCCACATTCCATGGTGCATGCAAGGGTGATGCTGGCTCTTGTGCCATTGCTACACATCACACTGTGCTAATGAATATAGAAGAGGCCTTATTCAGGTATGGTCCTCAAGGTTTGTGGATTGGCTGCCACTGGCACGCAGCCCCAAGAAGCAGAGTGGGGTTTCCCTAGATCAAACATCCCAGGCAATTGTGACTCCGTGGCTTGGGTCACCAATCTCATAGCAAACAGAGGGGCCTGCTCTCTGGCCTGTAAAGGACACTGGTTCGGGAGGCTCCTGCCTGCTGTCCTTAAGATGGAATAGAGTCCATTGTGGCTGGACATCAGCAACAGCAGCAGCAGCTCCAGTCTGGGATTCTTCACAGAAGGCAGAGGAAAGGTGAGTTCTTTTTTTTTTTTTTTTTTTTTAAGAAAGCTGTACCCTGGATCCCTTACAGCTTTTCAAGCTGGATCTAAAGCCAGTGAGAGCTATCCAGTTCTGCCCTAGCTAGGACTGCCAGCCTGCAGTGATGCCAACCTTCAGAGGGGGTTCTGCAGATTGCTGTTTTCCTTGGCAAATGATGGCCCTGGCTGGGGAGGCAGCGTGGAGGGCTGAGGTGTGTGGTTCTTCTCCATGCTGGCTTTCTGGGTTGCTGAGCTGCACACTGCTCCAGTCACTTCTTGTCTGAAGAGTTTTTTAGTCTTCTCTTGTGCTGCTGGCTCTTCTGTGGGACAGAGGCAAGTGCTGGGCGTCTCTTCAGCTGGCTGAAATCCCTCTGCATTTCATTCATTTTTCAGCTTTTTTTTTTCCTTTTCTCTTAGCTTTTCAGCAGCATGTTTATGTTGTGCCTTGATGGGATTTTCATTTTAAAATAGCCTTTTTAACACTAGCCTTGTTTGACAAATCCTTAGCACTTTAGACAAACATCTTTTTGAAAAAAAAATTTAATGAAACTCTAAACATACCAGCAGCTGCAAAAACGGCACACAGTGGTTCCACGCACCCATCATCCAACTTCTCCCCAAACCACCAGCGTAGTCTAAACATAACACAGCGGTTATACTAATTTCAACAGAAAACCATAGACCTCACCCACATTTCATATTTGCTGTACAAGCTAATTTCTAGGTGTTTCTCTGTTTAACGTGGTGACGTTTTATCTGGATCTGCATGCCCTCTCTGCTGTCACCAGACACTTTCTGCTATCTGACCTGCTTATCGTCCTCACCCCCACTTTCCATAACTCCTGGGTGCCACTTACCTATTCTTTATCTCTGAAATTCCTAATTTTTCAGGGAATATTATAAATGGAATGAAATATTTTTGAGATCGGCTTTTTCAATTAAGTAGGACTCCTTTCAATGCATTCAAATTTTTCTCTGTGTATTTGATTTCATTTTACTCTTGTGGAATAGTTCAACATGTCACACACATGAAGGAATTTGGCTCAGGTTTTTCACGTTATTGGCAATAGAAAACAATTTGTACACAAGTTTTTATGGGAGAAAAAAACACATTTATTTCTCTACTATTAATATCTAAGAGTGATATTATGTGATACATATTTAATTTCTTACAGAAAAATCCACAGAACTGAGTTTTACAGCAGCCATATCCCCTTTTCTTTTTTCTACAAATTCTTGAGAAATGCAGTTTCACAGAATTTCACTAGTATTGGATGATAATAGGTATTTACTTTTTAACCTACTTTAATAGCAAACATATTTCACTGTGGCTATCTCTTTTCAGTAAAGATCTACTGAAATGTACTGTCATTTTAAAAGTCCATTTCTTTCTTACTACATGGAGTCCTTCATAAGTAATAAGTAATTGATTTCATTCTCTGAATGCGTCTTTTTTACACACACTACTGAATTTGGGACAAGTGAGGATTTTCTATGTTTAAGAAACCAAATACATGAGCTGTTTTCTCTCATGCCAATGCCTTTAGTGCCAACAGCACAGAGAAGTCAGAATGCTGAGCTGCCATGGAAATAGAAAGACCCTTGAACACATGGAATACAGAATGGAGTGAAAGATGAGCTGGGGACAGTCCATGGAGGTGGGTGCTGGAAGATGCAGAAGTCAAACTTGTTTAAGCAAAACCATGAAGTACCCTTGGATCAATCAATTCCCGCTCATCTCCTGCTTCCTCTGCACTCAGGTGCTGGTTGCCACTGGTCTACCACTTTATGGCATTAAGGACCACAATCATGTTTTAAAGTCACTTTTCCATTCATTTCTTAGTTGATTGTACTGCAGTTAAGTGGCTTGTTAAATAAGGTTATTCCAGCATCCACATTCCCTGAAACAAAATTTGCCGCACAGGTGACAATGCCTGCTAATTGCTTTTACACTAGAAGAATAATTTGCAACACAATATGCCAAAGTCACCCTTATTTTCATTTAGCAACTACCAAGAGCATTCCATTTTTTAAAATTTAAAGTATACTTTTTAATCAAGGCAAAATATACTATAGCCAAGCACCACTTTTGAGAACATTCTGTCTCCTATGTGAAATGACTTTGGGGATGAATAACAAGAAAATATTCCCTTGTTTTGGATTATGTAAGTCTTTTGCCTCTTGCCACTGTATTTTTTTAAGCAATGCACAGTACTTTCTACAGAATGAAGTTCTTTTGAGTCATGCTGCTGCTTCTCCTTTGATGCCTAAAGGCTGCATCTGTTCTACCGCCTGAAATAAAACTATCACTGGAGGATTTCAATTTCCACAGCTGTTCCTCCACCTTTTTATTCATGCAAAACAATGCATCACTTTCATTTCTGACGTGTTTTCTCAGGTTATGGAAATAGAATACTTCAAACTTTCCTGGGAAAGCACACCACAGTGAGTATGCTGTCCTATGAGTTCCTTACACTGAGTCCTATTTTAAAAATGATGAGACTGATACATCTTAGAAAGTAATCAAAGAGGGTAAATTTCAAAAATGTTTGAAATCTGCATACATGCAGCCTTAAAAAAATTCATGGGCAATGTGTATTATGATGGCCATGAGTACATTTTTAAGCAAAATAAATATCCTTTAATGATCATGCTTCATAAAAATTGAAGTAGTTTTGTATTGGATCTGAAAAACAATGGTGGTATTCATGAAATTCTTGAGAAAGTCTACAGTATATCGCATCATTTCTTTTTAAAATCTGTTATCTTCTCATTAGTAGTGTCATTTAACTTACATTCAGGCTTACCTAGATATACATATTTAAACCAATAGCTACGTTTCAACAAATTATAATTTGCTCCTTTTAATGTTCCAGTTTGCCAATTCTTTTTAAATTCTTATTGTTACTTTTACAGAATCTTCATTTTTGTCAAGTCTATATTTCCCATTTTGAAGTAATTTCATATTATCTTCCATTTCTCTGGTTACATTTAGTTAACATTTTTTTTTCTCATTTCAAGCTGTTTCATTTTATTCTTTATTCAATATGTATGCATAGTTCCATGTTGATTTCTTCCCGACTATTTTTGCTTGATACTATAGTTTGACTCTCAATTTTGCTGTCAGAAAACTTCTTGCTGTCCTTTGAGTTTTTTTTCTCTAGATGGTAAATGCCATGATACCCCCATCCCGGACCCCTATCCACACCCACCGTTATCCCCCACACCCTGCAGTGCAAACCATGAGTGTGCAGGGATGTGGGACTTGAGACTAAGTCATGTGTGCTGACCTGGGAAGCTTATGTTGGAAGATGTAGATGAGGTCGACCTTATCACAGCGTGCCAGTGAGAAGTGTGATGATGGAAGCTCAAGTTGGAGTGATGCCTTGAGGACATTAACTGTTATCAGGCACTAAGGGCTGCAAAGAGGTGCTCTTCCCCAGAGCTGCCGGGCAAGAGCAGCCCTGGCCACCTCTTGATCTCAGCCCTTCCTTAGAAGCTGCAATGTCTGTGCTGATCTGGCATAGTAGCAATAGGAAGCCAGCACAGTGAGAGCAGCTGTTTCTCTTGATCCCATCCCTAACGTAGATGCTGATCACTTCAGGGCAAGACTATTTTTTTTTTCTTGCTAGAAATTATAGACGTTTGAACGACTAATAATCTCAGCCTTCAGATGGTTCAATAAATCACTTTTGATTATTTCCCTGACTTCTTGTTTCTCTTAATTGTGATCAGCTTTTCTTTCTGACATTTCCTTTTATAGGTACAGATTTTAATTTATATTAAAATGTTATTCCTATTTCTAGCCTCATTTCTTATACTTATCTCTATTCTTATACATGGATTCTATAAAAATAGATAACAGAGTAAGAAGAGCACCAACAGAATGGGAGAAAATACCTACACTGATAGAGGATTGATATACAGGAACAGTAACACCCTCCCACCCCAAAATTCAGTAACAAAACAAAATTAAAAAACGGGAAAATGATAATAAATACAATTTTGTTCAAAGAATGCAATACAAATGACCCTTAGTCACATGAAATAAAGCTCACAGTTGCTATCCACTAGAGGAATGCAAATAAAAGCCACGGTGAAATACCACTGACTGTAGTTAGAATGGCCATGAACCAAAAATATAACAAAAAATATTGGCAAGGCTCTGAAGAAAGAGCAACCTAAAACAGAATACAGCAGAAATACAGACTGTCACGATCATTACAGAAATTGGTATGGAAATGCAAGAGGAAACTAACAATAGATCTGCTATAGGAACCTCCCAACCACTACTGGAGATGTATTCAAAGGAAATGAAATTTGTGTAAGAAAGAGCTACCTTTGCTTCCATCTGTATAGCAACTAAATTCACAAGAGCAAAGATAGGCAATCAGCCTGGGTGTCCACCGTATGGCGAATGGATAAAGAAAATGTGGTATGTTCGTTTAATGGAGTATTCGTCATAAAAACGAAAGCTTGACATTTGCAATAAAATAGATGGGACTAAGATTATTATGACAGATAAAATATACCAGAAACAGAAGGACAAAGATTACATGTCTTCTCTTATCATTAATATAGAATATATAATTATATAGATGTCATATTATCGGTATTTAATTATAAACACTGTTGTACTGAATCATGCCATGTACATTAGAATCTTTCTTTACCCACATTATGGTTATTATGAAGACCACACTTGGTTATATTAACATCTGTTTTCAAGAAAAAATAATAGATATATGTATGTATAAAGTATCTACATATGAAGTGAATGTGGCAAAATGTCAAACATTGTTAAAATTTGAAGCTAAAAATAACATAAAGAATTAGTTCTCTATCATAACCACTGCAACTTCCTATCCGTTCTTGAGTCAGAAACTCCAGTTCTGACTTACTGCCAGCATAAATAATGCAACAAGTAACAACTACATGAATGTTTCTTTATGGTTTGAAATTACAGATCCAAAGTATAGACAGGCTTATTTTATTTTGAAAGTGTTGATTAACTATTCTGCATTGGCTATATATAGATTCAATCTAATATTTAGCACATAAAGGTTCTTCATTTTATCTATGTCCTATCAATTGTTTAGCATACTTAGATAATTTAAACTTTACCAGTTTTAAATGTGCAAGATAGTACATATTTTGTGATTTATTTTCACTTTTCTGGTAGGTCACAAGATTTGAGATATCTTTACATTCATGCTCATCATTCACTGGTCGTGGTGAATGAATGGAAGAGACATGAGAAAATCCTCCTGGTAGGGAAGGCGACTGAGGGAGGGTTGGCCATGGATGTAGCTAATGCTGAAAGCAAACACACACCAACTCCATGAGATGAGACACATTCTGTACCAGCTGGAGACAGACAGGCACTACTTCTGAGTTTCAGTGATACAAAGGATACAGCCATTTTCAGAAGACACAGACATAGATTTTGGAAAAAGCCTAAATCTAAGAACTTTGGCTTGAGCAAAGAGTCTGGCAAGGGCAACTTTCTGCTAAGTCATGCTTTGTCTCTTCTCTGAAAGCATGGGGAAGTGTGAGTGAAGGAGAGTGGCGAAACAGAAAATTCTGTTAAAGCACATTGGTATGCTATCCGTAGCAAGGAAAATCTGGGAAATGCAAGAATTGTGTGGACAAGTGATGCGCATATTCTTCACACTTTTATAATTTAAAATTTTTATTTGAAGTAATTTAAACCGGATGATCATTTCAAAGTATGAGAAGGATGCACTTAACGAAGTTTTACATCTCTTCATGAAAGAAACTGCAGAAATTGGGTATAGAAAGAACATACCTCAAAATTATGCAGGCTACACATAAAAACGAATAGCAAATATCATACTACAAGGGGACAACATGAAAGCATTTCCCCTAGATCTGGAATAAGACAAGGATGTCCATCTCAGCATGTTTATTCATTATATTATTGTAATAATAAATTGATACATTTATAATAATAAATTATTAATAAAATAGCAATTGTGGATGAAAAAATAATGGTATCAAAATTGGAAAGATCTCCACAATGCAAATTTTCAGACACTAGTGAAAGTGTTTATCAAGGACAAACTCATAGAATGAAAACAAACTATCTGTTACTCATGAAATGGAATAATTGGTATCATTAAAATGTATGTGCTACCTAAAGAGCTTTACGAATTAATGCAATCCTGATCAGATATGCCACAAGTTTCTTTGTCCTAATTTATCTTAATTTATCCTGTAATTCAAATGCAATCACAAAAATCCAATAAAAGCCAAACTGACCCCGAGCAAGAGAAATCAAGCTGGAGACATTATAACACCCGACTTGCAAGCATATTACAAAACTGTAGTGATTAAAACAACATGGTATTGGCATAAAAGCCAACACACGAATCAATGGAACATATTTGCACAAAAGTTAATCCTCACACAAGAGCCAGATGATTTTTCTAACATACACACACACATACTCTCAAAACATGCAGTGGAGACAGGATAATCTATTTAGTAAATGGTGCTGGAAAAACTATGCATATATGCAGGAGAAGGAAATTAGATCCCTGCCTCACCCCATCTACAAAATACCACATCAAGATGGATCAAAAATCTAACTTTAAGACTTGGGACTCTCATATTGTTGTAAGAAAATGTAGGAGAAACACTTTAAGACACTGGAGTTATGTTGTGACCTGGGTAAGAACCCCCAAAGCTCAAGCAATAAAAGGAAAGTGAGACAAATGAGAGTAAATCAAACCCTTGAATTTTTAACCAATAGTGTGAAGCATCCAACAGATTAGGGATAATATTTCCCAGCTACTTAATTGACAATTAATAACTGCAGACCTGTAACAACTACTCAAATAACTCAAGAATAAAAAATAGGCCAATTCAGTTTAAAATAGTGCAAAAAACTTCAAAACCAGAAACACAAATGGCCAAAACATTCATAAACAAATGCTCAACAGCAGAAACCTTCAGCAAAATGCAAATCAGGTCCACAATGAGATATAATCCCTGTCAGAGTGACTATCACCAGAAGAGAGAGAGAAAACAAACGCTGATGAGGATGTGGAAAAAGGAGAATTCACGTGCTCTTGGTAAGAATGTGAATTACTAAGCAATTGTGGAAACCACTAAAAACCAGAAAATGTCAAGTGGTCCAGCAATCCCACTGCTGGACATATACCCCAAACACATGGACACAATATATCAAACAGCTACCTGAACCACTATCTGTACATCAGTGATTTTCACAACAGCTAATTTATGGAACGTCAGTGTCTGCCTTCAGATGAATGGAAAAAAATTTATATATATATATGTATGTACATATATATATATTCACGCACACATTGCTATAGAAATACAAATATATATATAATTATATATATTATACAATATATTATATTATATAATAATTATATATAATAATTATATATAATATATAATTAATTATAATATATTATTATATATATATATATATATATATATATATATATATAATATATATATATAATATAATATATTATATATATTATATAATATATATCATATACAAAAATATATATGACATATATTATATAATATATATAATATATATATAAATATATATGTGCTATACGCATTTATATAAACATATGCTATACATGTATTTTATGCACAATTATTATTCAGCTATGAAAAAAAGATTCTACCATTGAAATGGTTGCAACTGGAAGACATTACATTGACTGAAATAAACCAAATACAGAAAAACAAATACCACATGTGTTTTTATGTTAGTGCTAAAATTAAAACTGTGTATAAAGTATTGCTACAAATGCAGTTTTGTCAAACTTTTTTTATTTCTGTCAACTAAATTTTAAGAATGATGTACTCCTAAAAAAAAAAAAGAACGATAGACTCCTATGGTTTCAATGATGTATGATTCTTTTAAAAGTTACTGTTTATCAGTGAAATTTTAC
The DNA here is from genome assembly GCF_017591425.1 of Ochotona curzoniae. Classification (NCBI taxonomy): domain Eukaryota; kingdom Metazoa; phylum Chordata; class Mammalia; order Lagomorpha; family Ochotonidae; genus Ochotona; species Ochotona curzoniae. The sequence goes on from NW_024464918.1 coordinate 28,522,657, forward strand.
ACCTTTCCATTCTGATTATCCTTTATAGCCTTTGTCTATATTTCTGTGGACCTATGACCCTTTTATTTTTACTTGCTGCAATCATTATTTAGTGGAACATTAAGCTTTGACTATAATACAAGCTAAAAATACACTGTCTGAAAAAGAAAAAGAAAAACTAGTATATACCATGTAATGTCTTGATAAATATATTGTAATATCCTTTCAGGGCAAATGCATGCCTCTCTTCAGAAATCTCACTTGTGTTTTGACATAAATCAGATAGCAGGAGACAAGCATGGCTCTAACCATAAGCTTTGGCATTGTTGCATCCTCTCAACTGTGAAGCCTCAGTAATGCAGTATTCTTAAATGCATCAAATAATTTCATTTATTTAATCCTAGTAATCTTTTTGTTAGTGAGAGCAATAATCAACATTTCAAGAGGATAGAGTTTCCACTAGACAAAATAAAACACTCAAGGTGTGGGTTTTGTGGCAACATGTGCCCACAGCAAATACTGTGGTGTGAGGCTTTAATTCCTGCCACAAATTTAGATTCGTGGTTTATGTTAAGGTGCAAGCTAGGCTCTCAGGAGATAACAGTTCAAGTATTTGTCCCTGCTGCCCATGTTAGACTTACGAACGGAGCTCCTGGCTCCTGTTCTGGTATTGCCAACCTGAATTTTACAGGTATTTGGGAATGGACCATTAGGTAGAAGATAGGTATTTTCTCTCTCTAATACTCTGCCTTTTTAGTAAATTAAATAGCTTAACTTTAAAATAATGCTCCAGGCAACAGGGCAGTGGCATTGCTGCAGTCCTTAAAGTACTGTCTCAGCCTGGCTTAGACCGATGTCATCATTACGTCACATTGTGGAACTCTCACAGTACAAGATGACTCATTACGTGTTAGTCTTGATGCTGGACACTGATCAGCCTCTAATGTGAGTTCTTCCAATCTTATTCCTTATCATCATCATCTAACTCCCAGGGCGCAGAGATACAGGGAAAGATACCGGAGTTGTCCTCTCCAAGGAGCTGACCTCGAAGCAGAAACAAAAGATGCAACATCTGGAAAACACATACTCTACCCAAACTGAAAAGACATCAAGAGGTACGTATTGATATCTCGGGACACAGAGTAATCAATAACTGAGATTTAAAAGGGAGGAAAGGAGAATTCCCCGTTGCAGACAAAGGGAGAGGGGCAGAGGAAAGGGGCTGTGATTAAAGCTGGGCGGGACATAAGAGCTGTGTTTGCACTCCTATCTTCCAAAAGATCCAGGCGAGACAGAGTAGATAGTTTCAGGTCACCCAGGTGCTTTTCTGCATGCAGAAGGGCCTATGTTACCTACACAAAGGTATTCTTGGTTTCTCCATCGCTGACAATGTCTCTGCTTAGTTAAGGACTTTTTTTTAAAAGATCTATTTAATTATCTGAAACACAGAGTTACAGAGAGTGAGAAAGGGAGGGAGGAAAAGGAAAACAGGTCTCCCACCTGTTGGTTCATTTTGTTCATTCCCTAAATAGCTACAATGGTCAGCGCTGGGCCAGCTCCAAGCCAAGAGCCAGGAACTTCCTCAGGGTCTTCCACTTGGATTCATGGGCCCAAGGACTTGGGCCAGCCCCTGTTGCATGTTCAGGTACATTAGCAGCAAGCTGGATCTGAAGTGGAGTAGATGGGAATTGAACAGATACCCCTCTGGGATGCTGGCATCACAGGCAGCCGTGTAGCCTGATATGCCACAGCACTGACCTCCTAGACTAATTTTTAACAAAAAAAAATGAAGCATTTCCTTTTATTTGCTTTATTTCTGCAATCATTGGAGAAGTAATAGAAGGTATCATAAAATTTCCACTAACCCTGTCTCCATCTAATGAAGAGGAGAGTGTGACTAATACTGATCAGGGCAACACTGACGAAGTTTTAACATGGCAACGATAGTTAGCCTAGAACAAGTACTAAGTCATGGTAATTTTTAGTGAGGAATAGAAACCATGCGTTCAGCTTTGGACAATGAAGGAACACATGTGGACTTCTATTAAAAGGCAAGCAGTAACACAGGGCAAAATCAACACAGGAATGCCATTTGGAACCAGAGTATGAGGTACCTGGCTGAGAGAGGGGCAGCCCAGAGCCAATTTCAACAATCCAAACACTGAGTCATATCCCTGAATCTGAGAAGCTGGACAAATCGAGAGGCTCTGCACATTCCCTTGGAGAGAAGAATGCAGAGGGAAGCGGTCTAAATTTTGCCAATCAGTAAAACCACTAATTGTTCAAAGGTGAACAAAATCAATGCAATATGGACAAAGCATAGTCATCAATGTCTGTATGCAGAAGAAAGTGGATAAATTAGCCAGTGGAGATGAATTCCAACATCTGAGATGTATGTCCACACACTATGAGTTTTAATTACTTATTGCTAAAAACACAATATGCCTGGGTATCATCAGTTTAAGGACTGGCTATGTAAGCAGTAAACTATGCATCTACATTTACCATAAGAAATCAGACCACACAGGCAGGTCAATATAGTAAGTTTGCTATGTGCTATAATTAATAAAAATATTATCATAATAAATGTTTTAAAGGACAGTATCTGGGTCACCCAGAAAATTAAAAAAAAAAAAAGCATGGTGTGGGATAGGGGATTGTATATCTGTACCTGGAAAGGGTATGGGTCATCCTTCCATTAACTTAGACTCATGGTGAGAACTAGCTCCTAGGAAGGATGCTGACTGCAATGTAGTCAGATGCACAGACATGTGGGGACTCCCAAGAGTGTTTGCTCTGTTCACGAGTGATGCTCAGCCATCCATGATTACACAGCTTCACTACAGCAACACTGCTCTGACTTGAAGCTCTCAGCTGTGCAGTAGATCTTGAAGATGGAAGCTGCTTCTGCAGAGTCCGTCACATATCAGACTCTTAAGGCTTGTTTAAGAACACATGTGCAGATACAATCCAACACCAAATATGAAATCCACCTCTTGCTTTTTTTTTTCTAATTTCTCGGGAATGTTTCATGCACAAAAATCTTGTAGCATAAACAGAAGGTGCAGACTCCAACTTCTGGCAAGAAGCAGGTTGCTGCTTATCCTCTTGTCATTATCCTCTGTCATCTCACCTAAAAACAAGCCTGTTGGCACAGATACGGGGCTTCCCACAGAGGGCACAAAGGGAAACCAAGTCATGGCACAAAGAGTGAATGGTTCTATCCATCGATTCAAATTTGCCAAGTCAAGGAAAAAGAAGCCTCAAGATACTTCACTCTTCAGTACTATACTGAAATTGCGAGGAGTAAAACTTTATAAAGAAAAGAAGTTTGTCTTGGAAGATGCTTAGACAGATGTAAGGCCCATGAGTCCCATCTTGAATTGATCTCTGTGTGGGCAGCATCTTGAGGTGATAGTGTCACCTGGCAATGACACACAAACACGCGTGTATGTTCCCTCTTACATTAAAGCCAGCTTAGTCCGTTCATGGAGGCTCTACCCTAAAGAAGGCATATAACCCTCTCAATTGCACATGGCCAGACAGTTGAGCCTCACAGCTGAATTAAGTTTTCATGTACTTAAAGCCTAGGTTAAGTTTAAATTTCAATGTATTATTATTGCTATTATCATTATCATTCTTATTCTCCATGATACTGTTTTATAGTTGCAGGGTTCCCCCTTCCCTTCCTCCCTCTCCATTTTCCACCTCCCAACTGTTTTGTTCCATATTTACACAATAGTACTGTCCTTCAGCAACAGTTACAACTCCAACATTCTGCTATTTAAGTGTATCAGCTGTTGAACAAATGCGTTAAACTCTGAGTGTACATCAGTGATCCTGTGCCATTTCCTAGCACTCTCATCCATACACACAGGTGCTTCACAGTCTTTGGAGGAGAATATCCAGTTACATGAAGGAAAAGAGACATCCTCCGAATCAGAATACTACACCTGCCAATCCACTCTGCGGAAACTCCCTTTCACTGGTAAGACCAAGGGAAGACAATCAAGGTCAGGCTGAGTCATGCAGTGGGAAGGTGAGCAGGCTTCCAACACTAAGTGTTTCAAAAAACAACCATAGATATCCACCGACCACAGCAGAGAAAAGGAGCAGTCACAGTCCATGCAAGCATGGTTAAATAAAGACATTTCGAGATAAAAGTATAGAAATAGTGGGAAAGAAAAATGTAGAATAAACATTGGAAAAGATTTTTTGGAATTATTAAATATAGAGGAAATAATACTCAACAACAGATTCTAACCTTAGGCATTGATAAGTATGTGGCTGAATATAAGCCGGCTTTCAGGCTTTACATACCAAGATAATAACCAATAGATCAGAACCAATACAATGGACGTGACTGACAGATTAGATTGCTGTGCCAGGGAAGATGGTGGTCAGAATTGGAAGCAGTCTATGCTCAGAGTGCCGCTGAAAGCGGAGTGACCCTGTTAGCTGTAGTAACCGATTCTGAACTCAGTGAGGCAATTAAATAAGTAGAGCTCACCATGACAGAAAATGTGAATTTAAGTTCAGTGCATGTGCCTGTTTACTATACAGATGTTGTACGCTGCCACACATTTTGTGGTTTAAAACAGCACGTAGTTTTATCCTTTTCTTTGGAGTCAGAAATTGAAAAATACATGTTTGGGGCTGAAATCAAGGCATTGATAAGGCTGTTTCCTTCTGGAAATCCAGTGGAGGATGCGCCTTCACCTGCGTGTGCTCCTGGGTTTGCAGCCCCTTTGCTTCTTAGCTCCAACTTTGTGCTTCCACAGTTACGTCTCATATCCTGTATCTGGTCTTCTCTTCCTCACACAAATACACTTGTAATTACATTTATATTATGCCTATCACTATGGGATAATCTTCCCATCACAAAATCTTTCATGTACTGCTATCTGCAAAGACCCTGTTTAAATATGAGGGAGTGGTTTCAGGATGTAGGGATTAAGGCATGAACGTCTGGGTGAGGAGGTGTAACGCAATCTTCTTCAAATATCACAAAATACGCTAAATTCCTTGACAGATATATAGTCAGGTATGCACATATAAACATCTCTTATATTTGCAGTCTTTGTGACAGAACCATAATGACAATAATGACTAGTGGCAAAGCTAAAATTATGACATACTTGTATGTTGAAGCTTTGGTCAGGACATAAACTACAATCGGCTGCAGTAACTGGCCAATGGTCTCTTGGTGGATTGCAGATAGGAGAGCTCTTTATTGTCACATGATTTCAGCAACAGTAGAGAACAGTCTACAGATGTCTCTCCTGTGTTTACATTGTGTATATGAATACTCATGGTTGGGAATGTCTAAACAAGATGTGAGGGAGTGTTACTGAGAATACGAAATGTTAGCACAGTGTCTGAGACACAACCCAGGGGTCTACCCTATAGTTGATGAAGAATATATTAAGCTGATAAATATACCACTCCCAGAACACTGAACACAATACACCATGTTCTAGTACTGGGAAATAACTTTTGTATATCATACACACATAAAATGTCATTCCAGAATGATCTATGGGGGGGTGGCGCATTCAAATGTCAAAGATATGGGAACAGTGGGAACAGGTTTCTGCAGGAGAATAGAGAGATGTAAAGTAGTCAGTGACTTGTCAGAGAAGTAGGAAAGACTTTGTGTGAAACTAAGAGGGTTAACTCTATGGGCTACATTAGTGGGTAGGTCCTTGACAACTAGAAAAGTAGGAATTACTGCATGTTATGAGCCTTGAGTGGTTTCTGTTTTTGCCTACACTAGGAGGGCCAAGTTCTTGTGCCTGGTAAATGAGGGGAGGATAGAGGATTGAATGGGGGCTCAAGGACTGCCTGGAGCTACCTCCTTCTCTCATGAACAACCATATGTGTATGTGCTGTTCTGAAAGGAAACAGAGTCCAGATAACACAGTGTCTCAAAGTGGCATGCATGTTTAATTGCTGTTACTTGGTTCCCTAGATCCCTGGAAAACTCAAGCAACCTTTCCTGAGACAAGCAGAGCAGTCCCAGCCTGCAGTCAGGCAGAGAGAAAGTTCTTCTCCAGCTCAGAATACTTCTCCTGTGTCTCCTCTCCAAACAAGAACCTTCTGGTTGATGAAGATGGTAAGGCAGAGGCAAAGGCAAGGTGGGAACTGAGAGAAGAGGTACAGCGAGGCTCCTCTGTTTAACCTCCTCTTACTTAATTCGCCCTTCCAAGAGGGGGGAAAACCAGTTGAGGGCAGAGAACCGGGGCTGAGACCTTTGGGGTTGGAAGAATGTGCCTGTAAAAGTAGGTAAGAACTCTGAGACTAAAGTGGTACATGTGAGCTCTAGGACAGCCATGGGAAAAGCTATAAGGAATACACACACGTGGATGCAAAACTGGTCAGAATTTCTTGGGCAAGTTGACACAAACTCACACCTCCCATAAATCTGTAGGCATTCAGCACTATGAATACTAAAACCATGACTAATTCCCATTGTCTCCAATACATATTCTTTCTTGAAATACCTTTTTTTAAAAGAACTATTTTGTTTTTATTAGAAAGTCAGATACACAGAGAGGATGTGGGACAGAGGAAGATCTTCTGTCCAATGATTCACTCCTCAAATTGTCACAACAGCTGGAGCTGCACCAATCCAAAGCCAGGAGCCAGGAGCCACCTCCAGGTCTCCCATGCAGCTGTAGGGTGCCAAGGCCTTGGGCTGTCCTCGACTGCTTTCCCAGGCTACAAGCAGGGAGCTGGATGGGAAGCGGGGCCATGAGGATTAGAACCTGCAGCCATATCTGATCCTGGTGTGTGCAAGGCGAGGACTTTAGCCACAAGGCTACCATGCCAGGCCCCTCTAATAACATCCTCTAACTCTGCAGTGGTAGTGGGGTTCAGAAAGCTCCCATCATCTAAAGTGAATTCACTGTCATAGATGGCCTCTCTCCCTCCTACACCCCTGAACTGACAAAGTGTAAAACCCTACAAAGAACTGTGTGTGTGTCTTCTCTAATCCTAGACAGCTTCTGTCTTGTGGTCTAACACAGGTCATTCTGTTGTACTTACAATGTCGTAACACAGAGCACACGCCCCCCCCCATTACCATTCTCTTTTAAAACACCACAAACAGCATTATATATGTGCCGGAACACATGTCCTCTCACACCGGACACTCGTACACTCACTCTTCACATATGAGAGATGCAAAGTTCACACCACGTGTGACTGTATCACATATAAAACTGAAACATCTTCCATCCATCCATTTTGATTCTACATGCCTCACGTGCAGGGAACGACTCATGACAATCTTAAATCCTAGAAACATCAAGTAACTAACTTAATTGTTCTTACACAGGAAATTTTCTTTCCTAGGAACTCAGAAATTCCAACAAAAATATTGCATTTGCTCTTCAGAGATGCCTCTGCAGAGGTTCACCCCATATCAGCGGAACTGTTTTCATTACCACTTAGCCAGTGAGCCCTGCACACCAGAAATGCATAGGAGAAAGGAGAGGGAAATGAAAGTTTACTATACGCATGTTCCGAGTAAAAGAGAGATGGCTGGCTTAACCAACGCGTCACAACCACTGGTCGCTCTGCCAAGGCAGCAGCAAGTGCAAGAAATGGTATTTCCTGGGAAGATCCCCATTGAGACCAACCTCCCCATCATGTCTGCTTGGGAACTGCTAACAGAGAGTGAGAGCTGCTGGGATGTGGAACAACACAAGGAGAAGGTGGGGGTGCAGGAGCAGAACATAGCAAGGCATCGCCCTCTGGAGGAGCAGCCCAGGGCCAGGCCGCCCAAGTGGCTGCTGACCCCTGACAGTGGCTACAAGTGCTTGGGCTGCTGCCGCGTCTTCCCCAGCAAGGACGCCCTTCAGTGGCACGTGCAGCATGGGGTGGAGGAGGGCTTCAGCTGCCGTGCCTTCCACCTTGCCTTTGCCTGGCTGAAGAGCAAAAGGAGCATGAAAGAGAAGAAGAATAGGGGAAACAAACTCGGAAAAATCACATGTGGAAGCAAAATAGCGAAAGGTACTGACATCAGGAACCCCGTACACAAATAAAATAGATGGTTTTCCTACAGAAAGAGAAGCAGCCATACTCTACTGAGGTAGCGGCTCTATGCTTTCTCAACAGCCAGAGGGCGCACCTTTCGTTATATACACCTGACATCCTCATGACCATAGGGACAGGATCCACTACCTTTACCATCAAGAAAGAAAAGAAGGCTGATTCTGCCATAAGGGAGAACAGAGCGTCCTCCTGGCCTGACCAGGGGTGCCCAGCCAGGGTGTCATCTCTGTCACCTCCATGGAGGAGGGATGGACACTCCCTTGAACTGGAAGCTGTTATGGGTAGATTACAGGAGAGGTGAGTGCTCACGCACAGGAGCATCCCAAAGGACATGGTAGTCAGGGTTCTCATTGAGGCTGGCATCGGCAGCAGGAGACATGCCCTGAGCTACCATCCAGGGCTCCCAAGCACAGCAGTGACTTTCCTTCTGAAGAACATGGCCACACGACCAATGGCTCTGCTGCCAGTATTGTCACACACTGCAGGTGAATCCTGTCATTTCTTCAAGTTACTGGTGATTGGAAATTATTCTTTAATGCGAGAGTAAAGGAGATTTTTGTAAACACAAACCTCATTTCTCTTCTGTGAATTTTGAAGCATTCTGAGGTTTGCTTGCACATGAAGTGCCTGTTCAATTTCTTAATAGAAAAAGAAAACCATAGACTATTTTCAACAAGAGCCCAATCATTGCTATATTGCCACCAATGAAGGAGAAATCCTTGCTTCTCTTGGACATTTAATGGGACAGGTACTTACTCAACCTTCTAGTCATTTTTGCAGCTATGCAATGGGATTTTATGGTGATTATAATCTACCTTTTGCCAGTCTGCTTTGTGTTATAACTTGGCTAACTTTTATAAAAGATTCGCCTAAGATTTTACTATTTTAAAAATTCTGGTTTTTTCTTATCGTTTGGAGAGTCCTTCATAAGGCCTACATAAGTGAATTATTTCTTAAATAGGCAATGTGCAATTATTTTCCCTCAACTGATGACATATTGTTTTTTCATTCTCTTCACAGAGTCTTGGCATAAGTGGATTAAACATTTATGGAGCCAAATACATCAGCTGATTCCCTGCATAGAATGTAACTTCGATGTCAAAAGCAAGCACCAGAGAGACACATGCCGAGCTGCAAAGGGAATTCAGAGGCTTCAGGGGCCTGTGGGAACACAGCCGAGACAGCGACTCTGGGGACTACAACGGAGACCAGTGCTGGGAGGCCTGGGCACATCACAGGAAGCAGTGTAACCCACCCATCAATCCACCCCCACCCATCTCACCTCCATGCTTGTTGTCAATGCTCTACCAAACTTTAGTATTAACGGTTGTAAGCATCTTTTGCTCATGACATTTCCATTCATTTTGTTAGTTGCTCGTATTATAGACTTAAGTGACTTTTTAAATAGACACTTAAAACACACATCCCTTGTGGTATGTTATTTGGCATTTCTGTTACAAAAGATTTTTGAGCTTTAAAAAGTTCCTCTCTTCTTACAGTTTGATCTTTTTTCTGTTATTTGATTTTGTGGAAACTGTTTATCAAGGCTAAATTATCCATGTTTACTCCTTTGGATTTATTTTTCACATTGTACTGCAGTTTTGGTTTACTGAGTCTAGTTGCCTAGATTAAACAATAGGATGAATTTACTGTATCCCTCTAGTTATACTTAATTTAAAATGTTTATTTTCTGTTTTGTTCAATACGTTTACATGGTTCTGTGCCATTTTTCACCTGACCGCTTTCACTGAAAGTGGGAATTCAGCTGTCACATTAGTATATATTACATGGGTGAAGTTTCTATGATGTCTGATCATTTGAGCTGGAGCAGGCAGACTAAAACAAAATGCCCCATTCTCCCCAAAATGTCAAACTTAGGGCCCGGCGCGGTGGCGCAAGTGGTTAAGTCCTCGCCTTGCACGCCCGGGATCCCATATGGGCGCCGGTTCTAATCCCGGCAGCCCCGCTTCCCTTCCAGCTCCCTGCCTGTGGCCTGGGAAAGCAGTTGAGGACGGCCCAAAGCTTTGGGACCCTGCACCCGCGTGGGAGACCCGCAAGAGGCTCCTGGCTTCGGATCGGCATAGTATCGGCCCGTTGCGGCTCACTTGGGGAGTGAATCATCGGATGGAAGATCTTCCTCTCTGTCTCTCCTCTCTGTATATCCGCCTTTCCAATAAAAAATAATAAAAATAAATCTTTAAAAAAAAATGTCAAACTTATATTTTCTTGCCACTTGTCTGACTTTATTTAGAAGAAAATTAAATTTAACAAAGTGACACTCACACACACATACATGGCACTTACTCATTGTTCAAGGACAATATGAGTGGTACAAGTGGATTAAAAATGGAATTAAAAGGTAAATTTATTTTGGTGTGAAATAATTTGAAATGTATGAGTGGCTTTTTCACTAATACACATTTTTCATACACTTTTTGACTGCCTCCTCTCTGAATGGATTTAAGCAATTGTGCTGCAAAATAAATTTTACCTTTTAATTTAATTTCTCACTAATTTTGAAGTACCCTTGTGGTGCATAAATGTGAAGCAATGTGGAGAGGTACGATATAATATTTGGCATACAGAAATAATTTGTGTAACAGAAATGCCAAATAACACACCTCAGACGCTCTGTGACTCCTTTTACATTGCTCTAAGGTGGTGTTCCTTTCTCTTGTTTAAAGCTTAGAGAACTGAGTAAACAACCTCAGTATTAGCTTGTCCAAGGAGCCACTTCTGGTCATTTGTATTTTATTTTCTGTTTCATTTCTCACTGCTAGCTCTCCCCAGTCCTCCTGCCCATAGGCATAGACTTAAATCTCCTTAGAAATGAGCCCTCAAGGTTGTATCACTGTCATGCTCTCATCCGATCGTCTTGAGTTGGAAACCAGCTCCTGGATAGCACAGACAATGCAATGTTTCCATATGGACTGAAATTATCGAGCTGTTTGTTCCGTATTTCACCTTAAAAGGGCTCCCTAATTGCTCTGTAATGTGTCTACATAGCTTCAATTTTTATTTTAGCACAGATAGATTCGTCTTTTCATTCATGTCCTTAAAGTCCTATGGTAATATTTGACCCTCTGATCATACCAATTTAAAGTATGCAGAACAGTATTTTTATTTTCACTTTGCTACTTTTAATTGGCAAAAAAAGAGATGAATTTCTTGTTGCACACGCTCCTCATTCAGTGATCCCAGTTAGTTAAGGAGAAGCCCAAAGGCAAGGCCCACCCGTGGGTAAGAATACTGAGAAGGCGAGATCGCAGTACCCGCTAAGGTTAAAAGCAAAAATGCTCATATCGGCCGGGACTGTACAGCCAGGGGCCATCTGCTCTCTCCAGCAAGTGGGAAATGAGCAGGAGGAGAGAAGCCACACACACACAAAGGACGCCTTCCAGATGCAAAGGACATTCTGAAATGTCTGAGTTGCATACATGCCAAATGGATAGCTGTATGCCAACAGGTGCTTCATGTTTTTAACATTATTAAAATGTATTTAGAGAACACTATGTGCTATCCTTTATAAATGCAAATTTTGAAATAGATATAAATTACTTATGTTTATAGAGCATTATGTGCTGTTAGATACATACATTTCATCATAATCAGGTTAAACATGTTTACCTCTTCAATTTATTTATTTTTTTTTAAAGATTTATTTAGTTTTTATTGGAAAGGCGGATATACAGAGAGGAGAGACAGAGAGGAAGATCTTCCGTCCGATGATTCACTCCCCAAATGAGCGCAATGGCCCATGCTATGCCGATCTGAAGCCAGGAGCCTCTTCAGGGTCTCCCATGTGGGTGCAGGGTCCCAAAGCTTTGGGCCGTCCTCAACTGCTTTCCCCGGCCACAGGCAGGGAGCTGGATGGGAAGCGGGGCTGCAGGGCTAGAACCGGCGCCCATATGGGATCCCGGGCGTGCAAGGCAAGGACCTTAACCAGTGCGCCACCGTGCCGGGCCCAATTTACTTATGTTTTTACCTAAATTAAATAATGCTGCCATAATATTGATATTTTTTATGAGACCAGAATGTTGTCTAGTCCTTTCATGTGCTATCATTGTGTGTTTATGTAGTGTCTCTAGACATAAACTAGCTTCCTGTGTATAAATCCAAGTCCTTTGCCTTCTAGTTTTAGTATGAAGCACAAGATGTAAAAATTCAAGTTGATAATAGGGTTTTCACATGATAAAATAAATTACTATACAGACGTTGCCATGACAGTTGGGCTAAGCCTCTGCCTGAGGTGCCAGGGTCCTACATAAATTCTGGTTTCTGTCTTGGCTGCTTCACTTCCAATCCAACTTACTGCTAATGGCCCAGGAAAGTAGTGGAGGCTCCTCAGGTCCTTGGTCCCCTTGCCCAGGCAGAAGACCCAGAAGAAGTTCCTGGCTCCTGGCTTTGGATGGGCCCAGTTCAGGCCTTTATGGTCCTTTGGGGTGGAAACCAACAGAAGACTTCACTCTCCGTCTCGCCTTCTCTAACTCTTTTAAATAGAATTGGATTTTAAAAGACAACTCACTACAGGTAATAAAGCCGTAACAATCCTGCAGTGTTCCGAGTTACCACTGCCTCCCTGGAATGGACTGATGTCATCTATGGGCCACAGAATGCCGCTGAGACCTTATGATGACTTGAGGATGCACTGAGAGCCGCGGCAGTACTGCTCAGTGAGAAGAGGGCATGCTGTACGGCTTACTGATCTACGCGTCCACACTGCCTGCCTTATCACCACTAACTCTGAGAGCGGACTTACGGAGAGAAAGATACCTGGTTTACCCAACTCTCCCAGGAGTTGAACCATGAAGTGCAAACAAAAGAAAAAAAAACATGTAGAAAACACCCATCTTCTCCAGCCTGCCAAGACATCAAGAGGTACGGCCTGTGGGACCACTGTGACCAGGCAGCACCTTTCCAAGGAGGAGGAGCAGATTCCTGGTTCCACAGGACAGGCAGTAAGGGAAAGGCAGGGGGAGAAAGGAGGCAGGCGAGAGAGACAGCTGTGTGGGGGTCTTCCTGTGATGGGACAGTGCAGAGCGGACGCCGCATGCTGCTCTGTGGAGCTCCAGGTACAGGCTCCAGGTACGGGCTCCAGGCGCTGCCTCCGCAAAGTCCCGTGACATCCTGCTGCGCACAGTGATGGGTTTCTCAACAGTAAAATATCTCCTTTCGTTTGTTTCACTTCTGAAAGCACTAGAGATTTGTATATTAATTTTTTTTTGAAAACTTTCTTTTTACAAAGAAAAAGAAAGTGAGGCTTCTAGAGGTTAAGAGATATCCCAGAGGGGAACAGTGGACACTCCGAAGATGTCTCAGAAGGGATAAGTACACAGCCCTAAATAATTTATTCACCAAGAAATAAAGATGTTTTGTTTTGGACTCTGAAGGTATAAATGGAAGAATTCCATGTGAGTGTAAAAGATAAGGCAGAGGAAAAAAATAACTATTGAAGAGATGTTCTGGGAAGATGACCAGCTAGACCGGAATAACTACCATGCTGCGTTACAATAATCAAGTTCTGAACAAGAGAGAGGAATGTTGCGTGGAAGGATCTGTAAGTTCTTGAAACCATGTATATGATATTTAGTCCATTTATGTACATAATTATAAAAATAGTAAATGGGTAACTTCATGTGGGGGTAAATTACTTCACAGTGGAGGTGAGGGGAACAGACTGGAGCCAACTGCAACAATCCAAATAATGGCTCATATTCTTCAGTAGAATAAGAAAATACTAACAAAACTTGAGGCCCTGGCTACTATAATGATCCTGCAGAGAGAGACCTGGAGTGGAAAGCTGCCCCAATGTCAACTTTACTCCTGTCAGTGCACGTTCAAAGATGCTACTGAGTATAAATTAGGACAGAAGTAAAACACACAGTCATACCTACCCACAATTACAAAGCGAAAGAGCTGAGTCAGCAAAAAGGAGATGCTAACATCTACCATACACACTTCTACACGTCATCTACCAGGTCTTCTTGCCATAGTGATGCTTGATAAATGGGCTCTCTGCTTATGTCAGAGCACAAGCCAGGTCAAGGTGGTATGTCTCCTCCATGTTACAATTCAGACTGGGATCAATGAAAACTGTCATCATTACACAACAGCATTGAAGCAGACAGTAAGGTATTGGCATCCCTGTCAGATGCAAGACAAAATAACATGCCACAGGTCATATGCCTGTCTGTACCCAGAAGGGGTTCATTGTACCCCATCCATTAACTTAGTCCCAATGGTCAGAGTCGACTGTGAGGGAGTTTGATGATACACTACAGCCGTGTGCACATATGTACAAGGAATTGCTAACAATCTGTGCACGACTTACAAATGATACGCATGGCGCAATCTAGTCACCTTGGCACGTACTGATGTGATAAAGGAACATGACAGACACTTAAAGTTTCCACTTGTAAGAAGCAGATTATGGCGCCCCTAGGAGCACAGAACTTGCTAAGTGGCTCATACTGTTGTTTAAGGATGGATATGCACACAGATATGCCAGACACAAACCTCTGATTTGGTTCGATTTCTCGGGAAACTTGAACTCCTACAGAGATATTCTATGGTATAAACAAAAGACACTTACCTCCACGTCAGACCACCAGGGACATGAGGACACATCTTCCTCACACCACTTCTCCTGCATCTCATCCGAAGACAGACTTGTTGGTGCAGGTGGGGAAGAGGACCTTTCAGAGGATGCGGAAGGAATCCAGGACCTAAGCATAGTACAGAAAAGAGGAATTCTATCAGTTCGTACGAGTCTGCCCATTCCAGAAGAAAACAAGAACTTAAGAACTTTTTATTATTATAATAAAACTCTCGAGGTGATCAAATTTAAAGCAGAGAGGTTTGTTTGGATTGCTGGCTCTGGAGAAGCCAAGTGCAGGGCCCTCCTCTGCTGGTGAACTAGTTCAGTGCAAAATGAACCTGGGTGGAGGGCCAAAGCATTCTGGCTAACTTTCACAGTTTTCCTAGGCATATAGGCAGGGAGCTCGATTGGACTAAACCAACCGTTAACTAGAATGCACTTCAGGTGAAGGCTTCATGTAGACTTCCAACTATCTGTGATAGTGCGAAGCTATTATCGTTAATGAACTATGCAGGAAAGTACCTTACCATATGAGATACATGGTAGTATTCAAATGTATAGGTCACATATATGTTATATAATCTATTCTATAAAAGTTAATAGAAATAAAAGGTTAAAAAGAGGAAGCATTGGAGCTTAAAATACATTAATTGGTTTAACTATGTTAAATATTTATGACAAGTTTGAAATAAAGGTACAAAAAAAAATAGTAACCAGAGAATAAAATATTTTAAAAACAAGTGCCAAATTCTGTAACAAAGTAGTCACTGGTTTATCTCACAGAGTATGGGGTTAACAAACTAGTTGTTAGAAACCTAGTGCAGGGGGCCCAGCACTGTGGTGAAAGACATGAAAACTTGTTGCTAGTGCTCATCATGCAAAAGCCAAGGTCATCAAGGGGTGCAACCAGGTGCAAACCACTGAATAAAGGAGGTTCCAGAGGTAAAGCCCTGCTAACTGCTGGGGTTGAAAGCAGAGACTCCAAGTGATGGCATAACTCCTGTTCCGGGTGTGAGTCAGAAAGGAGTCACCCCAGTGTGGCAGCCATATACACAGCCCAGATGTTTCCAGAAGATAGGGATTCAGACTTGGAAAACCAAAGTGGAAGCTGAGAGCTCTGGTGTAAGAACATAACCACCTCTGAGATGGGCTGAGGACTGACAGCTAAGCGTGACCTCTACTCCCAGCTATGGTGAGATGATGTGGAATGGTGGCAAAGAGATGAGTCACATTGTGAAGACACATAAGACTTGCCAGCAGTAAGATAAACTCGGTAAATATAGATGCATGGAATGGCTGCAAATCCACTACAACATCCTCACATTTTAAAAACATCTACTTGAAAACAGACATATGCCTACTTGTACATATTTTGGGAGTGCTATTTGGTATCTCAGTACAACATACAATGCACGGTGTCCAATCAGGGTAAATACACTTATTTCCAAATATTTTACTAGTGTTTGGATATGCTAAGTTAAACAGTACCATTAACAATATATAATTATTTCCTATGAGACATGTATAGTTCTAAGCCTAATTCTCTTTTTTTTTAATCAAAAAGGTACAATATATTTTAAAATCAGAGTGATGGGGAGGGAGGAGATTTGAGATTTTCCATTCACTGGTTTGCTTCTCAAAAACTCCTAAGTCCAGGGGCAGGACAAACTAAGAATAGGGTTTGAGATTTATGTCCAAGTCTCACAGGTGGATTTCAGAAACCCAAGGATTTGAACCACCACTCTGGTTTCTCACGTACGTTAGCAGGAGATTTGGTCAAAGTGAAGTAGTATGGAACTGGCAATCGGATATGGCATGCTAGTTGTACAACTAGCGGTTTGTCCTGCCCACAACACCAGCCTCCCTGCCCTCTTTTGCACTGCTATATCCTCACTACTCAGGTGATTTAGTAACCTCGTATCCCTTGATGCATCATATAATTTCTTTTTAACGTAAGACATCAAATTAAAGTCTTGGCATCAAATGCAATACAAACAAAAGTTAATAATAGAACTTCCATGGTAATAAACACTCCCAGGATGGATGTTAGGGCTCAGCAGGTTCTACCTCTTCTTGGGATAACTGCTTTCCCTATTTGAGTGCCTGAGATCAATTCCCGATTCTGCTTCAAATATTCTTTTCTTCTCCACCTTCTCCTCCTTTTCCTTCTTCTTGAGATGTATTTCTTTGAAAGGCAGTTTCATAGATAAACAAAGAGAGGCAAAGGGAAGATGGGAAGGTGGAACTGATGGGTACAGAGAGAGGGAGGCAAAGAGAATGGAGAGAGAATTGAATGAGAGGGATATCAAGCCAGAAGCCTGGAACTCTGTCAGGATCTCCCATGAGGGTAGCAGGAGCCCAAGGACTTGAGCCATCTCCCGTTGCTTTTCCAGGCACACGAGCAGAGAGCTGGCAGATACACCTGCTTTCCGATAAGCACTCCATGAAGGCAGATGACAGCGAAGCACTTGTGTTCCTGCTTACCCATGGATGTGACTCAATAGAATTTCCTGTTGCTACTCTTGGTATGGCCTAGCTCTATCTTTTCAAGGTGTCTGGAGACTGAACCAGGATCTCCCTCCCTATTTGCCTTTCTCTGCATCACATGCCATTTCAAGAAATAAATAAATAAATAACTTGAAGAAAGCCCCCGGCAAGAGGATGTGTCGGTCCTGCACTCCTGAAGGAGTTGCTGAGTTCAGAACAGAGTGATGTCATCAACAGGTCATAAACGCTGCAGAGGCCCTAGTGATGGGCTGTCATCCCTGAAACTCAATGCTGAACTGGACACTCAGCAGGACGGTGACTAAGTGGAGCGTGCTTTATGTGATTTGTTGTTCTTCAAGGTTCAAATCTCATTAACTATCTCTTTGAGAACAGAGATGCAGGGAGAAAAGCACCTGCTTTAAATAATTCTCCAAGGAGTTGAACGATGAAGCGGAAACAAAAGACAAAACATCTGGAAGTCACATACTCTCCCCAAGCTGCAAAGATATCAAGAGGTGTGTCCTAGGATATCCTTTAGGTCTGGTGCAGCCAGGCACTGCCTTCTCTGAAGGAGGGAGGATTCTGGTGGGGACTGGAGAAAAAGAGAAGTGAGGGAGAGGAGTGAAGGTTGTGTGAGATAGGGGGGCCCTGTACGTGTCCAGCCTTCCCGAAGACCAAACTCAAAGCACAGACGCTCTCAGACCCAGGCATTGGCCCCATGCAGCTTGGGGCCTTGTCAAGAAGACATGGCTACTCACTAGTTCGTGTTAACTGTCCATAAAATTTTAAAGTGAAACTTCTTAAGTGACTAGGTTCTTAGGATTTTTTTACTGACACTTTCTCTTTTCAGTGAAGAAAGTGTGGCTCCCCGGGATGAAGGAAACATTTTAAAAAGTTTGAGAAATTAGAAGATGTCTAGGCAGGGCTCAGTGCAGCCATAAAGAATGTATTCACTAAGGAGTGAAATCCATTGTTTCGGGCTGTGAGGATGTAAGTGTGGGGCTGCTATCGGAATGTGAGAAACATAGAGGACATGCAGTAACACTCGTAACACCATATAGTCACAAAGACTGAATCGAAGAGACGGAGACAGGTCTTACAGGTAAAATGGTGAAGTTGGATGGGCACAGCTACCATGGAGTTTAACCGGAAACAAACGGCTCACAGGAGCTGAGGTCCCTGTTCAGTCAGCAGAGGGGAAGGCAGCCAACCTCAACAATCCAATCCATGGCTCACGCCTGATTAGAATCTGTCATTTCCACTGAAGTCTAAGGTTCTATGTACAGATGGTCCCCTACAGAGGAAGCGAGTGAAGCTGTCTCTTTCTTCAATAAAATCAGCACACATCCAAAGATGATACTGAGTGTAGACACTGAGGTGCGTAAGATATAAAATCACACCTATTCACATAGGCACACACAGGGTACATACAGCACCCACAGGAAGGCACTAGTAACACAGAACATATTTCTGTGCTACCAGCTTTGACTCTCCAGAATGTTTTATTCCCCATATAACCTTGACTTAGGAACGAGGTCATGATAACCAAAGCATAGTGAAGCCACTTCTGTCTTACAAGAATATAGGTTATACATTTAAGTCAATAGAATAAATCTGTTCCTTATGATCTTTCAGCACCTGAGATTAGGAAAACACTGTAACAGAAAGCTCTCAAAAGGGGAGTGTCAATATCCCAGGCAGATGGAAAATGAAATAGCAGGGTAGCAGATACAGGTTTGTAAGTCCATGCCAGGAAGGGGTACAGGTCACCCCCTAGTCAGCTCAGAAGTCTCTAAGGGAGCTTGGTGAATAGGAAAGCTACACACAGGTAGATAAAGGGTTGGTAACAATCCTCACACTATTTACAAAGGCACATACTGCAATTCCAGTCTCCAGTGACATACAGCAACAGACAAACACATCTCCACAACTAGTGTTTTCAGTGGTAGAAAGCTCCTTGAAGATGGAGCCATATGCAATCTGCCACACTAGACTTACTGCTTATTTAAAGATGGATAAATGCATACACAGCAAGTGTGAACCCTGTATCTTTTCTGTCCTTTCTCAGGAAACTTGAATTTATACAAGGGTGTTCTGCAACAAAACCAAAATGTGCTGACCCCAACTTCAGGCCAGAAAACAGGGGATGCTGCTTCTTGCTCCTCAGAGCATTTCTCCTGTATCCCCTCTGAAAACAAGCTCATTGGGGCAGGAGGGAGAGATCCTGATACAGAAGCCAGCCAGCATCTAGGCACATACAGATGAACTGAGTGACTCTCTCAGGAGTACACTCAAGTTTATGCATTCCAGAAAACAACAACAACAAAAAAAACACCGAACATTCAAAGCACTCGTATTGGTTATCTTCTCTTTGCTATAACTCAATCTATGATGGAGCCAAACTCTATTAAGAGATCTGCCTCCCATCACTCCTATGATAGCAGAATTCTGGGTGATGCAGATCATCAGGTGGCAAATCATATATGGAGGTGCACGTGAATGTGTGTATTTCCCACTTCTAAAGCCAGCCTAATTCACTTATGTGGGTTCCACCTGAATGACCCTATGTAATCATCCTGTCCTATGGCCCTGTGCTTGTACTTCATAACTGGAATAAATGTCTACCTTCATAATATCTCACAGTAGTATTTACAGTTCAACACAAGAAGCAGTTAAGAGACAACCCACAAATATTCAAACCATAGCACTGCTCTCCCATGGCTTTTGGTACGAGCAGCAGTAAAAGCCACATGCTCCAAGAATAAAGCACCCAAGAAAACTGGAGCAAGCCCTGCAAGGTCAGTGGAATGCCAGGTTTGCCTGGTAGAGTCACAGGAGGCACTCAGGAACAGCAGCTCCGAGGGAAGTGACACAGGATGCTCCACTTTCAAGGAATGACGAAAAATCTACTATCTGAAAACAGGGTCAAACCAGTAGTGTAATTATGACATGTGCTTGAGGCAGAGAACAGATGCCCGCTCCAGAATGACACATCTTTGTAAGACCTTGTATCATCAATGTGCTTTCATAGCCAATAGTCTCACTCTTAACCCATTTGTAGATCCATCTCCTATCTTTCACCTTCATCCCCTATCAATTTCCACAAGCATGAAGATTTTTGAAATTTTGTGTGCCTGCCAAAAGAGTAATGGTTACTCTTTTATGGCATCATGGATTCATTATCCCTGAATTGTTTCATCTTTATATAAACAAAAGTGCACAATACACACTTTGTATGAGATCTCTTTCGCTCATATTAGTGAAATTCACCCACATGGCACATGACCAGTTTGTTCTACCTCACCTCTGCATATATATCACCTCATTGATATAATTTCCCTGTTGGTAATGAATTCCTTTGAATTCATGTTGGTTTTTTTGTAGATTTGGAGTAAGTATGTTTGGTGAATTGTGTTTTGATAAAGTGACATTTATTTGCTGAAAGCCTGAGGGTTTCTCCAAACATTGACTAGTGAATTTAACATTTAAATAGTTAATCACATCATAAATCATAAATATTTACTATCTTTAAAAATTAAAAAATATACCATGAGTTTCATTTAAAGCTGTGAAACGCCAGCTGTAAGATACAAAATGTTAGAGTAGAAAATGTGGTGGAGGCAAACCGAGGTAACACTCAAGGCAAGGTTGGTGGACAGAAGGAGCCTAACAGGGCATTTTTCAAGGAGACACACAAGGAAATGCAATGCACCGACACTCAGCCCAAGTTAGATCTGTTGAAGACAAAATGTACCTAGGGTGGGGGAGTGTGTGATCTTAGAGTGCAATGAGGGCGAAGAAAGTCTGTAGATGTATTAAGCTGAAAGTTCTCATGCCTCCAGGGATCTTCACAGTTTCATTTAAGGTTTCTGACTTTCCTGTATACAAAATTCAGCCCTGGAAGCAAAGAACTGCAGTGAGACTATTGAAGTCTCATGTGAGCAGAGTCAGGAAACAAGTTTGGCAAAATAATAGAGGTTGATGGTTGTGTTCCCTCACAATTGTGACACCATCGGCAACACAGCATCCATGGAAGACATGCGGTTCAACCCAAACAGATCAAGTCTAGTCAGGCTCCAACAGCCAAGCCTTACACATGCATCTCTGCTCGGGCATGTCGTGAGTTCCAGCAGGACTGACGATTTCCTTCGAGCTTGTGAGTCATGTCTGTTTTCAGAGCTTAGGAAATGATACTTAGACCACATGAGGGATGAAATGAACTAAATGATAAACTAAAGAGAGAACGAAACTCCCAGTGCCCACTGATGACATTTGTTCCATTTTTTGCAGAAATATCAACCTTACAAAATTGTGCTCCACAAACTGGGTACCCTTTGGAGGAGAAGGTCCTGGTGCCTACTGTGAAAGAGTTATCTTCTGAATCAGAATACTACTCCTGCCTCTCCACTTTGCACAAGCACTCTGCAGCCGGTAAGGGACAGGCAGGACACCCAAAGCGAGGTAGGTCAGTGCAGTAAGAAGCAGAGCAGACCTGTAGTTGCTAATTGTTCAAAGGTCCTCAAGAATCACAATAATGGCAAAGAAAAAGAGCAATCACAATCAACAAGCATATGCTTAAATAAGGGCATGGAAAATAAACATACACATAATAGGAAAGAACACTATAGGAAAACAAAGAATCAATCCAGGCAAATAAACACAGAGACAATGACAAGAACAAATTATAAACTAAGGCATTTGTAATTATGTGGCTGTATATAAATGGGCCTTGAGAGTTTGCTTATCAAAAATAATAATTCAGAACTGATAAAATAGGTATAATTGAGGTATTAAATGAATATAACATGGAAGATAGTAATTGGAATTTGAAGGGCTTTATGCTTATCCTGTGGTTCAAACCAACTCTAAAATCAGTGGAGAATTAAAAAGGTAGGGCCTACCCAGATGGAAAAGGTTAATTCAAATTTAGTATATTTGTGTATGTCCTTTAGATACTGTTAGATAGTAGCACAAACTCAGTGAGCTGAAACCAAACACATTCATTTTCTTACATTCTTTTCAAGTTGGAACTTTGAAATATTATTATGAGGTTAAAAACCAAGGTGCTAACAGAGCTGCTTCGTTCTGGAGATGCCACAGAAGAACACTCTGCCTTGACTGAGTGGCTTCTTGCGTTCTTTGCACTCTATGAAGTGTAACCCATTTGTATCTCCAACGACCTTTGCTTCCACTGTCACTTGTCTTCTCCATCTACCTCTGCATCTGCCCCTCCTGCTTCCCTCTTATCAATCTCCCTGCAGTGATATTTAGGACCCGGCTACAGGATAATCTACCCCTCACAAAATCCTACATGTATGAGCATCTGCCAAGTGTGTACTGGGGAGCATTCTGAGGAGGCAGGACTTCAGATACGGGCATCTTGGGTGGGGAGCACTATGCAACTTCTTACAACTCTCCTGAAATATGCTACACATCTGAACGGATGCACAGTCAGGTACATGTATATTAACATCTCTTACATTGAATGTAATATTCATAGCACTGTAAGTTCCAAGATACATACTGCAAACAGCTGCATAGAGTCTTCATATATGGACCTAAATATATCAAATACTTCTATTTTGAAGGGTGTTTCACAGTAGTGTTTCCTCATGAATTATAATACTTTTGGGATTGACAGCATTAGTGGATGAAATGCAGTGCATACCAATAGATCCATCCGAATCCAGACTCCTACATCTAGGAAACGTACAAATGTCTATGTGCATGAGCATACTATGGGTTTTAAAAGGTTAGATATTTTCCCACCAAGCTGTGGATGTTTATTCTCTGAGCACAGGATATCTTATTAAGAATATATGACAGATAATTGTTGACAGCCATACTACCCTGAATGCGTCTAATCTCATCTGATCTCAGAAGCTACGAAGGGTTGGGCCTGGTTAGCTCTTGGAAGGGAGAATACATGACAGATTACCAAATGAATACAACAAACACAAAGTATATATCAACAAATTCTGCTCTGTTTTCTAGGAATTGAAAACTTACACAAATGTGCTCGGCCATCTGGGTACTCTAAGGAGGACAAGACCCGGGTCCACATGGCAAACGACACAACCTCTGAATCAGAATACTACACCTGCTACTCCACTTTGTCCATGCCCACTTGTGCTGGTAAGCGGTAGGCAGGACAACCAAGGGTATACAGATTGCTGCAGTGGTGGGCTGGGCAGAATTAGAGCCCCTAAGCTGTTTGGCGGCATTCAGAGACTCCCAAAAACCACAGCCAGAAAAGATGCAATGAAGTCAAACAACAGCCCCAATCAGCAAGAACATGATTTTCTAAAAGTCACTTTTTAAAAAATAAGAAATACAGAAAACACTAATGGACGTTTTTATTAAAACATATTCAACTGAACAAAGAAGCAATAACAACCAAAAATAAATTTTGAGCTAAAACATTGCTAAATATGTTACTATATATGAACAGGGGTAGCTGATTTAAATAGAAAAATAAAAAACTACCTATTCACAAGTGACAACATTTAAAATTTACTAGATTACAATAACATTCAAGGTTAGAAAAAGTGCAATAAGCTCACTCTGCTCCAAGAGTAAAGCCACGGATTCAAAAACAACGCTAAACTCAGGAAAGTGGGTAAGCAGAGACTCTGAGAAGTTTAAACCCAATTTAGCATATGCTCGTTTTTCCTCTTAACTGCTATTGCAAATTACCACAAATGTAGTGGCTTAAAATAATGTGTATTCTTTCCCTTTCAGTTTGGAGTGGTGGTTAGAAATTCAAAACATTTTTTGGACCTAAAACTCAAGGAACCGTTGAGTTAGATTCTTCTGTGGGCTCCAGTGATAAATTATCTTGCCTCCCAAGGACTTGCACTCCTTGGTTTATATTCCTTTGTCTAACCTCCTACTCCACTGTCACATCTCTTCTCTTGCCTTTGTCATTCTCACCTCCTTAACTTTCCTTGAGATTGCATATATTATTCACAGTGTCACATACGATGATCTCCCCATCACAAAATCCTTAATTTAATAGCATCTGCAAAGTCCTCTGTAAAACATGAGGAATATTCACTGGCTCTGTCTGTGTCCTAAGATATAAACACATGGGTTGGGGGTCTTATGCAGTCTTCCGCAAGCATCATGCAATATGCTAAACACAATGACATGCATCTTCAGGTAAAGGTATATTAAAATCTCTTATATCAACTACACTTTATGTAAAGCCCTAAGTCCAAGCTTCCTGCATCCTAAGCAGCTCCGTAAAACTTTGCAGTAAATACAGACTGTGTCAGCTTAACCATCCTCACATGAACAAAACTAATAACTATTAAGTGTTTATGCTTTGCACTTTTGGCCATAAAAGAGACTGTAGTCTACCTGAGCATCTGACACATAGAAAGCGCTCAAGACTGGACAGCCTGCAGGCGGGATGAGTTCCTGAATGTCCCTCAGAAAGAAATCTTGGCAATGTCAACAGATTACACACAGCCAGCTGATATTTCACACAAAGACGACACAATCAAAGTAATCTCCTTTAAGAAAACAAAATGTTGCAATTGGAGAAGACTAAACAGCACATAAGAAAGTAAAGTAAAGGAGATGTAAGATGGCCTTATGATCTGGTCCACATGAGTGGTTAACAGCTCATGGACAGGTCACAGCCAGACTACAACAAGGACACACGGTCTTCTAGTTCTGGGAGATACTCAAGTCCTTGAGATGAGAATAATCTAAAATGGAAAACTGCCCACAACTCCATGGAAATGTGCGAGAAGATGGAGAAGTAATGAAATGACAAACATGTCAGAGAAATAAGGGAAGATACGTTCTGTCTGCAACTGAAAGATTGAGTTCCGTGAATTGCTATTTCAGTCAGGTCCTTGACAACCATAAAGGTATGCACTGAAGTATAAAATGAACCTTCAGTGGTTTCTACACTTGTCTCCAGGAAAACGGCAAAGCTCTTACTTCTTGGCGAGTGGAGAAGGGCAGAGACTGGAAATGGTGCTCAAATGGTGGCCTTGAGCAGTCTCCTTCCCATTTACACATTCAGGTACTTCCAAGCCCATCTCGCCCAGGTTGGCTCAGCTCCATGTGCTCTCAAGTCCATCTCCTTGGTTCTCCATTGCCACTTGCATTTTGTTATGTACATAGACACACAATTCATATGCTCACACATCGCATCTTCATTTCGCAGCACACGCATCCCCCATATTTTCCCCCTGAATACCACTTTCTTACTGAAGGTTGCATCCTCTTGCGATTGATCTCATAAACAATCCCACTCCTGTAGAACTCTGTATTGTGTAGTAACAATGAATGAAGCCATTACAATCTTGTAATCCCATAACCAAAGGGTTCTGATCCTTTTTTTTATTCTTGCTCACATGGCCCGTCTACTCAACTCTCTGCAAATCTGTAAAAAGTTATTCATATTCACAAAGACCCTTTTATATTCTAAATGCCATTGTGTAAATGATAACACTTCAATATCAAATGGCATACACAATGCAATACACATGGAAGATGAAACACTTCTAAATGTGCAAAACCAGGCTTAACTTTCACCTAATTACATCATGCCCATGCTAGCTCACATACAATGGTGGTCTCAAGCCCTATACTCATTGCACAAAAGTCCCAACATTCTGTTAGATATATACAGACCATAAATACATGAAATTATACCTATCTATGAGACACTAATTTTCTACAGATGAACCACATGTACTTATATGCTATCTCTATTCTGAAAAAAAAAAACACCAGTTGCTGTATAGCGACCAAGAGAAAAAAAATGGGTAAACTTGATGGAGTAAAAGTTGGGTTATACATTAAATTGATGCTTTTTTTTTAAAAAAAGGACTTAATGTGTTTATGAATTATTTCCTCAGGAGTTAAAATGTGTGTGTTTATTCATGCCCATGAATTCAGAAGTGTAGTTCTCTCTACCATAAAAACAGATTGAGAATTAAAAAAAAAAAATCAGTAATTGTCATAACATTTAAATCCATCGGGGAGGCAAAGTTTATTTTAAAATTTCACAAAATCGGGCCCAGCGTGGTGGCGCAAGTGGTTAAAGGTCCTCGCCTTGCACGCCCGGGATCCCATATGGGCGCCGGTTCTGATCCCGGCAGCCCCACTTTCCTTCCAGCTCCCTGCCTGTGGCCCGGGAAAGCAGTCGAGGACAGCCCAAAGCTTTGGGACCCTGCACCCGCGTGGGAGACCCAGAAGAGGCTCCTGGCTTCGGATCGGCATAGTATCGGCCCGTTGCGCTCACTTGGGGAGTGAATCATTGGACGGAAGATCTTCCTCTCTGTCTCTCCTCTCTGTATATCCGCCTTTCCAATAAAAAATTAATAAAAATAAATCTTAAAAAAAAATATTTCACAAAATCTTTGTTGCCAAAAGAAACCATCACCACCAACAACAAAAATCCACTAGTAATGCACCTGCAATAAGGCAGCAGCTTCCGGATTATTGAACAGGGGAAACATTAGTCAAGGCCACTTGTGGATAAGATACAAGGATAAAGGTCATGGCATTGACCTTGTTGGTGAAGAGTAAGCCAGAACCTGGGAGAGAATCATGGCCTATGCAACATGTGCAACCCGCAGCCGGTCCCAGAGATACAATGGAACCTCCTAAGTAAGATCAGAACTCACTGGTTATCACAAGGCTTGAGGTCTGCAGTTTTGAAAGCAGACATCCCGGGAGCAAAATGGACAGCGTTATACCATACATACTTCAGTGCCTGTATGAAGATCAAAAACTGGCAGTTTTATCTGTCTACCTCCCTACCTGTCATGTATCTATACTGCATCCTTCTTTCCCTTATATACAGGCAAGTTAAAATGACTAATTACAATCAAAACTGTACGCAGCAGGCTCACTTGCACCATGCATGAGGAAAACTGAGCAATTAAATGGTAGGATCTATCTTCAGCGACTACACTCTGTTTTTTTATACAAAGATTTTTGTTTCCAAGATTCTCAATATACCTCCCAAAGTATGATATCCTTCTGACATCCCCAGGAATGTAATGTTAATAACTGCTCTTTACTTATAGTTGGGAATTTTAAAATATGAACCAATCCAATTCCTGTGAGAGAAGGTCCAGTGCACTGTCACAATGCCCCAAAAAATATCCACTCAATTGCTCATCTTTGTACACACAAAATACTCAGATGATCCCTGACTATATTTTTTTGCCATTTTTTTCATTTTATTTCCCAGAATCCCAGAAATCTCGGGCAGAAGCTCCCGAGGCATGCAGTGGGCTGGCCCCAGGCTGCGTCCAGGCAGCAGCAGGGAAAAGTGCCACCCCAGAATATTTCTCCTGTGTTTCGTCTCCAAGCAAACATGTTCTTGTTGAAAAAACTGGTAAGGCACACACAAAGGTGACATCTGAAACTGGGACAGATGTGCAGCTAGGCTGGGCTGTCTAATTCCTACTTACCTGCCTGCCCTCCATGACAAGGAAGCAATTCAGGGTGGAGGGATTCAGACAGGGGTCTGTATAGAGAAGTACAGCAGGAATTGTATCTCCAAGCACAGGTCGCACATCTGTACAGCCTCACAGAAGCCTAGGACAGCTGTGGGTAAGGCTCTGGACAGGGCTGACATGCATGGAAACCTGATCAGAACATCTTAGGCAGACTGAAATTCACGCATACTCACACGCTTTCGTTTCACTCACACATATCCATGTCACTCCTCATCTTCTCCATTCTCCAGTAACAGTACACAGTTATTCTCTAAATCCTCATTCCTGTACCTGGTCTCTCAGAGCTAGATCTTTCCTAACTGGTTCTACAACTATTTTACAGTCCCTCATACAGACAATGTGTTCCAGCTCTAGTCCTGCAGTCATCTTAGGAGACCACCTCTTGCGGGCAGGCACTGTGGTGCCATGGAATGACTACTGTCTGTGACACTGGCACCCTGTATGAACACAGCTTCGAGTCCTGGCTGCTTCATTTTCTTTTTTTTCAGATTTATTAATATTTTTATTGGAAAGGCAGCTTTACAGAAGGGAGACAGAGAGAAAGTCCTTTATAACACTGGTTCACTTCCCAAGTGGCTGCAATTGGCCAGACATAGGCTGAGCTGAAACCAGGAGCCAGGAGCTTCCTCCAGGTTTCCCACACAGGAGTAGGGTCCCAGGGCTTTGGGCCATCCTTTACTGCTTTCCCAGGCCACAAGCAGGGAGCTAGATTTAAAAAACGGAGCATCCAGGATACGAAGTGACACCCACATGGGATCCCAGTGTGTGCAAGTTGAGGATGTAGCCACTGAGCTGTCGCACCAGGTCCCTGGCTGCTTCACTTTCAGCTTAGGTCTCTGCTAATGCACCTGGGGAGATGGCCCACATATTTGTGACCCTTCCACCCACATGGGAAATGGATGGAATTCCAGGCTCCTGGCTTCAGCCTGGCCCAGCCATGGCCATTGCAGCCATTTGGGAGTGATGAAAACTGTCCTCCACACCCCCCAATTCAGAGAGAGAGAAAGAGAGAGAGAGAGAGAGAGAGAGAGAGAGAGAGAGAGAGAAGGAGGGAAGGAGGAAGGGAGAAAGACAGAGTGAGAGAGAGAGAGTGAGAGAGTGTCTTTTCCTTTTTCTCTGAAGCCCTGTCTCTCAAACAAAAATATATCTAAAAAAGAATGAAACCTTTTGGCTCTCATATTCTGAGAGCTGTACTCTTTCACATGTATTACTATACCAGGGGACACACACACACACGCATACACCATTCCCTCTAATTAGTATCAGATGCATTAATAATAGGTACCAGAACACACATACACTTGCACCAGATCCACTCCACACTCACTCTTCTACGTACAAGAAATAATAAGTATACATCTCCATGACACCCACCACATAAAGAACCCTGACGCCTCAGGTACTCCGTCTCTCCAGCAGGGATATTCTTGGGATCATTCCGAATACCTTATTGTACTTATCCAGGACATTCTCTTTCCTAGGAATCCACCAATTGCAACAAGAAGGCCTTTGTCTTCCATCCTCAGAGATGCCTCCACCCCAAGATCTGGAGGAACATGAGAGCCCTACCCCTTCCCCCTATCATCATATATGCTTCCATTTCCATTTAGCCAATGAGCCCTGTACCCCAGAAGCACACAGGAGAAAGGAGAGGGACATGAAGGTTTACTACATGCACGTCCACAGAAAAAGAGGGGTGACTGTCTGCCGGGATACAGAGGAAGAATCAGAGACTCCCCCAAGGAAGCTAAAGGTTGAGGAAATGACATTTCCAGGGAAGCTCCCTGTGGAAGACAACCTTTCCTATGTGTCTACAGGGGACCTCCTCACTGAGGGTGAGTCCAGCTGGGACCTGGAAGACCAAGAGGCTGGGGACGAGGCTTCCGGCCTCGCAGAGGGTCAAGCTCTGCTGGAGAGACCCAGGGCCAGAACACCCGAGTGGCTGGTGGCACCTGAGCATGGCTTCAAGTGCATGGGCTGCTGCAGAGTCTTCCCCAGCCTGGAGGTCCTGCAGAAACACGTGCAGCACGGAGTTGAGGAAGGCTTTAGCTGCCTTGCGTTTCATCTTGCTTTCGCCTGGCTGAAAAGCAAAAGGAATACGCGAGAGAAGGCAGGGAGGAGGAGGAAGAAAATCAGAAGAGGCACTCTGACTATAAGAAGCAAAAAGGTGTTGAGGTGAGGAATTCTCCACACAAATAAATGGGTGTGTTAGTCCCTGAAAAAGAGGAAGGGTGCAGCCATTTTTTTTTAATTGGAAAGCCAGTATAATAGGCACATTGAAGAGTCTAAAAATCCCCAAACCTATCCATGATGCTGCTGACACTGTTGGTTCCTTCTCCCCTTGAGCACTGATCATGCTGTGTACTTCATTATGATGTAATTTAGAATCAAAGTCAGAACAGATAGTTCCCCTTCAGCCAGAAATAAAGTGTTAAGTTGTTAACCTGGAAAAAGAAAAGTGTCACACATACGCTGGAATATGTGAATGGCTGCAAACACGGCCAGAACACTGTATCTTCTAGTGCAACTTAAAGGTCAGGCCATTAGGGCAGTTTCATCTGAATAAATATGTGGGGTTTGTAGGAAAATATATTGTGCATATTATTTGAAAACCCTAAGGCAGTACTTAAAAACAGTTTTACCCTTGATACGTTAAGAGCTAACAGGAACACATATGCACATTCAAGAACATTTACAACATAATTCATAGCCCAATAGATCAAGCCCCTGTTGGGTATCTAGCTGTGTTGCCAAATCAACTGAAAATGTAAATACCTACTAAGCCTTAAATTTTATTCTCAGGGCAAATCAACCCAGTAAAGCAGCTTAACTTCTTTTTTTGTGACTAGCTGGTCCTCAACAACATAGTAGAAATAGGTGTTATTTTGTGTAAACAGAGTGACATAAATGTGATAAAATATAGACAGAAATATAGACTTTATTCTCAACTACAAAAAGTGCAAGTGGTGCTGCATCTTACCGACAGTCACTAAAATAAGGACTGAGCCTTCGGCATGTATCACTACATTGTAGCTTAGGCCAGGAAAAGATTTCATCTCCAGCAACCTGTCAGTTTATGAACCATTCAAGAAGAATCTTAAGAAGATTCACATCACTTCAAGATATATAATTATCTTTAAATGTATCATACCTTTCCCCATGTAATGGGGACTACAGATATTAAAGTGTATCTATTATGGAATGAGCCCAACATTTTTCTGGTCCTCTTCATTTCAGAGTCACAAATAACACACAAGGTTATTTAGATGGATCTTAAATCTTAACCTCCTCCACGTTTGTAAGAAACTGGGACTTTATTTTTTTTTTTTTAGATAACAGCTGGATTGTTCTGGGGGGACAGTTACCATGGTAACTATTGTAATAACTAAAAGTAAAGTAACTACCCTGACAATCAAGCATTGATTACTCATTCTGAAGAAAAATAATAAAAGGCAAAGACTAAGACTGTCGTGTTTAGCAGTCTCATTTGCTCACTGGATTTGGGATTCTGCACTGCATGGGAGACCTGAACAAGCTTCAGATTGGCTCAGTTCTGACTATTGCAGCCACTTGGGAGTGAACTTGCTCATGGAGGATCTTTCCCTCTGTCTCTCCTCTCTGTAAAGCTGATCTGAGTTTCTAATTCAAAAAAAAAAATCCTTGGAACATCGTCTCCTCCATCAGTCTCTGAGCCTCATAATGACTATATCCTATCCCTGGACGCTGATGTAGTTTGACAGCAAGACCTGCCCCCTCCCTTTCTACACTGTAGACAAAGGAGAACATTTTTTCAAAAATTAAAAAAAAAAAAACTGAAACATCTGTCCCATCCACCTTCCCCCATCTCACAACCCTTCCCACCGTAATTGGAGGGGGTGTACTCCTCTCAACTATGTGAATGATATATTTGCTTAAAGAAACTATTACACTACAGTCTTCAGCTCAGTCTCACCATGGCCCCTTAACCTAGAGACAAGGAAAACACAATATGTAATGTGAAGGATATTCCTGTCACAGAGGAAGGGCAGAGCAGGTGGACCTTTCAATTTGTGGAGTGTAACACAGAAAAGAGGAAGATGCGGGAGGGCAGAAGGTCAGCTCCTGTGTTTCTTCCTCTCCCTGTCCTGGTTTTGCAGTGTGCTGCCTAATCACCCAGTGTGTGTGCATTGTCCTAGCTGGACTCTGACTGGAAATTTCCTGAAGGTACACGGATGGGTCTGATTGAAAGCTGCTTTCTTGTGTCTCCTGTGTCAATCACTCCCTCTGGGGTTACCATACACCAGTGTTGTGAAAATTTTCTGAAAGTACGTGAAATATTTAGCAGAGAACTTGCCTCAAAGTATGCTTTTCTGATTTTCTTCCAAGTGCTCAGTGAAAATATGGCTTACAAAGCAGCTATTCATGGAATTACTAAAACTCTGCACCAAAATAGACATCTTTTAACTCTACTTTGCACAAAAATTCTGAATTATCATTTTTCATCCACACCATCACCAGCATTATTGGTAGTATTGTTGATAACCTGGTATTGTGACTCATCAGAGCCGATACGACCCAGAATCCGACTCTAACACAATCCCTCAGCATGTGCAGCAGCCAGCTCAACAACCATATCTCAGCCCTGGCGATACATAAGGAGCAAAGAGGATGCAGATAAACACATCAACGCAGTGCCTATGCTGCCTTCTTTACCATACGTCACAGATTTCCTTTGCCACTGACCCGGGAGCAGGCTTCCACAATCATTCATGCAATGGCGCTGGGTAACTCATCGGTTTGGACGCAGAGAGGATAGCTCAAGTGTTTGCACCACTGCCAATCACATGGAAGCCTTAGATGAAGCCCCTGGATTCAGCCCAGCCCAGCAGTGGCTATTGTGTGCCATTTGGCATAACTAGGTTTCAAGTAAATACACCTTTAAAAAAATTACAAAATACTACGAAGGATGCTGAAGATATACACACAATGCAAAGACTTCTGTGGTCATGGAGTGGAGGAATTGATCAATTCTATTCAAAGCTATTTATTTATTCAGTGAAATTCCCATCAAACTGCAGATATTCTTCATAGACAGAAGGGTCTGAAATATCCAAGATGGTTTTGAACAAAAAGAGAAAACATGGTGTCAAACAGGTGCCTGTATTGAAGGGCTCCTAGCCAATAGTGCTTCTGCATTGAAGGCAAACTAAGTGGGGTCATATGGAGACTGATGAATCCAATTAAAGAATATTACTGTTTTTTAAAGAGTTGTTTATTTTCATAGGAAGATCAGATATACAGAGAGAAGGAGAGACGAACGGAAGATCTTACATCCGTTCATCTTTGTCTAAAGATCTTATGTCTGTTGATCTTTCCCCAAGCGGCCGCAATGGCTGGTGCTGTGCCAATCCAAAGCCAGGAGCTTTTTCCAGGTCTCCCATGTGGGTACCAGGGTCCCAAGGCTTTGGGCCATCCTTGACTGCTTTCCCAGACCACAAGCAGGAAACTGGAAGGGAAGCAGGGCTGCTGGGATTAGAACCAGCGCCCATATGTGATCCTGGCACATGCAAGGTAAGGACTTTAGCTGCTAGGCTACTGTGCCAGGCTTGATATTACTGTTATCTGTAAGGTAAGTTCTGCACATTTCTATTTTTGTCCTATCACACAAAAACAACAAAAAAATCAATCAAATACATTAAAATTTTTCTGAAGTTTGATACTGATCTTGGAATTGAATTGAAGCACTTAACATAAAAATTGGCTTGGAAACAGTATTGAGTACTAAGATTTTGCTCAAGGGTTTCTCTTCCAATGGGAAAGGGATATTTTTTTGGGTCACAGTCTGATTGCTGGATTGCAATAGTTGCTAATGTGATAAAGACCCAAGTTTCCTTCTGCAGTTCTAAGCACATACTACTTTTCTTTTGAACCAGGATAATGGAAAACAAAAATATTTCCATTTTCCTTTCACTTAGAAATGCATGATTTCATGATTGCTTTCTTTCTATGCCCACTGCTGCTCCTCACATCTGGTATGGATTAAACTGCAGGAGGTCTCTGGTCTTCAAAGCCAACCTACACAACGGAAATCTGATAGCTCATTCTTCTTTGGTTCAATACTTATGGAAGGGAAAGGAAAACACTACACGTCCCCCAAAAGTTTGGTAGCCTTCCTTTTTCATTCCCCTAAAATGTCACATTTTCTTGATGCTTAATCAGACTAACAGATTGAACTGGTCAGAGTGCTAACAAACAAACAACAACAGTAACAAAAACTTCTTAGAAAAGACGTTAAAACCAGGAGGATATAAGCAGCATCATAAAAAGAAACAAACAAAAAACCGTGAAACACAGACAGGGATCAAATTAACCAGCTTGCATAAACCATCTCAAGGAAAGCAAAATACATAAATGGACTTTGCAAACTCATCCCAGCAAGTGATCTGCCAGCTCACATAAATGTCGGTGTTACACTGCTTGTATGTACTCTGTCCCTATGGAAATAACTGGAGCTGACCAAATGCAAAGTGCTGCCTTTACAAGCATGCAACATGGATAACAAATTGGCAATGTTATTCCTTCAGAAATTCAGTTGACAATGTATGCTTTTCTGGCAGTAAGTTGTTGGTAAGTTGTGAACTAAAAACCTAGTCAACAGGGATGCCACCTGAGACAGGTAGAATTGCTGCATACAGGGTCCAGTGTGGCTTTTGCCACAAATGAAGGGAACATGAAGGCAGCCAGTGCGCTGTGGCCTTTTCCTTTTGAGGCAGAAAACTCCCTGGAAGCATTCTGGCATTAATCTTACCTAGCTGAGGACTGATATTCAAGTACATTCTGGTTTATCTGTGATATGGTCCTACCAGAAATACCGAACTTGACTACTGTGTGAGAATCAAAGGCTTTTGAGACTCACTCAACCTTCCATTAATTCCATTCCTTTTGGCTGTGATGTGAGGAGGGCAGGCTTTTCTGGCTCAGGCTGATCCACTTGAGTCACTCTGAGCGGAACACTTAGCTCTGTGATATTCAGCAAGAGTTACACAAGAAAGGACAGACCACCAACACAGTATGTGTGTGTGCATGTATGTGTGTATGCAAATATCTATTGAAGAAACTGAATCAGTGATCAATTGTATTCCAAAACAGAAAGTACCAGGTTCAAATAGGCACACATATTAATTCTGGGAAGAACTTGGGCTAAATTTACAAAATCTTATCTAGAATACACACATGTAATAAATACATCCCAATTCATTCTTGGAAGCCAGCATCATGCTGACACTATAAACTAGACCAAAACGTTACAAGAAAGTTATACCTTAAAACAATGCCCCTTAAGAATGTAGATGCAGACATCCTCAACAACAATACTAACAAAGTGAAAACAATCATATACCAAGAGAATAGAGACAAGGTCACATTTATCTCAGCCCGGAAAAGCTGGCTCAACATTTGAAAGTAATTGAGTTCACTGAAGTCTTTTGTCTATATGTAAATGTTTTGTTTTTCAATATGTCTCCTTTTGTTTTTGGCTTAAACAACCTTCACAAGAAAGAAAACTGGAGTGCTTGCCATCCAAGCAACAAATTGAAAGAGTGAGCCAGTGACTCAATGTCCCCAGAGATAGTAAGGAGCAGACCAATTGGTGAGAGGAAAGGAAGTCAGGATGAGGATGGGATGGGGCAGCTGACTTCCAGTAACCCAATGCTTTTAAAGATACTTCAATTACAAAATACGCAGCTGAGTGATTTTGCAGGCCAAGCTGAACCTCCACCCCCAACCAGCCCAGCTCCCTCACCATCTGGTCCAACAAAGCTATAGAACATGGGAAGGGGCGCAAACTAGGGACTAATGTGATGAATATGCCATCAGAAAGGCAGAGAAAGAAATGAGCAACCGATGGATCAAGTCTGCAAGACCCAACACATTGACAACACTGAGCCTCCATTTCCTTGACCACCGAGCCCTTCTTTCCTCAAATTCTTTCAACATGCTATAATCACTACTAGATCAAGGTAAAAATAAAAGATCTTCTGGACTTTTTAATGTAGATATTATGTCATCTTAGGAAAGAGGTAGCTTACATATTCTTTTCTAATCCTTAGGCCTCTTTATCCGTTTCCTTTTCTGGTCTTGGTGCATTAGCTAGTATTTCAAGCTCACCACTGAGGTGAGAAGGGACATTAATGAATTTTGTTAACATTATTGCCAGTACCTACAGGTGGGATCATGTGGTTTTTCTTTAGCATGTTGAAGAATGTATAACTAACATTTATTTTTTAGGGATGGAGATTTTTTTGTGTAAAAAGTGATGCATATTGCCTAGCAGTATTTCCTTTTGTAACTCAATTGATATGAGCTAGTATTACTAAAACAATTATGCTACATCTTCTGTACAATAAATTCATCACCAAAATTCTTGTCTGTCTACATTGGAAAATAGTTATGGGCTCTTGAGGTATTTTTTATGTTCCACAACTCTTACATGGCTGAGTAAGGGAGTTTTCTATCATTCCTGACATCCTCTCTTTATTCCAATTTTTATCTGACAGAAAACCTGTGCATTTGTATTATATGGCTGGAGACATTTCTTATTTTCTGTTTCAGGACACATAATCATTTCTGCTTATTTTCCTTCAATCTAGTTTAACATAAATGAGTAAAATTCCAACAAACATAAATTCTAACTCTTTTTATATGATGCTCTGCTCCCAACTTGTAAATTCAACCTAATTTACAATTATTTTCTCTATTGTATATTTCTCCATGAAAAAAACTGGAAGAAAGGTGTTTTTTTTTAATAGTTTCTTCTCTAAGCAATGTTAAGTTTGTGTGATAGAAATGTTTATTCTGATTGGATACTATACAATGCATATATGCATCAAGGCATCATATGTAACCCTATAAAATGAAAAAAAAATCAAAATACATAAAGAAGCTAACATTCTTAACAGTCTAAGTCTGGCATCTAAGAATAGACTGTCAGGGTAAACTGCAGACCAGAGAAGTAAGGAGTTCAGTTTTGAAGTAAATTTCTTCCTCTAAACTTCAGATTTAATTATATGTTCATCCCCCCCAACACACACACCCGCATATGCAAATGAGTCACAATCTGTTTACCACTTAACAGAAACAGCAAATAGAGATCTTTGTTCTATTTTAATTCCCTCATTCTTTTTCTACCTTCCTAACCGATATGGGAAAATTGGACCAGCTGCACTTTGCTGTTTGTAGGCTACACCACGGGCATGAACAAACAGAAAATATGGACTACCTAACAAGATGTAACAAAATGTCTAAATACCACAGAATCTTCAGGTCATTCAAGACTGAGTTCATTCTACTGATACCTCCAACTCAAATTTCCCACACATCCAGATTTGATGAAGTCTTTCACCGAGAAGTCCATGAGTGGCTCATGTTGGACGTGGATATTAAGGTTTGTTAGAAATGTGGCTATTTGGGACTGTAACAGTAGTTTAGCCTGGGTGCTGGTTCATGTCCTGGCTGTTCCACTTCTCACCCAGCTCCCTGCGTGTGGCCTGAGAAAGAAGTAGAGGAAGACCCAAGTCCTTGGGTCCCGGACAAAATGTCAGGCTCCCAACTTCAGTCCATCTCAACATAGGCATTTGGGCAGTAAACCAGCGAATGTAAGGTCATTCTGTGTGTGTGTGTGTGTGTGTGTGTGTGTGTGTGTGTGTGTGTGTGTGTGTGTGTGTTTCTCCCCATGTCTAAATTTGCAAGCCAAAATAAACCTGAAAAGCAAAGCAATGTGTCCCTCTGCTGTATCTGTCAGGTTTCTTCACACGGTGACCAGTGAGACCGCCCTCTGCACACCTCTTCAGTGTAAATTGCATTTTTAGGGATGTTCAGAGTTAGAAGATGGGAGCTTCAAGGATTTGCTATTTTCAACATCAATATACAGCAACAAGTTTAGGAACTGCAACATGTGTTATAAATTTTCATGTTATAATAAATGTGGTATTGGAAGCAAACTTTATAAGATGTCCTTTAAAATGCAAGTTTCCACATTTCACAATAGTTTGTTGTTCCCAATTATGACAAACTAAACCACTTGTTTAAAAATGCATACTACAGACAAAAGTCTCAATTTTGTTTCTTTAAGCACTCAAGTAAAATTGCATTACATCCTTGCCTGTGTTTCTTCTGTCAAGTAAAGCAGTTTTTTTGACCACTGACTGAAAACTGAGTTGGTATGGAGCTTATAAAGTATTTTCTTGAGTTATTTCAATTTAGTATTAAAATACCTAAGCCCTAAATTTAAATGGCATTATTTTATTTTCCATTTCATCAACATAAACTCAACTTGTAATGCGGTAACTTCCATGCAATAAGAATTAAATAATTGCTAAATAAATTTCAGGTTACTGCAATACAATTTTGTTTAAAATAGTATTTCTATGCATATTTTCTCAAAATAAACTAAGTAAAAATACCACACAAATTTAAGACTATAGGCAACTCAAATTAAGCAACCTAGTTAGATTTAGAAATTGAATTGCTGTAAAAATATAAGCACAATTTTGTATTTTTTTTAATTTGGAGGGTTTTCACAAAGTTCCTGGAAACTAGTTTTACATCTTTGAAAAATGTATTCATCAGAATAAATTTGCCCTTTGATTTTCCCTGAACATTCTGCCTTCATATACTTCACAACACAGGTTACATACCTGAGTTAGTGTTTATTTTTCTCTTTTCCTGCTAAGAAACAGTGATGGGGAAGCAGGCACAATGCCTCAAGTGGCTTATGTTCCATCTGCAAGTGCCAGCATCCCATACGGTCCCGGTTTGTGTCCCGGTGGCTTCACTTCCCATCCAGCTCCCTGGTTGTGGCCTAGGAAAGCAGTGAAGGACAGCCCAGAGCCTTGGGCCCCTGCACCCACATGGGAGGCCCGGAAGAGCTCCCAGCCCTGAATACAGCTAAGCTGAGCTGTGACCATTGTCGCCAGCTGGGGAGTGAACCAGTGGATATCTCTCTGTAAATCTAGGTGTAACTTGGAGTAGCTTGTCTTGGCCTTGTTTTTATTGAAAAAAAAATCTATACAGTCATCCACAGACATGTGGGTGCATAAGCATACATATATTTCTAGATAATTTTTTTATAAGACAAATACAGAAATACAGCATTTAAACTGCTTTTCTCCCTTGTCACATATATGTCTTTAGTAAGAAACTATATATATCTTCACTCTTCTTGGATGAAGTCCCATTTTAGTTGGGCCAATGTTTGAACTGATGGTGCATGGAAAGTTAAATTAGCACTTGTTGCAGTCCTTATTAGCATAGGGGTAAGCATTCCTCTCTGTCATGTGATGATTGGGGGTTTGGAGTTCAATTCCCCAATGAGGAGGTAGCCATTCATTTTGAAACGAAAGATAAAAATGTATGCTCATTCAATTATAATTATCAAAATGATTTTCTTTCTCACCCAATCTTTTCTCATATCTTCCTTTTTTGTTGATTGATAGGAACCTTTAAAATTATCAGATATTTGTAGGATGAATAGCGTTCAGAAGTGCAGAGACAGGGTAGAATTATAGTAAAAAATATCTCTCCCATATTTATACTCTTACATAGGAGCAAGTAGCCTCAAAACCAGCTTTTCATTGTGATGGCAAATAATCCTGCAGGTGAAGGCCGGAAAATCTGATCAAACGGAGACTGTAAATCCTGCCAGCAAAAGATGGGACTGCTCATGCTCATTTAGTTGTCACTTGGTGATC
This sequence comes from Ochotona curzoniae, assembly GCF_017591425.1. NCBI lineage: Eukaryota > Metazoa > Chordata > Mammalia > Lagomorpha > Ochotonidae > Ochotona > Ochotona curzoniae. The sequence goes on from NW_024464918.1 coordinate 28,561,998, forward strand.
ACCTAATTCTTTCATCTGATCTTGAAAATGGCTCTTTGGTTATATAAAATCTTTCCAGTCAATTCAACAACAACTTTAAAAATACCACTTTTCTGACTCTCTGGCTTTTCCTGGATCTATTTGTCTTACTCTGTTCCTGGATTTGGATATTCATTGATTTATTTTTTCTATTGTATGCACACACGTTGGTGTATTTCGCAAGGCTAGTAGTCAGGTGATCACTGATACCAAAAAAGCTAGAGCATCAGAAAAAGTTTCTACCTTTACAGAAAAACAAGACTTGGGTCATTAGGCTTTAATAGTTTTTAATGTCTTGGGACACTGAAACAATTACCACTAGGAGAAAATGATTTAGCTAGCTCTTGAAGCTTATTCAGGAGCAGCTAAATACTTATAAATGTTTTTCAGATCTGGTCTGTGAATTTAACTGTCATCTCTGGACAGATGATCAGCCTGAATAGTGGACTTGCTCTGCATGGTAGGGAGCTTATCCTAGAAAAACAGCCACTTTCTCTTGGTGTTCTTAACAAATACAGAAATATGTAACAGCTTGCCCAGCTGTTGTATCAATAACTCAGATACTGAAACAAAGGAAATCTCCAAATCACAGATTAAATGAATAAATGTGCTTCTAAATCCCCAAAAGGCCAATGTCCACTATTTTTCTCTCGAAGAATGAGCCTCTCCAAAACACAGCTAAAATAACAACATAAATTTCTCTTTATCTCAGAAACTTGTGTAATTTTTACATGTGCCCTTTGCTCTACCCCACTCTATGATCATGTCAGAATTAATAATTAGGGAGTAGAGATTAAAAAGGGCAATGGGGACATTTCAAGTTCTTCCAGAAGGAGGAGTTACTCTCCCTGAAGGCTCAGGGAATCAGTAAGCAATATTCTGTTCATCTCTCAATTAAAATACAAACAAACATTTATTGATTTTTATTGGAGAGGCAGATTTACAAAGAGGAGAGACAAAGATCTTGCATCGACTGTTTCACTCTCCAGAGGCTGCCAGGGCCACAGCTGAGCTGATCCGAAGCCAAGAGCCCCCTCAGTCTTTCACACAGCTACAGGGTCCCAAGTTTTGAACCAGCATCTGCTTTCCCAGGCCACAGGCAGGGAACTGGATGGGAAGTGGAGCCACCTGTACACAAACCGGCACCATCATTTGGGATGCTGGCCTCACTCAATCCACTGCACTACAACAGAGCACATGCTACTTTTACATTATTATAAAGGGGATTGGCTTACTGTCTCACAGCTTCCTCCTGCAGAATCCAAGGCTCCCGTCACATGCAGTCCTCCGGGGCCTGCAGAGAGATACTTTCTCATAACTTGCTCAGTTAATGTCTTCCTTCTTTAGAAAGTTCTCTACGTAAGGGCTGCACCTGACAGGAGACTGTGCTTTCATAGTTTTCCCACTGTAAAAGCTCACCTGACTCATCTTTTCAAGAGTCACTGTTTCAAGTCTGTCTGTGTTCCCACCTGGATAATATGTTCCATCCCTAAACACTGTAACTTGGCCACATGCTTTGCAAATGCGTGTAGACTCAATGAAGAGGATGTTAAAAAGTTTGTGGCAAATGGATTTTAGAGAATTTTATTTTGGTGCAAAAACCTTAAAATCCATTCATAGCTTTTATTTGTTTAAATACCACTTCTTTTTCAAGATCTTGTTGAAGAACTGTTCGGACGGTACTGATTCTCTTACTTGTTTAAGCTCTGCTATATGGAATTTCCCACGCAGTGGGTTGATTCTAAGCATGTTTGCTTCCTTAGTACAGAGCATAAAATCTGTCATATACAAAGGAAATACTGAAAACAGGCTGTCTACATTAGAGAGCTGTAGGTGTTAAAATCTCTGTATTGTAGTTAATACCGTTCTCTGTATTCAAAAAATTAATGCAATTATTGGGTTCATCTAAATCTTATGTCAAAATTATATTTAAAACATTAGAACTGATATAAATGCAAGTAATATGATAAAACCAAATGAACATGAATATAACATGTGAGTAGAGAATCCCTACTTTTTTTTAAAGTCTAGTTTTATCAATGCAAACAATCTTTCTTTTTTTTTTTTAACAGCGTTGCTAAGTCTGGAGGTCATTATGTCAAGCAAAATCAGGAAGACACAGAAACACATACCACAAGTTCTGCATGATCTCACTCTGCTATGGGAACTAGAAATGCTGAGGCCATAGAGGCAGTGACTAGAACACCAGCTACCCACGGCAGGGTGGGCAACAGAAAGACCTGTGGTTCGTCAAGGGATGCCACCTTAGTGCTAGAAGAGAAGAAAAAGGCTTTGGGGTTCTGTCACACAGCAGGGTATCCAAGGTAAAAATAAATTATAATCATATACCTTAAAATAACCACAGAAAGGATTTGGAATTTTCTCGCCACACACACGGGATCAGTGGTTAAGATAAATCAGCTAAATACCATGATGTCAGCATTATGTCATCTATACATGCGTCAAAAATCACACTGTATCCATCAATATGGACAAGTATTATATACCAATAAAAATAAGTTTTTAGAATGCTTGAAAATAAGACAAAGAAAGTTGTTCTATATTTTACAGGATATGCTTCAATCCTTTGGTGCTCTAATCGCATTCTGTGAAGGTTCATCTCATGCAGAAAGGTATGCTTAGCTAAAACAAAATCTGATTTCTCATTCTGAACCACTGTCACATTGATAGATTGTTATTTCTTTTACCATGATATATTACTATGTTCTAAAGCAATTCTGATCCAGAGTCCATTTGTCATAAATGGCTCAAAGGAAAAATCTCTAATCAATACGTTGAAACCTAAACCAATCACTTTGAGATTCCAGGACAATCTGTTATTTGTTTTCCGATCCTATGATGCTCTACCTTACACACACACACACACACACTCTCTCTCTCATACACATACATTACACATTGACATTTATGCACATACAAAATACTTATGTTTACCTATGCTCTTCTATCTGTCAGGAAATGAAGGATTCTGAGTCTACACCTGCCTTTTTTCACGATAAATATGTACACTTTTCTGGAACATGTGCAAGCTATTGTAAGCATTTTCCCTTAGATAACCACACTTGTAAACGTTGTGGCTTCACAGCTCATGATGTCATCACTAGCTGTAGCTCTGAACGTTCCAAATGACACAGCGGCTGGGACTGGTTCTGCAAATGCAGCAACAGAACGAGATGGCCTCGCGGGCTGGCAACGCACAACAGCCAGATCTAAGTCATGTTGCTAGCACAGGACTGCTGACCGTCAACAGCCTTTCTACAGGTTGCAGCCATTTCAGCTCTCAGGCATGGTAGCTTGAAGCAACATTCATCTCCTCACAATTGAAGAGATCAGAAGCCTGAGAGACTTCCTGGATTGACATTCAGTGTTTAGCCTGGCTGTGTTTCTTACATGTGTTCTAGGTGTTCTAGGGGCCACTTGTATTTTTAGGGTTTTGGCACCTTCTTAGGTCCTGCACGGTACTTCTCTTCAGATCTGACTTCTGTGTCTTGCTTCAATACAAAGATCCATGTCAGTAAGCCAGGCATGGGGCATCCAGGCTCTATCCAAAGATAATGACCTCACCCACAAATGCAAAGTCCTTTTTGTCATTTATCATTCTACTGGCACAGATTTCAGTGATTAGGCGATGGAAGTTCTAGGTGAGCTACTATTCTGCCGATAACAGATACCTATCAAAATCCCAACTTCACAGATACATGACCAAACATGTGCAGAGCATGCAATACACAGGTGTGGTGCTATTCACAGTCTGAGGTCCCCGAGTTGTCCCTGCTAGGTCACACAATCTGTGCCATGTTACTGACTCTAAGTCAGTTTCAATATTTCTAGAGTACAGATATAAACCGTAAGCTGAATCCTTTTCTCATTGCCACACAGTATATTGCTAAATGACTAGTTGCTAATGACGTAATCATTAGTATACTAATCGAGCCCAATCATTCTCATGCATACCTCAAATTCTTAAAGTTTTCCTGTCATCCAGTGGTTGTTGTCCTGATTCTATACCAGATACTCTAAGCACATATCACAACACATTAAAGGGATGAAGTAAAGGAATAAATGAAAGAAGTTGCCCCATTCCTGGATTGAAGAATTAATGCCATCAAAATGTCCATATAACCCAAAGCACTTATGATTCAATGGAACCCCAAAGAAAATATAAAAAACATTCTTCTCAGAGCTAGCAAAATGTTAAAATTAATACTGAAGTACAAGATAGCCCTCATAAATCTAAAACCTAAAAGCTGGCAGCATCATAATTCCAAATTTCAGTATATGACACAGAGCTGATGCAGTTAGGAGGCTAGGTATGTCTTCTCCCCTTGTTTCCCCCCTTCCCCTAGAGACAGGGAAAAAAATTTGGCAACAATGGACTCACTCACTTTCCCCTAACCTTCACCCCTTCCCACCCTAGCCATATATGTTAACATCATCAAAAATAAGATTGAATAGTACTAAAGCAAAACTAACTCAGGGGTGGCTGTTTAACCAGCAGTGACAATGCCTCTCACATTGAGGGGTCCGAGTTCTGCCCTTGCTTAGTTCCCTTTTCCAGCTCTCATGAATGTGTACCTGGGAAGCAACAGGTTGTGGCTCAAGCAGTTAGCTCCCCACAACTCATATGAGAAAGCTAGTTGGATTCCAAGCTCCCGGCTTTAGCCCGGCCCAACCTGGCCTAGACCAGCTGTTGGCGGTGGCTGCACCACATGATGGGAGAGCTCACTTGCACTCTTGCACACTATTTGATAAAAGACATTCACAAAGGTATTTGATAAAAGTGCTCACAGAGGTTTAGTGTAAGCAGAAATCCTTTGTTCTTTTCTATTGTATTTTAGCTAATGAATTTAAGCCAATTCTGCAACAGTAAATATTCTAAAGGCAGGATTAGAAACAAAGAAGTATATTTTAATGCATGTTACATACAAAATAATCTTACACACATTGTAATTTTGTAATTCTATGATATACGCTTCCTGCTTTTGAGGAATCTGCAGTGGGAAGGCTGACACAGGATACGTTTTATGTGAGCATAGAAGAATGTAATCTAATTTCAAGAATCAGGGAAATTTTTCTGGAGGATTTGCTCTGTGATGTTAGGATTCCTGGAGCAAACAACATTCTCCTTTCAACCTCATCTTCTCAAAACAGACAAAACAGATTAGAGATGAAAGACTATGAGTCATGTTTCAGAGATTAATTGACTCATGATTTGGTTTTGAACTGAAGGATTCCCCAATCCATCAGTACTACCATCTTGTCCAAGTGGGAAGATAACAACAAAATGTATATATCTGTTCTAGGAAAAAATAAATTCTGAAAGAGTGTTTATTTAAAACAGTGTCTTCATGTAACTAGTATTCAGAACTCAATATTATATCTTCCAAATATATAAAAACCAACAATGTCTTCAACTTGTTATGAGTCTAGGCTCATATCCTTGTAGTGTTCTGCCATCCTCTTGGGAACATTTTCTCCATCACCCAGTGGTGATGAACAGTACATCCTGAAGGCCCAGGATCTCTAACAGCAACTTGCACAAGGTACATGCTATCTGAAAGATGGGACAGGGCAAGGTCATCATCCCTTAGCCAGGAATCCTAACTAGGAATACCCTGAATCCTGTTGAAGAGGTGCGAATCACTTTGACTAGGCTTGTAAGAAACATACAAAAACCGAAAACACACATCTCTGTCTAGGGAGGGACCACTCACATGCAAGCCACTTACTCTGTTGCTCACTTGACAGTAAAAATGAAAGAAGGAGTGGATAGGCATTTGGCCTAATGGTTAAGATGTCTGCATCCCTAGCAACCTAGGGGGTTGGGCCATTGCATGCAGTGCTGGCATCCCATATGGATGCAGGTTTTAACCTCAGCTATTCTCTTCCATGCTAATAGTCTGGGAAAGTAGTAGAAAAATCATAAAAGTTCATGGGCACTGGCACCCATATGGGAGGCCCTGAATGATGCTCTCGGCTCCTGATTTCAGCCTCACCCACTGCTGGTCACTGTAATCATCTTGGGAGTGAACCAGCAGATGGAAGATCTCTCTGCTTCTGACTCTCGTTCCAATTCCACCTTTTAAATAGATGAAATCTTCGAAAAAAATTGCACCCCATTTTGCTGAGCTTGGTTTAAAATTTGGCCTCAGGACTCAAGCTTCCTGCTAATGTACATGCTGGAAGAGAGCAAGTGATGATTCCAGTGTTGGGTTCCTGCCACCTATTTTGGAGACCTAGAGCAAGTTCCTGTGTCCTAGCATCAGCCTGGCCCCTAGCATCAGCCTGGCCCAGCTCAGAAAACTGAAGGATTTGGGAGAGCATGTTTTCTAAGGTTAGATTATTGTGTGTGTGTGTATACATACATATGTATGTTTTTAATCAACTATAGTTGTTCATGCCAGTGTGAGCTGAAAAACCCCCCAAGAGTGGCTGTTCCAGGGTGTTCCCCTCTTCCACTTGCAGTGATATGGGGCAGTCACCAGCCTGTCAATAAAGACTTTCGACCTTCTAAGAGTCTGACTCCAACTCATCTTTGCAATAGAATCTGCCAACTTGCAATAAGGGACTACAATGTGTGATATACATACGGGGGGTGGGGAACGGCAGGAGACAGGAAAAGGAGAATGATGAACCCCTATGCCTACAAGACTATAATGTGGAAAACAATTAAAAAAGCAAAAATAAATAAAAGCAAAAATAATTTCCAAAATAAAAACACTAAGAATTACAACATTTATGTGGTGATTCAGAATCCCTGGATAGCTAAAGGAAGTCTCTGAGCCTGACAGCTTCTATGACAGTACTCATGTATCTGCTGAGAGTTCTCCAACTTTCTTCTTAAGTCTATAAGGAGATGGTTTAGTTAATCTATTTGCTCGTATTGATTTCCCCATATCGTGTTAAATGGTTGCATTGCATCTGGAATCTACAGTAGCATGGCTGTCACAACAGGTCTACTTTGCCTGGTGTCTGGAATTGTTGCTCATTTTCTACAGGAAGAAGAGCAGAGGGAGCATTGGAAATGTACTGAGCAATCTTGGTGAGGCAAAATTCTCACCAGGAGGAGGAACCAATCCTAGAGGAAAGAAAGGCTAAAGGAGACACACAAGTTTCCAAGTTGAAACACAGTTAGGGAAGAAAGCCAGACCTGTATTTCAGAAGAAAGAAATCTTAGTGCTTGAAATTCAGATTTCAAGGCAGAAAGTCATCCGGGTCTGGCGGAGTCGGCCAGTAGTCCAGGCAGCACAGGTTTGCTGCCAACTAGACCGGTGACACTTGACTGCAGCTGGGGCCTGCCGTGCTGCCTAACACAGTGGGAGATGTCATGTCCAATACTAGCCTGTGCTATAGCAAAGGAAGTCACAGCAGCTACAACTGGAGGATGGGAAGCAAGCAGGGCCCGCCTTCCTGAAGGAAGACAATGGATGTGTCATGCAGTGCCCAGTTCCTGAGTGCCCGGACATTCTCCACTCACCATCCAGAGACAAAGACAAAGACAAAGAAGCATAGCCCGGGCTCCCTGCCAGTGTGGCCGCGGAGAGCCAGCAGGCGAGTGTACCTACACCCCGAGTCATAAGGAGCACTTGGTACATGACTGCAATCCTAGGATCTCATTCTTCAGGAGTCAACAACACAATGTACAGAAGTCAGGCACCACAGTGTGAGGGTCAAGGTTATTTTAGGGAAAAAGAGGCCGTGACACACTGCTAATTCCACTTCCTCCACAGGTATATTAAAAAAGGACTCTAACTTTGCAAGATCAAAACACAGAATAAAATACCAAAGGCATCAACGATATAACACATGAGAGTGCACGAAGTATCATGCATACTAGTGGCTCAGCAGACGCAAGATGAATTAAGACGATTTTTATCTCACAGTGTTTAATGAACTTGGGACATGAGGTTTCATAGAAAATTCCCAGCATGTTCCACATTACATATTTTTTTAAGTATCTTGCAAAACCCAGATTAGAAAATTGGTTTGCCAACTGCCTTGATTTATTGCCTCTAGAAACATCGTGAAGATGAATCATCTCTCCTCCAACTTACTCTGATTTTTTTTTTTTTTAGGAATTTGTAAGCTGAGTGCAATTGACTACATCAAAAGTATTAGCTGGTTAATCCAGTGGTGCCATGTGTGTCAGCTTCGAAAGGCACAAAAGGACATAGTCTTGAAATAAGGTCCTCACTTAGGACAGCTGCTTTGTATGGAAATGAATGCACTGAAGAGCTAAACAAAGGGCCCACCCCCTCATCCAAGCATGAAGACAGGAAATGAACACCAGCACAGTTCATATATTCTGTCCTCTTCTTTACCATTTCAGCTGCATTTCCTAGCATACACTAAGCGAAAAATGACTAGGGGCACATTTTTGGATGTTAACTAAAAAATTCTTATTAATAAAAAATGGAAAGCCATCTGTAGACGATGTGCAAGGTAAACTGAATTGACAGAGTCATTCTTTGGTGATTTAATTTACCCGACATCAGTATACCTTGAAGCCTCTGGGTTTCTTCCCCCTTCATTTCCAAGCCGTAACTCTTCATTCTCTTTCAACGTAGCACTATATTAAAAGTTGCTGAAGTAAACCAGATTATGTATTTCCTAACTGCACAGAATAATGGATATGCAACTGGGAAAATAAGTCTTTTTAATAGGTAATGCCCTCTTATTCATGTTTGTTGAAGTTTAATAGCAAAAGCAGCAGACCTTGAAAAAGTGTTGGTCTTTCCTTCAATTGCAATCATAATCTAACCGTACACTGGTTGGGGGCTAGCAGTTACATGCAGAGTGCCTGGCAGTACGCTGACAGGCCATTTATCTCTGGGGAAGAAAGGAAAAGAAAGGAATGCATTTCACTGCTAACATTAATTGCTAATGCTTCTCCAGAAAAATATGATAGAAAATGTGTTACAAAATACACAGTGAAAACATTATGTAATATAATAACAAATTGTGACATTATCATAAGATGTAAGGATTTGCATATTGGAAAGACAGCTAAATGCATGTTTTGTTTTGTTTTGTTTTTTTCTTTTACTCATTAGCCGTGGAGGCTGTACCTTTAGCTGGCAGGAATTTGAACTTGAGCTACTAGAGTTTGGATCTATCATTAGAGTATTCCCTAAAACTAGCACCAGTTCACAGTGCTCAAAAAAACCACAAAAAATTCAAACACATGAAAACTTAAACTGTGTAGACACAATGAGTATTGTCATGCTACAAAGGTGAAACTGAGGTTCATGGATTCTAAGTGAATACATTGAACCCTTACCGCTAGAAGCTGGCAGAGCTGGAATCAAAGCAGGAGGGTTCATGCGGTCTCCACTGCAGTGAGTGTCCTGGAAGGGCAGGAAACGATTTTGTGCACAGAATTCTGCACCTGGTCAAACACTCACTGATTTCATGAAGAACTAACATATCTCGAGACATCTGAAGATGGAGACAATTCGCCACAATGAACTTTTCTGAACTATCTGCTTTTGAAATTGCACTGTAAAAAAAAAAAACATGAAAAATGTATGTAAATAAGTTATTGGAGAAAAACTGTTGTTCATGCAGCTGAATTACAAAAAAATATCTATTCATTTCTTAGCAGGGAGCAGAATAGAAGCAGAGCAGCTGGGACTTGCACTACCATCCATACAGCCTGCTGCAGTACAGTGCAGACACCGTACACTTCATTCAACACAAATTGTGAAAAAGAAAACTAAGTGAATACACTCTCATTAAGAGAATTTCTTTGAAAGTCAAATCGCAACACTAAAAAACATGATGCCAAATTAAGAACCCTATATAACTCATTAGCAAATGGGAAAAAAATTTTATTTCCAAGTGTGAAAATACGTTATTTTATTTATTCTTCTAGGATTGAGAAGGTGATAGTGACAGAGCCATACACAGCCATCTAACACTAACCTAACTGACAATGTCAGTTCAGCTTCCACATATTCAGTGTCTTACCTTTGAAAGTAGTAACAGCTATATTCTAACTATTACTTTACAGCAAAGGATAAAGGGGAAGGCATTTTAAATTCTCCTATATAATTTATGTCATCTATACAAAAACCAGAATAAGATAAACCAGTAGGTAACCCATTGCAAATCACAACTGGTATGTTATAATCTCAAAAAGTACAAGGATGCTTCAGAAAATTCATGGAATAACAGATTGAAAATTGTTTTGATGCAAAAAAGATTAAAATCCAGTCATTGTTCCTTCAAAATTCATGGAAATGTGTACGTAATGGTATGTTCAACGGACTGTGTTTATAGCCAGAAGGGACAATCAACAGTTTGAAGCCAAAGAAACTCATATTACAGGACAATGAAAGTACTTGTTACAACACCAGCTCCAGTTGAAAATGCTAGTCAGTGGGAGGGTAAATCTAAGGAAATTATTTCCAGGGCAAAAATGAGAAGAGAAATTTCCTAGGAGTAGGTTATCATGAGGCCTACATTGACTCTAGAGCAATCTGCTCATCTATCCTGGCATGAGTTTTAATGATAAAGCCCAGATCCAAACTTCATCCCCCCCAAAATCTAAGAGTTCGGAGAAGCAACATGCTCAGCAAGTAGAAAACAAATGAGACCCAAACAAAAAACAAAACACCGTTCCTTCATTCACACTGTAATGGCAAAGACAGGTGCCGGAATGGGTGTGGCTGAGCACTGAGCAGAAAAACACACATGAACAATACACACTCTTCCCTCATTAGAATTCTCAACTGGAAGTTCAAACTCAAACACTGATCTCTGAAACTCAACTAACCACATAATCTGAAAATGACCTTGTTTAAACAATTCAATATATGTATTTCTGGCCATCAGTTAAGTGTCTTGCAAAGAGGAGGCAGAATCTGGAGTTAATTGAAGTAAAATCTCAGCAGATCCCCAAAGATGCCACCGCAAAGCGTGTGTGCTCACCATATAATGTCCTATTGTAAACCATAGTAAACAGTGATGAGCAAACATTCGATCAAGTCAGCAGCAATTACAACATTGTGTTCACAAGAATTGTAAATACCGAACAAACGAATAACAAGAGCAATGTTGGTGTTCTGTATGTTTCATTAAAACATAAAAGGAAACCAAAAATATAGAGAGAAATAATGATCTCTTAAGCTTTGCTCATTTTAGTTGAAAAAGAAAGACACAGAAATTTCAGAAACGCAAGATCCAAAAGAAGGCAAAATAGGAAAGATGCTGTATTTGGAGAGAAATTCTTAGAGTTAAGGAAAGGTAACTATTATGCTTCGAATAAAAGCTGATGTTCTCCTCATCCTGTCAAGCAGGAAAAACAGAGATTTCATATGTAGACCCATTAAACTGAAGCAGCAGACAGCACAAACTGCTTACAGAGGCAGGGCTTCAAAAGAGTTGCCTTTTTAAGAGCAACAATGGAAACCAAAATATGCTGTAATGTTTTGTTCAAAGTACTGAAAGAGGGTAATGTGAATGCAGCAAGTTCATGCAACAGAACTATTTTTAAGATTGATGATATAACTCTTTATATGCAGGTGTTCTAAAACACATGGACACTGACTTTAACGACGACAATGTTTCCTACCAAGTCGTTTCCTCCAGCTTGAGTCACTTTTACATAATCATTTATTTTACAAAATGTGCACTTGAATATTTTTATCTGCCTGGCTGATATTTTAACTAATTTAAAGACTCCTGGTAGTTTTAAAACCTAGATATACATTTTTAGAAACCTGGGGCCTATTTCTTAGAAAGCCAAGCATCAGGAAATCAGTTTGTTTCTCCCTGCTTCAGGGGCAAGATGGCAGACTAACTCCCAAGAGTACCAACCTGCGAAGCCTCCCATGATAAGCCCATGGAGCACTGCCCCACACTTCCTGTGGCACCTCTCCACTCACTCACACCAGGACTTGGCAATCTCCTGCATTTGGGATGCAGCCTCAGCTCTGGCAGCTCTCCTGCTTACAAAAACCTGAGCAAAGTCTCCCAAGCCTGTGCAACTGTTGCTTTGATAGTTGAATCTACAGATTTGGAAGTTTTCAACCATTGGGAGGCTGTGTGGCTATATTACTAATAATCACAAGAGATCAGTCAAGTATTAAAAGAAATAAGGCTGTTACAGAGTTTTATAAATCAGTATCTGGGGAGAAGATTATATCACATATTACTTCTAATTAATAATTTTAAAATATTCAATGCAAAAGTCAAAAACTATCACATAATATGGCAATCTACCAATGGGAATAAACAGACCAAAAGTGCATAAATCCCGGTAATTATTCAAGCTATTTGAACATAATATTTTTGAACAATGCATCCAAAGATAAATTGTTTCATTTGATCATTTACAAAACTATATAAGGAAAAAGTATCTCAAGAAGTTCACTGATAATATACAAGTCACACAACTATCTTCAAACAGTATGAAATTACTAATAAAAATAATGGAGAAGAGTTTTGAAGATAAAAGAACACACTGTTTTGTGATACTTGAATCAAATGAAAAAAATATAGATCCAATGAAACATTTAAAACTTAATAACCTTAACAATAAATAAAAATTACTTAAAGTAGTCCCAGGGAGAGAAATTTGTGATCTATGTGCTCTAATAAAGAAAAGTACAAACCTAGAATTTGTACATCTAGCCTAAAAATTCAAGAAAAGAATAATGCACTAGGTCTAAAGCAGGCAGTGCAAGAATCACAAACCTAGAAAACTAGATTTGCCTAAGATGTATTCACTCTTTTAAACAGATTAATAAAATCACAGAGAGGCAAGCTCATCTTCTTACAGTGCTGGCATCCCACGTGGGTGACTGTGTACCAGCTGCTGCACTTTGGATTCAGCTCTGTTTATGGCCTTGGAAATCAGAGGATGGGCCAAAGCCTTGGGTCTCTGCACCCACGTGGGAGACCCGGAGGCTCCTGGTATGAGCTCAGCTCAGCTCAGCTCCAGCTGTGCAGCCATGTGGGGAGTGAACCAGCAGATGCAAGATCTGTCTTTCCCTCTCTTTCTCTAGGTGAATCTGACTTTCAATTAAAATCAATCTTAAAAGATTAATAAAATCAACTGTCTTGAGGAATGATTGGAGAGGGAATAAAAAAGCAAACATGCTAAGTCCGCAAAAAATCATTTGAATTACCAGAGTAGATGACATCTGCAATTTTTGCTCAGTTTTGAGTTTTTACAAGTGTATCATTTTTTTGAATCAAAGTCTAAAAAGTGATAAATTTTCAGAAATGATTTTGATGTTATAATTATCTAAATTTTTGCACTTCATATTAGGTGTTCACTGTGGCGTGTGAGTTAAGTATCATTATTCTGCCTTCCCCAAAATGCCAAAGATCTGTACTTCAAGTTAAATCACAAGACAAAGCTCCAGGGTCATGCCAAAACTCAGGTTACACGGACTTATTTTAAACATCACTAGAACTGTTAAACCGTAAGATTTGCCCATGGAAATCTTCCAAAATCCTTACTGAGCAAATCTGGCATGCAGAGTGACTTTCTTTCCATGTATTGTGCATCAGCTGAACCTTAGAGCATCAGGAAAGAGGTTTTCTGACAATGCCAATAGCGACTAAACCAGCGTCTTTGAATAGCTGTTCACAAAAGTGCTCGAGTGTTTTTGTACTGTGAAAAAAACTGTGAACTGTTGAACTGTGCTAAAGTTGCTATTACAGATCACGTGCAGAATAATCCAGAAGAAATAAGAACATCTTTGTGACGAGGTTGTGAGGACAATCAATATTCAGTCTTATCTACATCTTAGTGACTGTAGGTCTGTGCTGAGAGTCATAACTTTGATATGGACTTAAGACAGGCAACCTGGTTCACGGCCATGAGTTTGGAAGTCACAGGTCTCTCACTTTTGCAATGCTTTCTGCCCATCTGTGAGTCAAATGAGGCCTTTCCAGTAAATACACCTGTGAGGGAGCAGTGTCACGTAGCCACTGCCCTTCAAGCCCCATAGGAGACCTGCTCAGTAAAAGCTTGGTCTCTCCTCTGCCAGTAGGTGAACTCAGAGGACTGAAGGTACCAACCTCTCTTCCCCTCCCATTTTCTTTCATGGCCCAGTGTGTCCGTATACTTCACCTTCTGAATAAACCTCACCACTTTCTTAAGCCATGTTGGTGCCTGTCCCTAAGATGCTTTTCAATAGGCAAAAAGCTAGGAAATAAATATTAATCCCTAACCTACAACACAGCAACTTTAAGGGTAAAAAGAGCCTGAAGTCCTCATCTTGCAAATGTCAGGATCCTTATGGGCGCTGGTTCTAATCCTAGCTTCTCCACTTCCCATACAGCTTCCTGCTCGTGGCCTGGAAAAAGCAGCTGAGGACAGCCCAAGGCCTGGTGACCCTGCACCTGAGCTGGAGACCCAGAAGCAGCTCCTGGCTCCTCACTTCAAATCAGCTCAGCTTTGGCTGTTTTGGTCACTGTAGGATAAAAATTTAGGTCTCTCTATATCTCCTTCTATGTATCTGCCTTTCCAACAAAAAATAAATAAATCCCAAAGGAAAAAAAAAAGATCTGCACTCCTTTTTAGGTCCTATATACTAAAAGTAAGTCACAATTATGCTTTGTCATCTAAATAAAGTATGGCTTGTACGTAACAATATTTAAAAATATTCATTTATTTCCTAGACAGGGGAGAGACAAAGAATGAGACCCATTATCTGGTCCTCCAACGTGCACAATAGTGAGAGCTGGGCCCTGAACGGTAGGACTCAAGTGCCTAGACATCCTTGTGCCTCCTAGGATCTGCACTGCAGAAGGGTGGAGTCAGAAACCAGAGCCAGATGTTGAACCCAGGCACTCTAGTGTACAACACAGGTACTTATCTGTTAGGCTAACCACCTGCCCTTCCTTGAAAACTAGAATTTTTTTTTTACCCTATGAGTTGCATATTCCTGATGAGATAAGGTGGATGGATGTTACTTCGCTACTTTCTAATGCTCACTTTGAATGCCAGAATTATCTCAATTTTTCAATGGATTTCACATACGGAAAGTGGAGACAGTTGACAAAAATAGAAAAATCTGAAGGTCCCAAATGCAACCATTTCCAAAAAAATCCCATTTGCTTAATAAGTATTTAGCTGCATGTGTATGCACTCTGACAATAACTTAAGGCTTTTTCAACAGGAAAATATGCTTAGGAAAGTTAATTACTTTTCAGTCATTAGTATCTATCTCTAGAATGGCATATCAACAAAACAAAACCTAGTAAAAATGCAGAAAGTTCTAAAAAAGACACATAGTAGGGGCTTCATAAAAGCCTGGCCGACAGTGCCTCTGGACAGGTGCATGTTAATTGGTATAATTACATGCAGTCTTGTATTATTTTTAAGGTTTTTATTTTTCATGCCAGCATTGTGGCTCAACAAACAAATTCTCTACCTGCAAGCAATGGCATGCCATGCCTGGCTCCTAACTCCTGGCTCCTAAGCTCCTAACACCTGGCTCCTGACTCCTGGTTCCTAACCCCTGGTTCCTGGCTCCTAACTCCAGGTTCCTAACCCGTGGCTCCTGGCTCCTAGCTCCTGGCTCCTGGCTCCTAGCTCCTGGCTCCTAACCCCTGGCTCCTAATTCCTAGCTTCTAACCCCTGGCTCCTGGCTTTGGATTGGCACAGCTCTTGCCACTGAGGCCATTTGGGGAGTGAACCAATGGATGAAAGATCTTTCTCTGGTTTCTCCTTCTCTGTAAATCTTCCTTGCCAATAAAAATATTTTAAAAAGTTTTTTATTAATTTGAAAGGCACAATTACAGAGAGAGGGTAGACAGGCATATCTTCCACCTGCTGATTCATCTCCCCGCACCACCAATTGCCCACAATGGCTGGGGTTGAGTCAGGCCTAATCCAAGGAGCCGGAGATTCTAACCACGTCTACCAAATATGTGGCCATCATTGGCTGCCTGCCCGAGAGCATTAGCAGAAAGCAGGATCAGAAGTGGAGCAGACAGGATTAGAACTCACAGGCGACAGCTTAACTCACTGTGTCACAACAGAAATCCCGTGGTCCTTTATTTTCAAAGCCCAGCACTGGGTGTGCGCAGCTTGAGATCAGTAAGTACAAATATTATGGCGGAACACAAAGATACTTTTACTAGTCTAAAAATGTAGTTTTTAGGATAATCAACACACTCATCATAATGACCTACCCACAGCATGAACTCATCCTAATCCATGGCAGGTGTGAACAGGACAGGCTGGCTTTGTTCTGTGCCTCTTCTGAATTTGGGACCCAAATTTCAGGAGCAACACCTTGCAGAATATGAGCTCCCCCAAGATGGTGCAAGGAGCCACTATTCAGACAGCAAGAGATCAAGGAGGCACAGAGCACAACATGGCACATTTTTTATAGCTCTAAGTGCAAACAGGTATCCAGCAGGTCATGGCGAGTCTCACTTCAGGCAGAAGAACCAGTGCTGTTCAGCACTGATCCTGTGTCATCTTCATGAGCACTGGAGCCCTCTCGGAGCTCTGAGCAAGATAGGTCTCAAAGGATTATTATCTGCAAAGTTTTTCTTCAGCTCATAATTAATTGCTGGCACTCATACTTCTGTTGCGTGCTTCATGTGGCCATCTGTACGCCTGGGGTTCCAAAGAGGTGTTGCTAATTGCTTGTGGCTTCGCACCAGAGGCATGCTAATGGAACAAAAGTGGTGTTTATAATGCTACAGTGACTGAACACTTTCCCTGGCATTTCCAGGCTTTCTCCGCCTCGGATTTGACTTTTAAAATGACCATCCAAATGATAAATAATATTACAGAGTTGGAGCCAGAGGATTTTTCAGGACAAAAGTTATCAGTGGAGAAACAGAGAGCTTTGGAGATAGGAAAGAGCAGAGAGCGTTGGTCTGTAACACACCTGGCCGAAGGACTCTCTTCATTGGAATGCTTAGATGAAAATTTCAATTCTCCTGGTTGCCACTGCTGTCCGTAATAGATAAGCACTTTTGGCAAGCATGCAGGGATGGTTAATCATTACGAATGTGGATCTAGAAGCACTTTTGACCACTGGTGAGGAGCTTCAGAGCCATGCTAATCACCACCAAGGCCAAAGGCAAAAACAGACAGACAAAAAAACAAAGCTACAGGAAGGGTACATGAAAACACTTCCATCTTAACAGGACTTAAAATTGATGGTGGTATTCTTAACATCTACAGGAGGGATCATGCTTCTGCTAATTGCAATGAACAGTGTTTTCATAAGATGCCTGTTCTCAACAGAAACTATAACAGTATTTTGTCTTTTTTAAATAAATAATTAAAAATCAATTATTAAAAATCAATTATTAAAAATCAATTATGTTGACCACTGGAAGAGGTAATATTTCACAAGACAAAACAGGGGCCATTTCTGATTTTGGAAAAAATACCGTCGGATAAAATCAAAAGCACAGGGTCCTTTTTTTCTTTTGTTGTTTTCTTTTTTGTCTTGGTTTTTTTCTGAAGTATATATTGGATGCCGGCACTGTAGCATGGCGTAATAAGCCTCTACCTGTGACGTCAGCATCTCATGCTAGTTTGAGACCCGGCTGATCCACTTTCAATCCAGCTCCATGCTAAGGCACATGAGAAGGCAGCAGAAGATGGCAGAATTGCTTGGAACTCTGCACCTAATACCCGGGTATGGGAGCCAGTTAGGGAGTGACAAAGCAGAGGGCAGATGCCTCTCTCTCATACTGCTCCCCTTGTGTACATTGTTAAATAATTAAAAATATTTTAAGACCCAATGCAATGGCTTCATTGGTTAATTCTCCCCTTTCCAGTACCAGGATGCCATATGGGCACCAGTTCCTGTCTGGGTTACTCCACTGCCCATCTAGCTTTATGTGTGTGGCCTGGGAAATCAGGAGGATGGATAGCCTTGGAATACTGCTCCCATGTGCGAGACCTGGAAGAGGTTCATGGTTTCCAATAAAAGCTTTTGCCTTTTTGACCTTTTGAGGAGTGAACCTGCAGATGGAAGATCTTTCACTCTCTCCTCTCTTTGTAGATCCACCTTCCCAATAAAAAAAGCAAATCTATCTTTAGAAAAAAAGCATATTTTAGATGTACCTTTCATCTAATGGATATATTGTTTTCCTAAACATATGTCAATCTGTTCAGACTTGGATGTGTGTATTGTAGTATCTTTACATTATTTTCATTCTTTTCTGTGCTTCCAGGTAATATACTGAACATGCTTAGATTTTCTTCATGTCTTCCTGATTTAAGGATGTCTTCATAAGCAGGTGCCTGAGCAGCTATTTCAGTCATATAAAATGTATAATCATGGTTATGTAGCCTGATGTCACTCTTTTATTAGGCAGATGCTGGAGATAACTCTGAAAGTTGCTGTTATGTTAAAATTATGAAGCTCCTAGACCCTTCAAGTCATGAAACGAGCTTGTTTCTTTTCTGCTGCTCATAGTTCCTCACATTTAACTCCGGTGTGTTGTTGGCACAGAACAAAGAGAGGATGCACTCCAGTCAGAGCTGCGGGAGGCTTCCCAGACTGCACACACAGAAAGACGAGCTTAAAGACTGAACTACGTGTTACAAACTAGAAAGTTCAACAGCTGCTACCTTTAATAAAACTTGAAATCCTGGGATTTGGGATTCAACCACGGTAAACGTTGTACAGTTTTGTGTTTATTCTAGCAAAATCCTAGGAGGTGCATACTTTGAAATATTTGTCTTTAATAAAAGCATATTAAACAACACTGACTTGTTTAACCATTTTAGCATTCATTTGAAAACATTCCGACAAAAATTTGTGGTTTTGAATGTCGTCTAAATATTATCAGCAGTCTTTTATCTAACTTCACATCATTTAAATAAATACACCAGGCTAGTACACAGAGTTGACATGCTTTTAGTTCTACTCAAATGTCTAGACAGGGCAAAGGGGTAGATTCGGGCTCTCTGGGGCTGGACCTGGAAGGACAGATTTAAGTTTTCTTTGGTCAGAATGCTTTCAAATGAATACTACAATGGCTAAACAGCTTAGTGTTGTTTTATGTGGCACAAGCAGGGAGCTGGATGGGAAGTGAAGCAGCTGTACTCAAGGCAGTGACCAGCGCCCACATAGGATTCCGGTATTTGTAAGGCAAGGATTTAGTGATTAGGGCAAGGATTTAGTGATTAGGTCCAAAATATCTACAGTTAATATGGCAATTAAAATGAAATTGGTAATCAAATTCAAAAGCTACATAGGCATTGGGGAAAACAGTAGCTTAATTCAAAGAGTTTAAGTGAAATGATACCAAGTTAGATATAAATAACCCCAAGGAATGAGGTGTAGATGTTGGAATTAATGTAATATAAGGCCCTGAAATTTTCAGAAGGAAACATATAATATAAACACTTCAAAGGAGAAGAAAATGTAATGAAAATTACTGATTTATATTCCATAAAGATCTAGAATACTCATGAAAATTTAAAAATTATAATGTTAAAAAGGTAATTTAAAATACATGCGTTACTGTAGTCATATTACATATACAATTAACTTCATTGACATTTTCATCAATATGTTTAATTATGCAGAATTTTAAATTGACTTGGGTGATAATCAGTAAATATCCAAATAAAATTTGAAAAATCACTTGTTGCCCTAGTGCAACATTTAACAGGTTAATCTAAACCGACCCCACATTAAAAACCGTCCTTTCTTGTCCTCTGAATTACCAAACTAAATCTGGAGAATGAGGAACTGGGAATTTGGCTAAAGAGTGACACAAGAACCCTGGACAGAATCCATTTTACCATGGTACTCTTTTTCAGCACAGGAACCTATGTAGGCAGGCAGCAGCTTTGTGGGAAATAAGCCCAGTATTACATAGACGTGGTATCTTTCTGGTGCTATACACACTAAGCAATATGCACTCCAAGGCCACTTACTGCAAACAGGCAATGAACAGAACATTTACAAAGCTATTGTATGGAGCAGTCCGTGCCCCAATTATGCCAGAGCAGATCGTATTTACTTGGAAAGTTATGGCAATGATGACTTTAATGTCATTTTACTAGGCCTCTAGGGGAAGATTCTTTGAATAAAGTGTGAATTGCTCAATTGTGGATCTGAAATACAAGATGACATGTTGTCTGCACTCCCCTTCCCCCACCCCCTTTTTCCTTTCACTGTTCTGAAATTATCTACATGGGTGTTAGGTCTCTGGCACAGTGGTTAATTAAGTTGCTCCCAAGGACACGCAGGTTCCATGTCAAACTTCCTGGGTTTCTGTGCCACACCTGTCTCTGATCCAGCTTCCTTGTGCGCACACTCGTGGAAATGGCACATGACAACACACGTATTTCTGTCCCAGCAACCCAAGTGGCACATCCAAAAGGCACTCAACCTGGCCTAGCTCTGGCTGCTGCACATGAGTGCAGAGAGAACAGCGTGGAAGAGCTGTCTGTCCAGTGTCTTGCATGTTTATTTAAAAGGAGAAATAAAATTTAAAAAGTAGATATCTGCTTTAGGAATAATATAGAAGCTTTCTATATCTGCAAAAGTTTGGACTTTTTGTAGATAAACAGTTATCCAAGGCTCTATTTTTTATTTTTATATCATATTCAGATTCAAGTTCTAGAAAAAAGTGCTGTTGATGGACATTCCATTACAGATAAGTAGCTTCACATTGTTTAATACTTAACTAAGAGAAAACAGGGTTTTGGAATACAAAGAAATGGTGTGTGTGTGTGTGTGTGTGTGTGTGTGTGTGTGTGTGTGTGTGTGTGTGTGTGTGTGTGTGTGTGTGTGTTGTGAGCATAAGAGAGAAATACGGCATTGAGAGTACGGTGTGTCTGTGAGCGTGGTTTAATTAGGAGCTAAACGCATGGATTCCAAGCTGAGGACACCTGCACAAGCTGGTTAATTCTTTTAGCTGTCAATTTCCTCACCGATAAAATGTATACTTATTATAGAATTAAAAATGCCAAATAAGGTAATACAGAAACATCCAACAGTGTGGCAAACAGTTTATGTTCTCCATAAAATGCACCTAGCATTCATTTTAGTGTATGATCACTTCGGAACATAAACAAATACCTCACTATTAATGATTTTTAGATTGAGAAATGAACAGAGACAGAGCTGGGACGGGGGTAGGGTGAGGGGAGAGACCAAGTGAGGTCCTATCTGTAGGTTGTTTCCTCAATGCTGCACGTATCCGAGCTGGCTTCTCTGCTTTACTGTATCACAATTTATAAAAACTTTAAACTATTCTGAAAAACATCTAAAAGAATCAAACTCTCAGTATTATCATTCTTGTTTTCTGCCTGCTTTTCCTATTAAGAAGTTAAGCATATTTAGATTTTATTTTCCTCATCCCACTTTTCCCATGTTCTTGGTTTAGATGTTATTGTGCGGTACTTCAGTTGTTATCGTTCAAATTGAAGCATGTATCTTAGTTTAGTGATCAGTGTGAGATATAGCATAGTACCTAACTTCAGCATTTTTTTCACTGGCCTCAAAACTATACAAGAGCCTATAAAATGTTCATTCAAAACTTTCCATTCAGTGATATTTTATATTTCATGATTTTCTAGCTTGCCTTTTTTAAAAAGTATGTGACACAACAGTTCGCTTGGATCTGCTCACAGACTTGTTTATTGTGTCATGCACGTCAGCACCTCTTTATCAAATGATATTTCAATTTTTGTGAGTGCAAATTTGCAATTTCTTTAAGCTAAGAACCATGGCTAATGAATGACCTTGGCATCTACTTGTGTAACAATACAGAAGTTGGGTAAGTGGTTTGAAACACAACTTGGCTAGAGAGACACACTTCTGTATCGATGCCGATTTCAGCAGCATAATCCTGTTTGTTCTGACCTTTTTCTATTATTTTAGGAAATTACCTTTCAGCCTAACTCTACTTGTGAGTTAATCTGTCTGTTCTATCTGCTAGCAGTCAATATTTTCTCTGTGTAGTTGCAGTTGGAAATTTGGCCTTAAATTGTGTGTGTTTTTGTTTCTTTTTATTCAGTCAGTTAGATTTATCAGACTTACCAGATCTAAGACTCTGCGTCTTTGAGCAATTCTAAGTATTTTTCAGGCGTTGGCATTCTGAGTATTTTCTGGTCTGTGTTCCTCCTGTGACTGAATGAGACCCTTATCGGAGCAGCTCAGGCAGACATCCCTGGGGCTGTCTTGCTGCTCCTCATCACGTCTCCGCAAACCACACTGGGCAACGCCATCAGATTGTCAACCAAGTTACAAACACTCTACTAATTCTCTCACTTCCTAAATTTGCCAACTCATCAGTTTTCTAATGAATTAGACACTTGATTTTTAAGTTATACTCCGTATTTTCTCAAATTAACGCATGATTAAATCCTGTTCACTCACAAAGTATTCTCAGTATTCTTATGTCTGTCATATTTGAGTCATATTTTATCGCCTAATCATCCCAATGATCTGTATTTATAAATCTGTAAAATCATACCATTCAGCCTTTTCCTGTGTACTAATCTTATCAACTTTACTGAGATGTAATGGATATGGAAAGAATTGTTGATATTAAATATGTACAATTTAATATATTCATGACATATCCATAGTAAAAATGAATTCCCATAGGAGTCACGTGTCACTGTTTTTAAAGTTATATTACCTGATGTGATGACCATAATCTTAGTAACTCGGAATTACAGCACATCATCTTGTTAAATACAGGCACGATGCCATACAGCACAGGCATAAATATTACCTGTGTGATGCAGCTGAGACTTTATGCCCCTGAAACACAAGTCCCTAGTTTGACCATGCCTTAGCCCTGAGAAATCACCATTCAGCATTTTTCCCTACTAATTTCACCATCTTAAGCACCTCCAATTGAATAAAATCTTGCTGTATTGTTCCTCTGAATGGCTGTAATCATTTAGTATAATTTAGACTTACCATGTTATAAATGCAAGGATTTCTTTATTCAAAAATGAGTAATGAGCAATGTTACATACATTATATTTTCTTCATCTAGTCATGTATCAAGCACACTGGTTTTTCCTCCACATATATTCTCATTTTTACTTTGATAAAGGGGCAAATTTCATATATTTCATATATACAATTTTAAGAAGAGAATAAAAATTCCCATAACACTCTATCTCCCAATTTTTTTTTATGTTTAGCTATCTATACTTACATTTGTTTCAAAAAATATTTTTCTTGTAAAGTCAGACTCACAGAAAGAAGGAAATAGAGAAAGATCTTCCATCTGCTCGTTCACTCCCCAGGTGGCTGCAACGGCCAGAGCTGGGGCCATCTGAAGCCAGGGGTCAGGAGCCTCCTTGAAGTCTCCAACGCAGGTGCAGGCTCCCAGAAGGGATCCCGAAACATGCAAGGCCATGAGGATAATGCTGCAATGCGAATGGGAGTGCAGAGAGCTCTGTGAGATCCTGCTTGCTCTTCTCTGGGATACTCAGAGGTGAAATGACCAAATCCTATGGGAATTCTATTTTTAAACTATTGTGGAATCCCCACCAGAAAAAGAAAGAAAGAAAGAAAGAAAGAAAACTAGAGACCAATATTCCTGGTGAACATAGATGCAAAATATTTAAAAAGGCTCGTTAACCGATTCCATTTGTGTGTTAACTTGCAGCACAAGACTACAGAAAAATCATACAGATAAAAACTGAATATAATCTAAAAGAGACAGTATTTTAGCATGATTTTTTTTTTTTTTGGCGTCAAGAGTGAATTTTGTCCTCTATTGCAACACTGAAAAAGTCATTGCAACCTAAAGTATTTTGTAAACACTTAATTTGCTGTGAGGTCAACCACACACCTGAATACAACAATAAATTTAATGAAATTAAGGGTCATGTCTCATGACTGTCAGCAAATAGGAAACACAAAGACACAGGAATATTTTGAAACTATTAACAATTAGAGTGAGATGTTATTTGTTGGTCAGGATAGACTGATTTTATCCAAATCAGAGACTGGTATTGTGTTGTGAAGGAAAACACAGTAAGCTATTTAAAAAAAAATGTTTGCAGAAGAATTTTACAAATATTAAAGATAACAAAATTAAGACATGGCAAAAAAAGAGACTTAAGATTTTAAATTTACTGTTAATTATTGATTAATCTCCCCTTGGTTTCTTTAAGAGAACTCATTCATAGAGACAGAAAAGAGGTAGGCCTCAAAGAAAGGCTATCAAGCAAACACTTTTCCTTGCGTCATGAATACTGAGGGATTGTCCAAATTACACAGGATGGCTGTGGGCATGCCAAAAGCTTGGGCAAGGGACAGAGTTCAAGCACAAGAGGAAAGCTGAGTTCTTTCATTTAAACTCTGGAATTTTCTTCTACTTCAAAGTTTATCCAAACAAATGTTTGAAATTTTCCATTAAGGCTACTCAGAAATAACACCAAATGGAGAAAGTATGCATGGTTCTGAATTTTCCATTTCATTTATAATCATTTTCTCTCACCATGTTTGTGTTTCCCATACTAATTTATCGGAAAACCAACAAACTGCCAAAGTAACACAAATGGCAGGATCATCAAATCAAACTTACACGTGATTCAGAAATGCAACCCAGTATCAAGCTGAGTATTGACTTCAAAGATGCAAGTACTTTTAACAGCAATTTCATGCAAAGCTGAAATAAATACAAACTAAAGCATTTCATTTTGTAACTAACAGACTGGTGATGAATAAAAATTTGAGAAATAACTGGTTTGCAGCAATGAGATTTGTACGGGCTCAGCTCAGGCACTGGCATTTAACCAATGAGTGGTGAGAAGAGCGTGTATCAGGTTGAACAAAGTAAAAGATGATACATTCCTAGAAGCTCAATCATTTTGAGTTTTAATTTTTTTTTATTTTAAATGGCTGTAGAGCTTGGTCATAATTCAGTGTTGATTGTTCTCACTAAACAAAAGTCCTCCAGTTAATGAGAGTTCCCTATATTATTCACCAGCTGCTACAGTTGTAGGGTGCCACTCTATTCCTAACATAAGGAAGAAGGAGGCTTCTTTTTCTGACATAAGGGATATGTTTATTATTACTATTACTATTACTATTATTATTATTATTTTATGATAGGGTTCCACAGGTTCTGGGATTTCCCTTTTGCCCCTCCCCAAGACTCCTCCTCTCACACACAGATTTTCCCTATATCATTACAATAGTATAGTTCTTCATAAACAGTCATAAGTCCGTCATTGCAGACATGGGCAATGGCAGAGTCCAGCCTCCTACTGTCAAGATATATTTAACAGTCTCATTGGAATTTACAACACCATGAGGTTCAATAACATGCTACTGAATGACTAATGTGTCACTGAAGAAATGAAAAACAAAATCAAGAACCTTCTTCCAGAAAAATGCTATTGTGTGACTCATGAGTGCCGAATTTAATGAGAAAAAAAACTGTTTTGAAGAAATGAAAATAAAAACAAAATCATCAAACTCCATGAGATGTAGGTTCAGCTGTTTTTGTTGGTGACATGTGCAACAGGTAGGTAGGGTTTCTATTGAAATGACGGGCAGAATTGCACCAGAGCAGTTTGAGACCTGCTGTTGGCGTACACCTGCTTGTGTTGGTCCCCTCCGGCCCAGCTGGCTGCACAAAGCATGTGGGTAGGGCTGCTGAGATTCTGGTGTTTCTCCCTACAAAGGTATGTGAGAGGATTTCCCAAGGCAGGTGTCACATACACAGGAAAAATAGTTATAGTTCATTAAAATGAACCCAACAAAACATTAATTCCTTGCTAATGAAGGCGAGCTGTATCCCCTGGAGACCCGGTGCGGATTCACCATCCAAGGTCCAAGCTCAGAACTGCTGAATCAGATCAGGAAACTTTAAAGATGGTGTGAAGACATTCTGTTATGTTGATGGAATCCTGGTCTTGCAGGATTTGCCTGAAAGACTTTATCTTACATTTTGCCTAACAGATGCTCAAGGCAAAAATACATATAAATTTCTATACATTTGTTGTATAGTATTTATTACTCTAATTTTTGGCTTCCTTTTAGAAAAATAGTACAAGTGGCAAGCTATTTCTGGTGTTTGTCACAGAAAACAGTTTGAAAGGCCTTGTCCTTTGTCTTTATCCGTCTAAATTTCTGATTTTAAGGATTAATGGAAATGGAACTTACAGGGCTCAGTGCCACGACACGAAGGGTACAGTTAATACCCGTGGTGTCAGCATCTCTTAAGGGCAGTACTGTGATGCTTGGCTGCTCCACTTCTAATCCAGTTCCCTTCTAACGTACCTGGGGATACAGTGAGACATGGCCCATGTCCTTGGGATGCTGAACCCACCGCAAAAGTTGGAAGAAGCTCCTGGCTCCTGATGTTGGACTGGTCCAGCTCCTGCCATTACAGCCATGTGAAGCGTGAACTATAGAATGAAGATTTCTCTTTGTTCCCTTTTGCCTTTCAGTAAGAAAGTTTTTTTTTTAAGAAATGGGACTTAATTAGTAAGAGAAAAATGAAAATAGAAAAGAAGTCCTAATCTTTACCCAAAGAAATACAAGAGTAAATTTTATGTGAATAAATGCAATCTTTAGTAGAATCCAAAAATGCCAAAATGTCATGTTCTCTTATAAGTATACATGATCACTGACTTGAAGGGAAAAGACGTCTGCAAGAGGTATACAGAAAATATAAACCTATAAATGGCTTAGATTACACTTTTTCTCCCCCAAAATTATGCCAATGAAAGAACAATTTTGATTGTGAGGTACTGTTAAAGTTCTGAATTTTTAACCCCATTCGCAAGATCATAAATTTGCCTGCAATGGTTTTAAATGAATGATGGTGGAACATACCATCCTCTAAGATCAAAGAACCCAGTTACTCAAAGCTCTGGAGCGAGTGTCAGAATCATGCTCCCCTGCACCTACATGGGTGAGGGGGCTGGTGACGTCACAGCTGAGGAACAGCTTGGGGAGGCTGGCTCTTATCATGAGCTTCAGCGGCCCTATGCAGCCTTGCCTCATAAAGATATCAACATCACTGTGCAAGAGCAGACAGACATGCCATCTGTCCTTTGCAGGCTGGAGAGTACATTAACATCTTGAAAATATAATGTAAACCAAGTGCAAGTGCCTTTGATTGCAAGATATGCAAAAATGCAAGGCAAATGGGGATTTTCTCTCAAGGAAAATGTTCAAAGTAGTATCTAGAACTTCTATTTAATTTTTCCTTATTTTTGTAAAGGTGTCATTTAGCATTCAAGGCAACTAGCATTAAATGGGGTTTCCAATTTTAACAGCCTTTAAGTAATTACAGTAATTACCTCAGTAATGTGTTACTGAAAAAGTGTGAAAGCAAATTGAAGATGTCAGTGAATATAAAAACATTCAAAAATAAAGAACTGTAGATTTTCAAAGCTTGTTCACCATACTGATGAATGATGGATTTTGTTTTACAGATTTATTTATTTTTATCAGAAAGGCAGATCCACAGAGAGAAGGAGAAACAGAGAAAGATCTTCTATCAGTTGGTTCGTGCTACAAAACGTTGCAACAACTGAAGCTGAGCCAATCTACAGCCAGGAGGCAGGAATCTGGTTTGCCACATGGGTTCAGGGTCCCAAAGTTTCAGATCATCTTCCACTGCTTTCCCAGGCTATAAACAAGGAGCTGGATCAGAAGCGGAGAAGGCAGGATGTAAGTTCGCACTCATATGGGATATCAATTCTTGCTGGTGGAGGTTTAGCCAATTGAGCCATCGTGCTGACCCCTGAAGAATCATTTTTATGGATATTTATTTTTACAACATGATCAATTTTCACAGAGGTGCTGGTCCGTATCTTGGCTTCTCCAATGGCATGGAAAATTAGTGGAAAACAGCTTAAAGTTCTCCAGCCCCTGTGTCCACATGGACAAAGGGACCGAACCAGCAAATGGAAAAAATCTCTCTCCTTCTCACTCTGTAAATCTGTCTCATAAAAAGGAGTAAATCATTTTAAAAATGGTAAAGTACTTTTTAAAAATTGTCACAGTACTGACATTTCCTTGTAATACTCTTCTTCCAACATCATGGTAAATTTAAGTATTAAACAGAATCACAGAGCTGTGAAGCCAAGATTTTAATGTTACTTTGGGGCAAAATAAAGTACTTTAATGTAGATGATTTTTAAATTAATAATGGTTATATTAAGAATTCATTAATTTTTAAATAATAACTCCTCTATCAGAATACTATGGAACTATTATAAGCCAAAAACTTACATAAAGCCAGATTTTTCTTAACATCAAACATTAATTGTAATCCTAATAATGCGAACTCATCTGATTAGCTTCTAATGATTTTAGTCCGTCACATTTATGTTAAATAGGTAGTTGTGAAATCAACTTAACAAAAATAAGTTTGGCTCTGCTAATAGAGAAATTAAAGAGAAATGAAGTCTTATTTAATCCATGGAACAAACATGGAAACAAACTTTTAAACACTTACATACTCCTGCATACGGATTATGATGCTGATATAGAAATTACACAGGATTATGCAGATAATAAAAGACTCAGAATTTGATATATCAGAGAAAGAGGGAGAGAAAGTGTGAGAAGAGCAAGAACCAACGGGAGAGTGCCACAGTTAACCTCAGCAGCTCTGAGATCAGGACAGTAACACAGTGACTATGCAAGCAACCTGCCGAAACAGGCACAATCTGCTCATGGCGCAGCTTTACTGGCCCCATCCCTTAGACAGTCTCAGTGAGATGCCTAATTTTTTACTATTTGGTCACTTTCATATTTAGTTATATGGATAATTGTCTGAATGAAAGAAGAAGTTTTGGCTTATCCTATTCCTTTCAAAGACTAATTTTTGTATTCCAAGAAGTGGGAGGTCTAAAAAATTGTCCATGTCATCATGGTCAGATATTTGCCGCCTGCTGCGAAGGCAGAGACCACAGGCTTGATGGTATCAGGCAAAACAAGGTCCTTGTGGCCATAGCTCAAACCGCAAGGGGTTCAGTCTTCATGTTCCTAGCAAGATCAGAGAGGGCTAAAAATACCAGCTAATACAATCAGCAACTAATATGCAGTCAGTCTGAACCCACAAGTAACTTCCATGTAAGAGGTGTCAGCAAGGAGACAGGTGGAGAACACAAGAGCATGAAAATGTCCATATTTGGCTTCCTTCATTTGGCAAGTTTTACCAAGTGCATTCTGCTGTTTAGCATCAATAAAACCAGTGCCATATTTAGACCCACGGATCTGACAGGCTCAGACACAATTAAAGGTATTTCTTGTTTGCAAAACCACTAGGCAGAGATCACTGGCTCATATTCTACTTGCTCAAGAACGCAGGCTCGCTATGCTGTACAGCCATCATGTTCAAGATGACTCCAGATGTTTATTCTCTTACTGCATACAGCAAGGAAAAAAGGCGCAGAGAGAAGAAAGGGCTATCAGTTAACCTGGAGCAGGGCACTGTGATACGGGTAACAGCGTCTCAACCAGAAGCACAGCCTGCTGTAATGTAAAGCCAGCCCTTCTGAGTTCTTCCTAGAAAAGATGCTCACCACTTCACCTCACATTCCATTGGCTAGAAACCAAACATGCAGCCAGATGTAGCTACAAAAGCCTTTTTAGTTGTGTGCCCAGAAAAAAAGAGAAGTGAATTTGTGGTAAATAGTTAGAAGCTTCAGGAACCATCAGAACAGCTATTGAAAATAAAAACCTAAATCCCTGAACAGACTGATTTTTTTTAATGCACACCTGCCCTAAAGGTAATTCTGAGGCACCATGTCTCAATGTACAGCATTTGCAACCTCAGTTGGAAAGAACATTACATACGGAGGATTTTTGTGCAATCCTTAAATTCCCCCAGGGCACCACTTTCACTAGGGTGACCTGTCCTTACCCACAGGGAATGTTCGGCAATGTCTGGGTTCATTTTGGATTGTTACAATCGAAAGAGTGAGACTCCTGCTAAGTATCTTGTAACACAAAAGACAACTACCCAAACTTGGTGGAAAACAGTAGGAACTTTGCATCTGAGAAAACATACTTTGTGTACTCCATAATCTTCACTCAAAGAATATCTCTAACCGGATCACCTTAAAGTCCACTCGCATATGATGGACTGTGTTAAACTCATCACCAATGAGTTTCATTCTGACGTGACACCTTTGAACTTCATAACGGGTGACCTAGGAATCTGCAGCACACATACCTAGCTACCATAAGGGGTGATGTATTACGCAGTGTTGATTATTGGAAGAGCTGGGCCAGATTTTTCTCCTGCTTATTGATATAAGAAGTAAAATCATGGCATTTCCTTTACTTTAACACTTCTATAGTGTATCATGCTCTACCTTTGTTAACTTGTGTACCAAAAGTAAGAGTAAGTAACTTACATCAGAGTAAGTTTTAAAGGCACATTACATGGATGTAATGGACATTACATTTAAATTTTTTTTGTGTGTGTGTGAGTATACTTGCAATATCCCTAGATTCACATTACTTTTAAAATTTTTTCACTTTAAACCAAACTTTGTACCATTTAAAGTATTTTTTATTGGGCGCTGTTGTCTATGTACTATCATTCTTAAAACAATGAGGGATGAAAAACTAGTGAATGAATTAACAGAACAATGAAGAAGAGTTAAAACATCCACTTTGTTTTTCGAAACATTGACATATTCAACCACATTATCTAAGTGATTGGCTTGTCTGAAATCAGGCTCCAGATCAAAGGATGGGAAAAGGGACTAACCATTTGCTTTTGGACCAAGCTGAAATGGTAAAAGAGGATGCACAAATATTCATCTACTTGTCCTGAGACATATTTACTAGTCATGTGGAATGTAGCATGCCAAAAACTGACACTGTCAGCACCATGACCTGCCTCCAATTATTCTTCTACCAAGTGATACATATGCAAACAATTCTTTATGCTGTACAAAATCAGGTTAAATTTTAAAAATAACATTTTAAAAATAATAATTTTCACATCATCATTGCTAGCATATATAAATTCTTTAGAGATACTAAGTTTTCAACCTTCACTCCAAAATTTGGTACAGTTATAATAACCCAATGAATTACTGAAGGCATGTTTGGCTACAAAAATACAAATATCTAAAGCTTGTCATTATTTGCTGGGCAATTTAAATCCCAGTGCTATTTTCAAAAATGTTCCAGGTTTTATTTTAAAATGCAAGCTGTCTTTTGGGGATATTTCTACACATATGAAACTAAAATTCACACGTTTGCAAGCTGCTTTCTTTGGACCTCACAGCATTTTAGTTTCTAAAATACTTATGAAATTATTTGACATCTAAAAGTTGTGATATTTCTGGCAGGATAATCAAACCCTCAGGGTTTGTAGCTCCAGATGGTATCAACTTTCCTTTTTCCTCATGCCAGCCTTCCCAGCCATTTATGCCCAAACACAACTGTGTTTCCTTCTTCCTTGCCTTCCTGCTTCCTTCTCTTCTCACGACCCAGGCTATACTGCTGTGCCCACACATTCAGAAGCTGCAGAAAAATGTCAGTATTTTATATTGCTGTGTGACGGTATCTCTGTAAGATGGCACAACTGCCCTACTGCTGCTATCATTAGGAAACGCATGAGCACAAAGCCAAGGCCCCCTGCACACCCCGCCGGGATTTCAGCAAGCCTGCATGAACCGCAGGTGAGTGTCGCTGACCACAGCTTGGCTAACTTGGTTTTTCGGCCAGGGCAGACCGTGCTTACTTCTCCAAGACATCCTAGAATGCTTTTTCCTCCCTGCAAATGACAGATTCCTATTCCACTTCTCCAGTCTTCTCTCTCAGGATTTGCAACACCAAGATAGACCGAAATTGCAGAGCTGACCTGTGTGTTGGGGTCAATATAGTTGCACTCTGTAGCATTGTTTATGGACAATACAAGGAAAAGTCTGCTGCATCCCTTAGCGAAGAATGCACAGTTAGGGCAGGGTATGCAAATGGGAAAATTTTTTATTACATCATTTGGTGGGTTATTAAAATAAAATCAATAAAACATTTGACTTGTATCTACAGTCCATGTACATTTTCAGAAAAATATCAGCTAACAGGGTAAACAACCTTCCACATAGAGTGAAATAAAAATTTCACCTCCCTCAAAAATCAATGTGTGTATAAAAGGATGTCCAAAGCAATGCTTAGAAAGCTTGTCCGAATGACCCATCCCCGGGGATAACGCGAGTCCAGATCTGTGCTCTCCTCACGAGGACATCACAAAAGGAGAAGAGTGTCCAGAGTTCTCATCCACAGTTGTAAGATACAATCAAAGTGATTTCACAAAACGTTTCTCTTTCCGTCTAAGAAAGGAGTGAATCTATCTCAGCACTTTTCACGGAGGTCAGTGTCTACATAGCATACTTAAAACACAAGCTTCATGGGATCATTTCTGACTCCAGACTTGAGCATGGGCAGATGGTACCACATCAGAGTGAAATCAATACAAATTCTGCTTAAGGCAGCTGAGTAAGCCTTGCCCTTGTGCTGCTCTAAGTCAGAGGGCAGATGTGGCACTCCATCCACTTTACTTGTGGTTGCTCTCAACAAAGCCTTGGAGAAGATGGGATGATGGGTGATTGGAGAGCAGCTCTTCAGCTGAACGAACACATACACACACACACACTTACCTCAAAAGTCTGTTCAGACTGTAGTTGAGACGATTTCTTATGAGACCTGAAGCCAGTGGGAAGCTCGCGTTGAACTGAGGTCACACCAACTCTGCACAGAAGAAAGAAAGATAAGCTCAGTACTCTACTTAGAAAACTGTTAGAGGGGGCCAGTGTGATGGCTCAATCTGCAAACACTGGTAACCTAGTGGGCAACAGTTCATGTCCCAGTGACTCCATTTCCAGTCCAGCTCCCTGCTTGTGGTCTGGCGAAGCAGTGGAGAATGGCCTGGGACTCTGAACCTGTGCGGAAGACCCAGAAAAAGCTCTTGGCTCCTGGCTTTGGATCACCTCAGATCCAGCCTTCATAGCCATTTAGGGAATAATCTGTGAAATGTACCTTTCCAATAAAAATAAAGCTTTGGCAACAACAACAAAAGAAAATTGCATAGAATCTACTTCATTTAAGGTGATTTCATGATAAAAGCTATAAAGCCTTATTCTTTATGTTACATTCATGACAAGACAAGGACTGATTTCAGTGTCGTGATAATAAAAGATATTATAGATACACTGCAACTTCAGATAATTTTACATAGAATATCTGCCAAACTGCTAACTCATATTGCAGATAGCTTATAATAACACTAGTAAAGTCAACATTAAATACTTGCCGTTGCAAAGCGTCTACTAGAAATAAATGAATTTGGAAATAGTTTCCCTGTGTTCTTAACATGGCAATACTGCCACTTTGAAAAATTATTACTTCATCATCAGTTAATACCTGAATGCTTACATCCCTTTTTCAGGAAATGGGAGAGAAGAGAATTCATACCAAGACTTTATGGTTAATTAGATCATCGAGACAAAACGAAAAGTACAAAGGCATGTTCATGTGATACAGAGCTATCTAATAGAACCAAAAAAAAAAAAACCCTTTCTAAGTCATTTAATGATATTGATTACTACTCACTTTTAACAACAGAAAAACATTAATATTGTTCTTACTAGAGAGTGCATATTCACAGTTAAGAATTGAGGATGTTATTTTTATGTTTTTTTAAAGCATAAAAATCAAATTGGAGCTTATTTTTACTTAAAGCATTATCTGTTCAGAGTTCATAGATCCTAACTACCATAAATTTGCCAACTCAATCCTATAAGTCTTCAGTGGGCTTCCAGGGTCAAGGTATTAGCAGGTGCACAATTCAATGATCCAGGCACAACCTGAAGCAACTCTTCTTAGCATTCAAGTATTCTGAGATGGCCAGAAGGCTCAGGACACAGCCCTCCAGTCAGAATGCTTGCTGCAAAACCGATCTATTTAGTGGTGTCTTGTGAACCAAAATTATTTTCTCTCTCTTGCTTTCATATCCCTATTAAGAAATGAGGGCAATAATAACATTTTCTCATAAGACAACTTTGGAATTAATAAAATTAGTAAAAGACTGTTTACTTTCATTAGTGTTATCACTGTTTAGGGCTAGTATTCAGACGTTGATACATGGTGTTCGCCATACAGAATTACTGCACGATGCAGTATTTCAAAAATAAGTAACTGACAGCACAGCACACAGCTGGTAGGGATGCCTCAGTTCTCCCTGGAGAAGAGATGACCGTTCGACAAGATCACCCCGTGGCATTACCCTGTAAACTAAAATGAAATTTAAGTCTGCTCAAAACACATATGCATTTTCAAACTTAGAACTATCATAACAATTTAAAATAAGCGCACAGCATTTGAACACCTACACCAGCAGATGCAGTTGTGCCCATCTAGAATAGTCATTGTTGCACGGCTAATTAACCTGTCTGTTCATGGAAGTCAAATCAATTGCATTCCAAGTCGGGGAAAATCTTTAGAAACGTGAGAGTGTTTTGATTACAAATCTAAACAGCAGCTTATGCAGCAAGGTGGAGGAATCCACTATGGGGGGAGGGGTATGGAAGGGGTGGGGGGAATCCCCAGTGCCTATAAAACTGTATCACATAATACAATGTTAATAACAATAAAAAAGAGAGTATTATCCTCTCTTAAAGGAGATAGAAAGTCAATATTCATTGTCTATAGTGCCCTTTCCTTTAGGTCGTAATTCCAGGGACATTGCCTTTATTTGCATCTGTCACTCAGCACTTATTAAATGTTCCTCAGACAATTATTTCTCTCCCTGGTTAGCACCCTAGAGGTTGTAATATTTGTGAAAGACTTGTTAATGTATTCAGCTCGATGATAAACAGAAAGTCTCAGTTCTGTCACCTTCAAAGAACTTGGGATTTCTCACTTAAATTAGGTAAAATATTTAAACTTCACAGCACTTCAGAAAGAATCTTAGTCTTGCAATTACTCGAAAATTTGCATGCAGGGATGAACAGATCATAGACTTCAATACAGCTTCTGTTTCCAGAAGTTTCCAAAATTAATAGAATTATAAAATAATGAAAAATAAAACTAAGAATTATTTTTAGAATGTAACTGTTTTCTATCTTCAAGAGAACTTTTACCGACAGTTCTGTTAGAACGTAGATATTCTAAAATTTCATATTATTGAACCTAGCACAATTGTTTTTAATTGAAGACCCAACAATTGATTAATTTGTCTTTACTATTTTTACTTCTGTATGTTAGAAGAAAATACCTCTGGTTATACGTGAAAATATGTGTTCTTGACTACATGCGTTCATGTTCTCACAGATATAAAATTACAAAAGTATACAGACATTCAGGGTCAATTTGGGGCTTTTATTTAAATCTTAGTTTTGTTTTATAAACCTCTTAGTTGATTTGGTTGAACAGAATGTCCATTATTTTGTTATTGCTTAAATTCTTCCACATGTGGAAATAGCCTCACCGGAATATTCAGTCAGGACCTGGTATGATGGCTCAACTGGCTAATCCTCCCCATTCAAGCGCTGAGATCCTCTATGGGCATCAGTGTGTGTCCCAGCTGCTCCACTTCCCATCCAGCTCCCTGCTTGGGGCCTGGGAAAGCAGTCGGGGACGGCCCAAAGCCTTGGGACACCTTCGCCCACATGGGAGATCTAGAAGAGTCTCCTGGCTCCCAGATTCGGATCAGCTGAGTTCCACCTGTTCCAACCACTTGAGGATTGAACCAGAAGATAGAAGATCTTTCTCTCTTTCTCTCCGTCTCTCTGTAGATCTGCCTTTGGTGCTTATTTCTAGCCTTTAAAGCATTTGTCCTTTCATTCACACTCAGATCCCCTGAAATGATTCTGCATGAAATACCACATTCTTTACAAGAATCGCTCAGTTCAGTGTTTCCATACCTAATGACAAAGCAAACATCATCACATGACACTGTCTGTATCTGAATGTGTCAAAAAAAAAAATCACAGTATTTGGTGATTAAATTCTTCATATCCTGGATCTGGAGAAAATAGTTTCACATGTGTCAAGTTACATAGCGTAATAATGCCTTCTCAGTTCTGTGACTTTGGAAACCAGCTGGGGAAGGGAGCAGGCATTGCAATACAGCAGATCAAGCTACCACTTGAGACCACTACTTTTCCTATTGGAATGCCAAGGTCAAAGTCCTGGGTACTGCCCTTCTGATTCACCTTCCTGAGCCAACCATAGGTGATGGCTCCAGTGGTTGGATCTGTGCCACCAAAGTGAGGACCTGCATGGAACTCCTGGCAAGCCTCAACTATTGTTGGTAAGTCAATCAGTGGATGGCCAGTCTCTTTCCACTTCAGCCTTTGTGACTTTCATACAGATAAAAGCAAATAAAATATGTCAGAAATAATAGCATCTTTTGTAGGAATAGAGACAATTATTGAATGCCTTGTCCACAATTTGGCTCTAGAATCCAAGATCACGCATGTAAGGGAACTTCAGAAACTATAGACGTAGGCACTGAGAGACGGCTATATTGTATATGATATTTTTCAAAAATATGTGGAAAGCATTTTCACAACAGCCACTTCCATGTGCTTTATGATAACCATATGAAGACCATTTCCATGTGCCTTTTTGTGTGTTAGTACAAAAAAGAGCCACTGCTTTTTAACATTAATGTAATGTATATGAGCTAAGTTGACATTCTCCATGACTTATGGTCGTCTATAACCCTTGATTATAGTCTGGAGGAACAGTGGTTTTTCTATTTACTACTTGTTGCATTTTTTTTGTGGCAGGCTAAGTTTGTGATTATAAAATAAACTGAAAGTATATCACATTAAATATTAAAAAAAAACACAAAAGGAAAGAGGAGAAAATTTAGGAGTCATGGGAGAGTAGAGGGGAGTGCAGACTAGGAAGTATCACTACATTGTTAAACTGTACACGTGAAATGCACACCCTAAGAGAATAGATGCCCGTCGGGGCCATAGGACAAGTGAGCAGTGAGGGGAAGGTCGGTCTTTCTGCCCTTTCTCTGTCCATCTCTCTGTAACTCTTTCACCTTCTAAAACAAGTAGTCACAGGAATTTCAGACCACGCCAGTGATGATCTTAATGAAGGCTGATTCTTTACCGTTTTATTCAGCCACACACTCAAAGAACTCCATCACAAACCACTGTCTCTTCCTGCCCATCTCATTTCATACTTTACTTCAACATTAAACCATTCCCTGCTGTAATGAAGGAACATAGAGACAAAGCACTCTAGACAATTACATATTCATGAGTGTATTGTAATTTTTATATGTTGAGCTAAATCCTAGAATATTCTTAAGAGCTATCAGCCCTCCCAGAAATTTCCTTTCCCAATTTTGATTGTTTTGTCTGATGAATATATAGGCAATTCATTTTAAGGAATAACAAGCAACAATTGAGTTTTCAGAAAACACTAGGTCCAGCTTTGTATCAAACAGAAATCCTTCTTGTAGTGATACTGAAGATCCTTGGGATGTGAAACTTTAGAAGAACTAGGATGGAGTTAAGGTTGCTCAATACATGACATGCTATAAGGTATGACATGCAGTACACAAAACAGTTTTCTCATAGATGAATTATTTGAACTATTACCAAAACTGCGTAGAAACAATGTTAGTTGGGTAAACTCAGTTATGGCTGATTTATAAATGTAGAAAACTTTGTAATCAGAAAATTAACAATAATTCAATCTGTCTGGACAGTGAGTGACTTATTTGTCAGAGCCTCACACAGCACAACATGTGAGCATTTTTCCTTTATGCACTGTGAAAATATATCACAGTGATTTCTGGGAATAAACATCATTCCAAGAACCCGAGAGGAAGGGGGATGCAACAGCTGCCCAGACGCAAACGAAGCCTCCTGGACACCATGGTGTGGGAGGGAACAGTTACTTTTAGGAGTTAAAAGGAGACTGACATGAGAGAGAGGCAGGTGCGCACTTTAACCACAGCTCACTTACAGTCCATGCTGCTGCAGCAGAGATAAAGCAAATGAAAGGCTCAATTCATGGTTAGTGTTAAGCCATTCTGACACGTCGTTAATCTCTATCCTAACTTCCCATTACGTCAGCATGCTGTTTGCTCTCCATAATTTGTGGAATTGTGTGCCTCACGTGGCTTGTATAAATATACTTTCTTCATATTAAGTTAAAAATGGGGATTTAAGAGTTCCTGGGAACTCACGTGATACATTAAATCATTTCAACATGTATTGCCCATATTCATGCTGCAACCATGGGGGATAGCTTGGACAATCAGTTTGACTCATGACTTCATTACATGTGGTAAATGCTTGGGAAAAAATGGATAACATGAGTGTCTTGAACTGATCGATATACCATTTATAGATGTATCTTATGACAACATACAAATAAAAGCAAGAATGAAAAAATGATATCAGGGATGGTGTTATGGCACAGTGGGTAAAGCACAGATAAATTACATTTTTTAAATCCCAATTTCATAAATTTCTACAGAAATCTTTTCATTAATCACTAGGTTAGAGACTTCCTATAAACATATTTGACTACATGTATTAACCCGCAAGTGTTTCCTATTCAAATGCCAAGAGTTATACTAACATTGCTGCTTTTACTAATGCTATGTTTCCCCTCTTTGTTCATTTGCTAACATGTGCTGTTTTATATTTATCTATTTGATATATTAAAATATTCAACGTATTTATTGGACAAATAAAGATTGCTACCTTCAATTTTTTTTTTACTCTACTTAAAATACTTTGGCCCACATCTTCCAGACCTCAGTCCAGAGCCAGTCCCTGAGTTCATCAGCATTTCACAATTCTCATGTATCACTATCAGGGCACCTTATTATGGTAACATTCATGAACAAACAAGTGCATCTGTTTTTCTCTGCTTCAAAATTGACATAGATTTTGTTCTACAGGTTTATGTAATTTTTGTAAGGCTCTGGTACCTGTTTGGAAGAAACATATATCCTTGTTTTTAAGGTATTAATCTACATTTTAATTAAAATTCTTACCTGTCACTGTAGTTTTTCATGTGAGTGCTTAATCTACATGGTTGGCAGGGTAACTCTTTCCCCACCGAAAGGCCTGGGTTCTCCACACTTTTCAGGTTCAAGTTAGAAGTAGGCATCTTTAAAATGCGTGTTTATTGAACACACGGTTCCCTGTAAGCTTCTGTGCGTCCCTCAGCATGCTCTTTGTTGCTTAGCCCTGGCCTCTCCCCAGCATCTCTGTAAACTTGACCATGGCATGAATCTTCTATGAACAGAAAGGGTCTACGTCTTCAGGTTTCAGTAGCCCACAATTACATGAACTTTCACTTTATTTTATCTGTTGCCTGACATTTGTTATTTCCTTACAAAGCTTCTTTATTTAATATACTTCATGTTTCACAGAATTCGGTGACACATCTTAGAAGGAATGAAAATCAGAGTGTCATTGCCTCTATTGATTTGGTAGTGTCTCTATAAACAAACTATACACAACCATTTGTATGCTGCCTTATTGTGTGTCTGAGAGCCACACTGTTGTTATTAATATCTACTATCAAATTCCAGTGAAGAGGACACGAGAACTAGAGTGAGAGATAGTTACAGGCATACATGACTAAAAAATAATTACACGAAGGATTTCTTTACAAAGCGGCAGGAGTATTAGGATGTTATGCCTGGGTTGTGTGGCACCTGTTCCCACTAACTCTCAGATTGCTGCAGTGAACTTGGGGGTCACTGTTGCTTTTAGCATTTTGCTGTTTGCTCACAACAATTCCACAGGAGAGCCTTTTTTACCAGCCCATTAATCCCAGCCACTCTCATTCGCTGCAATGTGTGTGTCTGTGCAATCACTCACTGCCAAGCTACTTCGCTAAATTATCTCTTCTAAAAGCTCCATTTATTGTTCGTTAGAGAGATGCTGCCAGAGCAGAGTGGCCAAGATGGAAACGATGCAGGGTGATTTGACAGTTACTGTGGTTGAGCGGCACAGAATGCAGTCTACAAATGGATGGGAACAATACGGGGTTAATTGAGGAGAAGCTTATTACACGGGAGTCTGATGAGAGGAGTGGTTCTCTGGACTACTCTTCAGAAACAATGACATATTACATTCCCCAATCTTTGTGAGAACACTGCATTTGCATAGCACACCAAGACAAGGCCCTTAATGAGCGACACGACACGTGCCCAGTTTCCTAACTTTCTGGTGACTCCCTGATACATAATTAGTTGCAAGATAAAAAACATATCTTGAGATTTGATTACTGTTAGTCTTTCTGCTCTTGAGGAACATTTTGGTGTTTTTCTTACTTGCTTTTTGTTGAGCGCCTTACAGAATGGAGTGTTAAGCTTGAGATTATGACGCCAACTGAAATTATGCCATGGTAAAAGTTTGCACAAAACAATCAGAAGGGAAGCATGGGTGAGGGATAGGAAGTGTCATTATGCTCTTAAAGTTGCAATGTTAAATGCATGAAATTTGTTGATCTTGCATGAACAATTTAATGACAAAAAAATCTCTCTTTTTATTCTTTAAATAAACCTCTTCTGAGTACTACTATCCATGGCTGACTCAATTCTGCAATGTCTCTATATTCAGGATTTATAGTTTGTTTTTGTTCTTCTTTAGTTTTCTATTAATTTATTAGAAAGAGTGAGATCTCAATGTTGGATTTGCTCTGCAAAGGTCCATATCTGCCTCATAGAAGCTGGGAGACAGGAACTGAATCCATGTCTCCCATGTAGGTAACAGGAAGCCAATTTCTTGAGCCATCACCATCGTCTCTTAGGTTACGCATTAACAGGGAGCTGCAATCAGCTCCACAGACAGAGTTAAATTCTGGTACTCTGTTGGATGTGGGTATTCTAAATGATGTTTTATCTACTACACCTCAAGCAGACAAACATGAAAACACCTTATCACAATTTGCCATAATAAGAGTATGGGTAATACTTTAGACTTGTTTTTAGTCTGTTATATCCTGGCTTAGCTGGGTAGGTTAGAACAACATGGGTGAAGGTGTGGTTAGACACCTTCTGACCGATCAAACTTGGTCACTGGGAAAATTTCAACTCTTCCCCGCAAAATGGAGTGTCTATGAGCCTACAGAGGTAATTGGTAGTTGTGCCTGAATCCCCATTAAGTGTTTCTGTAGGATATAAAAATAGAATTAGTGTTCATATATAGTGATGCAAAGTAAGTGAGGCATAAGACAGTGAGGATGATTTCCAAATAATTATTAACTTTTAGAATAAAATGTGTAAGACAGATGTGAATGATCTTGCCTTGCTCAATCAGGCATAACACAGCCATTCTTTGTATCAAGCCCTGTTCAGTTGGGCTGTGTTCTTCATCTATAATTACTAAAATTGATTAGCCTATCCTTATGTGCATAATATCACATCAATCATGAAGCCTGTTCACTCTCATACAGTGACATTTTGTAGTACATGTTATTTTCAAACAACAGCCTAATGTGTAATTTGACATGTTATTCATTCTCCTAAATTCCTTCCCCTTATTGGACACAATTTTTCAACATGCTTTTCAACAGTTACATGCTTTCATTATACTATTTTTGTGTTGAAAACTTTCCAAAAGGTATATTCTAAGTTTAATTATTTTTTGTTATTAACTTTTTCATGCTTCCTATAATCTTGGAGTTGCACACTTTCACACTGTGTATTATTTTGTGAACATCCATACAGATTGCTGTATGTTACCGTGGTTTACTCACACGACCACTGTGTGAACAAACCACAGCACATCTGCTTTTCTCCTCCTCATGAATACACATTGCTTTTTTCTCCCTCTCTATTGTGAACAATGTCCCTTGGACACTCTTGTGTTCCTCTACGCTTGAGCAGGAGTTTCTTGTCAATATAAATGTTTGAGCTGGCATTTTAGTTTTCCTCACTGACATGTTATTTGAGCATTTGTTGCTGAGATGTATTTTCTCCCATTTGTAATGTGTTGTTTTCACTTTTTTTTCAGTTTTATCTTGACTGATAGAAGTTCTTCAATATACTAAAATGAATTTTGGGGCAAGTGATAACCTAACCTAAATTATCAACTGAAAATTGAAAAAATTGTACTTTTGATATTAACATACGTAGATTATCTGGAGGTGGATTATGTATGCAGCAGGTCATTTTGATATGGTCTTGTTCTGAGAAGTTCCTTTTTCTAAAGAATCCCTCATTATCCCAGTGGTCTACCGTGCTGCCCTTTCACCTGCTGCATAGCTCCATTCTAGCATTTTCTTCTGTTCCATAGTGATAAATTTGTCCAGTCTGTGCTACCATTGTATCACCCAAGTTCCAATTCACGCTAAGTTCCAACAGATGTAACTAATTCCCTTCTTGATCCTTCTTTTTCATGATTAGCCTGGCAGATTTTCACAATTTTATCTCCCTCTTAAATTACTGATGTGGTTTCATGTGAAATCCTCTCAAAACTTTAATTGGAATTCTCTTCAGCTTGTAGAGAGGTTTTGTAGTAATTAATGTATGGGTGATATTCGCATTTCTATCTTTGAGGTAGGTGTATCATTTTTTTAAGTTACCTCTAATATGCTGCAATTAAAATTTGGATTTTTTTCTGTAAAAGGCGTTTCACTTTGACTCATTTCCAGAGAGCTAATCTTTCTTATGACAGCACTGTATGTGATGTTTTCTCTTGAATCAATTTACGTGTCTAGCTGTTCACTGCTACTCAAAATGCAACTTGTCATTTTACTTTAAGTGTATAATCAACCATTGCTGTTGAATGAGTTTGTAGATGACTTTGGTCATCCACATTCTTGGAGCAAGGAGCTTTCCCTATTTTCAAACACCAAAAAGTGGACTTTTCCCTTCCAACATGGAAAAGAATGTAAAAACCTCCAGTTTCCCTACAAGCAAATGACACAGAAAGGAACTGAGACAGCTACATTCTTGCTTCAGCACATGGGACAGTAGAACTGGTAACACACTACACACTTCACAGGTATCCTGAAAAACTAACAGGAAGCATAAAATTGTTTGAGTCCTGCAGACTCACCTTATGAAAATTTAGGCTTGCCAAGGGCAAAACATGATTATATAACACATTTCACAGTGAAGCTGCCTTAAATGCAGACTCTCACTAAGTTCAATACGACATGACTGTTTTGAAGAAGAGAAAAGAAGTTACCCACCTTACATATACCTACTGAAATCATCTCAGGAGCCAGCACAATGGCTAACTTTGTTAAACTTCTAGTCACAGGCACCAGCATCGCGTATGGGCACTGGTTCATGTCCCGGGTACTTCATTTCCCCTTCCAGCTCTCTGCATATAGACTAGGAAAATAGCAGAAGAAGGCCCAAAGCTTTGTGACCCTGAACTGGAGTGGGTGACCCAGAGGAGGCTTAAGGCTTCTGGCTCCTCATTTTGGATTGGCTCAGCTCTGGCCATTGCAGCCATTTTGGGACTGAAACAAGGGATGAAAGAGCCTTCTCTCTGCTTCCCCTTCTCTTTGAAAATTTGTTTTTCCAATAAAGGCAAGTAAATGGCTTGTAAAAAAAAATCTCTTATTTGATAGAAAGG
Source organism: Ochotona curzoniae (assembly GCF_017591425.1). Lineage (NCBI taxonomy): Eukaryota > Metazoa > Chordata > Mammalia > Lagomorpha > Ochotonidae > Ochotona > Ochotona curzoniae. Next base: position 28,605,538 of record NW_024464918.1, read on the forward strand.
AAATGGCATATTTGACTAGTTTGATAGGTCACAAGTTTCCCATCAAATCAAATGAATGAATAAAATACAATCCTTTAACTATATCCAGTCTAACTTTTCAAACCCTTCTATCTCAGTTCTCAGAAATAACAAAGCTTATTTTAATGCTTATCTTTTTAAATATTTAATGTTTATATTAAAATATATTTATTTGAATTGTACAGTTACAGAGAAAGAAATTGACAGTATTTGGAGCTGGGCCAGTTCAAAGCCAGGAGCCAGGAACCTCTTCTTGGTCTCTCAAGTGGGTCCAGGGTCCCAAAGCTTTGAGCCATCCTTTGATGCTTTCCCAGATCATTAGCATGAAGCTGGATCAGAAGTGGAGCAGCCAGGTAATGAACCGGCACTCACATGGGAAGTCGTTTTAGCCATCCCACGTGGCATACCACAGTGCTGGCCACACAGAAAGTCCATCTTATTTGAAATTTTTAAGGAAATATTTTTTTCTTTTTGCTTTCATTCATTGTGGACAAAAATGTTCAGTTTCCTGGAATATCAACTCTTTATTTTTCTCCCTTAGGTTATTTATATGTAACACTTTCTTGACACTACCTTTTGTTATATTATTAACAGATAGTTGTATATATTTATTGGCTACACATACATGTATATAATATATGCTGAAGAAAATTGGCTAATCAGCATTCCCCTTTCTCTGACATTACTTTCCGATTGGCATCTTGCAGTACTTTGGTGCTCACTGTTCACATAGTATCTACTGGGTTGTGCTGAACTACTTGTTTACTGATAAGAATATTTTACACTGCATCAGTTCTTTTGTTTGTATGTTTATCTAGTTAATAAGGGTGGGAAGGATCAAGGCATAGGATAAAGTGGGTGAGACCACTGTTTTCAAATTGTCTTCTTTTTCTTCCTATATCTAGAAGTAGGTAGATAAAGGGGGAAGCTATACCCAGTCTCCCGATCGACCCAGTTCCTGGGGATGGGGAACTGTCACCTGGTATTAACACGGAGCCCCAGTGTGGCTCACACTCTGAGGGGTTTTGATGGTTCCGAAATACTGTCCATCTCACTGACTGAAGATGAGGAAACCCTTCCAAGGGCCATTGGCTGACACAGTTGACCTTACAGTCTCCATTCACCCAGGTATCTGCTGTCAACACTTGGCTGGGGTAATTGACCAGTTGGCTCTGTTCTCCAATTTTTCTGAATTCTTTGGCCTACATAGAAACAGTGTATCCTTTTTTGGGGTCCTTGGGCCCAACCATGAGAACTATTCCTCACCAGTGGAAAAGACAGAGTAGTGGATGGCAAGTCCTGAGGCACATGGAGGATGTGGCAGCCCATGGGAACCCATAGTAGAGGAAGGAGAACAGCACGACCTAACTTTTGGTTTAGAAGTAACAAAAGAATGAGAAAATTGCTTAATATCATACTGTTACCTTCAAGACTACTACTACTAAGCATCCCTTATTTAACTAACCATCTACTTCCTATTCCCTTGAGTAAGATAAATGCTCCACAGAGCTCAGCCTAGTTAGAGACTGCAAACAAAAATATAGATCTAACATGCTTTATAACAGGTAACATTGAAATTAAAACCCAGTCAGTGAAGAGATTAGAAAGTTGGGCGTGTTTTTGTTACTTCCTTTTAATATATTGCTTTTCATAAAGTCTCATCTTTAAGTGACAAGCTTTCTTTATCCTCATGTCAAAACTTATGCTCCAATCATATTCCCAGATGAATCAGTTGTGTTTTCAAGGGATCAATATTCTCAATTTCAAAATCTATCATATGAGCCTCTTAACGGCCATTTCCATTAACTTACAAAATGTAATCAGGTACTCTGTCTCCCGGAGGTCTGCTTTAGTGAGGCTGAGAGCTGAAAGAAGATGGAATGAGAAGTCGGACTATAAATATGAGAAAGCACAGCACTAACTCTTCAAACAAGGCGTGTTGGAAAACTGGCTCGTCACTCTGTTTTTCTTTAGAAGAAAGGGATTTATTGAGGCATTAGTTTTCAGAATCATGGGAAGAGCTAAAAAAAACCAAGCATTCTCTCTCAGCTAATAGGCCAAATTCACTGCAACTGCCAACACCTACCTTTACTATATCATTCTGATATGTGAGGTTTCCACCCTAGAGTTAACACATCGAAGACGCCATGGGGAAGTGACCAGGAGCTACGAGCTGTTCCCAGTGAGTAGCAAGGGATGTGGGATGACTTGTAGGACTGCCATCTCTGACGGCAAACAAAAGAAAAGGGCCCAATTATCTTTAAAAGAGAAGGAAAGTCACACACTGAGGATGCTCCTTTAAATTAGCATAGGCTTAAAACTCAGTCTGCACTCGAAATACAACCAACCTTCACATGAAGCACAAAAATGCTCATGACTCGTTTTCACAAAAGCTGCTTCCTCCCAGAATTCCAGATGATGCTGAGTAGAAAGAAATTTCATAGAATTATTTTCTACCCACACCATCACGCTTCATAAATTTTTTCTTTTGAAGAAAATTAAAATATCTGGAGTGTCTGGCAAGCCACTGGAATTTTGATTTATCAAATATTTCAGTATCTTCCTATCTTATGTCCTGGATGCACAAAAGGGGGAAAATGCATTACTGATCACATTTTCCTCCAGGAAGTGTTACTGGAAAGTATGACTCTGTCAAAGGAGAGCTCAAAGCCGGAGACAAAACTAATACCTGCAAAGTTATTTTCCCAAACCACTTGGTAGAAATTAAGAAGACATGGCATGCAATTTACAATGCTCTCCTTGTGATGAGACCTGAAGGAAATGGGGGAGGAGCGAGCTACCACACTGCCCAGACGAGACCAAGGCCAGCCCTTGTCCCGGCCTGGACCTGAGACTTCTTTCTCAAATCCAGGGTTTTCTTTGTCTTCCTTTCTGTAACTGGCCCTTTTCTAGGTTTTAGAGTGCTGCATTGAGCGCTATTCATCAAGTGTTTTTAAACAGTGAAAGAAATAGAGAAAATGTTTTTCATCTTGCCAATTCTAAAGCCAGTGAGGAGAAGCAATAGGTAAAACAAAAATAAAAATTAGAATCATAAATGGTACAAAATGTTTATATCTCTTAGCACATCCTTGCTTTAATTACTTCTTGTTGTCTTATTTTCTTCGATGATTTCCTTGACCTCAGGGTCCCTTCTCTTCAGTCACTGTTCAGTTCTTGGAATGATCTTCGACACACCCCACAACCTGACAATTGATCCTTTAGGGCCTCCCCGAGCAGAAATGATGTTGGCAGTTAGCACCCGGATGTGTCTTGTGTGCGCAACCACAGAGAAACAGAGTTCTCAGGGCCCCAGGCTCATCCTCCAACAGGGTTACTGTCCACCTCAGAGCATGCCGTCCTCCATGGGGAAAAAAAATCACCTGTGTTTGTCTCAAGCTAAACTGAATTCAGATTGTCCTTAGGGTGCTCATCAATACATTTTTCCTGTCACCTATGAGTACTTTTTCTTAGCATGTACAATCCATTTTTCACACTTCCTTCCTATGTGTAAATGTATATCAGTCCAATAGTCTGTTCTTACCTGCCTGTTGACAATGTTAGGACGAGGAAGTGGCAGGAACCTGGAACTACGCTTTACTGAACAAATTTTCATCTCTAAGTCCAATGAGCATTAAAGAGACTTTCTCATTATGATATTAAACTAGCACTAAATTTAAGGTGCAAATGTCATTACTAACTGGTGCTTTTGAGAACAATATCTTACAAAGAACAGAAAACGACAGTGCCTTTGGCTGAAAATTTTTGATTAAGAAAAGTAAAGTTTATGCTCCCACAGAAACTGAGGTAGTTTCTTCCATTTTGTGAGATGATGTAACACTTCTAAAAATTACAAGTTTCATTTTCTGAACTTCAAGACTAAAGCAAACAGTGTGAGCTCTGAGAATTCCAGCCAGCTCCCTGAACAGTTGTCATTTGCCTTCAGCTGCAGTGACAGAGTCACAACTAAAACCACGTAAAAAAGAAACACACAGGAAAGAATGCTTTTTTCAGGAGCTGAGACAGCCTACCAAACTGGAGGGAAAAAAATCTTGAAAATCGAGGTCTTGGAGCCCAATACCAGGATGGAACTCTAGCAGAACTCTACTCTTCCTCTGCAACTTTTCACTTGATTACATTTTGCACAGCAAGTGCCTTCACATTTTGAGACAAGAGGACTCACGAGAGTCCCTTCATCTTAGACTGGCAATCAAAGATGATGGAAACCATTATTTCCACATTAAATTCAAACGTTGTACTAAAGGTTTCAAATAACCTCTCTTGGATTACAAGGGTGTCTCCACAGCACAGAACAGCCACTGCTTCCAGAACATGGGGAATGGGGAGATGGGTTTTCTGATGTGTGCGTTGTGTACTTAAAAGGATAAGAGATATTCATAAAGTGTCCTAGGAGTTTGCAAGTATGAGCTTATGATAGTATCGAGAAAGCAAAGAATAGATGTCAGCTGTCAGTGTTCCTACCCACCCACTCTCCAAACATATCCATGATGGAGCACAAAGGGTGGCAGCATGTAAGATGCAGTGTCCAAGTCCTTCCAAATACTGCTCATGTATGTGTAGATAAAACCTTTCTATAAAAAAAGGGGATTCATTTGAGAAATTTTCTGAAAAATTCTGCTGCATTTCTGAGTTGTTTTCTCTCTCCAATCTGCCTTGTTAACTTCTACCTAACAAAATTTAGAAATAAGATTGTATGAAAAATCCTGAAATGAGAAAGAGTCTAAAGTCAGGGGAAGATGAAGAACTGAATGAGAAACCAAATTCGTGTGGGTATGCAAAGAATTTAGGAATGCTTGCCAATAGTGAAGTTAACATAAACAATCAACAGCTGGAGTAGATCCAAGGCATCTGCACTTCTGGAAGATGCCCAGGGTCCAGCAGGAGCACATAGGGACAGGGACGGAGACTGGCCGTGGGTTGGACAGAAACTGTCTAGTGGCATTGCCTTCAAGATGCCCACGGAGAGAATAAGCTGGGAGTGCAGCTAGCTGATGGGGTTTAGCCATGTCTCTAGAATGTGAATGTAGATGCTGTTTATTAATGGGCAGAAGAAATAGGATTCATACTTATCCCTTTAACACACAATATCTAGTAATAGGTTCTCAATACAGACACACACACACACACACAGAGTGACTGAAGCACTCAATAAGCAATGAGACTGATAATGTACTGCTCCTATAATTGACAACCTGAGACTTAGTGACTCACAGAGATTGGACTTTGTAGAAGCTGGAAAGCCTGAGGATGGTGCTGGGAGTGGCGTGGCTTCTCATGAGAGCTTCAAGGGACAGCCAGAGGTACACTTCCCTTGTAATAAGCTGCTGCTATAGTCACTAAGTGCCATGATAGTGAGAACCCACTCTGAGGAGAAAGGGACTCACTGTCATGAGCTCTAGGTCTCCAACTCAAGCACCTGCCACTGCGCCCCACCCTCCAGCACTGATGCATTGAGGAACAGGTGTAAGCAGGAGTTTCGGTGGGGCAACCCACACTGAAATCTCACCACATAGCACAGCAAAAGCATGTTTCTGGGTGTAAACGTTTACATAATACTTGAGGCCTCAGTTTTTTTCTTTTTTTTTTTCCAAGAATGGGAGAAATGAAAGGCAAATAAACACTGAAGAGCTATGCGGGAGAGTGGGGTAGGGTAAAGAAGAAAGCAGTGGCAAAACATAAGACCCACACAGATAATAAATTTATATGCTCCACTGGAATTGGTGATGAAGGACCAGGGCCAAACATTATTTGCAAATCCTGGTACAGGGAGAAGTATGTTTCAAAGAAGTAAACAAGTTGCTGGAAATCTACTGTTGAAATACATTAGTGCTGATCAAGAAAAATGTACTATTGTGATGTTTTTCACTAATATAATCTAGCCATATCATTTGTTTCCTTGTAAGTAGCCTCTTAATCTAATTGAGATGCTAATACAAAATCTCATGAACTGCTAACTTATCAGAGGTCACAAAGCAGAACACTGGAGTGCTGTCAGCTTCAGTATCAGGCAGAGATCATTTTCTCAGAGGCTGCACCACCTCGCCAAGCCCTCATAAAGACTATCCACTACAATATGAATCAAATCTAGTCCTTATGAGCTAACCAGTGCCCAGCAGGCTCCACCTCCTGTTACAACGGCTCGAAATTACGATTTCAATGCAAGAATTTGAGAGGAGCACAATCATCAGACTACAGAAAGTATTCTGAATTGTGTATATTAATAATGGAGTAAATGCTACTCCCTCCAGTTACTGTTTTTTTTTTCTTTGCTCTTGATTAAAGAAAGTTCTGGTTTACATTTTCTTTTAATACTAGTATCAAGTTGCAAAATTTTACCCAATATGAAGACACTGACATTTTCAATGTTTCTAGTTTCTGAGATACATTGCATGCTGCAATATCTTAACCTGGCATGGGTTATAAAGCATGTGGTCTATGGCATTGTGCTATAGCCACTCACACAGATCTATAAGTCAGCTTTCACCAAGGTCACTCTCTTCTTGGCTCCTATAAACTTTTTCTTTTTCAGAAGACTCCTTTTTCAGAATTCAAATTCCTTGTATGAATCAACCATCTGAAGGAAGAAACAAGCCTATATCTTTTAAAAAATATTTTGTCTTTTAAAAAATTTCTTTATGTAAAAGGCAGAAAGAGGCAGAGAAACAGAGAGAATGAATATCTCCCATCTGCTGGTTCACTTTCCAAATGGTCACAGTGTCCAGAGTTTAATCAATCCAAAGTCAGGAGCCACGTGGGTGCAGGGACCCGAGCCCTCGTGTCATCTTCTACTGTTTTCTTGCATCTGTTTGCAGGGAACTGGATTAACAGATGAGCAGACATGAGTTGGTGCCTGCATGGGATGCCGGGGACTCAGGCAGTAGCTTCACCTGGAAGCCACAGTGTCAGTCTTACAAGCCTGTGTCTTTCCATCTGTATCTCTGTCCCCTGTCTGGTTCTTCTGAGATTGGGCTAGTGTTGCAGTGCAGCAGGCAGCTGCAGGCATGGTCTTATTGGCTAGAAACCTGGCTGTTTTCATCCCATTCTCGGCTAATGCACCTGGGAAGGTAGCAGAAGATGGGCCAAGTCTTTGGACACCTGCCAGACACGTGGGCGATCCTGAGGAGTTCCAGCCTCCTGGTTTCAGTCTAGCTCAGTCCTTGTAAGCTGTAGATTTTCAGGGGTGTCAATCAGTAGGTGGAAGAACTGCCCCTCCTTATCAACCTTTCAAACAAGTCATCCCCCTACCCACTGCATCACTGCTCTTACATAATTAAATGTCTACATAAAGTATAATCCCAACAATGCATCACAATCCTTAGGTTATGTAACGTCCTTTGCACATCGTTTTATTGGTCCTCATTACTTCCTACAGAACCTAATTCCAAACAAATGCTTTGAACAGGACAATCATAAATGATAGTCTTTTAGAATTACTATACCAATACTTTCCAGGTTCCAAATATCCCTATTTAATAAGATTATTTAATGGCATTTTCACAGACTATTTCTGCTAATGCAGAATTCTTGGGTGAATGTTAGGAAGATTTAATCTTATTATCTTCTTGCCTCAGACATAAATTTTTAACATTATTTCACAGATTTTATGTTTATTTACATTTAACATGTTTTTCCCTTTTATGGAGATCTCCAGATATTTCACTTCAGCTTTTTATCACCCGAACTTATCCTGCATGGAGATTTGTGAGATGTGCAGAACACAGATTTGTTTTTAAATTAATTTTTGCTCTCTTATTTTTTTCTTTATATCAGATCCTTCATCAAGTTGTTAAGAGTATTTGATATTATTTCATATAATTCATACATTTTTCCTGTACAATTTTTCCAGTTGGTTTCCAGTTTGAATAATCTCAAGTTCTCTTGCTCTCTCTTTTCTGTCCAGTGGACTTCCACATGCACAGTAATTCTGCATTACTAATAGTCTCAATCTCACACCTTGGATTTCAACAGGTTATTTTAATGGTTTCTACTTTGCTGCCTAGAATTATCTTAAAGTTATGATGCCAGTGTATTAAAATCTGGTCCTCTATGAGGCTTTGTGAGTTGGAGAAATCTCCTGTTACATAATGCACATTTTTTTCATGTGTATTAAACTGACTGACTGACTGACCCTTTTACACTTTGGGCAATAAAACAGTACTGATGTTGTAGCTGAAATTGCCTCCCCTCCAAAAAAATGCACCTTTATCTTTGTTTTGGACTCTTGGAGATGTGAGTCAAATGATTTTTTTTCATTTATCTACATTTTTGTTATTATTCCTACAGTAATAATGTTCCAGTTGAACATGTTCCTGAGATTAGGAACAAGATTTAAGCACACTGACACTTCCATCTAATATCATCTGCTCTCTCTTCCTAGCTCAACTGGCCTCATGTGTCTGACAAACAGAGGTATCCTTCCTTCTCTTTCATATTAGGGTGATTTAAAGATGGAAAGGACCTTGACCAAACATTCCTGAATTACAAGGAACATAGATCAAATGGTTGCCATCCAAAAATTATGAAATGCTAAGACCTCAGAGATGAGATCATCAACAAAGTGCAGAGACAACCAATGAAATGAGACAAAATATTTGCAAACCATACATCTGACAACTGCCTAATTATCGAGAGAGAGAGAGAGAGAGATTTGAACACAGCAAAGGCATATAAAGAAGTAACTTTACTTGACTGTCAAATTCGTGCAGCATCTTAGTTATTTCTGAAAAAAGGAGGAAAATCTGCTAATATAAATATTTTTTTACATCTCTGGTCATTAGAGAAATGCATCTTCAAACCACAGTGGCAGTTAAAATGGTTACAATCAAGAGGGGAAGTAAAAGCCAGTTTTGGTGAGAAAGTGGAAAAAAGGGAATCCTTGTTCATTGTTTGTGGAAGTGCAAAGTAGAACAGCCATTTTGGACAACAAAATGTAGATTCTAAAAATAGAACTGCCATATAATCTTCCTTCTGGGTATGTAACCAAAGGAGTTAAAGCTGGTATGCTAAAGCTGCAACTCCCATTCATTTCAAAATTTTTCACAAATTGGATGGATTGGAAGCAACCAATCCATCAAAATGAATGACTAAAGGAAATGTGATAATGAAGTGCAGCAATGAATGCTAATTTGGGGATATGACTGTCATTTTTAGCTCTTGTTTTTAGCTCCAGTGGAGATGTGGTCTTGTGGGTTTTATTTTATACTTGTTCAATAATACGATTGGTAGCAACCTAAGTTTCTGAATGAAAAATGAATTTAAAAAACGAAGACAGATAACAGAGTAGGGCCTTTGGGTGTGTTGAGAACAGGTGAATGAATGATGTGTGATTATCTTCTTAGTACTGTACCTATCAAATGCATTGATCTGTTTTCTCTGTAATAAAATTTAAAAACATATAAATCATTTTTTTATCTCACAGTAATAAATACATTCTCAAAAAAAAAAAAAAACCCACATGGCACAATGGAACTCTAAGCCTTAAAAAGAAAGAACTTAGATCATTGGAACTAACATTCACGCCACTGGAGGGCATAACATTAAACAGAATACCCAGGCACAGAAAGACCAACAGTTTATAATCTCAATAGTATGTGTGATGTAAAAAAAGTCAATGTCAGTGGAACAGAGGTGGGGGAAGACTGGTTACCAGGGCCTTTGGGAAAGATGAAAGATGAAAGCAAAGAGTACAAGGCAAAGATGCTGATCAGAGAGTACAAAGTTTCACTTAGAAGTCGGAATGCATGCCTCTCTTGCTGTGTGGGGATGCAGTTGGTAATTATGCATCATTTATTTCAAACTTGCTTGAAAGAGACTGAACATTCTCATCACCATGAAATTATAAATTGATGATGGATACGCCCACTAGATTGACACAATCTTCCTACAATGTATGCACAGTCAAAAATATCATACTACCTGATAAACACATGCAATTATCTGTCCTTTAAAAATAAAAAGGAACGCTAAGTATTGTAACATGGCAGATAATTTCAATAAACATTGTTTTCATTTTGTCTCTAAGTTGATACTGTTTTGGTGGTTTAAGATTTTGAGATAATGTAGCAGTAAATCATAAGAAAAAATAACTGGCACAGAAAGAAAAATATTATAAGAAGAAAAAATGGTCTCAGTTTAGACAGGATTATTGGTGAAAGTAGCTATAATTTAAAAATTCACAGCAGATGATAAAATAAGAAAAATGCTTATAGCTACTTGCTGTCATTAATTACCCAGAACCACAAGGAGAAGCAGGAGAAACATGAACAGATTTTTGAAGACTACTAGCACATGCATGAAAGCATCAAAAGAAGAAACAAATGCAAGCTCAGATGAAGAGATGCTTCATTCAAGAGGACTCGTATTGAGGTGAGCATGGTTAATGCCACGATCTGCAGCAACTCAAAATTAAACAGACAAAAAACACACAAAGAGGACTGGGTAGAGATAGCAGGAATTGTTAGAATTGGAAAGCAAAGTGGGCAGAGGGTGCGATCCGTGGGGTCTGGGGGTGAGCTGTTCAGAAAACGTGATCTGTGCTTCCTGCTAACTTGGTTGTTTGGGCAAAGCAAAGGTTACAGGCTTGCTGTGAGAGGAGACTTTCTGACTGCAGATTGGTCCAGGCAAAGCTGGGCATAAACCACAGCTATGGGCAAAGGGCCACATGCCCCAGGACCCAGGTACGAAACAGAAAAGTATTTTGCTGCTTCCATGCCTGGCACCAAATTTTGTTCTTGCAGCAACATTGTGCCATAATATATGTCTTTGTTTACTAATATAGCTTTATATTCATATAAAGAGGCAATGGTATGATAAAAAACATACTGTCTTATCAATTTAAAATTCAGGTTTTAAAACTCATTTTATCATACTATTACAAATATATATATGGATTTTAAAGAACACATTAGAGACTTTTAGAAAACATCTTAAAAATACACCAAACAGTATGAACAAAAATATCTTTGTATTGGAAAATTATTTTTTAAATGTGACAACCCAAAACTTAACTCAGATGACAGAAGCATATTAATAATGACATGTAAGGACTTTTTGGAAAAAAAACATCTAAGCAAAAATCTGCTTTAATGATAATTTTCACCATACATATTTCACAGAATCATATTGTAAGTAGCTACCATGCAGTTTACCTTTAGCTCTTTTAATTGCATGTAATAAATAATTTCTTGAGCCACATGATCACCCACGACATTTCTTTTACTATTTAATTTATTCAAGCTGGATTTTATTCTCCAGACTCACCCATGTGTGTTAGAACTTGCAGATCTCAGGAGTATAGCAATGTAGCATGCTATATACACAACTACTATTTGTTCTTCAAGGCTACTGTTAAATAATTTAAAGCCTAAGTTACTGAAAGGCACTATAAAATTATAATCATCTTGCTAAACTGATAATTATCACTATGTTTTATTAAAGATAATGTAAAGAAAATATTAAGTCATTACAGGGGTCATCACAAGTAGTACAATTAAGGTAGCAGAAAATAAACCCTGGGTTCATTTCTGAACGTCCTTATTCGCAAGCACGTCCCTCGGAATAGTACGTTTATCCTCCCAGTCACAGTACTGGATCTTGGGCTGCTTGCTCTGACCCAGCTCCCTTCCTAGCATCACCACCATCCAGAGCTTTCCACAGAGCTGTCCTACGCATTCCCATGCACAGAGCATCACGGCTCACATTACTCAGTCCTGTGACTTCACACTAGCCTTCCCAAACCACCGTTTTCACTGTACTAATCTTTCCCATAAATCTTCGGAACCCCAAGTGGCTTGTCACAAAGTCCATGCAATTCTGCTTGTTCCTGCAGATAATTCAGAGGCAAAGCTGAACTTTTACTTTGGCTCCAGTTACTCAGACACTTACACTTTCAGGAGACCATTGCCTCAAATGGGAAAGCACGGGTTTAAATAGAGGTAAAATTGGAAAGGGAAATATTTTCAAAGGAACAAAGCAAAACAAAGTAAAACCCTGGGCCTGGGCATTCTGCTAGCAAAGCAATGAACTTGGACGAGAACTCCATCCCTGGGGCCTCGTGGCAAAAGACGTCCATGGAAAAGGTGTTCTGGAATACGAAGAGCCAGGTGGGGAGCTCACCAAGGAAGATGCCAAGAAGGACAAAGGCCTCGAGGAAAAAACACTGACTTAGGAGGAGGATAGTTCTGGATTTTGAAGGATTTCATGAGGGATGTGAGATAGCCTTTGTGAGATCAAATCTGCATTAGATCAGCTTCATTGTTCAGTCAGTGAACTGGTAAAAGTTAAATTCCGTTTCCAAAGTAATTTGGAAGTGACATTACCACAGGGTGAAACCCTGTGGGTCTGCGGCATAATCCTGATAAAATCGTCATTTTAACTTCTTTGGCATACGCAGGAAGTCTGCAGGAAGAACGCCTGCTGTATTAGCTCTAATACCTCACAGTTTATCTTGGAATTCCTTCTAGGTTCTGTTCCTGAGGAACTGTGTGGAAAAGATGAGGAAGTTCAGGACCAGCATTACAGACACAGCCAAGAGGAAGAGCTATTCTCTAAGGCTGGAGCAAAAATCCTGTGTTTAGGAAAATAACACTGTCAGATCAGAAAAGGCAAAACATGGACACGCGTGGAAGGAGGTAAACAGAGAACTGTGACTAACGGACAGATTGTAAGCATCATCTCAGCCCGGGGTGGGAGACCATGTCTCAGCCAAGGGCTATCTGGATGTTTATACCATCACTCTCAGACCACACAAAATAATGAACATAAAAAGCAGCCTGCTATATAATAATTGGATGTTGAGTCCCACCTGTGGTTTCCTTGGCAGGGCTACACCATACAATGCTCCCCATCCTGGAACTAAGCCACACTGCACATGATTATTTCTGTCTGTAAAGCACATTATAATGTGAAGTTTTACTTGAATTACAAGGAGTTTCAAAAAGAAAAAAAAAAAGGCCAGGTTCAGCTCAGAGATACATAGATCTGGCAAGAATGCTATCTTCACATTACAGTAGGGTAAAAAGGAGGGAGGGATCTAAGCTAAAAGATCATTTTTTATCATTTATTCCATAAGAGAACAGAGGCAACACAGGAAACAACTAACCTGAAACACGGAGGGAGAAAGGGGTCAGGAGAACCACAACCCTTACATTTGTTTAATGGGGAAGACACAAATGGATGGATCAAGTTACTCTTCCTAGAGATCTAGTAATCACGTCTGGAAATGATGTACTAACAGAGTGTAGACTCAAATGAGAGCATGAAGCTGTTTGAGATGCCACCGACACAAGGCAGTTTGAAGGTAAGTGCTATAATATTTCTAAAATTAGTAAGGGAAACTTTAAAACTTTAAAATCAAGAGGCTCAGGATACATCATTGGAATGGAGTGAAAAAAAAGTGAAGCGAGTCAAGATCCATGCAGAGCAGATTCAAACTGTGAAAACCAGAAACTCTAAAAATGAAAGGGGAACATGCACAGCAAGCTAAGAAGTAAACATAAAGTTGACAGCAAGTGTGTTAAGACTAATGATGCAAGTATGAAGACAATGGAGCCATGTCTTGCTAGAGTAAAAAGTGGGCAGGGACCTGACAATGAACAGTTCTATAACCAAGGGACAAACTCCTCCAAAAAGGGGGAAAGCCAGGTCTTGGGCCTAATGGTTTCTCTGGGTCTGGGAGCTGTACCCACTCTCAATCCTATCTTCTTGCTAACGCACAGGAGTGATACTTCAAGTATGTACGTCGGTTCCTGACACCCTCATGTTAGGCCCGGATTGAGTTTCAGGCTACCAGCTTCGCCCTGGCCCAGCCTTGGTTGTTGAGGTCACTTTGTGGGTCAACCAGTATATGGGAATATTCAGTCCTGTATCTCTTTCTAGCTCTGTGCTTCTCAAGTAAAAGAACAAACACAAACTGAAATTGACAAGAAAAAAAAAATATAGAAACTTTCTATACTACTGTCCAACTCTTCAGTAAATCTAATACTTCAAGTAAAAATTAAAACCAGAATGAAATACTTTATCAAACAGAAATTGAGGAAATACACTGCAACAGCTTGCATTGGGCCAGGCTCCAGTCAAGAGCCAGGAGCTTCAACGAGGTCCCACTGCGGGCTACAGGGGTTCAAACACTTGGGCCACCACCCCTGCTATCCCTGTGCCAGTAGCAGGGAGCTGGATCAGAATTAGAACCAGCACTCATATGGATGTTGGTCTGCTCTACCAATCCTATTTCCTAAAAATTTAAAGAAATTAAAATTGATGTGTAATAATTATACATATACGAGGTGTAATATAGTTTGGTTATATGTGTACACTGGGTGATGTTCAATTCATGATATTTAGGTTTTCCATTACCTCAATGTATACACCTATACGTACACATATATGAAAATATTCCAAATCCGTAGCTACTTTGATATGTACAATCTGATACTGCTTACTCGAAGCACTGTTCTGTACACCAGAGCACCACATCTCATTTCCCCTATCTAGCTGCGTCTTTGCATCCACGGATTATCTCAAACTTTTCCTTTTTTCTATTCTCCCCAACCTCTGGTAAGCTGCTGCTGGGAGTAGAGCTGTGACTGGAACCCGGACAGTCTGACACGGGGGATATGCATTCCAGGAACTGGTTCCGATGCTCAGGCAGAGGGCCCCAGTTGGATGATATTTTTAAATGAAGATTCAGAACCATCTTTGTAGAAAAACAAAATTTTCAACAACATCATGGGATACTTGGACTTCATATGTTAATAAATTGATACTGACACACAATTCACACTTCAGACAGACATAGCTCAAAATGTATCAGAGACTTAAAAACTGCACGGCCGGGTCTCCCAAAGGTTAACTCCACAGCACAGCTTGTTTCTCAAAGGTGTAACAGGAAGGGCAATCATGGCCTGATACATTTAGCCCATGGCTTGACTGCAATTTCCCTCCTTCCTGCCTCCCATTCATGCACGTCCTGACTGCAATTTCCCTCCTTCCTGCCTCCCATTCTTGCACGTCCTGACTGCAATTTCCCTCCTTCCTGCTTCCCCTTTTTGCATGTCCTTGGGGGAGCTTAGGTGTTGCTTAACCATTGGGAAGATCCTGGGAGGGGCCAAGCAAACTATATAAGAGAGTTCGACTTTGAATAAAGCCTTCACTTCACAAGAACAAGTCTCAGTGTGTTGTGTGTTGTCTGTCTTGTCTGTCTCATAACCCTAGTCCCTCCGCTCGACTCGGGGCTGGAAATACGTGGCGATGCAGGCGTTGCCAACAAAAAACAAAATATAAACATGATCTAAAAACATCAAGAGTAAAACAGTGAGTGACCTTTGTGCTGGATGGTGAGTTTTAGATAGAACACAGACAGCAACATAAAAATAACTTACGTAAAGTCAAAGAAATGAGTTCTGGTTCATGAAATGTCAGTAAAAAGATTGAAGGCATCTGTGTGCCTCTTAGTGGGATTAGGGAGGTGAGAGAATTTTCTAGAAACCCTGTCCCTGTACTGCCAGGGAGAGAAGCAGGGGTAGAGAAGGAGGACCTTGGTTCTGAAGTATGTTCTATGCACTTTGAACTGGCAAAGCATCAGATCTGAGGTATCCTTTGCTCAGCCCCAGTACTCCTTCCCTTTGCTATCATTTAATATCAAAGATTTTAGTACCTAGTCTTTCAGAGTATGAAGCAATAATATATTGTACTTTTCATGTGCATTTGCACAGTTAGTGATTTCAAACATTTTTCAGCATTTATTCATCTCTCACAGCTTCCTTTGCAGTATGTTTATATTCCACTTCTTCAAAATGGATGTCTTAAATGGAATACTATTTTAATATTACATGCATTATTCATACTTCATGGATAGAACTATTGTCACACACATGTGTTAGAAATACTTTCCCCACGTATACCTTGACTTTGCATTATCTTAACATATTTTTTCAAAAACGGGCACATCTTCAGGGAAACAGGCATTTAGTCCAGCAGTTAAGCCACTTCACATCTCACATCAGAGTACCTGGGCCCAGGTTTTACCTCCAACTCCGGCTCAGTTTCTTGCTAAGTCAGACCCTGGGAGGCAGTCGTAGTGACCATCTACGGGGAGACCTAGGATCCACTGCCAGTTCTTATATAAGCCCTGGGCCAGTGCTGGCCACTGCAGATAATGCAAAGTGAACCAGCAGATGGCTCTGGGGGCTCAGGGGCAAAGAGGTCACTAACTCAACAAGACCACCACTAATAGGTCACTGGGGTACACGTGTCGAGCAAGATGGTGGCCAAGAACAGAGCCCTGGGTATGAACCAGGGCAGGGGTCACGTTGTTTCAAGGAAATACTGATTGGACAGGGCTGCTTCGCTCACCTGCCCCTGGCCTATGGGAGGTGGCTTCCACAGTCATGCTCCTAGTAATTGGGTCCTGGTGTCTCCCATCCTGGAATTCCTGGCCTGAGGCTATCCCTTACCCTATGTAAGAATCTGTACTTCCCAAATAAACTGGAACTGCTTAGACAGAACCCCTGTCTGTCTGTCTCTCGCAGGCCTGGAGGCTGGATGGCGGAAAGCAAGCTCACCCTCTGAGGCAACGGGGTACTAGAGGAATCTGTGGGGGAGACCCTGCATGGCTCCACGGGTGCCTTGCTCATTGTCTATTAAAATAATAACCAAGTCCCTAAAATCATTATTTTAGAAAAGCATATACTTTTTAAATTGAAAAGTTCATCGTGTCATATTTTTCTTTCTTGGTTACTGCTATTAAAGTCTAAGCATCATTTACACGTGAAAGAGTTATCTATCATCCCACAGCAATGACATGTGTACAATAGAGAAGACAAAACAACCAAACCAGATTCCCACTAGCTGATGACTGGAGAAAGCAAACGTGGTGTGCACTGGCACGCACACATGACCCCGCGCGTGTACACACACATACAGTGGAATACTACTCAGTCATAAAAAAGAATGGAATCTTTTGGTTTGCAACAACACAGGGCCAGCTCTATGTGCCATGACAGGATACATTTACATATAGGAAAGTAAGCAAAGTGCTGTGAAGCAAATGCATATGCTATTGTAATAATTTGGGAAAAGTAATAAGAGAGGGAGATTGGGGAGGGGTGGAGGGAGGAACCCCTGTGCTTCTATCAACATCATGCAAAATTTGAAATCTACTCATTTAATGTAAGTTAAAAAGAACAAGTAAATGAATAAAAACAACATAAAAGTCAGAAAAGGGGAAGGAAGGGAGATAGGTGAGGGGAGGGTGAGAGAAGGGGATTAGCTTTGGATTCTTAGAATTGTATCTAAAAATCACACTGAATCTATTAAATAGCAATTAAAATTTAAAATGAAATTATGTCAAAAAAATTTAAATCATTTACCTATAGTTTTAAAATGGCTTTTCATATGCTTTCTGCCATACTTATTTTCAACATACAACTTTTTCAGAAATTAAAACAATTTTTCTGCTTTAATAGCTGCCCAGATAGAATCATATTTTTCCCAAAACTCCATCCCATTGGGATTAAATTAGAATAAATTAAAGCAACCTGTATCTGTTCCACCCAATCAGAGGTTGTCTAAATAATTTAGCAAAATTAAACATTAGGTACTGGAAATGTTACTGCAAATAATGACTCTAAAATGCCTTTGAACACCTATTCTGGCTGTGCCCTTATTCATAAACAAGACAAGATGCTGAAAAGCCCACGGTAGTTCAATGTGTTGTTCCTACCTTCTACTGCACTGAATTTTAAGCCCTCTAAAGCAGACATCTGACAGGACTATCCTTATTTATATTTTGACTTTTCCACATATTATTAATATGCACAAACATGGTCTTCTATTATTTGTAAGCACTTTACTGGGCTAACTGCTAACTGCCTACGTTTCAGAGTATGTTTTGATTCTGCCTGCCTCTGTTGAGGTTAATAGAGTCAGAAACTAAAGGTGGAGTGAGACTGGAACCTCTGGACCACAGATCATGCTTTTTTCATGGGGGAGTTCGCTAGAGCACACGTCCCCACCTTTGCATGGGTGTCCTAAGTAGGCATGGTTCACAGAAGAACAGACTGGTTCTGGGATGCTATTCATTTGGCAAAAAGTCTTTAAAGTTGATGTCTTCTCAACCATATGAAAAATATTTATATGGAAATTTTTTTCCGAGGCCTTAAGATTTCTAGGTAGAGTGATGCAGTAATTTCAACTTTGTTAACGCAATCTCAGTATGCTTTTTTTTAAAACTCCGATTTCACCTAATCTAACACCTTGCCAAATAAATCAACTTCAATTTTCTATACCTCAGAAACGCTTTACAAGTTTTGAAGTGTTTCAATATCACATACTTGCATTTATATGTACATACACTCTAACACACATACATGTTTATCTATAGATATGTATATGTGTATATGTGTCCATGAATGATGAATCCACGGAATGAAAAAAATAGAGACAGTTAAGATTTTCCCAAAGATTGTTTCCTTTATATATTGACATAAGTTTAACTGTATGCTTTGCGATTTAGCATTAACAGCTCTAAGACAGTTTATTTGTGGGTTTAATTGTCTCCAAACAGACTTCAACGTATTTTATGCCTCACTGTGCCATTCCAACTTTGGGCACCATGCAGTGTGAAATTAGCTGCCCGTTCTGCTTTCCTTCTATCATTACTCATCTAGCTGAAGAAGACTGAATATTTTAATTGAAATAATGAGTCTAAGCCAGCATGTAATTTATTTAAAGTAAGTCTGGTTGATCACAAAAGTATACAGAGAATCAGATCAGGAAAAAAAAGTGTAAGGGTCAAGAAAGTACAGGGTTTGTTCAGTCACCATGATGAGTCTGAGTAAGAAATACCGCAAGCCTGGTTGAGCTATTTAGGTCTGTGGCCAGAGCTGAGGACTACCTACTGGACATCTGTGATACGGCACCTCAAAGGGGTACAGGTTCAGATTCCAGCTGCTCCACTTCCAAGCCAGAACCTGCTGTTGACATGGGAAAGCAGGGGCCCTTGTGTTTAGGTACCCTCCATTCAGAAGGGGATACGACCCTTAGCTTTCACCTGACCTGGTGCTGGGCTTTGTGACCATTTGGGGAGTGAGCCAGACACTGAATGAGTCTCTCTCTCCTTCCCTCTCTTTCCCCATTTCAGCATCTCCCTCTCCCTGTAACTCTGACTTTCAAATAAATAAATATACAAATTCCATCACCATTTATTTCCAGCTCCTAACTGTTTCTGCTAATGTAGACACTGGAAGGCAGCAATAATGGCTCAAGTAATTGCTTTCTCTCCATGCTTGTTGGAGATCTGGTTGGCCAGCACAACCCAATCTCAGCTAGTGTTTTACCTTGGCAACTGAGTCAATGGACAGGAAGGCTTCTCTCAAGTGGGCAAACAATACCTAAAAGACTCTTCCACTTTCGTTACTCCGACAAAAAGCCCAAGTCCCAGGAGGGAACGTCCTGCTCTCCTAAGGCAGGTCAGTGCCTGCATTCTGCTAACAGAATCTGGATGGAGACAGGACATAAGAAGGCCATCCAGCCCCTCTCCTGGGAACGGGAACTCTGTCTCTTAGCAGTGGCGCATTTCTGGTGAGGCTAGATTCTAACATTACTATAGGTAACATGAGTTCCAGAGTCAGTACAAACAGCTCCACAGTGCACAGTGTAAGGTAACTGGGAGGAATGAGGCTGTAGCACTCTGGAGTGGAGTCGGCCGTGGAGAGGATAACGGATGGGGGTACGGTAAAGCTGACATGCATGTGGATGGGAGAGTCATCACAGTGGTCACATTTGCTCTGCTCACATTTGCTTAAACTATGAAGTAAATGTGGTTCCTGTTTCCTTGAGATCATGGAGACTTTTTTAAAATCACATATGTGCTTATGTAACCCCATTTTACTGCTTTAATGGGAAAATACAGGGGCAATTCTTAACAGTATGCTTTCATAGTAGAGATATACCTTCCAACATGCTATTGATATAAAACAGTGTGTCCTGACAAACAATCCCAACTATATCAGCCCCATGCTTACCACCATGCTTGGTGCATGCTGGCCTTTTACACACACTTGTGGCAAGAATTCATATATTTCTGCTTCTCCATCCACCTTTCGTTTTCTGTTTTCCTTTTTTTATCTAATTTCTTGCTTCTGATTTTGAAACAGCACTTTAAGACCAGCCACTAAAAGTACAAAACCATCATATTTTAGAATAAAAAAAAGAAAAGCAGCAGCAGCACACACATTGGAATGGTGAGAAAGGAAAAAACCATGGATCAGAGGCGTCTGCGTGCTTGTTTTGCCTCTGGAGGAAAACAGGTTCCTTCATCCTGCAGTGCAGGAAATGGAGATACGCAGGATTAGCAGACAGCGTTTCCTCCTTTTTTATGACTTTTTATGTTTTCTCTATCAAAAATTTCACCAGAGATTCAAAAACACATTAAAAGATACTCTGAATTGCTGGAGAGCATTTTATTTTTGCCATTAATGGGTAAGCCAGATGGCAAACAATTAAAGCTAATGAGACCAACATTATCCATAAAGTTAAAACCCAAACACTAGAACAACCAAACGATAACTGTAATTTACTGGTCCTTGCTCAGTGTTAAATTTTGTTGAGTGTTATTTGTCTGAGTTGAACAAGATTAATGTAGCAAACTGTTTTAAATCATATACAGAGAATCACTAATATAGCAAAAGCGGGGGGGGGAATGGTGCATGAAGGCATTACAGTTATTTTAATATGTGTAGTCTGCATAAGTATAGCCTTCCAGGGTTTGTGACTTGTATATGCACGTGTGTGTGTGTGCACATGTTACAGGAGTGTGGTGTGCTCCTGATTTAATCAGCAACTAAGAAAGTGGGTACTGGGGAGACTAGGTGCAGAACTGAATTTAGTAGTGTGTTTTTTGTCCGGTGGGGTCTAGATTGTGCTGCGTTGGTGGTAAAGTGGTGAGCATAGCTGCCTTCCAGTAGGGTCTAGACACTTGTAATTTTAGCCATATAAAAGTTCTTATTTTTACCACTGTATTTTGTTTAACATGGCTTAAAATCATAATAAATTTAATACCTGTAAGCACTACTGAAAAGCAACCCGAATTGATCTACAGGGGGACAAGATGACGGACCACGGAAGGCAAGTGTAGTTGAGAGCAGAGAGCCTTGGAACAGAAACAGGTCGAGAAGAAAGTTGGAAATGGACAATCACTAGGTGAGGTGTCAAAGTTCCCGGGCGTCCACCGGAAGGAAGTGGAAGGTACACAAAAAAACCCTGCTGAAAACTTCCAAGTTTGCAGCCCAGGAGTGTGAGCACAGGGGAGCTACAGGAAGACATTCCAAGCTGCAGACAGACACAGGGTGAGCTTTGAACCAGTGCAGACGGAAGGGACTGGATCCTGGCTTCAGCTGGTGAAGCCCCAGGTGGTGAGGGCAAGTGAACCAGTGACTAAAGGAACCACTTTCCCACCCTGTCCTTTCCCTTTCAAACCAGGCAAATTAAAATTGAAGAGGAGGAAAGAATCACCAGCACCCTCGTATGAACAGAAATGCAACTTCAACTTCAGATACCTAATTGTAAAGTAATAATTTATTACACTAATGTGGTTCCTGACTTCAAGAAATTGATCCACACTGAAGCCAGAAATATACAGTAATCCAAAACAAAGTCAGGATGTTAATAAACATCCCAATCTGTTTGATTTTTGGATCATTACTTTTTAAATAAATTATCAACAATTCCTCTATACCAGGCACACAATAATAGGGATGGGTTCCAATGACTGCTGAGTGTAAAATTTCATAATGATGTGAATGACCACTATCGAAAACCATGCTCAAATGATTGGAACAACTGACGCACACATTGTGCATATTCACTTTGGAGGAACTGGTATGCATCCATCAGCTGACTCACTCCACAATGCCGGTTCCAGCTGTGACTGTCAGAGGAACTCCGGAACCTGGCTCAGTCCAGGCTGCCCTCGGGGGTGACAGGATCGCTGTTCCTGGGTAATAATCAACGCCTCTACCGGTCTGTCTTTGCACGAGGCTGCAGTCAGGAGCTGCAGCCGAGCACGTGACATGGGATCAGAGAGGTTTAACTATCAGGGAGAATACACACCCTGGGATACAATTTTTCTAAAAGATCTTTTAGAGACTTTCTTTTATTGGAATAGATTTGGCAGCCTCTTTGGTGACAGGACAGCCCTTGTAACTGTAGAACGACTGAACTTAAACATCTCCTGACAGATGAGTTGAAAGCTCCGCTACAGAAGACAAACTGTTCCCTGTGAGATTAAACGAGCACTTTAATAATGCACTGTTGTTTACTTTTTGTTTGAGTGATGATCATTCAGCACACCCTGTAGTTTGTATTTTGACAATTGTTTATTTGCCAAGTGCGGCAAATTAGTATCATAATTACTTATAATGAAATGCTGTAACTTTTTAATCACACGATTTTCCCCATTCTATTACCTAATAAATTATAACTGTTCAAAAATGCAAATGATCAGCAAGTTTTCATGACAATCCAAGCTGCCTCCTAGAGGCCAGAATTGACTGTTTCCACACACCGCACTCCTATTTTCACAGAAGTCACACAAATTCTGCCTGGTCTCACTTCTTACAACTAAGAACATAACAGAAACACAAGAAAGAGGAGCTGCACCTTGGGAAGAGGCAGTGTTCATGATGAATGCTCACACTGCTGAACACAGAGGATGGGGCAGCTTTGGAGCCTCCCTTGACACCTCTCCGTCAACAACGATAACTTGGAGAATTCTGGCGAAGATTCCAGGAAGCTCATGTGCAGTAGGTGGAAAAACTAACAACTATTTATCCTCATGTTTTCTTTTCATAAGATTTGCTTATGTTCATTGGAAAGGCAAATTTATACAGAGAAGAGACCTAAAGATTTTCCCTCTGCTGATTCACTCCCTAAATGCCTACTACAGCTGGAGCTGAGCCCATCTGAAGCCAGGAGCATCTTTCAGGTGTCCCACACGGGTGCAGGGCCCAAGGGACTCAGCTCTTTCTCCACTACGTTCTCAGGTCACAAGCAGGGAGCTGGATGGGAAATGGAGCAACCAGGATACACACTGGTGGCCATGGGATGCCAGAGCCTGGAGGCTGAGGATTAGCCATTTGAGCCACTGTGCCAGGCTCCTCCTCCTGTTCATGTCAGTCACACATTACTAATACATGAGTTGTTATTTTCAAGTACTGAGCAATGGCTGCTGAAGGTGAGACACTTTAACTAGAATGTTCAGCCATATTATGAGCAGGAGAAACTAAAGGGACAATCTGCCCAGGCACAGGATTTGCGGATCCCTCCCACGACACCTTGCAAGACATCAGCATCTAGGAGTGATGGAAGCACACTGCTGAGAGAAAGCAGGCTGTATTTAAGAATCCACTGGCAGTAACTCCCACTGTCTGCACAACTGCCACAGCTTGTAATGCGTTCATACGGCAAGCACAGTGCACATACCCCTTCAGTTACCAAATGCCCCCTTTGTCCATGACTCCCCACTTTGATACTCTCAGGGAAGAAATGCAAAATCTGCAGATGGAATGTCACCAGCTCCTGCTTCTTTATCCTTGCAATATTAAAAAAAAATGGACTTAAGTTTTCGGCATTTTAAGATAAATGCCATGACTGGTTATTTCAAGAGTGGAAGTGAAGTTTCCCTTAATCAAGACTAAGAGGATGAGTAGGCTCCTCTTACCCCGTAGCATGAGAGAGGCAAGAGATCAGCCCTGGAGGTGCACAATCTGGGGGTATTTGTTATGTCTTTACATCAGCTCCAAGAAACAAGGGCAGTGGTTAGTCATTGGTAATTGTGTAAGTGCTGCCAAGAAGATGCTGTTGGCATTGGCACGGCCTGCTTTTAGTCCCAGGCCTCCTCATCTCCCCTGACGTTTATGGAAACGCATTTGCTATTGTTAGACAATACAATACCATTTTATATGATGCATAATGAATTTTACAGTCTTCAAAGAACTGTTACACTGTGTCACTCACTGTAAAGTATGGAGCAAAACTCCAGCCTTTCTTCGGTGTCGAGGTTTCATAAGTGATATCAACTGAGAGACAGTTCAATCTTAACACTGTGCTTCTAACACCACTACTATCATGCTCAAACTTAGGTCTTCCTGACATTAGTAGGAGCTTTATAGTTTCAGTAGATGGGGTGGCAGCTCGTGAGTAAAGGCTTGGCAGGGCTCTGTGAAGATGCACGGCTGCTCAGGGCACTGCACTGCCAAGCAGGGCTCATGGCACTCCTGGCGATACTAATGAAGTTAGGAGACATCAATTTGTGTGCCGTTCATTTCAACCATTATGTAATTTTCTTTGGCACTGCTCAGCAATCCACACTTAAAAGCTTAATTATATTAATAAGGCCCAATGTAATTAAGAGTTAATTATAGTTACAAATAATGGTGACTTCCTCTCGGAGTATTTCTTTGTTGGAATACCTGTTTTGCTTCTTCAAAAATCTTAGACCAATGGCTTGCTACTCAATGCCCACGTGCTTTACTGCCCCATGGACACACTTTCCCTCACTGCTTCTATTCACAGCAATCATTATTTTCCGTTTTGATTTTTACCGTGAAGCTCAAACAGAGTTTTCACTATGGGGAAGCTGCTGCGTTCCAGCCTTGATAAGTTTATTTCTGTTCTCTTCCTGTAACTTGTATCTCACATTTCACCATGATTCATAACTGATATAGGGAAATAAAAGGAGTCCCCAACTCATCAAGAATACTTTAATAATTCTTACAGTCACTCAAGTTTGGCCTGCCTCCAAAGTAACAGTCACTCAAGACCTAGATCAAATTTGGGGACATATTCTGTTTTGTTTTACAGATGTTTAAACACAGCCTCAGAGTGATTCCATTATTTGTCAATGACTTCATGGTTTTATGGCTGTCAAGCATGTATTGCTGACAATACAACTTTGGGTTTTTCTGAATTATGTGAATAGCTGAAGTGAGACTTCAAGAGAAATGTGTAGTAACAGAGACATATTTTTGTACCTGTCATCTACAGCCGACAAAAGATGTGAAACAGCACTTCTCAGACTATGTAAGATATAGCGAGGTAGTGATCTCTGAGAACTGCCAGCTCGCAGGCTCTGCATCCTCGGTGGCCCGCAGGACTCCTACGTAGGATGTCAGGCTGCAATTACAATAGCAGCAAGCAGGTGTTTTTTGTTTGTTTGTTTTGCTTTGCTTTTTTTTTTAAGATTTAATTTTTGATTGGAAAGGCAGATACACAAAGAGACCAAGATACACAGAGAAAGATCTTCCTTCTGCTAGTTCACTCCTCATGTGGCCACAATGGCTGGAGTTGAGCTGATAAAAAGCCAGGAGCTTCTTCCAAGCCTCCCACATGGGTGCAGGGTCTCAAGGCTTTGGGCCATCCTCCACTGCCTTGCCAGGCCATAAGCAGGAAGCTGGATGGGAAGCTGGATGGGAAGTGGATGGGAAGTGGGACATGAACCAGCACCCATATGGGATCCTGGTGGATGCAATGCAAGGATTTTGCCATTGGGATATCACACTGGGCCGCAGCCAGTGGCTTTCTTGACATCTTCACAGTAATAATGTGAACTGATTTAATTCTGCATTATTACTCTCATATAGATCCCCAAATTATTTTTCTGTGTAATGTAAAACAAAATAAAAACTATTGTTTCATGAACAGAGAAATAAAACAATATTATTAAACTAGAAGTAAACAATCTAGTTTTGCTATTTAATTGTCATTCCTTATAAAATATCTGTTTTAAAAGTACATTGTTTCATGTGCAATAAATTATTGAGAAGTTGATGAAATGAGATATGTAAATCATGGTGGAATTTTCCAACAATATTTCATGAATACTTTTAAGGCATAGTCCTGACAGTAATTTCAAAATAATCATGTAACATCAAGTTGATTTTTTTAATTATATGAAATGCAGAGACAGACAAAGAGATGGAAATAGAACTTCCATTGAGTGATTCACTACTCAGAAGTCCTTAAAATGAGGAATGGGCCAGGAGGACCCAGAAGCCTGGACCTTGTTGTGGATGGTGCGTATCCTCTCACTTGAGCCATTACAAGACTCACATTACAGGGTTACTGGAATTGGAAGTGGGGTCTGAAACTGAACCCAGATAATCTGACGGAGGCTATAGATGTCCCAAGTAGCCTCTTTGACTATTGCAGATGCCTGCCTTTTTTTTTTTTTGGTTATTATTAGAACAGAAGAGAGGAAAAAAATGTTTTACTCTAATGAGGCTGCTCAGTCTGATTACTGTTCTAACCACTGACACTCTAGATTTTATTGTTACTTTTCATAAATTTCTTCTTTTCAAAATCCAAACCAATCTTTGCAAATAAGAGAAATATACTTGACAGCAATTAAAACTTCCTTAATTTCTAAGTGAAAATATTATAATAAATTATTGTAATTTACACATTCAAAAGAATAGACATAGGAATGAAATTTTTAGAAAATCAGCTCAAGCTATAAATATAATTCACAGATCAATGGTAGGTAGATTTTAAAACTTATATCATTTAAAAAAGAAGACAGTTCATTGCTTTAGGACTACCGATCCATAGAAATGACTAATATCCAGTTGTATCAAATATGGCTGCATGTTAGAATAGTACAAAGAACTTTACCTGAGGCTGACTGAATGAGAAATTCTGGTAATGGATTCTGGCATCCATGCTTACATTTTGTTTGTTTACCATTATGGAAACCAAATTTTTATTGCAATTTTAATGTTTAGAGCTGTTAAAAATCAGATATCATAAAGGATATTAAAAAGAGAAATTTAAGGAAATTAATGAAAATAAGAGTGACTTCCAATTTAGTTTTTTAGAAAATGAGCCCAGCAGCATGGCCTAGCAGCTAAAATCCTAGCCTGGAACACGCCAGGATCCCATATGGGTGCCGTTTCTAATCCCGGCAGCTCCATATCCCATCCAGCTCCCTGCTTGTGGCCCGAGAAGGCAGTTGAGGACAGCCCAAAGCCTTGAGACCCTGCACCCGTGTGGGAGACCAAGAAGCTCCTAGCTCCTGGCTTCAGATTGGCTCAACTCCAGCCATTGTGACCACTTGGGGAATGAATCATCGGACGAAAGATCTTCTCTGTCTCTCCTCCTCTCTGTATGTCTGACTTTGCAATAAAAATAAACAATTTTTTTTTAATGGTTATATCAAACTAAGAAGTTTCTGTACAGCAAAGGAAATGATCAGCAAAGAATAGAAGCAACAGAATTTGAGAAATCTTTGCACACTTCACAACCGATAGGGGACTAATATTCAGAATTTACAAAGTGCTTCAGAAACTCAGTGACAGCAAAACAAACCACCATGTGAAGAAACGGGCAAAGAAACTGAACAGCTGTTTTTCAAAATAACAAATTCAAATAGCTAATAGATATATGAAAATTGCTCAAGCTTGCCAGCAGTCAGGGAAATATACATAAAAAACACACTGAGGTGCCACCAAACTCCACTGAGTTTGGCATACATTCAGTGTATGCCTTGCGGTGTGGACGTGGGGGAAAGGTACCCTCCTTCACTGTTGGCGGGAGTGTATGCCAGGACAACCACAACAGCAGTCAGCATGCAGAGTGCTAAGAGAACTGAAATTCTATCAACTGAGTGACCAGCTGTCCTACTTCTGGAAATGTATAAAACAGTGGCCTCTAATGGCATTTACAGCAGCACTGCAGGAGCAAAGGCATGGAAACAACCCAGATGCCCGTCCAAAGAGGAAAGGATAAAGAAAGTGTGGTACGGTTACTCTATGGAATACTACTCAGCCATTAAAAAGAATAAAATCGGTCCCAACCAATTGGTCCCAATTAGCAATTATGCTTGGTAAAATAAGCCAAATCCAAAGACAAATATCATATGTTCTCTGATAACGTAATAACCTTCATGCAAAATACAAGTTTAATAGATGAGCTTGTGTGTGTGTATATCTAAGCTTATCTATTAAACTTGCATGTTACATGGAAGTTATCATGACAACATGCGAGGATATAGACTATAAGAATCAGTAACTAGGAACCATAGTGATTCAAAAAATGCTATGATTATGGTATTGGTAACTACTGAATTGGGGCATTATTTCATTATCTAAAAAAGACTTTACATGTTCTCTATTGTAGAATCAAGACACGGTGGGGGGGCATGGCATGTTCTGAAAGCTCTGTGACAGAATTCTTCCTGGAACTGTTAGAATTGTGCTGCTCACCCACATTTTCCTACTTCTCTTCCCATGCCATTCCTTGATAGCTTTCAGGCAAATTCAAAAGTCATAAAACGTGAAGCTAAATTCAAAACAGTTAAAATGTGTGATCCTTTGTTAGCGGCAAGTTAATGGAACTATGGGCAAATTTCCATAGCAACGGTTTCTGCTTTTCTGTTTATTGCATGCAGCTTTTCATGATGGGACAGATAAAATCAAAGGGCTCTGGTGAACAAGAGCCATGCTTCAGCATAACCACTGGTTCACAGCACAAGGTGGACCCGTGTGATCCACCACTCCGTTCTAAAGACTAGCATTTGAAGACTCTGTTCACTGCAGTTATTTGGGAAGCTGTACTATTACAGGTGTTTTAAAATACATCACATTTATTATTAATAATAGACACACACATTTAGTACAGTTTAAATGGAAGAAAGCAGCTCATTCAAATTTAAACCTAGTGTAAAGAACTAAAGAAAGACAGGTGTCTTTTGGAAGAAAGATTAATATCATTTCAAGAAAAAATAAAATGATTTTTTTCTAGGCCAATGCTAAAAAGCCAGCGTTGTGTCACACTTTCTTTTCTCCTCACACCCTTAAAACAAGGAAAGGAAAATCTTCCTGTTAGAAAACTACTTTTTTTCCCACTACATTAAAACCATTGTAGCTCAGAAAAGCAACATTTGGCAAGTGGCTTACTATATTACTCACCAACTCTGGACATATCAAAAGTCATTTTTCACATATTCAAAGTAAAACTTCAACACTTAACAGTTGAACAATTAACTAATTGTTAATAGTTCAAAAGTTAATACTTAAAAGCAACATAAATAATAGATGCTCTTTTAACTTCTATGTATGATCAAGAAAATAGTAATTTATCACCAGAAAATTTTTAAAGAATTATTTTTATTTGAAAGGCATATCTTACACGTAGAGAAATCTCCCAAGCTCCGGCTGACTCCCCAAATGGCCACAACAGCCATAGCTGAGCTGATCAAAAGCTGAGTCTTAGTAATAGCAGAAAAACATAAAAAATTAGTACTAAAAGAAATTTACTAGTATTTCAAATTCAGGGTCTATACTATGGCACAGTGGGTTAAGCAGCTACTTGTAACCCTGGATTCCATTTCAGAGCACCAGCTCGAGTCCTGGCTGCTCTGTCTCCAATCCAGGTTCGTACAGAAGTGCCTGAAGAAGCTCCAAAGGCAACCCAAGTAGTTGGGCCATGAGAATAGCATGGAATTCCTTAAGGATTTCATCCTGGCACAGTTCTGACTGTTACAGCCATTTAGAGAAGCAAGCCAACAGATGAAAGATACCTCCATTGTCTCTATCTCGAATAAAAAAAAATTCCAAATTGGTTATGTTGAATGTTCTGGTTTTTAATGCTTTATTTATGTATTTAAAGATTTTATGTTTTTATTGGAAAGGCAAATATACAGTGAGAAGGAGCTATGGAGAGAAAGATCGTCCATTTGCTGGTTCAGTGTCCAGGTGGCCTCAAAGGCCTGAGCTGAGCTGATCCAAAGCAGAATCCAGGAGCTTCTGATGAATCTCACATATAGGTGCAGGGTCCCAACGCTTTGGGCCATCCTTTACTGCCTTCCCAGGTCACAAACAGGGAGCTGGACGGGAAGTGCAGCAGCCAGGACACAAACTGGTGTCCATATGGGATCCTGGCATAAGCAAGGCAAAGGTTGAGCCCCTAGGCCATGCACTGGACCCAAAATGTTAACGTTTTTTTAAAAAAGGTGAAAATAAGTATCTAGATGTGGAAATGTCTGATTTCCTGAATTTATTGTAGGATTTATATTATTATGCAAAAGTACCTTAGGGCATATAAGTGTGCTGGAATCAAAAAATAAAATCAATGTAAGCAATCTAGTGTCTGAACTGCAAAGTCTAGAGTTGAAGCAGTACGGATCAATGCTCAATTCTCATCTTTCTTTCCCCAGCACTTGCTCTTCACGTTGCTCCAAGAAATACCCAAGCCAATTCAACATACGGGCCACTCTTCCCTTCAGCCTAACTGTAATTTTGCTCATCTCCTCATGCCATACTAAATTTACAGCTAAGTACTTATAGGTAGCACCTTTTCAACAAGGATTTCTTTTGCCTCTACTCATTTTCATTCACTTGCAAAACAAATTTCAACTCTGATTATAAATGATACATAGCTGGGTAGACAAAAATAGAGCTATATGAACCTACATGAAGAGATCTGCCTCCAAATTAATAAATAGGAATTATAAATAAAATCTGTAAGGTTAATGAAGGATAGCAACTATGTAACTCGACTGAATATTCTAAATGAGAATTGTTGAAACTTTCAAATTACGTCATAAGCACCGTAAGGGCAATGTAACTCTAAGTTGACTGTGAACACCCTACACGGGCTAATGAAGTCGCCCAATTTCTAGTCCGCAGGTAGCTTCCACAATGAATATGATATTAACTGATGGATTAGGTCACAAGTCTGGCTTCATCATCAGAATTTGAAAACACAGTCTCCCCCATGACCTTCAACCTTTACACTACATTTCAAAAGTTCTTTTGCATCTGGCAGCCGTTCATAAGATCGGACAACCAGGTGGTAGGATCCTCTAACATTCCTGCATCTCCTTCCACCTTCTCAGAGGGCAGAGCCTGTGAAGTTCGAAAGCGCCCTCCATCACACCTGAAAAGCTCTTTGCAGCCCCTGCCCACTTCCCCATTTCTTTGCGGTTCCTCACCCCTTAGAGCACCCCAAGACCCTAAAGTCAACAGAAGTCCCAAGCAGCTGAAAAATGGCCTTCCTGCTATATGCTTCTGTCCACACATTTGTACCTGGCCACTTTCTGCATTTCTCTGATGCTAAATCCAATCTGTGAGTCACTCCCCATTTTTTTGTTCTGCCTCTTTCCCAACATGAACTAATGCTAATTGGAATAAATATATCTATATATCTACATCTTTATATTATATAATTTATCTTTCCTTACATTTGTTCATATCTTCATTATTCTTTAGTAACTCTAGATTCTAATATCACTTCTATAATAATCAATAGGTTTTCTATTTCATTCTAATCAGTCTTGATAAGATGGCATTGATCCTATTAATCTCAGAGGGGTCTCATTAACATGTCTTGTTCATGTTCTAATTGCTTTCCCAATATTTTAGGTTTCTCTTTCTGCTATCCAATAATTTAATTTCATTATTTGTATTGAACATACTTCGCACACTACTGTGTCTTAACAGATCTTCAGACTTTTATGGTTTATAATATGATCTACTTTGTAAATAGTCCATAAACACATGAAAATAACATGCATTTCCATTTTGTGGCAGCTGCTCTTAATCATTTTGACAACGTCATTGAACTTTTTATGTTCGTATTGAGTAACAGTGTGTGTGTTTCCACAAAGACTGACAGGGGCCTTTTAAAGAGTGCTACAACTGTGAATTCCTTGTATCCTTAATTCAGTTCTACCAATTTATTTTATATATCCTGGAGCTCTTTTTCTACATTATCAGCATGAAGAAGTCTCACATTCTCTTCAGGAATTGATATTTTTATGAAATCACCTATGCTCAACATTTGTTATTAATATATTTTATGTGATATTAATTTAATTATACTACCTTTGATTAGTGTTACCCTAATATATGTGTGTGTGTCAATAGGCAGCATATAATTGAACTTATGATGTAAAAATCTTTTTTAGGCTTAATTTTATCTTTGTTATTTGATTTTCTACCCATTCCATCTTTTGATTTTTCCTTTTATTCCTGCATGTAATGAGTATTCAAAAACTATGTCACCCTTACTCTTCTCTTACTAGCTATAACTCTGTCATGTCTGTAAGAATATCATCAAACATCTATATGCTTTACTGCTTTAGGATTATGTTAAAAATTATTAACTCAACAGTAGCCTAGCTTTATTATGGAGCTTTATTTACAGTACATGGAATTTCCTACAGTAAGCTTCTATTTATTTTCCTATTGTAATAAATTTATTGTCATGGAATCGACATTTCTTTGTATTACAAATCCCCATATGCAGTTATTTTGTTTTTCACTTTAAATAGTTCATATCTTAAGGAGGTTTTTTTAAAATGACTTAATGCATTCCCATGTACTTTCCATTTCTGCTGCCTGTCACTTCTTTGTGCAACTCCTCATTTATTCCTATGGATTTACTTCCTTGGAGAATTATTTCCACCTTGAAACATCTTCACATTCTTTGCAATTCTGTACTGCTAGTGGTTATCTCGTCTTTCAGATCTTTTTTCACTTTCCTTAACATTTGAAAGGTATTTTCACTGCAGATGAAACTGTATATTAACAGATTTTCTTTCTGTGCTTAAAAATAATGCTTTTGTACTTCCTTTTGTGTTGCATTAACTTTTTGCACTCTTTCTCATTACTTCAGTTGAATAATTTCTATGTTTGCAAGCTCAGTCATCTCCTATCTCTTATGTCACAAATTCTGTATTTAATTGTTACTCCATAAATTATCATTTATATATTCTTAGCTTCATCTCTGCTCTCTTTGCCTCATTTTTTACATGTTGTTGTGCATATGTTGCATACTCTACCTCTTCCTAGCTCCTTCAACATATAAAATGCTGCTGTTTTAATACTGCTAATGTCATCACTAGTTCAGTTTTGATTGATTAGGTTTATTTTTAAATTTTCTGAGGTTAATGTTAAGAATCTCATACCAAACAACATGCATCTTGTTTTCTTAGTCTCATCTGGTCTGTGATGGTTTCTCACATTTTCTTTGAACAGTTTTGAGGTCTAATTTAAAAATACAGAACAACCCACAATGTGGATTCCTTTGAAGTTTTGTTTTGTTTTGTTTCTTAATTAGCCTGGGATGTGGAAAGCTGATCCTGGAAGTGAAGGCCAGTGTTGCTGCCCTGCTGGGAACTGTGAGGATAGAACATCAACAGTGTGATGGGCATGGGGACCTAGACAGTGCTGAACTTGGAGCAAACACCACTGCGGCACTCTGCAGGCAGCGCAGCAGCCAGCCAAGGCCTGGAGCCTTCGGACACAGTGTTATTCTGAAACAGGAGCTCAGTGAGCCTGCGTGCTCAGTGAGGAACCCTGCTTCCTCCTGCCCCTGGCACAGGATGAGCCCGTGGACTCTGGGAGTAGAGAGCAGTGGGAACGGTGATGTGACCTCAGCCTTGGCTCCTGCGGGCCTTTGGGCAGGGAATCGGAGGTGATCAGTGTCTACTTCTCCCCGCCTTTCAAACAAGCAAATATTAAAGTTAATAATTAGCACTCCCTTGCTACACCAATAACATGTCAGGTTGCTGCCTACAGAAGCTTGACTTTAAAGATCTGTCATTTTGATGGTTTGCCCTCATTTGCATAACAATTCATCCCCTTTGTCATTTTCCTATTTTAATGTTGCAAAACTATGAGAAACCAATTGAATAAGTAACTGCATCTTTAATTTACAACTGATTCTTTAATGGGAAACCACACGCACAGCAAGACAACAAAAAGGACAATATTGGACAGTCCATGTACCCTCTAATGCATATAACAAGCAAATGCGCATTTCAGAAAGGAGCCACATTTCTTAGCGTATGAATTTTAAAGGTTATTTCTTCTTATAAGCAGAACCCAAAATAAAGTGAAAAACAAGTATTTCTAACAAATTCCTAAACTACCAGCTAACTCAAAGATATTATTAAACATCTACTAAGGGCCTAGGAATCTCTGTTCTTGATTTCTATTTTGATGCAGTTAGAAGAACAGTCTATACCAAATATCCAATAAAAGCATGAGAATCACTTTGAGGAACACCAACGGTGGACCAAGAACTAGGACCAAAAACTGACAGCAGCAGGTGTCAGAGAAAACTTCCTGGAAAGAGAGAGAGAGAGAGAGAGAGAGAGAGAGAGACAGAGAGAGAGAGAGAGAGACAGAGAGAGAGAGGTCAGATTTCTGGAGGTAGGTGTTCAGGTCGGGGGATTACTGTCTAGGGAAGCATGCTGGGGTGGCACTGCATTTAAATTGCTTGCGTCCACACAGGTCACACAGAGAGCCGAGGAACAAGAATTCCACTAGAGGGTGACTCCCAAGATGAAAAAGAACTGCCCTAAAAAGGTGCTGTGTATCTCCCAGAGGGAAGGACTCAGCATCCTCAGGTTATGGCAACCTCAACCTGGAACATTCCCTCCAGCTCAGGTGTCAGGAAAGACCTATGGCCTGGCTGTCACCCTGGAGACCAACTGGATCAGCACAAGGCTGTCCTGGAGTACATCCTGCACCCCACAAAGGAGTCTGCCTGCCCAGCCAGGAGCCTCTGAAGAACCTCAAGGCACTATGTGAGATTAGGAGCAGCTGAGCAGGGCTGGCTGGCTGTCAAGTGTCTTGGAGAAGGCAGCATCTGTGAGGCTCCGCCCTCAGCATCTTCACATCTGAGACCAGTCACCATTCATATACACCAGATGATGAAGTGTCCATGACAGTGGTTGGCCAAGCCATTGGTGATAACAGCACAGGATGCATCTCGTGGCAGGGAAAGGTTTTAATAAAAGGGTAAGTGGTATCATTCTTGCATTCTGGGTAGTACGCCAGACTTGGCATTTCTTCACTGCAGACACTTTTAGAACCTTTCTGTGGTCATTGTAACCTTTTAAGGTAGGTATCTAAGAATCTGACCTCTGGAAACAGGCTTATTTGTCATCAACTTTAAGGAACATTTGAAAGCTGGGCCTCTCAGTCTATATCCAGGCTATAGACCTCAAGAGACAGGCTTAGGAGCCATGTCACAGGGCTGGAAGGGCATGGCCAAGGCAAAGTCACAGTTCAGACACCACTGGATTCCTGAGCCTCTCAGATCAAGTCCTGCCTGCCAGTCTTGTGGATTCACTCTTCTCTCGGGGTACTTTGGAATGCGAACAAGCTTCCACTCACCCCTCCAAACAATTAGATGTCTGTCTGTGGTTTAAGACTTCAAAGGTAACCAGGAGAAAAAGCAAGAGTGCGACCATAGCTCCTACTGCAGCACACGTGAGGGTAAGTGAAGCAAGGGCTCCTCCGTTGCTGGTGGCTCCACCACGCAGCAGTGCTGGTCCTGGAAGGAAGCAGCCTTGAACTGTGTGCCCAGCCTCCTGCTGGGACCTCAGCCCAAGCTGCTGCAGGCATGTGGGGAGCAAGCCATCAAGTGAGACCTTCTGTCCTTGCTGTCTCTTCAACAAATAAATTATTTCTAAACAGCCAAAGTAAATAAATAAACTAAATCATAACACCATCCAAGGCCTCCAAACACGAGACAGAGTGGAAATTGCTCTCTAAATAGGCTAGGAAGCCGGTGAATAGCTTTGGCAGGGCCCTGATAACCTTATTTGCATGGCTGTCTGCTTGGTGCTCCTTCACTCTATTTTTACCTTGGTAGTCTCTGCTTCTACCTTAGGACATTCTGGCTAGAGGGAGAGACAGATTGCTGTGACGACGCAGGACTGAGCTGACAGGTCATAACTGCCTCATACATTTTAGCCAATGATCTAAGTGAATAAGTAAAAGATTGCCAAAAGAAAGAGAAAGAGAGGAAGAGAGAAAAAAAACAAACAACTGCCTATAGCACTTAATTTCTATTTTTCCCAAATAGGTGAATTTGACTCTTTAATGTAGCTCTCAAAATGGAAATTGATCTGAATTGGGGCGTGGGATAGTATATAGAGGTCGGCTAGTTTAAGCAGAGTTAAGAGACTGCTCTGTGCTTTGGGTCTTAAAGCTCCCAACACAATTGGGGCAAATATCCATGACCACAGGAAATAGGGAGGAATACAAGAAGCAGAAATACCCTCTCTTCTCCCTCATCCTGCACAGAATCCCCCCAGGGCTAACTGCAGGTGCATCCAAGTCCCAGAGCCCTGAAGACATTTTTCGTTCCTGGATCTGCCCAATATAAAGCCGTTCAATTTATAGTATATTACTAATCATGATATGTTATATGGCACAAACATATCTTTTTATGGAGCCTAATATTTTTGTTGTATATTATTTTATTGGTCGGCACTTTATCTTGGGTCTATTTCAATATATCACTTCTGTTTCTCTGGCAGGTACTTCTTCAGAGTTCACCCTGTGTGTAGTTAAGTAAGATGAAATACTCGCTTTTCTATTACACCTATCCTTGGGTGGCTTGCTTTATGACTACAATGGAATGATGCAGCTCCCGCAATGATTACAGACAGCCTAGTGTTTTTGGATGCTGAAGGGTGGGTGAGGATAGGGGGGTTCTTTTAGGGACTTTGTGTGATGGAGAGAACTGAAAGTGCTGAGATATTGGAAATGAACAGTGTGCTAAATGATGTCATATTTGGAAACCACTATGGTTTCCTTCGTGTTAAAATCCACACAGACCCAGGCTTTTAATGGATGCTGGACTTCAGTCACACTTGTTCCAAGTCTACCAGCTTGAGCCCTGTTTCAGGTGGTCTGTGCACCTACACCCTTGAAAACTCACTGCATTTTGTCCTATTCCCCAGGATCTTGTCCTCCAAATGGCACACAGGTCAGGGCCCCTCTCGCTCCTCTAAAACGCATGTTGACTCCTTAACCCATGGAACCGATTTAGCTAAATGAGAATTGTTACTGCTGCCACTGTTTTAAAATAACTGTGCAAGTATGCTACTTCTTGCCTTCCAACAGCTTCAAGGTTGCCATGAGCAGGGGTAGAGGCGATAAGGCAATGTTGTTTGGAGGTAACCATCTCTACACTTTTGTCTTCTTACAATATTTTGCTAGACGCCTGGAGAGTTGATGACTTGAGATCAATATTGACAAAGAAACTGCTAAGTGCCACGGTTAAATAACATGATGCAATTCCTCTAATGCCTTAAATGGCTGATATTTTAAAGTCTCTTTGTATTGATTTGACTCAAGCACAGTGATCAGCCGCACAAGAGAACTATTAGCGACAATACCAAGAAAATGCATGCTTCAGTGTCTTGCTTATTATTTTCTGCAATGATTCAAGCATTTTTTGCTCAGATTGATCTTGAAAGTCAATTCGTAACTTAACTTAAGCCTTTTCCACTTGATCTTTTCTCACATCTCCAGGGAGATGTTCTGATCCTGTCTCCTTTGCCTGCTAACCTTTGACCCTTCCTTTACTCGCACTCCAGACAGCACAGTGGGCCTGAATTGTTCCTTCTCTCTGCAAAGTTGGCAGTGATTATAAACATATTATGAACAGTAATGATAAAATGCTATTTAAGTTTTTCACCATTATTTGGCAAGCAAGGAGTCCCAGCATCAGAGAGAAGCGCTATATTTTACCCCAGGAATGCTTTAATCAGATAACTCTAATTGAATATAGTGTTTTATGCTACAAAGAGCTTGTTACTTACACTGTATTATTGCTTGGAATTAGTCATGGCTAATATGAATAATGACATGTCAGAAATGAGAAAATCTAATATCCCATAGCATTACAAAAGTTCTTCATAATCATTTTTCCCATTGCTTAATGAATTTTTTAATCATAGATGAATGACATAAATGGGCATCAGAAAGAAAATTTCTTGTGTTCTATGACAGACAATATTGGGGAAAATAATATTAAAATCCTGGAAACTTGTACTCCATTAATAAATATATAGGGACCTGGCACGCTAGCCTAGTGACTAAAGTCCTCACGCCGCACACACCAGTATCCCATAAGGATGCCAGTTCTAATCCCGGAAGCTTCGCTTCCCATCCAGCTCCCTGCTCGCTGCCTGGGAAAGCAGTCGAGGATGGCCCAAAGCTTTGGGACCCTGCACCCACATGGGAGACCCAGGAGAAGATCCTGACTCCTGGCTTCGCATTGGTGCAGCTCCAGCCATTTGGCCACTTGGGGCATGAATCAATGGACAGAAGATATTCCTCTCTGTCTTTCCTCCTCTCTTTATATTTGACTTTCACATAAAAATAAATCTTTTTTAAATAGAGGTACACAAAATTATAGAAAAGGAAGTCAACACTTCATAGAAAAAGCTACTGCATTATCAGCATAAGAAATTTTGATATAAAAAACATTGTGCATGTCCAAATTTATATTTCCAGATTCTTCCCCGAAATTTACTCTAACTGGAAAATCTGCCTTAGAAAAATCTGAAATTACATTGCTGCTTTTCTCCTTCAATTTCTAGATGCGATATAGAATTATGAACACTATATTCTATATTCATCTCAGAGGTTATAGCTGCTCCAAATAGCTGCTAATAATCTGTGTGGTTGAACAGTAAAAAATTATGAATTCACTCTAATTTGTCTGATGGGCCATCTGTTATGTAGGGAATATTTATATGCACTTTCTAATACAGCTTACAAACCTCTTAAAAAGTGCCAAAAAATGTAAAGAATTTAGACAAGACATTTAATTAGCTATTAGAGCTGAGTATTTAGATTTTTCCAACTTAGTAATTAAATTCACTATGAGATTCAATGAAAACTTTCATTAAGCTTTAGTTATTTTTTTAACATAAGAGATTGACATATTTCCATGTTACTGATGTTCATTTTTTTTTTTAACTTAAAGGAGCAGAGTTTTATGTTGAACTTTATTCTTGGTACTTTGAGTACTTATATAAGGAAATAGAAAAAAATGCTTTCAGTGAATCAATTTCCCAAAGTTTCCCAAGAACAAGTGAAACAGAAACCAAAGGATCATAAAAGGAATATTAACAAGAGCATCTGAAGGCCAGCTATGTACAGTTTTATAATTAGTGGCCAGTCGGTTGTTAGAAATCCCCTCTGTGGTTGTAGATCTGTAATCTGCAGGGGTAAATGAAGGAACAGCAAAATCAATTTGACAAATCGTTCCTCCAAAAGACTCTTCCTGGACTTCTCTTGTTGAAGCTAGTTCTCTTTCAGCTATCCTGGCATTCTTGCAAATTGAGCATTGTGGCCCCCTGGAAACATCTTCACAATATGTCACAGCCTTGCCATCCCCTTTGCCTTTTCTGTGAGCTTAATGAAATGAACATAGTTTCTTAATGACCCGTTTAAAGAATATCTGCCCTTCATTTCTAGCTCAGGAAACCTTTTAAAATGGCCTGAGAGGAGCAGGCAACACGTGATGCACATTAAACCATGTTATAGCGAGGACTGGGGGACAACATGGGAGGCAACCTGTTGTGGCTCAGTGATTGAAACACTGCTTCCCTTGCCTGTTGCAGCCCAAGCTACTCCACTGCCCATCCAGCACCCCATAGTGTGTCTGCGACAGCAGTGAAAAATTGTTTCGGTCCCTAATACCGTGTCTGAATGCAGTTCCTTGATTTTCCCTGCCCCAGCCCAAGCTACTGTAGCCATCTGCGGAATGACCCAGAGGATTTACTCTCTGTCTCAATCTGTCTCTATCATTCTGCTTCTCAAATTAAATGCACAGATCTTTAAAAAACCAAAACCAAAAACATATGGGGGGACTGCATCCCAAATTCAAGCACCTTGCTTTGTCCCAGCTACTGTGTTTCTGATGCAGCTTCCTACTCAGGCAGCAGATGATGGCGCAAGTGCTTCTTTTAGTTCCCTTTGACCCACTTGCAAGTCCAAGAATGAGTTCTGGGAATCCTGGTTTTGGTCTGAGCCAGCCTTGGCTGTTGCAGGCATTTTGGAAATGAATCAACAAAGATGAAAGATCATATTCCTCCTCTTTCTATTTCTTAGCAACTGTGGGGCTCAGGGCCAAAGAGGTCACTAAGTCAACAAGCAGGCGACTAACACTCAAGGTCAATGGGGGTACATGTGGCGAGCAAGATGGCAGCCAAGGACAGAGCCCTGGGTGTGAACCAGGGCAGGGGTCAAGTCATTTTAAAGAAAGACTGATTGGCTAGGGCCATTTCGCTCACCTACCCCTGGCCTATGGGAGGTGGCTTCTGCAGTCATGCTGCTAATAATTGGCTCCTAGTTTCTCCACTCCTGGAATTCCTGAAATTCCTGGGCAGAGGCTATTCGTTACCCTATAAGAATCTGTACTTCCTGAATAAACCATAACTGCTGGACAGAACCCCTGTCTGTCTCTGGTGTGCAGGGAGGCTAGGTGGTGGGTAGCAGACTCATCCTCTGAAGCAATGGGTACTAGAGGAATCTGGGGGGTAGACCCCGCATCTTAGCAAAGATGTAAAATGACTCCTCTCCGGCTATTGGAGGCTTTTACCATGAATGTTGCCACTGGAGGGGTTTAGATCCTGATTTAAAAAAAAAAAAAAAAAGGTCTGGCTCTTTGTTCACCAATTTCCACAATCTGAGTTCACCAAGAGCCATTTCGTAATTTCTTTTTTCCTTCTCATCATTTCTAGATGCCCTCTTCACTTTTCAGCAGGGCCATTCCCACTGCTGCCATGTGTTCACCCTGCGAGGTTATGGAATCACCCGTAGTTCATGTTCTGCTGCATATCTTGATTCTTTCATGATTCAATCTTGGGGACAAGTTGGCATAGCAGCTGCTTTTAAACTAACCATAAATCTGTTTTTGTGCATATAGCTAGAATAATGTTGAATTTTATTCTAAGATACATCTATTTGAAAGGTAGAATGGACAGAGTTAGCAAGTAAGTGAGCTCACAGATCTATTGGTTTACTCTTAAAGTGGCAGAAATACCAAGGTTTGGGCCAGGTCAAATCCAGAAACTCCATGCAAGTGTTCCACATGGCTGGCACTTGAGCCATTAACCGCTGCTTGTCCGGGTATGTTGACAGTGAGCTGGATCAGCTTGTCCCCAAGTGGAGCATCAGTGCTGACATGGAATGCCACTAGCACAATGACACCTTAGTGCACTACAACCCTAGCACCATGCTTCAGTTCAATTTTATTGTGATGAGGTGCCTTGTTTTGTTTTGCTTGGGATTTTTTTCTGTAATAACACGAAGGCTTAGCTCAGGCTTAAGAGAATAACAGCAACATTTAAAGCAAGAATCAAAGTCTGATTCTGTAAGTTCATTATCTTCCCTTTACATGACATCATTCTCCAGTACGTGGTCCTCGTGATGGCG
This sequence comes from Ochotona curzoniae, assembly GCF_017591425.1. Classification (NCBI taxonomy): domain Eukaryota; kingdom Metazoa; phylum Chordata; class Mammalia; order Lagomorpha; family Ochotonidae; genus Ochotona; species Ochotona curzoniae. The sequence continues at coordinate 28,646,823 of NW_024464918.1, forward strand.
ACAAAGGCACCCGAGAGCGTGTGAATGTCTGCGCTTGCTGGCATTGTCTCCACTGTAGTTCATCTTGGAACACCTCATCTGCACTGAACATACACCACGAGCCTTCATCTCCCAGCCAACAACCCCGTCTATTCCTATCCTTCTGGCTGTATTCAATATTCCCAGAGCTGTCTCACATTGCTGAGGAGGATCTCAGGTGTGAGTAATGACTTTCTGATGCTAAATAGCTTTCACAAAAGATGAGAGCTGACAGCTTGGAACTACAAGGGTGACACTTAATAATTCACCATTTCCAGTAGTCTAAAATGTTCATGTCAGACTGCACATCTCACATTCTCCGCAAGTGCATTTTTTATGAGGGTAATCAAGGCATCAGGAAATGTAATAATAGTATAACTATAGCAACCTGATATTTTATACAAAGGATACAGGTTAATTACTGACACTAATATTTAATATACTTTAACGGAGTTAAGAATAAAAAGTGTTTTGAATTAGTTTTTCTGTAGCTCTAGGGGAAAAGGCATAGATCTTGAAATTAAAAAATAATTTTTCTTTAGGTGGGTTTTTGCCCTAGCAGTTCAGACACTCATATTGCAGATCCGATTTGAACAGGGAGCCGAAGCAAAAGTGAAGTAACAGGCTTGAACCAACAGGGGACGTAGGCTTTGCAAGTTCTGGCTTAACCTACTTCACCACAACACTGGCTTCTCTATTCCCTCCACTGCATGCTAAGACACGGCGTCTGCCTTTGTTCAGGTTTCAGATAACTGGAAAAGAATACCTCTCCCTTTCTAAACATGAGAAGCAAAATGAAAACTAAACTGCTTACTTCTTCTTGAACCTTTCCGTGAATTGAGCTGGAATGCATGGCATACCTGAATGCAGAGAGGGATAAACCACTCCAGGGAGACAAGAGAATGCAAACTGCCTCTTGTGATACCCATCATCATGGGTATCATCAAAGTGGAGAAGAAACAAAAAGTCAATTAAAATGTCAAAGAATTCTCAGGGGCCAAGTGTCAGCTATGGACAGCAGCTGACAACAGAGAAGTGTTCAGCCTCTTACAAGCCGTTTTCTATTGGACTCCACTGGGACTCCCCAAGTCAGGGCTGGGCCAGGACAGCTCGGAGTGCTCACTGGGCGACTATGCAGGTGATTTTTATCAGGTGGGAGAGAACAACACAACCCCAAATATATTTCCAAACTGCCTTCTTCTGTTCTTCGGGGTGAACAGATTAATAATTATGACAATGAATAATGAATTCAATGTAGGTCAAGAGAAATAATTCCAACTTTTGGTACTAAATTACTAATTCCTTACAGATATGTTTAATATACAAATGGCAGATATTTCCTAGCAAAAAGAGATTTTAATGTTAGTTTTAAATAAGACTCTAGCAAATACTGAAATAATTATAAAAGTATGATTATATATATATATATATATATATATATATTCTCGAAGTGAAGCCAACATGTGCAACAAGTTTTCTTTCACATAGGGTAGGCAGAGATTCTTTGGATAATGTGACATTTTTAATAGAGCCCTCAAAAAACTCAGGATTAAAACTAGATAGATTCAGGGAACTGAATTCTATAGTAAAAAGGAACATTCCTACGTACAAAGTTCTTCTTAATACACATGGCTAGTCTTTGCTAAGATGCATTTATGAATTTATGTTAGCAAAGGGAGAAGGGAAATAAAAGGTTTTGAGAAGAGAAACAGTGAAACTGACTTGGCTGTACTCTGACTTGGGGATATTAAACTGCCCAGTATCTTTCAGTGGGATTTAATCAATAACCACTTTATTGTGTACCATCTTCAAAAATTCACTCCAATATGCCAATAAAAGGATAAGGGTAAATTTTGCTTTCTTCAAAATAACTTGGTAAAATGTTTATCTAGGCAGTGGAAAGAAAAAATCTTTCCAGAATTAAGGAGTTTGCCAACATAATGACCTTTCTGAGTCTGTGTAATATCCAGTATATACAGGGTGTGTAGGGTTGGGACTTTACACAGCAGGTAATTTGATTTAAAAAAACTGGTTACTGACTTAAAAGCTTCACTAGAAGCGTATGCCAGGTTTGGTTACATACTTTGATGCCATTACCTAGATAACCAAAAGGCTGAGGCTTTGGAAGAGAGGGGCAGGAGTTTTTGTAGCTTGAAGTGCAGAGGCAGTGGTTCTTACACCCAAACACTGTACTAGATTCCAGTAGCTTGTGGCATAAGGATGCTTTTGCACAGCCTGTTAGGGGCACTGACTATCACAGCAGCGCGTTCTAGGGTTTGGAAGCAAAGGATCTCATCTTAGCCCAAGACTGGAGGTGGGGCTCACACCTGTGATTGGATCAAAGTGCCGTTTTGCATGAAGAAACAACTGATGATGGGATAGTGACCTGCAAGGACAATCAGATGAAGCAAAAAGAAAGCAGTGGCATTTCATATTGAATGCATTGTGGCTACATTTTTATATGATATCATTTTGGAGTGAGTAGTCAATGAAAGCATTGAATAAGTTGCTCATTTGCTTTTGGAGATTAAGTTTGCTCTTACTTCTGGAGAGCAATACATGTGAACTCTTTTTTTACTTTTGAAATTTTCATTTCCCCAATTCTGTCTTCAGGCAATTAATTGCATAGAAATTGCACACAGGTTTAAAGAAAAATTCTACATATGACTGACTGAACCAAGGTACTACAGGAGGAGGTAGGTTTCAAACTGAGTGAATATTTCTATAAATAGGACCTGCTCTGTGCCAGGGATGGTTCTGACACACCGACAGATTCTGCCCCAAGGCAGAGAAGTCACATCTCATTGGAAGGCTGCAGAGCTGTCAACCTCTTTTGAACTACAAGGTCAATATTCCCCACTAAGGCACCTCTGGCCTTATTTCACTAAAAATATGTTTGGATTTTAAGATATATACACAGATGTACGTATCATTAAATTTCTAACAAGTTTGTCCTCGGTGCTTGCATGCACACTCACATGCTGATTAACATGTCGGGCTGGAAACTCAGCAATGAGCAGAAATGGCACCTGTGCATAAAGCATAGGCAGGCACTGAGGAACATGGTATTTCGTACTGGCCTTAGTCCTGTTCTCTAAAATGATTCCAACTTAATCACGCAAAAAAAAAGAAGTAGCCTTAAGAACAACATAAATATATCTGCAGTCATTGCAACTGCATATTCATAGATTATTACATCCTAGCATATCAACAAATGCGTGCTAATAATCTCCTTGTCAGGTGTGCACATGGGTATAAACATGCAGAATAAGGAATGAAAACTCTAAAACCACTGTCAGGAGAGGTTGTTCTTGGCAGGAAGAATGAAGATTGGCAGATTATGAAGCTTTTTCCATTGTATTTTTTCAAGTTTATAATAAGAACGTGTAATATACTCCTAGTATTTTTCAGAGGTCTTTTATCCCTTCTGTTGTTGCAGTGTGTCATGTCATATACCCTGTCTGATTCTCTGGAGGATATGGATCTGTGAACTTTCATCCTATAAATGACCTGTCACCAGGTAAAAGGATGAAGAGTAATGTAAAACTTGTAGCATTCTCATCAAGGTCATTTTTAATATTATTAATGTACACTAAAACTATAGCATATAATTCTTAATTTGTTTGATGAAGAATTAGAATACAATTTGACTAAAGATAATTGTAGCAAATTTGATATATGCATTTATTTTTTTTAATTTTTCAAAAATTATCTCCCATAATGCAGTATTTTTTTCATTCAATATGATGTCTTCAAGTTGCAGTGATTTTAGTGTGAACGACAGAATTTCATTTTTACAGCTGAATTTTAGCAGCACTACTTACAATAGCCAAAGTGTGAAATCAGTTTGTTGATGATTTTTACTATTGCAGACTGAGATAATAAAAATGGTTAATGATAGTTTCAGTTCATTTTGACCAAAATTCTCCTTAAAAACTGCTCACTTTAATATGCTGTGTCAACTTAGTGGAGTAAAATACTATGATAGAAATTTGGTCTTTCATGTAAAGTTCACAGTATTAACCTGTATTAACCTGTGAACTTTACATGAAAGACCAAATTTCTATCATAGTATTTTATTTATCATAACCTGTGAACTTTAGTTTCCCTTCTTTGGATTCTTAGAAATGAATTGATTGAAAATGCTAAGGGAACATATCATTTTACTTCAAGGATTACTAAGAGCTGGTGGAACTGAATGCCTTGGAATTGAATTACAGTACTGAATCTGAGCAATAAAGATCAACACATCTATATAAGTTAATATTAAGCCATCATTAACTAACACATCTATATAAGCTAATGTTATGCCCTGTCCACACACTCGCCTGGTTCCTGTTCCTAGTGCACAACACACACAACAGCACGGGTTCAAGGCCTGTGTTATTTGCCCTTTGATTAATTTCTCGCTATTAGTTCTCTGTGGAAAGGACAAAGAAGAGATTCCATATTTAGCACCAGCACCACCAGATCAATGAACACAAGCATGGCTACCCACAACCCCACCAACTTCAACACACGAACACTTCTGAAGCCATTAACTCCAGCCCAGCTGCCCAGACTCCTCACACACTTCTCTTCCCTTCACTGCACATGCCACCATCCAATACACCATGTATTTATTTATCTATTGGATTTTGTAGCTCATTCTAAGTTCCATATTGGCTGAAACTTTTTCATGGATCTATTTCTAGTTCCCAGGATATAGAAAACTTGGCATTTACAAGGAGTTCAATATATATTTGGAGATGGAATAAATGAACTATGCAAGTATCATTTTTCTGTGTAAAAAATCTTTCATTTCAAACAAATTCTATAAAATCTATTTCTCTTCTTATACTAGATCACTGCATAGTAAAAATATTTCTAAACCCTTTTCCATTTCTCTTTTGCCTCTTCTTGAATATACTGCATTTACTTATTGACATGATTAAGTGATTCCATTACAAACCAAACCATGTAAACACACTTTTGACTTTAAGAAAAGTCATCAGTGACATATTAAGGTAAAAGACAAGCCAACAACAATGATGTTTAAATCTGAAGGGAGATGGGGCAGTGGGTTCTTTCTGACCAGGACCACACTTGTGAAAATGAGAGAAGAGTAACATCAAAGGAAAGCAAGGCGGAAAGTATTCACATAAACAGGCATTGTGTTAAGCTTTATGTTCCATGCACTTTAAAACTTCCCAGAGTTTTTGGAATGAGTTTTGGGCTTCTGGCCTTTGGCTGTTGACACTGGTTTCTGAACAAATCACCAGCTTAATCACCAAGAAGGAAAGCGTGGATTTACCCTGGTGTCCCTGACTGGCCCAGTAGACAGGATCAACAGGCAGACCTATCAGCTCTAGGCTCTACTGCAGACCCACCCTCAGGATGAGAGGCAGCAAGGAGTTGTGAGAATTATGCAGGGTTGCAGCTCGGGTGGATTCTCAATGGTTACTCCTTCCTACATGCCTTCTGCTAAATCATTCAATGTCATTCTCCAATATCACTTCCATAAAGAAATATCTGCCAAGTACATTTGTAGTGCACAGGCAAGTGTTGGGATGAGCATGGCTGTAACAACCTGGATGAACATAAAAACAGCTCCTGATATCCAAATCGTTCATTTTCAGTTTTTAGTGGAAAAGGAGAGCACTAGGAACTGTGTAATTTTAAACCTACTACTATAGCAAAGACACAGTCTTTGATATGCTTGTTGCAACAAAATCATAAAAGTGTTCATAGCCAAAAGGATTTTTATTGCATTTTATTTAGATATTTTTAGCATTGCACTGTGTACTTCCTTATTCTGCCCTCATACATATATTTGAGGCTTTTGAGCATGTTGGATCAACCAGGGATGGAAAATAATGACCAGGCGCCAACACCAAGCTGAAAACATGAGAACCCACAGTCTCCACGTGAGAGGAAATTATGTGTTGAGTAGGAAGATTCACAGGGACTGGGATAAAGCAGTACAAACACGCTGGAATCAGTTAAAATAAACGAGGCTCAACCTTATAAACAGCCACAAGAAAAAACAGAATCAAAGAATTTGATTTCATTAAGAAGGAATTCAGCGTTCAATCAAAGTAAGCAATATAAGTCATGATTATATTGAAGTGGTTCCTGCAGTTGAGCGCAGACAAAATTGGCTAGCACTTCTGACGGGTTTCATCATTGAAAGCTTTAGCAATATTTATCTTGAGGTTAAATTCATAAGGGTATCGAAATTCAAAGAAAGAAGCCCAGTGTCTTTTTGGGGTCAGAGACTATGGGGAGTAAAATCCACACATAAAAAAATCCACTTTGCTCACAAGAAATGAAATGTGGTCTTCTAGTTCTCTCCCCATCTAATATTTCAATACAGCAGATTTTGCCAAGCTAAGAAGAGAAACATTTAGGCAAGTTTTGTTCTTTATTTCTGCTTTCCAGAACCTCTATGCTTCTCATTTTACTGTAACATTGCAAATATTCCACAGAACTCATCTCTAAAATTCAACTCTAAATTCTCCTTCCTGTAATTTCATAAATTTCACTTCAGTCCACTTTCTTTGCTTACATCGCAAGCAAAGTTATGCTTCATTTGCCTATGCTTTAAAATTCTCTGAACCTAACCTCTGGCTATTACTAAACATTCAAGCAAAACTTTGATACTTTTTTTTTACAATTCTGTATCTGAATTTCACATTTACCAAAATAATGTTTTATCCCATTTTTCTGATTTTCAGCTTAGTTTGATTCCAATATCAAAAATTTTAGAATAATGTATCTTTACCTTCTAGTCCTTCACAAACTTTGGAGAAAAGAGTTTATTCTCCCCCTGAGGTTAAGAAAACACTTAGAAATCAAACCTATTTTTATGGTAAAAAAAAAAACAAAACACCCCATGTCAGTCTTTTGCTTACAACATGAGAAAACCTCAAAATTCAAAATGGTCAGTATTAAAATTATCAAGCAGATGTGAAGACTGGAGCTCAGAGTCTGAGCAACTCTTGAGTTTCTTTCCAAGCCAGTTTATTCATGAGAAATGTAGCCCGAATCTAAACCCACCTCTTATGCCAGATTTTGTTTGTTCCACTGCATGGAGTGTGCCAATGGGAGTGTCCGACAACTGGAAATCAGGCAACAGTACTTCAGATGTTTTTCTTTGCTCCGTCCCTGAACAGTTTTGCTACGGTGTTTTTGGTATTGTTTGTTTTCTATCTATTCCCTGTTATTTCAATTTTCAGTATTTTGACAAGCTGAAGAGCAAATGAATAGTGTTTCATAACTTCAGAGTGTGTCTGGAGGTACGTGTTCTGCTGTGCTACATGCCTGTTATGTGTAAAAAGGAGGATCATCAAAAACACACAAAACCAAGATTTGCTGACTTTTCTCTTGTTACTTCTCAGTGTGATTTCATGTAATGTGCACTTTTTCTGTGGCAGAAGGTGTTTTCTAAAGGTCTACAATATCATGCAATCATTGCTATACCAGCAGTTACTGCTGTGACTATGGAAGGCTACTGACTTAAGTTGCCTCTGCTCAATGAATACCATTGGTTTCTCACTCTAGAACTGAGGACGGCAAAACACAGAAGCTCAGTTTTATATTTTCTAATTTTTAACTTTTAGAGATGTATTGTTCAATATTTTCAAATATATATATATATTTAATGGAGAGCCAGGGTAAGAGGGGGATGGAGCTCCTGTCGGCTCCATCCAGGATGTTCAACCCAGAATGCTTACAAAGACTCAACACCAGGCCCAATGACATCTGGGAGCTCCATTCAGGTCTTCTACATGGTTGCTAGCACCTCCACCACATGAATCATTTCTAGCTGACTGTAAACGCGAAGCTTGAATTGGGAGTGGAGCCACGTATTCAGTCCATAGCTTATAAAATGCTATGTCAGTGTCTTAACTGTTAGATCAAACATCTGACCCTGGAGTTCAGCTAGTCACTCAACACAAAGCACATGACACAGTGCCTGGCTCACAGGAAGTCATCACTGAAACTGAAGTACAAACCTATAAATTACAACTTTGCCAATTTTAAGACACTCGGGTGTCCCTTTTATGGCCTTGAGCGTTATGGACCTCACTGTGTGGGGTTTTATTGATGACAGAATTGCAAGGAGAACTTGTGGCACAAAGATGCAAACATGTGCATTTTAAATCTCTGTTGCTATGTAGATGTATGGTGCTTAGCCAAGGTTCTGCCATCTCATAAGCCAGGATTTTCATCTCCTTTGGACGTGGATGATGGAGGAGGGAACCAGTTTAGCTGCACTTCCTCAGCATTATTAATCTCAGGGCCTGTCTCCTCTGTCCCCACACTGCCTCTGGAACCTTCCACCGCTTAGTGAGATTTGCTCCAATTTGATTGTACTTTCTTAAGGGACGCTTTCCTGCTCAATTGCTCCCAAATTTATGTGTTTCTTATATTTGCACTCAAAGTTTATGTACCTTAAGTCCCACTAAATTCATGTGAATTTCTCCTAATCCAAGCTATAAACTCCATGGTAATTGCACAGTTTTAATAAATCACATATTTATGTATGTATTTATATGATACAGAAATATATAAATATATAGAATATATATAGAAAATACATTATAATACACATAAATATATACTATATAAAATATGTGTATTATAAAATATAAAATACATAAAAATATATTATAAATATACAGAATCTATAAATACATACAAGTATATTTATATATGTGTGATATATAAATATCTACAAATATATCACATATATTTATGATATATATTTATATCACACATATATTTATATGTGATATGTTTATATCACATGTGTGATGTATTACAAGTATATTTGTATTTATGTAAACATTTTAAATATAAATATTTAAATATATATCTGTTGAGTGACTGGAATAATTATTGTAGTTAATTTTAAGTAAGGACACTTTCACTTTATGCTAAAGAACTGAAATCATCAGAAGTCTGATGGGGGTAAATGCAAGTATTTGAATAACTGACATTTTCCTCAATAAATCAAAGAAATTAGAAAACACTCTTCTTAAGGGATTACTTAATTTAAGGATATGTGTAACTAATATACAACGTTGATACATTGTAATTCTCAAAACAGTAAATGGGGCTTTCTCTAAATAAAGTATTTCCAAATGTTGTATAAGACTATACTCTGCGGCCATAAGTCACAAACATATCCTACAGCAAACACATTGCTTTTTGTCTTTAAACAGTAAAATGTGAAACAAACAACAAATAAATCCATTGTGAGCTTTTCTAATTACATTCTTTCTTCAAGCTTAATTTGTCAATGGTAAAATATACTGGTTTTGATCACTGTACATACCCAAATTTAATCTAAGGAAATTCTGGTAAAAGTTACGACCTAAGCTCTTGACTTAAACCCTCAGTACTTGTGATTTTTTAAAAAGGGCCAGTTACTGTGGCCCAGGGGGGTAAGCCATTGGTGAAGCATGCCATATGGAAGCCCAGGTTCCTGTCCTGGCTGCTCTATTTCCATTCAACTCCATGGTTATGTGTCTGGCAAGGTGGCAATGATGCTCCACGTGCTCGGGTCCCTGCCTCTTACATAGCAGACCCAGATGAAGTTCTGGGCTCCGCTCCAACCTGGACCAGGCATGACCAAGGAGGCCAACTGGAAGTCAAGCAGTGGACGGAAGACCAATATTTACTCATTCATTCTTTCCTTTTTTAAAACAAATACATTAAAAATTAATTAGTCTATGTGTTTAAAGAATGGAAAGGAAAGGAGAAAAAATGATGACAGCCTAAATACTTTCATATGTGGAACACACAAGAGGTAAATCATGCTTTGTCTGAGAGGGTCTCTCCCAGTGTTGGGGGAGATAGAGTGTGCAGCTTTCACGATGGCTTTATAAGCAACTGGTTGATCATAAATGCTATCTGTTCTGCAAACCTCTTTGCTTCCACAAGTCTAAGCCATGTGCTGTCTGGTTTCATACACAGCAAATTCTATTGATTGCTCCTTCGCACAGCTTCTGGAAGCCTGACCTTCCAGACGAGTCTCCTGCACAGTTCAGGGTCCATAGGAATGGTGACCTCAGGCTTGGTGCGTGGGTGTGCAGAGACGTAGGGCTTAGGTGACTGCATATACGAGGGGTCTAGAATTTAAAATAATGTCCCCTGGTAAACCATTTCACTTTGTCTTACCCTGTAGCTTGATACACAAGTTTATGTCAGTTAAACATCATATGTGCCGGTACTGTCGCAGAGCGCATTAACGCACTGCTTGTGATGGCAGCATTCTACCTGAGCACCAATCCAAGCCCCAGATTCTCTACCTTTGATCCCAAAGTCATTCAGGGAGACAACGCGTCCGTGGATGGGCAGTCCTGCTTCTCACTTTTCCTCCCTCTTTTCCTCATTCCTGGAAATCTATGCCTTTAAAACATATTCCATGCAGTTACTCCTCCAAATAAGAAATTCACTACATTAACAAACAGCAAACTATAGCAAAAATGCCTCAATATATTCCCTAAATATTCATAATATTAATCATGAAACTAATTATCTATGATTAAAGTTCCAATAATGCTAAGTACTATAATTAGCATTTACTTCAAAACAGAATCGCATATTAGGGAAATTATGTTTCCAGCCTTATTGATTTTTAGCTTTGATATACGAGCTAAAATTTTTATTTTTTTATTAATAGCTAAATTTTTTCTTTTAATGTTCTATTCTTATACTATTTGCATAGAATATGAGTATAAAATTATACTCTGCAAATACAACCTAAACTGCAGAAATTATCTCTGAAAAAACATACCTTTAGTGAGACACAATACAATAACAAGATTTTAAAGTGAATACTGGGGCGGGGGGAGGCCACATCAGGCTGGATCACACCACCCACCAGGACAGCAGACCTGGCTCTGGGTACAGGTTCAGCAGGGGACTTGTGGACTCCCCTCTGCAGGACAGCAGTACCCTCTAGTTCGCATGGAGAGCTGGGGGTGGTGATGGGCCTTAGCTAGGTTGGGTCATAGAACTCCTCTGCCAAGAACACGCCTGATGCTCACAGGAGCTGGGGCTGGGAGCAGGCCAGGTCAGTAAACACCTGCTGGGGCACACAAGTGCTGGGGTGGGCCACGCTGGGTTAGGCTGCTCCACCCACTGGTGAGAGCAGGGACTGGGAGTGGGCTTGGCTGAGCTAGGCTGTAGTACCTCTGTCAATGCTGACACTTGGGTGGACCATCTCAGACCGGGTTATAGTACCCACTGGCACATGCAAGTGCAGGGGCTGGGAGCAGACCTGGCATAAAATCATTGGGAACTCCCTTGATGGACTGACTACTCCTTCCACTGGTGAGTGTGAGAGCTGGGCCAGACTGAGCTAGGCTGCCACACCTACTGGAGTGCAGGAAGGCCAGAACGGGTGCAGGCTAGACAAGTTAGGCCACAACATCTGCTGGCAAGTGCGAGGACCAGATACAAGCCAGGTCAGTCCGGATCGCAGCACTTCCCTACAGGCACAAGAACTGGGGCTGGGATTGAGCCTGGCAGGGAAACCGTCAGTACTCCAAAGCAAGGCTTCAGCTGCCACTGATGCGCACAAGAGCTGGTGGCACACCAATCTGGGCAAGGAAGCAACACCTGATGGTGTGCATTTTTGGAATTGGAGGTGAGTCTAGCTAAGACACAGCACCCATGGGTGTGCCTAAGAGCTAGACGGAAAAACAAAACAAACATACAAATAAACTAGATGGGATGTGGGACAGATCAGACTAGACTGCAGCACATGCCCTCACACACAAAAACTGAGCCTGGGGACAGCCCTACTTTTATCCAGAATTTCAAGATAGCTATTACAAATAAATGTGTTAGAAATTTCAGCACTTATTTTGTTAACATTTGAATATTAGGACATATGGAACTGTAATTCTCTTCAGGGAGAAAAGAACAGATGAAATTATGATTATCAAGCAAGAAAATTGGCAAATTCGTCCATTTGCATATTCATTCAAACTTTGTTACAAGCCTGAGGCCCCAAGCTTCCAATTTTTGGAAACATGCTTATCAAGATGCACTGATTCATTAATGAACTGCCTCAGAATGCTCTACAATAAAAGCTGGGGCAGATTCAATGTATTATCTTAGATGATATTAAACCTAAACCTAAAATTAAACTTAGGTCAATATTGTACCTAAAATCACATACAAGTAAGGAATCCTCTCCTGTGTACACTGGTTTTCCTAAAAAGCTGCTGAACGTTGATTTACATGATGTTTGTTAAATTCTAACTAGTGCTATTTGAGATAATTATCTCTGTGACATTAACTTGCATTTTACTAATTTTCATTTTCTCATATTTTTTTCTTTGGACACGCTAGATTTTCTTCCCCGTGTGCTTTTCTGCATGTCTAACAATTTAGAATTAGTGATGTGTTCCCCCAATGTGCAGTTTGCTCCCCTTTCTAGATCATTATTCTGATGCTAAAGATGACTATAAGTAATATCAACTTCCACAGGAAGAAAAGTTCCTGGATATTTTTTTAGGTCGCAAGTCCCTAGGCCCCTGTGGCTTGCATGCAACACCCAGGTGGAATTCTAGGTTCCTGGCTTCAGCCGGGCTCGGTTCTGGCGCTGCAGCCACTGGGGGAATGAGTCCGCAGATGGAACATCACTTGCATTCCATCTCTCTCTCTACCTTTCAAATAAGCACGTGCATTTTTGAAAAGAACAGTGCTTATTTAAACTTTGCGAAGTTATCACCAAAAATAAATAAACAAATAAATGGCATGGAGCAAGGACTATGTTAGCTAGCTGGATTGCTATAATCATTTCAGAATGTACACATTTTGCATTGGACATGCAGAACATATTTTTTTCAATTATACAATAAATTGATGAGAAAATTCTGTAGATCTTAAAGTGTACAAATATGTACCATTTCAATTTTAAGGTACTCAACAGCTTAATTGCCTTGCTTTAAAATTGCATTATTAAAAAAATGTTCTCGTCAAATAATGCACATTTAACTTGCCAGGAAAAGTCATGATTTAAGGAGGTACACACTGTATTTCTAGACTAGTTCCACGGAGAAATAATAGAAACTCAGCAAAAGATCAATCAATATTTAAGGTACAAGACGGACGTAGCAGTACTGTTGGGTCATCACCTGCAACTCCAACGCAACGTAAGAACCCCAGTTCTACACCGAGCCATTGCATTTTTGTAATGTGTACTTTTCCAAGCACAGTGGATTACGACTCAAGTCCTTGGAACCCTGCCAGAAACATGGCAGACCGAAATGGAATTCCAGGCTCTGGCATCAGCCTGCTCCAGCCCTGGCCTTTGAAGTGGCTCTTGTTGGGGTGCGGCAGGTGTGAGCCATACGTCTGTTTTCTCGTCTTACCCTCTCTGTCTCTCTTTCTCCAATTCTGTCTTAGAAAATATTTAATGTGCAAAGAAAATGAAAGAATTTACATCAGTACACAAGAAATGCATAATGTAATTATACTTTCATATGATTTCTTCATTTCTTCATGCTCAATCATGCTATGCTATAAATTCTTTATAAAATATCAGTGGTATGATGCGGGGACTAATATGAGGGGAAAGACAAAGGGAAATGGGGTGAGAGGGAGCAAGGGAGGAATCCCCACATCTACAAAACAGTAGCATGGGAAATAACAGTAAATAAAAGAATAGTGAAAACAGAAATGTGCCAGATGAATTATTTCCACTTACATGAAAGTAATTCTTTATTTAACCTTTTCCTTATTCATAATGTTCATTATTTAAGACATAATGTTTTATGTTTTAGCCTCAAGAATGATAATTTGGCTGTATATGCGTTTTCCCCTAATGTATTTCTTGCAAAAGGTAGGATCTTGAGAATAACTAATCTGTCTTTTAGAACATAAAATTCATTTTTTGAAAGATCCCAAAGTTTCACTCTTGTCGTTGGGTGATGACAGTGATTTATTTCACGTAAGTATAAATGCAAATCTTCATTTCCTACATTCCTATTACATCACTCATGAATATTCAAGTTTATAACATATTCTACTGTTTCACATTACACCCACAAAACTGGTGTTCTCTTGCATCACAGTAAGTTTACAAGAAAGTGAATGGATTCAACATTGCTCGGTTTTACCTCTCCTACTCAATTCTTGGGAAATCATTTCAAGAACAAAATTTTTCTGCTGACCTATGGCTTAACTCCCAAGTAGCCACTAATTATCCAATCCCTCCTATTAACACAGAAAACATTTCAAAGAAAAAGATTTTATATTGACACTAACACCAACTTCTTGTTTAGTCATTGTACCGAGGGAGTCTATAAAATTATTTATATTGAAATGAGAACATAATGAATTTTTATATCAAAACAGAATGTTAAAACACTACTCATCAGTTTAATTAGACAGCAGGAGCACAGTTTGAGTATTTGTGTGAGGGCAACTTGCACGTTTGCGTATGTTATAGTGCTTTCACAGAGGATTTGTGCGCATTGGGCATGTTTATTTTACTGCAGCAAAGAGCCAAGGAGAGAAAAATGCCTAGGACCTACAGAAGTCATAGCACAGCCCCGCCTAGAGCGGATGCTCCTCACAGAACAGAAGGGAATTATCCATGGGTCTAACGCATAAATGGAACCAGAAGGCTTGGTTGTATTAAAAACAACACACATTAAACAACCACATGTATTATATTTTGTGTATAGTTGGGTGTAAAAGTCACTCCAGGTATGTATGTAATTAAGTCTATGAAACTATAAAAGATTAAAAGCATGAATACATAAAAAGCAATTTTATCAAGTTCTCTAATTCTTTTATATAAAACAACTGGTTGTGAGGGAAGCACAGTTCAATAGGCAAGTTGATTTTGTGCATTTTAGCAGCAAATGGCTGTATCTACACATGATGGGAAAGGCAGGATTAATAAAACACATGGTCTGTTTATGCAAGTCTGGTAGTCTCCCACTTTCAACAAAGTCTTACGTCAATGTTCTCTGTAGAAGCAGACAGACTTCAAGTATCTCAGTAGTAACTCAGAAGTCATTCATGTTGCAGTTGGTTCTTACAATTAAAAATGTGCGAGAAAAAAAGTGCTAAATGACTTCATGTAACAATGTGAAAATCACAGTTGTGTAGTTTGAATCCTAATTCCAATCTGCTTCTGTTTGTGTAGCACCACTTACATGGTAAAATTATTAAAAGAATCCTTATTAATTAGTATTGTGGCCTTCTGCTGCTATCCTTAATCCAATTATGTATCTTCTCCTCAGATTAATTTTTAAAATATTAGTATTGCAAAATACAATTAAATTATCTAATTAAAATGTGTGCAATTTAATCATTGAAATGAGTGTACAAACATTCATAAGCATGCATTTTAATTTTCTGAAATTAGGAAGCAAAAATTCGCCAGACAGTAAGCTGGGTTTTTAATCTTGTACATTTGCCCACAGAAATGAGAGAAGCGTAAGGCTGCTTTGGGTGCGCTTTAAATTTTCCAATTTGGGGTCAGTGCATCGTAAGCAAGATTAAAATGCACTGGTAAGATTCTTCAGATTATAGGAAATTTCTCAGTAATAAAGTACAGTCGGCCACAATGATGGTGGGGAGGGAGCAAGAGAACCATCACTGCAGAGACAGCGTGTCCACAGCGTCCACTTGTGGCATGTAGGTGGAAATCAGTTTACATATGTGGAGAGCTGGACTCAGTGGAACTGACTGGTAAGCTGAGGTGGCTTGCTGCACACCCTTACACAAATGATTCTAGAAAAAGGTGTCATTTTGCTGACTAAAACGCTTCTCACATACAACATTAAATAATTTGAATAGGTCTTGATCCTGTCTATTACTAATTGCCAAAGAAGTTACTTTTTTTCCTTGCCTTTTCCAGCTTTTAGGAACCTGTGCATTCCTCTGCAAGACACTGTCATGGACAAAGAATTCTTGAGAAAGACCCAGAAGACCGGCAATAAAGGCACAGACATATGGGATAATACGAGGTTAAGAAGCTTCTGCACTGCAAAGGAAACTCCCAAAGCGTACAGAACAGGAGGAAATATTTGCAAATTGTATCACTACTAAAGGATTAGCATTCAGAACACACAAAGAAAGCCAGAAACTTAACAAGAAGAAAACAAACAATTCAGTTCGGAGACGGGCAAAAGACGTGGACGGAGACTTTGCAAAGGTTGAAATTCAAGTGACCAGTGGACACATGGAGAAAATGCTCAGGATCACCAGCCATCAGGAAAAGGCAAATGGAAACCAGAGGTGTTTCTGCTCGCCCCAGTTACAGCGGCTGTCACACAGATCCAAGAACAGTCAACCCGGGTGAGGATGTGAGGAAAAACATACCAGAAACATTGTGGATGGCAGTGTTAGCTAGTATAACTTATGCAAAACAATGTGGCGAATCTCAGAAATGTGAAAACAGATTGACCGTATGACACATCCTTTTCACTCCTGGGAATTTACCCCAGGGAAATGAAATTGGTGTGTGAAAGAATGACCTGTACCTCACGTGCATTGCAGTTCAATTCACAATAGCTAAGATTACTGGACAAAGGTGTGGTGTGCACACACACACACACACACACACACACACATCATGGAATACTACAGTCAGAAAAAAATAATGGAATGATTGCAACAAGGTAGATACAACTGGAAATCATTATGCTTATTGAAATCAGATAGACCAAAACAGATAAATATATGTTTTTCTGTGATCTGTGTTGAGTAAATACAGAGCACAAAAAGTGTGAAGAGTAGGAGTAAAATTTACATTTTGGGATCTGATTATTTTGATAGACTTTTTCTATATCCTTGAGGAGCACTGAGCTTTTTCACTATTTTCTATTTGATTCTTACCTAGCAGAGGGCTCTGCGTAGAAAATGACTCAGATTATGTTATTATAAATTTTTAAATTAAATTTTAAAACATTGATGAAAGGAGTGAGATGTGGGAGCACGGCTGGGAGGGAGGACGGAGTGGGAAGTAACGCTGTGCCCCCAAATGCTTACCCATAAAATCTATTCCAGAACATACCTCTTGCTTCCAAGGACGCCCAGGCAGCATTGCCATCAGCAGGCTCATCCACCCCAGACAGCCCTGCTTCCTAAAGCTGACGGCCACCGTGCCATGCTGGTGTTTCTGTTGTTGGGTTTTGGGGGGCGGGGGGGGGTAGGTTTTGTTTGTTTTTGGCTTGTCAAGTACATAGAGACCTCCTCACCAGCAGCTGCTCACATGGAAGCTAGCATTGATTGGATCAGCACAGGAAAGACACTTTGCCCAGAAGACATGATGTCACCGTCACCATGAGTATCTGCACAAAGCTCACATGCGGAAGGTCACACAGTTCTCTAGGGACACTTGCACATCAGTTAGAAAGACACAGACATGGGACAGGGACCTAAGTCCCGGGAAACAACTGCAAAGGGTAGATGTCTCACGAACAGAAACATTTCCATTGTGTAGACACTTCTACTTGCTTTAAATGGAAATCTAATTGGTATTATTTTCATGGGTAACTAGCTAATTTCACCTGGATTTGGTCAAGTGGATCCTACAACTTTTTACACTCTTTCCCTACATTAGGCCTGACACTTTTGTATTCAAGATGGGCTAGCCTACTGAAAAATTCGGTTTTAGGCTAAGATATCAGGGAAACTGAAATTGCAAGGACCCTTAAGCTGTAGCAATATTTGCTTCTAATCTCTCCAGCACAGCATTATGATTAAACTCTGAAAGCAATATGCAGCAGATAAAAACTTCCCATTTATTTCTCTCCTGGGTTCTCCTGTCCATGCCTCATGGCTCACCAAGAAGAATGACGTGAGGACAATCTTTCGGATTTTATTCGCTATGTGCTGAACTCGTTACTGATAATTCAGATGGCTATAGCGACAACACACCAACATGGCAGTCTGAAGGTTTCCCGCAGGGGAGAAGAGTCCGATTCTGCAGAGCATATAGAAACACTGAAACCGATGGCCAGCATGAAAAGTAAAGTGATGGAAGAACAGGAGTAGAAAGGTTTTCTGATGTACAAGCTAAGTATTTGTACTTGAGTTACTTTGAAAACAATGTGTCTACCGATCTTTTCAAACAATAACAATGAAGTCAGCTGGTCATAATTTCAACGCATGTTCTTTAAGAAACTTGACAAAATCATATTCCTCGTTGATACTTGCAGCAGCTCCTGCTTGCTCTCAATACATTAACTTTTACTTTTATTCTCAGATTTCAGTATGAACTGCTGAGATACAGGCTTTGGCCTTTGACTAATTATGTTGTAAATTAACTCAGAATTTTTGTACAGCAAATACAGTCAAATTCAGCTGAGATTCATGTTATTTATTTTATTTTTTGACTATGAAAAATCTATCTAAACCGCATTAATGATGTATTTTATGAATGTTCCAAATCTGTCCTATGGATACATACAACTTGATTTTTTAAACTATCAATCAAAAATTTTAAAACTCTTAGTTTTAGACTAAACATAAGTCAACAGGACAAAGCAGAAGGAAATTTCACAAAGATGATTTCTACAGAGATCTATCATTTCATTGAATTTAAGTATTTGGAATTAATTAAAAGCCCTTGTGAAGATTTTGTCTTTATGTCTTGTCAACACTGCGGGGGTTCCTGTTTTTAATAACCTCCCATTGTCTATATCAGAGTCATATCTAGAAACTCGAATACTGAGAGTCAGCTGAGATGTCAGCAAGCACTAGAGTACAGCCAAAACAGGACAAGGTTGATTACAGCGGCCATCTGCCACAGCGTCCTGCGATCTCTATTAAAGCAAGATCATCATATGGTAGGTGTGAGACACAAGAGAACATTCTTAACTTGGGATGTTTTGAGAGCTGGTCCTGAATCCATATCTACATTGGACCATTGAACCGTGACATGGTGAAGGACAGAAGGACACTGGAGAAGCCATTTCTCATGAACATATCCACACTTTCTTGAGAGAGGAACTTTAGACAATTAACAGACGTTGGAAAGGCATTTGATTGCTACTTCATAGTAAAACAATGGAACAGACAGAAAACCATTCCTTGGTCTGCAAAGCTGAGGCATTTTCTCACAGCGCCAGGAATTTCTATGCTTCCTGGCAGGCTTAATCGAGTCAGCAGACTGGATGCCTTAATTGCTTGGACAAGGCAGAGTTAAGACTGGTTTCAGGCTTTCTAGGAGCTGTTGGTTTTACAGTGAGAGAAGAAATCTTTGCCAGAGAACAATGACAGCAGGGCACTATGTTATGTAGTCAACATCCCATAATTTCAATCCCTTAGTTAGACTAAATAGGCCGACATTGCCCAGTTACTGGTAGCTGGTTCTGGTACAAGATGTATTGTCTGATTTATGCTTTGCTAGCTCACGGGTCTGCCCTCTAGAACATATTTGCTGATGACTTGGGGGGTTTATGAGGTGAGGCACCAAAGACCTCACCTATGTGATTTTCCCCCCCCCCAGAAAGTCAGTTCAGGCTAGCTTACATAATCATTCAGTTTCCCAGGGCACCAGGAGAGGAGTCAGAGCATCTAAGAATAAAAAACCATAGTTTCAAATGCTTTTACCATTAAAAAGCTAAGTATTTGAACAGTTTTATCTGTATGTTTAAACTGACTGGGCATTATGCAATGCATGTGCATGTGTCGCAACATCACATAGTATTCTCTAAATATGTATCTTTCATGAGCCAATTCAATATTTCTTTTTATTGGAAAGTCAGATATACAGAGAGGAGGAGAGACAGAGGAAGATCTTCCATTCAATGATTCACTCCCCAAGCGGCCACAGCAGTCAGAGCTGTGCCTATCCAAAGCCAGGAGTCAGAAAACCCTCTTCCAGGTCTCCCATGTGGGTGCAGGATCCTAAAGCTTTGGGCTGTCCTCAACTGCTTTCCCAGTCCACAAACTGGGAGCGGGATGGGAAGTGGGGCCACCATGATTAGAAATGGCACCCATATAGGATCCTGGCATGTGCAAGGTGAGGACTAAAGCTGCTGGGCTACCGTGCCAGGCCCCAATCCAGGATGTAATAACCCAAATTTTTCTATTTGAAATTCTCAAATGCAAAGCACATAAAATTGAGGCAAATTGAAGCTAATCTAAAACAATACACAAGGAGGTAAGAGTGCAAAACAATGAAACACGCTGTGTGCGCAGGAGAGGAAGTCACTGTACAGAACGGCTCATCAGGCTGCACACTGCAAGATGTGCCGAGATGTCCTGCTTCCAGAAAAGACGCAGATCACTCATATCATGAATCTAAGATGGAGCGTGCAACTCTCAGCCAATAAAAAAGTGACAGAGCACTATAGAATCACATTATGTCAAAAATTGTTATGACATAAACCAAACAGGAATTGTTTTCGCAGCTTAAAACTGAAAAAGTTCATGGAGGAACAACTAGATATCCTGAGTCCAGGTTAAACACTATCTTACGAGAAAATCCCAGTTCCAGTGAATTATGTAATAAGTTTTATCAAATAATGAAGGAAAAAAACTGGACAATTTCTACACAAAATTTCCCAGAAAACAGATATTCAATGGGTAAAGGCAATATAAAAAAGAAACCTATAATATCTTTCATGAACATATACAAAACAATCTGTACTAAAATCCCAGTGACCAGAATTTGTAGATTATATATATGTAGATTATATATACATATATATGTATATATACACACACACACAAAGCTATGGCCAACAGGGTTTATTCCAGAATAAAAGTTTGAGTCATAATCTCCAAAAATCTATTGTGTAGTACATCAAGATTATACAAAGAAGTTAGATGTGTAAAAATGTATGCGGAAAACATAATTACCAAAAGTAGATATTACTTTATGCTAAATAAGCTCAGATAATTATAGATAGGAGAAATCTGTCTTTTTCAATCTAATACAAGACATCTGTTAAAAAAATAATGTAAAAATATCAAATGCTTTTCAACCTCTAAAACTCAGAAAGAAAATGGACAAAGCAAGTATCTCCACTCCTATATTTATTCAAGGTTTAATTGGAGGACCTAACTACATCGAATATAGAATTTACACAGATATTTAAAAAGGAAACTAAGCTGATCTTACCATACAGAACATGTTCTTAGAGAAAAATCCTGAATAGCCTACGGTGCAGATAAGTGAGTGAGGAGCCAACACATAATACAAAGGTTTCAACAAGAAAACCTCCGTAAGGGAAGCGATGTCTGGCACTCATGAATGTCTACACTCAGTATTAAGATGCTGGCCTTGAGATGACCTGCCTCAGCAGTTGAGTCACCACGAAAGTCGTGCAGCCCGCTCCAAAGTGCCTAATCTGAGCCATCCAACTTCCAGAGCGTGAACAGCATGGGATGGCTCACAGACTTGCATGGCAGCTATCCATGCTGGACACCAGATGGCGCTCTGCAAACCTGGTGCTGCTTGCTTGGCCGCTGTGGTGTGAATGTGAGGAGCAGCAGAAGGAAGGTTGTCTCTTCACCTGTTTCTGTCTTTCTCTGTCTCTGTCTCTGTCTCTGTGTGTGTGTGTGTGTGTGTGTGTGTGTGTGTGTGTACACTCCCTCTTCATATAAAACAAAAATTTAAAAATTTTGAAAGATATGAGTTTTCAACAAATTCATTTCTTTTTATTTGATAGAAAATGGTAAAATGACTTGACAATTGTGTAAAAAAAAGAAAAGAAAAACTATTGGGACAAAAATAAATGCAAACAGTAGAAATTCCACTATTTGATTCAAAGACTTATGACTTGTTATAAAAGCTAATCAAGACCATATTATTAGAATAAATATATAGACATAAAGATCAATAGACTGAATATAGAGTCCAAAGATCTTGCTGTATTTGATGTCAGTTTAATAAAAACAGAAAACCAGTAATTTTAATAAATGATACTAGAATACATCAAATCCAATGCAAATGTGGAAACACCAGCCAATACTAACACTAACACGCTTTCCTCTCTCCTTCTATAAACACATATGTAAAATTCTAATCAAACTGGATCAAGACTTCAATGTAAAACAGAAAGCAATAGAACTTCTAAAATTATTTTCTTAATGTGACCTTGAGTTACACAAACAAGTCTTCTTTAGCAAATCAGAATCATGAATAATTTTTAAAAAGGTAAACAGTGAGCTTGATTAAATAGCAAAGTTTATTCTTTGAAAAGTCACTAAACCAAAATTCAAAGTCAAGCCAGTAGTTGGAGAAAATGCTTGCAACAATATCCGCTGAAGACTTTGTTTTGAAAGTGCATGCAAAAGCTCTTATTCAATAGTAACACAAAGAACCTTGTAAGGAACCAAAGTACCATTCATAGGGCAGATAATCCCATAGAAGGGAGAACTTATTTTTTTTACACATTTGCTACATTTTCTCAGAAAAAGAGGACTCCTAAATTAATATCCTTTGGTATCCTTTTAATTCTGATGCCATAATGTCTTTTGGGGTACTTTTGCATTTTCATTATCCAGATTATTGAAAATAAGGAGATCAATCATAAACCATTTGTTATCTTTCATAAATATATTTATTATACAGGTAAAAACTGAATCTATATCCACATATTAGAAGTTATCTATTTATTTTATTTCAGTGTAAGCACTTCTCTAATTTATCAATAAAATTACTTTAATAATAAGTAGAATTTCTGAAACATGACTATACCTAGAAGAACATTAAAAGTTCATTTTCATCTTTAGGGACTTTTGGGGCTTTCCAAAAAGTGCATGAATCAAGTAAAAAGTATTTGACCATAAAAAGCTTCCCTGGGAACCAGAAAGGATTGCATCCTATATGAGCAAAGATTTTTGTAATCCTTCAGATTTTCATTTTTTATCAGTAGTATTATTTTATGATACAGTTACATAGGTTGAGGATTAAATAGTTTGCTGGCCAAAAAAGCTTGATTTCTATTTTCCCTGCATATTATCAATTTTATTAAGATGGCTTAACTAGCATGATAGAACGCTAAGTAGATGTACAGTATTTATAGATAATATAAACATTTTGACATGTAGGTTTTAAGCACACAGTTTTGTTAACCAAGTTACTCTAGCAATACTTGCATTTTTACTGTGCGAAAATCTGATTTAGCCATAGAGACATTTTCTGTGAAATTCAGTTGAAAGCTGTTCTGAATATGGAGCTTTTTATTGGTAGAAAATATCTGCACAACTATGGATCTCTGAATTTGACCCAAATTGAAGCTATATTAGTAAGTATACAAATGTTCGCAGGAATGAAAACATCTTGAAGTCATTTACAACTTGCAAGATGATTTTCTGCCTTGATGAGGTTCCTTTTATGAGCATTTGTAAGAAACTAGACTAGAAAAAAAAAATCACTCTACTATTTTTCTTTTAAATGGAGTATCATCGCCTCCATTCTGATAGGTAATGAAATACTAGTAATAAGACTATTCTTGCTTTCTAACTTTTCTCTATTTTTGTTTTTGACTTTATTTTTATTGCTAAAAATATAATTTCCATTTATTTATTTTACAATTTCTCTGAAAAAAATACTAGAGCATAAAATTTTTTTAATTAACTAACTAGAGCCTGGTAAGAGAGGTAAATATATTCACTGGTTTCAGGTAACTAAGAAATGAGATTTTTATTTTCATAAATATTTTTTCTCATAGTACATAATTATGGACTCAATGTCACCAAACTTCGTATGTTGAGGTCGTAAGCCGTAAATATGACTGTGCTGGAGAAGGCAAAGGAAGTGTTTAAGGTAAAGGCCATAAAGGCAGCACCCCTCCAACAGGAATGTTGGCCAGATGTGGGGCAACACTCCTCACCACAACCAGAGAAATGAAAGACCTTCTGGAGGTCAGCAAGAGAGCTCTCACCCAATCTAATCATGTCACCGACTGTAAGAAACTTCTGGAGGGCCTGGCGCAGTAGCCTTGTGGCTAAAGTCCTTGCCTTACATACTCCAGGATCACATATGAGCACTGGTTAGTATTCTGGCTGTTGCAGTTCCCTTTTAGATCCCTGGCTTGTGGCCTGGGAAAGCAGTAGAGGATGGCCCAATGCCCTGGGACCTTGTTCCCAGGTAGGAGACCCAAGAAAAGCTCCTGGTTCCTGGCTTCGGATAGGCTCAGCTCTGACTGTTGCGACCACTTGGGGACTGAACCTGCACTGGTACATCTTTCTCACTGTATCTCCTTCTCTGTAAATATTTCAAATAAAGAAATAAATATTTCTAGAGAAAACTTTTGGGAGAAGTGTTCTATGATCAAATAAAACGTGGCAGGCCATGCGATAAATTCTCTGGGGAACACACAGTGTATGTTCCTTTATAATGGGTTTCTCAAACCCCTTGATGTTGTTTCAGTTAAATAAAGCTAGGTTTTCCTGGCTTAGCTTTCATCTCAACATGGACAAAGAAAAAGATCATCTCACAACTTTAGAAAAAAGCGAATACCTTTAGTGAAAACCTAGTGCAGAGAATGGGGTCATAAAACTCACCTGACAGCTCTGCTGTACCTGTCACCAACGCCACTCTCCCAGCACCGCGATGCAGCCCCTTCTCGCTCCTAGCCCTCCGTAGCGTTCAGTGAGACCTTACACCTCCAAGCTTGTTGAGGGGTCTGCCCTCTTCCCTCACTGAAATCTCCTTAATATGCTCAACATGCTGCAGCTTTTCTCATTCCCTCACGTATGACTCCATCCATTAGTCCCATCAGTGAATAAGTAAACATTCTTGCTCAGCACATTATGATGATATGTTTATGGTTTCATGTTTGTTTACCCCGTATTTCACTAACTCTGCTACAAAGTAGCCATCAGTACAATGAAAAGTGCTCTACAGGATGAAAATGAGGCACTTATCATGTTCACTGAGGGAACAGGTGGTTAGCCAAGTCGCTATGACCGGTTCATGGGGTGGTCTGCGAACTCCATCTTCCTACTTATGTGCTCAGCAAGCACCAGGAACAGCTGAAGGAACCGAGATGCTGACATCCTCATGGGCCCTAGGGGTCCCACACCCAACCACGAGGTGCTTGGTAGACCCCCGGGGAAGGTTCCACTCAGCACTGGGCCTCAAGGAGTGCCCAGCAAGAGGCTGTTCTGAACCCACTGTGGCAGAGCCTAATGGAAGATTCTGAGAAGTAATGGTGCTTCACACCCCGACCACACTCAAGAGCAAAATTCACCTGTTCAAAGCAGCATAATCTAGCATAATCTAGCACCCCAAAGAGGAATTATTAAATCCTACTGGACAATGAAAAACAGCAGGAAAACGCTTGTATGATCCTTCAGCAGGAAAGACAAATGGTATGCTCTGACAGAGAGGTATCGCTGATGGCGGCATTGTTTAGGCAAGGCTCTTCCATGGCAATGAGAGAAGTAAACAGTGACAGGAGGGGTGATGTGGCACCTGGGATGCCCACACCCTCCACCAGAGTGCCTGGTTGGAACCCTGACTACTGTCCATCCCTCGAACTTCGCCTCACCCGCACCCATTTCTACTCTTTCCTTCTGGAGTTTGTATTTCACAATGACCAAAGTGATGTTTGCAAAAAGTATCTCGTATCATGGAGCAAACCATTCCCAGTAGTTTCCAATCTGATCCAAGATTAAAACCACTTAGCTAGCCTGGCCCATGTGACTCAACCATGTCTGCTGCACTAAATTTCCGAATGGATATCCTGAATCCTCCATCTCACGCGTTCCACCCAAAACACAAATGCTCTTTACTAACTGGCGACAACAGCTATGATTTCCTCCCATTTTAGGACTGGGCCAATTTTCTTCTGTGAATGCAAAAAGCAAACCCTGTATTTCATTATGCTCTCAGAACTCCTATATTAAAAAACAATCATCCATCATACAGACATAAGAAAGCCACCCAAGCTGGCTTACTGACATTTGAACAGAGGATGACAGATGCTGTTAACAATACAATAACAGCCTACAGTAATGAAAAGAATCAAACTTATTTAGAACACAAGGTATTGTTAAGGAAGTGGAGGGAATGGAAAGGATAACTGCCGCAAGCATGACTTAAAAGTGGCCTAAACTACTGGTAAAAACAACTTTATTTATATATATACCTTAGGTAATTCAACTATATCCCTATGCATTAAAGATGGAAGATAATAAATGACCCACACTATATCAGATCTAATTCTGTAAGGCTGTCTGGGGGAGGGGCGAGGTTTGTTTCAGCTTTGCATACAGTCAGTCTTAAAGCTCCAAAATATAAAGCTCCCTTTATTTGAGACAAATCAATCCCTGAACTTAGTCTTAAAACCACAATTTTTAACACTGGATTTAGAAATCTCAGTAAGACAAAGTTATCCCTTCTTTCCCTGTGACCATAAAACATGCCTTACTATTGTACCTCACTGCTATGTTCCTAGGAATATTTTCCAAGGGAAAAATCTTGGCTATCCAAGAGACGTTGATCTTCCGTGATTCTGTCTACTTTTTCTGAAATTATTCTTCAGCTCTGCAGAAATTTTAATTTTCAATTATTTAGATGCTTAATAATTTGCTTTTTGATACTTATATTTAAATTAGAATTTGGTTATGACTTAAACACCTGTGAATTTTTTTTAAAGCTAGAATAAGGACATTGGCCTACAAGGAGAGTTTAAACTGCTCTTTCTGTGGTTTTTATTATTCAGATAAAATTTGGAAAGTGTTTAAAGTTAAAATCTGTAAACGGTTCTAAGAATTATGCAAAAGTAGTATTAGTTTCACTGCTTCTATAAATGAACACATGTAAATTAATATTCATAAAGTCTAGAAAGTAAAAATATAGCAATCTTTTAGAATGTAGTTATGTAAGATTACATAGCAAGGAAATAGTTTTGATAAGTGCAAAATTGAGTCATCCGGTATGTGAATGATTGTATTTTCTCGTAGGGTCGGCAGACGAAAACCCAGGAATATTTACAGCAGCTCTTTCTATGAAAGGCAATCCAAGAGCAAGTCCAGGACCTGCCGAGGACCAAGACCTCATGAGCATCCAGACGTCCACATTCAAGGTCATCACCTCAAAGGCACACACCCGAAAATAACGATAAACCCAAAGAAAAGCCACTGAAAATACAGCAAATGCCATCTGAATGACGTTTCTGGAGAAAAGTTGAACTAGAGGAAAAACCCATTGCTGGAGCTCAAGGCACATAGTGCAGAGTGAGACTTATCCATGCAGGAGGATCATACCACCGGAATCCTACCACCTTTCCAAAGCAAAACATAAAGCAACGTGGAGTGACCATACATGCTGTTTAGCTGAGCCAGCTGCAGCAAGGCCTCTAGGACTTGGGTGACCATATGCCCTGAAATGTTAGGCACTAATGCAAGGAACACTGACAGATAAAAGGCAACTTTCGAATTTTTAACAAAAAAAAAAAACCAAAAAAACTTGCCATGATAGAAACAATATGTTAAATTTGACAATAGATTGACAGCTGCCATGTTTGAACAACACTATTAAGTCAGGAATTTCTCATAGATTTACTGGTGCTGTTCCAACTCTCAAAATTTGATGATATGAACCGTTCATTTTGATTTTTACTTCTTTTGATCAATAACCTAGTATTTTTCACTGATTCCTTGCTTTTTGGTTTTGCAAGATGTGCAAGGTTCTCCGTGTAATTTTTTGACGCAGAAGCCATTTCAGCTATGAGCAATTTCATTTGAAAATATGAAGATAGCAAGTATGTTGCCAAGCAGTTAAGATGATGGTTAAACTGCCTGTTTCCACATCTGATCATCCGGATCCAAGCTTTGACGCTGCTCCACATTCCAGGTTCCTGTTCACGTGTAACCTGGGAACTGTAACTGATGCCTCAAGCCTGCTGGAGCCCTGTCACCTCTGTGGGAGCCTTGGAAGGAGTTCCCGGTTCTTGGCTTTTGCTTGGCCTGCCGCCAGCTCCTGCAGACATTTGGAGAGTGAACCAGTAGACAGAAGTTCTCTGCTTTTATATCTCTCAAGTTAAAAAAAAAAAAATTGTGACTACAGAAAGAAATGTAATGCTATTATGAGATGAGCAGAGAAATGCAATCACAAACAGGAAGGATCTTCAAGTATTTCATGCAACATATAGAGAACACTATGGATGGTTTTAAAATTGCTGCACTTTCCTTTGTATTGGCACCTGCGATTCTGATGGGATGCAGTAAAACCACTTGCAACTTTTCTCTGACCCATTTGTCTGTGTCTCAGATATTTGGGTAGAGACAATGAGCTTTGAGAACTCATCTAAAATAATCTTAATAAACACAGAATAGGGGCCCGGCACGATAGCATAATGGTTAAGTTCTTTGCCTTGAACACGCTGGGATCCCATATGGGCACTGGTTCTAAACCCGGAGGCTCTGCTTCCCATCTAGCTCCCTGTTTGTGGCCTGGGAAAGCAGTCGAGGATGGCCCAAAGCCTTGGGGCCCTGCACCTGCGTGGGAGACCCTGAAAGAAGTTCCTGGCTCCTGGTTTGAGATTGGCTCAGCTCCAGCTTGGAGGTGAATCATCGGACTGGAGACCTTTCTCACTCTCCTCCTCTCTGTATATCTGCCTTTCCAGTAAAACACATAAAACTTTTTAAAAAAAATAAACAGAATTTTGTAAGAAAAGTGACAAAATGGAAAAAAATCAGTTTTTAAAATTTAATCAGAAAATTAAAAATATCTCCCTCTTTGGAGTAATTGCAGCATAGAATAGGGTAAACATTTTCAAAAATCTCTAATTTGCATTTTAAGTAGATGTAAGAAGCTAATCATTTATGCAATTAAGCTGGAAGACCACAGCAAGGTCACAAAATAATCATTTAGTAAAAACACAGTTGATTTTAAAATAGGCGTAGTTTTAAACATAGTATTGGATTCTGTTTAAAAACAGACCAGCAAATTAGAAGCTAAAACCAAATTTATTTACTCATTAAAAACAGATTTTTAAAATGAAAATCAATGGCATAAAATCTATATAAAAGATTCGTGATATTTACTATAAGCCCAAAAGTGCAAATATGGTTTTTATTTATAATGGGTTTGTGATTAATTACTCCCGTCTCCGCCATGTTTTCAGGGGTTCTGCTCGTCTCTGACTTCTGTCCACACCAGGAGCTAATGATCATTTTTGTAGTTGAATAGGTTCTGTGTCTCATTTCTTTGGAAGATGAAGTGACACCGTACAAATAGCTGATATTCGAACACTTCTGTAGTATTTTATATTAGAGGGAACTATAGGGCTTAGCAGTGTCTGTAAGGCATGGGAAAGCACTCCTTTTAGATGCACTTTCATTTCCATTTCCATTTTAAACATTTAGTAACTCCTATCATGTTCTGAGAATTTCTATTTTTTTTGAGGTTATCAAAAAGATAGTTAACATACTTAAAGAAATAATAGAGAATATACAGAAGAAAAGGAATATAAATCTACAAAATTAAAATTACAGGTGACAAATTCTCTATCAGGGGTGGGGAGAACAGGCTGACATGATGAGTCCTTCAGTTGAGAGCAAGAAGACAGAAACCTTTCTGGGGAATCAACAAGACACGAATGAGGAGACGGCTAGAAATCAGCCATCCAAGAGGCAGTTGAAACCACCCTTGCAAATGCACACGTGGCAAGCACAGCCAACAGCGAGGTTCCGTTCAGCTGCAGCCTGTCAGTTCATTCATCGTGCTGCCCACAGTAACTTCTTTCCTGAAGAACTGGTCCACACTGAAATAAGCAGATGCTGACCACATCATGCCACGATGCAGAGCAGTGAGACCAGATGGAGGCAGAACACAGGATTCTGCAGCTGGAAGATAAAGGAGCTTAAACTTTTTGAGTCATTAACCTCTTTGCTTTGAAATTCTGTTCTGAATGAAAGAATTAATGCAGAACAATATTGAGTGGAGGTTTTACATGCTTTGTTTTTGTTTAATCACATTCTTGATGCACTGCCAGAATTTTGCTTTTGATGGTAATGTGGATGGTAGTTTTCCCCATGCTGGATTTCCTTCTCCTTTAAACATGCGAAGAATGAATTGTTTTCTTCAATAAGCAGATAATTAACAACATTTTTTCTTTTAACTCTAGACTTGTAGGAGATCTTCCATATCAGGTCTAAAACCTTTAAGTTCTCCCTATATTGTCGGTCTCTGCATTGGGGATTAACTTAGCCTGACAAAATTGTCACGCCCATCTACACTAAGGGAGTGTGTACCAAGCTCTACCCTGTGCTCATGTCGTTACACACCTGGATCTTCCTGGTCAATTTCCCCTTGCAGAGAAACGTTCCTCTCTGTCTGTGCTGCTTTACTTTCTGTGCTGTGATGACTGATAGATGCAGATCTATCAGTGCCTCGCTACGTCTCCAATCTGCATGGCTGCCCGCTGTCTGTTTTCTCATATTAGAATAAGCCTGCCAAAAGCAGATCATCTCTGTCCTGTTTACCACTTCAACCCCACTGCCTGGAGTACACTGTGTCATTAATGAATACACAGAGAACATTTACTGATGAAAGAGGGTTGCACCCATGCATGCACTAATGGAAACTCATTTGCAGTGTTGCCAGAAGGCATGAAACAAGAGATTGCAAAACTGGACTGCCTTCATCCCGATCCTGGCTCAAACTCTCAAGTGAAGAATAATTTAATGATTTTATGAACATGAGAGATAAAAATGATGCTTCGGAATTGCACGTTCATGAAGAAAGCACCTCATTACATTAAGACAAATAATGTGGAGGAGAATAAAGCATCAAGTAAAACATAGGAAACCCCAGAGAACCTCGGCTTCTGTGACAACCTTTACGTGTTTCCTTCAGTCGACGACGAGTGTGCACAGTCTGACTTGTGTCTTTCGGCTCTAGTTCCACCACCTTGCCAGCTCGGTGTCTCTGTGTGTGTTATTCAGCTATTGTGATTAAGCACTGGGATTTATTTTCCTGATTTTACCTTTACTGGACTAGAGCAAGATGACCCATGAGACAAGGAGCAACAGTTCATGTGGAGCCTGGTACACGGGTGCTTAACGACGGTGGTCATTATCGCTCTATCCTTAGAGATTAACTCTCCAGATCCACCGTTGCAATGAACAAAATTTGTATACTGCCCTTTATCTGTCACAGATTTTTAGATTACAGCAAAATAACATCAACATTAATCAGGACAACTTGCTATATTAGTTTACTGCTATGAAATACTGCATCTTAGGGACACCTAAAATTTTTTTCAATTCACCGCTACTGCTGAATATTAAATTGTTTTGTCCTTTGACATAACTCAATATTGATATGTTATAGAATGACATTAAATGTCTCCACTATAGTATGCAAAAAAAAAAGTCCAGTAGAGTGAACACTTATACTGTTAGAATCAAAATTAAGAACTTGAACTTCATCGTTTCCAAAAGAATAAAGACTGGCTCGTGGATGCTACTGATTTTTCAAACATAAAACGCACACTTGATGTTCTGGAGAATAAAGATACTTTGAAAATAGTGGCAAATGGAATTAAAGAAGTAGATTTAGATATTAAAAAACTTGAAATCCATGAACAATTTTTCCATAATATGCATTTTTCATGACTTTTTTGAAAACCTCTCACAGCTCAAGACTCTGAGTAGGAATTGACTCAGAACTGGGAATGTGGGCCACATAAAGGATACGTATCAGAGTCCAAGTACTGAAGACAGTGATGGAAAGTACCTGTGTATATCGTAAAGAAACATGTATATCATCAGGAAATATATGTGGACTTCAAATTTTTTGGCACAGCAATGGATTTTGATTCCATGTTCCACAAACTTTCTGGAAGGCCCCTCATGAATATAGACCCAAATGTACATGCGAACTACTAAACTGATGCCAGTCCGGTGGCTCTGCTCACATGGGGTGGAGGAGGGGAAACTACAAAGTAAATGTTTTGAGGCCAAGGCTGCTTCTCCCACATCACAGGGTGGGAAGGGCATGTTTCCTGTGTGCCAGGACTGAATTCGTGGGGAGCTGCACGCAGGCCTGCAGGAGCTGCAGGAGCGGCCAGGTTACTGCGCACCTGCAGACCTTCAGCATCTTTGCTGGAGAGTCATCAATGGCTCACCGCAGCTCCTATACTCTGTAGGGTTCTGGCATCCCTTAATATCAGCAACTCTGGGGCTACCACCAGAAACAGCAGCAACAGCACTTGGAATACATTACGGCATTCAGTCCTGAGCACCCAGGACATTCAGTCCACAGCACATCCTCTCCAAGCAGCTGCTATATATGCACCCTGATGAAGGATCAAAGGGTAGATCTATTCGGCATCAGACAAAATGTAGAAACATCTTTTTGCTTTCTGTTTTACAGATAAGCATTGTGTATCCTTTCAAGCTCATTTTCTACATGGACGTAAAAGATCATTTCATAGTAATTTATTGCACTTAGTACTAATGCATGCATGGAGCATGTCCCCTGTTCTCTGAAGTGTGCATTTATTAATCTGCTTAACGCTCACAGAAACCCAATGAAATAGGTACTCTCATTAGCCCATGTCTGTCAAATGGTAGATTAACGGACAGAAATTGTAATAGCTTCCCCAAGATCACACAGTGTCAGGGCCATGATTTTTACCTTAAACTATTTTAGCTTACTTAAATTTGTCACTGACACTTCCTTCTTCAGAAACCTTTAGCTACACAGGTGCATGTGGCATTAGGTGGTCTTCCAGGTCTCTTATTCTCATGTACATGAGCAATGAACACATTTAGAAACAGCTGAACTAAGGGAGCACCTGCAGTGCACTGTGGACGGAGGATGTGAAAATGGAGTCATAAATGTACTTGTCTTTGTACTAATAGGGACAGAATCAGAATACCATCCATGCCTTTTTTATCTATTGGCACTGTTTAATACTAATTCATTAGACAGATTACTTAATAGCTTTCATGTAGAAAATACCACTAATTATGAAATCATAAATAACTATAGAAAGAGAAAGTACAGTATTTTTTGCAATTTTGCATCTTGCAGAAAATCTCAGAAAAATGTATATTTTACTAGTAACTGAAAAATCTACATAAGCACCAATTCTGCAAATCCTAAACTTCTAACACAAAGCAATATGTGCCTCATTACATTTGCTCATTACAATATATAAATACATCTACAAATGAGAATTTAAATGGTGCATTTCCTATTCTATTTATTCTACCGTCTTTACTTAAAAAGCAGAGTGCTTTAGAGGCGAGAGCAGGAAAGCAGACAATCATCTTCAACCTACTGATTCACTCCCTAAATGGCTGTGACTGCTGTGGCTGGTCCAGGTCTAGTCTGAAAGCACTGAGCTTCATTTTGGTCTCCCTCATGGACAGCAGGCGCCAGGCACTCACGGCATCCTCCACTGCCTTCCCAGGCACCTTAGCAGGACGCTGGATCATAAGTGGAAAAACCAAGGCTGGAATCAACATTCTAACCTGGGATGCCAGCATTGAGGTTGGCAGCATAGCACACAGTGCCACAATACTGGCCGCTCTACCTACTAATTCAGTTTACAAACCGACAAAAAAGTATTTGCTACTATGTTGAGTTCTTAATAGCTCCCACATGTATTTCTTCACTACATTGAGAATTTTTTCATCTTCCATGTTTGATTCATCTTTTTATCTGTAACAACTATTGCTATAATGTTAAGTGCTCAGTAAATCATTAACTTATAAATCAATCTAGTACATACACATCTTACTCTATAAAATGAAGCAAATAAATAATAAAGAGTTCTGGCATGCAATTAGATGTGTTACACAGCATAACTCTTAACTCATTTAACAAGATTATTACCAAAATATCACTCCTACAGGATATTTTCTGTAATCCCCCTTGTTTCTGACCGCATGCCTCTAGAACTCTTCAAGTACTTGAAAATAATCTGGCAAACCCATCTAGCTAATCCTTTTTTAAGAGTGAGAATATCAGATTCAAATATTACATTGATAGATGGAAGAGAAATTTCATTTCACAAAAAATGGAAACATCGGTACATACAAGAAAAGTACAACATTTGTGCATAGTAAACCACGGCCTAGATTAATTATTGCATTACAACTTCTAACGAAGGGCAACTTCACCTTTATCATCTGATTCAAGTAAGCTGACTTCAACAAGCATCAAACAGCCCCTACATGGTCCTTCACACTCACCCATCCTCTATGCGGCCCTGGGCCTACCCATTTCCCTGAGACCTAGGAGGCTAGTCTTGGTTTCACCTTGAGCTATCTATGCCCCTGGGCAGAGGAGCAGCACAATCAGGAAAAGCCAATTCACGGAAGGGGTTGGAACAGATTTCTCATTAATGACAGTTGCTATAGCTGTGTCAGAAGATGGAAAAGATTGCTTAATTCATAGCAGAAAAAAAAGGGGGGGAGCAGAATATGCGAGAACAGGCTGTAGTGAAGCTGAAATTAAGGGATAGAAGTGAGTGCATTTTAATGAAAGCATTGATTCTCTGTAATACACAGAGTATAACGATTCTGAGACAGGTCTATCTAGACATACGGCTGGTAGATGTTAGTATGTGGCAGCTGCAGAACCACGCCAGCGACTAGCTCAATCAGAGGAGATACACAGAAGAGAATCATTATTTTTCATTAAATCTAGCCTGCTTCATCAACATGCATGCTGCACCCACATGAATTTAACTAGCAACTTCTGGAAGTTATCCAGGCATTTAATTTTTATTTTCCATTTCACAAAGTGCTTTTTCACATTTTTAATTTATAGCAATCAACTAAACTTTTCATTATTTCCTGGTATGTAATAAGTCTTTAATAAGAGGCAGTAATTATGATTAGAATTATTAAGGTGTTCAATCCATGAAGAAACTAGTGCAAAAGGTAAATAAATTTATGGACCTGTCAATGGAAGGTTTTGAAATCCAGTTTAAAACACCAAACACAGAGACAAAATAATCAATGTGCCATGGGGTGTTTGACGAGAAGTGAGTGATGGCTGTGTTGTAGAAAGACTTTTGAAGGATACAGGATTCTGATAGACATGGGGCAAGCAGGCTAAGAACTAGGGCACTGCAGATAAAAGTGTTTTCTGAGGTGGGAAGAATATCAGAAGTGACCTTGGCACAAGCTCATTGTTATGAAACTACAACTCAAGCTCACTTTTCTTCTGTAGTAAACTTACTGTTTTTGATCTTCTGCTCCTGTGATCCTGAATGTGGTCATTGTCCATGGCTGTCCTCAATACCTGTTTCACTATTATGCTGATGTTGTGTGTGTGTGTGTGTGTGTGTGTGTGTGTGTGTGTGTGTGTGTCTGTCCCCGTTTGGCTAACAAAGATTTCTTCTCTCTAGTCATATGTGGGAACATGATGTTGGTGCTCCAAAGTCATGGCTATCATAATGAAGACTAAGTGCCACTCCAGAAAGCGCATTATTCATTGTACAACTGAAATCTGCCAGCTTAGGTGTGGACCTTGGCTGAGTAGTTCTGCATAACACTGCCCATGGGTTACAGAGGGTTACAGAGTTGTCTTAAAAAACTCATTCATTTCAAATTAGAGCTCTAATAATCCTTACTAATCATTGAGAATAATTTTGTATGTGCTAATGTTAAAAATAAAACATTCTAATTTCTTCTTAAATTGCAATACATAATATGAAAGAAAATGTAAGGTTTTTAGCTTAAGAACTCAATTTTTTGAAAATTAAAATAGTAGGATTTAGCAAAATGCATTCAGTCTTTCAATCATGCTTGCTGAGCTTCAAGACTGAGACAAACAGAAAAAAAAAATAATAAAGCAGTTCATGAACCCACTGTACTCAAATACTTTGAGACTTTTAGGAAAAGTAACTTTAAAGATAGAAAACATTGGGTTGTGTTAACCTATATTCCCTTCAAGTACGATTCTCTGTCTTACAGAAACCCTCAGCAGCATGCATGCAGCCACCCAGAGCTTTTATGCATTTCTTTCCTGAGAACGCCACAGAGCTAACACGGTCAGAGGGGGGCAAATGCGCAACAGTGCTGACATTAACGAGAATCTAGAACTGCAAATTAAGCTGTAGTGTATGTATCTCAAATTTTCTTACACAGCACATGAGCACCATTTGGTCAACTTGTCTAGTGTGAGAAGAAAGGTTTCAGGGCAAACCACTGAATAACACATTGCATGGCGGCCAGTTCTGCTTGCTGTTGTTTTTTTTTTTTTTTTCATAAGGAGTACAGAAACTGTAGAGTTGGCAATAACAAGTTTATGAAAAAACTTGAGCAGAACATGCAGATCGCTCAGTGGGAAATTCTGTGCTAACCCACTAGAAGGAAATTTCATTTAATTCATGGGTTGCTATTAATCAAAATTTAATTAGTTTGATTTCAAGGAGCAAGAGTTAAAGATGAAGCTGGTAAGAGTGGGAAGGTCGGGAGACGCAAAAGTGCACGGTCACCATGTAAGCACAGTATGAATCAATAAAATCGGAAATTGATCACTGAAATAAAAATGTCTGACAAAGTAAAAAAGTGATGAACAGAAAGAAGATATGAAAATGAACGGATGAAGTGAACGGATGGAGAAACTGTGGTACATCTACTCCACGGAGTACTAGTCAGCCATTAAGAAGAATATTCTACCATTTGCAACAAAACGGTCCCAACAGGAGACTATTATGCTCAGTGAAATGAGCCATTCCAAAAAGCACCCATATCATGTATTCTCTCTGGCGTTAGGCAATATTCATGCAAAATACCAAATAAGTAAATGTATAGGTAAGCACATATGTATACACGCACACACACACGCTCACATTTTGATAGATGAGCTTTAAAATGGAGATGAACACATTGGGAAGTGAAGATATGTTACAGTATGTGTGTTTACGGAGTAAAAGGAAAACTCCTAATGAAACTGCTAACTGCATCTTGACAATATGATACTAGGTTTTCCCCCATTGCCTATGCTTACTATGCCATCATACACTTTTTCAACAGAGTGATGGACTTGCAACTGTTGCTAAAGGACTATACTATTGTAATAATATGGGGGGAAACGGAGTGGGGCTGGGAGAATGGGGAGGGCGAAAGAGAAGGTGAAGGTGGGAGTCCCTATACCTACAAAGCCATATCACGGAAAACAACAAAAATGATAAAAAATGAAGTAGAAGAACTCACCAGCAGTTAAGCTAAAAAGAAAAAAAAAACAGGAACAGGAACAGAAATAAAAGGAACATGAAGTGATTAAAGGTATGGTTTTTAAATCTAGAGTCTTTAGATAGCTCTGTCCTGAAATGTTACCCTGTCTTAGATGACCAGAACACTTCAGACCAAAATCTTTCTGACAGTGTCCTTTATGTTGGCCAAGAGAAAATGATCAAGACTGAGAAGGAATCAATACATTAATTACACAAAATGATCACTCCAGCAGTTAGGAGCCCAAGAAGACATGCCGAACACCAAGATTTCCACTGGCGACTGTTAGAACTCTGTTCTTGGAAGCAAAGCCATGCCAGGGAGAAGCCGGACACAGCATTGTGCAGGGGGTCATCCGCACAGCAAAGCAGTCCAGCAAGATTCCCGTGAACCTGGTGCCAACCTGGGAAGCTGCAACGACCGTTCAGTGTGATGGGTTCTGGGCTGGCGGTGTGGGCCTTAAGGCCTCTGCAACAAACACTCGCTGCAGACCAGATGACTCTGGAAAAGGCTTCAAATAGGACTAGGTGGCTTGACCAGAGTCCAGCTCTCCAGAGGGTTAGCAAGCTCTGCTGGTCAATCAAGAGCCTGGTAACAGCTACAACGTAAGCACTCCAGCTCTAACTGGGGACCTAAGAAGTAGGAACAGCAGCCACAGCAAAGACCTCTTTCTTCAGAGTTAAGCCAATTCATTAATTAATCACTTGCTGATAGAATTTTATATTTTCTTACATTTTCTTTTCAATATCATCTATGGTTATGCAAAATTTTGCTACGAAAGAATTGCTCAAACAATTGTCCCTCCCTGCTCAAAGAGCTTTGTCCTTTCAACGTCCTGAATGTATTTATTCAACATTATCTTTTCCATCAAATATTCAATTGTTTGAAAACCCAAAAGAACTTTCTCCAGAAAATTAAACTTTTTTTTTCCATTTGTATTTCTAAAAGAGAAATTGAGTGTGATACACACGTCATAATTTTGTGGCTCTGCATTGAACTGCCTTTGTGCTAAATACTACCATATGCACGAGTCACTGCATCTTACTTGGTTGATTCCTTAACTGCTATTTTCATTTGCATGCAACAAAACGCATGTCATACATCTGCCACAATGTATTCGTTGTGCAGGATGTATCACAAAGTAGCGACTTTTATGACAGAACCAGGAGTGCTTACATCATTAAGCTGTCTTAGAAACACATTATCTACTCATTAGTTAACATAGAGCAGAAAAGCTAAGCCTTCTTCCAAAAACCCATGATTTAGATTGTTTGAGGGGGAAAAAAGCGCAGATGCCAGCCTCCGCACGGCAGAGCAATCTTTCGCTTTACGTATTTGACATGTTCACTGATACCCTAAATCCTCGAAGTTTTATAGAGGGATGCTTTTAGCAAACACAAATTTTAAAACTAAGTCCTATTTTACGGCTTGTGCATGAGAATTTTAGAGCTGAGTCATCAGTGAACAATAGTTTCTCACAGATTCCTTGGTAGATTGTGAATATCTAACAGTTATTACCACAGT
This sequence comes from Ochotona curzoniae, assembly GCF_017591425.1. Taxonomy (NCBI): domain Eukaryota; kingdom Metazoa; phylum Chordata; class Mammalia; order Lagomorpha; family Ochotonidae; genus Ochotona; species Ochotona curzoniae. Next base: position 28,685,499 of record NW_024464918.1, read on the forward strand.
GTATGTTAAAGCATAGCGTGCGAATTTAAATTTTGCCTTGGTAAATGACTGTGACAAATTTGATACATATTCCCAAAACCCTCTTCTTTACCTTCCCCTGACATTGACATTCTTATCAAAATCATCTACCACCCTAAATTCTAAACTGCTATTACTCCAATAGATTGTAACGTTTACTCTGGTGTTTCTCATCACATTGTTCAATATTATTAAGTTTATGAAACATTTGCTGGTATCATGGTGGTTTGTTCTGTCCACACAGCGGTAAGCTACATCAAGAATGATACATTTTACTCACCACTGTATTCACACGGCCCAGGGCAAAGGCAGCCACACTGGAGGCATTAATAAAGCAGCCAAGGATGAACGGATGCAAATCTCATTAATGCCTTTAATGCATGGGTGAAAATTTTGAAAAGCAACTTCCATGGTCTTCATTCTGTAAGAAAATAGGTAACATTTCTATAATACTTGTGCTTTTAAATTTATTCCATCATTTTTACTTCATTTATCCATTCACTTTACAACTGTTTGATACTTCGTATGTGCTAGATTCTAAGCATTCAACCGGGGCCTAAACCAACCCTGTTCTTGGCTCTGCAAGATATTACATGCCAGTAGGAAAACCAGCGTTCATTAAGTATGTGCAGAGTACAACGAGTACCGAGCAGACACAGCAGTAAGGATCAGAGCGCAATGAGGAAGCTTCAACAGCACATGGCATGAGCCAGGGCGACTTGGAATGCCTTTCCTCAGAAAGCAGCTTTGACCTGAGACCCAAACTAGATACGTAAACATTTCTAGGCAGTGTGTCCAAACAAGGTGTTGGGGCAGTCACCAGTGCGATGACATACTGCTGGGCAAGTCCGAGGGAATCAAATGCAGTAAAAGCAGGCACAGTGAGCAGGGCAGGTCACCCTGTTCTCTGGGACCTCCAGATCGGCACAGTGGGAGGAGACACCTCAAGGACCTGCTTAATTCTGAGAAATGAGTTCCCTTGCAGGAGTTCTGAACTGTGATGTGTTACAGCCTACGAGAGCAGAGCGCTGCTTGAGCCATGGCACAGCTGACGAAGGCAGCGCTGCTCAGCGGCAGCTCAGAGTCCTCCTCCCATGGTAAAACCATGTAAGGTGCTACTATCCCAGGCGGCTTATCTGAAAACCTTGCCTGTGGGGCAATGACTAAAAACTCCCGCTACAGAGTGCCCGGCCTACATGGGCATTCATACAGTTCCTGGTTAAGGATTAGGGATGAAAACTATCTATGCCGGGTGCTGGTTATTATGCCAGCCATACACATCAAGCAGGGTGCTGAAGAAATTCCAACTTGTCTTGGGCGAATTTCATCCAAGATCAGGAGGAAACACACAGCCTCTGGTGCGGAGAAGGCCTAACTTCCCATTTGAGGCCGTGATGGGACACTTCTACCAGATCCTTTGGGGAAAATAAAAATCCAGATTACAGACAAAATAAGTCCTCGTAAAAATATCATTGGGTGAGAAGATGGTAAATGAATTACAGTATGACATATTTTTAATCCCTTCTTCTGTATCTGGGAATGTGTATTTTGCTAGCAAAGTATCTTAATTCTGACAAAATTAGGCAAAGGGTATGAAGGGTCTCAAACACACAATTTATTTCCTAATACTGCCTTCAATATTACCTTTAGCTTTAGTTTAGTACCTTTAGCTTTAGTATTCCTAATCTCCAAACCTGGAGGGAACTATTATTGCTATCCATCCAAACATACTGATTATTAAAACTTGATATCTCTAATTTTATAATTGTACTAATATACCAATTGGTATATGAAAAATTATCTGAAGTGTGTGATTTAGTCAACATCAAGCAAATGGCAAATCCATGCATTTTCAAATTTCCATATGCGATTGCCACCTAGCATAGAACATCAACTGTGCGGCATCGATTGTCTCCAACTTAAAAGCCTTAGAGCACTTTGACTTACTGACACTCAGCAGCAACACACATTCAGTAGACTGTATACCTCAGTTTTAAATGTGGATCTTTTCCTGGGCTGGCCACAGTTGGCACTGTACGTTCACAGTGATGGGCAGAAGCAGAGCTTCAGCCATTGTCAGCCAATGATCACGGGGAAAACAACTGGGGTGCATTACTACATGATGTGTGGTAGGTGAAGGGCAGTGTTCTCGTTTTTACATACAGTATTTTCAGCACATAATGTGTTTACTGAGACACAACCCAGTTGTAGGTCAAGGAGCATCTGTTCTCAGGGTCACTCAGATGGAATTCTCTTTGTAAAGTCACTTCTCTAAGAGGGGTCATCCACCTTTATTTCAAAGAAATGCTTTACTAAATGGTTCTCAACTGTGAAGGTAACATTATGAATCACCTGCTACCAAAATAGACACAAACACTAAGAATGATGAGCAAGAGTCACAGGGGAAATACAGTGACCCTAGAAAACCCAATACTGAGAAAAGATGACCAAGTATGTGGAAACTTATGTTCCTTGTATTAGAGAAAAATGTAGTAACGATGCATGTCAGTGCTTCCTCCAGCATCTCCAAGTTTATAAGAAAATAATTCATACGTTTAAATGTATAGTTACTCATGTCTTTCTGCTTCCAATCAGGTATGCAGTTCAAATTCTGTCTTTGAACTCTTTGAACTCTGCTTTTTTTGTTTGGCAGACTGGCATTGATAACTAAAAGTCCTGTAAAATGTCCTCCCCTTCTATTCAATTCCGGTTTGGCTAGGTGAAGGGAAGTACCACAAGTGCTCACATAAAATTTAAGTATGAAAAAGTATTGATTAGAACTCATTGCTTTAAATAAAAAATTTACTATTCTTAATGTTTACATGTACTTTTCTGTAGGAACTATGGTAGTACATTGTAACAAACCAAGTAAAATTTGTGAGTATGTGCTACAAAAAATGGAAAACATAACTATGGTACATTTGACAAAAATAAATATATATAAGTAAGGTAATTTTATCTGTTCTGAACTGATAATCTCTCGCATCTACTATATGACAAAATAGGGTTCCTTAGTTAATAACACTGTAATGCAGATTTAATGGATGTCATTTTTCAGACATTTGGAGGTTTAATTGTTTTCTTTTCAGCTTCATTAGCACAATGGCAACTCTTTAGTCATTTCAATTTTAAGCCAAAAACCACAACTGCAACTTTCATGGGGGTTTCAAGAAAATGCACTATTAAACAAAGACATCACAAAGACTTCAACACAGATACCAAGTACACATATCTGAGTGGATAAAATAGGCAGCTACCAGTACGCTTCTTCCAACATTCTTTGCTTGCAATCTTCAACTCTGGAAATCACCTCTTGACGGCTCATTTCCTTCCCAGGTAGCATGTCTGTCATGGTACCTTGCCCAGCCTCCCAATGTTCTCCAAGTATGGCCCAGAAAAATTCAACAGGAAAATATCAAACAAGCCCACCACGTTAACCTGTAAGTCTCAGGAATATTTATGGGAAAATGCAAAGGACCAAGTCATTACTTATCAATAATAACCTTGAAAGTAAATAATTACATAACTAAAACTGAAAACAGTAAGTTTAATGCCTTGAGTCTCTAAATATTCTACAGAAAAAAAAATTTTTTTAAGTAATTAAATTCCCCAACCAAAAGATAGACTGGCTGAATTAATCAAAAGGTGAGGCTTGACTGTATGCTGGCTTCAGAAACACACCCCCCAAAGGTACACACAAACTGAAAGTTAAAGGATGAAAGACATCCCACGCAAATGGAAAGCAAAAATGATAGCTATCTTAGTATCACACAAAATAGACTTTAAAACAAAATAAAACTTTTAAAGAGACAAAAGTTTCATTAACTAGTAGTTAATGGATCAATTCAAAATGAAGATGAAGCTATGGTAAGTGTATATTCACTTAATTTTGGAGGACCCAGTTATTTAAAACAAATAACCATGGCTCTAAAGGGAGACCTATGCTCCAAATATAACATTCATTATAGACTTTAATACCATACTTTAATCAATGAACATCTCTACTAGGTTAAAAAGATCGTTAAAGAAAACACGGGACTAATCTGCGCCACTGACCAAATGACTCCAACTGATACCTCCATATCGTGTCATCCCACAAAGGCATAAGACACAGTACTGTTCGTGCAGAGAACGTTTCCCTCAACAGACCACATAGGCCACCAAGTCACAAGGAATTTAATCATTGAAATGATACCAAGTATCTCTTTCTGAATCTCCATAAAGACACAAATGTGGGAACTCAACAACAAGAATCAACAGGGACTCACAGAGGAAATTTGTGTCTAATTTTTAAAGTTGAATACTTAAAACATTTTCTTTGATTTTGGACTAGCAAATTCTTTACCTATAATGGTTTCAATCATTAAATTAGAATGTAAGAGGTTTCACTGGTGCCCCCTGGTTCAGTTATCTCTAAGTAACTGACTACACTAACAGCTGTTTATCTACTGCTTTTTCCCTTTGGCATAACCGAGTCCAGCAGAAGGACTTTACAGTGCACACTGTGGATGATGTGTGATTCAAGCTCCTCTTCCCCAGATTCAGTCACTCCTGTTAAATGAGGCCTTTTCTCTAACCAAGGAAGCATCCACTCATGCACAAACTCTCCCAGTTGCACTAGAGCAGTTTCTAATAATGAGGCATTAAGTACCTGGGGTACACAATTACCAGCATTTCCCTTTTGTCTATATTAGCTCACTTCTGAAACACAGAAACTTTAAAACTCTGTGTGCACAAATTTTAAGCATGCCTTTACATGACAAAGATTAATTATCTTTAACAAAAATTAGGCTTACCAAAAATTCTACCTCTCAAATATGTTTAAGGGATTACTACAAAAAACAATCTAGACAGAATATAATTAAAAGAGATGATCGCTGAAATCAAACAATAACCCACTAGATTTATACAAATTAAACTAAACATAGTTGGCATAAACTTTTAGGCATAAAGGCTACTTAGGATTAACTGAAGGAACATCAAGAATTTTCACCCTAGCTTTCTTTACTCCAAAGATATTTTGTAGGGCTACGGTCTTGACAGAGCAAGTTAAGCCACGACCTGACCCCTCCTCTTTTGATGCAGCTCCCTGCTGATGCCCTGGGGAAAGCAGCCAATGATATTTTAAAAGATTTATTTTTATTGGAAAGTCAGATATGTAGAGAGGAAGATAGACAGAAAGATCTCCCGTCCAATGATTCACTCCCCAAGTGATCATAATGGCCAGAGCTGAGCCAATCAAAAGTCAGGAGTCAGGAGCTTCTTCCGGGTCTCCCACACAAGTGCAGGATCCCAAAGCTTTGGGCTGTCTATCCTTGACTGGTTTCCTAGGTCACAAACAGGGAGCTGGACAGGAAGTGGGACAGCTGGGTTTAGAACCAGTGCCCAAATGGGATCTCGGCACATTCAAAGCAAGGATTTTAGCTGCTAGGCCACCACACCCACACCAGGCCCAGCAGCCAATGATTACTCACAAGCTTGAGACCCTGTTACCATGCGGGAGACCCAAAAGATGGTCCTGGCTTCCTGTTATTGCCATGTTGGCCATTGTAGCCATCTGGATATTCAACCAGTACAAAAAGAACTCCCTCTCGTTTCTTCTCTCTCCATAACTTAGATTTTCAAATAAATAGATAAAAAAAATATCTTAACAAAAAAGATTATTACAGATCCCTTGTTCAGGTCATGTCTGTGCTACTCGAACAAATTCAAAGGCATGAGTCCTTTGGAAAAAGTCTAATACAAGTCATGAACTGAGAATTTTATTTCTGTACCTTGGGCAATTCCTAGGGAGCCTGAACACCCAAGGTCTGACTCCAAAGTCATGCCTGTTGCATTCCTTTCTTCCTGGTTAAGTGCTTCCTTAAACATACCATGCCACGTTACTATTTGTGAGCGTGTGTATGTGAATGTGTGAGAGACAGAGAGGGAAAGAGAAGGAGAGAGGGAGAAAGAAGAGCAAGAAGGAGGGAGGAGGAGATAGAGAGGAATGAAGGGAGAAGCAGAGGGAGGGAGAGGGAGAGAGAGGAAGAGAAAAGAAAAAGAGGGCCTGGTGCAGTGGCCTAGCAGCCAAAGTCCTCACCTTGAATGTGCGTGGATCCCATATGGGAACCTGTTCTAATCCTGGTGGCCCTGCTTCCTATCCAGCTCCCTGCTTGTGGCCTGGGGAAGCAATCAAGGATGGCCCAAAGCTTTGGGGTCCTGCACCCGTGCAGGAGACCCAAAAAACTTCCTGGCTTCTGGCTTCAGATTGGTTCAGCTCTGGCTGTTGCAGCCACTTGGGGAGTGAATCAGCAGATGGAGGATATTCCTGTCTGTCCCTCCTCTGCATATATCTAATATTCCGATAAAAAAATAATTTAAGGTTGTAAAAACTGACAGAACCATAAGTAAAAGGTAGTCTCCAATCCATCATCAAGAGGCAGTGGTTCTGACTGCCAACCCCACCAGCCTGTGGGAAGGCATAGGGAGCCTGGAGCAACCAACCAGGAGGGGACAATAGGGAACTCGAGTTGACCGAGGAAGGAAAGGAGAGACAAGAGGTTCAGTTACAGAAGCAGACTGGAGGCAGACACAGCCATATGGCAAAAAATGACTGATGTAGTTTAACTTACAGAATAAGTTAGATAAGTTAACTTTCAGAGTTAGTTTCCTCTTTCTTGCTGTCTTCATTTCAATCCTGTTGCCTGATAGCCATAGGATTCCTCAGCTCTTTTTAAAGTCTCAATTCACCTGGTCTTCTCAAACCAGACCTGACCTACCCGAGCTCTTGGGAAGAGTCGATTTAGTTCAAGAATACACACTGCAGTGTCAGCCAATAATAATAATACCCAGAGGTCATGCCCACACTTTACAAATTTCCATTTATAGATGCTTTTGAAAATTTTGAATGTTGAAAAAATAGAGACTGTGAGGTTTTCAATAAACTGGGGGAAAAGAGGGGATATCCCAGCTGACCGAAGTTGCCCTTACTGAATTGAATCTGTGGCTCTCTTTCATCCCCAATACAAGTGTGTGAGCAGGGGCATTTCCAGCAACGCTTATTTTGAGCAAAACAAATAAATAATCTTTCTAATAGAAGCAAGTACCAAATATGAAGGTTTTATACCTAGGGATTAGAAAGAAATTTCTTCTAGGAGTATTGCTCCTTGAGCATTTTTTTCAGGTTGTGTGAAAAGCAGGGGAAAAAAAGTTTCCAGAATTTTAAAAACCTTTTAAATTGCTCATGTCACAGCATACAACTGAAAGACTGCAGCTACGGGGTGGGCAACAGCAGGGCGCACAGTGAGGTGAATCCAAGCCTACTGTCAGTAAACTGAGCTCTCCAGCCAATTCCCGCACCCTGCCAGTCTTTTTGTTTAGCAAATTGAAAGTGATTTTCTTCAAATGTACTGTTCAATTTGCCTATCATACCACAGGTTTATAGAGAATTAAGATTGTTACACTTAAATTGGATCACTTTTCCTAATGTCTCACTCTTACTGTGTTTACATCACACCATTTCTCCCGGATAAGCTTCACAGAGATCCCTTCAGTGGGTCAAAGGTGTTCAGCACAGGATGGAGTGCAACTCTGGGCAGGGCTGGCCAGGAGAGGTGAGTGGAAGGGTACTGCAGCCAGGTGGCCTGCTGAGACCCCGGATGTGCAGAGCACATTCTGGACAGCTGCCAACTCAAGGTCAACAGCATGGATTTCCAGCCAACTTGTGACTCGGAGATAACCCCGCACTTCCCTGGCTAACCGCGGCTGAATCCAGAATCCCAAAAAGGGTCAGGCAGGGCGAACCGCTAAGTCAGGATTTTAGAAGCCAGAAGCCGGGGTCAGGATCAGCTCCGCTCTGGCCACTGCGGCCACTTGGGGAGTGAACCAGCAGATGGAAGATCTCCCTCTCTGTCTCTCCTCCTCTCTCTATATCTGACATCCCAATAAAAAATAGTCTTTTAGAAAAAATTTTTAAATGCTAAGAAATACAAAAACTTTAAGAAAAATTACCTGCTTTCTAAATCTTTGAAAACCTAGGTCCAGTCTGCTAAAGACTAATAGTAAAAGCTACAAAAAGGTCATTTTAAAATAATTCAATACTGACAATCTATATGAATTTAATAGAGATATGAACTATGTCAACTTATATTTCATTGCATTTTACATAAACACTATTCTGGGATATAAATGATGCTATCCTGTACAAATTACAAATTCAAAAGAATTCCATACTTTGCTAACAGAATTTATAAGGTATCCATTTTCTCAAATTTCTCACTAGTATTAAAAAAAAAGCATTTATTTTTCCAGAAACACTTATTTCCACATATTTCAATGGGAATTTTACATATTAACTGCAGGGCCCGGCACGATAGCCTAGTGGTTACATTCTCACCTTGCATGAGCCTAGGTTCCATACGGACACTGGTTCATGTCATGGTCACTTCATTTCCACCCAGCTCCCTGTCTATGGCCTGGGAAAGCAGTAGATCATGGCCCAAAGCCTTGGGTCCCTGTGCCCGTGTGGGAGGCCTGAATAAGCTTCTGGCTCCTGGCTTCAGGTCAGCTCAGCTGTCACCATTGGGGTCACTTGCCGAGTGAACTAGGTGATGGAACATCTTTCTCTCTCTCCTTCTTTGTTATTCTGCTTTTCCAATAAAAATAGATATTAAAAATAAGAAAGAAAAGCTAAGCCATGGCCGTGCCTTGTAATGAAGTCTGCCGTTGAAGGAGTCAGCCTGCAGGAAGGTGCAGGTAGCGAGCTCCCCGTGCTGGGTGCTGCACCGCTGTACAGGAGGGCAGACCCGTGCTCTCCTCCTCCCTGCCCCACAGTGAGCTCCTCATGTCCTCAAGAAACCTCAGCATAAATGCCGGCCACGCTTTCCCCAAGAATAAAAGCTGCCAGTCTGTAGCTTGCTGGAAGACTTGCCTCTGGTCTCCAGTTTTAACTAATCTTGTCTCTGAGTCTTTTTCCTTTAATTCCATGCAGCAATCCTTTGCTACCATTCGTGACTTCACAGGTTGGCATCTGAACATCATACTTTTATTTATTCCTGCCTGAAGTGCGGCCATCATTGCATATGAAAACATTAAATATTTTAGAGCTCAAAGACCCTGTACCATTTATCTCCAAAGCTTATTTTCCATATCTACAGATGTGCAACACTTGACCAATACCTCCGCTTCTTCCCATTACCGAACCAGACTCCTGCATCGCTTCAGCTGAAGATCAGAGAAGCTGTTATGTTTCTTACGAATCGCGTTATGCGTTACCAGCCATGTTACTCTCCAGAATGGTTTGTACTATGAAATGCAACAGCCATCCTGAAAAATCTTAACCACTGTGGCTGTCACTAGTACTTGAAAATATCGGTAAACATCTGCTTGCTCACTTGTACTGTCTGACGCTATCTGAAAGGCAATTTCTCCATGCGAGATGCAACTCTAATCAGTAGGTTTTGATCTCCTGACTTGTAAATGGGAGTGGCAAATTCAGTCCTTTGCCACTTAATCTGTAAACATTCATTATTTCAGCTGGTTCCTAACCAAGATACAAGAGTCACTTAACAGTCCCTAATTATTTCATCCTGCTTTGAAGAATTTCTTTAGAACATCCAATCGGATAAACGATAAAATCAGGCAGATCTGCCCATTGCCCATTTGGCAATGTATATTCATTACTATAATGTAATTATGGTTTCCTAGTTTTAAATTTAAAAAAGCAACTTTCCTGAACTATACATTTAATTCAAGGAATATACTCCAAAAAATATGAAAAACACATTTTTTGCAGAATGAGTACCGCAAATGTATCACAACAATGAAAAACATTTCACCGAGTGAGCACATTGGTGAGAGGTTGAAGACAGCTGCAACTTTCCAAAACTGCCCTTTGCTGGAATGTTTGAACTTAGCCAACGTGTCAGTTCCTGAGGAAAGGCTGCGGTGTAAATGTCACGTCCTATGCCATGTGCCAAGGGCAGTGTGCCTGAACGGAGTATGTTGCTGATGCAGAGCTGCTGGGACAAGGCAAGGAAGGCCAATGCAGAGATGCCCCAGACCCCACAGGGAGGCAGACCCTACCCACAGCATCAAGCTGTAACCGGAGAAGCTACGTGAGGGCAAAACGGAGCATCTTCCCCAGCCATTCTCTTCAGTTTTACAAGAAAAAGTAGGGGACAAGGGAGTGGACAGCCTAGATGACTCACATCTAAACGAATGTGAAATTCTCTTATTAGCTTTTAGCCTTTTTAAGTAAAGGAATACAGGAATTACTTAAAAAGAAAGAATTGCCTGAAGCTGATCTTTTAAAGAGGTACTTCAGAGGCTCCTTGATTTGCACCATTTAAATTCCTAAGAGTAGCGATTATTCAGCCTTTTGGCTATATAGCAAGCTGATGTAGTCCACACTTGGGCCTCCACTTCCCTTCCAGCTCCCTGCTTGTGGCCTGGGAGAGCAGTGGATGACAGCCTAATGCCTTGGGACCCTGCACCCATGTGGGGAATCTGTGGGAGACCTCGAAGAGGTTCCTGGTCTCAGGTTTCAGATCTGCTCAATTTCGGTCACTGAAGTCATTTGGGGAGTGAACTAGTAGATAGAAGATCTTTCTCCCTGTCTCTTCTTCTCTGTAAAATCTGCCTTTCCAATACAAATTCTTTTAAAAAATATATTCTTTGAGCCATCAATAAATACCTGTGATTACAAAGAGGGTTTCCCAGAAGCAATTATAGGATTTAAAACTATGCTCTCTCTGCATTAACTACACATGGCATATGTAAAATTATTTATTAGAAATTTGACAATTTATACAATCACTAAATTCCCACTATCATGTTTAACAATGATATTCTGTAATAAAAACTAAGAATTCAAGATGTTCTACTCATTTTGTATGTAACTTAATAATTGAATTTTTTAAAGATTGAAAATTCTTTTGCTGGTCCTCAAACTGGCTGATAGCATATTTAATAAAAAGCAAAATTTATTATTTCTGAGACACTAAACATCAGGGGAAATAAATGATTCTAACATTTTATCCTATCAAAATTTTTTGCCATTTAAAAAATGTAATCATAAACACGGCAAACAGCCAGGCAGATAGATTTTATTTTCAAAGCCAGGTGAACATAAAGGAATATTATTGATCATCCCTGGAGATGGGGGATAAAAGGGAAGCTTTGTGTCATCCTTCTTAGCCACCAAAGGCTAGAATCCACATTACTCTCTCCCTAGACAGGAAAGTTAGCACAAGTTAAATCAGAATTTTAAGCTGCAATATGATGTAATCTGCCCTGGATAGATAAGACCTCGTAGTTCCATCACTCCAAATGTACCATCTCTAGCAATTTGTTTTTTTGTCATCTTTCCTTTGCCATTTTATTCTGTGACAGATCACGAAACAAAACTGATTTCCCTCAGAGATTTTCTTTCACATCTGGTATCTTAGAAAGCTCTCCTGCCAGCAACAGCAATCATAGCATGAAATCATTCACTTCTAATAACATCTTTAAATATCGGACAATCCATTTGCACACAAATTAAACTCAAAGTGACTTCTGTATTGACACAGACTGAAGAGATGAAGAGTTGCTAGAGCAACGTGAGATCAACTATCAATCTCACCGACAGCACCGGGAAGGGTCCACAGCCCAAGCCTTCAGACTCTTCCCACGGGCTGCCCGGGCCGTGAGGACTCCCCGGGACAGCCTCCATTCAGGGCAGTGCAGCAAGACTGACAGCAGGAGACACAGCCAGCTCTTACTGAGGCTTTCTCCTCTCCTCACCCCATTTCTTCCCTACAATACCATCATGGTAACAGCCAATGCAAAGCTTGTTTGTGTGTTCAACTTTGAGGGGAGTGGTGGGATCCAGTTCTTGTGTTCAGTGCCCCCTCAGACAAAACATGGACAACAGCACTGACTTCATAGGAATATAGAACACAGGACATAAGACCTCAATAAATGCTAGTAATAGAATTTGTAGCAGATACTCTGAATATTAATTTGCACTGTAAAGGCAGGATAGTCAATTCTGATCTGAAACAAAGAGATCATCAGTGATGGGAAATGATTCCTTTAGGATTAGTATTCCTCATGGTGCCGCAGTTAAAAAGCCCGAGTTCATTCTACAGTCTGAGAGAGCTTAGAAAGTTCACGGACAGTGCAATTCAGAGTTTACATTGACTTTAACAAATTTTAAATCCATGTAATGTTTCTCCAGGATGTATACTTTTTATGAACTTTTAAATAATTCCTCAAATATATGGAGTCTCAAAATCGTGTGCAGAAACTATCTTAATTCCATTTTGCATAAACTATTTGAAGTATCTTCATGTTAAAAAGCAACTACAAAACCAGCGGTAACTATGGTGAAAGTCTTTTACACATTAAAGGAAAAATGTGCTTAGATGCCTTTGTTATTAAGAAATAAGAGCAAACACGAAAGAATGTTCTCAGAACAAATGAACACATGATGGATAAAAGCAATATAACTGCACTCACATACGCCTAGAGGAGCTTAAATTAACAAAATACAAAATGAATCATTTAAGTTGCTATGTTAAAGGATTCTTTGAAAATATTAGCAAAATAAACCCCATGCAAACAAAATGAAACAAGAGTATTTGTAAAAAGTGCACAAGGTTAGGAATAAGAAAATAAATCATTACAAAGTATAGATCAAAATAACCAGGAACTGCAACTATTTACAGAGACAACTTTTAGAAAATTCATTATTTCCTTGACAAAGTATGAATTACATAAAATTAACTAAAGTGAAAAAAAAAAAAGCAACAACAACAAAAGACCTTCAGGAGTCACCAAAGACCGGGAATGTAGTGTAAATCTAGAATTGAAAAGCACTGAAAACAAGCATTTCATAAACAACTTTTATCTGCTGTGTTTGCATCAGCAATCATGTCAATGATTTTTGATTTCATGGCACAGAAATACAAATAAAATTCTTTTGTATGCTCTAGAATGTTATCAGAAACCCTACATATTAACAAAAAATGAAATGTTTACCAAACATGCAAACTTGATTTTTAAAATTCTAAAATAACAAATTTCACTATAAAAGCAATGATGTGTCAGTATCAAGAAATTGACATTATCACAAATATACATGATACAAATTAAAATTTGCAACACTGTACCACTCAAAATGCAATTGACTCAAACTACTGAACTTGAACCATTAAAACATTGTGACATGATCACTAATAATTTCAACTTTCTAAAGAGCAGTTAGTCATGTTATTGTTTATTAATGCCTAGGTAAGTACATATAATAGCATGTAAGATGTTAAAACAGTTCCTATATTGTACTTTATATAAAGATTCAATCCCTTCTTTGCTGCTGGTGCAATATCTACATTATTCAAGACATTATAGTGAGAGTTCTAGATAAAAAGGGAACACTCTAGATCAACAGATTATGAAAATTCCAATTGAGTAAATCTTCAATCTAGAGATAAAATTCTGTCCAAGTGGGGAAAAAAAATCACATCTAATAGTACCAAAACGCTAATTTACAAAAAAATATATATATGTATACTGTGGGGAATGGGGGAGTGGGAGAGAGAGCTGGTGTGATGGCTCAACTGGCTAATCCTCTGACTGCAGGTACCAGCATCCCATATGGGGATTGTTTTATTCACATGTGTTCTATTTCTATTGCACCTGTATGGGAGACCCAGAATAAGCTCCTGGCTTTGGATTGGTTCAGCTCCAGCCAGAGCAGCCATTTGGGGAATGAACCAGTAGCTGGAAGATTTCTCTGCCAGGAAGTGACAGTTCAAAGCTTGGGTCCCTACCATCCATGTGCAGTTCTATAGAATTTAGCACCTCTGGCTTTGGGCTAGTACAGTCCTGGCTGTTGCAGGCATTTGGGAAATGACTCAGTGGATATCAGTCGACCCACCTCTGCCCCTCCCTCTCCAAAAAAAAAAAAAGGCTTAAAACAGTGGTAGCCATTATTTCTACTAAACATCTTAGTGCTCCAAAATACATTACTCAAGCTTAAATGGTTTCAAAAGTAAGGTCACATAAAATATAATGTTGTTACCATAATGAATAGTTTCAAAAATTTCTTCGATATCAGTTACAAATTCTGAAAATTGAATTTATAAATGTCTAATGCCTCAATCAATTATCTAACTAAACCATGAAAACACAGGTATGTTTCCTGCTCCGTTGATTAGAACATTCTTTTATATTAAATTTTTGAATGTGACATTTCAGATGTAAGAATAGCAACAGAATTAGGAGTTTTGAGTAAGTGCAACCAGTAGTCAATCCAGTGATGAAAATGATCTTCAAATGATTCGTAGTCACTTGAACATAAGAAAAACACCCTCAGGAGAATGGGTAACATCGGTGATAACCTGTGTTGAAAGCCTGCACCCCACATCCAATATTCAACTATAGTGAAAAGGTACAAATATTTTTCTAAACTAAAAGCTGAAAAGACTATCTTACCAAACTCCCAATGTGTTTAGGTGAAACTTTTTCTAAGATTATTATTAACCAAGAGATAGCACACCCGTTTTACGCATGAAGCATCAGCAGCAGACAGCCATGTCTGGTCCTGCTTCTATCTACATGTTTTTGTAAAAGATTTTTAATGGACAGATGTACAGAGAGGAGGGACAGATAGATCTTTCATCCACTGGTTCGCTCTCCAAAAGGTTGCACCAATCTAAGCTGAGCTGATCTGAAGCCAGGAGTCGTGAGCTTCGGTGCAGGATCCCAAGGCTTTCCCAGGCCACAAATAGAGAACTGGATGTGAAGTGGAGCAGCCAGGACATGAACCAGCACCCATATGGAATCCCAGTGTGTGCAAGCAAGGATTTAGCCACTGAGCTATCAGAGGGTTCTTCCATCTATATTTGTGAAGAAAACTAGCAGTTCAGCTGTATGCAAAGGTCGCCTCTAATTTGATATAATTAGAAAAGTTTTATGAATATTGATTTATCTCTAAGCCCCAATTATGTTCTACAAATGAGAATTAGGTCATATGGTATGCCAGAAACAACCTAACAAATGCATTCAGAAATCTTAAAAATGAAGACAAATCTCATTAATTGCAACATCTGTTTCCAAAAAAAGAAATAAAAAAAAACCCTATTATTCTGAATCCAAAATGCCCCAAAGGAAAAGAATTCAGCAAGAAACAGATCTTTAAACTTCACTGGAAACTAACTCAACCTAATACACACTTAAGTTTCACAGCGACCGATTTGATGCATTTGTTCTTCAGTTATTCCTTAGTAAATCTTTATGTTCATCTTCCTCCTCCCTTTCCGTGGAAAACTGACCTCCCATCATCGCAAAGTTCATCCACTCAAACCCATTATCTTTAATTAGTGACTCCCATGAACTCAGCAGTGAAACAAAACAGCATAATGTGTTTGATTCTTTTAAGGAATAAGTTTGTTTGGACGAGAATAAAGTTTACTTCTTGAGATAGGTAATCTAGCATAGGACAATGGTGTATTAAGACAGGTCTGCTTAAGTTAACAAAATCTACATAATCTACATGTATTCAATTAGTTAATGCGAGGCATAGGCAACCGAGTTGATGCATAAAGAGAGCAGACAAATCTGCAATTTGGGGCTCGTGCTGAGCCTCTACCTGCAGCACTGACACTCCCTACAGACACCAATTTGAGTTCCCACTGCTCCGCTGATGGTCCCACTCCCTGCTAATGCATCTGGGAAAGCAGTGGAAGATGGCCCATGTGCTTGCACCCCTGTACCCACGCTGGAGACACGTCTTGGACCTGCCTAGCTCTAGCCATTGCAACCACTTGGGAAGTGAATCAGGATAGAATTTTGCTCTTTCTCTCCCTCTCTCTGTAAATATGTCTTTCAAATAAAATAAATTTTTTGAAACATAACACTTTTAATATTACATACCCTTAAATTTGACAAATGAAGAAATGAATAGACAATTACTTGGATTCCAGAATTATCTTTTGAATGGCACACACTTGGGACAGATTCTAAGAACATCTTAAAAACCTACAAACTAAACTGTGGAAGGGAGAGGATCCCTTGTATAGCCCACAACGCCTTGTGAAATGTACACTAGGTCCTTGCTAAGGATTCATTCCCTTCCCATTGGCTGTTCCAGAGCAGATTTCTCACATAGCTCAGCAATTCCTGCACTTACCAGAACAAAAGTTCTGAATATTTTAGTAGTTTTTAAAGATTTATTTGAAAAGCAGATACACAGAGCAAGAGTTAGAGCAGTCTTCCAATCCTGGTTCACTCCCCAAATGATAGCAACAGACACAACTGGATCCAGCTGAAGCCAGAAACTTCTTCTAAGTCTTCATGGGGGCAACTGCCATCCTCCATTGCTTTCCCAGGGCCACAGGGAGCTGGACTGTAAGTGGGCCATCTGGTACTCAAACCAGCCTGCAGATGGGGTGCCTGTGCTACAGGAGCAGCTCTAGCAGTATGGCACAGTACTGCTTCCGGAAAATGCTGTTTACTTGAAAATCAGAGTTACTTAGAGAGCAACTCACTCCCCAGATGACTGCAATGACCATAGCTGAACCAACTCAGAGCTATGATCCAGAAGCTTCTTTTGGGACTCCAACATGAGTGCAAGGACAAGACTTTGGGTCCCCCTCTACTATCTTCCTAGACCTCATGCAAGCAGCTGAATAGTAAGTGAAGTGGCCAGGACTAAAACCAGCATGCAAATGGGACACCACCACTACAAGCAGAGAATTAGTCTGTTAAGTCACTGGGCCCACCCCCATAACCAGTTCTTAACAACTTAGTAGAAAATGGTGATGAATATTTTCTTGTGTAAGCCACAGTTACATCATTTTAAACATAACTGATTGTTTTAAAATTCATTTTTTGAGCAACTTCAAGAATAAGCTTTAATTTGCAGTGTTTTCTATTAATAAAAATGAGTTTTGACAGCAAAAGGAAACTTAAAGCTGACAACAGAAGCAGAGTCCATATGAGATGTGTTAGAAGAAATAGCCTGTTAAGCCAACCAGATTGGTGGTGGGCTCAACATTATAATTTCATATATAGGACTTAGACAGGAACCAGAGCTTTATGGGATACTAAAAGGTCATGTGTACTCAATATATACTTGAAATACAAAAAGAACCCCACAGAAAATGAACTCATAAATATGACAATTTAATATTTAGTGAAGACATTAACGTGGCTACAATAAAACACTCATTTGACTTATAAGTGGCTTTCCAAATAGAAAACAAAAAAATGGTAAAAGGAGTAGAATATTACAGGAAGAACAAATAGGAATTTTAGGAATGAAACACTCACTAGCCAATGTTGAAATTCTCATTGGACGAAGGTGTCTGAGTCAAGGTTAGGTAAGAGTTCGTATCAGCAGAATCCAAAAAGCCAAGTGCAGCGTGATGTTCAACAGTATGCAAGAGTATGTTAATGTTCTTACTAAAATTGAGAAATGTTAAGCTACAAATCCAAAGATTAAAATGATTCCAAACTATAATAAGAACAGTCCATCTTTGACTAGATACATCATAATCAAACTGCAGAAATGTACACACAGAGTTAAAAATACCAATGACATTCAAAGCAAAGTAACAGCAGAAACAAAAAAATTATAAAGGTCAGAGTCAGACGTATCATTCAAAACCAGAGGCTCATCTTACGGAAAGAAGCTGTACAAAGTCAACCACATGCTCCGCCTTGGCGTCCAACAATGGCCCAGATTCAGTGACATTCAGCATGGATCAAGCATATACAGCCCCGGCTTGCAGGCTTGGACCAACAGATCGAATCTCCCAAGCCTTCTCAAGCTGCTGCTTGATATGCTTGAGATCAAACATGCAGCAGAAAACTGGCCCCAATATCACCAGGCTTTGGCCCCATTCTGGCATCAGGCCAGTCCCTGGAGCCCTAGCCATCAGTCAGGCACCCACAGTCAAGCATTCATAGACTGAGGTCACAGGCTACAGTGACAAGTCAGGACCTGTGACCTAGCTTTTATCTCAGCCCCAGCAGGGAGTCTGCACCCTTCTCTGGAAACAGCAGGTAGTCACCCAGGGCCACAGGCTCCAGACCCGCCCACAGCCAAGGTAGCTCCACTGCCTCTCATTCCTTAGGAACAAAGCCAAACCTTCCCCTGTAGAGCCCAGCACTGGAATGGCCTCTGCGGTCCAGGGTCCAGGTTAACGTGATTCACTAAGTCTCTAAGTCAGCACCTGCAGTGAGCCTCCAGGCTGATACCAACGGATACAGATTGCAGACCTCTCTCCATGACCTCAGCCTGTCCCAGGGGCTTCAGGCATCAGACTAGCACCCACAGTTCCAGAGGGCTCCACATCAGCCACTGCAGATCCATGTTCTACATCAGCTCCTGAACTACATCAGGCACAGACTCCAGGCTGCTACCTATAGCCTCATGGTTCACTTAGAGAGTGAATCATTGGATGGAAAATATTCCTATCTCTCCACTTCTCTGTATATATCTGACTTTGCAATAAAAATATTTTTTAAACAAAAAAGGATTTCACACTTCTGGTATAAGACAACCTCAGAACAATCAAGACCACGCAAATAACACCTCTGGAGTTATAACTCCCCCACATGAAGACCTCAGATGACCACACCACTTCAGTGCCCAAATGTTGATGTAATGTGACAGCAAAGAGTGGTGGACCTTCTCCCCTCCACCAACTCTGGGGTCACAAGGAGGAAGACTGAGACATCTATCTCACCCACCCATCCCTACCTCTGCATCCTAATCAGAACCCGAAGTCAATATTTAAAAGGAAAAAAGCAAACTAGCAACAAAGCCAAACGCCCCAAATCTCTGGATGGACTGGCTGGTCCGGCACATTCCCAGAAAGCCTGTCTGTGAAGTCTGTCAGACTGCTTGTTCAAATGCAAAGCCATCAATATATGACAATAAGGAAGACAAACTGCCTAGAACTGTGACACACCCAGCATACCACAATTAAGGAACCGCTTGCCATGCTGGAATCCCACATCTGAGCCCCTGTTCTGATTCCAATCCAGGTCCCTGCTAGTGAACCTGGGAAGGTCAGGGGACATAGCCCAAGTACTTGAACTTCTGCTACCCATATGGGAGACAGGGACAGAGTTTCTGGCTCTTGGCTTTAGCCTGGCCTAACATTGACCTTTGATGGTATTTAATAACAAAATCACATGACTTAAGATCTCTATGTCTCCTTGTTGCTTCACATTGCAATGTGTAAATCTTTAAATAATAGCCCCCCAATAGCTGACAAATAAATTAACAAACTGCCTGGCAACCAATGGAAAATACATGTTTCACCAAATTTCAAGAGTATGTGTATAGCAACAATTCAAGGAATTTAGAAAAACAGTAACAAAATCTACAACTTTGACAGAGTTGAAATTATATATATTGAACAAATTATATTATAAATAATCATATTATACATATTTAAAAACAAAATTCCAAAAATGAAATTAAGAAATTTAAAATTTTAATATAAAGAGCAAAGTAGGCAAAAACCCAGCTCACATGCAGGACATGGAGCTCAAGCAGCAAGAGACCAGGTTTCTCGGGGGCAGCAAGGTCAGGTGAAAACAGAAACCTGAGGCTGAGGAAGGAATTGGGGGACGCTGGCTGTAGCACCTCAGGAGGCTCCCAGGACTGCAACGGCCCCAAAGCTGACTGCTGTGTATCCCCACTTGCTTGCCCCTGCCAGTCCTAAAAAAGGAGAACAGACTCCAAGGCCCAATGTTGTGGAGTGATCCAGGCTCATGTCCTCTGGAGTAAAGGATCTTCCCTCCCGCAAGTGCCTAGTCAATCTCTGGTGGTCAATTTCCGTGAAAGTATCACCAACAGAACAGAGAAAACGGGAAACAAAACTCAACTCAAAGGCAGGTAATTTGAAAGCATGCTGGTAAAGGGTGGAAAAAGAGGAGTTAAATGAACCCAATGGGATTTATATAAGGAGAAAGATCAAGGAAGTACAGAGCAAATTCAATGCAATAATACCCCAAATCTTTCAGAACAGGTAACAAGACATAATTATGTAGGTGAAGGAAAGCAAAATGTGTACAACCAGATTCAACTAAATTCTTAAAATGAAGCTGTCTAAAATACTGGACAGACAGAGGATCATGAAGGTAGCAACAGGAAAGACTTCAGTCACCTATAAGGGACGTTCAGTCAGCCAGGCAACAAGTTTATCAGCACAGATAAAGAGTGGACCAGTGTTCATGCGAAGTGCCCAAGCCGGGGGCTGAGGGGCAGGTGCCCAGTAACAGCACTGTACTCCACGGGATCCTTGAGAAACAGGGAGATGTTCACGGACAGTCAGGACCTGCAGGAAGTCTGTCATCGCCAGGTTGCTCTTGCAACACGGAGTTGTTCAAGTTGCAAGGCTGATTAATGACTCCACACATACGAAAGCATAAAACTCAGCAGTGAAGTAGATACAGATTCAAAACGACAGAGCTAATGTGTATCCCATGTACAGATCTGGGAGAGTAAGATGAAATTACATGTGGTTTGTGCATACAGCACAAAGAAACTGAAGTGACCTGGCATGGGTAAAACTGAAGCATGTAAATTTCTAATATGATTAAACTGTTGGCTGTTTAAAAACCCTTCAAGCTATATTTTCTCACAATCCTTGTGGTAAGAACAAAGCAAATACAGTGAATAAATGATAGAGAAAAGAAAAAATATCTACCAGAAAAAGTTTTGAAGCAGCATTACTCTTTGTTACGAGTTTCCCTAAAGATAACTGGATCACATTTTCCCAGCAGAATGTACAGTGAGTGCAACTGAGCAGACGAACACAGGAACACTTTGTGTGGCCTGTAAGAGACTCCCCTGCCAGGATGAATGCAAAATGCTATCGCAAGCAGGTAGAAACACAAAGAAATCAGAACTAGATGCTTATCTCACAAAAAGACTGAAAATCTGTACAAAAGGATAAAGGCAGTCTTTACTGATGAAACAGCCATTTCAAGAAGTAGATACAATTATATTTCTGTATTCATAGATATAGATATTAGATATAGATACAGATATGTGTCTGACCATTCTAGGAACTAAATAGATAAAATGATAGAACTGAAGGTAGAAATAAATTATAATACAATAATCACAGCATATTTCGATATCTGGTTCTCAGTACCACATTGATAGTTCAGTCAGAAAACCTATAAGGAAACAGTGGGCAATTTATGATGCTAAAATTAAGACAATGAAACACAAGCATCATGATTCAGGAGAAGCCAGATATTAAACTTTGAATTTTAATCACGTCCTAGGATAGTGATGCGATACAGTAGTTTCTCATTACCCAGGTCAACCAAACTGATACTTTATAACGTACCACATTGCTAAGTTATGGTATTTTATATAATTAGCATAATAAACCCATGTTCAACATAATGCAATGTATTCAGTGGTAAGTGCTGTGAGTCAGAGGCTCTGCACGGCGTGTGCTCCAATGCTAGCAGAGCACATATTCTCCAGAACAGACCAACATTTAGGCCACAAGACAATTTGAAAAAGGGAAGACAAATCATATCGATCATCTTCTCTGAAACTGAATCCAACTTAAAAAAATGATGATTTATGGAGAGAGCCAAGCGAAGGCGCCACAGGGATAAAGTGCAAAGCCACAGGAAGCTGGCTGTAGGGAGGGGCCACAGGACACCCATGTTGGTCTGCAGACTGACACATGAGCAGTCGGGCTCCAGGACCACGGTGCCAAGTAGGCTAATCTACCTGCAAGTGTCAGAATTCCATGTGGGTGCTGGTTTGTGTCCTGGCTATCCCATTTCCCACCCAGCTCCCTGCCTGTGTCCTGGAAAAGCAGCAGAGGATAATCTGTACCCATGTCGGAGGCCAGAAGAAGCTCTGGCTCCCAGTTTTGGATTAGCTGTTGGTGGCTATCTGGGTACAGGGTCCCAAGGCTTTGAGCCACCTTCGACTGCTTTCTCAGGCCGCAAGCAGGGAGCTGGAAGGGAAGCAGGGCCACCGGGATTAGAACCGGCACCCATATGGGATCCCAGCATGTGCAAAGCACACTAGGCTACCTCGCTGGGCCCAAGTAGTAAAATTTGAAACAGAGAATACAACCTAATCAACACATGGAAAATAATTCTTTCCCTTTCAAATTAATAAATCTAAAAATGAAGGGAATTTGTTAAAATCTATTCCTGATTTCCAACTTCACTGATTTGTTCAAAAATGTATACCCAACCACTTGGAAAAAAACTTGTGTGTAATTCCCTAATCTTCTGTCTTTTTGGAGGCAGAAACAAAGGGGTTATGAATGGCACTTTTGTGGCTTCTGGCTCCTTGTTATTTTGAATAGAAATTTCTAGGACATCAGTCACAGTGAGGTGAACTTCTTTATTCTGATTTCTTTCCTATCCAGTTGCCTTGGAAAGAAGCTCAACTGAATGTGCCTTTTCTAAAAGGACTCTCATTTTCTAGTATGTAAAAACTGCAATCTCACTGAATTTGTTTCCCTTGCAACAGAACTGTAGACAAAACAAGTAGGATCAACCAGTCCAACACTGGAATCAATCTCTCTCTCTCTCTCTCTCTCTCACTCTCTCTCTCTCTCTCTCTCTCTCTCTCCCCCTCTCTCTCACACACACACAAAGACATGACAGACAGCAAGAGTTGCTCCCTTAAAAGCATTCTTCCCAGAGCAGCGTCAGGGTTCTGCGTGTATTTGCAGCACCACAGAAAATATGTATTCTGAGTGGAGAGAACACTTAATTCCGCTAAAACATCTCCCGGGAGACAGGAGGGTTAGCCATGCAAGCATTTTCCATAGAATCGTAAACTGCCGACCACATCTGTCACATGACGTTTTGATTTTAGTTGGATCAAAGTCGAGCCAACATGTGCATTTGGAATGAAATCATGGAAAAGTAGATGACCACAGAGGGCTTGGGAAAACAGTCAGATTTTCCTGCGATTTTGGCTGATTTTCTTACTAAGAAAACCAGAGCACGTGCTAGAATATGCCCAACAAAGGAAGAAGGTGTGTGTCGGCTGGTACAGTCTGGTACAGCAAGTCTGACGTCTGTGGCGGGAAAAAACGAAAAGCCAGGATTTTCTTATAATTTTAAAGTTTTCTTGAAGTTGAAAGTCATGTTTTTTTCACCCAGGCCGGCTTTCCCAAGAATGAAATGCACGTGGCAATCACCGAGGAAAGGTAGCGGCCATCATGAGCTTGCCACGGAATCAGACAGTCCTCCCAGTTCTATCTATAGTGCTCACTGCCTCTGTGCCTGGAGACGGGACCAGGTCACTGATGTAAGCAGACTTGGGCTTCTATAAGGATCTTGATTTCTTGTCCCTAGTGGGGTGTAAAATCACATAGCAAAATAGCACACCATCATAAGTCATGACAAAGACCGTGAAAGCTTTTTAAAAACATATCCCATATTCACATTTTGTACTTAGCCCTTCACAGGTAGCTAATCCTGCTCCAGTCAGCACACATGCCCACGTCAGCAAACACAGCTCCATGGTTCTGCAATGCCATCACTCCACTCCGACCTGAGAAAGCTGATCCCTGGCTGGTACAGTCCTCCCAAGCCCCAGGATAAAATCAACACCTTGTCTTTTACGAGCGATGGGGCCTGAACAAAGTAGCACAAAAATTTAGATGATTTTATGCTGATAAAGCATATCAGGAGTTGATACAGATGAACTGGTTTAAGGGCCAGCAAACGGGTAGTATGTGTATTTGCTTTGTTCTACCATTAAGATAAAAACTCAGATATTACACTTACAATATGATAATGTACTACACATTTTAATGTTTTCATTTTTGTTTTTTTGAAAGCCTGATTTAGAGAGCGGGTTGGGGGAGAGACAAAGCAAGAGAAAGAGATCCTGCAGAGTTATAATCTTGATACTGCAGATTTACAATAACTGGCACTTATGCTTCTAATAGAGGCATTTTAGCACAGCATAAAATCCTACAATAAATGAAGCAATAGAAATGAATAACAGTCCTCTGCAGTCTTACATTCAAGTGCAAAGAAGTGCAACAGTTGAATGTAAGCAAGCAGAGTTGATGAAGGACATGACCACACAAGAGCACGGAAGCAACATGATACAGTAGCCAGCTACAGTCAGATGCAGAGTGCGCACTTGGCCCAGCCCTGCAAGCCTTTCTTTACTGCACCGAGCCTTCTTCTATCCCATCTCTTATCCAGCTCCCTGCTAATGAGCCTGGGAGGGCAGCATGTGGTCCAAGAGGTTGGGTTCCTACAACGCATATGGGAGACATAGAAGCTCTCATCCTCTTGGTAACTGTGCCTTTCAAAATAATTGGGTTCTAAAGATGTGATAACCAAATAGCCACTAGCAAATGCAATGTTTTTAAATGCAGTTCCTTCTTACCCTAAAACTTACATATGTCATTTACCAGTCCTCCAAGAATTGAGCAGAATTCATTCATGAAAGAAAAGTGACTGACAAATGATAGTGGCAAGCAAGCAGGCAAAATTAAAAAATAAACATATGCTAAAGTTTGACAGAAATTATAAATATTTCTACCCCTGATAAGTGTATATTATGTAAAATATATGCATAATCTGCTTCTTCTATCTCAATGTATAATGGTCTATCTAAATTAAACAAGACATTTTCTTCCTCTTCCATTAAAGAGTTGAAAATATGCATTCCTCCTCCATTAAAGAATTTAAAAATATGCACCTGGGCATCACCGTTCTCCTGGTGAAATGTTTCTGAGCAAGAATGAAAATACAGCATCTACATCAATTCAAATGTCTCAACCTGAGTTCCGTAACACTCATCTTTGCAATTCTTTGTGCTTAAAATCAACATGTGCAAAGGGCTGTTGCACTAGTTAAGGTTCCACCTGTGGTGTCAGAAACCACAGGGGCGTAGGTTTGAGTCCCAGCTGCTCTACTTTTAATCCAGCTCCTTTCAAAAGTGACTAGGAAAACAGGAAAAGATGGCCCAAGTCCTTGGGCTCCTGTACAACATGAGAGACCCAGGAGAAAGTCTCGGCTTTGGACCAGCCCAGTCCGGCCACTGCAGCCATCAGGGGAGCAAACCAGAACATGGTTGGTCCCTCTATGTCGCTCCTCTCTGCAAATCAGACAAAATAAATCTTTCTTCACAACACCATATCATAACATCACATCAGTGGAATAGCACAGTAAGCTTCTACCTGCAGCACTGGCAATCCATAAAAAAAAAAAAAAGTTTGCTAATAAACCACGAGTCACAATGCCAAGTATCATTTGAACTAGATGACATAAATTGAACTTAATGAAACATGTATTTTAAACTAAAATAAATCTTTACAAGTAAAAATGAGATAGTAGAAATTATACATAAAATGAGCACATAACAGAAATTAGTGTGCTAAGTTTTAGTCAATAAAAATTCTAGCACATTAAATGTGACATGAATGGAATAGGAAGATAATATATTGATGTGTAAATAAAAATGCAAAATAAAGTATCAGTAGAGCTGACTCTAATATAAATAATAAACGTGATTCAAAAAAATAATTATAAAAAATGAGTCACTATGGAATCTTTAGGTTATGAATTTTAAGATAATCACATCTGGGTCTGGTGCAATAACCTAGTGGCTAAATCTTTGCCCTGCATGCACCAGGATCCATACGGGCACCAGTTCACGTCTTGGTTACTTCACTTTCCATCAGCTCCCTGCTTGTGTTGTGGGAAACAAGATGTTTCTGTCTCTTTTCTCTGCAAACCTGCTTTTCCAATAAAAAAAAAAACTAAGAGTATAATTATACTCATAAAAAATGAACAAACCTTACAAAAACACAGGCTGCTATTATCCACAAAGGAAAAAAATCTGTATAACATAGTTCATTAAGTCAAATTCATGATCAAAATGACTCAGATAATGACACCAAAAATACATTCCACCAGGCTTTTAAGTAAAATCACAGCAAAGATCTCAAAGTCAACACGTTTAACAAACTCAAACAACTTCTGTCCTCATTAGTATAGCATTCTGCGTCCGATCCAGGGTTTCTGGAACCCTCTGGGAGCAGTGAACATTTAAGCCAAGAGGAGAGATGTGTCAAGTACAACAGGTTTTAAGGGTCAGATCAGATGAGCTGGCATTAATGCGTCTCTCAGAACAGCAGCAATACAACTAAGTTGTCGGCACATAGCTTCTCTCCCCACATTACAACCCTGACATCTCCCAAGCCCGATGCTCTGAACCAGATCGCAATGACGTAAAATGCAGGGACGATTGACGGTTCAGGAAATAAGTTCTTTCTGCTGAGACAGGAATTACTTCACATTAACTGTTCTGAGTCTCTACCCATGTGTAAAAGCCAAATAATGAATCCTGCAATCAGTAATGACGATGAACCACTCACACATCGACAGTTCAAAGTTCTACCAAAAACAAGGATTTTTAAAAATGCAATTCTTAGGGGGCCAGTGCCATAGTTCAGCATCCCAGAGGGGGCTGATTTGTTTCCCAGCTGCTCCACTTCCCTCCAGCTCCCTGCTTGTGGCCTGGGGAAGGAGTGGCGGCCGGAAGGCTCAGTCTTTGGGACCCTGCACCCACAGGGAAGACCCCAGGGAGCAAGCCGGCAGATGGAAGCTCTGTCCTGTCTCCGTCTCTTTCTCTCTTACAAATCTGCCTTTCAAATAAACCTTTTCTAAAAAGTGAATGAGATGGCAGATGTATGTATTCGTATTTTCTAATTCTCAGCCTTGGAATGAATAAAGTGCAACAATGACGGAGTGCTTATCTTTCCATCCACCTGTCAGTGTTCCTCATCTGCCCCACATCGCACATTCTCACTAGGTGCCCTTCTGTGTCATGTGGTGCTTCCCATGCTGTTTTCTGAGCCCCATTTATTTCTGCACATAGACTTCGGGTCCTGGAGGACTAGCCAAGTCCCTTCAGCTGAGGCAAGAAGGTGTGCACGACCTCTAACTGGGCCTGCAGAGTGGGTGGGTGCTTCACCACGCATCGTGGGGACATGGCAAGTGTCAGGTCCCCCCATTCATCAGGTATGCCCTGCTATTGCTAATGACTTGTCTAGAGGTACCTGGAAGCCAGAGAGAGCAAGTCCAAAAAACTAAGTAAATGCTCCCACACTCAGTAAAATGCGGTGCAGTTGGAGAAAAAAGATGGTAAGGGTCTATTTTGCTTTCTAGGTGAGATTCCACCGAGGTACCTGCATCATCAGAGCACACGAGTTTGAGCCTTGGCTTCAGCTCGCAACGGCAGCTTTGCATCAATGCAGACCTTGGGACGATTGCAATAATCCCGCAGCTGCCGCCCACAGGGAGAACTACACCGGGTTCCTGGCTCCATGTTTCGGCCAGCAGCCCAGACTGCCTTTGCAGGTACTTGGAAAATGAAGCAGAGACAAGAGTGTTCTCTAGTGTGCTAAGAGATGAAGGCTGACCAAGAACAGGAAGGACAACCTGCAGTTGCTGCTGTATCCAGCGTGTCGACCGCAGTGCTGTCTCCAAGACTTTTCAACCATTTCAGCACTTTCAAGGTAATAGTTTGTCCTGTGTTAATTACCCAATGAAGCTATAAAAAAAATCTAATAACTGTTTCTTCCCATGGTATTTATATCCACTGTATAAAACCTTCAAAATATGCAAAATTGTCCACTAATCTGACAATTCTACTAAATTTAAAGAATACCACTTAAATTTGTGTTGTTTATATGGTATCAAAGGTCAATGGGCCTAAGAAATAATAAACGTTACATTACTAAATTTAAAAAATCTTCAATAAGCGCAGCTGTAATGCAGTAGCTGATAGATGTTGGTTGAAATAACCACCACCTCTGTGACCATGCCATAATCCCTTCTTAGTTTCTGCTTCCTTCTTTAGCAGGATGAGAGAATTTCACATAAAACTTCTCATCCATAAAATATAAAAATTCCAAGTTAACAGAAGTCATCCACTGAAAACACTACAGACCACAACTACAACCAGTATGTGTGCAGTGCTGCTTGGCGTGTCAATTCCTGAAAGATTCCTAAACTTGAAAACACGCAGGCACTAGGTAGCAAACTCTTCTTGCTTCCTAAATATCCTACGTGAACCTTACTTTGTTATTAGAAACACAAATAGGGCTTTATCGTTTGTTTTCTGAAGGGCAAGCTAGTGCACCCGCCGTAGCTGCCATTAAGTAATTCCTCACAAGGCAATTTATTTCGCACCAGGAGTGTCACACTTCCATGAGTACTGATTTATACTGCTAATACACTTTAAAAATACAGATATTACATATAAATCAAGAATCACACATGGAATTTTCATCTTGGCAATAACATCTCCCTCAAGCAATAGAGATCAGAAATAAAGATAGTTTTACGGAGATGCTATTCTTCTCTTTTTTTATTGGCTGCATTTATTTTCTCAGTCAGTCATCCCTAAAGTCAGAAAGGCAAAGTGAATTGATAAACCGAGCACAGCGTTTCGGGCGACGAAGCCTTCAACTAGAGCGATGTGCCCTGTCCCTCCTCCACATGACAGCATGCATAGGCACAGCAGGCAGGGCAGGCTGCAGGAGGCAGCACGGTCATGGCCAGAGGGAATTCCACACGTCCAGCCTCCTCACGCCCTCCCAGACTGTGTGAATAGCTGCAGGGATCAAATTTCCAGACACATCCATCAGTCCGTGGGCACCCACTGCGCGCATGCTCAACACTCAGGAACTCTGTCATGGGGCAACGGGGCGTGCAAGTGCCACAGGGAGGCTTCATACTCCATGTGCCTCCTCCTCCTGGATTTTGGAAAGTAGCTTTGTTTTTCAGATTCCTCAGTAGCTATGATCTACTGGTAATATTTTTCCCCTCAGATTTACTACTAAAAGAACCATATTCCTGAGCGCAGCATGATAGCCTAGTGGCTAAGTCCGCACTTTGGACATGCCGAAAAGCTGAATTAAAAGTTCAGTCTAGTGGAAAAAAAAAAACTTATAGTTTAAATGAAAACGTGGTATAATACACATTTTCCAATTACCTTTTCAGAGACCGACCCCCCTCACAGATATATGCAACATACAGTTTTTCCTTTTAGTATTAGAAATTGGTCAGTCTTCTCCTTGGGGAAGAAAAGGGTAATAGCTGGCACATTTACCTACTTGCCTCTGACAATTAAAGAAATGCGCACACACTAAACAGTTTAAGGTATTGCACCTCAGTAAACCTAGATAAAAAGGAAGTTAAAAGCGCAACTCTCATGTGATCTTTTCTCATTGCCTGGTGAACTGAAGTGAATTACAGCACAGGGAAGAGGAACCCACCCCTAGGACAATTAGCTTCCTTGTTTGAGCAGGTGTTTCTCCAAAGAAGAGCAGAGGTGGCTGGAATTAGAAGATTAAAAAGATAATTGTCAAGAGAAAGTACTAGAAACCTACCCAGGGTTAGCACATACATCTGTGGCAGTTCCTAGCATCGAGGCAAGAACAGTGAGGACACAGCCGAGCAAGCCTCCTAACCAGGAGGTGGCACGTAGGGGACTCAGAATTAGGAGACCCCCAAAGCTGGAACGTGCAGCATCTCCCCAGCCTCACCAAGCAAGCAAAAGCCAAGACCCAATTCAGCAAGATGTTCCCAAGCAACCCAACTATGCCCCATAATAAAGTCTAAATATATTTATAGATAGGCATATCAATATATTATTTTTACAGTCATATCCAGCAACCCCAAAGGTAAAAACTGCAAAATTGAGCATCCAACAGAAGCTAACAGCCATGCAAAGGATCAGCAAAATATGACCCACGAGAAAAAAAAAACAAAAATCACTATGATTAGTAAACCGAATTTCATCACAATCAAGAACTTCTGTTTGCAAAACTAATTCTACCAGAAAGCAAATACAGACAAAAATCACCTGCAAGTCAAATCAGAGACAGCATTTCCATCAAAAAGCTAACACACACACACACACACACATCCTGAAAACATGCAAAATACATAACTACACACTCAGCAAAAATACCTAATTCACAAACCGCCATAGAAGAGGTCCTAAACCTCACCGATAGTTACGGAAACGGGGACTAAAGCGCCTACGTGACGTGCGTCCACACACTTACTGGTGAGAATGACGCTGAGACAGACAACACCAAGCCTTAGAACGTGAAGAAAGTTGAACTCGAAAATACTGTACCCTGCAAACTCTAACAACTAACGCTGGCCCAACACACGATTCCACTTTTCTACTTTGAAGCAACAAAACACCTGAGCAAAAAACTGGTACTAGCGTATTTAAGCATCTCCATTTTTAAGTGCCAAAAAGTCAACAATTCCAATGCCCATTATCAGGTAAGTGGACAAATTCTGACATGAGCACACAATGAAACCCTATTTCCCCATAAAAGGGAGATTATTATTGTGCATAGAGCGAAAAGTAACCAAATTAAGTCTCCACCCCCAAACAAAGCCCATACTTTACTCATTTACAGCAAATTCTGGAGAATGCTGGCTCCTCTATAGCCAGAGAGACCAGGTGAGTGGTGAGCAGATATGGACTGGGGAGAAACAGACTTGGGGACGGCATACATTCGCTGTTTTGATTTTACTGATAATACACAAATGCCAGAACTTTATACTTTATATATATATATTAACTAAAAACCTTAAAGGGTTTAACAAAGTGTAAAGTATTAGCAGTTAAATATATGAAAACCTGAATACCTTCTCTGCCTCCACTCCCTTCTCCGGGCCAACCATGAGGAAAATGGCACCCGGGTGAGCTGCTCCCCATCCCCTCTCCCCACATATCCGCGT
Source organism: Ochotona curzoniae (assembly GCF_017591425.1). Classification (NCBI taxonomy): domain Eukaryota; kingdom Metazoa; phylum Chordata; class Mammalia; order Lagomorpha; family Ochotonidae; genus Ochotona; species Ochotona curzoniae. The sequence goes on from NW_024464918.1 coordinate 28,716,297, forward strand.
TGGTCTTTGCTCTGCTGTGAGGCAGAAGACCTCAACTTTTCTCCAAAGAATCTCACCAGCCCCTACAAAAACCAAGTAACTCCTTTCCTTGCGGTAAGACTTGTCCTCACTTTATGCCATGTTTATGTCATGTTTTTGAGTACTTACCGTAGGCCACCCGTTGTTCCAAGCTCCAGAAAAACCAGGACAGTAAGAGATACTTCTTTTCCACCTGTATGAATCCAACACGTTTAGTTGCAAGTGTGACTCACTGAATTATGGGATTCACTTGTACACACTCTGTTTCTGCTTCCTTTTCTCTTTTCTCTTGCGTACGAGGAGAAAAAGCCATAGCCATCTCGTATGCCGTTAGTCCTCAGTTCTCTGGCCCAGAACCTTCCTCCCTCCTCTCTCCCTGCTTTCTGCCAGCGTTGGGAGAGGCGGTCTCCAACCACAATGCTAACCCAATTCACCTGCCTGCCTCTTAAATACAGCTACGGACACCCAGATGAAACTGATGATGCTGCTGATGCAACTACACCTTGAGACAGCTGCGTTCGAGGCAGGTCTGCAGATTCCAAGGAACATGAACCTCATGAAAGGAAAATTCAAGGTGCCACGAAGGCTGCCTACCCATCCACACCCTGCCTACCCATTCACTCCTTGCGTTCTCATCTATACCCTGCCTTTGGAGCTTATTTCTAAAAATACCTTGACAGCCCAGGGGCTTTGTTTTCCTGAAGGGATTTTGTTCCTGTTGGCGTCCAGAGCCTGTTTACTACTTACAAAGCTCATTACTGGAGGTACAATGATTTTTTTTTCAACATTTAACTTGACCTCTTTCAGTTTAATGCATTCCTTCCTTCTCCCTTTTGTAATTATGAACCATCAGTTAGACTACACCATCTACCCAGTAAAAGATCTGGAGGTATAGGTGATGGAAAGGTAACACAGCCAATCTTAATTGTAAACGTTTTCAAAATGTCCTAGGAATGACACAGGCATGCCTACGATGGAAGAACATAAACTGAGCATGCAATTTTTAACGTAATTTGTTAGAGGCTAATCCCCTATCTTGGGTACTGTTTACACTCATAAATAAAAAATCTTTCTTAGGAAGTTGATAACCCAGAGGAATCTAGCTAAGGTTAACACAAAGAAAGCAAGTATCAACACCTGAGTGAGTGCTCAGCCCGTACACTGCGATGCAAGAAGGGCCCTGACGCCCTGGAGTTAGCCTCATCCACACACCCAGTATCCAGAAACAGGTGTCTACACACAAAGCCTAGGGCAGCGCCTGGCAGGTTGGTTCACCTGTGCTGTGAGGTGGGCCTCCTGCTGGACCCTTCCTGCAAGTCAGCAGGTACAGCTCTCTTACTCCTGCAGGGGAGCCCTGCCTGGTTTTGCAGCAAACTCGGTGACTATCTCTTGCTAGCCTTCTTCCAGACCTCTGAAGTCTGTGCTGGTGTTGGATTGAAATTCCCACTTCAGGCCTCATCTGTTGCTCCTGGAGTGCCTTTCCTAGTCCTCATTATCCTCTCTTGTCTGGAAAGTAGACAGAACGTAGCCACCACGGTAATGACAAGCCCACTCGCCCGTGAGGCCCTGTCTTGCTACTGTACTGCAGCAGACCTGAACATCCATGACCAATAAAGAAATTTTACCATAACTCTGTCGACTAATTGAGATGCTGCTTACATCACTTTCAGAATACTTACAGCACGTGTGTGTTATCATAATTATCTGAGACGACCAACCTTCCAAATCTATAGCTAAGTTTTATTATTTAGATACTTTTTTGGTCTTTGACAATATGTTAATACTAAACATTAACAGCTAAAAGTTCATTTTTCTTTTTTAAGAAATTTAAAATAGCACTTGTTATTAATGTGTATACAGTTACCAAAGAAATACATTGAATGGTTTTACTTGAGGAAAGAAAAAAATTTGGAAAAATTAGAATTACGATTAATCCAAATTAAAGAGTATGGGAAAAATGTATGCTGAATGTAACCATATATATAAAGCACAAGAGCATTGAGCATTTAAAGCTCTTACATGTTGATCTTTCAGGGGATGGGCACCTGGCTGCCATGAGACACTCACATGGGAGCTGGTGTTCCTGAACAGAGGCAGCCAGAGAGGGTCAACTGGTCACTTTCTGCGCCCACGTGGGAAACCTGGCCACTGGAGACGACTGGAGGTTGAAACAGAGATGAACAGTTTCCTTTGCCTTTATCAGTTAGCTAATTAAAGAGATGCAGTGTCTCCTGCGTGAGTGGAGGAGGGCTTTATTAAAAGGGGGAAGGGTAGGAATCGGGTGTTTGGGACACCCGTGTTAGATCCACTTGGGACACCCGTGGGCCTCCCACATCAGCAGTCCTGGGTTTGAGTGCAGAGCCCTCGCTCATTCCCAGCCTCCTGCTAGCGTGCGCTCTGGAAGAAGGCAGTACGGCTGCCCCACCTGGGGCCCTGCCACTCACGTGGAACCTGTCGTCAGCTAAATGATGCTTTCATAAACTATCTTTCTGCCTTGCTTAAAGTTATATTCAATATCCTACATTTCATGTTGTGATTATTTTTTCAGAATGGTATGGCTTTTTAACTAACAAATTAGTTGACAAAGTGTGTTTTTATGACTAGTTCATACAGAATGTACTTGATTATCTGACATACGCATGCCTTAAATTATGATTATCACAATCAAATTAATGTATATATCCATCACTACACATGACAATAAATATCCTGAATGTTTTCCTCTAACAAGCCAACATTGTTACGTTTTTATCAATATCTTCCGCCATGTGTATATGTACTATAGTCTTCAGGGCTCTCTTACCCTCAGCTCATGGTTTGATACATTTTTCTCTGGCTTAATGCATAATTTACGTTTTTATCAACTACAATTTTATTTTAATAAATTGCATTTTGGTTAATTTCATAACTGCTTACACTTTTTTTTTCTTAACTTGGCAATTTTATTTTGTTTTGTTGATGTCATGCATGCTCTTATCTAATTTCAATGTTTTGAATTTTCTTTTGTTAGGCTCTAGAGGTGTTCTTTTATCCACAGCTGCTATGGTGCCTGCTTTCTATCTGCAGGATTTGCATGACCTTGTCGGTTGGCAATCTTAAACATGATCTTATCAGCATTTTTTCCTTCTATTGGACGTTAATGTCCTTAGGATTGTAAAGCTACCCTCCAATGTATTTATATATTTGCTCATTCTCTGCTTATTTCAATTGAACTTGAAGCATTTTGCTTTCGTTTTACACAGTAGATAGTCTAGTATCCTATTGTCAAAGCATAATGGACAGTTTCATTGAGAATCCTCCTTTTACTCAAGAAATAGAGATGCATACGGCAACGTATCTGCGCTTCCTGGTATGACAGTCTCCACTATACAATTCATTCATGAAAATAAAAGAAACTGTGGCACATCTACTCCTTATAATACTACTCAGCTATTAAAAAGAATGAAATTCTACCATTTGCAACAAAATGGTACCAGCTGGAGACCATTATACTCAGTGAAATAAGTCAATCCCCAAAGAACCAATATCAGATGTTCTTTCTGATATGACAATCTCTATGCAAAATACAAGATAAATGTATATATGTATATCTGATATACATTCAATTCACTTTATAATCACAAGCTTAACCTTTCACTAATAATTCAACAAATGGAAAACTACTGTTCCTCAGTAGTACAGAAAAGGACTCTAAACAACATTTAAACATAAAAATGTCAATTTTGCTCACACATTTTCTGTAGTGTATATGTTGCCACAAATAAGGGAACATAAATGATATTTATCTTTTTGAGATTGTCCTATTTCACTAAGCATAATGGTTTCCAGTTCCATTAATTTTGTTGTGAAAATCAGCATTTGATATTTTTTATGACTGAGCAATCTCCCACTGTGTATGCATCACAACTTCTCGACCCAGTCATCAGTAGATGGATATCTGGAGTCATTGCATGGCTGTTATAAACATGAGGCCGCAGACAGCTTTCAAACACTGATTTCATTTCCTTTGGGCAAATTCCCAACAGTGGAATGACTTGGCCATATGGTATATCTGTATTCGGGTTTCTGAGCAGTCTCCATGCTGTCTTCCATACTGAATGCATGAGTCTATATTCCCACCAACCTTTTCACCACATCCTTATCAATATTTCTTTTGGGGGCTTTTTTTGTTTTGGTTTGGTTTGGTTCTTGAATGATAGGTACTTTCAAAAATATTTTGGCATTACTAATGTCAAATTTACCAGGACAAAAACTATGATATTCAACTGCTGAACAACAACTTCTATATGTTGCTTTGTGCAAAAATGACTTGGTGGTGAAATTTCTTCTACCTTCTGATTCTGCCACACCATGTGGTTTAAGGGAATGCAGTAGCATTGACTCAGCCACCACATGCTCAACACAAAAAGACCATAGGAAAGTGACTCTTACTTCAGCCTCTCTGTCTGTGCGCATAAATTTGGAAAGATATATGTTGACTTTTAAAACCCAATCAGATAAACATCATCAGATATTAACCTGTAGTCTACAAAATCAAGTTTGTTGGTTGACTAAAGCAAAGAACGATAGTTCGAAGGTATTGCTGGAATCCTACCTGGAGGGAGGGAGGATGGCAGCTGGTTTTCTAAGACTTTGGCTCATACTGAACTCACTTATGGAACAGAAAGTAAAAGAAGGAGTGAACATTTCTGAATCTGTTGCTGTTTCTAAGTGGAGACTGAGATGGCTACACGGGCGGTAAAAGATTATCATCTAATAGAAACAGCTTAGGAACTGGGAACCCCAGAGGGGACGTGGGAAACAAATCCAGCTGCACTGTTGATAACAGCAGCATGTAATCACACAGAGGGGAGACGGTGAGCATCCTCCAGCCATGAAACCTCATCTTCGGGGGAAGGGAAATGTTTCCTGATCATTTGGAAGCTGGTATTACCTGTCTGTGCCTTCAGATGGATGAGCTGAAAGGATGCCTCTCTGATTTCAGTGCAGGCTGATTTTCTTCTAGTCTGCAGAAACTTTCACTGTTTCACAGCTAAAATTCAGCTTTATTAATAATCATTTCCAAGTAACCTGAGTTTTGCAAAAGATTGTTGCATTTGTCACTTGCTTCATAGATGATGCCTCCTTAAGGTTATATTTTTATAGAGGAATCTCTTAAATGTCTACTCTATGTTGTTGGTGGTTGCTATTTTGGGGGAGGTTGATGAACCCTCCCCAGCCATACTTAATTCAAATAAAGAAATTATTTAAAGTTAGAACAGGTACATGAAGTGGAAGCTTAATAAACATCCATGTACCCCATAATGTTCTTGTTAGGCTTAAACTTGATAGAATTCCAAACTGTGGAATAGAAAGCCTACTTTTTGCATAAATGCATATGTATATTCAATAAATTAATCTTATGTGATCTGTGTTTTCTCAAGAGAAGATAACAATATTACTGTTTATGCTGTCTTTCCTGAGAAGATCCCTTCCCATTATAAAATGGAATTTAAGACTGCAGTGACTACCATAAGTCATCAGATACAAAGGGATGGCAAAAATGTGGGTGCATGTTTTCCTAAACATCTTTGCAGAAAACGAAAGTAATGAAGCAGAGCTGTACTTCATAATGCACAAAGAGATATGATGCATTGGGCTAACCCTGGAACAACAGATTAACTGGAAAGAGGTCTTTAAAACTCATGGAAATTATGAATGTTTATCACAATCACAGAATAATTTTAATGCAGATAAAATCAATCCACATATCTCTAAAAAAATGTAATAAAACCAGCAGCTGCAAAATGTTTCCCTGGAAAATTGTGAAATCTATTTTCTGATACATGTAAAAAACAAATACTTTTCATAATACGAGCTTCTTTAAACTGACATTTCTGGGAAATGCTGTGGTTGTCACATGTATTTGTCACAGAAGCAATTATCATGAGAGCATTTTCAAGTAACAGATATAATAAGGCATAAAAGTCACAACGTGGTATGAATGCTCATTCATACAAAATTACAACAGCAGTAGGAAGAAGCCAAATAATCCTGAAGATGAAATGAAAGCCAGGGCAGTGTGGGGAAGATGCTTAAACAAAGGGAAAGAGAAAGGGAAGCCCATCCCCCAAAATAGAAATCTGTTTTCTGATACCAGTTGACCTGAACACATGAAACACATGAACAGTAAGACGGTGGACGATGAGAGTTATACAGAGGATTTTTAAAAACTACATATTAACATGGCTAATAAATTCATAACACCACACATAGGACTTGTCATGACATCACCAGTAGAAAATTCTCCAAGTAGAACCCCTAATATTTTGTATAGGAAAATTGGCTGATTTCAGCATATAAACTACAATCCTGGGCCAGGAAGGATGAGTCAGTGGCTTAATCCTCCCTTTGCAAGCACCAGCATCCCATATGGGTACCAGTTCATGTACCAGCTGTTCCACTTTCCATCCAGCTCCCTGGCCTGGGAACACAGTAGAGAATGGTCCAAGATCTGACTTAGTTCATCAAGAAAACTAAAATCCCTCCTTCACCTTTCCTACTTCCCTCAAGCATTCTAGACCATTGCATCGCTTTTAGAAAAATCTGTTTTGAGGCAAGGAAATGATGCATAGAGACAATAAGTGATTTGACTGAGCCAATTATGTTGACTCGAGTGTGAATATTGGGCCACCCGCCCTTGGTCCAGGGCACTTCCTCTAAGACGATTCACTTTCTTTACCCAGCTAGCAAAACATTCTGTCTTTTTTACTGAATCATCTCCTTGCTTCCCACCACAACGGGGTGGCCACACACACACACAATTCTATTAATTACTAAGTAATAAAAGTACAATTACCTAGGGCCTTCCAGATATCCTCATGATCCTTGGTAACATAATCTCTAAGCTTGGTTTTAGTCACATATATTTTAAGGAGCTCCTTCCTTCAATAGCCCTATTGGTAAAGTGTATGAAACTTAATACTCAAAATTCCTTTCCTGAATAGAGAAATGTATGCGTGTGTGCAAGTTGCTATGGGGTGAATTTCTGATTGGATGTAAATATGTTCTTAAAGTGATATAGAAAATATCTTGATCACCATTGTTGGACAAGTGGCTCACTATGTATTTTTAAGATGTAATATTAGCAATAGATCATTGCTTCCAGAATCACATTCTTTAGTCATCACAACTCCAATGAAGAGGAAGCCAAATTCTGTTTTAAAGTGCTGGCTTCTATGTTGAGCCAAGTCACTAAATAAATCACTTTTTAAAATGCCCTTTGTTAGCTGCACCCTTCTGGGGGAAAAGGCTATATGCATTTGTTTTCTTCACTTATTATATCATGTAACTGATCAATTCCTTTCAAGCTATAATGGTACCAAACAATTTAAAAAGTTTCCATTGATAAGCTATACAGGAAGTACACAGGAATTGTTTTCCCAAGGAAACTATGAAACCCTATCCTTAGGTAGCGTATGACTCAGAAAATTAGATTCAAATATGTTATTTTTGGAAGACTGGAAGCAGATAAGTAATAGCAAGTGTGAAATGGAAGCCAGCAGTAGGCAGAGGGTGATGTAATTTCCACCCCTCACCTTTTCTCCTTTATGCTCAGTGCTCTGGGGGAGTTCTTTATTCCAGCTGTAATAAGAAGCTGGACAGTCGCTGCATTCCTCAGCATGTGTTGCCGATGACGGGGGTGGATGGCTGTCAAAGGCAGAAGATGGCCCACGAAATGTCTGGAAATATCAAACTGCCTACTGCAAAGTGATTGCTTGAGTTTATCTGTCCCGCACAGCCTGCCCCATCTTGCAGTCACTGAAATTCAAACCAATTTGAGACTGGCCAACACAGTTGTTTTGAAATGCAGCACTAAAAACAAAAGTTTGGTTATTCATTAATTGCACTATATTCTTAATCCTTCAAAATAATCACTTGAAAATTAATCACTGATGATATGCTAATTATGACATTCAATATCATTCCATTAATAATAAATAAAATAGCTTAGTCCCTTAACTATTAGCTTTAAACATCCTGATAGTGCAATTGTGCTTGATGGTAGCACACGTATGTTCTAAGACGACACTTTGTTTCACTTGTTACTGATGCACACATTAGTAACTTCATAAAAATATGTAGTGTACTAGATTGCACCAGCGTCTCAATGTTCTGGTAAAATTACATATATATGTATTCATAAAATTTCTAATCCAAGAAGTAATTAAATGTGTATTTTGTACTGATACAGGAAAATGAGGGTGATAAACACATCATTTGATTTTAATCCATTCCAAATTTATGAGAATATCAAATTTTGTGTTCCAAATGGTTGAATCAATGAACAGACAGGGATAAAGTGACCAGTGATGAAGTGGATTTTAGAGTGATTAATGAATAAAAACAATGATATGTTTAGGTGTTGCCATAAGCACTACATGTTTTCATTCCTCTTTTTACGCACACCACATTTTTAGTAAAATAATTCACTTATTCAAGAATATGTTTTAAAGTCGGGTATACAGAGAGGAGAAGCAGGAAGAACTTCTGTTGGCTGATCCACTCCCCAGTTGACCGCAACAGCTAGAGCTGAGCTGATCCAAGGCCAGGAGCCACACAGGTGCAGGGTCCCAAGGCCCTGGGCCATCCTCGACTGCTTTCCTAGGCCACAAGCAGGGAGCTGGATGGGAAGTAGGCTAACAGGACTAAAACCAGCGCCCAAATGGGATCCCTGCGTGTGCAAGTTGAGGATTTTAACCACTAGGCTACTGTGCCGGGCCCATTCGGGTATATTTCTATGGTAAAACTAATTTTTTTTTCACTTTTACAAATGTTAGTGATTACAGTCTAGTTAACATAAAGCAGCTATTGAGGTTATTTGCTTGACAGAATGAGTTTTTAAATGCCTAAATTTCCTATCTACTAGTCTACTGAAACGACTGGGAATGCTAGTAAAGAATAGTGTGAAATCCTGCATAAATAGTGCATTAATCACCTCTAGATTCTACTTCTGTAAAGATTCGTAGATCAAAGAGGGCATGTACTCAGGGAAGAGCCTTATTACAAATCCACCAAGGGCAAGAAAAGATGGTGCCTTGAAAGGGACCCAAGGTCATGGCTCTGGACGCCTGTGCTCTCACATCTGGGCCTTGGAGAACAGCATAGAAGCATCATCTGTTAAGTCCTGTAATGGACCAATACGACCTACAGGAGGTCCTGAACGGCACTGACTGTCAGGGAGCTGGTCACTAGCACACATGAGACACACTGCCCCTCTGTAACGGTCTGCAGTGTGTTAGCCAGCACTGACAATCACGTCTCAACTCCACGTCAGTATTCAGCCACTAAATTCAACTTTGAAATGACGAAAATAAATAAAGAGCTTACAAGTTTAGGGTACAGTCCCATAAAACTAACTTCAAATATCAACTTTCAACAGCATGTCCATGCTACCCACACCCTACCCAGCTGACTCCAGATTTGGGAATTCCCATACAGGTTTTCTTAAAGGATTTATTTATTTTTTATTTGAAATGAGAGAGAAAAAAACGCGTATGCATGCGAGAGATTTTCCACCTGCTGGTTCATTCCCCAAATGGCGACATGACCTGAGCTGAGCTGATCCAAAGGCAGGAGCCAAAAGCTTCCTCCAGGTCTCCCAGGCAGTGCAGGGTCCCAAGCTTGGGTCATTCTCTGCTGTCTTTCCAGGCAATTAGCAAAGGACTGGATGGGAAGTGGACCAAATTGAACATGAATAGGCAACCTGACGGGACACTGAAGCCAAAACTGGGGACGTAGCCTACTATGTCTGTGCTGGCCCCAACTTCCATTCAGTTTGAAATTGCTGGAGTGACTTAGAGAAAGCTTGGAAAGTGCCACAGACTGATTAATAAAGATTTTCACAAATATGCAACTAAGTAGCAGACAGCTAGAGGAGATGTACATCATAAATGCAGGGGTGTGGAGTGCAGAAATTCCACGCCCTTTTTGGTTTTCCCAGGTCCCAACTTGTTGATCTGCTCACCATGTGGAAGCTCTCAGAACCTCATTTCTCACAGCGTAGTCTCTCGTCCCTCTACTGTCTGTGGAGGTTGAGATGGGCTGAAAGTTCCAACCGTCAAGTCACATGGCTTATATCCTCACTGTTCAGTCTCCATTCTGAAGTTATCTACGCGTCCCGCCAGGCATCTCATCACCGTGTAAGACATTCTTGTAACTCAGGAAATTCTAGGAATCTGAGAAGCTCCGTACGAGGGACCCAGGGCAAACACTATTTCTTTGTACGTGTGTACACATACACACACGTATATACATATGGGGATGGTATTTAGCCCAGTATTTCAGAAAGATAAGATCTCTAAATTTTCTACCAGGAGCCTAGGTTCCATACCTGCTCTGTCTCTGTCTCCAGCTTTCTACAAATGCAAATCACTGGAGCCATCAGTAATGGCTCAAGCACTAGGGTCCCTGCTTCTCATATGTCAGTCGTGGGTTGAATTCTTACTTCCTGGCTTTAGCCCAGCCCATCCACAACCCATTGCATGCACGTGCAGATTATGCCAGCAAACTTTGTAACTCACTCTCTCTCAAGCCAACATTTTTAAGAAAAATAAATTCCTAGCTCCCATGGAAACAAAGCACAGTTCATAAACCATAAATCATATTGTTAGTCCCAAATAAGGCTGACAGGCTAATATGGACTGTCCCTAAAATTAATTGCCAACCCATATATAACATTATTTGTATTCAGCTAATTTATTAAATACAACCCTGGCTGTGGTTCACTATCAGGCTTCAGGTAAATCTGGAAACAAGAATGTGATTAATTCAAATGGATTCAAATTAATCTGTACTCTACAAGATAATCTGTAATGAGAAGGCTCCAAACAAAATTTCAGTCATTCAGAATATATGGATTGAATCTCTTCAGATAGCAAAGGAAGAAAATCAATTCTTGTTTCTACTGCAAGGTATAAACTTTATTAACAAAGCCAAACTAAAAACACACTCTCCAATCAGTATCTGTGACAGCCAGCAGCAGTCCAAGTAGGATGTACAATTTTAAGGAGCCATCAGCAGAGCAAGGAACCCAAGCAAACACCCTCTGATAGGACAGATCAGCAAGAAAGCTGCAAATTAAGCAGGACTCGGCATGGGTTCATTGTTGTTAAATGACAAATAAAAGCAAAACAAACGTTTTGTATGGAAGCATCCATCTTTAGCTGTGTACACAGCTGCATGTATATCCTTTAGTTATGGATGCACTTGTACATTTTTTACTTGTGAAAATATAGGTGAATTCTTTCTCCTGGATCTATGTGTATATTCTTCAGTCACGTGTGTGCATGCATTCTGACTTTCACATGCATCTTTTAGGCATGCGTGTAATATGCACTCTTTGCTCATGGATGTGTGGATATGCATGGTTTCTCATGCATTCTTTAACGATGGACACGTCTGTCTATTTAGCTATGCATGCAGATAAACATTTTTTGGTCCTTGCGTATATGTGCCTACATGTGAATTCTTCAGCTGTGAATGTCCACAAGCATTCTTTTTAGTGGATATTAATGGACATTCCTTTCATCATGTGTACATTCATGCATTACCTAGTCATGAATTATGTGCTTTTAATCATGGATGTATTTGTGTATTCTTTAGCCCTGGCTGTGTGCATTCTTCAGACATGGGCTATCTAAGTATGTATATATGTACACATATAAACATACGTAAGCATAATAGATGCGAACACATAAGCATATATATGCATAGATATACAGCACACATATCACAAAACATCGATTTATTTCTCTTATGAAGTAAACTACAACATGTCAGACTGAAATCCGTCCGTATTGAACTTAATAATGAATTTTGAACTGGGCCAAGGAGAAGGAGTCCAGTTTTTCAAGAATGCAAATAGGGCGCTTGATAGGCCGGAAAGTAGGCAGATAGAAACAGCGAGGCTAGAACAACGAGGCTTCTCAACAGTTCTGGTCTGTGTTACTTCTAAGACAGACAAACAATGTTCACAAAATTTCATATTGCCTTGTATATATTAATATGCCTTAGTCTTCAGCTATGTTTGGCTATACGACTCATTAAATTGTCACAAGCAGAAAAGAAAAAGTAATGATTGTTTCATATCCAAAAATTGTTCTTCAAATTGATTAGGATAACATTGTAATTACATGCATTGCTGTCAAATACTCAGTTTCTCTGCATTAAATAAAATGATTAATTCCTGTAGATTATTACAATGCTGGCTATAGGAAAGAAGCCCAGTTTGGTAAAGATATCATGACACAGACTATCAGACTTACATTTGAAACGAAAAGATCTGGTAATCACCAGTCGTGTTTTTTGGAGATTATCTTATATTTTCAATTATTTTCTCATTTGTGAAAAGATATTGTGAGCCCAGCACAACAGCTCAGTGACTAACTCATCACCTGCTTGCATGCTCAGGGATCCCACAAGGGTGCTGGTTCATGTCCCAGCCACCCACTTCCCATCCAGCTCCCTGCTAGTGGCTGGGAAAGCAGTGGAGCCTTGGGACCCTGCACCTATGTAGGAGACCAGAAAGAAGCTCCTGGCTCCTGGATTCAGATTGGTTCAGCTTCGTCCATTGCAGCCACTTGCGGAGTGAACCAACGGATGGAAGATCTTTCTGTCTCTCCTTCTCTCTGTAAATCTGCCTTTCTAGTAAAAACAAAGTAATCTAAAAAAGAGAGCGAGAGATGCTGCGCTCCCTTGTGATGGCACATCCTCATGGGATTTGTAAAACGGATGCAGGTGGTAAGAAATATCTCAGGTCCGGGCATTGTGTCTAGAGCTATAATTCTGCAAATGATCAGAAGCTAGAGATATAATTTTATTATATTTTATATCATGATTTATTGATGAATAAGCAATGTATCCAGTGCTTTCAAGAACTACACAAAATGATGTTGGAACTATTTGTGTGGACAATTGAGACAGGAGGTAAATGTCAAGGTAGAAGCACTGATTTATGGCTAAATTTCAAACATGATTCTATTGATCCATTTGTTGAAAGAATATTGCCTTCCATGTTTTATGGCACACTATGAATATGTGCCAACCACCATACTCAGAATTTATCTTCATTTCCCAAACAATCCTTTAAAAGCCTAAGACCATGTTTTTGTCTGTAAGTATTTAGGGAGAATGTGCAAAGGGAGAGGGCAGGAGGATGGGAGGGAAAGTTGAGGAGGAGGGAGAAACTGAGAGAGGACACCCCACTGCAAGTTACAATGATGCTGCTACAAATTATATGTTTTTTAAGTAGGCAAATCCTATTAACCCCAAACGGGAATCAATGATTTTTCCTAGTTCTGCTGTAATACAATTTCTTTGGAGAGGTCTTTCTCAAGAGTTTCTATGCAAAGCTTTTCTATTCAATTATAAAACAATGCTTTCCATTGAGCCTTTCAAAAATAATCTGTGTAGGTGGGCATTGTGGCAGAGGGGGTCAAACCACTGCTTGTTACATGGACTTCCCACATCAGAGTGCTAGTTTGAGTTCCAGCCTGCAGCTGTTCCACCTCTGACTATTTTCCTGCCAATGCCCTTGTGAAGAACCTGGACTCCTGACACCTAAGCAGGAGACTGGATCGAGTTCCAGACTCCTGACTTCAGCCTTCACCAACGCCAGGTGCCGCAGACATTTAGGGAGCGAAGCAGGTTTCATCCTGGAGTCACCACCCCTCCCTCTGCAGCTCACTCCCCTTCTGCTTCTCTTGCCCTGTCTCCCAGCTAACCACATTATTCAAAGTGTGCTTCTTTGCTGCAGAAAGATAATATATTATTGAAAATTGGAGGTAAATTCGGGAAATCTGCAGGAAATGAAATCTTAAAAATCTTTATTCTGTGCTGAACAATTGAAATCCATGTATAGATTTTTCATACCATGCATTTTCCCTATTTTCTGAACTATCTTCAAACACAGGGAAAAAAATTATGAGCAAAATAATTAAAGGATATCAGGTGGAAAATTACATAAGGATATTCTGTCTTTCCTAATCAAAAACATTTCCCAAAGTCATACAATCCTTCTTTACACAGATCACATTCAAACCTCAACTGATGTAAGCGGGAGTTAGCCACAGCTCACCAAACACTTCATCCTGACATCTGATTGAATTTAAATTGTTTTTAGGTAACCCAAGGAACAGATTATTTGCAGGGATTCTAAGAATAACAACACGTTCCCTCAGCAGCAAGCCAGGTTTCCTGCTCATCTGTCCACAGTGTTAAATCCCTTTCATCCCCGGTGTGAAATTATGAACAAAGTCAGATTCTCTGTTAAACACTGTGCCCAATGCTGCTCAATTCCACCTCCCGTGCAAACCCAGAACCGTACACGAATGGCAACTTCAACTCTGCACTAAAGCTCTGTTTGAAGGAGAACACGTGTGAATTTCAGATACCAAAGCCAGTTTCACGAGCTCCTTCCTCTCATGTTTTAAAGCAATCATTCAAAGTTATGGATTCTATCCATTCATTCTGCATCTGGCCTCATGGCTACATAATTTCAGTAGAGCAAATCAGAATACACCCCAGGCATATTAATATTCATGTTGCTCAAACAAGGTAAGAGATGCATACCAAATCACCAGCAGTGAAGTCCTATGGAATACCCAGGTGAAATTTATCCTTGCTGTTCATTAAATATCCTTTGGTTGATGCGATACCATTCAGTGTAAGGTACCAGTTCTCACTGCGCTCAATAAGATAGGAAATCAGCTGAAAGAAACCGAGTCTATAAGAGAAACAGACACGCCATGCTCAGATAAATTTGAGAGATAATAGGAAAGCTGAGTTAAAGGAAGCATAGCAGTTTGTCTTCTAAGACCTTTTCAGGTTTTCAGCACATTGAGTTAAATTACAAACCCCCAGGAACAAGAAGAGACACATAGAGTTTCTCAACACAGCTGTGCACAAGGCTCTAGTGTCCACTGCATGCATGGACACAGATGTGGTTGCTCTGTGTTCCGGTAAGGATGATCTGCACCTCAGCTCATGCCTCCTGATAGAGTGGGGGAAAGGCAGTCACAGCAACAGACACAGCAGTGCTTAGACCCCGGGGCTCACCCTTTCCCACCCTTTCCCCATCTTTTTTTTTTTAAAGATACCCTTACCCTTTCGGTGTGTTATGAATTTTGCTCATCTATTTTTCTAAGTCCGTGGGCTATTAGGAAGGCCATTAAAGAGCAGTGGTGATGTTGACAAAGGCCACACAGCCCCCAGCGAGGCAGCCACGCAGCCACACAGCCACACAGCTACGCAGCCACACAGCCACGCAGTCACACAGCCACGCAGCCACACGGCCACGCAGCCTCCAGCAAGGCAGCCCCCAGCCACGCAGCCACACAGCCATGCAGCCACACAGCCACGCAGCCACACAGCCACGCAGTCCCCAGCCAGGCAGCCCCCAGCCACGCAGCCACGCAGCCATGCAGCCACGCAGCCCAGCAGAATAAACTGCTATCCATGTATGTGAGGCGAGCCCTGCCCTTCCCTGCATCTAACACTGCTCTCAGAATGAAAAAATGATTGTTCTTCTAAGAGGAAGAAAATATATGTATGGAAATAGTGAGCATGGGTTCTGTTTTGTGCCTTCCAGTTTCAACCCGTTCCTAACTGTCAAGCTTAATAAAAGCCCATGCGGTGTATCTAGAGTGAAATATGAGAACTCTATTAGTAATCACTTTTAAAAATGTACAAATAAATTGTATCACACCTGTTTTACAGCCGAGCAGTCTAACATCCACAGAGTTTCATTGTACCCTTTATCCTTGTTACCAATACCCTCCTCCCTAGATCAAACACACTTGATCCAGCCCTTGTCACTCCTGACCTTTCTACAGCTTAGGACACTTGGCAGCTGGCTCCTGACTTGCGCATGTTCTTTGCCTTTACAATGCACAGGATCCACTGTTCTGATGTCTCCTTCATCTTGAGTCACTCCCCACGCCTCCACAGCGCCCTCTTGTGTTGTGACTAGTCTTTGATAGTCTAGCGCTTAACTCTACACATGTTCACTCCAAGCCATTTTGCCTATACCCAGAATTCCAGCCACCACTAGTATATACACAGGTTCATTAGTTCACCAAACACTGTTTCAGCGTCTATGTGTCCGAAGATCCAAAAGGAACAGAAAGTAGTACTGAAAGAAATGGGAGAGCATCCGAGAAAACACCGAATATTCAAATGCATATATGCATATGGATACACACATATTTATTCGCATGCACACATATAAATAGTAATGAATGCAGTGAAATAAATGAAAATGGTACTAAGCTATAAATGAAGGCTAAGGCAGAAAGACAAAATTAGGAAAGCAGAAATCATCGTCTATTAAGAATTTTAATTATAAAACAAACCTGTACATATATTTTATATATAAAACCACAGAGTATGTTTTTATACCACAGTGGGATTCAATTACAGGTCAACAGCAGTAACTAATGGAAATTCTCCACATGCTATTTAAAATTAAGTAGTAAGCAGCCCACTAGTAAGGCACTTATTTATGCAAGAGGAAATTACGAAATATTAAACAATATTAAAAACATAACTATTAAAATGTATAGACTATAGCCAAATCTAGACTTGTAAGGAAATACATAAAATGATATCAAATATCACAAGAGGAAGAAATGCATTTGGTTTGATAATTTATGAGAAAAATAATCAGCACAGTAAATGCAAGGAAAGTAAAAGAAAAATCATAAAGTTGAGAGAAGAAACATAACAGAGAGAAGAAAGAAGAAAAAGCAGTTGGTCCTTTGGGAAGTGTTACACAGTTGAAAACCCTTAGCTAATGAAGGTGTCTGACTATGAGACAAACATGGAGCTACAAAAACAGGCACAATCAACAAATGATAGTTAGCTAAAAGAATGAGGCACATTTTTGATAACAAAAAGATGAAGGTGTGGTATTGTGGCACCATGGATGTTTCTAGGGTTTGACTCCTGGTATATATAAAGAACTACATTTTTAAAATTTCTTTTTAATTTTTCTTCTTCATGACACAGTTCCATTACTGAACTAAACTGACAACTTCACTCAATTTTAATTTATTTAAACAACCATTTTTAGTTGTTTATCTAGCTATAATACTGAACTGCTCAAGGACAGGCACCGGACTATGTCTTAAAAGATATCAAGTTCTGGCTTCCAGCTTTCTCTACAGTGCTAAATCTCTTATTTAACCTACTAGCTTCTCCTCTTGCTTTATTTCTTAATGAAAAACAGAGAAACATTGATACAAACTTGCAGCAGCTTAAGTGAAAGGAGAACTTACTTAATATATGTGATCACGCATCCTAAAAATGGTTTCTAACCTTTACATCTGGAGAACAAGCTAAGAAGTGGCATTTACAAAGATGTCCTAGCATGTTATTTACATTAGCTCTTTTGGGATGTGCTCCATGCAGTATTTAATAAAAGATGACTTTTCTTCTGGAAAAGCTTGTCTTAATTGCAGTATAAATTTTTTTTTTAAATGGAGCTCAAGCTTGTGCCCTGTGATTGCAGTTTTTCAAACAATAAGCGGTTCTCACAGTCCCTCCCACTGAGTGTGTCTCAGCCTAGCTAACAGCACACTGGGTGGGAGAACCAGCCCACATGGGCTCTGCTTCTCAGATGTCACCGGGGCTAATACTAAGGTTAGGTAGTTGCTGCCACACAAAACGGAGAAAAATATTATCATTTAGTTCTCTGCTCTTAAGTTTGCCTTCCTGTCCCAGCCACACTCTTTCATCTTACCCCGTCCCTCTGTATTTTGGCTCTCAGAATCACCAGAAAACCCATGTGCAGGATGAGAAGGACTGAAGTACTCTACTGGCAAATGACCAGCTGCAACTCATGGACAAGAGGGAACCCTCCATTCACCTGGCACTTGGTGTTTGGATGGTAGTGTACAGAGCAAGGGATCAAGAGATGGTTGTAATAAAGGCAATAATCCATATATTCAGATAATGGGCCTGAGTCATGAAGATTACAACTCTGAACTAGGGGACAGCACACTGACTCAACAAGGCAATCTCCTTCCTGCAAGTGCCAGCATCCAACATAGGCATGCGTTCAGAATCTCACGGCTCCACTTCCCATCCAGCTCCCTGCTTATGGCCCGAGAAAGCAGCAGAGGATGGCTCAAAGCCTTTAGCCTTTGTACCCATGTTGGGACTGACTCCCAGCTCCAAATCACCACAGAAACAGCCATTGAAACCATTTGGAGAATAAATCAGCAGATAGAGGACCTCCGTCTTTCCTTTCTCTGTAGATCTTCCTTTCATATAAAAATGAGTAAATAAAAAAAAAATCCACAAAATTCCAAACTAGGCAACTTTTTCAAATTGGCACATTAATTCATGATCTCTGATTTCTGTCTCACTTCCGTACAAATTTAGTCCATCTTGATCACAAAACCACATGCCCACCATCAGGCCTCTACAGAGAATCTTCTCAGCTTCATAGACCACTCCCAACTGATAATTCTGGTCGACATCAATGACCTAAAATGCAGGTGAACTCATCAACACCTATGAATGTTTGAAGCCAATGGTAAGACCATGCGTTTGATTTCTTAAACCTCTTTGGTCCTTCACTCAGTAACCAGTACCTTCTTCCACACTCACAAATACATGTGCATATTTGCCTGGGGGAAGAAGAAGTGCAGCTGGCTTCATCAGGGTAAACTGGATAGAGGGGAGGTAGATATACTAACACAAGTAGTATAAACTCAAAATCTCTACATGGAATTGTTTTTTACCCATTTCATCTGCTGGAGGTAACTGCTCATTTTCAAAACACTATAAGCTTGCTCAAGACATGTATTTTGTTATCCATGTTGCTGTATCTCCTTCTTGGAAAATTATAGATAGCGTAGCAACAATTATTGAAATATAAATAGATATAACCATATTACTTTCCCATAAAGTCTTTCTTATCTCTGCCAAAGCAGTCAGTCTTTGCCTGACATTGCATGAAAACAGCCTCTCAATATATCTTGAACAAAAAGTGAAATAATTTTGCTTTTTTTGATGCTATCACTTTACTAGACTATGAACTTGTCGAGGAAACATCATGGTTAGTTTCTAACAATATACCTAACCTAATGCAGTGGCTGAAAAATGGCCACTGAATGACAGACCAGGTAAGAGGGGAATACTAACAACTCCTTGCTTGCAATGTCTTTTTTTTTTTTTAATTTCTCTTGTATAATAGCATGATGTTACATAAACCAATATGGCTCACCGTGCAGTAAAAATAAGTAAGGCTCACAAACCTTGCCACTGTGAAAAATATGCCTAACTCTTGCAAGCAAACAGATTTTTATCCCATCACTGGCTTTGCTGGACATAAACGGGGAAAAGTCATGCAGCTTCTTTTGAAGTGCTCTTGGGGACTTTGCTGAAGACACAGGCATAGAACACTGGCTGACCTCTCTCAGTGACATGATTACACCACACGATGAGTGATCGTAGAATATGCTAACTGGCTCCGTTACCATGTCCTGCTTTACAGCACACATAATTCTTTTGATTGGAGACAATCTAAAAGCTATCATGTGCCAAAGACAATCAGATGCATTGTTCTTCCATTTCCTTAATTAACTATGCCATATTTTCACTTTGTCTTTTCCTGTAAATTAAAAGTGAGTCACTTTTGGTTTGGAAAATAGCTGCAAAGAAAACCGACTCTCTGAACACAGAAATAGTAAACGTTAGCTATGTCAGAGTCAGTTCCCATCAGGATTTCTCCTCTGATGGTCTGCCTCTTTGGCCAAAGAAAATTCAGTTCTTGAACACATACTTTACATATTCACTGCTTTCCAAGACTCCCTAATCTTGTCCAAGCTCTAACTGTGTGGTACATTTCAAGAAGTTGTATTCGTACGTGTTTTGGATGAGTCCTAGGAACTCAGTTGTCAGTCTTGAAGTTTTCTGTTTCATGCAACTCTCAACAAATCACACGGTTTGAAGTTAAGAATCTTTGGAGACATCTTGTATTTAGAATATTTATAAAAGCAAATTTGGTGGATCAGTACCTTCTTAATCACCATCACTTTCACTGGCAACAGATCTGTCCTTTTGTTCAGATTAATATTCTATGCAGAAAGGTGAGAAAGCTGTTTCCCTCCATGGGGATCTCTTTTTTTTTCTATTACCTTGATTACATTCCATTCAGATAAGAAAAATTAATTAATAAATGATACATTAAAATACAGCCAAAATGCTAGTTAAGTAGTTTATCATATTACATAGATAGCCTTGTTCCCAGACCTAGACCCATTTTGTAGTAACAGACACTGTGGCACAATAGGTTAAGCCTTATTTAGGATAACTATATTCCACATTTCACTGCCTAATTGAGTCCCAGCTGCTCTGCTCATGCATGACTCAACTCCCAGCTACTGTTCCTGGAAGTCACAGATGATGGCTCAGATGCTTAGGCCCCTGCCACCTGCCTGAGAGACCAAGATGGAGTTCTGACTCCTGGCTGTGGTGTCTCAGCTCAGAAGTCTTGGGTAACTGGGAAGTGAACCAGCATGTTGAAAATTTCTTTTTTTTTTCCCCCTCTTTCTCTCTCTCAGTTCCACTTTACCTCTCAAATGAATCAAGGGATGATTTTAATTTTTTTAAAATAACCTTTCCACAATAGTCAATAAGTAACTGGAAGGATACAGGGTGAATAAACATATAAATCAAAGAAGGATATAGAATCATAGGATAAATTTAACACAAAGAAACATAAAGACATACAAATGACCAAGAGACTTTGAAAAATGTCCAGTGTCATTATATGCCAGGAAAATGAACATCAGAACCATAATATATACTTCCTATTCAGGTAGGATAGATGTAACGAAAGCAAACATTAATGGAAATGAGCGTTCATAAGGCTAGAGAGTAATTAAAATCACAACATTTGAATGATGGAAACTTTAAATGCTTCATTACCTGTGGAAAAGACTTGATAATTTCTCAAAAGAACTGAAAACAAATGTTCAAACACTTGTTCCCCAGATGTTCAAGGCAGCATTTTTCACAGTAGCAAAAAAGATGCTACAACTGGTCCCCTCATGGGTGACAGTGACCAAGGACTTCAAATGTCTTCTGCTGCTTTAAGCGGCTTTGGTAGGCCAATCTCACAAGCCACAGCTTAATGTGC
The DNA here is from genome assembly GCF_017591425.1 of Ochotona curzoniae. Lineage (NCBI taxonomy): Eukaryota > Metazoa > Chordata > Mammalia > Lagomorpha > Ochotonidae > Ochotona > Ochotona curzoniae. The sequence goes on from NW_024464918.1 coordinate 28,737,502, forward strand.
TGTACAAGGCTGGCCGCTGGACTCTGATTCCTTATCAATACTGCTAGGTGGCACACACAGAAATAAACAAAATACAGAAACGGAGAACAAGCAAAGAAGAACCATGAGAGAGACACTGGGTGTCAGTGTGCTAAGCAACGGTTTTTCATAGGTTCAGCTACAATTTAAGAAACTGAAATAATTCTGTTAAGAGCTGTTATTTTTGTTGCGGTGGTGGTTCGCGTGAATGGACCAGCCAAAGTTCTTTGCTAGGAGCTGCATTTCTTTGCAGTACAATAGTATCTGATTAGAGACAATTACTCTGTAATTTGCCTAGTGTAAGAAAGCTGATTATCATGAGCTTTGATAAGTAAATTAAAATAGCTGAGTGCTATAGAGACTGAGATAATGCCAAGTGAATTAACAGGTAAGAAAATCAATAGGTTCTAACTTTCTTGTTGGTAACAAGATTTAATTTAAAGCTGACCAGCAGAACAAAGTTGTTTCGCAGAGTCCTTTCTTGTTACTTAATTCTCATAAACAAATTATTGGACCTTTTCATATTCATATGCTTTTTAAATGAAATCAGAGAAAGAAGCTCTCTAGAATGGTCCCTAGAAATGGTGTAATACAGGTTCAAAATATGTAGCTCACTGACATGGCGGGGGCAGAAGAAAGTCGGTATTTACTGCAAAGCATAGTGCAAGGAGCTCAGCAACTATCACTTGATTCCCAGATACCCCAGGAGTTGAAAGTGAAGGCTTTTATAGATTTAATTGGGGGCTGAGAGGTGTGTGATCAAATCATGTCCAAGTTGCTGGTTGGTGAGTGGAGCTTGTGACCTTCTCTAGCTGGGTCAATGATGCTTACCCTTTTGTGACAACTCAAAAAAGAGCAAATGGTGGCAGCAAGGCTAGGTCTTCTGAAACATTTCTGGGACACTTCCATTACCTGGCCTTTGCCATAATCTTTGGTATTTGGAAAGTCCTGAAAGGGGAGTGAGAGGCTTATCACAGGATGATATCTCATTCCAGGATGAGATTTGCTTTTCTCTTACAGTCCAGCAGTAAGCTGATTGTCCCAAATTGTTTTCTGTAATTAGAACTAGAAGGACCTTTTGGCTTGGTTCTGTAATTCACTTCTTGGTAGGATGTAGCTCTTACTGATTGGAGAGTTTAAAGTACATGATGCTTAAAGTGCACATCTGTGTTCAGTGCCACTGCAGTTGATTGGATCACTTGTATTGTATGCTGATGTAAGCTTGGTTGGTTGAATGATTCGCATCATGTGCCGTGCTCTCTTAGTTGACTGGATGATCATTCTAAAAGACTCCCTGAACAAGTCTGATCAGGGTTACTGCCCTCTTCCACATGCGGTGGCACAGGACAGTCTGCAGGCAGGTGAATAAAGACCCCTGAGCTTCTAAGTCTGCCTCTGACTCATTTTGGGGACAGAATCATCAGCTCACAACACTTTAAGGAATCTATGATGGCCAGGTGGGTTCAAATTGGTCTTGAGGGTCATGAGATGGTGACAATTATTTTCTACCCAGACCTGAAATTCTATATAAATCACTCTAGGACAACACTGGCCATCGATTTTCTTATTCAGAGGGGAAACAGATGACTCTTTGAGTCTGGTTGATTAAAACTTTGTAAGGCAAGCTAGAACACTCATTCAAGACAATGAATTCCTTTTGATACAGGACTTGTAAGGACACCTTGGGCTAATGGGAACAGATGAGAATCTGGGCCCTGCTCTTGCATTATGAGGGTTTGGTTTTAATACTTCAAAGATGTATCTTGCTTTACTTGTGTCATTCAATATCTGATAGAGTTCAAGGTTCTTGAGGTCAGAGACGTTGTCTCACTTGCTGTCTCTTGGAAAACTCTTTATTTAGAAAAGTACTTGGTGCTTAAGCAGTCAATGTGAGTTAAATGAATACTGCTATACATACCTCTTGGACAAAAACAGAATTTTCTGCTAGTTTGCACATATATCCTGATTTTTTGTGTTGCGTTTCACTTGTATTTTAACTCTGAGTCTCTTCAGACTAAGTTCCAACTAGGAAAATTAATCAGCACTAAAGCGGACAGCTTGTATCCTGGGGCTAGTGAATAGAGAATTCCCACGGGGGTTAACACTATTGCCCTCCCCACCCTACTCCTTGCATTCCTTCCAACCTCTCAGAGGGCAGAACCTACCAGTGTTGAAATATCTAAGAAAAGCTAATCCGTTCCCTACCCATTCTCCATTTCTCCAAACTGCAGCCCCCACCTCCCCTGGACACCACAAGACTTTCAAACTATCAACGGCCCAGGCTGCTCAAAGACCAGGTTCCGGCCACCTGTTCACGCCGCCTGCACGTGGTAATTCTCAGCCTCTGCCATGTGCTTCTTCTGTCTGCAGGTTGATAGCTGTTCCCTTTGTAAATTTATTCATCTTTAATAAATGCTGTGCCTCCTTCCCCAAACAGCAGCTAAGATAAAAACCAAAAGTTAAAATATAAAGCAAGCCAGAGAGTTCACAATTTATGCAACACTTCCTTTTTAAAGTTCATTCAAGAAAAATGCATTGGTATCGAGAAAACAGCAACAAAGTAGAAAGCTTGAATGCAATTTTGATAGGACAAATCACTGGAGGAGTATGAATGCAGGGGTGAGCTGGCGGAGAAGAAGGCATGGTGTGTGGGAGGCCTTCAAAGTGCTGAGGCAATCTGTATCGGCTAATTGGCTCCTATCCTCCCACAGAGACCGGGTGACATGTGCTCTATCTTTCCTGATGATTTCACCTCAAAGAGCTAGCTGCCAGGTCCTTGAGAAGTACATTCTAAGGGTGGTAAAACTGGAAACAGGATATAATTTACATCCCAAAAAGGCAAAGAAGAAACTCAGGATTACAATTTTTTTAAGGTAAATTCTTTACGGTAAGTAAAGCAAAGGCCCTGCCACCAGTAGCTGTCTGAAACACAGTGGCACCTTGGGGTGCCACTACAGCTGCTTGGGCAACGCATTCAAACAGGACTGGAAGATAATCCGCATTGTGGAACAGCTGTAAAAATCAGGAACGACTTTGTGATAAGAACATGTTCACCTGTTGCCCTAAGGTACAAAAATATCTGTCAGTCTTAATTCTTCATTTTGCCTTAATGAATTTACTGAAGTAACACCAGAAAAATGATTTAAGCTATCAAGTAGTCTTTCAAATTTTAAATAATGTTAGCATCAGTCTTTCAAAAGTTCAGAAATGGCAAAAATCTCATCAGTATAAATAGCATTGTGAGTTACCTTTAGCGTCACGCGCTCTAACTTGTCCAGTCAGTAAGAGCTACATCCTGACTAAGAGCGAACAACCACACCAGGCAGATAGCTTCTTCCAGGTCCAGACACAGAGGCCGATTGGGGGCCATCTGCTCGCTGCTTGAGCTGTCCAAGAGAAGCAAGACCTCATCCTGGAATGGCATAGTTTCTTGCTGTAAGCACTCTTCACTCCTGGCACTTCCCAGGAACCCGAGGTCTTTCTGAGAACCCAAGGTTATGGACACGTCCCAGAAATGTTTCAAGAGAACCAGCCTTACTGTCGCCATTTTTTACTGTCACAATCCCATTTGGGTAGTATGAGCTATGTCCTTTGAGTTTTTCAGAAATGCTAAATAAATGAATAAATATTTGTAAAAGTAGATAGGTAGAAACATTTCAAATGTATTTCAGGTTAGAACCTGAGGGAGAATGATGTGCTGCTCTGGGTTTGCAGAACAGCAGTCCTATTTTCCTTGTCATACATTTTATAAACATACCCAACCAGTGTAAACTGCTACGCAACTAGGTTGATTATATTCTTTCTGACATTGATATCAAATGTTTTGGTTCTTTACCATAAAAAGAGCCAAAGCAGCAAATGTGCATTACAACAGCATTCCCCAGAGAAGCTTCAAATTAACTGTGTGATGATGAAACATTGTATTTTCTTGACCAGATGTGCTTTCCACAATTTAAATAAAAAGATTGTCTTCCTGTATTGTGGCTGCCAGAAGGAGAAGTAGCAAATTCATTTTCAGGCAAATCAATCAGGTTCTCAGAGATGCAATGCCTTACTGTGAGTAGTGAAAATAATTATAATTCAAAGTGGCATGCAAATCTAATGTAGGGAAGAAAGAAAAGAGAGACTATATCATTAAAAGTATTAGCAAACGTGTTTTAAGTTATGTAAGTAAATGGATATTGCATAGCACCATACATAGATAATGATTGAATATGTGATTCACTCAGCTCTAAATGAGATTTTATTTCAGGTTATTTGACAAATAGAATTTTTATTAAGAGAGTCTGCATTGATGCTTTATTATGACTTAGGATTAAGGTGGTTTGGGGTTGTTTTTCTTCCCAGGAATATTAGCAAAGTTGACAGTAGCATTATTAATGACACAACAATTTCATTTGTTAAAGTGTATTTTTAAAGATTTATGTATTTTTATTACAGAGAAAAGGAAAGACAGAGAAAAACATCTTCCCTCTGTGGGTTCACTCCCCAAGGAGATAATGAGTGGAATCTGCTCATCATTCATTGTAACAACATGTAAGTCTCAAGAATCAGTGCAATAAAGCCCATACAGGTTAACACAATACAGTCCACACGTCTTCAAAAAGCAGGGGCAACTAAAAACCAACATACAACTGCATGCACAGAGAAATTACCTTTCTGAAAGAATACATACTGCACAAGTGTGACCAAATATAGACCACGAGCTGAAGCATCCATTTGAAAGACAGGGAAGGTTATGCCAGGAAGAGAGTCTGCCCAGGGAAGCACAGGAATAGAAAATGCCAAATGTGAGCACTAATCTCAATAAATATTTATGGAGTGTAAAAAATAAAACTTGTATCCTCAGCAGACTGGATAGCCTGACATTGCAACTGGAAACAACGAAGCTGCCAGAGAAACTGTAACTTTTAGTCTTCCAAAGAGACCAGCACCCTCAGAAGCATCTCATAGGGAGAAACCAAGTGGAGAGGAATCTAGATCCCCATGCAGCTATGGCCTGCAGCCCTAGGTCCCCACGCAGCCATGGCCTGCAGCTCTAGATTCCCCATGTAGCCATGGCCTGCAGCCCTAGGTCCCCACGCAGTCATGGCCTGCAGCCCTAGGTCCTCCTGCAGCCATGGCCTGCAGCTCTAGATTCCCCATGTAGCCATGGCCTGTAGCTCTAGGTCCTGCGCAGCCATGGCCTGCAACCCTAGGTCCCAGCGCAGCCAAGGCCTGCAGCTCTAGGTCCTCTCACAGCCACGGCCTGCAGCTGATGTCTCCAGAAGTGAGAATGTTTCCCACAGTTTTAAAGGACTGTGTGAGAAAGATCAGCAAACAAGCGAAAGAGGGGTATGTGACAAATACCATGTGGCCTGCAAGTGTGTGACCTAAAGACCCTAAAATATTTAGCACATGGCCCTTGGCAGTAACGTTTGCCAGGCCCTCTTCCACAGAGTTCAGAACAAAATCAGAGCCTGAATTTTGCACGCCCCTTAAGGACTGTTACCAGCTGCATAACCATGACTTTGTTCGTCATGGCCTCTCACTGCTTAAAGTTGAAAAGAACAGTCCAGAACCTACCCAGACTACATGATGCATTTGGAGAAGCCCCACTCCACAGGAGCGTGACCTCAGAGGTCACAGGAGAAGTGTGCTGTGATGAAAGTCATCCACCAGCAGTTAAATGGGGGGAAAATCTCTGCCCCCCAGGCATCTCCTATGTCAAAATGACTCTCGGGCAAATTGCATCCCGAATGTACAGTCAATCCCAAGCAGTCCTCAAAACCTCATTTTAAGAATTTAGAGCAAAGTGGCTGTAACTTATGGAGCAATGTTTTCAAAGACCTGACAGAAGCAAACAACTGCTCTAAAAGGGATCCAGTTTCTATTTAACCACCTGCAGATTCTCACCATAAACTTCCAAGAAAATGATTCCACCGTCTTAAAAAAAAAAATCACACAAGGCTCACAGGCTTAGATGCAGCAGCAACAGTAGACTCATAGAGACCTAAGATACTTGAATTATCAGATATGCATGCTTACCATGTTTCAACAAATAGATGAATGTGATGTAGAACAACAAAGCTCTTAAAGGTGGCTCACCACCATTGTCATGGATTGTCAAAGGGCCCTCTGGGGCAGATCTGGGCTAAACAATGCCACCCTCCTTGCAGAATCTGAGGCTGCCTGAGTCCCAGTAGTTCCCTTCTGTCCTCGTAACCTTGAGCTGTTCCTCTGTTTAGGACCTTGGCTCCCTTCAGCTGTCTGTGACAGTGGCTCTATAGTGCCCAATAGGATAGGAGAGGCTTGCAGCTGCTTTTCCCCAGCATCGACAAGTCTTTTTGCTCCCAGCTAACACTACATGTGTATCTCTCATATCCTTCCAGAGAAACCAGGAGATATGCTAGGAGAATACATTCACTGAGTATTCTGAATCGACGTTCTTACAGCTGAGGACCTGGTGGGTTATTGTGCTTCACCCAGAGTTATTGCATTGTGGTGCTAGGGACACAAAGCTTTACTCTCTCAATGCTCAGCCTCAATTTCCTGCCCAAGCACAAGGCAAAAGATGTATCACCAGGGGTCTGTAGCATAGGAATCTTTTATTACCTACTGGGAGAGGAGCAGAGATTTAAGGTGAATAATAAGGCAAAAAGGGACAAATGCCATTGTTTTACCATGAAATAATAATAATAATAAAACCTTCTTTCTCAGTTATCCACAGCTGGGTACATAACTAAACCTGATGCTAGCAGGACCACAAGCAAGGACATGACCCTAGCATTCTCCCTGGACTCTTCTGTCCCTTCCCTTCCAGTGGGACAGTCTTGCATACAGATCACAATTGTAGGTTATCTAAACGCCTAAAGATACAAAAAGATATAACTTCATTTTCTCCCATTTCCAAATCACACTGCTTTCTTTACAAGATTTTTTTTTATTTCAATAGATTGCTAAATTTGATATCTATTTCCCTAGTAAAAGAAAAATTACACAACTAATAAATATCCAACAAAAACCATAAATTAGATAATCAAGTACCCACATGTTCAAGAAATCTGCTTTCTGAGAAAATCAACCTAGAACAGAAATCTTCAATGTTGTTTCCTCTTAAATTCCTATTTTAATGTTATTATTATAAACAGTTGTGAATGCCAAGAAGATGTCTCTATTGTGTTTTTATAAAGATATACTTACGTATCTGAAAGGCAGAGTTACAGAGAGGCAAGGAGAGACACACAGAGACAGGTATGTCCCTTACCCTGGTTCATTCCCCCCAAATGGCTGCAATAGCTGGAGCTGGGTCAATCTGAAGCCAGATGCCAGGAGCTTATTCCAGGTTCCTGATATGGGTGAAGGACCCAAGGGCTTAAGCTATGTGCTGTTGCTTTCCCAGGCGCACAAGCAGGGAGCTGGAGACGGCATGCCTTTTCTCACAATTCTAACACTCCTCCATAATTTTCTGCCTCGTTGCTCATAGCAGAATCAAGGGCTTTTTATTTAGAACCTAGTAGATGTTCCTTCTCAATCCATAATAAATTACCCCCACCATCCAGGCTGTGGTTTAGTATAGAGACAGAGTAAGTCTGCATCCTTATTGTACCTCTTCTCTTCCTTGCTGGGTAAGTCTGTTGAAGCCTACATGTCTGCCACTAACAACGCCCCCATCAGTGAAATGTAAACTTGGAAGATTAGTTTTCCTTACTTCTGCAATTCTGGTGGCATATAAATGCTATTCCCATTTTGATCTATGGACCACAGCAGAACAGGTGAGAGATTGGTGCACAATTAAGGACAAAGAATTCAGGGCAGGTCCCAAGGCAATCCTTGAGGCCCTTGAGGTAGCCCGGCCTAAATTCTGCCCAGCATGGAGCTCCAACTACAAAGGTGAGAAATGAACAGAGTTGTCAGTTGGGCTTCCAATAGAGATAATAACCGTAATGGGGCACTGTTCTGTTTCTCAAAATGACTTTTGTGTAGCTCAGATCTAGAAAGGAAAGAATATATAAAAAGGAGGTTAGGTTCTATCTTTCTATTTTTCATGGTTCTTCATGGTCCTGCTGTAGCTTTGCAATAAATGTCTTCCCTTGAAGGAGTCCTAGGCAGAATTCTTCCTCACGACCCTCTTGCACCTAGTTAGTGTAACACACTTACAAATGTGCCCCTAGTTTCAGGGATTCACAAGGACTCACCAGCCCAGCCTGCGGTCGTGGCAGAGCCTTCTCGGCATCCATGTTTCTCTGGAAGGAACCATGAGCCTTACAGTGACGCAGCTTCAACCCGGGCTCACTCCCATCTGCACCCAGGCCTTCATACGGAACCTGCTTTTCACTGTCTTTCCTTTCTCCAGCTCCTCACAATGAGTACGCCTTCAGAATTTATTTTGTTCTACGGCCTAAAAAAATGTACAATAAGTTTATCAACTAATGACTATAATTTAAATGTGAGCTTTACAAAATTCAAATGATAAATAAAAAGTCTGAACATTTTGTTTGACTTCAGTTGGTAAGTGCCAGCATAACTGGCTACAGTTTCTCAGAAGCAAATGATCTGACATATGCTGATATTTTGTTCCAAACATGTCTTCAAAGCTCTTTCACATTTCTTTATATTGTTTTCTCAAGCGATTGCTTAATTTGTGTTTTCTCTTTAAATCATCACTGCAGTTGAACAGTGCCACTCTTTTGCCCTTGTCTTAAATTACATAATTCCCTCTCATTTGTCCATGCTACTTCAAGTATAAATTACTACTAGAAAATTCTTTGTAAACATAGCAGATGTTTTAGAATTCTCACAATATGATGATCATCATAATATGGTTTCTATATGTAATTAACATAAAGAGCTGCATTTCTCAAGCTAACATTTTCTTGAAATTTCTGGCCTGAAAAATATGTTTTGATTCTCTGAAGACTTTTGAAATCTTCTTTTCAATATCTAAGATACATTTCTTTTATATTATATCTTAGTTGTTGGTCTGAATTTATGCTCTCTACTAATTCATCAACCAAAAAACCTTTTCTTAGGTATTGAACCATGCTCGCATTAAAACGATCCCCTGCTGTTTCCCTTAATTAGTCAGGCAGTCCCTTATGTCCTTGTTCACTTGTTAAACCCCACACTGTGATTCACTGGTCTAAGCAACACACTGTAAATCAGAATGACTTGCAAGCAAGGAAATGGGAAAAATGTTAAAATAGTCATTCCCAATTGAGATTTGAATTCTTAGCCACTTATATGAAAAGACATATCCTTGGCTACACTTCCTGGGAATGAAGATTTATTAAACTAAATCACTGTGTGTTACTTGATCCACACAGGACAGGTTTTAGTGCTGCTACTCTTGTCCAGCTCTAGGTCAGACAGTTCCTTTGGCAGACTACACAATCTGATCCCCAAGAAGGACTCGGTTATAATTCTTCTTCCAAAGAGGGCTTGAAGTCTCTATATATTTGCCTTTATTATTATACTGTTTCAGAAGTTCTAATGGGGTTACATTAAGAATGAGGTCACATTACATTCTGTAGCCACTGTGGTGATGTCTTTTAATCACACATTCAGCAAATATCTAGTGTGAATCAATCCATCTTAGGTTCTCACATAAAAGTAGACAACAAGAGCAAGTCCTCATCTCTAACAATCTTTATTGGGTGAAAAAGACAATAAGTAATACAAATAATTAAAACACAATATACATGAGAATGTGAAGGACGCTATCATGGTAAACAGCTTAAAGAGGAATATAGATTTCACCGTATGTTCAGTTTGTGAAATGGAGATTTTGATGATTGAACTCAGTTTCATTCAGAAGGAGTTATTTAAGTAAATATCTAAATAGGAATAAGAAAAACATCCATGAATGTCTGGAGAAGAACATTTCAGACAAAGAGAAGATACAAGTTCAAAGACCTTGTGCTGGGATTCTGGTTAAAAGGGTTGAACATATTGTTGATGTCAGGGATAAGAAACTGGAGGTCAAAGAGTCATGTGGAGCAGGAAGGACACGTTGTGTTACTCCTGCATAATTTGCATTGCGTCCATTTTGAGTTTATGAGACGGCTTTGAATGCGCTTAATCAACATGATCTTGAATGCTATGATTCAGCTTACCATTGTATTAGTCTCATAGTTATGTTGAAAATTGACCAAAGGGAAGCAAATTGTACAATGACAAAAACCACAGGGGTCTCTTGCATTAACGTAAGATAGAAGAGGTCACAGTAATGTGATGAAGGACATTAGCAGTAGTGGCTGGGGAACCTAGTTGTATCTGGGATCTAACTGAAGGTACCATAACACATTTTGCTAAGAGACAGAATATAAGAACTAAATGGAAAAAAGTGAAAACTATTTATAAAAGTTTCACTTAACTCAAATGAAAGAATAAGTTGTCCATTATGAAAGAGGAAAGGGTCTGTGAGTTGAGGAAGAAGATAATGAGATTGGTATTTAAATATCCGACAGAACGCATCTGTCGAGCCAGTCAGATAGATTTTAAAGTTCAGAAGAGAGGTAGAATTAACTTGCATATGGATATTAATTAACTTGCATATGGATATTAAGGGCTTGATTAAAGCTGTTAAAATTTTGATGCAATTCCCAACAGAGAGAATATGCACAGAGAAATAAAGAGGTAAAGTGATCATCCTAGAACAATTTATATTAAGATGTCAGGGAGATGAGGAACAATTACTAAATGATATGGAAAAGAACAGCCAAAGGAGTAACAGAAACCAATGGGTGTGATGTCCACATAATTAAGCTATTTAAAAGGCAAAAAGATTGACTAACAATGTTACACATAGTTTGTATGGAATGAAGTCTGAAGGTTGACCATTGAATTGAACAATTTAGAGGTTAAGATCACATGAGCATAAGTGGGTTCAAGAGAAAATATGAAACTGGAGATAGGAATACACAATATTTTAATGTATTTTTTTCCTCTTACTAAAAAGAGAGATAGCAGTGGGTTATAGCAAGAGTGAAAAAATAATAATTACTTTTAAGATGAGATTTATCAACATGCTTCTTTGCTGATAGGGAAGTGTTACAGAGATGAAAAATATTCAGGTAAGGAAGGGGGGGACCCGTTGCTAGAGCAACCTCCTTCAGTCAGTGAGCAGGAGAATATGATGCAGTCACATGTAGGGAGAGAAGAAAACCTAATAAATTAGGTAGGAACATATGGTGATGGGAGCTGGTAGACCTATACTTGGGATTACGTCAACTTCCTTTCTGTTAGCCAAGTGGGATGAAGGACAGTGTGCAAGGAGGAGGATCAGGCAGATCAGGCCTTCTGTGTTTGCTAACTGCCCTTTATCAAAGCTAGGTTACTGCCTTCCCACAGAGAAGACAGATACTCACAGGGACTTGATACGAACATTTTGGGGTTGTAAAAGTGTATGAGAAGAGATTCACATCTCACAGGGGGTAGATTAAAAAAACCTATGCTTACAATGTCATGATACACTTAAACTGCAGAAACATGGACTTGTGCCTATTGTTGAAGGACTATACTAGTGTCAATATGGGGAAATGGTGGAGTACAGGAAGGATGGAGGAAGGTAAAATCCCTGGGGCTATTGGACTATATCATGAAAATAAAAACCAATAAAGTAAGAGAACAACAGTGGCAAAAACACTGGTAGAAAGAAAGAAAGAAAGAAAGAAAGAAAGAAAGAAAGAAAGAAAGAAAGAAAGAAAGAAAGAAAGAAAGAAAGAAAGAAAGAAAGAAAGGAAGGAAGGAAGAAGGAAGGAAGGAAGGAAGGAAGGAAGGAAGGAAGGAAGGAAGAAAGAAAGAAAGAAAGAAAGAAAGAAAGAAAGAAAGAAAGAAAGAAAGAAAGAAAGAAAGAAAGAAAGAAAGAAAGAAAGAAAGAAAGAAAGAAAGAAAGAAAGAAAGAGAAAGAAAATTACAGTTGAGAAACAAAACAAAAGCCAGGGACCCATAGTTATAAACAAACCTGTCAAAAGTTTGGCAGGTCATTTTGGTCACATCAAAGGCCAGCTCGAGGTGAGTGCTAATGACATGGGTCACCCCAAGGGTGTGGTGTGTGTGTGAGTGTATGGACACAACACTGATTCATCACAGCATCAAGATAAAGAGGAGGACTTGGGACAGAGTGGCTGATGGAGGCTGCAGGACCAGACTAGGTTAACAAGCAGGCCATAGAACTGGGAGCCCAGGGTGTGCCAGGATTAATCAACCATCTTTCAATCCCTGCAGATAACAACAGGAGGGCCCGGCGAGGTAGCCTAGTGGCTAAAGGCCTCACCTTGCATGCACCAGGATCCCATATGAGGACCAGTTTTCATCATGGTGGCCCCGCTTCTCTGGCTTCTGATTGGCACTGCTCCAGTCATTGCAGCCACATGGGGAATGAATCAAAGGACAGAAGATCTTCCTCTCAGACTCTCCTCCTCTCTGTATATCTGACTTGAAATTAAAAGTAAATAATAAAAATAAATTTTAAAAAAAGTATTGTTGAAAATAAAACATGCCAGAAGCCAAAATCTTCAAGAAATAAGGAACATGACCTGGAGCAAGATAGATCATAAACTGCATTTAACAGAGGAGTAATTCTTTATTTACTGTGTAACAATTCACAAGACAATGAAATTATCACACTAGAATGAAAATAGTCATTCCCTTAAACAACTTAAACCTAAAAATTTAAGGAACTATATCAAATGTTAGCAACCTTTGAAGAAGGGATTGACAATGATTTGGATTTTCTCCTTTGATCATTTCCATATTTTCTCAACTTACTACCAGCAGCATAACTGATGAAAACAAGTTAAAGAAAGAAAATGGTCACTAGCTTGTAACTTGTCAGTGTGACTGATGACTTATGATCATCAACTCAGTAAACTGCTGCCCTCCACAATTTCACAACTAGAGTACTCAGTAACAAATCCCACCTTGTAAACATTTGGCACTAACTCTTCTGCAGGATCTGAAGGAGACACCAGCCTGAGCAAACGCTGAGCTGGGGGCTCCGGGGTGCACTGCTCTCTGTCCCTCCCGCTGTCTGCAGGAAACTGAGGGTCAAATGGCAGACATCTTTCAAAACTCTTTGGGAACTACATACAAACCTTGCAGGAACCAAGCAACCCTAATATCCAGGAATCTTTCATGGTGATTTGTGTATGTTTCATGGGTTCAGGTCATAGAGTCCCACCTTTCCTGGCCTACATTTCTTTACAAGGAAATCTCAACTCTGACACAATGCTGCTTCTGGAAGAAACCCAGAATCCAACCTTGTAAGATCATTCTCCTTTAACATGATCTTTTTATATATAAGTTCCTTTATACAACGGAGTGGTGGCTCGACGAAATAATGCAGTTTTAGAATCCAAGCACAAATTTTTACCTTGCAAGAACTGAAAACTCTAGTTATCCTTTGTTTGAGGGCAATGCAGTGATAAAAACAACAATAACAACAAAAGCGAGCAGATGTACTGCAGGCTGGGCCATATGTTCTCTGCAGAAACTGTTCTTAGATAGCCCCTTGTGTATTGCTGTTTTCAGACAACTGTATGTCTATATTCTTGATCAAGAAGCACCAGCGACACTTCACATATGGCTGGAGACAATGTGCATGACTCAGCCTTCAGCGAGTTCGTTGTCAGAGTAATGTATTGGCAGCACAGGAACAGACTGTGCCGTCATAGGGGGAGAGAGATTTTAACTGAGAAGACTGGATATTGTGTTAATGAACTGTCAAAGAAACAAATTTGTCCCTCAGGATTGTGGGAGCAGTACTGACAAAAGATGCTGACACATTAGTGAGGGGTAAAATTGCTCTTGCTGAGTGGAGCCAGGCCAGCAACTAAGCAAAAGTCACCCCAGCACGGCTCCTGGGAAGGGATCACAGCTTGGTGCCTGCAAACGGCCACGTTTTGTGCCAGGCATCCTTTCCTTTCCCCTTGTCTTTCTGTATTTGAATTATAAGGTACAGCCTTATTGTCACTTTCTCTGGAGTAAATGAGAAAACTATGCAACAATCGCTGAGAGAGATATGTGCCTTGTCAAAAAGAAGAGTGACAGGTTAGCAATTTACCTTGGAATGGCAGCAGGCAACCAGCAATGGAGAGAACCGTGACCTGGAAGTGACCAACTACCTGTCCGGCTAAGGTGGCCACTGACTGCCATGATTAAACTGAGGGATAAAAATTCTTAAAACATCCTCTGCAATACCGGAACATGGAAGCTTTCTGTAAGACTAGTCAAGCTACATAGGGAAGCAAAGCATGGTTAGAGGGCTTGGTGCCTGGGCTGCAAAAATGGTAAAGAATGTTGAAAAGGATATTATGGCTGGTGATCTACCCAGACTAGTGTAAATGGTTGTGAAACGGCACCGCTTGGCAAGATGGGCTGGCACCCCCTGCTTATTGACTCATTCAACTGTCATTGACAAAGTTTGATGACACCTTTCCAGTGGGCCAGGCACAGAGCTTAGAACAAGGAACAAGACTAAGTAATCCAAGAGAGGAACTTGAAGCATCTATTCATAAATTAATGTCTGAGAGAAACAGTAATTATCCTGATTTGTCAGTAGACGCCATGTACATTTATGGAAATGTCATGCTGTATCCTATATATATGTATCACTATTAGTCATCAGAATTGAATGTTTCAAAGATGAAATGTTGATTTTTATCCATACACAGTAAATATGTCTTAATTTGTCATACTATAACCCATAAATATGTACAATTAAGACAACAATAAATTCTAAGCATCAACATTCTGCTTAATAAAAGTTATGCAATAAAACATGGAGGAAAAACACAACTATTAATGCCAGGCAGCACTAAGAGCTACAAGAGTGTGACAGTGTGAGGACAGAGGGTAAGAGGGCTGACAGCACTTAGAGCTGTGTAAGGAACGGTGTGACGGTGTGGGGACAGGGTGTTGTAGAGTCTGCTGTCAGGAAAAGTATTCAGCACTCTCAAGAACAGCATCCTTCAAAGTTCAGCCTCCTCACGGTGCCTTGTGGGCACTGAACATCTGTGAGGGGAGCAGAACTGGACAAAAAACAGCAGGTGATGGGCCCACAGCTACCCTTACAACAGCTGCTTGTGTCACTCATCAGCCCATATGGACACACTGCTTGAGGCCTGTCAGCTCTGATTTCAACCCACCTTGCTGTGGATGCACCTGGGAGGTGTAGGAGGATGGTTCAAGTACTTGGGTGCCCTGCTACCCACATTGGAGATGGAATTCCATAGGATTCAGCCTGGACCAAAGGTCTCTTTCTCTCCATCCCTGCCTCCTTCCTACCTCATGTTCTCTCTCCCACCCACTTTCTCTCCCTTCCTCCCTCCTTTTTTCCTTCCTCACTTTCTCTCCTTCCATCTGCCTCTGGTTCTGTCACTTTGCCTTTAAAATAACTGAAATAAATCAAATGAGAGAGAATGAGAGTAAGAATGGAAAGCAAAGCTTGAGATGATGAATAGAGGTCATCACGTATCTATTCAAGGTTTAGGAATTTATGATAGAGGAGTCCTACAGCCACCAGCATGGACTTGATGCACAGGCCCAAGTCATCTGAATCAACATCAAATTCCATCCCCTGCTGACTGCTGTCATCATACAAGGAGGTCAGATCTGAGTAAGAGATACTTCTTAATGAGCAAGATTTAACAAATGGAGACTTTCGGGTGATCTCTGTCAGTTAAACGAGTCCAGAGTTCCAGTAAACAAAGGACAGAGGGAAAAATCTGTATGCATAGATTCTAGGTGCTGACCTAGAGCTAGCCCTTAAAATTAATTCAAGATGTTTGAATTGGCTTTATTTTGGTGTGATTTAGATAGGAGCTTTGATTTCCCATCACATCTGGCATAACATTTAGCCTAAATAAGTCAAAATGAGTTTTTTTTTTAAATAAACTATTAAAAAATCAACTGGAAGAAGCAAGTTAGTCATGCAGTCATTTTTAAGAAATAACATTGGCAATAAACTCTAAGAATCATTTGCTATAAACCCTGCATATGACAACACTTACTGTTAATAAATCACTGATGTTTCAACTGCTTATTTCTGAGCATTGCCCTTTCTCTATTTTTCCTAAAGATTATTTATTTATTTAGGAGAGGCAGATTTACAGAAAGAGATAGAAAGATCTTGTATTTGCTAGTTCACTCCCCAGTGGCCACAATGTTCAGAGCTGAGCTGATCTGAAGCCAAGAGTTAGAGCTTCTTCCAGGTCTTCCACGTGGGTGCAGGGTCCCAAGGCTTTCCCCGGTCACAAGCAGGGAGCTGGATTGAAGGTGGAGCAGCTGGGACACAAACCAGCATACATATAGGATCCCGCTGCTTGCAAGGTGAGGATTTAACCAGGTGAATTATTGCACAAGTTCCTACCATTTCTCTATTATAGTAAAACAACTTCCCTTGACTACTGCCTGGCGTTTCTCAGGTTGCTCACCTTCACTTACATTTTTGAAGTCATTATATTTTGACTTGCTGTTAATGCAATAAAATAGTCCATAACCAAATGATAATTTTAAATAAAGGAAAATGGGCCATATTGTATACATTTTTTAAGTTTCAGAAAATTAATCATCATTAGATTTTTTATATATACTGAAAGAATATTTTTGTTTGATAAACAATTACAATTTAAAGCTAAAGGGTTCAAAACAACCCATGATAGTTCTAGGAGCTATCATCCTTTACAAATTAATTAAAACCATAATTACAGATAAAAAGTAATCAAGAACCCCAAATATATCTTGCTTCACAGCTTCTGGTAGAATTTATGCTCCACTGCAGTTATTTCATTATCAACACTATAGGAAGTGGATTTAACATGCCAGTGGCTTTTCTTTAAAAGTTCTGAGTTGAAAATTACATGTGAGATGTATATACAGCCACAGAAAGTGAAAAAAATCTGCCAAGTAACTGGATATCTGCAAAAATGTGATGTCCATTCAAACACACCTCTGTAGCTTATCGTTAATGAGTACCTTCCCTGATGCCATCAAACTTCCTCACAACTTCCTTCATATATAACTGAGTGCTCTAAATATCAAACAACAATAAACTCATTCCAAAGTAAACTCATAACTATTGTTAAAGGGCACACAAAATTATAGTTGGTCTTACCAAAACCTTTAACAAATGAAGATCTAACCAACTTATACCAACTACTTGAAAATGAAATCAACAAACATCACAAACGAAAGTTGTTTCCAAAGAGAAAAAATCAAATACCAATGTATGACAAATGGATTTGAGGAAATTTACAAAACTCTGTTTGCTCCCTAAGCTCACATGACAGAAGTGAAGAACTGAATTCAGGACTCCGTAGCATATTATCTACCTTACAAATTGGTCAGTAAAATTACATCTAACTGCACCATAAGAATCAGGGCAAGATTTTTGTACACATACACTAAATAACATTACTTATTGCTTTTATTTTCAACATACAATCCAAATGATACATTTTACTTTAATCACAACATTTAATTTTGATTTTTTTTAATTGAGCCTATCTGAATACAATGAAATGTTTTGATACATGTTTGTATTGTTTGATGTGCAATGTAGATAAATATATGTAGCCCCTCGAACATTTAACACTTCTTTATTGTGAAAAACCTACAAAATCCTATCTTTTAGCTTTTGAAAAATTTAGAAACACACAATTTAGTAGCATTTCCCATAGTCATCCTATTATGCAACTGAACTCCAGAATTACTTATTCCTACCTACCTGCAATTTGTACCATTAACTAACCTTCCTCCACTCCTCTCTCTTCTTTCTTCGCCTTGTGTCCTGGATAAATTGTTTCTGCATTGTATTTAGGTCTGGATTCTCAGACTCGCCCTGTTCCACAATGGAAAGATGTCGTTGTGAACAGGAATGAGCCCCAAATGCTTGTGTGGCCTCTGCACTCCAATGGCTTTGGGTCTCTGCCTTCTTTGTTGAGTTTTTAGAAACTCGATTTCTGCCTTGGTCTCCTCTGTGGTGTCCTTCGTTCCTGATAGAATTAGTTGTGTGTACAGAAGCCTAGCACGAGCTGCTTCTTTCTTTGGGATTCATTGTCAATATTTGTGTGATCCAGATCAGAAATCAATTTGCTTTGAACAACTATCCTTATCTGCACATCTGAACCTACTTCAGTCACGTCATTCTGTCTCTTCAATATTATGCCCCATACTCAGCACTGCCCGTAAGAATTTACAAGGACTTTCTCATGGGTTTCACTGGACACACTCCACTGTCCTTGCCAAAGGCTCTCTGGGGTTAAATTACTCCCAAGACTCTTTCTCCTCCCAGCACATTAGTTCCTTTCTCATGTCACTGGCGATACAGCTGACTTAGAGTATCACATTAAATCTGAAAAATATGAACAGAGACTGATGAAAAAAATACTTAAGTGGGCAGTAAAAGAGAGTTTTCTCCAACATGGTAGGAACCACCCAACTTAAATGTAGTTATCTCATTTTATATGTTGGTAATTTGAACTCAGGATTACTTAAGAGACTACAGACAATAAATAGAGGAGCTACAATTCAAACATAAGTCTAGTGTGAGCACAGATAACAACTCCTTTCTGTCATGTCACAAGACTAAGGTGGATATCTACTGCCAAAGATTAACAAAATATTGACAAAAGGAAACAAATCCAAGACCAGAAGCAACAGAGTTTTGTTTTTTAAGTAAAAGATAACACACTATTAATCAGAATGTCTTGCAAGTTAGTTGTGTGACTTTAAACTCATCTAGCTACTTTAGAGTAACAATTTCCCTACACATTGAATGCAGGTGAGGAAATAGAATGATTTGTGAATTCACAGATTCTTTTAAAAATTATATGGTTCTTTCTAAATGCTAATTGTACAAGAAAATGTGCATTCTAAAGGAAAGACTGTTGGGGTCTGGGCCAGCAAGATGTCTTAGAAAGCTAAGCATCTGCCTGCTCACCTGCATTCCATATGGGGTCAGTTTGCGTCTGAGCTGCTCTGCTCCCTGCTTAGAGCCTAGAAAAGCAGCAGAGGATAGTTCAAGTCCTTGGCCCACTGCACCCATGGTGGAAAGCCTGGAAGAAGCTGCTGGCTCCTGGCTTTGGATTGACTCAGTTCTGGATGATGTGGCCATTGGGGCGTGAACCATAGGATAGAGGATCTCTTTGTTTCTCCTTCTTTCTGTAAATCTGCCTTTCAAAACAAGAATGCTTATTGCTATTTTACTTGGAAATTTGTAGAGAAGTATGAACTAGTGTTATTTAAGAATGAAGTTATAAAATTGTTGAAAACTCTTAATCTTTCTATATGACAATTTAAAAAAAAAAAAAGCTTTAAAAGTCCTTGAGCCTCTCTCCATCATTCATGTTGTGAAATAGAAACAGCAAACGTCACTGCAGGTTGGTCTCTCAGAGGCTGCCTCACTCTTCCTCCTGCCACATATTTGAGCATCTAAGCCTGAATCTGGTCTGCAGTGAAGGGGAAGTATACTATAGGGAGGGAAATCCACAAATACTAAATATCTATCTGGCATACAATTTTCCTTGTCTGCCTAGCTAACAGTTTCTGGGTTGAGGAGAGTTTTGTAGCCACATCCCCAGGGCAATGAGAAGTTGTTAAAAATGACCAAGATTGCTACCAGCAGAAGAAGTGTAGAAGATCAATGTAAGTCTGGCAAGCAAGACAAAACTACCTTAGCTTAGAAATACTATAGAGCTGTTAAGTAAACTTGTCTTCTCTGGAGAACACCAGATGAGTCCAAATCAGTCCTCAGTGTTAGGCTACCACGCTTATCCATGTGCTCCAAAAATAATGCCAGAGCGCTTCTGCTGTCTAAGTCCGATTCATGTTACACTGTGGATTCCAGGAAGACTTAAGGAAATGAGGGCAGATATTAACCCTAACTAGAACCGAAGCAACCTTTGGCTCTATCAATCTTTACTTTAATGTTTACTGCTCACTGAAGATATCTCCACCTACGAGATTACACGTTAGTGTGGTTAGCAATTTTCCCACAGGCACAGTGATTCAAAAGCACAAAGAGAAAACCATCGCAGGAAGTTGATATTCTTATTCAGGCATGGATGTATTTAGATAAGGAATGGGGTAGGAGAGAAAAAGAGAGGGAGAAAAGAAATTCACACAAATACCAATTAAAATGTAACTCACTGCCTGTTACTTTGACCATTGCATTAATTCTATGATCATTGTATGGTCATTGCTATCCTGGTAAACAAGAGATGGGAAATAGACAAATTCATATGTTCCTTGGCAAGGAGCAGCTAAATTGTAAGAAAAAATAAAATTTTAAATTCTGGGGTTTAGAATAGAGTCTTGCTTTCAACCATCTCTTTAAAGCTGAAATTATAAATTTTTAGCTGAACTTCAGCAAATTCAGACATACTCTTTTCTGGCACAGTATGTAAAACATATGTTATAGTCATAATGGGAAAAAGAAAGACTGTAATTTGGGCCTGGCATGACGGCTCAGTAGCTAAAACCACACAATACAAATGCCAACATTCCATATGGGCACCAGTTTGTGTCCTGGCTGTTCCACTTCCCATCCAGCTCCCAATTTGTGGCCTGGGAAAGTAGTGGAGGATGGTCCAAAGCCTTGGGACCCTGTACCCGCGTGGGAGACCTAGAAGAAGCTCCCAGCTCCTGGCTTTGGATTGGCTTGGCTGCAGCCATTGCAGCCACCTGGGAGCGAAAGGAATATCTCTCTCTTTGTTTCTCCTTCTCTCTGTATATCTGCCTTTTCAGTAAAAAATAAATCCTAAAAGAACAACTAAACATATGACATGATGAAATGATTGTCTTGCAGAAACAGTGAGGTACAATGACATATTATTTATGTACTTATTGATCTGCATTTTACTTGAAAGCAGGGAAAGGATTCTCCATCTGCTGTCTCACCTATCAAATGCCTTCCACAGCCGAGCCTGAGTCAGAAGCCAGGAGTTGCATCTGGATGGCCCATGTTGCTGGTGCAGACCTGAGTACTCAGGCCATCACCTGCTCTCTCTCTCAGCATGTGCATCAACAAGAAACTGGACCAGATGCACAAGATGTGCAAGGCAGCTGATATGGGACACGGACACTCCAGGTAGCACTTTAACTGCTCTACCAAATACCTACCCCACTGACTCATATTTAAAAACATATATATGAACTCTAACACAGCCAATAATTTTTTAGAATACAAATCCAAGTTCACTTTGTATAATTCCCTTGAAATTTTTATCAATTCTATTAATATTAATTAGTTTTAAGCTGACAACTGTATTACGGAAAATGCTTTGAGAATAAAAATTCTTCTATGATTTCTCTAACATAGTATTTAGTCATCCAAGAAATTTTTCTGTCAAAAGCAGAACTGCTGTCGTTTTAATCCTTCTATCTTACTCACAATATTCATAGATTTTTTTCAGATACTTCTGGGTGCACTTATCTATTCTATACATCATATTTCAGTGTAACTTGATAGCAGAACAATTGTCAAGTGTGTTACTGAACTATTTTTGTGACTGTTTACCTTGATATCTTCGCTATACATTCAATGCAGTGCCTCATTATTCAATCAAGAGGCAGCAAAAAATAGACTCATGAAGATGAGCATTTATGGGAGAATGGTTACATAACAAAGTATTTATATTTGTAGGAGGGCATTATTCAAAACTGAGTTTAGCTCCAGATAAAAACCATTGTTATAAACACATAATATATCCCCTGAAACTGCACAGATCATATGTAAGAGTATAAGAAAAAGTTCATTGGAAATAGAATTAAAAGACAGTTTGTTTATCTGAAAATAAACATTGTGGCACACCAAGTTAAGCCACCACTTGAGACATTGCCACCCTGCATGGGAAATGCTGTTCAACACCCTGAACACCTCTAATCCACCTTGAAGGCCACAGACATCACCACGTGAGAGTGTACATGGAGGTCTTGGCTCTCAGCTCCTGACCTGGCTGGTGTGGCCACTTGGGGAGTGAGCCAGTGCATGTATGTTCTCTCCTTTGCTCCCACTCTGCCTTTCTAATGAGTAAATAAATATTTACATACCTAAACATTTTTATTTCCGTGCACAATTTTTTCATACTCTGCATCTGCCATGAACTTTCTGCACATCTTTTACAAACATGGAGTTCAATTTTTTGCACCAAAATAAATGTATTTTAGATTCATTTTTCTAGAAAGATTATGAAATATCCTTTCACATATACCTACAAATATTATATACATAAGCACACATATGTACTAGTTACTCTGAAAGTGACCTTATATGGTGATAATGCATAGCAGTGAAAAATATTCAAAATGATGACTTTTTTATGCAACAAGAAAAAAATCCCTTTAGCGTTACCATTTAGAAAGTTTGATGGAACACCTTCTATATCTGTGTATAAACATTGATTTGACACGTCAGGTTGAACCCTGTCTTTGACATGTTGGAAATCTGCCTTCACACACTGGCTGTTTTGGCTCACAAGCTGAAATGGGTGACAATAAATATAACTTCTTTACTATGACCATAAAGTCACCATTATTCATTTAAATTGGCCCATGTTCATAGAAACAACCACGCTGGTGCTTTATTCTAACTATAAAATTAGTTGCCATTGTCAGATTATTTCCCATTTATCCTGTTAAATTATGAAAGTTCTCTTCTAACATAGGGGAGAAATGTTATCAGATAACTAATAAATACAAAATCAGATTTTAATTTGCTTATAAAGTGATCAAAATGAATGCCATATGGTTTTTTAATCAAAAAACATGTAGTTCATTAACATTATATATATTTATATTTTAAAATACTGAAAGGTAAGATTTTGTGATGTTTTCACCATAAATAAATGATAAATTTTTAAAGACATAAATATATTTATCCTAACTGTACATGAAACAATGTATACACATACTGAAATGTCACGGAGCATCCCGTAAGTACAAACACGTGTTAACATGTCTTTAAAATGCTTTAAAAACTCTAAAAAATCTAGCACTGCTGATGAAATGCAACAAAGAGGATATTTCACTTACATTTGATTCTTTTCATCAAATACATTGCCCTTGATTGCATGCAATAGATAATAAGACATTCAGTGCCTCAGGTAAATAAAAACGTATGGTTTTAGTTGCCCAATAGTTTCAGAAAGTTCACAGTATTGTTCTGTCACTCTTTTCCACATTACAGATTTGATCTAAACCTGAATGTGCTTGTGTTATCAGATTAGCTTTAAGCTTCAACCAGGATTATATGTGTTTTTACTTAAAACATAGGGGGTGAGCAAATTTTGTTCCCTTCCCCTGGTGACTGAAGCGTTAGGCTTGCTGTCAGTTAAAGCAGCTCAGCTCCTTTGTCAATCCCTGAGCAATCCCTTTGATCAGACAGCTTGGCTAGGTGCTCGTGTGAGGTCAATGCTGTTCATACATCCTCAGGTCCAAATAGGAAAAAAGAGAGAGAAGCAGAAACAGGATCCAGGGAAGCAGACAAGGGTGTATTTTCACAGTAAATATTTGTGTGAGGCAAACACATTGATGTGAAAATACCTAGTTTTTCCTCAAAGAGCTTTTTGAACCAAGGGACAATATAAATCACTGTCATCTTTTATCTACAGATACTTACAGTTTATAATTTAAAGGGGAAGAATAATTACTCTTATTTATCAAGCTAACCAACTATTTAATAAATACTTATTGAAAGCATATTAGGTTCCAGAAAATACTGTAGCCACTGGTGATACAACATTAACAAAAAGTGAACTCCACTCACAAGCTGATTTCCAAGAATGGGCAGCCAACAGTAAGGCAATAAACAGAGTGACAACAGAGTATTCACACACACACACAAAATGGAATACAACGAATTAGAACTACAAGAGAGAAAAATTTGGGAATGGCTCCAACTTAATTATGATGCTCAGAAAATGCCTCTCCAGCCTCCAGCAAGCAAGCAGAAGATGTCAGGAGAGGGCATTCTGCTCACCACAGAATGCGGGGGCACAGTGACGCTGAGCTGAGATCAGCACCAGTGCTGTGTTCAGCAAGACTGGAAACTTCCCATCACGAAGCACAGATCACAAGATGAAGTTATACAGAGACCATAGGACACCAGTGGAGTTTTACAAATCGTAGGAATTGCAACGAGAATGCACTGCCAAATGAGCTCATTCTCACTGACAATGCCTGACCACGCTTTGTTTGCAGAGACTTATCAACTTTGATGTTGAGAAAAGCCCACACTTTACACTCTACAAAGTGAGAACTTGCCAGCTTCCACTAAGGCTGTGACAGTCCCCAGCGTGTCACAGAGGTTGGTGGGAGATGTAGTTCCTGCGGAGTGGGTGGCAGCTGGCAGAATATGTCTTCTGGAATAGTAGGCCCAATCAGCAGTAGCAAAGGCCATGACGTTGCCCTTGGTGAACCAGCTCAGCAGTGCAACTGAGAAGTGGTTCCGGGCTGAGTAGCCCTGAAATTGCTTCTCTCTCTTCTCCCTCAAATTTTCCAAATCATCAGTAATTTTCTGTTTTACTGCTTAGAGTATTTCACCATGCGCCATATTTCTAGTTTATTAAGGAGTCTCCATACTGTTTTTCACAATAGGTATATGAATTTGCATGCCCATCAACATGTAGATATTAACCTTTCTCTGTCTCCTTGCCAGGAGGAATTATTTTTGTTGTTTTTTTTTTTATAATAGCCATTATCACTAGGGTGAAGTGATATTTCAATGTTCCATTGTGGTTTTGATTGCATTTCCCTGATGGCTATTGACATAGAATATTTTTTTCATACATTTTTGCCTATTTACAATCCCAGTATTGGTTATATAAAGCAAAAGAAATGAAATCATTATATGAAAGAGATATCTCTACTGCCATTAATTACTAAAGCATTATTCAAATTTTTCAAGATAGGGAATCAACCAAAATTTTCATAACAAATGAGAAAAGGTAGTGTGTACACACACACACACACACACACACACACACACAGGAATATTAGTCAGCCAAGAAAAAATGAAACCTCGCCATTTGCAGCAAAGTAGACAAAAAGGAGAACATTACGGTCAGTGAAATAAGCTAGATACAGAATGGCAAACGTGTATGTTGTTCCTCAATGTGCAAGCTAATCACTCTGAAGAGCCATGACCACAGACTGTTCCTCAATGTGCAAGCTGATCACTCTGAAGAGCCATGACCACAGACTGTTCCTCAATGTGCAAGCTGATCACTCTGAAGAGCCATGACCACAGACTGTTCCTCAATGTGCAAGCTGATCACTCTGAAGAGCCATGACCACAGACTGTTCCTCAATGTGCAAGCTGATCACTCTGAAGAGCCATGACCACAGACTGTTCCTCAATGTGCAAGCTGATCACTCTGAAGAGCCATGACCACAGACTGGGATGGAGGTAGGAAGAGATGATGTTGGCAATGTGTACCAGATTGGAGTTACACAAACAGAAATGGGTTGTTAGTGTTACACGGCACAGTTGGGTAACTACATTCCACAACAAATGATTATATATTGTGTACACAAATAGAGGAAAGGATCTCTGAGGTGTCAATGATCAAGTAATGAAAAAGAGAAACACTCTGGTTTAATCACTGCATGTGGTATACATATAGCATTAATATCATAAGCTACCACATTAATTATGTACAAGTATTTCCAATCAAGTTGTCAGGGGTTATCATTGTGCCACAGCAAACAAACTACCACTCTCAATCAAGTGTCGCTTGACGTTACGGTTGGTTCACTTCCCATCCAGCTTCCTGATGATGAGCCTGGAGCTCCAGAACATGGCCCAAGTACTTGGGTCTCTGCCACCGAGTTGAGAGACTAGGATGGAGATTGTAGTTCCTGATGTCTACCTGGCTTGACACGACTGTCTTCATTTGGGGTTGAACCAACAGGCAAAGATCCCCCTTGCTTTCACTGCGCTCTCTCTCTCCCCTCTCTCTCTCTCTCTCTCTTCCCCCTCTCTCTCTTTCTAATATTTTTTAAAGTTTCAATATTTTGTGAAGAGTATTGTAAATACAAATATTTGAAAACATAAACTAGCTACTATGCACAAAAATCTTGTCTTAAATTTGTACATGTTTAGAAATCACAGTATTTATTCACATTGTTCTATGAGCCAGAAATCTGGGAGCAGCTTTGCTTCAGTTCTTCTGGGTCACATGTCCTTACAAGGTTGTCATCATAATTTCAGCCAGGCTTGACCAAGACAGGAAGATCTGCTTGCAAGATGCTTCCAATGTCTTTTCTCACGAGAACTGAGCCATGGCAGACAGCCTCATTCTTCCTCATGTGCAGTCTTCCCCACTGGACTAGCTGAGCATCCTTATGGCATGGCAGGTGTCTTCCTCTACAGCAAGTGAACCGAGAAGAGCAGGTTGTAAAACGCCGTGGCGACTGTGATACAACCTCAGAAGCCATGTTCTATCATTTCCACAGTGTGTTGTTGGTGCAAAGAGGCCAGCTCCATCTAGTAGAGCAGAGGGCTGCACAAAGAAAGTGGAGCAACATGAGCATACCTCAAAGACTGGCTGGCAGAATGGGCAGGAGTAAGTGTTAACTGCTTGCAAATGAAGATACATATTGATTTTTATACATGTGGTGATTTTTTTTATTTAATATATTTTAAACATTTTGATATTATGCAGAGAACGGGGTACTTAGGCAATAGTGGAAACAAGAATATTTTGCTGTATTTCAGGTGAGATACAATGAAAACACTAAAATGGAAAACTGTTCTGATTCAAGTCACTGTTACAAGAAGTAGTCAGCTTGTTTGCTAGTTTGTTTGAGTACTTGACAGGAATATGTAAAGTAATGATGCCTCCAAAGGTTATACTTAAAACAGCTAGAGACAAGAGAGAGATGGACAGGTTTAGGGGGAAACTAAGAGTTCCGTCTGAAATATAAGCTTGATACATTTATTAGACATCAAAGTGAAGACATATGTTAGATTGATTAATATATGAGTGTGGAGTTCAGGACAGATGATCAATGACAGAAATAAATTTCTTGTCTTCAGAAGCCAAATGATTTTTAGAATCACTTTCTCCACTTACTTAGCCAACTCATCTCTATAGAATGTAACAAAGAGTCATTGAAATTCTATTCCTACTGAAATAAAGCATTTTGCTATTCACATAGGCTTATGTAATTCCATAAAAAGTAAAAGAAAAAATACGTGTGTTTCAAATGAGCATAGAGTTGGGTGTCTGGCACAGAACTTAAGAGCTTGGGATGCCAATACATTGTTTTGGAGTCTAAGGGTTTGGGTCCTCACTCCATTTTTCAATGCAGGTTCTTGCTAATTCATGCCATGTTTCAAGTAAGAGACCCAGGTGGAACTTCTGACTTCTTGCGATGGCTTAACCATCCCCAATTGTTGCAGACATTTGGGGAATAAACTTGTTGCTGTTCCATCTTACTCCCTGTCTCTCTCTCTCCTGCTCTCACTCTCTGAAATAATTGCAAATACTGTTTAAAAACACAAATACAAGCATAATGGAGTAGCTCTATACTCAAGATAAATTTTTCAGATTGTTAATTAGTTAACCAAATGCTTAAAGCTTAAAAATTTCTAATCCAGATGCAAAAAGGTTTTCAACGTCTTTACTTTTGTTACAAGTCAATTCAGTCCAGCTTAAACATTTGGAAATTATATTGACAATGGATCTTGAAAAGTATATTGTCTGGCAGAGGGAAATCACTTCTTGATGTTATAAATGACTTAATAAGGAAAGCAACTGAATAAGTATTGCTACAATGAGGTCCTCAGAGAGTTCTTCCATCAGCATATACTCTCATCTAGGCAATGACTCAATACCTCTCCCTAGAGGTAAACAAGCAGATGCTGAGTTGTGCTGGGGAATAGATCATTGTTAAGGTACATCTCCAAACAAAGTTTACTTGTCCAAGCCATTTATCTGGTCATGTCTGTTTATTCAGAAATGTGTGTGCTTGGTTAACATTTGGCTGCTGAACATCTGTCTTTTGTCTTCGTGACTAAGATCTTATTTTCTAAAATGCCAGTCGTATCATCATTCTGTTGACTCAAAGTTATTCTGTTCATTAAATATCTTTCAACATCCAAATCATGTCAAATGTGTAGCATTACTAGATCCTATGAAAGGTAATATTTTATCAAGTGCCTAAGTAGAAATAGTCTATAACCAATGGCACTTGATCAATACATATACAGTAAGTATTACCACTAAAATAGAGATTATTTCTGTAATTGAGGCTATTTTTTCCACAAAGAATGCTGTTGTCTGTGTATGTCAACTTTTAAATTTAATTCAGAATATAGGTTAGTCACTGACTAATCTCTTTAGATAAAATTCAAAGTGTAGAAAACAGAATTTGCTGCCTTTTCCCAAATCAGATTCTTCCACAGATAAATCTATTTATGTCAATATGCTTGTTCAAGTCCTCAGGCATGAAAATCTGAAATTCCTTTTGGCTTCTCCCTCTATTACTTCTAGCACATAATCACTAATCACGTTTTTTTCTTAATTAGCAATTATCAAACATCTGTTATATTCTGTACGCTTAAGATACACAGATGAGGAAGGTTACATCTACACATCAGAAACTTCCACTGCTTTTGAAATTCATTCTGCAAAAGTAAGAATTCTACCTTTTTCATGCAGTGTTATGTTTCATGTCTGTCAGGTGTTTTTAACTTTCCAATATGTTCTCATCCTATTTTGAAGTTCTCTGCCCATCCCTGCAAACCCTGTTCTATCCAAACGAATCTATGTGCTATTTCTACAGAAATCATGTACAAACATATCTAGCAAAGCTTCATCAACTCAAATGATGTATGATAGCATATTTTTCTAAAATTAATATTATCATTAGTGTTTTTGCATTGGTTTGTTTGGAAGTAAAATGAATCTGATGGTTACTTCATCTTCATCTGCCTGCTAAAATCCTTTAATTGTAAAAAAAACTATGCATGGATCCAAAAAAAGTTGGCACTAAAGTAAATGGAATTTTTCTTGTCATTTACCACAAACTTTTTACAAGTAAATTCATATTCTAAACCAAACATTCCAGAGATCAATTCTTAAATACATTAAGACATTGGTTTCCTTGTGCAGATGACAAAAATAATAATGGTGATAATAACTTGTTATTTGGCATATTTTCCTAAGAATGCGATACAAATCAGTGCATTCAAATCTTGCCAAAATCTTAGAGAAGCACGTAGCCTAGCCTTACCACGATGCCAGAGAAGATGCCCAGAGAATCTGGAATCAAGGGCCACGTCTAGCTGCTCACTCGAGCACCCTGACCATTTAGAAAGAGGACCAATATATAGACTGCTCTCTGTCTCTGCCTCTGTCTTGCCATCCTTTCTCCCAAATAAAAAAAACTGCTTTTAAAACACAATTTTATAAATTCTCTACACATCCACTTGCAGATGATAAATGTGAAGCATTAAGTGTGCACTCTGCCTTCTGGTGCCAGCCACCTGTTTGAGAAGGCTTTGTCTGATCCACCATGATGGCCTGTATCTGAACCATGTGTTTGTTGTATGTTCAGAGCTCTGAAAATACAAAGCAATGGAAAACAATTCACCATTTTTTAGTCATCAAATACTTAAGCAAAATTTGCAAATCACTGGAGTTCATTGGCCTTAATGGTAAACTAAAGTTTTATAAGATTAATACAATGTGCACGACCTCCATTAAAACATCCACAATCTAAATGACATACAGCAGGCCTGTACTTTTGCTTGAATGTTTATTTAACCAATGATGTCTTTTCATTTACCTCCCTGACTTGCTGCTGGTTTTCAGCCATCAGCAATACATTAATTCTACAGTGTCCACTTGCTGTGAAGTCATGATTCATCTTGCTTTAAGACAGCCATTCAACCCACCAAATGTTCTTCTCTTTGTGATGCTTAATTTGATAAATGGATATGGTGCCAACACAATGAAAAACCTCTAATCTGGAAATTGTTTGCTTCTATGAAAAACTTTGATAGAACTGAGTATACAAATCATAGCATGATTAACATCTCAACATCTTTTAATTAAAACAGAAAAAAATGTAATGAATAGAATTGGTAAATCTGAGTCAGTGTACAGTAATATTCTGACAATCTACAGTTAACACATCCTCAACTGTAAAAGCTTGTTCATGATTTATGATTTAAGAAAGTGGAAATTTCATTAAAAATAACTGAGTTCATCATACTTATGCATGTACAGAAATTTGATAATAATAAGGCTGTTACAAGGTCTATTGGTATGTAAACATGATTCCTCTGAGAAAGCCTCAAATTGTGTTTATTCATAGACTGAACATTGTCACTACATATATTCAACTTTGGTTTTGCTAAAAAGCTCCCCAGATGGGGTTCAAAAGGATATGGCAATGAAATGCAACATTCTTTTCTTCTCAATAATAGTAATAACCAACTTATCTGAGTACTTACTGCATGCAAGGAATTGGCTAAACAACTATCCCTTAAATTCTAATTCAATCCTCAGAGCACTCCCCTAAGGCAAGTGCTAGTTTACCTATCATTATAGAAAGCGGACATGAAGGTCAATAAGTTACTACACTAGGAAACTTTGGCGTTCATATTCTAATCAAAGTATTAACTGATTCTAGAGTCTATCATTTCTCAAATCAGCCATAGCTCCTACAAGTTCCTTTGGCATATGCCACAAGTACAGAGCGTGGATACAGACACTCTGTGGTCAGTCTTGAATCAAGTCACTTTGTTGTACTCATCCAGGTATTCAGCAACAAGTCGTTAAAATTATTGGAAATGACAAGCCATGGAGATTTGGAGAGAAAGGATTCCATGATGAAGAGAAAAACAAGGAAGCAGAAATCTCTCCTAAAATTCCAAGACAGGGAGATGGTTGTACAGCTTACAACTTCCCCTTTCAAGATTTTTATTTTCTGATTTTATTCAAAATGCAGAGAGAGAGAGACAGAGAGAGCCCATCTGTGCATTCATTTGTCAAATGCCTGTAACAACCAAGTCTGGGACAGGCTGCAGCCAGGAATCCAATCTAGATGGGTGTTAAGAAATGTAAATACTTGGGATCTTGCCTTACCCTGCTGCCTATCTGGGTATACATTAGCAGGAAAATGAAATGAAGAACAGAGCTGGCTCTAGAATCAGGGCCCTGAGATACAGGGTGTTGCCATTCTTTGTAAATGCCCACCCCAACAACTTTTCTTTTTGTCCTTATTCTGTCTGTCCTCTCTGAAAAAGCTTAAGGAAAAAGATATCCCACAAATGTGCTTCCTCGTGGAGGAATCATCAGTAAGGGAAGAACTCCTGTTTGTAAGGGCAAACATTTACCTCCTTAGCATGAGAAACAATCCTTCAAAGAGAAACTGCCAGATCCAGCTCTCCCACACCATGTTCCAAACACTCCTGCCCAATGCCCAAAGGCCCACTGATTTACTCGCCATGGGCCATTTCATTCCCGTAGATAACCCACTATGTTTGCTTAACCACTGTTAGAACAGTCACCAAGAAGCTGGTGGTATTATCAACATATTAGCATGTACCAATTTATTATATTAAAAACATTTGGATAAAAATCTTTTCGATATTAAAATTTAATTAAAATTGCTGTTAGCCAAACACACACACACATACATTACTTTGTTGCCATTTGTCACTAAAATATATGACTGAAGAGCAAACAAATGGTTTATTTTAGATTTTAGAAAAACCATTTATAAGTATAAATGAACCTAGAAAATTGGCATTTGACAATGGGGCCAAGATAAAAAGCAAACGCAAGAGTGCTTTGTTAAGAGCTTTGAGCCAAAAGATTATTCTCAATATTTTCCTTATGTGGGGGCATAATTTCAGCTTTTTATTATGTAAAACAATTTGCTCAGTTTTGCAATGAAGGATAATTGCTTGGCACAACTCACAAATTATACTGGCTTTTTTCTGTTTCAATAGAAAATTCATTTTAAAATTCATTTAAACTTGTACAAACAGTAATTAGTTGTCTTCAGCGGGCAGTGACCTAACAACTTCCCTGCCCCCATGCACACAGCTCAGTGCCACTGGCGTCCCTGAAAATCTGCCGATGGTCCTACAGTTTGGGGAATTTTCTAGCACTTACTGCCACCCATGTCCACTCTCGTTTGAGTCCGTCACATGTCCCCAATGCAGAATCTGTTGCTCAGTGCACCAGCAGCCTTGCTGAACTGTGTGAGCTGAGCTTGCACCTCATCCTTCCATGACAGGCCTCCAGGACCGCCCTGCTTCACACACTTCCCTGGGCAGATGAATCCAGCCCTCTCACTTTAAAAAATAATTTGAATATTCATATTTTACTTACTCGAAAGATGGTGCTATTTAGAGAGAGAGACAGAGATACAGAGAGAGACAGTCACTCCCTACGGAGTCACTCCCTAAGTGGCTGCAAAAACTGAGGCTGGACCAGGCTGAACACAGGAGCCAGGAACTCCTATTGGGTCTCCAGTGTGAGTGGCAGGGGGACAGGTTCTCTGGCCATATCTGCTGCTTTTCCAGGCAGTTTGATTGGAGGTGGAGCAGCTAGGACCTGAATGCCCACAACTCAGGAGGCAGCCAATCGGCTCTGCTACAGTGCTGGCCCTGTCGCGAGTGCCTCTGTATGGAAGGACCATGTTCCCTGCTTTGCATCTCCTTAAGTTTGATTCACTGAATAAGATGGAATGTGACAGTGATGATCAAGATCCTATGCAGCCACAGATGCAGTTTCAAACACTCCTCAGAGATCCTAAAGAAAACAATACCAATTCAATTGAAAATTCAGAAGCGTGGTTTTATGTCAAAAATCTTAAAGAGATCTGAAACACAAATTGTAGAATAGGGTTATCTGCAAAGATGGGTCATATAATTGATATAAAAAAATACTCATGTACATTTACCTATATGATACACAAATCATCGCACACACTGACATCAATGTATTATACCAGCTTTGTTAACAGTGTCTGAACTGGGGATCTTTTTTTTTTTATCATAAGTTTTCTCAAAAGCCCATGACAATAATAGAAGCTGCAAAATTAAAGTCATTTAGAACACAGCTGTCTAGCAGAAATATAATGAGAACCAGATATATAATTTAAAATTTAGTGGCCTGTAGTTTTTTGTAATAAAACTTTATTTGACCCAGTATATCTATAACATTATTTCAACAAATAATGTAAAAAATGATTGAGACTGTATATGTTTTCACAAAGTACCTGGCATCTTTAATGTATTTTACTATCATATTCATATTTCAAGTACATAAAAGTCACATGAGTTTGGGTTGCCGTATTAACAGCACAGGCTCAAAAATATACTTGCTGTAAACTTTCCATAAGAATAAGCACTGGTAGGTCTGGCATGATGGCCTAGTGGCTAAATCCTCACCTTGCCCACGCCAGGATCCCACATGGGTGCCAGTTCATGTCCTAGCAGCTCCATTTCCCATCCAGTTCCCTGCTTTTGGCCCGAGAAAGCAGTCGAGGATGACACAGGCCTTGGGACCCTGCCACCGCACGGGAGTCCCAAAAGACGCTTCTGGTTCCTGGATTTAGATCAGCTCAGCTCCAGCTGTTGCAGCTGTGTGGGAAGTGAACCTGCAGATGGAAGATCTTTCTCTGTGTCTCCTCTCTATAAATTTGCCTCTCTACTAAACATAAATAAGTTAAAAAATTAAATTAAACTTTAAAAAACTACTGCTTTAACTAGGAAATACTCTTAATAGGAAAATATATGCAAACGTCATATTTGTCAATACATAATATAATCATTACTAATTGTATTAATAACTAGCATATACGATTAATGCTAATCAGTCATTGAGTTTCTTTCATTCTTATGAAAGTTTCACATGCGCAGTTTCCTAGCACTGATTTACACACTTGTGGCTTCCTGTTGCTGCCAGAAAAGCAGTGTGTGATGATTCCATTCTAGGCCTTCATCTGATAAAGCAAGTACAGCCTGCCAGCTGGGAACGGCCTGGGGTGCAGGAAGGCAGCTGAACGCAGCAGCACACACAGTCGCCGGACGTGTAGGAACAAGGCACTGGACAGTGATCCCAGTTCCAAGGTAACAAAACATTTA
Source organism: Ochotona curzoniae (assembly GCF_017591425.1). Lineage (NCBI taxonomy): Eukaryota > Metazoa > Chordata > Mammalia > Lagomorpha > Ochotonidae > Ochotona > Ochotona curzoniae. The sequence goes on from NW_024464918.1 coordinate 28,771,613, forward strand.
CAGGAATTCTTGTTTGTTTGTTTGTTTTTAATTAACTTTTTAAACTTTCTTATTTCCTTATCTCTAAGTGATTCTAAAAATGTAATGAGAATTGATTAAATCACATCAGTTAGTTGAGGAGAAAGACACAGTTTATAAAAGGTCATTTTAGGAAAAAACCCTTAAGTCTGTGTGAAACAGAAATACTCATATATGTATGACACATGCCCAAAGCACAATATCAAAAATGTTCAATTACTCAAACAACACTGCAGGTACGTATTCATTCTTCCATTTGCTGCCTGGCATTGCACAGTCATTATGTGCCATTTGGTACGCATGACACAGAATGACAGCTAAGACGGGCTCAGAAGCGCAGATTCTAATGGAAGAGACACACCTGCGCTGCCTGTGCTCTTACATCTGCAGACTGTTCCGAGAGCTGAGCCCACAGGTCGCCTGACGCACCATTTGGAGCCCACCTCGTGTGCTTCTAAAGAAGAGCTAGCCCGAGTTCTCAAGGGTAAGCAGACATTTCAAAGTCAAACTGAAAGAAGACAGGGGGAAACCCGGCAGTGCCACTTGAAAGAACTCAGGTTCAAATGAGACAGGCTTTTAATGGAGCTTTAAGTATAGCAAAAACAGTTTTAAGAGGGACATTTATAACATCACAAAAAATAAAAATATCTCAAATGATCTAATAATGCATCCCAAGGACTTATTAAAAAATGAATAGAAAGGAAGAAATGATAAAAACTCACAGCAAAAATAAGTGAAATTGAAACTAAAAAATCACAGATTGTTAACAAGAGCCCTTTTTTTAAAGCAGAGTAGCAAAACAACTTTTAGCCAGACCAGCAAATAAAAGCAAGAGAGAAAAAATGAGTAAAATTAGAAAGGAAAAAGAAAATATCCTAAGAAAGTAGTAAGGAGATTTCATCTTGCTGGGTGAATTATCTGATCGCTGTGTGGTGTTCTGATGTGATCACATTATGTGGTCATTATGCAGTGGCCTTCTTCATCTCTTTTAATACTTTTTACATCAAAGCCTATATTATCGGATCTAAGAACGGCTACACCAGCTTATTTTTCCTTTCCTTTCCAACAGCCAGGATGTGTCTTATATGCAACAAACAGATGGGTTTTGGGTTTTGTGTTTTGGTCCAGCCTGCTAATCTGTGACACTTGATTAATGAGTTTAATCCATTTACATTCAGGGTTAATATACATGGTAAATTGATTCTGTCATTTTAGCAAGATTGTTCATTTTGTCTTCTTTTGTTGTTTTATTGGGATGCTCTTCGTGTATGCCTTTGGTTTCAGTAGGTGCTACTCTGTGTGGCTTTTAATATTTTTGTTTTTATTTTCATGTCTTCAAAAAAGTTTTTTTCTTATTGTTTTCTTTTTTTAAAAGATTTATTTTTATTGGAAAGTCAGATATACAGATATATATACAGATATATACTTCCGTCCAATGATTCACTCCCCAAGTGACCGCAACATCCGGTGCTGTGCCAATCCAAAGCCAGGAGCCAGGAACTTCCTCCAGGTCTCCCACACGGGTGCAGAGTCCCAAGGCTTTGGGCTGTACTTGACTGCTTTCCCAAACCACAAGCAGGGAGCTGGATGAGAAGTGGAGCTGCGGGGATTAGAACCAGTGCACATATGGGATCCTGGAGTATTCAAAGCGAGGACTTTAGCCGCTATGCCACACCGCCGGGCCCTTCTTATTGATTTCTTCAATGACACATAGGTCATACAGTAACACCATTTTCTTTAAGAAGGTATTTGATATTCTTTATCCATTCCTCAGTGACACAATGGCCATTCGGCAGCTTATTACTTAACTTCATGTTGTAAATTTTCTATTTTTCTTCCTGTTGTTGATTGTGTTTTATGGCTTTTCATTTAATGGGATGAATAGTAACTGTGTAACAGAGACTATCATATCCAGATGTGAGGATACATCACTTCGTTCAAACCAAAGATGGACTCCCAATGAAACTGTTAAATGTATCCTGACAACAGATGCTGGACTTTCTGCTGTTGTCGATGCCTGCAGTGTCAGGACACACTTAAACAGCAGAATGATGGACCTATCACTGTTTATAAAGAACTAATATAGGGGAAATTAGTGCAGAAAAGGAGATTTGGGGTAGAAGGGGAGAAATCCCAGAGCCTAGGGAACTGTCTCATGAAATAATAAAATAAATAAAAATAAAAACAAAAGAAGACTTGACTTAGTCCTATAAGCCAAAAACTGGGGCTGCAAAAGTAAACAGGTTAAATTCTGAAGGATCAGGTAACATCATCCCAGGCACAGAGGCACTGCAGGGGTTTGTGTAGGAAAGTGACTTGCCCTATTACGTTTTATGAAAATCATTCTGGCTGTTCCGTGAGGACCACATCACTGAGGAGTAATACTGCAGCAAACAAGAATGACTGACAGCACGCTCTATTTTAATAATTGACAACTGCTTGGACATTCAGTTATTGGAAGGAGAAATAAAGGGAAAATTTAAAAATAATTCTGAGAGGGCCAAATGCAATAGCCCAGAGGCTAAAGGCCTTGCCTTGCATACGCTGATACACCATATAGGCACCATTTCTAATCCCAGCAAACCCACTTCCCATCCGACTCCCAGCTTATGGCCTGGGAAAGCAGTCAAGGACAGCCCAAGGCCTTGGGACCCTGCATCCACACAGGGACCCAGAAGAGGCTCCGGGTTCCTGGCTTCAGATCAGCATAGCTCTACCTGTTCAGGCTGCTTGGGAGCAAATGAATGGACAGAAGATCTTCCTCTCTGTCTCTCCTTCTCTCTGTATGTCTGACTTTCCAATAAAAAAAAAAAGATTCTGAGATTTCATGCTCTGACAATGAATGAGTGGTCGGGACAATCATTGAGGCAGAATACAATAAGTAAATGCTAAATCAACTCTTTGTACAACGATTACACTTGTTTTCCATATTAAGCAATCTTGTTTTCACAACCATTATAATGATTTCAATTTAATTGCTCCAGACACAGAAGCCTTGAAGGTTAAATAAGCTACCCAAAGTCACACAACTAAGCACTGGAGCCTGAATCCTAATACAGGCAACCCTCTCCAAACACACCAACTGTGGTTAGTATATTAAATCAGAAACAGCAAATGACTCAGATAAATGCTACTTTACAACAGTTGGCTTTCACCACAACAGCTTCCAAGAATGTTACATCATTGCCAGAATTCCTCAACCATCCTTGAAAATGTTTTAGAGAAACCTTATTCCGTTTGACAGGAAATTTCCCTACAGTATCAAAAATACTGATGAGGAGCCAATATTTTTGAAGACCTTTAAAAAAAAACATGAAACATGCCCATCCATAAATGATTTTTAAACATCAGAATTCATGCTCTGTTACTGCAGCATTACTTGTGCATGACTGATGGCAAACAGAGTGTAACTCTCTGCTTCTTCCCACTTTTGGGTGGGGCTGACATTCTCTGGCACTAGTCAAACAAAAAAACGTCTCAACAGAATATCTGAACTATCTACTACAAGCCCCAAGTTAGGGCACCAGAAAGTCAGGCTCCCCCCCCCCTTTTTTTTAAGATGTATTATTTACTTGAAAGGCAGATTTTCAGAGAGAATAAGATATAGAGAGGAAGATCTTCCATCTGTGGGTTCACTCCCCAGCTGGCTGCAATGGCTGGCCAATCCGAAGCAAGTAGACAGGGGCTTCTGCCGAGTCTTCCACGAGGGTACAAGGTCCCAAGGCTTTGGGCCATCTCCTGCTGCTTTCCCAGCTCCCAAGCAGGGAGCTGGATGGGAAGTTGGGCTGACGGGATATGAACTGGCACCCATGTGGGATCCTGGCACATGGGAGGTGAGGATTTAGCCACTGAGCCATAACGTTGGGCCCAGAAATTTAGGTTCTATTTTTCTCCAGACCATGGTGCCTTCCACATGGAATGTCATTATTTATTTCAGGTCCTTGTCAGCTGAATGAAACTAATGAATGATTCATTTTTTAAAATATTTACTACAAGGCATTGATGTAGATACTTATGGTATGTTACCGAAGATAACTGTGTCAAGTTGTATTCTCCAAATACTGCTGTACCTGTATATCTGTCTCACGAAATGATGTTAACCCCTCTTACCAAGACTCTACGGCCTCCGATTACAACAGAAGAGGTGCTGTGTGGCTTTTGAGGTTAGATGACAAAGTGGATATAGCTTTCGATTCTTTGACTTTTGGAATGTACACCTGGGGTATCACGAACCAGTATCTGAGAAGCCCAGTGACGCAATGGCCAGCATACTGGAAAGGCTATATGCAGGAGCTACACTGAGACAGAGGCAGGTGCCTAAAAATCCCCACACAGTACACCCTGTCTAAACAAGACATATCTAAACAAGACATATCCCAGTCCATATCCCGAGCTTCCCACTGGTGATGCACCCAGGAGAAGCACAGCCTGGGTAACTCTTGATTTTTCTCTGATATAGAGTGGAAGTTCCACAGGCCCCTGAGATCACCAAAAAGAAGCTCACATAAAGATGTGAATAGTATTTTTATCACAACTCCAGGGTTAGTCCTGTTGAACACACAATGAACTTGCCCATGGAAGGCAAGTTGTTCATTGCTCCTTACTTTAGCACTCTTCTCAAAAAGGCGTGGCCCTGGTGCCAGCCATGTGGCTCTGGGTTGGTGTCAGAATTCCTCATTGGAGTAACATCAAAGAACTGCCACCACTAACCAACAGAGGGCAGTGCTGATGTTCACTGAGATGAACGGCCCCTGGACTGTGTGCTGAGAAAGCACACACAGCTTAAGCAGAAGTTACCAGAAATCTTGAGTCTGCTTCTATTCTCCTGCACACCATCAGAATGCATTTCTAGTGTCTCGGATTCTGAAAATGTTCAATTGCAATAATTTGTATACACTGCTAAATAATACTGCTTCTCAAGATGTAAATGTTATAAATATAACTCCATATTAACTCTCTATATTTATACACATAACTCAGAGTATTTTCCATGTTATTAAAAATACACATAACAAAAATTAGGAGTTAACCTCTCACATCAGCTGGTTCTTCACCCATGAATTCAGCCAAACACAGATCAAAAAATATATGAAAACGAAACGCACATCCACATGGAGCACAGACTTACTTTGTCCATTTTTTCTTGCTATTATTCCCTGAATGATACAGCATAATAACTATTTACATAGTGCTCAAATTGTGCTGGTTTATAAAAATTTATTTTGGGGGGAAAGACTTATACATAATCCAGAGACAGGGAAAGAGTTTTCTTCCAACTGCTGGTTCGTTCTTCAGATGGTCACAGTGGCTGGGGTTGAGCCAAGCTAAAGTCAAGAGCCAGGAACTTTTTCCAGGCCTCCCGCATGGATGGAAGGGTGGCCAGGTAACTGAGCAGGCTTCTATTGCTGTTCCCGGGCCACAGGTAGAGAGCTGGGTTAGAAATGGAGCAACCAGGACTCTCTTGGGATATCACCAGACTAGCCTGTGCTGGGTTTTATAAGGAATCTATGGATTACACAGTTTGGCATATATTTTAGTATCTACAGATCTTGGATGCTATTCTCCACAGGTTTCATGGGGTGTTTGTGCTTATAACATTTTAGGGTTCTTGTAAATACCATCCACACAGAGAGAGAGAGAGAGAGAAAATACCAGTTTCTATAAGTAGTCTTTCATTCTCCTATGAGGCACCTGGAACAAGGGCTGAGATTTAAAAAAAAAAAAATGCTAAACCAAAAATACTTTCTATTTCAAATTATGTTTTCTTGAAATAATGTTGAGCAATTAGTCTCAGAATGAAAAAGAAAGGAAAGAAAAAGAGAGACAAAGGAAAGAGGAGCAGAAGGGGAGGAGAAAGGGAAAGAAAAGAGGAAGGAAAGATTTGGAAGGGAATCAGTGTTTCCACTGCAAATAAAAGTGGGAGAGTGGCATTTCCAGTAAATTTCCGAGAAACCAAAACTTCAATTCATCCTAGTTCTAAGACATGATTATGGTGATTTGCATTTAGCTGTACAGGCAAAACTTTTTAGAATTTCAAGGAAAAAGTGCCGTCTTTCAGTTATGTTGAGAATGACGGTTAATTTTGTGTGACAAATGGAGTGGGCCAGGAATGCCCTCATAGCTGGTAAACTGTTACCTTTGGTTGTGTCCCTAAGGATGTTACTAAAGCAGGCTCAGTAACCTGCCCTCAGCGTGTGGGTAGGCACTGCTGATTCCACTAAGAACTAGAGGACAGTGGAGAGCCACAAAAGGCGCATCTCTCTCCCAATCCCTCCCTCCTTCCCTTCCACTCTTATCTTTTCATTCTATTCTCATTGGCCTTCTGAAGTGTCTTCATATTTGAAAAACTTTGGAGTCATACCTTCTGTGTATCACAGAAGGAATATTGCGCAGGAATATTTTGCACCACATATTTCCCTTCATCTTATCAATTTTTTTTTCTTGAATGGTGGATCAGATCTAAAGAGAGATGGAAAGACAGAGAGAAAGAGCTTCCATTCAGCAGAGAGCTGGAAGGGAAGTGGAGCAGCTGGCACATGAACCAGTGCCCATATGGGATCCTGGGGCTTACAAGCTGAGGCGTTAGCCCCCTAGCCATTGCTCCAGGCTCATTTTGTAAATTTTAAGTGAAACAAAAATTACAAAGCAACAGTTTCATTGGCTTTGGGATGTTTTTCAACTTCAGGGGGGAAAAAATCTGTATCATATACACATCTACCTCAACCTGACACCCACAGTAACACTGATTGATTGGTAGTGTTTGTTCAGGCACATCGTTTATGTAGTTACATTTAAGCTTTATATTCATTGCTTCACTTTGTTCTTCAATTTAGCATTTTAATTTAGCAGTTTTAATAAACTGTGCTTCATCTGAATAATTATCTTTTTTTTATAGCTTCAAAACTCCTCATTAAGTGAAATGACACAATGTATTTAATCCAATTTCCTACTATCACCTTTCAGAGAAAACACATACTTATCTGATATGTTATCTATAGAACGTAATTTCAGGTATTTAAAAACATGTAACAGTGGAGACATTCTGTTTAGCAGAAGATATGGCTTTAGTATTTATTAAATAATTTCAAAGCAACCAAAGGCCTAGGGAACTGCACATTGGGGCACATCATTCAGCTTCTATTCAAGAAGGCTTGTTCGGCTGCTCTAATTTGGAATGACACTTTTCTCAGATGAAGGCCTAAAGATCTTCCCACCCTCGTCCGATTGACTGAGGCTGCCTTAGATATACGCCTTGCTGCATATCTGAATTAGGCATTCAACTATATCCTGGATCTGATATTGGCTTTAATTTCTTAAATATTATAAAACTTACTCAGGATTTTATAGTTACCAGATCACAACTTAGGGATTTCTTAACTTCTACTTCCCTTCTCTGTAACATTTGTAATGAAGGATCATTCCTTACTGACATTCTCTAATTTATTTTTTTTAATCAAAGTTCCTTCTTTTAGTAATTACATGAAATCATTTACTTATGGAGGTATACCTTCTTCAAAGAAAAATAAAAGCAAAGGATGCAACTAGTAATACAGATTCATTTTTTGCTTTAAAATCTCCAAACATTGACATGACAATCGAAGTATAGGCAACATTTATTGAGAGCTCACTTTCAGAAACAGTGTAAAGCATGTGATATATTTTTATTTTAATTAGCACCAAGTTTTACTATTTTCACTTAACTTTATAGAATAGGAAGAGGAGATTTAAGATTTATAAATAACTTACAGAAATGAATATGAGCAAGATATAAGAGAGAAGATGGATATTTAAATCTATTCAGCTTAGAATCAATGAAAACTCAAGGATTTAAGCACCAGTATTGCTCAGAGAAGATTGGAAAAAGAGACTTCTACTCTTCAAAAGTATACTGTTTTCTAAATTCTGATCACATTCCTGGGGAAGATGTAACCCTCTGCTTATATCCCACAAATCCATGCAGATGGGAAATTTCCTTAATAATTCTAGCAGAGGTTTCGGGATCTTCCAATCAGCACCCACTGATGGGCTGGACCAAGCAACAAAGATGAATCCTTCTTCTGACCAAAAAGACTGACACATGACCCCTGGCCTGAGCTTTTTAGAAAGGTTGCATAGTAAACAAAGAGAGGGGGTTACTAGCATCACCCACTTCATTTAGCTTCAAGAAGGATTCAATCTGCTGAAACAAAGTTTCAGAAAATTTTGCCCTGATAAATATTTGTGCCATACACAAATTTAAAGACAAAAACCAAACCAAGACAAAAAATTGCTCTGAGGGATGCACTTTTCTATATCCTTGGGATTCCCCAGGGAAAATAATACATGAAACTCTACAGATCACCACTTTTTCACAAAGTCAAGGTAATGCAGTGTTTCCTTCTTACTTCAGGAATTTGCTCACTCCTACATTCAGGTACCTATGGAGTTCTTCTTCTAAAACTTTAATCATATGCTAATGTGCCTAATTCTCTTCTTTGATTGAACCATAATCAAATTTCTACAACAACACCCCTGTAATAAAACTGTAATAAAACTAATCACTGTAATAATATGTGTGAGGCATACAAGTAAACGAACATAAAACAGGCAAATATATAAATAGTGGTGGAAGCAATAGTAAGAGTAAGCAACCAAAGACATTACCTTCATCTAAAATAGAAATATGTGACACAACCACCTTTTCAAAAGTTTCTATGAATCTGAGTATTACTTTCAAAGACCAGAGTGTCCATCCTCTTACAGTTTTAAATAGAAATTTGATCTCAATTTCGTTTGCTTGCTCCAAGGGGGAAAAAATCACATTGAGTTCACAGTATACTTAAATATTCACACAATATACAGGAAACACAGGTGACAAGTGACTCCGTGCAATGCAACCATCAGTAGTCAGTACCTTTATTCTTTGAAGCAATGCTGTGACTTAACAGGTGGTGCTGGGAAGGCCTCACAGGCTTAACTTAATTAGTACAGGTTTAATTTAATTAGCAACGGTTTTCTATAGCTCCGTGATTGTATCAACACATAATCTTCTCCCCCATGGACTGACTTGTTGTTTTCTGCCCAGAGCTTAAAACACATTGATTCCCAATTACCAATTTATAAAACTGCCAAGTCATCTCTGTCAAGCAACTATGCAATTAAAACTTACATAAGTCAACTCCAGTAACTAAAGGAATAATTCAGATTTGCAGACTGTTAAAGAAAGACCCAGGAGACATTAAAACACTGCTGAGGCTTACAAGGGAACGTGAGGACAAGGCCACTGCAAAGGCATGACCCTAAGCTGACTTGTCACAGTCACTGCCTGCCACACTCTGTTCACATTTCCAGAGACCAGTAATGTGAGAGTTCTATCATGAATAAGCAATTCTCTAGGAAGTTTCAGAAAGCCACTACCACACATATATCAGCTTTTGCAAAGCACTCAATCCTACCAAGTGAATGACTTGTCTGGGAGCCCTGGGGCCTGTGTGAGATGCAGGCATGCATATATTAATATGTATATATAATGTCATGTAAATTAGTTAAGATTAGAATCACCTGAGAATAAGAAAGACCTAAATTAACATGATACAGCAAATTAAATTTTATTCTTACTGATTCAGACAAGAGAGACAGCTGTGATTTTAAGGAACTTAGTTTGGCAATGAGAGACTTAGTTTGGCAGTTGGGATACCCAAGGTCATATCAGAGTGCCCAAGTTGAGTTCCCAGCACGAATGCACACCATGCAAGACAGAAATGATGACCCAAAACATTTGGTTTCCTGATGTCTAGCTCTTGCCCTGATCAACCCTAGACATTGCGAGCACATGAGGAGGGAACCAAGAGATGGGCACTTTTCCCTGCTCCCGTCTCGGCTCTGGAATTGTGCTTTGGAGTACAAGCTTGAGAGCTGAGCAGAGACCACCTGTACTCAGCCGAGTGCTCTATAAACAGAAGCCTGATAAACTGGGCTCAACTTCTTTTTTTAAAAGAAAAATTATTTTTTTACATAAAAAGTCAGGACTAAAGAGAGAGGGGGAGAGACAGAGAAAGAAAGAGAGAATCTCCCACTTGCCAGCTTTACCTGCTATATCACAGCATCAATTCCTTGGCTCAATTTCTGATTGGCTAAAATGTAAAACTAAGCCAAACTATAAACAACAACAACTAAACAATGATAGAGGCAGCTTTGTTTGGTGAAAAAGAAGACTAAACGAACAAACACACACGATCCTCTTGTGTCACACCTCACACATAACAAAAATTCAATCTCAATTATGACATGTGCATCAAGCATCTTTAATCACGACACTTGATTTAAACATAGCCTTTCACACACCATCTAACAACAGCATAATCTGTGATACAAATGGCTAACGCTTGACGAGTTACTGAGATTCCAACTTTGACCATCTTCTCCAAAGTCAGAATTTTGAGCACTTTCTACCCAGCAGGTTCTATTAAACACGGATTCTCACCTGTAGAACCAATTGAGCAGTTTCAAACTATGGTTTCTCTGTCCTAGCTAGGAAATAAAACTAAGTGGTATGCTTTCCTTTGATGGTTTATAATATTAAAACCCCAATTAAGCGACACTGATAAACTATTATGTTTAAAATTTCACATCTTATTCTGGGCCAGAAATCTTGATCAACTCATGAGAGAAAACGAAAACAAGGGTTCCTCAAGTAAGGAAACAGACTATCTGATATATTTATCTGCATCACAAAATTAATCAGAAGCCTTACCATCTGCTTTTATTACAAACAACTTGATTTTTCACCTAGAAATGTTGTGATTCCTCTTTTAGCTTCCTTTTGGATATATTTCAATTTTAAATAGGAAAATATAAATTTACTTATACAAATATGATATTGCTACTTAGAATTTATGCAGCATACTTATGGCTTCAAATTTCTTAGAAAAGGATAAAATTGTTTAAAGCTTACCAGAGCCAATATGTCAGATGTAATCGCTTATAATATTTTATTTCTCATTTTCCTGCAAACAAATGAAGATGAAGTGAGGTTACCCAAGCTATTGCATTCAGTCCCCAAACCAAGCTTCCAATTTAACAATGCATATTCCAGGCCAGGAGTTAGAAAACCACAGTCTGCAAGCCAAATTCATTCCTCTGCACCTGGCTGTGTAAATAAAATTTTACTGAGACACAACCATGTGCATTCATTTATGCTCTGTTTGTGGCTGCTATTGCATTGAAGTGGCAGAACTGAGTTAGCTAATAAACAGCCAGGACCAGAGAGCCTTCAAGGCCAAAATGTTTATTAGCTAATTCCTCACAGAAAAAGGATTAACCCAGTAGCTCTGCAGTGTTGAAACCCTACGTAAGGGAAGTTTTCATGTTTGACCATCTCCTGGGAATATCTTCTTCATCTCTGAGATTTCTCAAAATATTTTTGTGTTTCCAGGGCCTTGGCTAGGTGAGATAACCTTTGCCAACAATGTGATTTATGGTGGAGTGCTTAGATCGCACCATTCCAGTGTAATGTGTGGAGGGTCCACGGGATGTCAAGATGTTGCAGAACTTCACTGGCTGGCCTGAGCGCTTGCCTGCTGTCACACACTGAGGCTGGAGGAATCCAGTGCCATCCTGGCAACCTCTTGGAAGGCACAGGGGGACTCTTGAGCGTGGTTTCCCCAGGACTCTGCACATACACACTTGGCTTTTGCTGTTTTCATATACACCATTTTTCCATAACAAACTGCAAGCTGAGTTCTCCAGATCGTTTAGGTGAATCATTAAACTTGAACATGACCGTTAGAATCTGGGAACTTCCTGCCTTTTTATAGAAAAGAAGTGTGCCAACTTCTGCCAACTTAGAAATTTCAGAAGAGGCATATGGGCCATCAGATGAAATGATCCATATTCATACTAGTAAAGTTTAAAGTTTTTTTTTAAGAGTTCACATTTCGTTACCTCTCTCACTAGCAACTTTCCAACAATGCCATGGATTTTCATCAAATTTCAATCTCCAGAAAAGGATAATTTCATTAGTAGCCAATATCAAGCCAATCTATTTTCCATGACCCACACAAGTTCTTAATTACATCTTTCAGCATATAATATTTATTTGGAACAATCTCAATAAGCAATCACATGTGTTCTAAAATGCCAATGCATTCTCTACAGTGGCCAGCAGTGGCTGTCAAGATTTGAGTTTATCAAAAATAGGACAAAGTAAACCAATATTGTGAGTGCTCTTTATTTTCTCATTTTTAGCTCACACAAAAGTCAATAAAGAGTATAAAAAATCAAATCCACATATTGTGTTACTAAATCCAAACACTGTGTTTATGTCTTCAAGCGATACAGAAGAAACTTGTCATTGTAGACTTCTAAGATTTTTTAAAATTCAGACTTAGCTAAGAGGAACATTAACTTAAGGCATCACTGCAGTAAGGGGCAGAGGACAATTAATATAGGAAGAAAGCGCAACCCAAGAGGTGACGTCTTGAGAAACTGAGGCAGAAGGGGTTTTGCTTTTATGGGACCAGGTAAACAAACACAGGCAATGCCACGGAAGGGTGGTTTGTTAGGTGGTCACCCATTCTTCCAGTGGGCTTTCCACTGGCACAGGTTGAGGGGAGCTCACAGTTAAGGAGCCTAGAGGAAGGGCAGAATCTTAGATAAAGTTTGCTCAAATGGCAGTTGGGTCTTGGTGACCAATGGACAATATTTTTGTCTGTCACAATAAGCAGGAGCATCTTCAGTCTCATCTAAGTCACACAATGAAGGAAGGTTCTCAGCAGTGGGTTGTTCACTAGAATTTAAACGGGATGCAGGGAGTAGGGAGTTCTTAATCCCAATTGTACTCCAGATGTGCGAGGCCCAGGGAAACCTCTGCATTGCCATATCACACAATTAAGAGCAGCAATGACAGCCCGTGTAGTGGTAGGGCACTGCAAATCATCAAGAATGTACCCAGTAATTCACCTGAGGAGACCAAAATACAGTAAAGTTGCATGAACAATGTTTGAGCGTAACAGAATGCCTTTAAAACATTTCATACTAAAGATTTTTCAAGATTGAACATGTCCTGGTAAAATAGGGACAGGGAAAATAGGCTTTTATGCACCACTGATGTACCAAGGAAATCTCTGCAGATTTCTAAAAATCTAAACTAGTGCCAACCCCATGGAAAGATGCCTAGAACAGGAACTGAGGTTCTGGGTTCAGAATAAGAAATGTTTAAACTTGACATCTTTTTCTTACATTGTACTTCATTATATTTGCAAAGCAAAGGATGCAATTTTATGCCAATCATCAGCATATATTTAGACTCTGGGAAAATATTATCATATTTGTATTCAGTGAGAGTGTAATTTAAGTGAAAAATAAACATTACAGACCTATATTGAGTCAAGCACTAGTCTACATGTTAGGTATAAGAAGGTGGAGAAAGATGAAGTCCTGGCTTCACAGCCCTGGATTTCCAGTACAGAAAAGGAGCACGAAAAAGTAAATAAATAGAACTATAGCATGAACTTCATATGGCTAAGTTATGCTAATTCGAAATTAATGTGTTCAAGTCCTAACTACCTGCACTCCAGAATCCAACTACTTGGAGATAAAATCTTTAAGAAGTAGCTGATTTAACGTGGGGACTTCTGTGTGGGCCTTAATCCACTACAGAATGCAGGGCCCATTCACCTTCTGAAGGAGACCTTGTCAGGACTCAGGGAGAAGTTACCCGGCTGAAGGCCAAGGAGGGCGTCTCCAACACTGCTTGCACTTGCAGAACAATGAGATAATGACTTTCTGTTGTTTAATCCACCAGTATGTAGCCAGCGTTCCCATCAGGTTTATGTGGGGTGGGGGCGGGAATAGCTGGAAGGAAGGTGTTGTGTTGTTGGACTTGAGAGTTTGATTAGAGAAACCACATGAGACTGGTTTGAAAAAAAAAAAGACAACAACTATATATATATATATTTTTTAAAGATTTATTTTTATTATTTTTTCATTGGAAAGGCGGATATACAGAGAGGAGAGACAGAGAGGAAGATCTTCCGTCCGATGATTCACTCCCCAAGTGAGCGCAACGGGCCGATACTATGCCGATCCGAAGCCAGGAGCCTCTTGCGGGTCTCCCACGCGGGTGCAGGGTCCCAAAGCTTTGGGCCGTCCTCGACTGCTTTCCCAGGCCACAAGCAGGGAGCTGGAAGGGAAGCGGGGCTGCCGGGATTAGAACCGGCGCCCATATGGGATCCCGGGCGTGAAAGGCGAGGACCTTTAACCACTTGCGCCACCGCGCCGGGCCCAACAACTATATTTTGATATGAATGAATCATGTCAAAGCCAGGTAGCCACAGTCGTCAAAGACTTCACTAAGTTGCAGAAGCCCCAAGACACGAAAGAGGCCAACACGACTGATGGAAGCAAAGAAGGAGGGCAGACATTCAGATGACTGAGGAAATGAGCTGAAACGTTGTTCTTTGAAATCTGTACAACTGAAGACAATATGGCCATGTCTGAAGACGGGGCTGCTCCTCCTTCTCACATCTGGAATCAGTAGGAGAAGTCTTCTGGACTCACAAAGTCAGACGTGAGGCAGAAACTTAGCTGGAGCAGAGGGCCTGTGTGGCCCTCTCAAAACTGGAACAGTGATAAAAATCATACCGAGAATTTGACAGGTTGCATCACCCAAATAGCATATTTGTTGTCCATTGCAACTTGATTACCTTTGAAAGAACAGAAAATAGAGTGCCATCTGGAAGCAGCACAGAATAAAAATCGATTCATGGAAGCACAGAACAGAGTAATACAAACAATAAATTAGGTAGTTCGTGCTGAAAGGCATTTTTCCAAGATTGTGTTTATGGCATCACACAACATAAAGAAATAAATGGTTTAAAAAGAAAAAAAGAAAAACCCGACAAAATGCCCTCTTGTCACTTCAACAACTACATGGGCAGGGATAGACACACTGTGACAAACCATTCCAATGGCATGCCTAGATTTAAAATTAGGTCTCAGAAGAGGCATGTATAATGCTATAAGGTTATCAGAAAAATGAAATTTGTCCTGTTTTTCTAGATCAACTATACCAAGGATATAAACTATGACAGGGCTTCCTGTGTCCCTTGCTTGTCTCTGAAATGTATAAGCATCACCACTCACTCCTAATCTTGTAATAGCCTACCGAAATGATCTCCATGGGACGCTCTCATCTGCTGGACGGAGGCCATCTGAACAGTTCTTCCTTTCTGCCTAAGGCCTCTGTCTACCTAAACGGGGACAGAGAGAGGATCAGCAGCTTATCACAGCAAGAGCAGAGAGAGACTCCACTTCTCTGAAACAAGACAACAGGCTTGAAAGCGAGCTTTCTTAAAACAGTGTTGTCATTTCATTTACCCGCCACTTTGGAATGAGGACGTAAGCTTAACTTTCTTAATAATTAAATTTTACTTTAGGGAGGTGCTATCCAACTAGCAGTATATGGTAAATTTATTAATGGCAGAAACAATGAAATGCATGGCTTGATATCCTGTTTGAAGCAAAATACCAGAAAAGAATTGTACTGGGAAAACTGAAGAAAAGGGTTTTTTTGGTTTGTTTGTTTTGTTTATTTGTTTTGTTTTGTTTTTTGTTGTGTTTTTTTTCCTAGAAGGCAACTGTCTATAATCTATAAGTAGCCACATGAACATATACTTAGTCAGAGGCCGTTTGGCTCCCACGAGGCAGGCTGTACACAAGCCCAGAGAGCTCCATATGCCTTCTGGATGCAAGGAGCAGAGTGGTGTTGACAGTTTAGGGATCTGAGCCAGGGAATCTCCAGCAGCAACCTCCACTCAGTTCTTAGGAGATGGCGTGCACCAGGAGGCCAGTCAGCTGGGCAAGACCCAGACACGTCATCAAAAGAGACCAGCATCCCCAGCCAACGAGCAGCCAAGGCACACTGCAACAACAATCAGTAATGTTTCAGCAAATCCCTTACAAGGATTAGAACCTGTTGGCACTCCACCACACAGGGGACGCACATCAGGCCTCCTCCAAATGATCAATTCGGAACAGGGAAGAGGGTAGAATTTTGAGATGGAACGTTTATCTTAGAGATTATTCTGTTGTTACATTAGACTGAGTTACCAGTTTGAGTTAGATTGCTGGATGTTATCTCTATAAACATGCTTTTCAGGAGTATAGAGCTTTACAAGGAAAATCCCACCAGTTGAATTAAAAAAAAAAAAGTGGAACCTCCTATTTTCTCTGCCTCCACCTCAAGTTTATGAAAATTTGTGATCCTAGGAAACAACAGAGTATAAATATTCATGTTTGTGAAAACAGTCTTTCTTTTTTCCCACAATGCTAACCCCAGAGCTAGAAATGCTAGACTCTTCTTTTTCCTAAACATACTAGGATAACCATCTTTGGAACCAATTTAGAAGAATACATTTATCTGTGACATGTCAACTCAGTTCTGTTATAGCAAGTCCAGTTGATAGACATGCAATTTTTTTTTTTACAACATCCATAGCAGTGATAACCCACTTTTAACTAGGAGACTTCTCTGCTTCCTTTGATTCAAAACATGTACAGTATTTACTTAGGATGAAGTGGAAGGGAAAATGATGTTCCCAAATCTACAACAAAATTCAACACATTGCAACCATCACCTTTCTTGCAAAGCATCACGCAAATTATACTTTTGTAACAAACCATAAGTGGACATTTTGGATTCATTAGAGTGCTTTAAAAGACTTTACCTTTCCTTACAATTTCTAAAATTATTATTCCTCGCCTTGTCTTTGCATGTGTGTGTGTTCCTTCTCTCCCTGACACACATACTCTCTCATTAATTTTTATAATTGGAATCCCTGATTTTATTCTGCAGACACAAGAACTCTCCCTTAGCACATAAGGTTCACGTTGGCTCCCATTTCTTTTATGTCCAATTTCAAAAGAAGTTCTTGCTGGTGATAAAAGACATCTGTGAGAATGTCTATGTAAAATCATATGCTCCTGTCATTCTGAAAATAAATGCCACAGTTTAATATAAGGAAAATGTGTGCTGTATTCAGTTCTGTTCTGAGAACTGCATTTCCTATTCCTTGTGGGTCAGTAAGAGATCTTGCAAAGAATATAAACAAACATTGAGCATTTGTTCTTTTTTCTCAAAGTAATACCTTCTTTTGAAGCTGCACTGTGATGCCAGAATGGATAAGAATACTCAAGAACTAACAAACACAAAGCATTTCTCAAAGCTTAGCTTAGGAAAGTCTCCCTTTAAAGAGGATATTGTTCTGTAATTCCATTCATTTCGTACTTTATAACGTGTAGTTTGTACTTACCATTGTCATGCATATTACCCAGCTATTAAGTTTGTTATTTTTACTGTTAAGTTTTTAAAAATAGACAAGATATTTTCCAGAATGAGCTACTTAAACCAACGGGTATGTTACATCTTGGTCATTTAATATGATTTTAAAAAAAGAAAGAGCAAGCGAGCAATAGACCAAGGTCCTGGATTATTAGCAAAACGCTCTTCTCCTTTGGCAAATGGGCAAAGTGGACTTGACCTCCAAGTCCCTTCCTAAGCCCATAAACATGTAGTTGACTAGTGCAAACTTTATTAAAGACTTTGAAAGGATTTACTTCAACACAAGTCAAAAGGAAAGATGTTCTTCTCACCTTGCTTCAAAATACCAGGTTTAACTACAAAACATTCAATAGAGGAATGAACTGAAATTCCTAATTCCTAATTCCTGGGACCTGTGAATGTGATCCGACTTGGGAAAAGTGGCCTGACTCCTCTCTGTCCCCTAGGGCTGTCTCACGACATCAGCTCACTCCTTGCTCACTCTTTGTTTCTGTGTCAAATGGTAGCAGGTATTGCTATTTTCAGTGGTTTATTATCTGCTGGCATGTGAAAAGTCAGAGGGAACATTCCCCGGGTTCTTAAAGACAAATTTCCTAAAATCAGTAGGTGAATGTTATTACATGTAATGTTAATTCATGCTGTAATGGTCTCTTCACTCTCAGACCTTATTTCCAACCCCTAATCTTGACAAATGGAAAACTTCTAATAGTGAATCTTAAATAATAGGATATGCAACTTCTAATTTAGGATTTTCATAAGATGACTATTTTATTTGTTTGAACATTTAATCGCATCATAAACCCCATCAATTAACGGCAGGCCAACAGAAACCAGGATATTAAGGTTTTCAGGTTATCTCATATAAAGTAATTAAGGCCTAAACAAGGTGGTTATTTCAAACAGAAAGAAGCACAGAGCAATGACCTCCAGCCAGGAAAGTTCATGTAGAAAGCTATTTACAACAAAAAGGGCCTACCAAGCCCAGGCAGTGCTCATTTGCTAGAAGTTGTTAACTGCAAGTTATTTCATTCACTACCTCAGCCATTTCTCTCTGAATAACTGCCTCAACTCAACCCATCAGCAAGGAGTTCGTGGTGTGCACAGCAGAGGATATGTTTTGAAAAGACAATAAACTTTCTTTATGAAATAAAATAAAATGTCTTCACAATACATCGGGTAGGATACGTTTTCAATTAGTTTGTTTATATTTGGTTTGGTTTGGGAAGAACAGTGATTTTCACAAATCTAATCTCATTAATCTCCAAGTTATCTGTCTGAGAGAGAAAAAGCTACATAGCAAGCTATTTATTCTGTGTTCAGTGAATTCTTGTGTCATTCTCCTTGCAGCTTAATGAACAGTGTCTCCTAACCCTCAGAGCAGCTGAAGTGTTTATTTCAGCAAATAATACGTTTGCAGGAGCACACATCATTACAGAAGTCTTTGCCAAGAAACTTCTCTGATATGCTTTTCTTACACTATGCCAGGGAAGGTCAAATGAAGGCATATTTGTTCTTCATCCAATGATGCACTCCTTTGCAAATAATGAAGTACAGAAATATGGCAAAGACTTTACACTCTTGAAGAGTTTTATTTTTTAATGTTGGTTGATTTGTGACTTTTCATTAAAATACATGACACTCATTTTGAAAGCAAACAGATCAGAGAAATTTCACAAATTGCATTCATTCATGACATCAGGGGCCCATGAAAGTAACACGATTCCAGGACCCAGAGACATCACACCTGCATGTCTTCTAATCACCATCCATACGCTGAATCCCATGACTGAGCTTTTGTATTCACACTTAGGATAAATAAGACTAGAAATAATACTATCCACTTTTGTGCATGACTTCGGTTCAAAATCTGTTTATCAAATTCTCCCATGCTATGTATTAGTGGTCATTTACTCTTGACATAAGAATCTCCCGTTTTGTGAGTATAAAAGAATTTCTGTACCCATTACAGTACTGATGAGTGTTGGGGTGGTTCAAAGTGTGGTACTACTGCAAATCATGTTTGGCTGAAACCGTTTGCGAGAAAAAAAGTTATGTATTTCTGCTGGCTATTTGCTTAGGAATGAGATTTCTGGGTGGATATCAATTTCCACAAACTTCTTAATTTTCTCTTTTACATGCAAATTTAGTGAATGACACCAGTTTTGCTAATTATTTGACTTTTCTCACTCTTACCTGTATTTCAGTACTCCAGTGCTATACTTGTTTCTTAACACGGGATAGTGTCTGTCATGCTAGACATTATGATGGACAGAAACAGTGACAGGTCATTGGAGTCTGACTGGCACCTGACTGATTTGAGACATATTTTTGATACATTAGTACTTTATTTGGATATATATTTGGATATATACACTTACCTTTAGTTATCAACACTTAAGTATTTTTCCCATTTTGACCACTGAATCACATTAGCTCTTGAAAATTATTTATAAATTATGAATACTTTCCAAAGAAATATATTATAAATATTTCATTCCACTGTGGGCCTACCTTTTCACTCTCATGTAACAGAAAAGTTCCCCCTTTGCTCTAAGGTTTCAATGCTCAGTCTAGAAATAAACTATCAACAGGAAGACTAACTAGAGGAAAGGTATACAAATTTGTAAAGAGAGACAGAACTGGAAAGAAAGATGAGTAGTACTCCAAGATACAGTGAGATTAATAGACTTCGATGTCCTCTTGATGCAGCAGAGGCAATTCAGACAAGGCACAGGACTGCAAATGCCTTGGGGCAAGAGGAATGGGTCTTTGGAGAGTTCAGAAGCAATCTGTTGTGAGTTTGGGTACCCAGTCAACATCCAGGGTCCACTCCCAAGAATTAGACTCCGGTTCATGAAACTCGGGGAAAGTGGGATAATCAATTACAACCGAAGTTTCTTTCGAAGAATCAGTCCCTGAGAAGAAAAAAGGTCCCTCGAAAGATTCTCCCTGTATCTGCTGTCCCCCATGAGCTCTCAGTTCAAAGTAATCAGTACACAATAAGGGCATGTTATGGCATTGCACTTACTAACTTCCTTCTAATCCTCAATGCTATCTTTTGATGAACAAAAGTTCCTAATTTTATTATAGGTAAATGTATAAATTTCCAAATCCATGAATATCAAGCAAGCGTTAGACTCCTTTTTTATAAACATATCCATTATCATGGCTTCAGATCTTAATTTGGAAACATACAAGTCTAGTGATATACAATAATATATATCAATTTGTTACAAAATATACAATTTATTGTGACATTAAGAAACTCCAGGTGGAGTCACCTATGGAGCACAGACTCACACAGGACCTCCCACATGGACTCCATAGCTCAAGGTAGGACCCTGAGCAGGTGTTACATATGTAAATTGGCTCTCACAATTTCCAGGTGTTGATCCTCAAACATCCTTCCACCCAAGCACGCAAGGCTTATTGCTTTGCTTCCTGCTCTACAGACGTTAGATCTTTCAACTCTGAGTTTCATGCAGCAGGGACCATTTTTGCTTCCTCAAAACCAAATCAAGCTCTAAGAAATGACACCCTGTACAGATGTGACAGTGTCGTCCCAGTAACTGATCATCTCAGTGGGACTCCTACCACAGTTTAAGTGACGTCCATGAATCAAGATTAAAATTAAAATAGAAACATATTTTCCACTCTCTCAAATCCCTCACAATTCTGAAAGTAAGCTAGACCTGTTCCGTATCTACACACTGCTGCAGAAAACATCCTTGTTGCCCAAGTGACACCACGAGGAAGGACTGCAAACCGGGTCAGGACTCCTAACGGCATAGGTCTCCGACCCAGGACACTGACTGGCTTGCTTAGGAGAGCATAAACCTGGAGGAAAGAAACCCACAAAAGAGGATACAAACAACACAAAGACTCAGAAAGAAAATTTGCAATCCATGAATCCGTATGAAAGATGCTATTCAACGTACAATAATTTGACTCTTCTCATCTCATTTTATATTCAGAACTCAACTACCATTATTTATTATCTGTGTGGAACTCTCATATCCACTCACCACTTTGAAAACCTATCTTAGCTTTCTGATTTGCATTAAGCAATTAGATATTTAAATGACACCAGAGAACAAATGGAGCATAATATTTAAATATTTAAAATAATCATATCCGGCATTAAATTCTCCCACAGTCACACACAAAAGTAAAACTTAAAAATACAAGTAGACATTTGGTGAAGTGGTTGGGATACCAGGTAAGACACCTGCATGCTGTACTGGAGTGTCTGGGTGCGAGTCCTGGTTCCCACTCTTTGTTCCAGCTTCCTGCTAAGGCAGATCTTGGGAGGCAGTGGGTGATGGGCAAGTCAGCTGGACCCTGCCACCCCCCGGGGAGCTGTGGATTGATTCCCAGTTCCAGATCCTGTGTATTTCAGGCATTTCCAGAGTAAATCAACAGTTTGGAGCATTTTCTCTGCATCTCCAACACCATCTCTGCTTCTTTCTGACTCTCAAATAGCAAAAATAAATATGAATGTAAATATAAATATAATAGTGCGACACTGTGATAAAAATATATTTTACCTATGTTGAAAATAATATGGACAACTAATATTAAAACACCTTTTATAATAGGCTTAGAAAATATCAAATTACCTGTCCTTCATCCAACCTCTGCTTTTAAGGCATGAACAGCCAGGTTACTGCAATATAACTACTCACACTGAGAAGCTGTACTATTCTACTAATCACCTAGACACAACCTGATATATAAGCTTGCTTTTCATATCCGGAGAAAGTCATACAGATTCTGACGGTCTTATAAATAGAAAACTCATAAAAAGGGATAAATATCTATCAATTTGTGCTTTCTGAAAATGAGATTCATCAAGCAAAGGTGCAGAAATTGTGAATTGCACAGGATATCAGGAATAAAAGGAGCTGAAAGGACAAACCTCTTTTTTTCCCTGCCTCTAATAATGACTTCCCCTCTCACATCCTACAAAAACCAGAAGCTGGGGATTGTTTAATGTTAGAAAAGCCCCAGGAAATGAGATTCAATGCAAAGACACTTCAATAGTCACTTAAACCCACATAGTCAATACAAGAAAGAGTTCAGACAATGAAACACAAAGAGGCACAGAGGCCAAGTGCAAGGAAGAATAGCTGAATGACCAGAAGGGTGAGCTTTCAAGAGTTATCAGCACTGAGCCCAGCACGGTAGCCTAGCGATCCACATGACCGCCTGTTCATGTCCCTGCAGCCCCGCTTCCCATCCAGCTCCCTCCTTGTGGCCTGGGAAAGCAGTTGAGAACATTCCAAAGTCTCGGGACTCTGCACTTGTGTGGAAGACCCAGAAGAGGCTCCGGGCTCCTGGCTTCAGACTGGCTCAGCTCCGGCCATTAAGGCCACTTGGGGAGTGAATCATTGGACAGGAGATCTGCCTCTCTGCCTCTCCTCCTCTCTGTATATCTGACTTTCCCATAAAAATAAATATTTTTTAAAAAGTTATCAGCACTGAGTAATGTGAAGAAAAATCATTGTTCTTCTGCTACTGCATTTAAACTCTGCATTTTAAAAACATTTTACTTCTTTACTCAATATCTGGCAAGATATTTTTCTCCTAAAATGTTCTATAGCTATCTATAAAAGATAAGTTTTCTTTTGTTGTTTGGATTTTTCCTCCAAATTATTCTATATGATAATGAAATTCAAATTCCTTTGTCAATAGGTACTACTTTTTAGTGATTTACAATAATCTCATCCCTTTTGAAATGGGGAAATAGAATTGTCACCCTCATCAGTGGTAATCAAACTCTTTCATATTCTATGTGGAACACCACTCTGATGACCTGTGTGTTGTGTCTCACTGGAACCAGAGTTCGTGGTTACTACAGGGAAAATACGAACAGTAGGAATAATAAAGATAAAGACAGGGGAGGGAGTTGGGACAATGCCTAAGAAATCACCTTCTATGACACCATTCCACACGGCAGCACCTGAGTTCTGGTCCCAGTTCCCCTTCTGATTCTAGCTCCCTATGACTGTGCGACCTGGCAGGCAGTAGACTGCGGTCCAACTAGCTTAGTCCTTGACACCCACATCGCATTTACCTGGCTTCAGGTTGACCTAGCCCTGGCTGTCAGGGGCCTCTGTGGTGTGAACTAACAGAGGGGAAGTTGATATCTAGATAGATAGATAGATAGATAGATAGATAGATAGATAGATAGATAGATAGATATCTCCAACTTTTCTTTTTCTCAGCCTTTCAAATAAAAGTAAAATTTAAAATATTAAAGGTATAAGTAAATCATTCATTTCTCTTCATATAATGGTTAAGGCAATCCCTCAGGAACTCTGAAAAAGCATTTCAAGGTCAACATCTTCCCTCAAACTTCCAATATAAGACACATACTGATATATCAATTAATATAGTTAAAAAGCCTTGTCAGGGGTTCCAGAAAAAAAACTGAATTTTATTTGAAACAACCCGATTAATTTTTTTTCCTCAGCACTTTTAGAGCATTTGATATGCTCAAATATTAAGTGAATCTAGAAGGCAAATGACTGTTCAGTATTGTACATTTTCTTTGATCAAGAAACTATTACATTGAGTGTCTATCCTGAGATATCTATATTTTGCAAAACATAATGTGGTAAACTGTATTCCATTTACTCAAGAGATGAATAAGTCATTTTAATATAGGCACCTACATGAAAATTTTTTTTAAAAAAGCAATAAGCATGAGGCAGGTGTTTCCTCTATCCTCTGGGAAGATGTGGTCTTACCAGTCCTGTGTGCAGGGAGGGCGGACTTGCAGCACTGGGGTGGGAGCACATCAACGGGAAGGCAGGGTGTCAAACTGTCTTTTCCCAAATTAAAAAAGAAGAAGAAGAAATCTACAAATCCCATGGATGTGTTCAATGTGGAAGTGGAAGAGTAAGTGAAGGACTTCCAGCCTGTACTCAGATGCTTCCATTTTTATGTAATAGTTACTTGATTGCTGGAAACCAATCAAAATGATTCACTAAATAAGCAAGATGAGCTAATGGATGGAGAAGCAAAGGGAGGTAGAGTTTCAAGGGTGTATTTCTAGACAGTTAAAGGAAAGACGTTGATAGCTTGGACTCACGTTATCTTTTCAAATATGCAAACAGAGAAAAAAAGCATTGGCAAAAGGTATTGTGCCACTCAAAGAGTTTATTTTGTTTCTAAGCAGGATAATAAAGGTAACATCTCCTTCAAGAACAAAGACTGATGAGCTTGCTGAAAGCCTCCTTTATAAGATTCAGGGTGTGCTAAACCCAAGTTTCAACTGAAGGTAATACTAGGTCCCCATGGGATATCAGGGACACCCGGCGTGTACATTAGCAGGAAGCTGGGACTGGGAACAGAGCCAGGACATTCTGCTATATAAATGTAGCATGGCATGGCAAGTATAGGCGATGGTAGAAAATCTAGTGTAGCACTGTTAAAGGTATATTGAAATCTTTCTTTGGGAATATTTTAATCAAGAGTGGAGACACGTACTGCAACATATCTTTAATTCCTTGTATGCCAGTCTCCGTTAGACAGTTCAATGGTGAGAATACACGTGTATATTTGGTTACTTATATCTATTTATTTTGTAGTTTGCATAAAGGTTATCTTATATCAGAGGGAGCATATGATATCTGAACTTTGGGAATTGACTTACTTCACCATATTTTCAGTATGTATTCTTGATTATCTCTGAATTACTGAGCCCTGCAGAATAGACACATTAACCAGAGTATTCTCTCTCTCTCTCTC
The DNA here is from genome assembly GCF_017591425.1 of Ochotona curzoniae. Lineage (NCBI taxonomy): Eukaryota > Metazoa > Chordata > Mammalia > Lagomorpha > Ochotonidae > Ochotona > Ochotona curzoniae. Next base: position 28,796,706 of record NW_024464918.1, read on the forward strand.
TTCCCTTTCTTTTTTTTTTTAAGATTTATTTTTATTATTTTTTTATTGGAAAGGCGGATATACAGAGAGGAGAGACAGAGAGGAAGCTCTTCCGTCCCATGATTCACTCCCCAAGTGAGCGCAACGGCCAATGCTATGCCAGTCCGAAGCCAGGAGACTCTTCCGGGTCTCCCACACGGGTGCAGGGTCCCAAAGCTTTGGACCATCCTCGACTGCTTTCCCAGGCCACAGGCAGGGAGCTGGAAGGGAAGCGGGGCTGCCGGGATAGAACCAGCGCCCATATGGGATCCCGGGCGTGCAAGGCGAGGACCTTAACCACTGCGCCACCGCGCTGGGCCCTCTTCCCTTTCTTTTAATTGAAATGCAGAGTGACACAGAGAGAGGGAGAAATGGAGAGATTTTTTTCCATCTACAGCTTAATTCCCCAAATGGCAGCAACAGCTGGGGCTGGGCCAGGCCAAAGCCAGGAGCTAAGGGCTACATCTGTACCTGCAGCATGTCTGGCAGAGGCCCAGGTAACTGGGCCATTTTTTTGCTAACAAAAATTAAATTCTTACTTATAATACCATGTATCACTAAAACACTCCCAATGTTTCGTGAGTATCGTATTGATTAATACTTTTACTACTCTTGGAAATAAATAAGCATGTAAATTATCATCTTAATCATTCAGTTAGTGACCTGAGATGCCCACACAGTATTCAGTCATTTTCCTAAAGAACTTTGTAAGCCATAAACAGAACCCAATTCGGTCACACTGCCTGTATCTAGACAGAACCTATAATAAGGCCCAGTGAGTATAATAGAAAAACTTACATAAATTTTAACAGCTTGCTGAAATCTTAATGATGGAATTTTCTAATGATCATGAATTTGTTCATCACAGTAAAGCAGGTAGTTCGTCATTCTGTGAATGGGAAAATGCAATGTGCCAGTGTGTACTTACAAACTTATTCTTGTAATTAGTAAGTTTTCATTATAATACTTTAAATACTGTTTTAAGGTTTTAGCTCAATAATCTGGGAGCTCTCTGTGCTTAATGCACTCTCAGGGAAGCTTAGGAAATCTCAGTCTTGCAAGTTGGACGATGCAAACCCACGCATGAGAAACGAAGGCTCAGCTGAGTTCAGGCAGAGTCGGGGAGAGTATATTAAAATTGCATCTCAGGCTGTGCTTTTCAGAGAAGTCACTGTGGCAAACCAGGCAGTAGAAAATGATGGCAGTCAGGCTGGACTCCCTAGAGTATTCTGACATGTCCATAACTTGACCCTAGCCATGACCTCAAGTTCTAGGAAAGTCCCTTGCAAAGATGAGAGTGAATATATATATTTTAAAAATCTCATTGCAAGATGAGCTATTGCTTCTCTTTATTTGGCAGAGCCTGTGAAAGTCACATCCTGTGTGACACAGGCCTCCTAGAGAACAAGAGCAATTACAGAAGTAGGGTAACATAATTAAGGGCCTGTTGTTTGTCCTAGTGGTTCCTGGCAGTTGGGTTGCAGGTAGTCGACCTTCCCCTTATCCTGACAGGCCAGGCCAAAACACATGTCTTTCTAGTGAAGTGTAATGCATTCATCACTTCCTTTACCAGCCAACCGGCCAGTTCAGTGCTTGGGTGTTCCCATGAATCTGCTAAGGCTCCAAGAGCAATCTTGAGAAGACAAGAATTCCTGGCAGTTCTCCTTTAGTTACACTGTGCCAATGTCAGCCTAGTTGATAGGAAAGTCTTTTGTGCCTATGCCAATGTTAACTTAGCTGACTGGATACTTTGTCACGCCAGTGTGAGCTTAAAAACTTCCAAATGCATTTGGGGCTGCCTTCCTCTTCCACTGGACAGTCTGCTAGCGAGTAAAGACTCTTTAGCTTCTAAGAGTGCACCTCCAACTCATTTGTCGGATAGAATCACCAAGTCACAACATTATAATACTTGGTACCATCAATAGTCTGAGAAAGGCACAAAATGTTTGGAACTGGTTCATTCACCATCAACTGGCAGTAAGAATTGTGGCTGCTGCTGGCAGACAGAACACTAGAGCCCCTGGCACAACTGACAATCCACTCACTGAAACTCCAGTCAGCACTAAACTGGGATTGTAAGTCAGTGAAAGAAAAAACGTTAGGTCGTACATTATGTCAAGCATTTAAGAAATACTAGGCAAATTGTAATGGAAAAGAAAATATAGTTAGATGGTCACTTCTAAGAACAACTGAAGTTCTAAGAAAAGACAAAGAAAAGCTCAGATGGTTAGTCACTAATTAATAGCTCAATGTGCAAAGTTGGAGGGCTTCCTTCCTAAGTCATAAAGTCTTATTACCACCTTGCTTAAGGGCATCAAAATTAAAAGACCTGGTCTGAGATTTAAGGTTACACTCCTGACCAAGGCAGATCTGTTCTGCTAACAAAAAATGGAAATGTGAGAGAGTGGGATCATGTTAGCACTACATAAAGTTCAGAGTAACAAAGTCCCCCAGGGAAGATCCATACTAATTTCACAACTCAGGACAAGGTTCACAGATAATTTAAATTATGGACAAGCAGAAAGTAGCAGTAGCTTGAAGTGAAGATAGAAATATGCTACTTTTAACTACAAAGATGTTATTTTATAACAATTATAGACATCTGAACAAGACACAGGAATATGAACTCTAATATTTATAAAATGTTTCATGATTCTACAACCACTTTAAACCGGCATTAATAATTTGCATTAAAATAACATAAGTTGATGAAAACGTCCCCAACCACTACTGCAGATTTCTGCTTGATTTGTATATTCGATTTCTGACCACACCCCACAGGACAAGCCCAGTGTCTACAGGGCAGAATTCTCCACTGCATCCTCTACATGTGGTAAGGCAGAGAGCAGTGGATGAGACTCTGGGAGGAGAAATAAATGTTGGGGGACATGGTAGCACAATCTTTCACTCACGCCTGTTTTCCTTTGGTTGTGCTCTTGTCCTGCTCACCCAGCGAGATATTCTGAGGTCGGGTGTAAGGTGGTAGAATATTCCACAGGAAAATGGGAAAGCTGGAGAGACAGCATTCCTACCAAAAGTATGGCTGAGTAAACAGGGCAATGAAACAGTACTAATCTTCCTCCATATCACAAAATTTTGCATTTTTGTAAGACTTACATCACTTCATGTTATCATATCTTAACTACATATCATCATAGCTTTATGAATATTATTTTATAGATTTTAAAGGATAATAAATATTAGAAATACACAAGATGCTTTGATTAATCACAGGATTAAACTGGAAGCCAACTTTTGTGAAATGAATTACAAACACTAATTTCTCAATTGAATAGAAATGGCTATTTAATTCCAATCAGATCTATGGAAAAACGATAACTCAGAAAAGAGTTCTGTATGGAACATGACAATTTTTTAAACTACGCAATTTTTCTCCATTTGTATGCACAGTATATGCAAGTCAGATTCTGAAATTTGTCAATATTATTCGGTCGCATTGATCAAAAGCCAGTCTATTTCCTTCAGCAACCTTGCTATCATCAGCACTCTATAACACGACTCTGGTTGAAATTCTGGATCTATCAGTTAGAGTAACACAAAGGACACATTACGCCAAAAAGGTAGAAAACATTAAGTATGCCATAGTGGGTGCTTAACGCCTTCTTTTATTAAAATTATAGCATACATGTAATTTTGTTGCAGAAGAAATACACTGATCAGGTATCAATTATCCTAATTAAGCAGTGAAAACTCTAGAAATAAAATTGCATCATATATATACTCAAGTCTGTCTTTTGTTGTCACTCTGCATTCGGGTTTAAAGGAGCAGATACACTGCCAATGTTCTATGTTTTTTGTATTTTAAGGAACGATAACTCATAATTTTGAATTCTCAATATAATACTATGTAAGACCCATATCTAACATTATAATAATTTTTAAAAGTCTGAAGCAGAAGTATAAAGTAAAAGTCTACACAGTAGAGAAAGGACACAACTACAAATTCTTGAGAATTCACAAAATAAGACTATAAAAATATCACTGTAAAGTCCCCAACTGTGTTTGAATGTGTAAAAATTTACTCTTTGCAGAGAACATTTAAAAATTTTCTGGGCCCGGTGCGGTGGCGCAGTGGTTAAGGTCCTCGCCTTGCACGCCCAGGATCCCATATGGGCGCTGGTTTTATCCCGGCAGCCCCGCTTCCCTTCCAGCTCCCTGCCTGTGGCCCGGGAAAGCAGTTGAGGATGGCCCAAAGCTTTGGGACCCTGCACTCACCCATGGGAGACCCGGAAGAGTCTCCTGGCTTCGGACTGGCATAGCATTGGCCGTTGCGCTCACTTGGGGAGTGAATCATGGGACGGAAGATCTTCCTCTCTGTCTCTCCTCTCTGTACATCCGCCTTTCCAATAAAAATAAAATAAATCTTTAAAAAAAATTTCTGACATGGGATGCATTACACCACAAACTCCTACATTCAACTTCAGCTCAGTATCTACAGGCAAAGCTAACTAAGCTGCCAGATCTTCATGATGAAATAAGGAAAGGTGCACCTGTCTTCTGATACTGTAAGAACTGAAACGCACACACTTAACCTGGCATTCTGCCTGTCATGTGAGTGGCATCCAATTTTCATCAGTTTCTATTGTCATGATTTTTTTTCTTGTTGATTACCACGAAAAGGTATTAAAACTTCAATATGTAGGTTGCTTATTTTAGAGTGCAATAGGTTACAAGCAGTCAAAATATATGGGGCAATGCATCTGTGAATGATGCAAGGGATGACTGGTTGCAACCTGATGCAAATGTGAATCTAGAAGCAGTAAGAGAGGGGATAGGTAGAACCAAGACTACAGGCATTTGATCACGGCTTCTGTGGTGGATTGAATACAAAGGGATTTCTGTATGTTCTGAATGTGTTGGTATATATGGGACCAGTAGTGATTTGTCATTCCGAATCTAGTATATGTTCTGCCAAAGTGAGCCAGGGACCAGCAGTGTTTTGTTATATTTTGTTTTCATCAAGGAAGATGTGATACAATGAGAAGCAGACATTTTGCCTCTTGGCGAGCTTTAAAATAGCTTCAGAGCAGTGCTGGTCATCATAACCAAGGCATGACCGACTAGGTGGTTGAAACTTTCAGTCCCACGCTGGGAGAGGGTTGGGGTGATGAAGGTGAATCACTCACCAGTGGTCAACGGTTTAATCATTTTCCTGTTAGGAAAGCCACCTGCAACACAGCATTCCCAGAAGTTCTGACGATGTGAAGACATGGAGGTGCTGGAGGGGTGAGACCCAGAGGGCGAGGGGAGAGCCGCACGGTCTGCCCACAGATACTGCCACATGCATCTCTTCCATTTGAATGTCACTTGGTGGTAACCAGTATTAATTAAATATTTTCAGGAGTCTGCTAAATTGTTCTAACAACCACTGAACCTTAACCAGAGTCCTTGGAAATCCCTTTTATATCCAGTTATTTACAAGTACAGGTGGGAACTTGGAACAGCAATTGATATTTCAAGCAGAGACTGTTCTGTGGGGCTCAGGCCTTAACCTGTGGGGGTGTATGTTGACTGTAGATGGTGTCAGAATTGAACTGAATTGAGATCAGCACCTTGGTAGAGTACGCTAATCCTCCAACTGCAGCACCGGTGTCCAATATGGGTGCTGGGTCATGTGCCTGCTTTTCCATACCAATCCAGCTTTCTCTTTATGGCCTAGGAAGGAGGGGGGCGATGACTCACGTCCATGGGCCCCTGCACATATGTGGGAAGATGAGAAGAAGCCCTAGGGTTCTGGCTTTGGATCGGCTCAACTCCAGCAGTAGCAGCCACTTGGTGATGGAACAAATGGAATCTCTCTCTCCTCTTTCTCTCTCACTCTCACTCTGTGTGTGTGTATGTGTGTGTGTGTGTTTCTCCTTATCCCTGTAAACTCTCTTTCAAATAAAATTAATTTTTTACAATAACTGAATTTTAGAGTACCCACATGGAATCTGGAAATTTGAAGACTTGGTTGGTGTGCAAAAAATACTTTTAGTGTCAGAAATATTGTAGAGGGAAAGGAATTGGAGAGAGTAAGTGTGTGTGTGTGTGTGTGTGTGTTTATGTCTCTGTGTCTTTTGTGTGTGTGTCTGTGTGTGGGGTTGTTATCACCAGGGAAGATGATCTAGAAATCTAGGAGATTTCTGATCCTATAAAAAGAAAAGACACTGAGAAGATAGAATTGCAAAGTATTTAGCCAAATATTTGGACAGAAAATGTTGCTTTTTGGATGACTTCCCTCATCATGGACCATTAATAGCATCCGGAAGGCCAAACGTGGCTTTTGGAGTAGGGCGAGACACTGTTCAAGTAATTTCCTATTGGGAAATCAAAGCTGGAACAAGTACAATGGCTCTAAGAGCTAAACTTTTCATCTTAAGAGGTGTTAAATTTTATCTAGGGTTCTGTTTACATTCCAATCTATTCTTTGTAATCAGTTTTCTGGTGTGTAGTATGTACATGATTAGTGATTAAACATTGCACTGTTTGCATTTTACCATGAGATTGTAATGAGCCACAATCCGAGGCAACATCATTGTCTGGCAACAGTGCGAGTAGTCAGATTTCCTAGGGCCAGTCAAGTAAATTTAACTTTAAAACAACTGCATATGTCACAAGGACATATAGAAAGAGTAAAGACTCAGGTTTATTTATGTAGAGAAGTTAAATTTGCCTCCAACATCTATAAGAGCTTTTTTTAAATTCAGTGATGAAAATAACAGATTTGAATGCATCTGGAGTCATTGCACCTAAAGATAAAGTAAAAAATTTGAAAGATGTTCTTTTCTTTAAGAAATATGGAAGATGTGCTTCTGTAATTTCATGGGGAAAACTGTGATAGCTTGAAGAATACACACATTAGAGTACTTCTGTTCTTCTCTGATATATTCACTCATTCCACAGTTATCTAATTAATCCATACAATATGCCAGTAGCTTAAAATCTAACAGTTTATACTCCCAGTAATTGGATTGTCATATATTCTCATAAGCATCAATAACAAAAATTCTAACCCATATTATTCAAGGAGCTTTCAGACACAAGAAGAAAATTAGAAAGAGCCAGCAGTCAGGGATGGTCACTATGTTGCCTAATGGCACCCATTCCAGTGCCGGAGTTCTCAGGATCTACAGCCCTGCACTTGCTGCAAAAGTGTTTGGCCTGGGAACACTGCCATCACTCGAAAGAGCAGTGAAACAAACAGGGCTTCTGTCAAGAAACAGCTTCACTTTAACAGCCATTTGAAACACAAGAATAAAAAGATGGAAAATGGAATGCAGTTGCTCCTGCCTATATTTAAATCTGTACCTTTTACAGAGCTCTTCCTCAGTGGGGTTAGTGGGAGATCAGATTAGCTATTGATGCATGAGCCTAACACGGCATCATGACAGAAGGCAATCATGGCATAAGATGGGAACTCCAGGAGTTCTGCGATGATAACTGACATCTATGAAACCCCAGGGCACTCTGAGGCTCAAGCGTTCAAACACTACTATTGCCTCCGGTTGATTTGGGAACGATGAGGCGTGATGCATCTTGAGTCATCCATCAACATTCTCTAGTAAAGCTCAAACACCCAAGTGGCCTAGCATTTCCTTCTTTTGTGAAGCTTCCTTTGATCATTTCATTAAAATAGGAAAGTTCTCTTCTGAGTTATTAAATTAATTACTTTCATGTGGTATTGCATTTACTGTTCCACTGGATTGAATATTCCTGCATTGGTAAATACTTTGCACTCCCTGGTCATTTAATTGTATGATGAATGATGAAATTCTGTGTAGGAAAAGAACCTTGTGTTCATTCTCATTGCCTCCAGTAGAGAACTTGTGACATTGATAACTACTGCTAATTTAGGCCTAGGTCCACTTTCGCAAATTGATTCTTCTCAGCAGTACTAGACATCTGAACCGTATTCCAGTTATAATTCTTACTATGATTACCTATAATTCCTTTTAAAATATTTAACTAAAATGCAACTCTTCTGTCCAAAAATTCATTTGCTTTGTTAATAAGGACTACTAATACAAGGTGGCTACAAAAGGGTAAAGCAGGGCCCAGCACAGTAACCCTGTGGCTAAAGTCCTCGCCTTACTCACCTGGGATCCCATATGGCTGCTGGTTCTAATCCTGGCGGCCCCGCTTCCCATCCAGCTCCCTGCTTGTGGCCTGGGAAAGCAGTGGAGGACGGCCCAAAGCCTTGGAACCCTGCATCTGTATGGGAGACCTAGAGTAAATTCCTGGATCCTGGTTTTGGATCGGCAGAGCTCCAGCCATCGTGGCCACTTGGGAAGTGAATCATCGGACAGAAGATCTTCCTCTCTGTCTCGCCTCCTCTCTGTATATCTGATTTTACAATTAAAATAAAATAAATCTTTTTTAAAAAAATAGGTATCATCATCCTCATTAAAAAAAAAGACAAAAACAATGCTCCCCAAACTTAAATTCAAAGTCTATTTTATAATCCATTCAATAGGCAAGTGAAAAGATCCTCAGAGGAGAAGCATTACATTTGTTTTTAGAAAACTTAGAAATGGAATATTATTTTATATACGTGGATATTAAATAAGCCTGACATTAATACTTATGTGCCACAATAATAAACTAACATATAAATCTATTGTAAATTTGCTATAATTGGGCAGGGGGGCTGGTGGTATGGAGCCGGCATTGCCAACACCCCACATAGGCAGTGATTCTTTCCCAGGCTGCTGTGCTTCTAATCCAGTCGAAGCAATGAAAGATGGTCCGAGGCTTTGGGGTCCTGACTCACCACGGGACACCCAAATAAAGCTTCCAGCTCTTAGCTTCGGCCTGATCCAATCCTGGCCATTGCAATCATTTGGAGAGATGGAGACTCTATTTCTCTCCCTCTCTACCCCCTTCCCCACCCTCTCTTGCTCCTTCACTCTCTCTTTCATCTTTTATATACCAAGCCACTCTCGAAATACATTGGAGTTTTAAAGAGTTTTAGTGTAATTAAAATATGATAAGAACTCCCAAATCTTGATTTTAAAAAAAGTCAATCCATTAAACAATGCCACAGAAAAAAAAATCTATTCACATGAAGTGCTTTGAATTAATATTTTGTTACGTATTGATTTCCTGTCAGATGAAAATCTTACCCAGTTTCAATTACAAAAGCAGGATGGCTTTTACTTGGAGCCAGGACATCCCTGACAAACGAGACATGAAGAGTTAAATACGTGTGGCTCATAGCTTAAAAAACCTTCATTACCTGAAACTGACATGGGCAATAACAGAGGAAATGACTTCTCTGATTGGATTAATGCGAGGGCACAAGGGCACCACTGGAGAAGGTGTCCACCTAATCTCCTTCATGCCAACAGGTTGTGCGCTTCGATTTTCTATTTATCCCTGTTCTCTCTCCTTGACATTTCCTTTTTTCTTTCTCCACTTGCTAAATTCAACTGTTTGTCTGCAGACATCCACCTGCTGTTACACTCATCATAGCCCCTTGTAGAAGAGCACTAGTTAAAATACTCCCATCCCCAAACGCAGTGAGAAAAGAATATGAAAAAGTGAATATGTGACAACACCACCTGAAAAATATCACCATAATCACCACTCTTGAAAAGTTCAATACTTAAAAATCTACCACAAATATAAATAATAGAAGGTAATAACAAAGCACACAACCTATAAACATAGATAATTAGTACAACAAAGATTCTGTACATAATGAAAATCAAAATTGTATGTACAAACAGATTGTTCTAAAAGATTACACAAAGGAAACAAAAGTATGCATTCAGAAAGAATGAATGGGGTGTCTACCAAATACTGAAAAGCATAAAGGATGTTCAATTTGACTATTAAAAATGGGTAGCGTTGCCCTTGCTGTTTCAACTAAGGAGGAAGAAAAAAATCTGCTAACTGGTAGTTCTGTGGTATGAAGTGATTTCCTCTAAAATGTGTTTACATTTTATCAGTCCTACTCAATACAATAAACGAAGTGCACTCATTGACCCAGTTCTTGGTCTTCACATTTCTTCATACAACAAGCAAATGAATACATACTTCATCACGGGGGAGCTGGGCTAGGACGAGTTCACCCCATGCAGTCAGCTGGAGTTCCAACAGAGAGCTAGAGGGACACTGGGATTTCTGAAACAATAGTGATTGGAGGCGGAAGTGCTGGTTAAACACACTCGGACCTGCCAGGTCAGAGGACACCGATTTTCCAGCTCACAAGCAATGCCATCCAAGCATTTCATTTGCAAAGTGAACAACCCAGTTCTGACACAGTATTTTACATATTTATTTCCCTTGAACTCGATCCAGCCTTTATTTCCCCATTAAAAGGAAATTATTTCGGGACATTTTTTCTCGAGGAATATATTATCCTCTCCATGACAAGAAAAAACCAGACAGTCTGGGAACTTACTAGGTGGGAATATATTGACATTGGAAATGATGGCTAAGCCCCAAAGAAGCAATTAAACCTAGGTTCAACTCACATGTCACAAAGAAAGCAGTGCACGAAAGAAGCCCTATTTAAATCAGAAGTAATAAAAATGATTAAATATATGCAGTTGATGAAACTTCTGTTATTTTAGCTCAGAAATGCACCAACAATGGTTTAAAGCTAATAAAATGTCCATAACAAACAACACTGCTCACTGATAAAAACCGAGTAAACCACACACTGAATAAACCATATGACAGAAGCAGTAACATTAACCTGTGGATCAGTGCTTCATGGTACACTGTATTTTGTACCACTATCAGGCAGAATACCTTTAAATAATAAATGCAGTTACCACTAAAATAACACACGAACCTTTGGTGTTTGTGGTTCATGATGCAATAAAATTCACCATCCTAGACCGTGATGTCTTCAACTTAATCGAGAATACTTAGGCAGCATTTGGTTGTTAAAAGCCTGCATCCCCACATGAGTACCTGATTCCCGGGTCCTCCTCAGTGCACTCCCTGGGAGCTGGGTGATGCTCAGGCCTCACGGGGAGACCTGGTGAGAGCCAGGGTCCCCCGACCGTTAAGGCATCGGAGGACTAGAGCACAATAGGCAAGTTTGCTCTCTTTCTCCCCTGCAGCTAAATTTTAAAATATTCAACAAAGAAGGTTGTTCCGAGAATAAATGGCTTGTTATATAGTGATGACTTATCTTAAAGTTGAGTTAAACAGTCAATTAATGACGTATATAATTACTTCATTATGAAAAAAAAACCTGCTTTATAACTGCGTACTTTGTCATATTCTGATTTGGTCTATTACTTTCACACATTATCTCTAATCCCCTAATAATCCTAATTTTTGTCATTATCCCTGTTTTATACTGTAAAAGAGTAAACGGAGGCAAAACACAAAATTACATCAAAAGTGGAAAACAGTGGGTCCGGCACCATAGCCTAGCAGCTAAAGTCCTCACTTTGCCTGCACCAGGATTCCATATGGGTACCAGTTCTAATCCCGGCAGCTCCACTTCCCTTCCAGCTCCCTGCCTGTGGCCTGGGAAAGCAGTCAAGGACGGGCCTTGGGACTCTGCACCCTCGTGGGATACTTGGAAGAAGCTCCAGGCTCCTGGCTTTGGACCAGTTCAGCATCTTCCATTGTAGCCATTCGGGAAATGAATCAACGGATGGAAGATCTTCCTTTCTGTTTCTCCTCCTGTCTGTGTATATGACTTTCCAATAAAAAATAAACAGATCTTTAAAAACGTAAACAAGCAAATGAAACAGTAAGACGCTGTTGCTTGCAGCGGTGATGGACAGAGGCACACACCGGAGGCACTCCAGGGTTTCCCAAAGGACCTGCAGGAGGATTCTCTTCACCAACTAAAGAGAATCTCTTTTCTTGTAGCTTTGCACCTTGATGAAACTGTTCACTTACTCTGGTTTCACACAAGGAAAATTCAACCAAACCTCTGAGTGCCGCATTTTGCCTTTCACCACACACACACACACACACACTCACACACACACATACCCCAAAATCAACAGACAGGAATGATGGAAGATGAATCCAGCTGCTTTGCTACTCACGTGTGATGACTTATTGAGATATAATCATAGCGGTGCACTTCGGGAAGTCACTCTCCACCCTCGCCCTACTGTGCTACAACCGAGTAGTCAACGCAATGGCTTCAAACTTATTTGCAACTGAGAAAATGGGTACATAATCAACCACGGCAAGTGATAATTATCCTTCAAGCATAATAAAAATCTCATGAAAGTAAACTATAGGCATATAACAGGCACTCGAAATCAGACAAAAAAAACTGCAGTTTTTCTTCAGTGGCCTATATTTTGCAGCAAATCCTTAAATGGCAACACATGGTTTGTAGAAAGCTTAAAGTAGGATAATACACGGAACTTGCATTTTCATGTTATTTGAAACTGAAGAATATCAGAAATAAAAGGTGAGGTTTACTTAAAGTAAATTTTTTTTTTTTACTTTAGTAAACAGTACTAAAAAAGAAAGAAAGAAAAAAAAAGAAAGCTCACATAGACGAAATCATCTGGTAAATGAAAGCTTAATTTCCAAAAAGACTGAGAAGCTACAATGTGAGAAAATCTGAGATGTGCCACAGAAGATAATAAATTGACAGACTAGAAACTGCAAGGCTTTTGAATTTCTATCTTTTTCTTGGAGGAAGCAATAAAGGGAGGATTTCTAACTGATTTGGAGATTCCATGCTCTGATAATGAGGGTGTGGCCGTGACGTCATCAAGGCAGAGGATATAATATCAATAAATGCTAACTCGGGGCCAGCGCAATGGCTCGACAGGTCAATCCTTCACCTCCAGGTGCCAGGATCCCAAATGCGTGTCCTTGCTTCTCCACTTTCCATTCAGCTCCTTTCTAATAAAAATTAATAAGTCCTTTGAATCTTTTCAAAATCCAGAATGATGAACTTTATATCATTCTCCATACCACAATATCAGGACATACTCAAATAGCAGAATGATGGGCTCGTGACTGTTGCTGAGGGACTGAACTATTGTTACAATACAGAGGAAAACAGTGCCTGGGGCTTGGGGATGCAGGAGGACGGAAGGGGAAATCAGCCTAAGGAACAGCACCATGAAAAGCAAAGAATTCAAATTTTTTAAAAAGCTAAAAACTCCACTATCTTATAAAATCAATTAAATAAACATAATTCATTATTGCTATACTGAGATATTAAATCAGTAGTTTTTTTTTAAACTGAGTGTCCACATTTAACAATGGAAATGGTATTTTAGCCACCTCTCAAATAATCACATTCTTTAACTATTTCCGTTACTGATATAGTTTTTCTTTTCATTTCCAATCTGTAATGGTATCTATTTTGGAGCCCATAGTCTATTCTTGTTTCTTTTATAAATTTTTACAACTCTCCTTCTCAGAAGAATATAATGTTTAGAAAAAGAACAACAACAAAAATGAAATTAAAATCTATTCCACTACCTGAAAAATATTTTACTTATTTATAGGAGTATGGGGAGAAACAACTATATACCAGGCTGTGTGGTACCTGTCTCAAGATTATTTAAAACATTTATTTTGCATTTCTGTTATTGAAAACATGTTGCTGGAGGCTGTTTATAAATAATAAAAGGAACAGTCAAAATTCACTCACAAAACACCTTTATACAAATACCTACATTGCCACATTTATTTTTTTTTATGACTCACAACTTTAGAATGTAAGACACAATTTGATATAAATTGGATGGGCCACATTCAATAGAATTTCCCAATATGTTCTGAATTATGCCAGCTTTGATGTCTTGCCTCAAGTACTTGATGACCGTAACTGAAGAAAGTACAGCTTCTGATTCAAAGTCATACAGTTCTCAAGTTGTTATAAAGTCAGGGGGAAAGGAGTTCTGCTCTGTAGCATGTTCAGAGGCAGGGCAGATTTGTTAGCAAACGCTGGTAAACCACTTGCCTGACTGGAGACCAGCGCCCTTTCTACCCTCATCGGGGAGCAGATGCTGGGGTGCATTTCATTTCTGAGCCTTTGCAAGCAGCGTTGCTGTGAACACTGGATGCACGTTTGGCCAACAGACTGCTCCCATTTCCCTGGGGGACACACCTAGTAGTGTGGTTGTTGGGTCACACAGCAGTTCTATTCTTAGTTTTTGAGACACCTCCATTTTGTTTGCCATGGTAGTTTCACCAACTTGCGTCCCATCAACAACGTGTGAATGATACCTTTTCTCCAATTCCTCATGAGCATTTTTTATCTTCCATGATTTTGAGAATAGCCATTCTAACCACCATGAGGTGATCATTGACTGTGGTTCTTATTGATTGATTTTACTGATTTTTTTTGTATCCTCGATGACTTGTGATTTTGCCCTGCTCATTGATCATGCGCGTGTTTTCTTCTGACAAATGTATTTAAGTCTATTAAGTCACCATTTTTTCAATCAAATCATTTATTATTCTTTTGAGTCACTGAGTTTCTTATATATCCTAGGTAGTTACTGTTCATCAGATCGTTTGTGAATGTTTTCTTCATTTTTAAAAGGTTCATTTATTTGTATTGGAAAAGCAGATTTATAGAGAGAAGGAGATACATAAAGAAAGACCGTCCATCTACTGGTTCACTCCCCAGTTGGCCACAAGGGCCAGAGCTGAGCCAGTCCAAATGTGGGAGCCAGGAGCCTCTTCCGGGTCTCCCACTTGGATGCAGGATTCCGAGGCTTCAGGCCATTCTCTACTGCTTTCCCAGGCCACAGGCAGGGAGCTAAATGGAAAATGAAGCAGCTGGGACATGCACCAGTGGCCATGTGGAATACCAACGCATGCCAGCTGAGAATGTAGCCGCTGAGCCTTGATACTGGACTGGTTTTCTTCCATTCAAGAGCCTGTGTCATCACTCTGCTCATCCTCACTTGGTTGTGCAACAGCCTTTTCTTTGATAAGATGTCATCACTCAATTCTTGCTTCAATTCTGTGCTTTGAGGCCACATCCCGCCCACCCCCCAAAAAACCTGCACATTTCCTGAAGCATTTTCCCTGTTTCCTTGTAATTTTGAAGCTTTGGGTCTTAAATGTAAGTTCTTCTGCATGTTGGTTTGCTTTTTGTATATGGTGAGGGAGAACATTAATTTGCTTTCTTCGGCAGGTGCATTCTAATTTTCCAAGGATTATTCATGAAGAAGAGTGTCCTTTGCCCAATGTGACCACACTGCATTTCAACATTTGGGGAAGCAAATGTGTTTATCAGATTTTGTTGCAGTTTTGAAAACTGAGCAACAGAGTATCTTCACAGGAAGGCTTTTTTTTTTTTTCTAGAGACAGTTGATTTTTATCCCTTTCCATAGCAGTTCCTTTGGAGGGATTAGTCTCCCTCGTCATTACTGTGAAGATACAGATAAATAACATTTAAATAACTTTTACAATGTGTGTACTGCTTCACATCAACTTAGAAGCTGCTATTAGCTTTCCTTACATATTAACTCCTCAAACAGTCCGTGTTACAGATGAAGAAACAGGTCCAGGGAAGGCAGACATCTCCCCAGCTACATTGCAGCTAGATATAAAGGCAAGATCGCACTTCAGCCATCAGTTCCTGTGCCTACTCTCCTGTCTGTTGGGTTCTGCTATCAGAAGAGAGTTGCCAATTCCCAGCAATTTGGAGGATGACCCAGAAGATTATAAATCTCTGCCTCTTGAATAAAGAAATCCATTATTAGGAAAAACATGAATAAATATCCACAAAACCTTCAGCTCTAAAAAGAGTGAAATTCTGTAATTTATGATAACATCATTAGAAATTATGTCTTTTTATGTGAGAAACACAACAGCACAGAAAGACAAAGACCTCATTCCTATGTGGAATCTTTAAAAAGTGGATTTCTGGGCAGATAGTTGGTCTACCAGTTACTCTACCCACAGACCCCATGTTGGATTTTTGGGTTCTGATTCCATTTCTCTGTGGATGAAGATCTAGAAGGCAGAGGTGACAACTGGAGGTTGAGTTCCTGCTACCCACATGGAAGTCGTGGGCTGAGTTCCCAGATCCTGGCTTCAGTCTCCTAGCCTTTCTGTGTGTTTGGGGAGTGAACCAACATATAGGAACTCTCAGCTACCCTGTCTCTTTCTGTATGTTTCAAACAAACTTCATTAAGAAATGAAAACTTGATTTCATGGAAGTTGAGAAAATACTGTTCACCAAAGGCAAGAAGAGATACTGACTGATAAATCCAATTTTAGATGATAGATGTATCTGTCCAGACTTGAACATTACACAGTTGATACACATAATGAAACATTGCATGGTTCCTCATAAATATGTTCAATTTCGTGTGTCAGTTAATAAAATAAATGCAGTGCTGCCACAAAACTAATATTACAGTTGACTTCTAAGAGGAAGTACAAAGGGCATTAATTAATCAAACCCTACATGTTGAGTCTGCTCTGCTTTCAAATGCTAATCAAAAGCAGCTGCTAAATCAATGGAGCCATGTAAGATGCTCTGTCACAGAAAATACATGTGCTTCTATATCAATGCTGTGTGCACATGAATCTACATGAAGTACATCAAGCCATTCCCAGGTTACATCAGAAGACATGCTGAAATTAATCTTACAGTGGTCAGACAGCCTAGCCATTAAGGTATTCCATTGTGCCCCACAACGGAGTGAGTGGGTTTGCTCCTGATTCCAGCAGACCTTAAGATTCAGTATGAATAGTCAGGTTGCCGCTTACCTGGGAAACACAGGTTGAGTTCTCAGCTCCTGACTTTGGGTTGTTACAGACATTTGGGGAGTACCACATCAGACAGGAGCTCTCTTTCTAGGTATGTGTTTCTTTGCCTTTCAATTACATTAATGAAATTGAAAGTAAACAAATAAAATGCTTCAGTTGCAGAATTTTACAAGAGGTACTTTATAAAAGCTAGCAGGTATTGTCCATCCAAGCTTATTTTTTCATTATTAAAAAAAACTCTATTAAAAAAGTGAACAGCTTTAAATCATTTGCAGAAAATTTCTTCATCCTAATCATAGATTCAGGTTTTTCAGAAAATGTCTTCCTGAACTTAAGTAGAGTCCAGCTGATTATTTATCTTAAGACATACCTTACAAGAGATTTTCAGAGAAAGTATATATGAGGGTACCTCAAAAAGTTCAAGGAAAAAGAGAATTAAAACATAGCAATAAGTCTATTTTTGTGCACAAAAAAACATAAATCCATGCACAGTTTTTCATATAATACACTTGCCAGAAACATTTTGCAGTCCCTTTATGACAAGTCTTAGAAGCTGTCCTTCAGAAGACAGCTTCCATATCCCCTGGACACAAATCACAGACACAGATTCCCAGGCTCTATCCATGACATGGAGAATCAGAAAGTCTACATGTGCACTTTAACAAGGTCTGCAAGTGACTCTCACATTAAATTGAGAACCCTAGCAAAACTCACTGATCTCTAAAAGAATAAAAGCACTACAGTTCAAAGATACAGACTATAAGTACTGAACTTTATTCAGGATTTTTTAAGCTATGAAACTTGTCTAAAGAAATTATTGGGTAAAATAAAAGAATTTAAACATAAGATGTTTATGTAAAAAAGAACTGACTTTTTTTTTTCAGTTTAACTTCCTTCCAGAGATTCACTCAAAATTTTAAGTGGAGATTTTAAAAAGTGGTGGAGAAAACAAAAGGAATTCAGAGTCACAGTCTTAAACTGGTGCCCAGCCACTACCCCACTACCATTTCTTAGAGTCTTTATAGGAAATAACATTCAATTAACCACAACCACTTTGGGGTTGAAAGTTTAGAATCTTCCCAGAGGTCACAATCTAGGAAAGATACACTCCACCCGCCTTGCAATGAAACTGAAAATCTAGAACACCCAGGGAGAAGCAAACTTCGCTTTAGCAAGCTAGGGTCATAAAGCTGAGCTCCAGAAGACACTCTCTAACTGGTGTCTTCAGAGGAACCAGTGAAGTACATCTCCAGGAAGACCGGCTCTAAGATCCAATGCAGCACTACAGCAGCGCTGTGCATTCTGTAAGCCTATGTTATTCAACCTTGCAGTAAATCCCACTGTGTTCACATTCAGAGAAGTAATGACACGCCTCAGATGGCTATGTTAAAATACCAACCAGAAGTAGTGGACAACAAAAAGAAACACATGTATGAACTGTACTAACAACAAAGACTTTGAAATTTATGTCATAAGTGGATTTAAGTGGCAAGTTAAAAACTCCATGACAGAGTAGTGAGATGCCATGGGACATATAATAATGAAACTATAAACACACAAGAATCTACTTGGAAATTTGATTGAACTCCAATAGCATGTCAGAGGCTCTAGCACATGTTCTAATGCATGCCAAAGCATGCAAAGTCAAGTTTATAGCTAGCACTGGGAAGAGAAGACAATGGATAAGAAAATTCAGTGCAGACTAATGAGTGACAAGTGCCAATTCCATGACAGAAGAAAGAGGACTTGAGGGGTCAATACCCATCAAATATGAGATCCCCATTAATAGGCATTATTATGGATGTTTACGCTTGATTGATATTGCCGGCTGACAATATTTTATGTATAAAAGTACTACCTTTCATGCTTCTGCTTTTTTCCTTTTCTTCTCACACTGCCCAAACCAAGTATAAGATGTATGATTAGAAAAACTACCAAATAAAAAAGGAAAGAAAGATAGGATGAAATAACATGATGTATTCATAGCCATAACCAATCAGGTAAGTGGACCGAAGTGGGAAGGGAATTTTTCCTAACAACACATGTGTAGTTGATCATAAAACAAAACTCACATCTACAGAACTATTTTTGTCACCAAATTTGCAATATTTAACTGTACTTTGACTAACTACAATGACATATTGATATTTCAGTACACCTTTCATTATTAATTCACACATTAAAATGGGGTCAAAAACAGCTGCTTAGAGAGTTTCAAGAACTGAGCTCACAGTAACAGAAGCTGGAGGGATCTGGGACTTCAATTCAGGTATTCAAAATAATGCTTTCTGAAAAACCCAAAGGTGAGGAAATGTCTTGGTCTGACTGAGTATCACAGAATGAGTTCTGACGGAAAGAATAGTTATGATTCTTAAGAAACCATCTGAGAAAACTTTTATCTCTCTGAGTGGGAGGTCTCCCTGGACTCACAGTGTAATTCTATGGATTTTGATACAGGGAGCTTCTTTCAATATTACTGCAGGAAATACAGTGGAAGAAATATACTGGGCATTGAAGATCACAAGGGGAATAAAGCTAGTGTATATTCTGTGGACAAGTGGACAGTCTTCCTTCTGGTGCTCCTGCTGATGACAATGTAGAACACTTCTCTGTAGCTGTCTCGTGGTAGATCCAGAACCTGGGCATTTCCACCAATCCCAGCTTCTTCGATCAAGTGATCTCAAACGGTCCCGCTGTGCACAGGGCACATTACCAGAACCAGAGGATGTCTTATTCGGTTTCTTGGACAACACTTGCATTGTTCCTGCTGCTGTACGTTGCAAAGGGATTGAGGGGATGCAGACAGGGCACTGTATCTATCACAGGGTCCAACTGAGTGAGAGGTCAAGAAATGGGGGTGATGATCAGAAGATCATTCTAGAAAGAATCAACTGTGAATCAGGTCAAGGAGAGGGAGGTAGTGATAGGTGGTACTTCAGAACTCTGAATTAAAAATCAGCAATTTGTAATGTTTTAGCACTTGGTATTTTAACTGCCACCCTTAAATTCAGACATTGTACCTGAGAAAAGTCAAATTCTCCGAAGTTTCACATCTGCAGTGGGAATGAGTTCTAAAACATTTCCTCCAATTTTCTTTTCATTCCTACACACCTTTTACTTAACACACGTTTCGCTCTAAAATGAGAGGTGGTGGGAGTGGGGCAAGAGGAACTGGTATCCAACTGGGGCAGAAGCAGCCGTGGCAGTGGCATTTCCAGTAAAATCAAAGTGCTGCAGCCAGCAAGAGAAGGGCACTCCTGAAATCTGTATCAGCAGTTTCCCCAGGAACTCACCTTCCCCCATCTTCACACTTTGAATAGCTTTTCAAGAAGTAAGGTAATAGAATCTTACAGCAGAATGGTGCTACTGTGCTAGATCTAGCCACCTGACAATACATAACATGCAATGAGTGACAAAAACTAGATTTATCCATCTTAGTGATAAAGAGTGAAGCTGAATTATTGAATGTGGTTGTGCATTCGTAATGCACGTAAGTTAGCATATAATGGATCAAAGTGATTCTAAGTCCATTTATACCACAAGCTTTGAGGAAATTGCCTCAAGAGCTAAAGGTATCCATGTTAACACAGCACTTAATCCTTTACAGGAGGACAACATTCTTAGCATTGTAGTTTACAAGAGCTTAAAATGATATCCTGTAATATGGGAGCATACTTTCAGTTACTGGAGAGATTCCGCTTGCACACGGTGATTTATTCAGGGACTGTAGGCAGAATTGAGATATTAAAATCATATATTTGAAATGTTAACTTCTCTGCCTGGACAAAAATATATATGTACATATAATATAATTTTATATATATATAATATATATATATATATGGTACAATATGACATGAAACTATTAGAGGACACCTACAAAATAAGGATGTAATATAATATCAACAAAATGTGTTTAAATAAACTGAATACAATTTTTCATTCAAGGTACCAAACACACTGCGTATATACCTAAGGTGAGTGCAAGGAGTCACTGTTACAGCAATCACAAGCTGTTTGAAAAAGAAAGCTGCATGGACGAGGGACTGTCATTGTGGTTGAGTTTTCTAAAAACACACATGACCTGTGGCAATGTCGCTTAAGCTCCAGCAAACATCTTTACCAGATGTTGAAATCTCGCCTAAACCTTTGTTCAAACAGCTTCAAAGGCTCACAGTCAATCTCAGACTGCTCATACGTTTTTTTAATTCTACTGTGGTCGAGTCAATTTTGAACTGGATTTATGTCAAGTTGATTTATGACTCTCCTCCTGACCCATGCCACGTGTACCTGCCATAACAGAGCTGTCACCCAAGAAGTAGGATTCCCACAGATAGAGATGGCAAACTCTGCAAACGTCCATTAGTGGGAAATAGCGGGGCAAGCCTTGTCCTTTGCTCACCATGGCACCTGAGCTGCAAGGAGCATGCATCCAGCAATACCAGGTACGGATTTGAAGAGTGGGCTTCCTTGAGACAAGCAAATTGGTATGTCCTACGCTTTTCAGCAAGGTGACAGTTCCCACACATTTTCAAAGATTTGCTGAGTGAGGAAACCACTTAAGACTCATCACCTATGACCATTAAGGAGTATCACAATTTTATTCATCTTTCTTGCTACAAGTAATCCTTGTGGGTCTTTTTCATTAAAAAAAAAACAGACATTTTTCTTGTCAATAATGAGACAAAATTACCATAATTATTTGGCAGGGAAACTATATGAGCTAAATATTCATCTCCAATATCCACATACAGTTTTTAATCGATTAACTTGAAGACTTGACACTGAATCATTATGCTTTGGGGTTTTTTGTTTATTTTAGTCTTCCCCTTTTAGAACCAAATACTGCTGGTCAAGATAGATTATCCCATTTTCTTTACTTGTAATTTACCATTATCACACAAGTTCCTCAAATCGCATTCTTTTTTATACTTTATTTATTGTTTCATTAGACAGTTTCATCGGCTCTAGAATTTCCCTCCCCTCCCTCCTAAGTCCCTTTTCCCCACTACTGATTTCCCCTATATTATTACTATACTCCTTCATAAACAGTCATAAATCCATAATTTTCCCATTTGAGTGTATCCTGACACTGCAGATAATGACAACGGCAGAGTGCAGCATCTTATTGTGAGGATAGAGTAAACAGTTCCATTGGGAGTCCACCTCTGATTTGGAAGTAGAGATGCATACTGCATTGTATCTTCACATCTGGATATGATAGTCTCTATTACAGAGTTAGTACACATCCCATTAAATCAAAAGCCGTAAGCAAAATCAACAACAGGAAGAAAAATGGAAAGTTTACAACATAAAGTTAAATAACTTGCCACTGAGTGACTCATGTGTCGCTGAAGAAATGAAAAAGAATATCAAACACCTTCTTGAAGCAAACGATGTTACTGTGTGAACTATGAGTCAAGGAGGAAATCAATAAGAAAGAGAAAACACCTTTTTGAAGGAATGAAAATGAACACCAAAATATCAAAACCCATGAGTTGCAGCAAAAACAGTATTGATAGGGCTAGTGATTTTATATTTTGCACGAACATTTTATATTTTGTATCAGAGACAACATATATTTGTCCCTTTAGGGTTGACCTATTTCACTGAGCGTAATAGTCTCTAGTTGGGACCATTTGGTTGTAAGGGATAGAATTTCATTCTTTTTAATGGTGAGTAATACTCCATAGAGTAGAAGGAGATGGAGTAGATTCCATGGAATAGTTTTTTATCCACTCCTCTTTTGATTGTTTCCATGTCTCTGCTATTGCAGATTGTGCTGTCGTGAATAAGGATTACAGATCTCTTTCTCATATGCAGAATTCATTTCCTTTGAATATATTTCCAGAAGTGGGATAGCTGTATCCTACAGAAGGTCAATTTTCAGATCTCTCAGCACTCTCCATACGGACTTCCATAGAGTTGTAATAGCCTGCACTCCCACAGAGAGTGAAAGAGGGTACCTTTCTTCCCACATTCACACCAGCAGGCATTGTTACTAGAGTTCTGAATGTAGGCCAATCTTCACTGGAGTTGGGTAGAATCTGAATGTGGCTTTCATTTATGTTGCCCTGACTGCTAGGAAGCATAAGCTTGTTTTCATATGTCTATTAGCCATCTGAATTTGTTCTTTTTAAAAATTTATTTTGTTTTTTATTAGAAAGTTAGATATAAGAGCAGGAGAGACAGAGAGGAAGAACTTCTGTCTGATGATTCATTCCCCAAGTGGCCACAACAGCTGGAGATGCACCAATCCAAAGCCAGGAGCCAGGAGCTTCTTCCAGGTCTCCCAAGTGGGTGCAGGGTCCCAAGGCTTTGAGCCATCCTCGACTGCTCTCCCAGGCTACAAGCAGAGAGCTGGATGGGAAGCGGGGCCACAGGGATATGAACTGGTGCCCATATGGGATTCCTGCATGCGCAAGGTGAGAACTTTAGCCACAAGGCTACTGCGCCAAGCCCTGTTCTCTTGAAAAAAAAAAAAAGTGTGTTCATTTCCTTCACCCATTTCTTCACAGCACTGTTTTGAGTTTCTGAAGCTCTTTAAATCCTGGACACTAGTCCCTTATTGGTTGCAGAGTATGTAAAGATTTTCTGTCGGCTATTTCTTTCAATACTAAATACTTCATTTTTCTTTCTCTTTTTGCTATAAGGCTATTACTACACTTCTATACATCTAAAATGAAGAACACACGTAATGAGACTACAGGTCTGTATCAAGAACAGGTCTCTAGCAAGAACGTCAAAAATTCCCTGTGCCATCTCCCACACTGCTCTTTCATCTATATTTGCTTTACAAATCATCTACTGACACCGCTTTACTCAAATGATGCTTTCAGTAAATTGCTAACATTGCAACATCTATAAAAAAAACATAAAAGTTAGCTTAAAATGGTGTTTTTAAAGATATTTTTGAGAGGAAACGTGTATCAGTCTGTGCAGAAACAAGAGCCACAGCAGTGTTGCTAACGGTCCAGTCTAACCAGACCATGATGTACAAACTAGGATCATCAGCTTTTATATTTTGCATGATTTTTAAACTACAACCGAAACCTCTGTCGCTGCTCTCTTCTCCCCTGATAGCAGCACTCACATCGTAGGGTATCCAGAGGTCATTCTTGATAGACTGCATTCCAGAACAATCTTATCTTTGGTAAGTTCATGGGCACTTCTCTAGCTGCAGTGCTCCTAGCTAACCATAGAGGCCCAGTCTTTTCCCCGTGGTTGTTTAGATAAGAGGTGCTCAACCCTGGAAGATGGTCCTCCTCATGCCAAGGGACCTTTGGCCGCCTAGACTCTCCCAGGAGCCTCTGCATTCTTGGAGAATATTAAAACCTGAATGCCTGCCTCAGGCAGCATTAACAAGCAGCATTTTATTACTTCAAAATCAGTAATGCATTGTGGTAATAGTCAAAGGCACTTGCGCGATCTTAAACTGAGCAATGCTTGCTCAAAACCTAGGTCATTCTAATTCCACATCTGGCACCCCCACATGATTAAAATGTATCTTAATAAAATGACAAAATGTTTTTGAAGCAGCAAGATGCGTTTAAACGGTAACACTGTTAAAAAAGCAAATGCTATGGTTCAGCCTTATCATGACTCCCAGAATGGTGGCCTGAGCACCTCTGTTTTCAGTATCTCAGTAAGATGCACATCATTAGGCGTGATAAGAGAGGGGAAAAAGCAGTGGCTTCTCTACATGAAATTAGCAATTGAATAGAGAATACAATGCTTATTTCATTTTATTTTATATTAAAAGCGAATTAGTCACATTTTTGCCTGCTCCTTCAAAAGAGCTTCCTCTGACCTTAATTTAGCTTGCTTAGTGGGCTAGAAGAGAGGAAGAATAAAGACACATTGCAGCTTCTTCCGCTGTCCTGCAGGAAAACACGTGGAGCATGCTCTGGTGTGGCTGCAAATTGATTGGCCTGGTTAGCAAGAAGTGAAAGTGCTTACACTCCTCGTGTGCTCTCCCTTTGTTGTTCATCCTGACATTTCAGTGCTTTGTTATCAATTAAAACTGATAGCATTGGATGGAGAGTACAAAATTTACATCAAGACACAAACATGCTACAAAAAGATCTCTATCTATCTATCTATCATAGATATTGCAGAACTGTGGATGGATGCTGTCTAGTTAACATCACTTCATAACAGTTACCAAGCAGCAGGAGTGGTTGGAACAGCTTTCAGACAGCCGCAGAGAGCTGTTCAAACTGTGGCTAGCAGACTGGCCTTGCTCAGGGTGGGCTGGTCTGAAAAAATGCAGCATATTTTCTCTGTCTACTCTTTGTTCCAAAATGCCCTACATTCACCATAGACAAAAATGTCAAAATTCCTGGATTTATATTTTGACCTACATTTCACAGAAATTACGCATCTGTTTTCATTTAGAAATAGAGATCAACCAGAGAGAATTGGCAACCACTAGAAAAACAAAGCAATGTTTAGGAATGTGGTGGTTGTTGGATCCAAGTAAACCATCATTATGGTTTGGATGTTTTCTGATGGTGAGGCAGGGTGGCAAGCAAATGCCTATGTTGCTGGATCCTTCCCAAATTATGTTAAACTGAAGTAATTTACTGATAGAGGTTTAGATTTGGGGGCATATTTTTCATAAAGATAATAGTTGTTGCTTTCTTTAGGAAATAAATAATAATTGCAAATTTTACTCTGGAAAAGTGCCCTGAGGGCACCTGTGGACACCATCACAATGCTGTTTTTATCATTTTGTATACAAATATATACAGCTAGGGGAAGCACAGTTCTATACAAAATACCCATTTGGCTATAAACTATGTGCTTAGTATAACATACTTAAGTATGTATTTGTATTCTATTTATTTATACCTAGAAATGCTAAACAGTAGGCACTGAAGCAATTCTATTCAATATATAAACGCACTTCATGAAATTCTACAAACACAAGGGGGCAGGTACTGTGGTGCATTGGGTAGGCTGCAACTTGGAATGACAGCAACTCGATCTGAAGTGTTCGATGTAGCCCTGGCTTCTCTGCTTCAGGCCAGACCACTGCTAATGACCTGGCAAGCAGCGGATCACGGCTGCTGTGCTTCCTGGGAGAGATCTAGGTGGAGCCTCTGCGTCCTAGCTCAACCTGGCCCAGCACTGATGTGGCCATTTGGAGAATGAAACAGTAGATTAAAGGTCTCCCCCCCTCTCTCTCACCTCCCTCTTCTCTTTTTTCTCTCTGTCAATATGTATCCCAAATTTTTAAGAAATAGCTATTCATTAGTTTAAAATTATATACAAAAACGATTTTTAAAAATAAAAGGGGAGAATAATCTTCTAAAACAACATCATCATTTTATTATTTTAATTCCATATATTTCACCTTTCTCTTCCTAATTGTCAATATGTATAAATTCGAATGTACTCTATAAAATACATGGCCTCCTCCCCTTTTAAAACATAACTTACTCCTAAATACAGCCCAAGAGCATGTAATATAAATGAACCAAACGCTGTTATAGATGATCTACATTGTCCAAGTCATGTCTTTCCTGGTGAAGAAGAATTTAAAATTATATTCCTAAAAATAGGAAATGATAGATACATGAAGAACAAATATTAGCCAATGGAGTGATAACTGTTACTACCCTTATTAATCTTAGATCATTGAAAAGCAAAAATAACAGCTGAAAACAGTAAATGTTAGCTCCGAGTGTCTGTGGACAAGGACTCTGCACTGCAACTTAGCCAGATGGTCACGCTGTCATCTGGAGCTTTGCTCTCGTAGGACTGGGCAGCGGGAGGATGGACTTCTAAGGGAAGTGGCAAGATGACTGGGCAGGCTTCACAGAATGTGCATCCAAGCTCAGCCACTCCGCTGCCATCACAGCAGAACGCTTGCCCAGCGTAAATGACTCAGGATAGAGCCAGAGTTTTTCTTTTCTTTTTTTTTTTTTTTAAAGCATGTCTTTTAAGTGGCAACCACAACACCTGGAATATTCTACTCA
Source organism: Ochotona curzoniae (assembly GCF_017591425.1). Lineage (NCBI taxonomy): Eukaryota > Metazoa > Chordata > Mammalia > Lagomorpha > Ochotonidae > Ochotona > Ochotona curzoniae. The sequence goes on from NW_024464918.1 coordinate 28,823,396, forward strand.
TTAGAGCTCCAGTTCAAGGAAAAAGATTTACAGAAGAGTGTGAATATGGGAGACAGGGGGCTGGAGTAAAGACAGGCTGCCTCTTGACTGTGTGCTGGCACAATATTCCTAGAAAAAGATGTCTTTAGCAGTGACAGCTGCGCTGAACCAATAGTTCTTACCCATTACATTAACTCAAATATTTTCTAACATTGTGCTATCCTGGCTAATTTCACTGTTTATATCTACTGGACTTAAGATTTTAATAAACGCATGTAAATATAATTTATTCTTCCATGTAAAGTTAGATTTAGCTCCCAAGGTGGGCCATTCATAACACTGTTAGAAACCAATCTGAACTTTCTACACTATTTTAAAATCACCTTCATACATAATCTCTACTGATCAAATAATTGTTAAGTCATCATATTATTTGGAATTACAATCATGACATCGTCCATTTACTCACACTGCTGTGGTTCTGTGCCATAAAACTGTTGGGTACAGACACAGTGCAGTAAAGTTCCTGGCCATTTTACAACAAAGATAGCCTTTATTCCAGTTTCCAACAGCTTGTCTCATCTCTGTATGAGACCTCATCAGAATTGCCTTTCACCTATATTTCTGACTCGCTGATCACAACCATTTAAGTAACATTTAAAATCTTTGAGAAATGTTTTTCTGTGCCCTCACCAGAATCACCTTTAATACTTTGTTCAGAGAAATGCATATTTTTTCCAGAAAATACTTTATAACTGTGCTATTGTAGCCAGTGTTGTGGCACAGAGGGTCAAGCCACCACTTGTGATACCAGTACAACCACCAGCTGGAGTTCTGACTGTCCCACTTTAAATCCAACTCCCTGTCAGTGTGCCTGAAAAGGCAGTAAAAGACAGTTAGGTGCTTGGGACCCTAACACCCACATTCATCAAGATGGAGTTCCTGGTCTGGTAGCAGCTACTGCAGCCATTTAGAGCATGCACCAGAAGATGGAGTTGGTATCTTTCTCTCTCTCACTTTGCCCTCACTTCACTCTGTAATTCTGCCTTTCAAATAAAAACAAATTCATCTTACATAAAAAACTGTCCTGGCCTCTTCTACTTCACATTTTCATAGCTCATTCTACATGTGGTTGATATCTGTTATAATAACAGTACCTTTCCTGGAACCACTTTCTGCCACTGTGCTCTTGTTTGCAATAATAGCACAGGAAGGATAATTTATAATATAGTCAATGGACCATAGTTCTGCAGTCTGCGAAATCTATTACTCTGGGACCAGCATTTGATGATGGCTTTCTTGCTGAGTCATGTGGTAGAGGAGCAAAAAAGTCACGGCGGAGAACAAGGAGCAACAAAATCCACAGTAACAAGCCCACTCCTCCAATCTCAGCAATAACACAGTAATGAGGGAGGGAACATCAAGACCTAAACACCCATGCAATGGGAATTAGATTTCAGTGAGAGTTCTTGCTGCCAGTGTTCAGTGCCAACTCGGGAGAGATGCAAACACAACACTTCACTCCACGAGAAGTGCTACTCGGTCTCCGTGTAGCAAATCCATGAGCACAAAGATGGCTAGGGGCACAGTCCATGTCCAGTGTGTCCAGGACACAGCAAGGAAGACTATTCTGGAAACTTAAAATCTGATGTTGTGTTTCCTGTTGCATTTTAGGCATTTGAGCAACCAAATAGCAACCACTTAACAACCAAATATCCATATTATAGGTATTCCTGAAGGGGAACAAAAAAAAAATGACATTGATAATCTGCCCAATAAAGTCACTCGAATCTGCTGGCCTATTTCCTCCTTACAAAATCACCACTGTAGTTTGGAAATAGATACCTTATTTTGATTTCATAGGCTCATAGCTGAAGCGGAATTTGCCGCAAGATGAATCATGACAGAATGATGTATCACCCTATTTGATTTTAGACAGAGACTCTGGACTCTTGTAGTATTGAATTCACGCTGAAATGAGTTAAGACTCTGTGTCACTGGAACAAAATGAGTAAGTATTATACTTGAATAGGACATGAGTTTTGGGGGCCAGGAGTGGAATGTTTTGGTTTGACTTTTTGTCCTATGATTCATGTTGAAATTTAAATACCATTGTGACAGTATGGATAAGTGGGACCATTAAGAGAGATCTAAGTCTTGATGTCTTCATTCTCATGAATGGGCTAAAACCATGATCCCCAGTGAGCTCACCCTTCTCTTGGTTCATGTGCCCATTTTTTGCCAGTCCACCATTATGAGGCAGCCAAAGGACCCTCATCAGATGCCAGTGTCTTAATATCAGACGTCCCAGGCACCATAACCGCGAGATAATAGGTGTCTGCTTCTTATACATATCTCAGTCTGTAGCATTCTGCCACAGCAACAAAAGATAAAGTCTTATAATCCAAATAATTAACCTGAGAATTTCAAGAGATTTCAAGAAAATATCCAGAGAATTCCAAGCCATAAAAAAAAAGTGACCATGAATTCTACCACAAAGAAATTCTAACAATCTTTGTGGTTAGTTTTATCCCAAGAAACTACTCTGAAAGAAACTAATCTGAAACTAATCTGAAATAGGAGACAAGAGCACTAGAATACCCTTCCCACATCCTTGTTTCAAGCACATTATTTTCTGGGGCAAATTACAAATGTAATATTAATATGAGCTATACGCTGTAAATTCCATGGACTCATCGGTAATTACTAAATGTAATGTAGGAAAAATCCTCCTTTGTACAGGTGGAAATAAAAGGAGGTTAATTTTAAAATATGGTTAAATAAAAGTGGCTAATTCTACAGTTATAGAATTAAATAAGGAATGCCAACAAGCAGGTCCAGTGTTTTACATACACTATCCACAAGCATTTCTGCTATAGCCTGTTCTTTGCAGCCAGCATGCTCGAGTGCATGCCATCCGTGTGGTGAGTGAGAAGTTTGATAATGGCACTTTTTCTATATCATGAAGATGCATTCACAATTTAGCTTTGGGCTTATGAGTAAATGAGCCACAAAACTCTCATTTAATAAAATCCATTGTAGAGTTTAGACAGAAATGTATTCATGCTCAAAGGCAACAAGAAATTGTTACAAGGACTATTTGGACTTAAATTTATATTACTTTTACCTCTGGAAATATAAATCAAAAGCCTTATTTTCTTTCCTATAAGTCATATCTAAGTGGGCCAGGTCAACATTTGGTAAAATAGTGAATCATGTTCTTCAATGTAGTTTAATATCAAAACCACTGTACACCCATGGTCATATATAATGGTTCTAGCTGGGGGTTCCAGTTAGCACAAAGTGTCATTCTCCTCTCAGGAAGTGCCCATGCTGGGAATCTTTCACACTCCTACTCCGCTCCATTCTCTACTTACACTCCCTGACCTGGGCTGCTACCTCAGTTTCTCCCTTAATCTCTAGGAACTGCAATTATCCATTGTCTCTACTACATTTCTCCCACCACAGCACCACGACTCGGCTGCTGCCCACAGACAGGCAATTGTGTAGGTTGTATTTGAAGATTTATTTTCCCTCATCCTTGATTATTTGGTTTCTACCAATGCTTCTTTCTCATCATTTTAATTAAAAATATACTGCCAAGTAAGCTAAGTGAGAGATCCAAGATGGCAGAATAGGGTGGAGCCACACTAAGGTGCTCTGGGACATGAAAAGAACAAAGGAAAGACCAGGCTCTGGGTTGCCATCTTAGCACATCAAAGCAGGAAAAACCAAAGCCATGGCAACCAGCCAAGTGATCTGATAATGCCACGCTTGAAGCATAGCTTCTTTTACAATAAAAAGAAGGGATGAATGCATCAGATGAATAGAGTTAGTAAAGAGACAAAAGAGACATGAAGAAGCGAGGCAGCACGATGACTCCAACGTAACAAAACAATCATCCAAAACCAGATCTGAACTGAAGGAAATCTGTGAAATGACAAAGAATTCAAAGTAAGATTGTACGGAAACTCAATGATAACTTAAGGAAATGAGGAAAACAGTGAATGACATGGATGAAAACACCACAAAGCGGAAACCAAGATCACTAAGAAGAACCAAATAGAAATTCTGGAGATGAAAATTTTCACTTAATTAAGTGAAAGTGCAATTGAGAGCTTCGACAGTAGAATAAAACAAATACAGGAAAAAAAACTTCTGATCCCAAGGACAATTAGTTTTAAATGCCCCCAAAAATGCAAAATTAAAGAAAGAAGACTTAAAAATAAAATAATAGTGTAAAATTTCCTAGCTCAGGAAACAAACTTGGACATTGAGTTAAGAACTCCAAGCAGATTCAACCAAAAATTCCTCTCCAAGGCATACTGTCATCAAATTGTCAAAAGTTAAAAGCAAAGAGAATCTTGAAGACAGAGAAAAGCATTAAGTTAATTACAAAGAAAATTCAATTAGATTAACATAAGACTTCTCAGTGGAAATTCTATAGAACAGTAGAATGTGGGATGATATATTCAAGCTCTTACTGGAAAAAAATTCAATCATGAGTGCTTTATCCAAAGAAGGGACCTCTAAAATGTGAAGGAGAGGGGCCGGCATGGTGGCTCAATTGGCTAATCATCTCCCTGTGAGTGCTGGCACCCCATATGGGTATGAGATGCTGGTTTTATAAGATTAAATGTCACAAACTACAGCAAACATAAAATCCAACTTTCTTGTACTTCATATCTGCTTTGAGTCTTGCTGAACTCCCAACAAAATTCTGTGCTCCTGCACTTCTGAAAATGTGAAGAAGGAGAAAACAAGTGGCAAACCTACAAACTGTACATGCCTCCTCAGCTAACGTGCACACTGTATTGTCCCATCACACCTCACTTCCAAAGCACGGATGCAAAGACAATGTTACCACTGGATTTTGAGGAGTTCACGTCTTTACTTTTTCACCTCTTCATACTTTCTCTAAATTACTAGATTTCCCTGCAGCTTTTCCTTAATAAATCATCACATGTATATGAGTCTTTTTCCTCGAGACTTGCTTAGGAATACAACCAAAACCAAATTTTTCACAAGACACAAATCTAAGCTGGTATTCAGAAACCAGACCACGTGCTGACAAAGAACATCCTCTCCATCAACACAGGGGATGAGTGGTGTGTGACGGCACCTGGAATGCTACAGCACTACAACTACTGCTGTCTTCCCTAATGTAGCTTGGACACACAGAAGTAGGAGGTGCCCTGACTGGTGAAGGATTGCTCTTTATCGAGGGCCAGGGGGAGAAACTTAGAGATGATTGGTCTTGGCTGGACACTATCAATGTTTTAGAAAGAGAAAATGACAGACTCAGTGAAGCTAATTACCAGTTTAATCACATAAACATCAGAAATGCTACATGGCAGCATTTGAAGAGTCCTTCAACTCCAAGAGGAAGAGCTAGCAAACCCGAGTTCTTAAGCCACTATCTATTTGTAAATAAACCTTTCCAAGAACATCACCAGGCTTACTCAATCACATATAGTCTATGGCTGTTTTCATGGCAACACAAAAGAGGTGAACAATAGCAGAGCTTGTGACCTCCAAAGCCTGCAATGTTGATCAACTGTTCTCCAAGTACAAGATTACAGATCCATCTCTTGAAATCTAACAGCAACACAGCATTTGATTGTGAAAGTTGGAGAATTTCAGTGAAAGCTACATTCACAGCTCACACCAAAATCAGGTCATTGACAGAAAAGAACTAAGACTTGAGAAGCAGACATGTGGATAAGATGTAATCAAGTTCAACCAACTGCAAGATTTTCCTGGGACCTGCTTAGCTTGCAGAAGTGACCACCCCACTCCCCCGCCTTGAAATGAGAAGAAACAAGGACCACGTTCTACTCCCCCATCTACAGACCATGCAGAAACACTCCACTGAGAACCTTCATTGTCTCTTCTAACTTCTAGTGGTTGCAACAATGCTCACATCCCCTGTCTGTGGATGAATCATTCCAGACTCTGCCCATGCCTTCAAACAGCCTTCCATCTGATACGTCTATGTTTATATGTCTTATTCTGACAAAGGCAGCATCATTGTATTAGTAAACATTCTCGTCTAACCTGACTTCATTTTGGCTTCATTATATCTGCAAAGGTCCTATTTGTAAATATGGTCATATTCATAGGTCCTAAATGAACATGAATTCGAGGAGGATACTATTCAACCAAGTGTACCCCAATAAGAACATGTTAGCTCAAGCTTAAGCATGGCCCAATTCATAAATTTCCTGGCTCTGCTAGAAACAGAGGACTTTTCTGGGGCTGATACAGATACAGATGCAAAAGCAATTATGTACTGGTACAGTGTGGGAAAGTGTTTAGGACTGAATACTCAGAGGATTAGGTTACACAGAATATGATGAAGTTGGAACATTGGTGAGGTTAGGCAGGACCTACCAGTGACATAAAATTTAATACACTGGCAAAGGAATTTAGAACCAATATTACTATACTATTAGGAAAGATTCTTTAGAATTTTAGTAAAATTGGCATTCTGTATTGAATGAAGAAAAAATAATAGATATATCTGGGCAAAGATTGAGCCTGATCTCTTTCTCAGTACTAAGAAAGAAAAGGCGTTTCACGTGAGCAGCTAGAATGGGCCTATTACATAAGATCCAAGAATCCATAAGTTCCCAAGTTCTCAAATACATTCTTTGGAAGGCTGGAAGATGCTGTAAACATCAGGCCAAAAAAACTGTGATTCTGATGCAGTCAGAACAGGACTAAAGGGACTGTTGGAGATATAGAACTGCATCCCCAGGATCAATGGAAATGACAGGATCCCAATGTAGCAAAGGCCATTTAACAGTATTTAGCCACAGGAGGCAAGGAAAAATTACCATAGTCTCAGAATGAGCAAAGAGGAGGGTAAGAGGCATTGAGCAATGGTGTCCACCCCTCACAGTGTAACTAGCAGGGGGTGGGGGGACGAGTACAGCTCATGGCATACTCATAGGCCCAAGGCACCTCTAGGTCCCACTATTACAGTCAAAGCATATGGAAGTCATGTAACTAATGCAATGCTGCCCCAGATGATCTCACTGTAGGTCCAGTTCATCCCTGAATCCACCCAGGCGTCATCATCTCATTTCCTGAAAGTATAACTGGAATAGACAGGTCCTAGACCCTTGTTTCCAGAACATCCCCCAACACACTGATTCTCTGACAGGTTACAAAAAAGAACTATCACACACAGGGCAGAAGAAACCTCTGAAAAACCTCATCAGTGATGTTCTTGAAACCAATGAAACTATGTCTATATCCTAGTCGGAATGAATTCAGAATCCCAGATGAGGTAATCCACCAGCCTAGCACCTGAGCAACCAGAGCCATCACGATGGGTTTAGTGGGTATATAAGAGCAGTACCCCCATAGAGCCTTGGTTCTGAGCCTGGTTTCTTCCCTGACACAAACCACCCGAACTGCAAGTTCATGGTGTGTGGTTTTCGATGTAGGTCCACTTGCTACATGCAGTATCCATGATAACAAGCCATCTGAAGAAGTTCACCCAGGACATGGACATTCGCAACCTGTCCTCCCCATAACAAACAATTCAGGCACCCACCAGTTCGCAACATGTCACAGCACATTATGTTAGAATGACAGCACTGGGTTAAAACACCTGGTGCGGGCTCAGTGCGATGGCCTACCAACTAAGTCCTCACCTTGAATGTATCAGGATCCCATATGGGCACCGGTTCTCATCCTGGCAGCTCCACTTCCTATCCAGCTCCCTGCTTGTGGCCTGGGAAAGCAGCAGAGGACGGTCCTAAGCCTTGGGACCCTGCACCCGCGTGGGAGATGCGGAAGAGCTCCTGGCTACTGACTTCGGATTGGCGCAACACCGGCCATTGCAGCTGCTTGGGGAGTGAATCATTGGATTCACTCTGTATCTCCTCCTCTCTGTATATCTTACTTTGCAATAAAAATAAAGTAAATCTTAAGAAAAAAAAAAAAAAACCTGGTGAGCAAGAGTACTCTGGGTAGTGAGTTCAGAACGAAGCCAGATACAAGTGTCTGGAACACAGATGTGGTTTTAGGAGTCCAATTTTTAAAGATGCACCAACATCTTGTCTAACATAAAGACAGAATTATTGCACTTCCAACTTTGGATGAATAAGATAATCAAAATAGAGTTTACGGGACTTCTGGTTATATTGTTAGCATGGACCATGCTCAAGAGTCTCTGATTCATTTATTAGGTAATCTAAATTTTCCATTTTCAAATGGATTCCAGAACAAGGTTTTAAAAAAACAATCCATAGTTGATCCAATAATTCCCTTTAGAATTCTTGGATTTCCCAATGATAACACTCAGCATAGCAATACACAAATTACACACATGCTTTTTTTTTTTTTTATCAAGATAAAACCTTCTATTCCTTATTAAAAGCCCTCAGATACTCTGCTAACAAAGACTGAATAATCCCTAGGAAAATCAATGGGTCCATCTCCCTCTGGCTTGCTGCCATTACAGGCTCTTCCGGCAGCAGAATCAGTAATCACAACAGATAAGTGTCTAGTGATTGGCCTTGCTACGGGAAGAGAGAATAAGAACTGACTCAAGGAGAAAAGCATCTTCATTATAAATGCAAATGTGAAGCAGAATTCCTTATCACCTTTTCTTGTGATGCATTTTCTCACTATTTATGCTGCACCCATATATTAATTTAATAATTGAATATGAAAATCCTAAAAAGCATTTGATATTTAAAATGAAATGCTTTAAAGAAAATAAAATAAGGTAATCTACATATTGCATAAATTAAAATTAGGCTTCCTAAAAGCAATCCATATTCACACAGTTCTTTAATTTTAAATTGGCAAGGTATCTTCACACACAGAATAAATTCTTGCTTGACATATCTATGAAGGAGAAAAAAGTAATTTTTTCTATTCCTTTGGAGACTGAAACTGCCAAAGTAGAGAGAATTTCAGAAATTTTTACAGTTTCAGAAATAAAGACACCTTCTTAGACACTTTATAAAAATGCTTAGACTAATTTGATATGCCATATGAAATAAGAATTTTTATTCCAACTCATTTGGGTATTTGAAAAGCATTTTATTTGTGTTTATTTTTCAATATATGTCAAACACTGTGCTAGGTCTGGGGATCTAGACATGAATAAAATTATAAGCTCTGCCCTTATGAGAACATATACACACACAATTACCCATGTGTAAACACATCAGAATTGGTATTTTCTACATAGACACAGTAATCTGACACCACAAAAACAAAAACCACACAGCAATTATTAATTCTAAATGGTGCTGTTAGAAGGCTCTACGGAAAAGGTATTACATTTCACAGGATGACAAACAATCCATGAATCTCATGCAGAAGTGAAAGCAGGTTGGAAAGGTGAGTTCAAGGCAAGAGAAGAGACAAGTAAGAAGCAGAGGGAACCCGGGAGAAGCATGCGAGCAGAGGGTGCATCAAGTAAGAAACAAAGGCATCAAAGCTGTGGAATGCGCTGTGCTACAGCGGCCACAGCGGCCACAGCGGCGGGCAGCGGCCACAGCGGCAGGCAGCAGCCACAGCAGCCACAGAGGCCACGGCAGCCACAGCGGCCACAGCGGCGGGCAGCGGCCACAGCGGCAGGCAGCAGCCACAGCAGCCACAGAGGCCACGGCAGCCACAGCGGCCACAGTGGCCACAGCAGCCACAGTGGCGGGCAGCAGCCACAGCGGCCACAGCGGCCAGAGCAGCAGGCTCCATCTGTGTTCTGTTAGAACATTGGTTTTACTAGGAATATTAGATATCAAAACGCCTATGGGACAAATGTAATGCCATTCACTTTTTCACATTTTCAAGAGATTGCAAATTTCCTGACAAACCTTGAAATAGGGAGTAGGCACATTTTTTTTTTTTGAGAAAATTATCAGGATTCTTAAAATGTACGTTAGGAGTTTTATATCATCTATGAATTTTATTCGTTCGGGGATAGACATCTATAGGAAGCGAGTTCTGCTGAAACAGGTGTAGCAGTCAGCACTTAACCCCACTCTAAGCAATCATTTTCGTTACCTTTCTTTATGAAGTTACAATTTAGAAAGAGCAAATTTTAGGGACAATAAAAGCAAAGAGGAATATAGAAAAGTAGAAAATGAGTGAGAAATCTCCTGGCGAGCATCACTGATACTCTACCAGCAGACTAGAATGTAAACATATGCCTTTAGTTATAGTACACTTTAGAAAAAAAAAAATTTGAGAACCAAGAACTCACTATAAAACTAAAAATTTGACATTCTCATATAACAAACGAACTTTTACTTTACTACCCATAAATGATAGCAACAATATAGCACATTTAAAAACATTTTTCTTAAGTTGAAAAAGCCTGTCAATATTCCATAATAAACATTCTTCACTAAATTTGTAAAGTGATGCATGTTGGACAATTAAATAGACATCATCCAGGGAGAACTACTACGATATTCTGTGTGTTTATGCTGCATCACTGTGACAGTCTCTACACACATTCCCTTACACACACCTGTCAATCAGCCCTGGGCAGGAAATACTACCCTGAATCTACAAGCCAGGGAGCTGTCCCAAAAAGGCGAATCAGACCTCAAGAGTGATGCAGAGAAGGTAAGATTCTGATAAAGCAGACGATCTGAAGAAAGCATTACTAATATCAAACACATGGCTATTAGTCCCAAATAACTGAATGATCGTCACACACACACACACACACACACACACGACTTAAGTACACTTCACCAAAGCAATATGACTGACAAACAGGCACATAAAAATATATTTTAAAAAATACTCTCATAAAGCACATACGCAAGGTAAAAACAATGAAATACTAGTAGAACGGTTAAGTTACGGTCAGGTGTTAACAGAGATGTGACGGGGACTAAACGCTCACCCATCGCCGATCAGAATGTAAAACGGCACAAGGGCTCGAGAAAGCCGCAGGTTTTCCAAAGAGTTAGATGGCTTTACTATGTGGTCCAGCCATTCACATATGACCACATAAACGCTGTTATAGGCATGCCCCTAAGAATAGAAAAGTCACATACTAGGGACAACTCAGACATTTGCAATACAGGAAAGTAACAAATTTTTATATCTAATGATACTCAAAAACAAAAGGAAATGTCAATGCAAGGTTTAACACAGAAAAAAAAAAAAAAACTAAACACTGCATTAGTCAAAGAAACCAGGCAGAAAGCTGTGGACACTGCTCATTTTATTTACTTGAGTTCCAGAACACACAGACTCCTCTGCAGCCTGAGGAAGAGCAGGTCAGAGCAACTGCCCAGGTGGGGAGGAAGGAGCCCAGTGGGGCTGGCTACCTTCACCTGCCGCCAGTTTCACGGGTCTGTGAACCTGTCAAAGCCCGACAAAGCCTTGAGGCTCCAAGCTGAGGATGTTTGGCGGTCCTCCGCAAAGCCATGGCCATGTGTGCATTTCCTTTTTGCACCTGTACAACATTTTTTTTCGTGACCGTTTCTCCAACCTGTGACGATCCCACCAGTATTTTAACAGTTTTGCTTCACTGTAGTGGAAGAATGGGGGATGTCCTGCATTTTCTTCAGTGAGATCATCCTAATTTCCTCAATGTCCTGTAACAATTCTATACATTCTTGATAGGCTAAATAACATTTTAATTATAATTTTTATCAAGTTGTCCTTTAAACTATATATATATATAGCCAGCACAGTGGCTTAGCAAACTAATCCTCCCCCTGTGGTGCTGGCATTGTATATGGGCACTGGTTCAAATCTTGACTGCTCCACTTCAGATTCAACTCTCTGCTAATGCCTCGAGAAAGTAGTGGATGATGCCCCAAGGCCTTGAACCCCTGCACCCACGTGCCAGGAGAACCAGAGGAGCTCCTGGCTTCTGGCTTTGGATCAGCTCAGTTCCAGCCCTTGCAGCCATTTGGGAAGTGAACCATGAGATCTCTCTGTATCCCCAACTCCGCCTTAAATCCTCCCTTTAAAGTAAAATAAGACACTTTTAAAAATTTACAACTGTTTGTACCATCTCTGACTTTTCAAGAAAAAAAAAACATAATAACTAACAAGCTCATAGCCAGTTTCTGTATTTTTCTTCTTTTCCACACTACCTAATTTCTTCATAATAAAGCTCTCTTGCATTCTAAAATAGAATGTCTGTGTGTTTTGAAGGAAAGCATTGCCCGCTTAGAAACTCTTGAAATTCTGCCCACTATAATGACAAGTGTTTCTCCGCCTTTTTTGTTTGTTTTTTGTTTAAGCTAACGGGAGCATTTCAATTGGGTAACTACCATTAAGGTTTTATAAATATTTCTGGGGACAGCCTCAGGATCGATAGCAGTGGCTTTCATGGAGGCGCCTGGCACTGCCTTGCCTCACCCATTCCTGTATTGCGACAGAACAGGACAGAGTGGGGGAAACCCACACCCCAGTTCCTCCTTTCCACGGACTCAGGTGTGACTCAAGACACTGACAAACTCGAAAGGCCCTCGAGCTGCAGCCTGCGCGGGCAGCTGGCTGATGTTGGGTCCAGGCACCATGCTCCTGTCCCCTGCCCCAGCTGCCCAGGGCCTCTTCCTCGGCGTCGAACCCCGCACCTCTGGAAGGGGAGAGGCGTGTGACGCAGGCGCCGTCGCCTAGGGTCGCGTTCTGCTTCGGACCCGCCGCCCCGGCGCTGCCGGCAGCGCGCGAAGGCCCCGGCCTCGCTTTGTCCACTTCCGGGGACGGATGGCCACGCTGTCCCGTCTCTGGTTCCTGTCCAAGCACGTGGCCTGCTCGCCGGTGTCCCTGCGCCACGCGCGCAGCGGCTGCGCGCTCCCGCCGCGCTGGGCACCCCGGGGTCCCCAGGCTCCCCGGCCGGCCGCCCCCCGCCGCCGGCTGGCCGCCGCGGCCTCGGGCCAGGACCCCTCGCGGGTGCGCCAGAACTTCCACCCCGACTCGGAGGCCGCCGTCAACCGCCAGATCAACCTGGAGCTCTACGCGTCCTACGTGTACTTGTCCATGGCCTATTACTTCTCCCGAGACGACGTGGCCTTGAACAACTTCGCCCGTTACTTCCTTCGCCAGTCGCGCGAGGAGACCGCGCACGCCGAGACGCTGATGAAGCTGCTGAACCAGCGCGGAGGTCGGATCTCCCTGCGGGACGTGAAGAAGCCGGAGCGGGACGACTGGGGCGGCGGGCTGCAGGCCATGGAGTGCGCTCTGCAGCTGGAGAAGGACGTGAACCAGTCTTTGCTGGAACTGCATGCGCTGGCTTCGGACAAGGGAGACCCCCATCTGTGCGATTTCCTGGAAACCCACTACCTAAATGAGCAGGTGAAGTCTATCAAAGAACTAGGGGACCACGTGCACAGCTTAACCAGCATGGGGGCCCCGGAGGACGGCCTGGCAGAGTACCTTTTTGATCAACATACCCTTGGAAATGAAAACAAGCAGAACTGAACCGGGCTACTCCTAAAACCCAGAACCAGCTGCCACCTGCTTTCTTGCCCCCAAACCTCGCCTCCAACTTGGTATTTTCCTCCTGTTACAATGAAGTGATTCGTCGAGAAAAATCTATTTAGCACTCTGCTAACAAGGGATTTTGGCCAACATCAGGATGCTGATTCTCAGCCTATAAGATAGTCCAGGATAAGATGGCATGGAAAAGACTGCAGAAACAAAACAGAATGTTTGTTGTACATACAGTTTCTCCAGTCACCAAATATTAGTCCAGACATGAACCTACACTAAAATTCCACGATTTTCAATTCAACAAGTGTCTCTCATTTTCAACTTTCTGCAAAAAAAAAACCCAAAATCAGAAAATGTGGAAGACAAATGCACAAGCAGCTTTAATAAGAACTGATTATCTATAAAGCTCTGTACAAACACACACACATGCAAAATCCCATTACAGCTGCTACGTCTGCCCAGTGTGTTCCAATGAACAATAGTGTAGGAAGTTGATTTGTTCTGTTTTTTTTGTAAAGGTTTTATATGCAAATCTGAGATGAATTATATAAGATAAAGAATGTTGGCCTTGGAGAGTCACGGTATAAATTGGCATTTTAAGGGTTCAGGAAAGTCTTGCACTTAAAAAAAAAAAAAGAAACAAATGGGAAAAGTTTGACTGTATGGTTCCGCTCAGTGTTTCCTGGACATACAGTCTCAGTGGTTGCTTTTCAGCAGGATAATGTAACAAAGCCCGTCTGTGATTTCAGAATATGAACACGTCAGCAGTGGGTTACATGGTCTACTCTAGAACCTATTTTAAAGAGTGAAAACATGCACAAAACACTTTTCTATAATCTTTAAAAATCATGGGCCAGAACATCCGGGTAGAAGATCAATAAAGGGCCAAGACTGAAGGAGGCATCCTACTGGAAAAATGTTTCAGTAAAGGGTGTAAGTGTGGGATCCGTGGAGAATATTTGGTGATGGAGCATTGAAATAGACCACACCACTGGTGGGGATGAGAACGCTAGGCTGGAAACATAACACGGAGGAGAGAGAAAGGAGGGTAATCTTACTGCAGTGGGGAAAATCGGTACCTTCTAAGATGTCTGGCAGAAGAATACTGTGCTAAAATTAAACTATCAGAAGCTTAATCTGAGAACAACCTAAGTGTTTTATTAATGAGGTTCCCCTGAGACAGTGATACTCAAGTGAGATCAAGTGTGCACGACATTAAAGGAGACAGGAGCCCGACAGGAAATGTTAACATCCTGGGAGGAAGGAGCAGGGAACCTTTAGATTTTAGGGACTCCTGGTCCCCAGGGAAGAAAGTAAGCAAGGTCATGTAAAATTGTGTGGAAAGTGTTGGTCTGGGAGATCTCCAGCAGTCTCCAGTCAGGAGTGTGGGTCTCCCAGAAATGAGCCTGAGTAAGCTCTGGTCTGCTGTCCAGTAAGGCTGGAAGGGACCATGGAAGGGACTAAGGAGCTTCTAGAGAGCAGAGCGATGCGACCCTTGGCCAGTGATGCTTCTGCAGTCTGGAATCTGAGAAGCACATGCGTGACTGTACAACGTCAACAGCACGGTCCAGGTTAACGCACTATACCTGGAACAGCTTTCTGATGCTGCTGCCAGGTACAATATTACTACGACATGGGCAGAAATTCACAATGTGTTATCTTAAAAATGATCAACATTACAGGACAGCTTCATTATAATCTGATACATTATAGAGAAAGCATATATGGGTTAAAATGTGGTAAGTATAAATACCAAAAAGGGAAACTGGACAATCTCTTAAACAGGGTATAATTAATCTTTATTTTTTTAATGAATTTAATATGGACAGCCATTATATTAAGAAAAGCAAAGCAAAATATAATGTGGAGAGAAAAGTGAAGCGCTAAACTATGCCAAAACCAATGAGGATAGAAACACAGATGTGTGGAGATATTAAAGGCAAAATATTTCAAATGTTGCAAGCAACTGAAGAGAAGGAGTTACAGAAATAAGGCATGAGAGGAAAAGTGAAGTCTCTGCGATCCGAATTACTAGAAAATAGGGGATTTCAGGATAAATACGGATCTCACGAGGCAGAATAATGTTTCTGGCTTTGATGACACTAATCCATCTCACTTCTATTCTGCTCTCCATGAGCCAGGTCTTACTGCATAGGAATCCTATTACATTGCCTTAGAAAAATTCCTCTTCAATTTTTCTAGATGAGTGTTTTTCAAACTACACTTTGCAGCCCATTACTGTGTCATGAAATTATTCAGCGAGTCACTAGCTACCTTCTGTGAATAAAACAGAATTGCTTTGAAGTAAAATTAAGTAAAGTATGGGTATTATCTATTGAAAATCCTTTCACAGGTGTGCGTGTGTATGTGTGTGTGTGTGTATTTCCTATTCTGTTCTGCTTTCAAAAACATTCAATAGCCATTCACCTAGATCATTCTTTCACAGATCCTCCTTTTCCTTCAAATCAAACCCCCCTCCCTTCCCATTATCAGCTGATAATCCTCTTATTTTGCTAAGAAGTAATCACAGCAGAAAGTCACACTTTCACATCATTGAATTAATCACTTACTAAGTCCTGTGCAGCTACAGTGGTCAAAAAATCCATGTCTTCTACTGAAACCAACCTGCTGCAAGGTCCTCAAATCCTCGCCGACCCACAAACTCAAGGACACATGGACGGCAGTCTTATGATAATCCTTTTGTATCAGTCTGCTGGTTGGTACTTATATGGACACAAACATCATATCATTGTCCATTCATCCTTAAAAATGTGCCACCATGGTGTTCCTATGCCCTCCAATGAACTCTAAGCTGTCGCCCTCTTCTTACCTTCCTTTTACAACGAAAAAAGCCTTCTCGTAGCTTCTGCTCTGTGTCCTCTGCTTGTTCTCGCTACTTCCCAGGTCAGACTGTGCTCACCACCACACCAGCACTTTGCTCCAATTTCTTCCAAGGGTTAGGGAAGGTCACTTCTTAGCTTTTCTCTGACTCAGCCAACTGGCAGTACTGCTCTGTTCTCTCGTCCAGTGAATGCTCACTGAACTCTATTTCAGTCACCCCTTCCATTCTCTCTTATCTTCTGACCTGTAAACACTGGTGGGCCCCGACGCTGGCCCTCTCCTCCAAGCTGCCCTCTTCTATCTGTGCTTGCTCTCTAAAGGTCTCATCTAGTCCAGGCACTTTTACTTAGATCAATATTTGTTGAAAAATCACATTTCCATAGCTTACTTTGGCCACCCATTTGAACTCCAGATAAACTTCCAAAATACTTAACTGATATTTTCTTCAACATTACACATCAACATGTTCAAAACCATATTTTACCCTTCCAACCCCATTTCTTGTTCCATAATAAATCAAACTTCATTCTTCCAGGTCCTGTGGACCAATGTTCCTTGACTACTCTCTCTTATGCTGCAGCCAGTCCCTCAGCAAAGTCTCTGAAGTCCTGCTTGGAAGCAGGTCCTGAGTCTTAACCACTTCTCCTAACCTTCATCACTGCCAGTATGCTGCAAGTTCTCACTTTTTCCAGAATTATTGCATTTTATATCACATTTATAACAGATCTAACTGCTTCTACACTTGAGCACATGCCATTATTCCTCCCCCAAGTGGCCAATGTATTTCTCGCTGAGTGTAAATCACATCTTTTTACTTCTCTCCTCTGAAACCCTTTGCTGTTTAATCACTCCTCCTCTTCTAATGTGGAGGAGAAGTCAAAGTCCTGCCCCAATATCGCTTTCACTTGGAGTATTTCTCTTGTATTTCTTTTTATTTGAGAAAGAGCAAGTGTTCCCTTCTGCAACTCAGTATGACCTGAATGGCTATGTGTTCCCAAACCAGCACACACCAGAGAATGAACAAGTGGCATAAAACTAAACTGATAAGAGGTCACATTGTTTACATTGGCTGAATTCAAACTTCTAAGCTAAAAAAGTAAACAATGCCACCCACTGAATTATGGCTGTCAGTAATATAGAAATATTTAAATCAACTTTAAATTCAAGATACCAGTTTTAAATAAATATAAGCTATCTTAAGATGATAAATAAGCTTCTACCCCAAGTCTACTATTTAAAGAGATTTTAGTTTGCAATGCACATACCTAAAATGGAGCCAAATGAAGGGTAGATTTTTAAAAAAAAGCAATATGCAGAAAGAAATTACTGCAAACCCCAAATATGATGATATGATGGTAGGCTTTATTACTCTTGGAAACAAAGACCCAGCAATGCCATAATCCAAGTCCTTCAGACTTCCTGCAGAATAGATGGTGTGTTCTAACACTCATGGCTCCTGCAAACCATGAGCCTTCCCATTGCATTGTAAATCCAGTTTTGTTGAACTCCCTTAAGAAGCACTTAAAATACCTGCCAAGAACTCCTTGAGCAGAGATTGCGTGTGGGGGGAGAGGGCGGGAACCTTAAAAGAACCCCACTGAAGCTCTGAGTTTGCCCGCACTCGGTGAACACAGAGAAGATGATGAGCATCTCCACAGAGGCAGTGACATGGAGCAGTAAGATTCAGGCAGCACAGATGCTCTCAAAACACTCCACGTCCACTCATTCCACACACGAAGGAAAAGCACATCCAGAAAGCACACAGAGTCGCCCCTCAGAACTGGCAAGCGTATGACCTTGGCTTACAACAGCCTCCTACACATCAACAGGAAAGCATTACTCAGTGTGTGCAATCACATCAGTGTATAGGCTTTGAGTTGTGTCATCAGCTTTATTAGCTTTCCTAATTATTGATTTGTGTTGTGTGAGTTTAAGACTCTTACTAGGTACAATAGTTACTGGGGTGTGTGTGTGTGTGCGTGCGCGTGTGTGTACCAACAGATGAGAGTGACTGTCTGGAAATTCCAGAGAACAGACCACAAGCATTTAGTAAGGTTGGGCATCTTCCAAACACACTGGCTGACTTCCCAGCATGGAGCACGGTAGCCAAGCATTTCCTCAGAGTATCTAATGCGTTTGACAATACCTTAGTCTGCCTCAATGGCCCTAAGCATCACATTTTCATTCACTGAAAGAGAAAAAAGGATTTCCACTACCAATAACTGTCACTAGACTGATGGAATTTCAACTACGCCAATGCCCTTGCATGCCCCAGTCTATAGATCGTAGGCAGTATGATCTGGCCCTCAGTGGTTGCATTTGAGAAGAAAGATCATCTAGCTGAGAGTGGCTCTTCCACCACATACTGATTGTGTGATTTCAGAAAATTAAGTTAAATTCTCAAAAGTTAATTTTCCTGTGCTGTAATAATAACCTACCTCATAGTTCATTATGAGGACCAAATAAGACAGTGCATATAAAGTTCAGCACATTGCCTAATGCCAAGGAACTGCTCAATAAATATTCTGTTTGAGGCCCAGTGCGGTAGCCTAGCAGCTAAACTCCTTGCCTTGCACGCGCCAGGATCCCTTCCATATGGGTGCCACTTCTAATCGCAGCAGCCCCGCTTCCCTTCCAGCTCCCTGCTTGTGGCCTGAGAAGACAGTCCAAGATGACCCAAAGCCTTGGGACCCTGCACTCACGTGGGAGACCCAGAGGAGGCTCCTGGCTCCTGGCTCCTGGCTCTTTGTTCCAAATAAGTACAGCTCCAGCCATTGCGGTCACTTGGGGAGTGAATCATCGGACTGAACATTTTCCTGTCTGTCTCTCCTCCACTGTATATCTGACTTTCCAATAAAAATTAAAAATACATCTTTTTAAAAAATATGAACCGATTGAAATTTCTGTCAGCAGAGAGGAGAAAGTCACGTGAGTGTGTCAGTGGATGCTCTGCTCACGTAACAAGCACAGGCTCCGCAGGAAGGACGTGACTGTTCGCAAGGAAAGACATCTGACACTTGGGAAGAGCAGCACTAGTAAACTTTCTCTCTCATTAGCCTTTCACATATCTTGACATTTCTTTTTTTTTTAAGATTTATTTATTTTTATTGGAAAGGCAGATATACAGAGAGGAAGATCCTGCGTCCAGTGATTCACTCCCCAAGCAGCAACAATGGCTAGAACCAGCACCCATATGGGATCCCAGCATGTTCAAGGCGAAGACTTTAACCACTATGCTATCACACCGGGCACCCATATCCTAATATTTCAACACTGTAACAAACAATATTATTCAGGATTAAAATCTAAATATGCCAAATAAATAAAAGCTGCTCTTAATCTTACTTGCTTAACAAACAGTGCACACCCTGCACTTAACCATCAGGCATTCTAACATTGAATTCAGCAGTAATCCAAATGCCCCCTTGGAAGAGTAATGGGACGAGAACTCGGTTTCCCTCCTTACCTAGCCTGGAGCATTATCCAGCGTTAGCTGTGCATTTGTTTTTGCCCAGTCCTTAGTCAGTTGTTAAGTACACAGGCAGTTTTTTCTTGGGCTGTTCCAACAGGGGTCATTTGGGTTCCTGTAGTAGAGGTTAACGACAGCAGGATCCTAACAACACAGTTTGCACTTATCAAAGCACATCCCTCAGGAGTGACCTTAAAAAGGAACAATCCTGCAGCTCACACTCATTGTGGAAACAGCAAAAGCAGCTCAGTGTCAATCGCCAGTGCTGACACCTTCTGCAGCATCTCCTGACCAGTCTCTGTGCACCTGTCTTTATTATCTCCAAGCAGCAGAACATGTATTTGTGCTGTTTTCTCTCCCCTCAGTAATAAACCCAGACTGAAGTTTCTAAAAGTAGATAATCCAAAAGGGAGATCATTAAAAAAATCAATTGTGCAACAAAGAATAGTACTGTTCTTAGAAGCTACGGACCCAAACCAGCAATTATGAGGAAAGGGGTGAAGCCATCCCAGAAATGAGACAGCAGTAAAAAGCTTCACACTAAAGAAATTCTTGCAGAAGTTTCACAACGTAGAAGGTACAAAGGATAAGATTTCGGAAATGGATCTAAATTCAAAATGGAATATGACAATTTTCCAAGACATATAAAAATGTCACTGGTTCCATACACTACGATCTATTGTGAAGGGGGAAGCATAGTGTTCAGAATGCTCTACTTTTTTCCCAGAGAAATAAAACCTTGACTTCCAATATTTCAAATATTTTAATAACAGTGAACTATCGGTTTTACTATTTTTTAATTCTTCTTCAAATTATAACCCATAGTAACTGAATGTCTAATGTTTAAACAAAAATTGTAAAGGTCACACAGCTACTATAATTTTCCCCACTGACTATTAAGAGCACTTTTATGGTTTCTGCTGAAAAGATCATTTTTATGATCCAGTCTTATCACATAAAACAGGGATCATCTAAATATTCATTAAGGAGAAAACTGATGTCTCTGCAAGACTATCATTGTAAAGACTGTGGCCTGAACTCTGTCAGGCATTTCCCCCACTGGGACATCATTCCTGAGTTACTGAGGTAGTAATAAAAGAATTTGTTATGAATGCAAGGAAATAATCTGTGGCTTTTATTATACTTTAATAATAATACGAATGATTTGTAACACATTTGCACTGTGCAATTAATAAAGCACAGTTGTTCTGTTAAAGACTGCGTACTACTCTCCAAATGAGGCTGTTTCTTCCTCTCGCTTACGAGGAAGTTGAATGTCACCAGGCACATACCTGGCTCGTAACTAAACCAGCTTCCTATCCTCGGGGTTCCCACTGTATTTCTGCCTTTCTAGGGAAGAAATTAAGGCAAAACCCACGTAGGATGCCTTCTCTTCAGAGTTAAACAAACCTGCCTCCTTGTTACCACAGAAGGTGAATTTCATACTTAACCTGAAAAGATACAATTTATAAATCCCATTAAAGTCATCAATGGTACATAATAATATAAACTCCTTAATTATTAGATGGATAACTTGTTAGATGTTAGTACTCTGCTATCATTTCTGAGGTAGACATGCTACTGGATTCACATGGTCACACTGGAAAAGCAATGATTCTATAATTGAGCAGTATCCACACCAAATTACTCAACATCTTTCATTGCTGTCCATGTCATCTTCTGTTGACACGAGCTCAAGAGTTAATTAAACATTGAGACACTTGTTTGACAGACCTGTTTCAAACATTTTGTTTGTACACAAGTACAAAATACTTCTAAAGAGAAACAGTTTGGGGAAGAATCACACTGCTACCAGCTACTCTATTTTAAAATACCATGAAAGGGCAAAAGATTTCATTTGCCTTGCTGGCCAGAGGAGTGTTAGGGAGAAAGTCCCTGGTCAAGTTAGGACTGTAACAGGACATTGCACTGTCACCAGCTTGAAGGATTTCAATAGCACCAAACTTGTAACTGGCAACATGCTGCTTCCTCTTAGACACAGCCTGCATCCAAGGGAGGAGTGGAGGCTTAGGAAAAAGTGACACACTGTGTCATCCAGGAGAGGAAACTCCTGAGTGGAAATCTGCAGAAATGTAACGATTTAGGAAGTTATAGCAGGTGAGTAGATTATGCAATGCAGGGGAAACTGGTCAAGCGTGGGCAAAATGATCATTACAGTAAGTGAGGAGTTGAGGGGAAAGTGCATGGAAATCACAGTAAGAGTTATGATTCTTAGGAAAAAGAAACCTTTTCCGGAATTGCCCCGGTCTACTCAGATACCTGTTAATCACGCTCAATGATTCTCTCTCCTTGGCCTTCCCTGTCCAAGACACCGCCAGTTTCCAAGTTTTTCTCTTGCCTGTGGCCACTCTTCCTTGTCCAGGAGCAGCTTAGCACAGTCATCATGACGCTCTCCCCTACTCTGGCTACTCCCAAGGCCCCTGTGCCGGCTCCCCATCCCCCGCCTGCTCCAGCTGCTCTCCAATGCTGACCTGCAAGATCCCTTTACCAGGGCCCCACCAGGCACCTACTCTCCCAGCTTGCCCCTGTTGTTCACTTAAAGTGTGCACTGCTCCTCTGCAGCAGCGACGCCTGCTGGATTACAGACCTCTCTACTTAGCCATTCTGATCCCTGTGCTGATCACCAATCCTTTCTAATCACTCCTGCCCTTGTCCAGAGAAAATGTCCACCCCCTCTGCTGTCCCGCATATTTCTTAATAGTTTATTATATTCTCTTTGTCTCTTTTTTTAAAAAAAAAGATTTATTTTATATTTATTGGAAAGGCGGATATACAGAAAGGAGAGACAGAGAGGAAGATCTTCTGTCCAATGATTCACTCCCCAAGTGAGCGCAACGGTCGATGCTATGCCAGTCCGAAGCCAGGAGCCTCTTCCGGGTCTCCCATGGGTGGTGCAGGGTCCCAAAGCTTTGGACCATCCTCGACTGCTTTCCCAGGCCACAGGCAGGGAGCTGGAAGGGAAGCGGGGCTGCCGGGATAGAACCAGCGCCCATATGGGATCCCGGGCGTGCAAAGTGAGGACCCCAACCACTGCGCCATTGCGCTGGGCCCTCTCTTTGTCTCTTGTTGGGCTCCTGAATGTGACCCAGTCTCTGTCTCATTCCTCTGAACGATCCTCTTGCCCCCAGCATGATCCACACAGATTAGAGTGTCAACCACAACACACTGCAGGACTTACACATCCCCAGGTTAAGCCTTTACTGCTCTCAGCCCCCTGTTCCATATTAATAACCTGCCCTAAAATCTATGCCATAATTCTGAAACTTCCTTTTCCTGGGAGCTTAGATATCCCCTGCTCCCCTCTTCCTCCTGCTTGGCTTGTGCTAGTCATTCAACAAATACACTACAAAGTTGCAAGCAGATGCAACTTTTTAGCTCCAGAAAGCCACAGGCCACACTTGCATTTTAAAGACACCCTACTCCCTTGGAGCCTTTAAGCACTCCCAGATCTAAACAATATTTTCCATTTAAAACTGATAGAATTTTGTGTTACAAGTGACTCACTTTTATCCCCGTTCTTATACATTCAGGCATGGTGTGCTACTCATGTGATTATTTAGCTAATACATTTTTTCTGCACATACAGCATCCTGGTGTGAATACAATTACCATAGCCAAAATAAAGTGTAAGGAATCACGTAGCTCCCTTCATCCACCATTTATCCCGTCCAAAAACGAAATAGTTAAACTTACTTTTCAATTTTCTTTTACTGGACACTTCTTTGTATAAATATTTTGCAAAAGAAAACACAGCACATTAAAATGTAAGGATGACTCATAAACTGGGGTGCAAAGTGGCAAGAATTGGACTTAACGTAGAAGTTGATCACCAGAAGGAGGTTTTTCCAGGCAGCGTTTTATAGATCCTCAGAGCCTTGCTTCCGCATGGCCACAGCACTTGCAGTGTTGATGAACATCAGTGCTTTTATTAAATCACTGGTGCTTGCAGGATGACCTTTTTCTCTCTTCCTCCATTTCTAACACATTATTTTTCTTTCAGTTTTTTAGGGGCAGTTTTTAGGGCATGCAGAATAGAATCCCTCATTCATTTCAGCATTCAAGAGCTTACTCATTCATTACCTGGGAAAGCTAACACCTGCTAGCTTACTGTTGGTTTACAATGAATCCGTAGAGACAGTCTGGCTTGAGAAGCAGCCCCGGAGCAGACTGAGGCCTTTCTTCTGATTGTGCCATTCCCTAGCTCCCCTTCAGCCTACCTGCCTTCCATGGGTGACCCTAAGACAAAGTCATCTGGCTCCCCTAAATCTCCATGAATGCCAGTCAGTCTCCACTCAGAATCTGACTTGCGAGGAATGTGGCTGTGGGCATCTTCAGCACAGATCGCATATTAGTTAATATTAATTCTTCCCCGAATACTTATCATAAAATCCATGTAGGCATGGACACGTGCATATGCATTCTAAAGACGTATGAGTTTTTGCCAAATGTAATATGGGATCTAGCTGAGCCCTTAGGTTTGCCATTCAAACATTCAAAGGATTAATTCTGTCAGGATAATGAGTACAGCTTTACACATTTAGCTCACTGAGCAGTATGTAAACAAACCAATATTTTCAATCATGTGTCTTGATAGGTGTCACCTCATTTATGGAATTTGGTTTTATATCTGCATTTTAGCAAAGCACCCATATCCTACAATGAAGAAAACTTCATTCAGAACATGCCCAAATAGACTGATACTTTTATTGCTATAGGGTAAGTTTCTAAAAGGGCCAGGTCTTAAAAAATATACGTTTAATAGATTTTACCAGATTTTTTTTCCAAAATCTATAAAATTAACATGTGTACCATTAATGCACAGAATAGCTTATGAAGGTGTTTTATACATTACAACTCATTACATATTTGTTTGACCTTTAACATATTAAAGTGATTTTATAATGAATTATGTATTTAAAATGAAGATGTAGACAGTCTCAATGTTTTTTTCCCCTTTGGGTGTGACCCCAGAAAACAAAAGAAAAAAAAAAAAGATTCAAAGGGAAATCTTGGAAACCTGATACAATGGAAAACTGTGAAGTGTTCTTGCCACAAAAGGAGACCAAAGCTTTGGACACACTGGATGTTTGTTTGTTTAGTTATTTCAAAATGTGTATACAAATGCCAAAAATCATGTTCTATTCCATAAATATTACACTATTTATCAATTAAAACCAATAAGTATATAAAGTACTGACCCCCCCAAAAAATGATATCTGCTCTTCCACCGGGCATTTTATAACGCCTCTGTATGTGTTTAAAAAGCATTGATAGGGCCCGGTGCTGTAGCCTAATAGCTAAAGTCTTTGCCTTGCATGCACCGGGATCCCATATGAGTGCTGGTTCTAATCCCGGCAGCCCCGCTTCCCTTCCAGCTCCCTACTTGTGGTCTAGGAAAGCAATAGAGGACGGTCCAAAGCCTTGAGACCCTGCACCCACGTGAGAGACCTGGAGGAAATTCCTGGCTCCTGGCTTCGGATTGGCACAGCACCGGCCATTGCAGTCACTTGGGAAGTGAATCATCAGATGGAAGATCTTCCTCTCTGTCTATCCTCCTTATATATATATCTTTCTCTCTGTCTATCCTCTCTCTATATATAAATAGAGAGAGAGAGTCATATATATTCATATATATTCATATATATTCATATATATTCATATATATGACTTTGCAATAAAATAAATAAATCTTTAAAAAAAGGCAGTGACATCACTGAGATCTACCGATGTCTCAGGGTCTTCAAAACTAAAAACATTGCTTTCCAACAGAAACAATTAGT
Organism: Ochotona curzoniae; assembly: GCF_017591425.1. Taxonomy (NCBI): domain Eukaryota; kingdom Metazoa; phylum Chordata; class Mammalia; order Lagomorpha; family Ochotonidae; genus Ochotona; species Ochotona curzoniae. Next base: position 28,848,920 of record NW_024464918.1, read on the forward strand.
GGAGAGCTCAATTAAAAACACACACATTCATACACGACTTTCCACAGGCGGGAAATGCAGTGGGACACAAGACTAGCTAGAGACTACGACCACCCTGACTTTTGCATCAAACAATTATAGTTTGTTAAATGTGATCAATTCCTTACATTCTTAAGTGTGTTTTCTGTACGTGCACAATAAAATGTACAGCACAGGAAGTTCAGCTATTGTGCCATTTGCAAATTTGTTGTGATTTGCAAGGAAAATAGTCTTCCTCTCTGTTTTGGCTAAATTAGAAGTTAATGAACCAAGTAGTCCCCTGTAGTATTAACATAAATAAATATGAATCTGCAAGAAAAAAGTTAATCAGATTGAATTGAACAATACATTTTCCCCAAGTATATTTCATGCAAAACCACAGGCTGAGAAGTAATTATTTTTATGCATGGGCCCTTGGCATTTTCAACATGGCTTGCCAAGTTGAATTTGCAAGCTCAACCTGTTGGTTGCTAATGTTATGACACCCTCTTGTGGATAAGAGGTTTCATTTGGAAGCCTGGCTGAAATTATTTGCTCGGTGAAAAGTGAAAGTTTTCTATCACAGAACTTAGTCAATAGTTTCACCTTTGCCATGTCCACGCAAAGATTCAGGAAAAGAACACTGAATAATTGCTTTAACCCAAAGAACCTCTTCTCATGCATTTTCTACAGACCAAAGGTACGAATATTCCAAATTATGTTAGAAAAAGCACTTTAGTGAAAACATTCTAGAATGAATCTCATGTTAGTAAAGATAAACTTTTTATTTGCCACTGGAATCTAACTCTTGAATAACATGTATATTGATTATCCACTCATTTGTTCTTGGGTTCCACATTATCAATAGTCATAAGAACAGTTGAGGCATATGAGAAAAAAAGTATTGAACTAGTTTTCTTTTTTACAAGTACTAATATCTCCATCTGCCTGCCTGCTTACTCAAATAGTAGAGACTATGACAGTCACAAGAGTTCTGACACATTTTGGCTTTAAAGGGCGCAGGTGGATTCACAGCAAATAACATACATGACCTTCCTGGACATGGTAGTTCTCACTGTGTGCTAGTCAGTACAGCTGTCCACGCAAATAAACAGGGCACTTCTGGAGAATGTTTGCAGATATGAAACAGAGTGTGTAAAGCTTCAGAATCTATCATAATGCAAGAAAGAAAAGGAGACCTTATGTTGTTGCAGATCCTTCAGCTCTTATGAATTCAGTGAGTTCACCCTGCATATTTCATATATATTTTTGTGTTAGCCATCACTTTCAGCAAGCCATCTTGGATAAAGTACTAGCCATGTGACACTGGGGAGGTAATTATATTCGACTGATAAAACTGAGACGTTGATCAAACAGGTCTGAGTTTGAATTTTTAAAGATTTGCATTTATTTACTTGAAAGGCAGAATGAGAGAAAAGGGAGAGACAGAGAGAGCTTCCATCCAAGATCCAAGGTTCACTGTCCAAATGGCTGCAATGGCTATTGAACGGTCAAGCTGAAGCCAGAAGCCAGGAATTCCATCCAGCTCTCCCTGATGGGGAGGCAACTGCCACTCACATGTGTCATATCCAGTGCTTTCCTAGGCGTGTTAGCAGGGAGCCGGATAGTAAGTGAAGCTACCAGGACAGAAACTGGTGCTCCTGTCAGATGCCAGATTTGCAGGCAGACGCTTAACCCTCTGTGCTACAGCACAGCCCAAGTTTGAATCCTGCCTTCCACAATTACCTGTTGTGTTATTTCAAGAACATTCTTGAGTTCTTGCAGGGAGGAGGGGTGTGTGGGGGACAGGGCCATTAGTTTTCTCATTTTCATCACAGGATTGTTAAGAGTACCAAAGTAAAATGTATAAATTGTTTATCACACAAACAAAGCAATGGCAACTAAAATATGGCAGGAATATTATGAACATTACGTTTATAATATAGAATATTGTAAATATTGTACTTCGATGTAATTTAACGTGACTGTTTCAAGACATAAGAGCAAGGAATATTCATTATTCAAATTTTTGTTTAAAAAGTAAAAGAATGGTGCTCTGCATCAATGCCCACAAAACATCTGGAAAGAAGACTCTAATAGCTCTTTGATGGAGTCTGAATTGATTTCCTCTAAATAGCTGAAGCTTGAAAACAGCCTGTAATTTCCAAGCTCACACATTCAACTCTTCAAAGTATTTGAATCTTCACAGACCATTAATCTGTAATGAAAATAATTTATGAAACTCTTTGACTTAACAAAGATGACCTGCCCTCCTTGTAATGGATTTGAGGCTCTTAGTTAATCAGGTAACTTAAGGTTCAACAGACTGTTCAGACAGCTTAGTCATGAAAGAGAGCAGATGTCTTGTTGGACATAGGCAAACTTTCAAACGGTCTCTCTGGGCATAGAACACAGCTCAGCAGACGTATCTTCCGCCTGCAGCACCAGCCTCCCACATGGACAACGGTCTGTGCTCCACTTGTCTTCCAGTTTTTTGCTTATGACCTGGAGAAGCAGCAGAGGATGCTCAAGTCCTTGGAACCCTGCACCCATGTGAGAGACTTGGAAGGAATTCCTGGCTCCTGGCTTCTGATCATCTCAGCCAGAGTCACTGGAGCCACTTGGGGAGTGAACCAGCAGATGGGGCCTGTCTTTCCTTCTCTTTGTAAATCTGCCTTTCCAATAAAAATATATATCCGTTAATTTCTCTTCTTAATATAAGCTACCTTAAAAAATAAAGACACCAGTAGGTTAGTTGGAAAACATGAAGAAATGTTTTCATCCACACATGTGAGTCACACATGTTTTATTACACTCAAAATCCAACTAACTGAAATAAAAACATTTCAGAAACACCTTGAAAAAACAAATCAACATTCCTCCCCACTGTGCATTTTTCTTTTCCAATTTAACTTCTGAATTTTCTTGGCGGGTTATCTCAATTCTCAACATATCCCTGTATTCTTCTTTATCCACCATGAGGCACTGAAGTCCTAGACAATCAAAACCTGATGCCAAAAAATACTGAACAGGCTAAAAACCCCGGATTCCATAAACTCCATAGTCTTTTTTCTTTAAAGAAATTTTTATTTTAAATTTTACTTCTTTTATTATTATTACTATTATCATTTTATGATATAGTTCCATAGGCTCTAAGATTTCCCTATATTATTACTATAGTATAGTTCTTGTTACACAGTCATATGTCCATCATCGTGGACATGGACAATGACAGAGAGTTCAGCATCCTGTTGTCAAATATAGTGAACAGTTTCATCGGGAGTCCACCTTTGGTCTGAAAGTAGAGATGCATGTGTTCCTTCCCACTTTGTTGCTGGTGGAATTCCAGCTGCCGTGCAATTCAGACTGCCGCTTGCTGAATGCCACTGGGGTGTCGGTCACTGCAACACCACACTGTTGTGTCCACTGCTTCCTGTGTCTGTCAGTTTCCAGGTGCCCCTCTGCTGTTGTTCTGTCCTCTTCTCACTCCTGGAACGTGCCCTCTCTGCTTCACATTTGCTAGTGTTTCTCTGTCTGTTTAAATGTGTCCTCACCTATTCTGCCATCTTGACTCTCTCCATGGCCTTTAAATATGAATTTTAACATTTATCTTGAAGGCAAGAAAAATTATTTTTTCCTGTTCTCAGAAGTATAAGTCTATTTATCACACTCAGACTGAAGGGTTTTTGGCATGCTTGGTGTCTGAACTCCCTAGGATTGTCCTTCATTGTACAATCTTCTCATCAATCACAATTGGTTCAAATAATCACATTCAAAAAGATGAAAGATCATATGAATGCATATAGTCCCAATTCTTTTCAAAAATATGTGTAATTTTTGTTCTGACTTTCATGTCAGCAAACTATTTCCAAGTTTTCCACAATTTTTCTTCTTGCCAGAACAAGAGTATCCTACATAAACAACCTATGGAGATGCACAGTAAAAGGTTGAGAAAACTGCCATATTCCAGTAACTACACTCTTCCATTTTTCATTCACTCTCGGAAGTTCAGCTATTGCGTCTGTGGACTTCAGGTAACCACTGGCCACCTGGCTTGGTGCAGGTAGCTTCGTATACAAGGTTCCCTGCACCGTGAATAACATTTGTTAAAGCAGGAAATGGCAAAGAGTGGTTTTAATTTTTGAAGGTTCTAAATGTAGGGGTTGACTATGCCCTTAAGAAGGGTATGGAAAGAGACACATGTCCCTTATCCAGAGGGTGCTTAGACGCTCAGACACTTGGTATTATCTTTGAGAAACCTTGTAAATTGATCCAGGTCAGAGACAGCAAAATTCTCTCAAGGCTTGGTTTCAGGCCGTGCCGAACTGCTCACCTTACTTGAGACTTATTTTTCATTTTTATGACAGGAAATACACAAACTGTACCAAATGTTTGAACAGGAATAGGAACTAGCAGAATAATAAAAGGAGAAAAAAGGTTTCTGTAAAAATAGTTAATTTGAATGATGCTAAATCAACAATTTTGAGCTAAATGGAGTCACAATTATACAAAATGATGAGAAATAGCTAACCACAATTTACTGAATTAAACCGTCTCATAAGTGAGACGAGACGGTCATTCAACAGAAGAAAGAACAGCCCAGCAACATGCTGAAGAGTCACAGAATCACTGACAACTGTGACTGGGAAGTCTTTAAATATCATGGTGGCTTAATATGTTAACCACTTGAAAAATATCGAAAAATTCATTGCTGATCAAATCGACAAGTTGAAAGAATGTGAACTGCTTTACAGAAAATACTCTAAATCTTGTTTATGCTTCAGATTTTTTTAAAGATTTTTTTATTTATTTGAAATGCTGGGTTATACAGAGGGACAAAGAGAAAGAAATCTTTATTCCCAAAGGACCACAACACCTGGGGCTGGGCCAGGTTGGCTTCAGGAACCAGGAACCCCACTGAATTCACCCATGTGAGTACAGGGAGCCAGGGGCTTGAGTTAGTTGGGAAGTGTACCAGCCAAGATTTGAGCCATCTCCCAGGTGGGATGCTAGCACTGCAGGCAGTGGCTTAACACACTGAAGTACTTTACAAATACCTCATACTATACAAGTACCTCATACATTCAAACTGATACAAAGTCAATCCTTGAGGAAATGGTTGAGAATGTATACTGAACTTGAAGTGAGTTCTAAGAACACAAAGTATTTTTGAAACATTTCCAATATTTTATTCATAAAATTATTAACCACAATTGAAAAGGTAAGTTTACAAAGCATGGATCAGTAACGGAGTTGGAGGAAAATGAGACATTCCATCGACATCCTGGATTTCAAAAAGGCATACACTACCTTCACCCCCACACTTTCTCAGTGAATTCTTCCTTATATTTGCCTTTCTCTTCCCCAACTTGTATAGACGCGCTCTCTCTCTCTCTCTCTCTCTCTCTCTCTCTCTCTCTCTCTCGCTCCATAATAAACTAAGGATGGCTTGTTCAGAGTTGAAAATCAATGACAACCTGTACCATGAACTGAGAAAGCATTTAAACACACAATCTGCCATGCTTCTCTTTTATTGTTTAAGAGGCAGACACACAGAGGCAGGCCCCATCCACTGGTTTACTTCCCAGGTGCCCCTGCTGCCAGGGCTGAGCCAGAACAAGTCAGGAGCCAGGAGTTTAACCTTGACCTCTGTGTGCCTGGCAGGAACCAGACTACTTGAGCCATCCCAGCTGCTTGCCAGGTCTGTACTGGCCGGGAACTGGACGCAGCAGCTGGAGATGGGCATTAAACCCAGGTGCTCCATTAATGGCTAGGCTAAACACCCATTCCCATATCTTCTGAATTTCAATACGTTAGACTCTCTCTCCTTGACTTTTACTTGAATTGGTGAGAGAAATCCTGGTTTTACAAATGGCTTTATAATATTTTGGCATAATTCAAATTGAGCTAAATGTCTGTTTCTCTTTCAGGAAGGTAGAGGTGATTTCTGACAAATAAACTGTTCTGTGCACTGTGCCCTGTGTGCATTAAAGTCTTACAGGAAATATTCAAGGAATATATACCAACTTCATAAAAGGTATAGCTTCCTCTTTGGCTAGATTTATTAAAAGTTTTCTTAGCATTTTGAATTTCCACAAAAGATGCTTCGGCTACAAATGAAACTTTATTACTACCAAAGACACAAAATTACAAACAAAATTAATGCTATTGCTGAAGGAGAGCTTATCTTCCCAAAATAAGAAGTCAAGAATGAAAATACAGAAGGAAGGGAGCATATGTCTCAAAACTCAACTACAGAAAGCTGTTTCCAGATGTCTTGGATACCCACCCCTGGTGTAAAGACAGAGTGTGGCAACACAGCCCCTGTAGTTTGTAAATGGAAACACGCAGAACAAGAACATGCTTAAGTCCTCAAACAACCATGCGGCAAGCCTAGATTCCCCGCAATCAATGAAGAAGAGCTCCTCCCTTCCAACAGCTCCATAGTCCAGATCAAAGATGTGAAAGATACTTCGTTTTCTTCTCTAAAACCAGAAATTGCAGCTTTCAATGCTCATTTTCATTAGTATTATCTGCTTGGGAAAGAATTCCTCGTTGACCAAGAATAATGGATATCTGGGAATATGTATACTGAAAGACACTCTATCTAGAAATTATTTCAATTTAAGATACAAAATATTTGAAGGGGAGTGATCTGCAAGTCATCTTGCCTTTTAACTTATTGCCTATATAAAATTATATTTACTCAAAATGTAAAAAAATAAATACAATTTGGAAACAAGCATCATTGTCCTATTCCTTACATTACATACATCTATTTAAGAGACAAGAAACAGAGTCTGTTGTCTAACTTTTTAGACAAAATTGGCTTCAGAAATTTGAAGCTTCAAGAAATACATCCACATATAACCCACTTCAGTTTATCCGCTTGGATAATAGTCTTTTGGAAGACATCAAATCATATTTCCTCTTACAAAGATAATTTGAGTATGTCCAAAGATTGATTGCAATGGGCTTAGCAAGCTTCAGAAGGTGATGTCTCTATTTTGGGTATTCTTCCTGTCTCTTTGACAAACACAGACATCACATGTGGCCACAGTTTACAAGCAGTTGTGCCTGTGAGGGACAAGTCTGCATTTTTCGTCTATCTCCCTAGAGTTTGACATTATTAATGGTGGCACAATTTTCTCCCAGTAAACAATGTTTCTAGCTCATGTATAAGAATGGGAGACTTGCTTTCAAAAGAAAAGCTATGTGAAAGATTTCAAATATCACAGTATTGGAACTGCACATTACAGCTAGCACAGACAGATAAAGCTTCCAGCATCAACAGTGTTCTTTGCTAAGACGTTGTATTAATTATGTTAAAGGGAGTACCAAAGAATGTTTCTTTCCAAAAGGTTACATCTAAAATGTATCTTGAATCATCTAACTTTTTTGAAGAAAGGAGTGATTCTAATTAGCAGAAGGTCATCCTAATGATGTAGTGACATTTTGGTCTAATTCATAGCTTGGATTATATTGTATCTTTTTAGAAATTCAAAATGACCAGACTCAGAAATTTTCAGACAGCCTCAAACTCCATGCAGACATGAAAACACTGAATGCTCCACTCTATCTAAAGGAAGACACCACAGTGTGTGACACACTTCTTAATGCTTTCCAAACATCTGTCCTGATAAAGCTCCTTTTCTCTCTTCCATAGCATTCTTCTCTCTATGTTGTTTCACAGCAGTGTAGATGGGAGCTGGGATTGCATTCCCTCTGCCCCCTGCCTGTGTGTACTCCACTGCTGAAGAAGAGGCGCCAGCCTTGATCATACCTGTAGGGTTAAAACAAATTCTTTCCTCAAGGAAACGTAGAAATTGCTATTGGATCTCTGATCATTTTCCATAGATGTCCTCCCGCCTTGGGGCCTGAGGCAGAACACCATCTCCAGCCAAGCAGGAGCTGGAGGGTTCACTCAGTTAAGACCTCTCCATTCTGGGGTTAGGGAGAAACAAGCACTGCAGGGAGGTTCTGGCTCTTCCACTCTGGTTACTGAGATCGTGGCCAGTTGTGATACGTTTCACTGTTTTGCTTTAACAACCACTGCCATTCCATGCATTCCGCCAGGTAAGGAAATTACAGGAAGCAGCAGCTAAGGTGACTGAGACCAGAGGCTTTTCCTGCTCGTTTGGCTGAGAGAGAAGTGGAATCTCCACATTGTTCACTGTGCAAGAAACACAAGCAAGAACAGGTGATCCCAGCAGGCAAAGGGGGCCTGCTCTGCTGCTCCCAAGGTGCTCCACTTCCTTAAAGCCACAAGGCTCCCATGGCGTTTGTGCCACGTGACTCAGTGAACTGTCAGTCAATCTGACAGCTCAGCTCATTGGATCCCTTAATTGCATGTCCTCCATGAGGCCTGAAACAGAAATCATCTTGCGTAGATCTCCTTCCTTCCGTGTGACATCTCACACAAGCCAAAATGTGTTATATTTTTTTGTTGTTGAAAGAAAAAAAAAAGACTTATACACCAGGTAGTCTGTCATTCCAAGCTAATTAAAAACTGAGAATGTTGACATTTATTTCTGTAGATCTGGCAGGAATTAAGATGCCTTTGTAGAAATTCAGCACCAAGGTGCCATCCTCCCACTGAGTCAGTGCTACTCCCTGCCCGGCCTCAGAAACCCCTGTGCTTCCTAGATGTCAGAAATGAACTTCCTCTTTCCAACACCAAAAACATTCTTTAAGGTATTCTTATATTCTCAAATTTTATTCATACTTATTAAAAATGTATCAACACAAAACCAAACATAAACTTCTTCTGCTTGGAGCGTATGCTTACAGCTTTAATTCTAAAACCAAAACAAAAATACAAGCAAAATTATAGAAGCAATAAAACTCAAATTAACAGCAGTTATTTAGTGTGATTCATGATGCTGTTGTGCTGCAGTGAGGTGAAAGATGCTGTTTGCATCTGCACAGGTCGATCATTCTAGTGTAGAATACCTGCGTTACCCTGCAACCCCTAATGATTTAAGTACTCTAAAACTTCAACTGTGTGCTGCACTGAAATGCAATACGGCCTTTATTCGACATGAAGTACATGATGTACATACAGAGTTCCACCTCTGTTCTGTTCCTGGTATTTGACATCTAAAGTACTACCTTGCTTACATACTTCCTTAGATACCAACACACACTTGTTCTCCAACTTGGCAGTCCTGCCCGTTATGGGCATGTGCACATCTGGAGACATTCTTGAGGAGCATACCTAGGGGAAGGGCATATGAGCATCTAGCAGGAATCCTGCTTAACATCCTTCAGTGCAAAGAAGAGGCCCCCTTGAGAAATACTAGCCCAGTCCAAAATTGCATCATGTGCAAATTGAGAAACACAGCCAAGACAAAAAGAATTAAATTAAACATTAAAAAAAAAAAAAAAGGCTAGTGGTCAATCCTACTTTAGCACCTGGTTACTGGTAGCTAACGGAGGATTCTCCTTTCTAAAACTTCCTGAATTCTACCAGTCTTATAAAAAATAAAACTTCACCCTAGCATGTGCCACCCACATGCCAAATCAGATTGTCTCTGCTCATGCCAGGCTCCAGCTCCTGGCTCCATCTTTCTACCGACTCTGAACGGCAGCAGAGGATGACTTACCCAGGATGACTTATGCCACTGGGTACCTGTCACTCACATGGAAGACCAGACAGTGCTCCCAGCTCCCAACTGGACCCCTGATCCAAGCCTGGACACTGTGGGGATTCAGGAAACGTACCAGCAGATGGGAGTTCTCTTTCCTGTCTAAAATTTTCTCTCCATGTCTCACACACCAAAAATTAAAAACTTCAAGAATCCAATAAGAACTATTATGCTAAAGAAATCAGTTATATTATATTAAATATTATAAAATTTGTTATATTATAAAAATCCTACCAAATCTTAGGATTTCTAATTCTTGACGTAATTATTTTTTAAAAATTAAGTTACTACAAAAATTTTCCCATTTATGCACTGGTCTAGACTCAAACAGTCCCCATTTGCCTCCCAGTTGTCCTAATAACTAGTTCTGTAACCTAAAGCAAGTTACCTGTTTTCCCTGCAGCTTGAACCCTCCCTTGTGCTGTCCAGACAATAGCAGCACTATTAACAGTTGTATTAATCTCCCAGTGGCTACACAAAGCAACATGGTGCAGAGGGGAGTATAGAACAATATTTAGTTCTTGATAGGTTTTCAGTAAATCCTTAGTATAACTTATAGTTTGAGCTATTAAAATATCACAAAGCTAATGAAGCTGATTAAAGGGCCATTTTAAAAATGCAGTTGGATAGTTGAGATGAATTGCATTATTCTGCTTAACATAAGTCATCTTCTTAATTCTCTCCAGACAGAATTCCACGAAAATGTACCCATTTACAATTTTTAATTCGATTATTTTCTCATTAATTCAAACTAATAAACTCACATGGAAGATCAGACAATGTTCCCAGACTGAGTCCTTCCTCAGCTATAGAGCAGTTGCAGTCAAGTGTAGATTCAAAGATTTCATTGGAGGGTATGATATTCTGCCAGCTCTACTTTCTGACCAGGGATGGTCTCCCAAGGAAACTGTCGAATTTATCTGGACAATAAGAGGCTGGACTCTATGCTTGGCACATACTTGCAATGAAGGAATCATGACTGGATATGAATTGTACTACTGCAACCATGTGGAGGAATCCAACATGGGGGAGGGCAGGGAGAAGGGTTGGGGGAATCCCAGAACCTATGAAATTGTGTCATAAAATGAAATTTAAAAGTAAGAAATAAATAAATAACAAAGACGACAGATTCTGCCTCAAGATGATAATGTTCTGACGGGAAAGTGGTGTTGACCAAACTGCACACACAAATAGTTTTAGCTCCTGCCTAATTCTCAAGCTGTTAGAGATTGAAAATGACGTAGCTCCCCAATCCCATGACGATGTTTAAACTCTAAGTCTTAATACTGAGGGGCAAGGAGGAATGCAGACTTGGTCTACTTATGGCATGTGGGGATACCCATGGGGGGTAGTTCTTGCAAGAAGGCTGCCCATTTTAGCTGAGTTCAGTTCTGTCTTGCTTGGTTCTGTCACCTGGCCCTCCAGGGGATTATCCCTCTACACCCGCTCGCTCACAGCCAGCCAGGTCCTGCCAGATTCCAGACCAACAGGGCTGCTGGATCCTGAACTGTGAAACTCCACAGAGTAAGAGGACATAAGCCTCCTTCGCAAGGGGCTCACTCAGGTATTTTAGCCAAAGTAGCAAAAATCTGGCTAATGCATGGGATTACTACAAAATGAGCCAGTGAATAGCCACTAATGATAGAAAGAGATCTTTTCTTTAAAAAAGTCTTTGTCATGCTTTTGTGCTTCCCAAATTCTCTCTTTGAAAATATGTATTGATCATAGAAAATATAGAAAGAGTATAACAGCATGGCTGTGAGAGGTAACAAAGTTTATAGAAAACATCAATTTCATTATAACTAAATCAGGGTAATTTAGTAAATGTCCAATTTATAAACCATTTGTTAGAAGAAGAATAAGTGCATTTCTGCTCCATTATGTCTGATTAAACACAGAGACTTACTTTCTTAAATCTCACTAAGACGACAGAAAAATGTAAGGCTGGGGTTATGTAGCAAGGAACATTTCACATCAAAATAAAATAGAATTTTGAGCTATTGTTATTCTTTTTCAATTGATGCTGCTATTTGAAAGTTCCTGGCTGCTTCTATTTTACCAGCACAAGCTACCATCTTAAATTAGAGAAGGCACACACCTAACTGTAAGAAATGTTACATTTTCTGACAAAATTGCAAATCCTCTTCAAGATCAGATTTTTCCCCTTTATTTGGGACAAAAGGTAGGTAGAAAATTTCAAGGTATCAAAATATAGAGAAGAAAATCCAGTATAATTTTCTCTATGAATTAATTTCTTACCCAAGACAGTGCTGTATAAGAATCAGAACTCCTTTTTCACCTACTTCTAACTTTCTTCCAAGTGTTGAGTTCTCAGCCAGAGCATGCAAAACCCTGGTTCCTGAGGGGAGCACAGAGAGGAGGGCCATGACCTAGAGCTGGGTTCCATGGTCAAGCTCAGTGGCTGCTTTAAATGCAGGACAAATATTTATAATGTTGGTGACAATTTAATTCCAACCTGCTTAGATCCTTTCTGGCCAATGCAATGGTCTTGGCTCAGTTGGAGCATTGAAGTGGAAGACCATCTCAGTTCTCAGAAAGAAATGCAACAGCAGGAAACACTTCTCAAAGAAACATAACAAACTACCTAATTACATTTCCTTGTTGTACTGTGTACAGCAACCCTTTCCCTGCAAAGACCTATAGCCCTTTTTGTCCTTGTTAAAACTAACACTGAACTCTAATGATCACTCAAAAAGCACTGAGGGATTGGATATCTTGCGTATTCTACAGTAGCAGCAAAAGAAACAGACCAAGACAGGAACATCACAAGCTCAACCTAGCAGGAAAGAATGTCGGCTGGTCTAATCCATTTGCTTCTCATTTAAAAGATAGCATTCTATATCATCTTATTAAGAACCCAGAGATCTCCTGTGGGTCTCCTATAGCGTCAGAGTTCATGATAAACACTATACTTGCTCACTCAAGAGCTCTGTGGAGCAGAACCCATTCTTCACTCTTTCCAGCTGCCAGGATCAGACCACACAGCGTCGCCAACCCGTGAGCGCAGCTGCCTGGTAACCAGCTAGACAGCCTTCAGTGACTCTTCACGTGCCAGTCATCTCCCACACTGTCGCCAGTATTTTATCTCCAAAAATGCAACTCTAAGGATTATCACTCTCCCATGTCGATTCTCGGTGACATCCATTACCTTTATGAGCCTGAAGCTCCTAAGTTCTGTTTCCATATAAACTTTCTGGACTCCCTACTCCCAAAAGCCCAGAAAAAAACTAATACTTCTTCATACGAACTTCCCTCCTATCCCGAAATCCCTCCCTTTGCGTGGCTTTGCCCGTTTTATGTCTAGATGCAATGCAAATGACTGATGCCTTCCTTTTCCAAATGTGCATTCTCTTAGCACTGGGTTTACAGATATTTTGTCTTCTGCAACACAGAGAAGAGACATTTCTCCTGCTTGTGTGGCTGCTGGCAGGCTGCAGAGCCCTAGCTCAGGACTGGGACCTTTCCTGGTTAGCATCCGTAACAGCTCAATGAGCCTTTGGATTTCAGAGATCCTCAGTAAAGAGGAGTTTTGGTTAAACATCACCAGGTGAGATGCCCTAAGTGAACAGAACACTTCGAATTTATGGTGGGATAACTAAGCATTTAACTTTCTGACAAAAGATAAAGCATAGCAATAAAACCAGGTTAGTAGGTTTAAAAAAAAATAAGAAAAAAAAACCCCTGCGCCTGCTGTTTGAGGACAATTTTTCTTCAGTCTTTATTAACAGCAGCAGCATAGCTGGCATTCATTGCCATTCCATTCTTTCACCATGCCTACCCACAGAGTATGAGATGAGTATGTTTTTATTAGATAGACCAAGAATATTCCAAGCTGTCTGTCAAAGAAAGATGTCAGAATTCATCACAAGAAAGCAAAGCATCACCTCCAGAGGCACCTCAAATGACTACAATGTCCCGATCAGCACTGAAGACTGCACATGATAGCAACATTTTACCTAACAGAAGACAATCTCTGCTTAAAAAGTGAATCACATCAACAAAACCATAAGCAAATGTAATGATTAAGTAAATGAATCTAAACATGGTTCTGTGTAATCAAATTCAGAAAAAAATATTTGAATAACTGACCGACACACTTTACAGGTTATTCCTCATTAATTGACATGCTATGTAAAACTGGAGTGATCACCAACACCCACGTTTCAAACTGAACATCCTCAAACCCTGCAAGGTGACAGGAGAAGAAAAAGTGGCACCACAGAGCAGCTCGCTATGGGTACATGAACTTGGGAAGGAGGCAATGAAATCAATTTGGCAACATAAAACTATCAAAAACTAATCTTGGAGGCGGGAAGAGATTGTACCATGGATACAATTTTACAGATAATAGAAATAAGACTTACTGCTCATTGCAGAGTAGGGAATATATTGCATGTTTCAACCTAACAAGCAGAAAGGATTTAAAGTTCTCAAAACAAATAATAAACTCTTGAGCTGATGGGTGTGTGATGATAACTCTATTTTGATCAATACATTTTGCTTACATACATTGAAGCCCCATAAATATAATTATTGTAATATTGTAAAATTTAACTTAAAGACCTAATTTGCCAGTGATGTGATGACGCTTCAAGTGATTTTACTGGCAAAAATGTGCTGTTTCTGTTTACCATAACACAGTTATCCACAGCTCACAAAATCTTGCTACTGATCATATCATTTGCCCATCAATACTTATAAATGTGCATATGCAAATAAAGAAGATTCAACTTGGAATATTGATTGCTCTTTTCTCAAGCACTTTTTCTTTGTTCCTTAAGGAATGATATTGCTATGATCAGATGGTCAGGATGCCTCTGCTACATTTGGACAGATAAGCTTTATCTCACTGATGCTTTCCAGTGACCCCACAGTCAAGAGACAGGATAACTGGTGCAAGGGGTAGGATGATATAAACCGGGGGCTCCATCATTCACAAGTTGTGCAATTGAGCAAGTGTCTTAATCTCTCTCACCATCTGTTACTTCTAAGGTCAGCTCCAGGAAAAAGGCTCGTTAAAATTTTAATGCTGTTCTTGACTTTGAAACGCATTAGGTGAAAGGCACTTTGTATTATCACTGTACCATGAATTGAGACAAGGCAGGAAAGAAGAGATGATATATGAGGTATACAGGGTACCTGGTAGGACGTCACAGCAAAAGGGCAATGATGAGCGGAACAGTTCTCCACAGATTGCCTGCCAAGAAGTTATGTTTGGTGGGGCCTCAGAAACAGAAAAGCTGGTCAGAGACAAGGAGCAGGCATCTAGCTGATGGAACAAAGGCTGAGTGTCTGACGCCTGGGCAGCCAACCCACTGGGGTCAGAAGGAGGCTCTCAGGGAAGATTGCAGAACCTGCAACAGAAATAAAAGACAGAACAAGACTGTACATGCCGAAGACAGGAGTTTGGATAGATATATCCACTGAAAAACGACGCCAAGATCTCCAAACCCAAAATTTTTATAAAAATGTATTTATGCACATGGCTGAGTCAATTAATACATTTTATATAAAAAATTATTTCATGAGATTTGTCATATTGGATTGGTATGAAAAGTCAGAACTGTAGGACCAGATGGTGGCTCAGCACATTAAGCTGCCATCGCAAGGCCATCACCCTAAATGAGCAAAGGTTCTAACACCAGCTATTCAGTTCTGACCCAGCTCTGCTAATGGCCTAGCAAAGCAGCACAAGGTTGTCCAAGTTCTTGCACCGCTACATTTAACTGGGAGAGATAGAAGAAAGTTACGGCTCCTGGCTTTAACATGACAGCCATTTGGGGAGTGAACAGATAAAGTATCTCTCTTTTCTCTCTCTCATTTTGTCTCTAACTTTGCCTCTCAAATAAAACATTTAAAAAGTACAGGATTAACGTTAGCCTTCCTGCATTTTATAATGAATATTACAATAACTATCAATATATAGTTCACAAAGCTTAGCACATAGGGTTCAACACTTGACTCACAAATTTTTTAAAAAGATTTATTTTTATTGCAAAATCAGATATACAGAGAGGAGGAGAGACAGTGAGGAAGATCTTCCATCCGATGATTCACTCCTCAACTGACCACAATGGCCGGTGCTATACCAATCTGCAAAAGCCAGGAGCCTCTTCCAGGTCTCCCATGCAGGTGCAGGATCCCAAGGTTTTGGGCCGTCCCTGTCTGCTTTCCCAGGCCACAAGCAGGGAGCTGGATGGGAAGTGGAGCTGCCGGGATTAGAACCAGCACTCATATGGGATCCCGGTACGTTCAAGGTGAGGACTTAGCTGCTAGGCCACCACACCAGGCCCATGATTCATAAATTAAAAAAAAAAACAATTTGACTGAAACAAAAAATAAGGGCATGTATAATATTTCATCTTTTACTTCCCAAATTTCATGCTGACCAATAGGTTCCACTTTCCCTGCTCCAGTGGACAATAAAGAAAAATCACATGATTAAAATGCATCTGCTCTCTCTTCTACTGGGCATGCTAATGAGCAAAGAAATAGCAAACAGCAGAAATGATAGGGCAGAGGTGAAATCACTACATGGAAAAAAAGCAAGTCACAAAAATGAATAATCACTCCCTAAGTAATGTGAGTTGATTGTGAGATATTATAGATAATGACTCTCTCAAAAACATTTCCACAATGAAAATCCTTTGCAAACAGCTGCCAAAGGTGTGGTCCTACAGAGCGCACATCCTAATTGCCCCTGATCATCAGTGCTACTTCCAGAACAGACACATGTACAACACAGGGCAGGCATCTCTCTCAACACTAAACACTGGGGCATGACTGTCCATCGAGTGTCAAGCACTAATGGGATACGATAAGGACAAAATGTGTAACTGCTTAGGCACCAGAGGCAGCCTCCCTGGCTGTAGGCCTGATTCCACCTCCAGCTAGCTTTGACCTTAAACAAACTGTGCTGAGCTTACTGTCTGTAAGGGGTTGAACTGCAGCCTCCTTTAAAGTGTACATATAACAGCATTTACCACTTCAGTCAGGATGCCACTTTGGACACCCGCACCCCT
The DNA here is from genome assembly GCF_017591425.1 of Ochotona curzoniae. Lineage (NCBI taxonomy): Eukaryota > Metazoa > Chordata > Mammalia > Lagomorpha > Ochotonidae > Ochotona > Ochotona curzoniae. The sequence continues at coordinate 28,865,607 of NW_024464918.1, forward strand.
ACCAAAGAGCATGGGTTCAAATCCTAGCTCTTGTGATTCCCTTTTCCTGCCAATGCACATACTGGGTCCTTGCCACCCACCCAGCAAATCCAACTTGAGATCCGGTTCCAGAATTCAACCTGGCCCTGCCTTGCGTGTTTGAGAGCATCTGTAGAGTGAACCTGAACAAGAGAGAGATTTGCCTCTCTCCCCACTCTCCAACTGTCAAATGAATAAACAGAAAGTTAAAGATGATAAAGTTCACCCTTGTAAAACATGGGAAGACTGCAACATGAAAAAAAGTAAGTGGTAGCTATTATAATTTGTTGTGTAAACAAGTAATGAAAGACTGACAGAATGCAATATAATACTTAAAATATCATACAGTAGTACGGGAGTGGGAGCAGCTCCCAAGCAGATGCAGTAGTTGGCCTGAAGGTGTGTCATGAAGCAAAGCACAAGTGCAGGCAGCAAAACAAATCAGAGCAAGGGACATGGGTGCCTGGTCAGCACTGGGTATGCAGGAAGCCATCTGCTAGGAGTGGTATCAGGTCCTTCTAGAACCTGGAGGTTAGGATGCAGATGAGCAAGTACCTTAATTTCTTTGACTGCTAATACTTAAACATGTTGAAGTTGTTTAAACTATAAAAAAAAAAGCTTGACAATACCTTTTAAGAAAAAATTTTACAATGCTAAAAAGGTCACTGTAGATAAAGGTGAGGTAACTCTAGCTAAGCTCCCAGACTTTGCAAATAACCATGTCCTGGGAGAGTCTAGCACTGCCAGCTACTTAAATCATGTCATGAAGCAGGTACTAAGTACTAAGAATTTCATCTACATCACTACAAATCTTTAAACCAACCTTGTAAAATAACCATTTGGCATTGTACATTGAATAAAGTATCTGTCAACAAGTTAAGCAGTCTATATATATCGCAAGTGTATCTCGTAAGGGTGGATCTGTGTCTAGAAGCCTACAGAGCACTCACAATGCCATGCCTCTTCTTGGGTCTGCTTGATGCTTTCCATATAAGGCAATCATCCAGTCCTCGAGGACACGGACAAGGCACCAGGGGTGTAGATGAAGAGAAGTATTGGTCTCCCAACATGTTGAGGTCTAAGACGGAAAATGTTTTGACACGAGCAAATTATCTAGCATGAAAATTTAGCGTCTGACTGAAAGAGTTTAATGAGAAAGATAATAGAGTTACTCTGAAGACTTAGTAGGCTTGAAGTGCCTATGGGACATCTATTTGGAATGCTTAAGATGTCAGGTGTAAGTGGAGCCTGGAGCAAAGCAAACAGGTTATCCTGTAGAAGCTCCAAGATGTTAAGCATCGGGTGATAACTGAAAATCCAGAAAAAGAAAATTTGCCGAAGGAAAATATGTAAAAAAGAGTAGAATAAAGAGAAAGAAGAGATTTGTGGGGAAAAAAGTGAAATAATTTTCTAATCCTTGAAAAATCTGAAATTATAATCCTTGAAATAACTTTTCCAGTTTGTGTCCAACTAGTGAATTGTCACAATACAATAATGACACGTCTCAGTTCTTGACTGTATTCCTAACTACCAAGCGCATAAAACCATGCAAGGTATTGTTTTTCAAACTTACCAAGCACTCATAACCTTCAGAATCTCTCTACGTGCAAAGAGAGAATCCCAAAATCATCCAGAGAGAGCAAAAGTCTTAGACACAAAGAAGTTCTGCAGAACCCCTGGTGGAACACTGACTCCACGTTCTTGATTTACATTCCCAACTTCACTCAGGGTGGACTGCTGACACACTTCCTCCTTTGACTGTAACGAAACCAAACCCCCAAACCCGTTCATGGTCTTAACAGCTGTACAATTATAATTGCTAATGAACCACTGCTGAGTTGGGCTTGGCTTGGATTTCTTGGCAAGTGTTTTTATTTCATTAGCAACATACTGAATTCTCTTTCCTCCCCTGAATTTCTCCTGCCAAACTTGTCGTTCTATAATGACAATATACAAAATATCACTTTTCTAAAATGATGGCTGCAGTGTAATGTAAATATGATTATAGATTGTCTTCATTTAACATAATGTTATCATTAAGTATTATAAAAATGTAAAACTAAATAACAAGTGTAATTCTTATGAAAAGCATTTTCCAAGCATAAATTCCCATTTCAATGGCAAATCAACTTGACTAATATATAACATGTAAATTATGTAACCTTTCACATTTATGTTTAAAACATACCAGATTTTGCTATACACACATATTATGCTGCTACCTGCTTCCTTGGTAATTATGTTCTTGCACAGGAGGAGGAGCAAAATTCCTAAATTCCAACAGAGAAAAACTAAAATGATGGCTTTATTATATTCTGGCACCTGCTGAGAAATACTATGTGATGCATATTAATTTAATTAAAATACAGACCTGCTTTAGCTGGATTGAAACATAAAAATTTAATGGTAACCTTTCTTGACCAAATCATTTTGACTCACAATTTTTGAACTTTAAAATGAATAATTTCTCAAAATAACTTCAGAGCATTACTGGATCTAATATTTGACTATGAAGCATCAGTACCACGGTGTAGTAAGAGGGAAACTTGAGACGGAATTTGCTGGTACACTCTAATCTACTCTCAGGTGAACACCCAGTGAAACAGCAGTGGGCACTACACACAAACAACTCAGTGCCAACTTCACAGCCAGCTCCTTCCACAGCATCTGCGCTTCCACCTCCTCTGACATGGATCTTCTACAGCTCAACTGCTCGTGCACCTTAATTTTTAGTGGTGTAATTTCTACATAAGGTGACAAGCCTTGCTCCAAAGCAAGTATTTGTCAACCCAGGAGCAGCTTAAGGCACACCTTTGCAGTTAGTAAAGGTAAGGCACCGTTTTTATTGCTCTCCTGCCATCCAAGACAATTGAAATAACGTCATGGTGTTCGTTCCATCACTCACACTTTGGATTTTCACCATTCGAAGATTAGGGCTACCACTGTGGTTTGCAGTTTGGTTGTATTTCCCCTGAAGACACAGGAATCCCACTGACAAGTTTGTTCTCAGGCTCACTGGCCCGAGCAGTTGAAACACTTGGGAGATAATCCTGTGTATGATTTCAGAGACAGAAGTTGCACAAAAATAAGTGGTTTATTGAGATTTTTTTTGCCCAGTTTCTATAACTAGAAAACTCAAATTAGCCAGTGCTTGCACATTCATGTATTAAAATTTTAGTATTAGAAGTTCTGCAGAAGACTTTGCCCTATGCCCACATGACTTTGTCATATGCCAGGAAAGGCCACATGGAAAAGCACTCTCCAAGGTATGTGCAGTACATAATTAACTGCATCTCTCTGAACGTCTTTTTTCACACAAGCCAGAAACTCTGTCTCCCAATGACACACACTTACTTACAATGAACAATACATGGTGAGGAATGGGTTCCTGAAGCTCAGGGCATCGCAAGGACTAGGCCTGGGCACACCTCACTGAAGTGTGCAGAAACCCATGGACCAAATAGGTACAGAATAATTATACATGCCTCCACACAAACAAACAACATTGCTAATGCTGCCTCAGCCACACCCCATGACCAGGAGCAGAGACAGACCAGGTATATAGTGATTGCCTCCAAGCCTTCCTGCTCGGTACCTGATTGCAATTTTTAAGATCTGCTGAGAGAGTCTCCCCTTTGATGCATTCTGGAGAGACACAGAGGCTATGACAACCTTGTGGGAAGGTGAGGAACTTTATTTTATAAATTAAATTATTTTACCAACTTATTAAATGCTGAATACATTTACTTCATATTTATTAAGATCTTTCAAAATACATACTTTGTGGACTACTAGTAGATCAAATCAAGCTGGATGTTACTATCTATCATTGCCTAAACTATCTGAAGGCTTTCTCGGGCAATACTAAAAAAGTTTGGCAATGAGAGAGTTCTGTATTGGTTACCTGGGTATTTCTGAGTATCTGCATAGAACACAGCATACCTATTGTTCACTGAAGTCTTGAACAGTCATCCAGGAGTCAAAACATAACACATACTGAAAGCACACATCTACCATAGCCTCATATATGTTCTCTAGAACAATAGCACTACTGTTTACGGATAATTTTTAAATGCAAAAAGTAATATATATGAGAAAAGCAGTGAGATTTTACTTTCTAATAAAGCTCAAATTGTATTTTACAAAAAATGCTTACTATACTTTTAAAAAGCAAATTCTCTGAAATTTCTCACAGTGCAAGTAACATTTCCAAAATTTCTTTTAAAATGTATACTAGACATTTTGTTTAATTCTTTGATTTTTCCCTTCTTTTTTCCTCAATAACAATGTTTATTACCATGAAGAGAAAAGATCTCATGCACTCAGAGCTGCAAAGAAGACAATCACACCTCTCTTTCTTTCTTTAATTTTTGCAGTAACATGCATTCAACTTATTTTATAATCGCAAACTTAATGTACCACTAACCAAAATGTTCAACAAGCAGAAAGAAGAAAGACAACTGCTTCACAGGAATATATTCAAAGATCATCAACAATAATCCAATCACAAATATGTTACATTTTTATAGACTATTATACTGTTTCTATTCGCTATTAAGTACCACCATAGAAAACTGTGGTATTTGTCTTTTGAGGACTGGCTTCTTTCACAAACCTAACAGTTCCCGATTTCACTCATTTTGTTGCATAGGACAACATCCCATTCTTTTTACGGCTGAGTAGTATTTCACCGTGTAAATATACCACATTTTCTTTGACCAGTCAGCAGTAGATGGATACCTGGTTCAATTTCATTTCAGCTATTACGAACTCAGCTGCTACATACATGAGGGTAAAAATAATTTTCAAATGCTGATTTCATTCCCTAAGTAAATTCCCAGAAGAAGGATGACTGGTCATATGGTAGATCTATTTTCAGATTTCCAAGACATCTTCATACGGTCTTCCATAACGGTTACTCTAGTTTACATTCCCACCAAAACTGTTTTAGAGTGCCTTTTTCCTATACCTTTTACAATATTTGTTATTGTTTTGATTTTTGGATGATAGCCATTCTAACCAGGGCGAGACAAAACCTCATTGTGGCTTTTATTTGCATATATTTCTAACAAAAGACTTCAATAGCATATATACAATGTTGAAGTATATCTTCATTGCTTTTTTATGAAATCAAGTAATTATGAATTTCTCATACAACTGCTTAAAGGCAGATTTTGCACAGTTATTCTCCAAACAGTTATTCTACTAAGAATATTCAGAATGTTTTTGTAGTATGAGTGGCCATATTTTAAAGACAGCAGATTTTGATATTCATTTTAGTATATTTTTAAAGCAAAAGCACACTACTAAGCAGATACAGAGATGGGTATATGTAGGGATTCTATGTGTTTGTGCATGCTACACAAAGTAATGTTCACAAGTTTTTCCCTTGCATAACTAACTTTTACATTTTAAATTAAATTACTTTTATAATACAGAGGCAAAGTTAAAGACTTGTTAGACTAACAGCAAACTGCAAATTTCAGGTCAGGTTGTTGGTGTTCTACAACCCCTAGCAAGTGGTCAACCTCTTATCCTCACGCTTAGGTTAACCTCAGCCCAGGAGCGATGCCTTTCCTGCTCAGTATCACACCATCCAATGCTGCAGAAATACTTCCAGAATCTGTGGGGGGTCTGTGGGCTCTCCCCTGTGGAACTGCATTCTCCACTGGTACATGCAAAAGCTGTGGCTGAGAACAGGTCTGGTTGGGGAGCTAAGAGGATGTCCCAGGTGGTTTGGAGTTCGCACTGGGAAGCACAAGAACCAGAATAGGGACAGCAGGCTGGGCTGGACATGGCTTCAGTGTCCCTCAGCATGGGTGTGGACTGGATCTGGGAAGCACCAGATTGGACTAGACTACAGTACTCACCGGTACTCATGAAAGCCAGGGAGGGTGTAGAACGAGCTGGGCTAGGTCTCAGCTTCCACTGAGCCACGTGAGAGCTGTGTCTGGGCATGGACCAGGTGTGGCTGGACTGTAATACCCAACAGAAAAAACTGGAATGGGAGTGGGCCAATTGAGCTAGGACACTGCTCCTGCCAGGACAAGAGGTAGACAACCTGGACCAAGGGCCTACCAATATGCATGCGATCTGCCACTGGTAGGAGACCTGATAGAGAACTTGCAGACTCCTTTGTTGGGATGAAGCCCCTGCAAGTGAGCACAAGAAGCAGCCCAGACCAGGCCAATTTATAGTACCCGCTGGCACACATGTGGATTAGGTCTGGGAGCAGACCAGGCTAAGTCAGTTCATAACATTCACTGGCAAATCTGAGAACCAGGACCAGTTGTAGGATGGGTGGGGTCAAGTCACAACACCAGCTAATTCACATTAGGTCCAGGACTGGGACTGAAATTGCCAGCATAGGCTGCAGTACCCACTAGCAGGAGCTGGAACTGGGAACAGGCTGGACCCAGCCAGGTTGCAACATCTGCTGGTAGATGCCAAGGTGAGGCAAGCCATGCCAGTCTAAGGACAGTGGGTGCCAGTTCTGTGAGCCCCAGTGGAGTAGGGGAGGCCAAAAGGGGAAGTCCAAATGCGCCCAGGTCACCTGGCCCAGGGCCTTGGGCCCACCTCTGGAAACCAGTCCTCCTCAATGGAAATGACTTAGCAGTGGAGGTTTTTGCAGCCCATTTGGGCCTGCAGAGGACATCTGGTACCATAAAAAAAGGAGAACAAAAATTGGACAACTACCACAGCCAAACAATGAAAGCAAAAACCGGGGCAAATGGAGACTCTAAGGCCAACTGTGTCAGCCAATGGCTACTGAATGGGTTTCCTCATCCGTGGATCAGTGAGATCAACAGCATTTTAGAACTGTCTAAATCACTAGGGCAGAACCCTCAGAGTGTGCACATTAGGACCATGAGTTGATATCAGGTGGCCATTCCCCATCCCTGGGTACTGGGGTGGTTGGGATGCTGAGTACGGCTTCTCACCTTATCCCTTCCAACCCAGAAATACCCCAGAAGCAGGAAGCAATAGAAAATTTGCAAACAATAATCACATCCATTTACCCTAACTGTCCATCCTTCCCACCCTAATCAACTATGTAAACATCATCAAAAACAAAATTTTTTTAAAATTTAAAAAGAACAAAACAAACGCATTGTTTGTGCTCTTTTAATACTGCATATGTTGATATCTGAGGGCAAAACTATTGAAACACTAGCCGATAGTTCATCAAGTACCAATATCGTAAGAGGAAGTTTGATTACTTATTAGGAAGACACATTCTAAATATACAAGAGAGAACATACTTCCCAATTTTAACTGGTATTGTTTAATAGAAACTTGAAGGTGCCAATAATAGTTTTTCCTTTTAAGCATCTCGACATATGTCAATCACTTTCAGCTCTAATTACAACAATTCAATTGAGCACAATTAGTCCACCCATTCTATTCTTTACCAAAAAAAAAAAAAAAGTTTAAAGCAAGAAACTCTAATCATTCAAATAAACAGAGGCTGGAGCCACATAAGTATGTGTGGCAGGTGTGTGGTAGGGTGATTAAAATGCCACTTTGGATGCCTGCATCCTATTTGGGGCTGCCTCAGTCTGGGTCATGGGACCATTCCCAATTCCATCTTCTTATGTGATCACCCTGGGAGATAACAGGCCACGATTCAGGAACGAGGTTCTCCAAATGGGAGATCCAACATGAGTTTCTGGATTCCGGCATTAACTTCGCACATCTAGACTACTGAGGATATGTGCGGAATAAGTTAACATGTGAGATCTCTCTCTCTCTCTCCAAGATAAAAAAAAAATAGAAAAATAGTAATATTTTCAAATGTACAAACAAAAACACAGAGAAAACTACAAAACTTAAAAACCATCAAACACTTGAAGTAAGGAAGTTAGATCTGAACAATGAAATCAATCATAAAAATCAGTATGTTTTGCAAAGGACAGATTTAAAAAGAGATCCAACGCCTTCACTGAGCTTTGGGAGAAGACAAAAAAATCAATTGATAACTATAAAATTAATGTAGATCTCTTTTTTAACAGGATGATTATTTTGTAATAGGATGGGAAAATCACAATATAGAGCTTACAAACTTTCAATTTCTTTACTCCAAAGTATGGAGATAGAGAAGATGAGACCAGTAAAGAACTCTGAGGGACCCCAGTTAAAAAGAGCACAGCCCCAAGGATGCGGGGCTTAACGCCAACTCTGCCATTCACTAGTGACTTCATTATTGCTTTGCACAAAACCAGTTTGTTTCCTCATTTAAGAACTGGGAATAATCTCCACCTCAAAAATAGATGACAAATAGTAAACAAAATAACATTGAAATGCTGCTGAACTCAAGAGTCACAAAACTTTGAGCCACATTCTCTTCTGAATCCTACAGCCCCAAATTTGTCAATAACAGAAGTTTAATTTTTATTTGTTGACACTATCATCCTTTCTAGAAACTTTTGGATAGAACACGAAGACACTATGGATTGATAAGGCATGAACCAACCCCCAATTGAGTAGGTTCGCATTATGCTTAACTTACAATGAATGAGAAATCTCTTTTTGGGCACCAATCCAGTTGCTTATTTTCTACAGTATCTTCCACGAGGCATTTGCAGAGAAGGGGTGTTGTGAGTCTCAGCAGCACTTAGGAGAAATAAGCAAATCCCTTCCCAGGGTGCCACTCTGCTAAAAGCCTGCCATATGTCCGCCAGGCACTGAGGCATTAACAGCACATTTCACTTTGTATCCCCACTTGACAAGCACAACTTACAAGGATGAGCTTCCACTAGGAGTGCCTGCCTAAGTCCCATTACTGCTAATCATGTTCACACAGCAGGAAGACTACATCTCCCTAGAATGTGCCTTACTTGGAGAAAGAGTCAGTGGGCTTGCAAGTCACAACTGATTTCTCATACTTCCCAGCATTTAAATACTGGTGGATATTTTATTTTATAACCTTAACTGTTAATCATTTGTGGCCTTACACTTTATATTATCTCTCAAACTATAAATTCCTTTTCTTGTCTATTGCTTGACAAGTCATAATAGCAATTTGTCTTCACAAAGAACCCTGGCCACATGATTTTTCTGAATTATAGAGTATAAAAATTGTCTGAAAACTAAGGGGTACCTACCTGTGAAAAGAGGGAAAAACATGGAGGTGGGGGAGGGAACCTTTTTATTTGAATTCTGCTATAACTACAGGGTGTCATTTTTGAAAGGAGATAAGAATTTCTCAGCCAGTTTTTCAGGTGATTTTTCTCCCTTAATCTTTCTGATCATACAAGATATGTTCACAAAATGCTCCGGGCTAACAGCAAAAGACATGTCATTACAGGACACATTGCACAAACTCATTGCTCAGGGTAATTTCCCCCACAATGTTTATGGCACAAACAAAAGGTAAAATCTAACATCTTTTCAGTCTTCCACTTTAGATTACGTATTTTAGTGTGTTTTAGATTATAGGACACCAGAGAGAAAGTACAGTTTGACAAGATAGGAAAACATAATATTTTCAAAGATAAAGAGCATCACAGCATCGCTAAAATCAACCAGATTGGACATATTCTCTTATCAAGATCTGTGCTGTTATAGAAACCCATTTCTCATAAACTATCCAAGTTTCTACACCAGTGCACAGAGAAAAGGCAAACTCCAAAGCTTAGAATGGTTTGTGCTCACCTTCCTCATCCCTTGCTAACTTAATAAATCATTTCAGTTTTACCATAATCACAATCCAACAGACATTCCTTGAGGACTATTCAATGCTTCTACGCTTTTTGAGAAAGAATATTTCAGCAAATCACCAGTCTAAGGAAACTTAGAAGTTTCCTAAATTGGACCTGGCATGATAGCCTAGTAGCTAAAGTCCTTGCTTTGCATCTGCCAGAATCCATTTTGGGCACCGATTCACGTCCTGGCTGTTCCACTTCCCTTCCAGCTCCCTGCCTGTGGCCTGGGAAAGCAGTAGAGGAACCCAAAGCCTTGGGATCCTGCACCTCCACGGGAAACCTGGAAGAAGCTCCTGGCCCCTGGCTTTGGATCAGCTCAGCTCCAGCCATTGTGACCACTTGGGGAGTGAGCCAGGGATAGAAGCTCTTCCTGCCTCTCCTTCTTTCTGTGAATTTTCCTTTGCAATTAAAAAAAGTAAAAAAATTTAAAAGAAGTTTTCTAACTTGAGTATCTATTTTTAATGTTGTCATCAGGAGAGTTTGAAGTATCATTAGGGATGGCAAACTCTACATCTATCACATGTTTGCTTTAAATTTTTTTTTTCAAGGGGGCAGCGATCATCGTGTTGAATCCATAGAAGGAATAAAGTGTCTTGGAAAAGAAAGCAAGATGCAGGGTAAAGGCCACATGCAGGAGGAATTAGATAAGTCATCTTCCTAACCTTATCCCAGTGTCCACAAAGACTGCATGTCAACCGTGCCAGTTCCAAATGGACAAAGAGTCAAGACAATAGCACAGCCTTGGTCTTACCTAGTTGGCTGTCTCTCTGGTGCCAGTCATGAAAGTGTGGCTGTCTCAATTTAAAAACAAAGCAGATGTACTGGAGTTAAAACTGAACTTGTAGTACCTCTACTTTTTCATGGACAAGATTCCAAGGGTATCGTCCTAAGAGTACAAAAATGAAACTCATTCCCCGAGTGAACTCTCAAATACTTCTGTACCTGCAGTCATTTAATTTTCTGGGGGACAGAAAGAGAGAAATCCTGAAAACGAGAACATACACACCTCACCACAGCTTCCAACCATTTACTTTCCCTAGCATCAAAAGATCAGAATCAAGTGTATTTTTTAATGCAGCTGCAGAATTAGACCTAGAATACCAGCTAGTAAATATGCTTCCTTCCACAGAGCCATTTCCACAACTGGAAATAAAATGTGAATGCTGAGTAGGTGAACATACTGACTTAATTCACACCACCAGGTAGGACAAATGTTCCAAGAATAAGCAAGTAACAGACAACTGTGAACTAGCCAGGCTTGCTGCTGGAGTTCTGTAAGTTTGAACAGGATTGGAATTGGTTCAACCTGGCAGCTTATCTTAAACTCCGCCCTTTGTTCTTTTAAAATGAATTCAATAAACACTTTGAAATTGGTTGGGGTTACAAATCAAGTTTTTGGAAAAAGAATAAAGGAGCAGCTACAGAATTTTTAAGACATTCTCTTAAGAAAACAGCCTAGTTCCCTGGCTCAACCTGGCCTTCCACTCACAGGATCCATTTGGCTATACCCAGTTTCCCCAGATGGCAGCCAGTAGGCTGCTGGCAAAGTGGCAAGAACTACATAATAAACAGCCCTTTCTGCATATTTCTTTCCTACCTCTTTAACAACCTTAATGTTAATGGTATTGAGAAACATGAAAACCATGAAAAGAGTTTTAAACTTATTGCTAGACAAAGATAATTTATAATCCACTGAAATAAGCACATCTAGCAGAAAAACAAGATTTTTTTTGCAGATTTATATTAAACGAAATCTGTCACATGAATATAACTCATTGTACCTATCTATTTTTCCTGCTTCCATTAGGAAATATGTTTTATTCTTCTGTAATCAAAAACTTTGAAGATGGGTTGTATATTTATTAATAGATATTTTGGTGTCTGTTACCTTCAAACAAGATGCTATTTAATGCAAAGTTAAAATTTAAATGATAATTAAGGACCACCCAAATGTAAAAGAATGTCTACTCCAAGGAAATCTCATGAGGGCCACTTTCTATTGCAAAGAAATAGGCCTACTTCTTTCATTTGGAAAAGCAATGTTTTCCTGATCTGAGTCAATAAACACCAAAGAGTAAGTCACCATGTAAAAGGGATGACTCGTCTCCTTCCTCTCCACCGGACACAAGTCTGGGTAAGACAGGAAGCTTGAGGGATGCTATTGACGTTCATCAACATCTGCTGAAGCAGACCTTAGCAAAAGAGCCAAGCAGCGCTGCAACACGTGTGATGCCCAGAGTAATTCTCTACCTTGTCCTCCAAGGCAGAGGTCAAGCCTCTACTACCAGGTGGGTTGAAGCAGTGCTGCCCACTTACGCTAAGTTCTGCTCAAGAACACGTCAGTAATTGGATGTGCTCATTTTTGGAAGAAGCTAAATTTTCATGAATAAGCATATCCTAATTATCTGCCTTATCCTGAGTGTTACATTGTCTTTTCAGCACCTGTTGCATTTGTCCTTTCTACACTTTGTGGTTTGCTCTACTTGTTGAAGCTAATGACACAAACACAGAGGTGGATTTAATATCCAAGTTCTCTTTTCATGATGAATGAAGGTTGGGCGGATGCCACTGAGCCCTCTTGAAAGAATGGCTACAGGACTGCTTCAATGACAAAAACTGGAGGACATTTTGAGTTATTCCCGAGCATATGGTAGCGTAAGAATGCCAAACTTGAAAGAAGCTGTCTTGTAGCAGTTGGTTTCATATTTATATTTTGAGCAATGATTCGGTTTCTGCAAACAACATCATCTGTTACAGTAATTTTTAAATAAAATGTTTGTTCTCTTTTAGTTTTATTTGCATTTGGCTTGTAAAATTGCTTTTAAAATTTAGGGGGTTTAGGCTCATGAAACTTTTGGAGAGCTAGTGCCATCCCCAGATACCCACTGATAGGACCACCAGACAGGACAATAGAAGCATTACTATTCTGTAACAAGTAGTTGGCCGAGTTGTTTTAAATGAAAAAAATAAATAAATAAAAACTAGCCACTGTTTTTCTATTCTGTATCATTCAACAACCTTATAAAAGGAAGCTATCAATTCAATAACAATCATATAAAAATAATATAAAACGACATTGGCAAGCAATATGATTATTTTGCTTACATACATTGCTCAACATTAAAAACCATTGTTCCTAACTGTCCAACTGGCCCTGAATAAAGTTGAGAGCTGATCTTATGTGTGTTATGTTTCCTTAAAGGTAAGTTAGTAAAATGGATCTAGACAACATTTTCTCCAGACTGACCGAAGCTGTGGCAAGCTCACTGCTCAGTAATGCCAGTACACTCCTTGGCGATGGGGCTGCAATGCTCAAGTAGAATGTCCTTGTCCTCATAGATTAAGTACAAAAAACAGCAGTATTCGAACTTAAAAGTGTTTAATTTAGCTGAACCTCAGCTGCTATACCTATCTCCATTTAGAGATGAAACTTTTCTCACTGAATATATCATGCCTTTATACCTTCACACGTTTGCACATGTTGGAACCATCCTTGCTTCCTGTTAAATGTCTGGCTGGCCCTTAATTTAGTTACCTGACATTCATTCAGTCTATACCTATTCCAGGAAGGTGCTAAGACACCTCCAGTGGCCCTCCCTATGTACCCCATGCTGCATGAGGGAGAATTTCTTGCGTTTTTTTTTTTTTTTTAGGATTTATTTTTATTTTTATTGGAAAGGCAGATTTACAAAGTGAAGGAGATGCAGAAAGATCTTCCATCTGCTGGTTCACTCCCTAAGTGGTCTCAACAGCCAGAGCAGTCAATCTGCAGCCAGGAGTATCTTCCAGGTCCCCCACCTGAGTACAGAATCCCAAGGATTCAGGCCATCCTCCACTGCTTTCTCAGAGCACAAGTGGGGAGCTAGATGGGAAGTATAGTAGCTGAGCCACCAACTGGTGCCCATATGGGATTCCAGCACATACAAGGTAAGGATTTAATCACTGAGCCTTTGTGCCAGGCCCATAAGAGAACTCTAAACAAGCTATACAATTACCGCCTTTTTTGTTTGTCCATCCACAATCTTGACTAAGGGCTCTATGTCTTATTCCTATTGTTATTTTAATCACCCAACACAGTACATATCATTATGGAACAAATAAGTTAAATAGGGTAATGAATAAACAGCTTATCTTCTAATTATTGATTTCATTATTCACTAGAATTATTCTTAGTTTCACTGAAATATTAAAGTGGGGTGAGCATTATGATAAAGCAGGATATGTCAGTATCTGGGACACCCATATCCCATATTAGGGGGCCCGAAATTCAGCTTTACCTATTTATTTATTTATTTATTTATTTATTTATTTATTTATACTTAGAAGTTTATAGTATTCAAGCAAGATTTTAAAGAACTTCATGTGTTTTAGGGTTATCAAAACAGTTTTATAACTCTAACAAGCCATATATTAACAACTGAAGAGTAGAAAAGCCTTAGGCAGGTGAGCAGAGAAATCCCCAATAAGTTAGCAAGTGAGGAATAACTGAACACTACATCCTACCTAGAGAAGTCTAGGAAAAGCCAAATCGGGAGCCTGACCAGTAAAATATAGGCTAAGTAATTACAGGCCAGCTGACTTTTTCCTATCCAAAACTTTTTATATTAGTCTCTCTGTGTCTATCTCAACTAATTGTGAGGCTTCTGAGTGACCCTGATGATCAGTACAAGAGAAGATGGGGAGCCAAAGCTGGAACTAAGTAAGGACCAGAGAAAGCTCCTCTCTTGAGTACAGAAGGAAATTTGTAAACTTCTACAATTCTTATATCTCTGAGAACCACCCGGGGCTCCTGGCTGTTGTTCCAATGTCCCCAGACCCTACGAGGAGGGTACTGGGCTGTTTCACTCCCGTGAGGGAAATCAATAGGAAATGACTGACCTCAGAGTTCTCAGCCTGCGAAGGCACTCAAATTCCCTGTGATCTGCTTGGCAGTCCAGATATGGTCCTTGGTGCTCGTATTGAAAATCCTTGATGAAGCATCCACTGTTTCTGTAGCGAAAGCCCTGGGGAGGCCTCCGTGGGTCTCACTGGGACAAGGACACAGACCTCCTCTGATCCTCCTGCCCTGCTCTGGGATCCCCTCCTGCTGTGTGCACATGATATCCTTTAAGAGGCTGTCTGGGTCACTCTTGGTTCCCATTGTAAATCTCTAGTTTTTGCTAACGTCTAAGGCAGTTAAGAATCTGTTATGTATAAGTCACCTGTTACAATGTGAATAGATTATACTTAAAATCTTCCTCAAACATTCTATCTGCACTCCTGACCTGTTGTAGAACAAAAAGAATAATAAAAGCATATCAGGTTTTTCAGCTCTTTGATGCAGTTCCTCTGGGGATTCCATCTCCTCCAGGGGCAGCGTTGTATTCAGGAGAGCTGTTGCTCGGACACTATCCCACTGGTGACCCAAGTACCTGGACCCCTGTCATGCACAGGAGACACTGATGGAGTCGCTGCCTCCTGGTTTCGACACAGCCTAGCCTCAGCTGTAGTGGGCTTTTACGAAATCACGTAGTAGGAAGACTTTCCATCTCTCCCACCTCCCTCTCTAGCTACCTCTCTGTGTCTGTCACTGTTTGTAAAGAAATTTTTATAAATGAAGGAAAAACGTATGACTGAATCCTTTCATGGTAGGACAGGACTACATGCAAGATCTGTTTTCCTTGTGGTCTGTAGATGAACTCAATTATAATGCAGATGTTTATACAGCTCAACTCATGCTACCTGTAGTAAATTCACTGTTACCTTATTTTGAAAATACAGAAAGTTAAAAAGGAAAATTAACATCACTACCATTATAATAGTATAGCTATTGAATAATGAAGAGTGTATAAAATAGTCTAAGAGCAGTTTATCAGGCATATAAATGCATATTTATATATACATGTGAACATATATACATATATAAACGTGTATTTTTTTTAAGATTTATCTATTTTTACTGGAAAGACAGATATACAGAGAGGAGGAGATACAGTGAGGAAGATCTTCTGTCCGATGATTTATTCCCTACGTGGCTGCAACAGCCGGAGCTGAGCTGACCCAAAGCCAGGAGCCTGGAGCTTCTTCCAGGTCTCCCATGCAGGTACAGGATCCCAAGGCTTTCCCAGGCCACAAACAGGGAGCTGGATGGAAAGCAGGCCTGCTCGGATTAGAACCAGTGTCCATATGGGATCCTGGCACGTTCAAGACGAGGACTTTAACCATTAGACTATCACGCTGGGCCCTAAGTGTGTATTTTGTTTGTTATCTATTTCCTGGAGTGAGCATTGGGTTGGGTGGCTACACTATCGGCACCCACGTCAGAGGACTCCATCTACGCTCCCCTTCTGATTTCAGCTCCTTGCCAGTGCAGACCCCGAGAAGGCAGTGCATTCGGTCAAGTAATTGGATTCCTGCCGCCCACACGGAGGCCTGATTTGAGCTTGGTCTCCCAGCTTCAACCCCCCACCCTGTCCCGCCCAGCATTTACTGCTTCAGGCAGATGGAATTTCTGCTTGTATCTCTGCCCTTAAAATAAATAAAAATTTTAACAAGAAAACCACTTATCAAGAAGGGTTTAAATACTTTTTTCATTGATTAGAATTTCACATCATACAATTGAACATGGCATATCTATTCACCCTGAGATGAGTTGGTTTCATTTTATCATTCCTCTCTACTTGATTTTATAATTGGATGATACCATCCCTCATGATCTAGGACTAAATCCCATTTATCTGGAAACCGTGAACTTTATTTTTTATAATGGTCATAAACAAAGTGGAAAGAAAGAGCTGAGGCCTTGAGAATCTGACCGTTTTTCTTTAGCAAAGCAGTTAGCATACTGAAGACTACTGTTCTAAAAGTTAGGTAGACTTCATAAATCCCAAGACAACAATGCATAAGGATGGAAAAAAAGGATAAGATGCACTAGAAAGATGTTCCAGATCCACATCGGGACAGCTTCCCTGGCACAGCTGCAGTGAGATGCAGATGCCACCAGCCAGGAAGCCTCTGACAGTCTCACGTGCCAGCTGGCTGCCTCTGCGCCTGCATATTGTCCATACTTCCACTTATCTATTTTCATCATTTCACACCCGTTTATTGCAATCCAGCAGGAAAAAAATGAGTGGCTTAGAAATGAAATATAATTTTCTCTAAGATTTGGGACAGCCTGTGGCAAGTATAAATTTGAGGCAAGGTACAAAGGCAGCAAATCTGATTTAGATATTATGCAAAGAGGAAAGGTCAGGAATGGGCGAGTGCTAATACAGTGAGTCAGCACGTTACAGCAGGACGTGACTGAGCAGTGCAGCTCAGACACCACTGGGCTGTCACCTCAAGAAATCCATGGCATCAATTTCAACATAAAAGCTCATTTTTCATCCTCTGAACGTGAATACACTAGAGAAGCTGTCGCAGCATCATTTGGCTTCAACAGCTCTGATGGCTGTCTTCCTGGCTTCCCAGTCAGGGATCCTGTTTATGAGACTGAAGGCTTTAGGCTCATTGCTGGTGCATATGTTTCAATACAATGATGACAAACGCAATGAGAATCCTCCAGCTAGAGATGCCATTTAGTCCTGGAACAGACTGTTCCGAAATATTTGGAAAGTGAGCCAGTGAATGCACAAGGTCTTTTTTGCCACTCTTTCAAGCAAATAAATCTTTTTTTTTTTTAATGAAATATACACCATTTGTCCAGGAGCTATGTTAAGAATCTTATGACAATCATCTCATTTAATACCTACAATAATGAAATTAATAATGTCCTGATATTATCTGCATTTTGCAGTTGAGAAAACAGAACCTAAAACTTCTTGACTTTATTGATGGCAAAATCCAAACTCAAGGTCTCATTCCTGAATCCACATACTTACCTACATTGCTTGAATAAAGAACACAATATTACTCTCCAAAATCTCATTTATTGTAAATTAGAATGAAATTCATGAAGTTCAGGAATAAGATTCTTGCTTTATTAAACAAACCTCCTTAACCGTGATTCCCACTGCCTCCCTGGAACACTGCCCTTTTCATACCAGGCTGTGCATATTCTGTACTAAAGACCAAGCAAGCTTTCATAACCAGTCTCTTATTAAAAAAATCATTTATTTGAAATTTAGAGTTACAGAGAACGAAAAAAGAAAGAGAAGGAGGCAAGAGGGGTAAGGAGGACAGAGAGAGAGGGAGAGAAAGATCTTCCATCAGCTGGCTTGAATCCTAAACGGCCTCAGTAGCTGGGCTGAAGCAGTCTGGCTACTCCAACCAGAGCTGGCAGAGGCCTGAGCATTGAGCTCCTTCCACTGCCTTCCCAGGCCATTCGCGGAGAGCTGGATGGGAGGTGCAGCGTTCAGGACATGAACCAGCACCCGTTTAAGATGCCAGCTTTACCCACTACACCACAAAGCAGACACCTCCAACACTGTTACTAAAAAAAAAACCTAGAATGCTTTATTAAAACAAATAATTATTAAACATATATTATTAAATTTCTGACATACGTAATTAAAGCAGGAAAGAAACTACCACACTCATAAAATCAAATCTCAACAAAAGCTCAGGCAAGTACAAAACCTTGCATATTTCAGTTTGGTGGAGCCCAGTGCATTCTGAATGCCTTAAATCACACGCAGTAGTTCTCACAGATTTGCCTGTATTTTCTAATTTATGATTTTTTAGAGTCTGCTGTTCATTATCATCCTCCAGAGAACTTTCATATCCACCTGCTGTAACTTAGCACTTGCGGGAATTGTTATACAAGAGCCCATTAGCCAACCCTCTTCCTGTATCCACAGAAAAAAATTCTGATTTCCACGGAAAACCTGTGGTGATCTTGTTGACTGATTAATTTCTTACATGGCCTTATTTCCCATTTTGAGAAATTCCATCTCCTTCTGTTCTGCTTCTATTACTTTCCAGAAATAATCAATGCCATTATCACTAGGAGACCATATTGAACATTCAGGATTTTTACAAAACTTAACATACATCCCTGTGGTATTATTCCCCTGTGTCAAGATAGAAGTTTCTTACTTTATATATTAATCTAAATTGTATTTATTTTTAAACAAGTTTGACTACAAGTTCCACACACTGAAAATTATGATTATACCGTGGTCCTCTGACCAGGCTGTAGTTGCATTAGTTTTATTTTCCCTAATGAGTGGAGACTTTGTGGAAATATACTCCAAGGTCACAGTAGACCAATGCTTCTTTCCCTCATAACCCATTCCTAATGCAATAATTCCCAAAACGTTCTATGCCTGAAATTAAGAATAAGTGAAATGTTTTGTTTCTTGCACAGATAATCATTTTAAATGGTGATGTACATATCAAAACATAACATGCCTACATTAAAATCGTGGCATTATTGTTTGGACAGTATTTTTTTTTTTGATAGTATTTGGTTTGGACACACTAAAACAGTATTTAAGTTTTGTTGTGTTTTATCAAGAGAATAAATTTATCAAAATATGTGAAATAGCAGGAAGGTAATATATGGACATGGCAAAATATATTTTAAAATTCTGGGTCTTAAAAACAGTAATATAATTGCAAGATAAGTTAAAGTTTACTTTAGTCTGAAAAGAAGCACCCAAATTAGGCCAGCGTAAATTACTGTAACTAATTCATGGCTGTAACTGAAGTTTCAGAAAGGAATAATTTGACTCCATTATTAAAGAATGCTATCTTCAGGCATATCTCAAAGCTAATGTTTTATTAAATGTGACATTATAAACATTAACTTTTCCAAACTAAGGCAAGAAGTGAAATGTGCTATGTTTTAAATCATGTACAATATTTATGGATGTTCCTCCTACTCAGATAGGTGCTTTACTTGTAAGGGCAATAAATGCCAAGGATCTGAAAAGATTTGTAAAAGTTTTCTTAAAAGCTTTTCTGGAAATTTATTTGAGCCACACAGATTTAGAAACGTGTTTAAAAAAAAAAAGCAAAACTGAGAGTAAGTGAATTCCATTCCTAATGTCACATCCTAATAAGTAAGGAAATAAAGAGAAAAGGTAAGTTCCATTTGACATATGCAAAGGAGAAGGCGTAAGAGCAATAGAGTGGAGGGAGTCTTGAACTTGCATGAATTTGTGTGCATAACTGTTGTTTACTGGAGAAAACGCAAGCACTTTCTTAATTAAAAGGCGACTTGCTTCCCTTGTTTCCACTTTGAATGTGGGCATCCACATTGAACTATTATCTTGGGAAAAAATGTGAAATTGCAAATACTATAAATGTAAAGAACCCCAAAGACTGACCCTACCATCCTGAACCCGGCACAGCCTGAAATACCTGCTTGGCCAGCACTACTGTAAGTCCCTCTAGGTGTCTGTCCTCTTAAGGCCACTGGCCTCAGTGAGGTTAGATTAGCAAAGATACACAGCAGACACACACACACAGCAGTCATGCTGAGCAGTCCACTGCCCTAGGCCCCCCTTCACTGCCCCATCCAGGGAAAGAGAAGAAAGTGGCGACCAAAGACAAAACCTTTACCTGTCAACAAATTTCAAAAGCAAGGTTTCCACTGAGTCCTCATCCTTACCAGTTTAATACTTTATTGTAAATGTCTGTTCATGTCCTTTACCCATTTCTTAACACGGTTATTTGTTTTGCTGTTGTTGAGTTTCTGAAGCTCTTTAATAGATCATGGATGTCAGTCTCTATCTTCGCTTTGTTGATGGGTTCCCTTTGCTGCGCGGAAGCGTCTTAGTCTGATGGAGTCCTATTGGTTTAGTTGGACTTTCACAGCCTGTGTTTTGGAGACTTTTCTAAAAAGTCCATTACCATGCCTATATAAAGTAGAATTTCCTATTATTTCCTCCATAGTCAGATAATTTCTGGGTAGACTTAGGCCCTTGATCCATTCAAAGCTGATTTTTATATAAGGTGAAAGGTGAAGGTGGAGGTCTTGTCTCTTACTTCTGCAAACAGATACCCAATTATCTCAACAGCATTTGCTGAAGAGGCCGACATTTTTCACAGGGTTATTTTCAGTTCTCTTGTCAAAGATCACTTCCTGTACATGCATGAGGCTCACTTCTGAGGTTTCTATTCGGGTCCATCGATCTCTGTTTAGATTACTACTATCCTCTAATAATACATCCTGATTACTATTTCCTTAAGACATACAACTATGAAAACTTAAAATACAAAACCAAGCAGGAACTTGAGGATTGCTAATAGTTTAAGTTGTGTAATACCATGGAAACAAACCAGTATTTGCAAAAAAAAAGAAGTCCTACTTGAAATTGTTAATGTCCTGTACTAGGATATATGATCTTTCCTATATGCCAAATTTTTAGGATGTAAAATACTGAAGAATAGATATATTTGTCTGAATCTCGTACTTCTGAACAAAAACTTTTGAAAAAATCTGAATAATAATTTAGCTACCTCTTTGAATGAAAATACAATTTAGAGAAAATAGATAACCAAGCAGTTTCTTTTTCTAAAACAAGTATCCAAGTCATTCTTTAGAAGTTCCTAAACTAGTATCTGAAACAAAGGCATAATCTGGCACGATATAGTCTTTTTTGGATCTGGCATGGGATCTGCCACAGGGCAGCCCCATTCCTTCACAAAGTTTTATTGGGAGAGCAGTCCTCCATTTTTCCGTGGTTTTGGGATTTGGGTCCAGAAACTGAGCATTCTGACAACACAGCTCTTGTGGGCACCGCACAGCGAGCAGCTGAGTGTGCCCCACAGTTCCCTTGGCTTGGACTCTGCCAGAGCAATGCCCATTCTCCTCTGCATTGAAAGCAGCTGCTCTCCATCTTCTCCGTGCGCCCTGAAAGTCGGCACGTGACATTGCCTGGATTGTATGAAAGCACAGGAAATCCTACTCGGACCGAGCAGCAGCTGCTCAGTCTCTACCTCTTCACTCTCAGACCAGAAAGCCTTTCCTTAACCTGTGTCTGCACTCCTGCAAAGACAAAGCCCTTGCCCATATGCCATGACATAATGGCTCACAAATCAGTTTGGCAAGGATGTGACTACACAAGTGATTAGATAGGTAGTTATAAATGGAAATGAAAACACAAAGGTATGATTGTGATTCAAAATGTTTTCTTCCTGATTAAGATGGAGAATAAAATGGATGTTTAAAGACCTTCATGTATCAAATGGATATTTTCTTATTGCTAGATAAATGTATATCAAAAGCAGGAGATACACTCATGATCTGTGCCCAAAATGCCAAGTGTCAGATGTTGTAAGTAGGTGCAATTAGGTGCAACTGATATTCTGTCATCATGACTATTATTCCATTCTCTGCATACTGCAGAATTAGGCAATGTTTTATACCATAAAGGAACAAAGGCTAGATTTCTTTGATAATCCTGTGTAGATAAGAGTCTGACCCGGCCAGAAACTCGTAGCAATGCACCATCTATTCTCCATGGGACAGCCCTGGTAAACCTCTGGCACTCACTTTGTGTCAGTTCTGACACTACTGGGGAAGCGTGTCTACGCCCAGCCTATGCTAACTACCATTATATTCCTAGGAGTAACGGTTAGAGATTACACATACAAGGGAGGCGACGTGATGCATACTTGCTGTGTTTAACTATTTTTGACTTCAGAAGGACCTCCACATCCATTCATGTTGCTGCAAGTGACAACATTTCGCCATGACTTTTTGTGACTGGATAGTATGCCACTGTGTCCAATACTGCGTCTTCTTCAACCACTCACTGGTGGGGACACAGTCAGACTGTCTCCATTTCTTGGTTATAGTGGAAGATACATGGGACTAAGGAGGCTTCTTTGATGAACTGATCTCATTTCCTTGGCTACATACCCAGTGGCGAGATGACAGAATCATATGGATTAAAAAGTCTTCCTTTGAGCTTTCTGAGAACTGTCACGCTGTATTCCACAATGACAGCCTGTTTGTGTTTCCCACCAGAGAGATTTTGAAGCAGCAGCAGAATCACTGTGCAGGTGTGCATGCTCTTCACTTAGAGACCACCCACAGGCTTTCCACTGTTCCACAGCTAGCGGGTATCTGTCTAGACTAGGAATATCATTTGTATTACCCAGTTCCCACTGGAACAGCTGCAAGCAGTGGGAGCTCCTTGCACCCCCAGTTTGACCACAACATGAACAACCACACACTTCTGCACAGAAGAAAAAGGCAATTCAGAACTCTGCCTTTAATGACACTAACCTAATAAAATATCCTCACAATAGAGGATCATTCATCTTTACCAAATTTTTCCTGTTTATGTCTGTATCTGTTAACTTAATGCAGAATAAATGGAAGTGTTCAACTCTTACTTTTCATTACAGCTGAAATTTGTACCTAAAAATGTATTTATTTTGACTGGAAAGGCAGCTCTACAGAGAGAAGAGACACAGAGAATGAACCTCCATCACTGGCCCACTCCCCAAGTGGCCACAATGGCTGGAGCCAAGCCAATCCAAAGCCAGGAGCCAGGAGCTTCCCCTGAGTTTCCCACGTGGGTGCAGGGTCCCAAGGCTTTGGGTCGTCCTCTGCGACATTCCCAGGTCACAAGCAGGAAACTAGATGGGAAGTGGAGCTACTGGGACATGAACCAGTGCCCGCATGGGATCCTGGTGCTTGTAAAGTAAGGATTTAACCACTGAGCCATTATGTGGGGCCCTGTACTTTTCTCTTAATAAGCTACTTTTACTTCTATCTATAATGTTTAAAATGTGAATACCACCCACAAACTTAGTCTCTTCTCTGATTCCTGAAACAACTGCTCATACTAGCTTAGCATGAGGCTCTTCAGACAGTTTTCTTGTGTGTCTATTTACTTACAGAAAGATGTAGTGGTATAAAAAGAGAGCTGTTCAATTGAGGAAAACGCTTACCGAACAAAATCACACTCCTGAAACAATATATTAACTGTTTTTTACCTTTAACATTTCCTAAATGTTACTGTTGATTATAAGAAGAGTGTAGTATGGAAAGTAAAAATTAACACATGTAGGAATAAAAGATTAAAGGAATTAATATCACTCCAGATACCTCTGAAATTGCTTATTTGTACATTACTTCCTAGTTTACGATAGTAATGCGCTCTGGTTGTAAAATATTTAAGCACAATGGAACACTGCAGTTAAAGTTTCCTACCATCTAAGACCAAAGTAAGAAACCAAGTGAAATTTCTAGAAGCATATAGACATGCTTGTTGGCTTTATGTTTCTGAATGCTTCATTCACTCATAGGTAGGCATGTATAAACATTTAATAATGTTGCGTTTCTTTTGACAAAACATTAAATCATTTTTATAAATATTGCATAATTTTAATCTTATTCCTTATAATTTTCTTGTTTCTAATCCTTCAGAATTTACAGACAAGTAACTTTAAAATCTGAATTTATAATATATATGTAAGTTAAAATGAAATTTCTAAAACAATAATATTTTAAAGTTACATTTAGATCATTACAGTTCCTTAAGATGTTTTGAATATTAAATAATTATACATCTACCAAGAACACTGACCATTTGAACATGCTGTCATCAATAATGCAGCAAAGAAGTTTTAACTTTATGCATCTGAAAACCTACTGAATGCTGCTCATTTATTCAGCACTTCAAGATTCCCCGATTCTCCCTGAAAACAGTTACATTGTGCAGGATATTACAACTGAAATGAAGACCCTGGCGTGTTGGATCTTCTTTTAAGAGAAGAAATAATTAAGAGGAGATAAAATTACAGTTAACTTAAAAAGCTAAATTGAAAGGTCCCACTTACCTGAGTCCTTCAGATATTCATTTAATCAACACATGCTTTTAATGGGAGCAGTTTCATGCTTACTGAGAAAACGTAATTAAGAAACACAATGATGAACCCAGAGATGGCACTAAAGGAAGCCCTGTGCACCTTGAGTCTCTTAACCCACAGAATTTAAGTATTTCACTTGATGTTTTTCAAGCACATTTAGGAACAATTTGGTGAGCCCGTGCAGCAACACCAGATGTGCCCGCCAGCTGATTATGAGGCAGATGGTTTTATGATCACACTTGAGCTGCAGGGGCGTTACGGCTTTATACGGGCTTCATATTAATGCCACGGGCTTCTGCTGTGGAATCCCAGCACAGCACCTCACACGTTCGCCTTCCCTTGCGTCTGTTGGAGGACACAGATAGATCCTCTTGGCAGAAGGAACACATCATGCAATTACAGTATTGGAAGAAAGGCATATTGTACAGCCCTAATTTTCTTATTAAAATGATCGTTTCAGTGTTATATAGATTGCAGACAAGCAGGGCAATTAACACAGACATGCAAAGGCCTTGATCAGTTCGTTAAATATCTCATCCATGTAACGTAACGAAGGTCGTTACACACTGTGTCCCTTAGTAACTTTCACTAAGCTCCAAAGTGCAACACAATCTGGAGGTAATTCTGTACTAAGATAGTCTAACTGTGATTATTCTTGACACTAAGTGAGTGAAAATGTTAAGGTAGACCCTGAGCCTAACCGAAAATAAATGTGCTCACAGCTACAGGCACGGCCTTCTCAAGAAGCAACTAAGCATTATGCTTTTGCTCAGGAGGTAAATTACAATTTTTTTACTTCCTAAGGACACAGTGCAACTTAAAGAGAGAAGCATTTCAGAAGAAGTCTGCCTTAACTTTACACTCAGAAGAAGTGTCTAGACTGCTCGGCACTACCCCCAGCCTGACGTCAGCAAGTAATCTAATTTCATTTGAGTGATTCAGTGAGAATAATTCAATGATTTCAACTGACCAGATTGGCACTTCTTTCATTATTTCAGTTTCCATTTGTTTACCAGCTACTAATGCCCACAGGCTGGCCTCTGTAGGCACAAATGTAAGCAAATCAATATGTATGCCCTCAAGTGGATCACAGTGCACTGGCAAAGTACACATTCAAATAACGTATTAAATATGTATTTGAGCATGTATATATGCATACATATATTACAAAAAGAATGGCATATCCCATATGTGCTTGTACCGTTCAATAATTCATTGTAACTATTATCCTATTATACAAATAACTATATTAGACAAAATTGTCATTATAAATATTGTAAACAAATGTTAAACACTAGTTGATAAATTTCATTCTAAAATATTAAGGAAGACATTTTCTCAGAAGGCAGTTGAGGACGGCCCAGGGCCTTAGGGCCCTGCACTCATGTGGAGATTGGGGAGTGGTGAGGGAGAAGCAGCAGGGGCGCAGGGTGGCTACTGGTTCCTGCCTTCGGAACAGCACAGCTCCAGCCATTGCAGTCACCTGGGGAGTGGATCAGGGGACAGAGGGTCTTCCTCTCTGTCTCTCCTCCTCTGTGTATTTCTGACTTATCAATAAAAATTAAATAAATCTTTTTTAAAAAGGGTATACATGCAAAAGATAGGTAGATACACAATGTTGTAAAGCAAAACAATAAAACATTAGTGACAGAACCCACATGGCAGACATACCTGTACTTCACCAAATTTTTATCAACCTTTCTACAGTGGTTTTAAAAAAAGCAACATGCCTGAGAGCGACCTGCTGTTTGAGAGAAACAGCAGAAAAGCCAAGGTACTAAGTAACCATGGCAGAAATCTAGATTATTTATTTCAATCTGCATGATTATCAAAATCATCTAATTTTATACTTGTTGTACTGGATAAAGAAGTTATGAGCAGCACTTAGATATTCAAGAAATGAGAAAAGTGGACTTGGATGTTAGCAGAAACAAGGACAGCCAAACAAAGCCCAAGAGGCAGAAATGTCAATGTTTGGGGCTTTGTGGAAGTAAGAAGGGGAAATGCTATAGATAATGAAAAAGAGAAACAAAAAGGCAATTACTCTAGTTCCAGACTCAGCAGTCCAAACAAAAAACAACTCTTCCTTAAGTAAACTTAACATTCACACAGCTCCTTCATTGCACAAGCTTTGTATGCAGAGCTGTGCATTTTTCAAAGTTTCAATGTTGAATCAATAAGAAAGCACTAAAGCCAGTCCCAACAAGGCAAGTATCATAGTTTCCCTGATTTGTGGCAACGAATACACAAAGCCTAACAAGAAATGCAAAGAAGTTGACATGCTGAGACTATTATTGTTGGCTTCTGTCTGCACTCTTGTGGAACAGTGGTTTTTCTACGTATTACTTGTTGAAATATTTTCTTAGTGGAGTGCTACGCTTGTGACTATAAAGTAAATTGATATCACAAAACTTAAAAAGTAAGCAAAGAAGGATGGGAAAGGTGGCGAAAAGGGTAAGGTATGTTTCAGCATTACATTCTTAAATTAAATGTATGGTTTCCTGTACCTAATGTAACAAGAACTTGTGATGTAATTCATTAATCAACCTTCCACAAGAGGTTGATTGTTTATAACCACGTGAGAGAGTCACTGTCCCTTCTACCACTGCTCTTGGTACTGCCCACAGACAACGCAGGCTGAATCCTCCCTGTGCCTACACTAGGGCTTCAGGATACATGAATTGACCTACAACAACAAGTTGGAGCACCGTCCCCCATTCAACCTCCTCCAGGAAGTCTGACTGTCAAGCTGGTCTCACTACCCTGCCAGTGTACACTTTCACTGCAGCAGCAGGCTTGGCGAGAGAATCACTAAGTCCCTGCTCTGTAGGCCCACAGCGTTGCAGCAATGTCTGCATATTGTTTTGTCTTCTCTCCTACTGAATGCAGAACAAGGCACTGCAAAACCACTTCTCAGAGACATTCACTGCAGTAACTCAGCCATATTTGAACTGATTTCAAATAATGTTTCCCACACTTAGCTTGAAGTTATTCTAAGAAGTGCTAAAATAATCTTAAGACTTTCTTGGGCTGAGTGGAAAATAATTAAGAGAAACAAATCATATATATGAAGAAATGCATTCTTTATAAATTGCTTTAGCTCAATAATTATTGAACAATTAGTAAATAGTGAAGTGAATTGGTAATAACATCCTTGTGGTCACAAATTATTCATGTAATACACACAGCCATTATAAAACCACTATCCGGGATTTTACATCTAGAGTCTCAAACGGCCCCTGAGTACTTCCATGACCTTTGGCCTTTTGTTACTCAGAAGGCATGAACCCCCCATTTGTACCAAGTCTACACTGCGTTCTCATTTAATCATCACAACCTTGCTATGAGATATATTAGCAGTGCCAGTTTTATAAACACGCACACACACACAAAAAAAATCTTGGCAAAGAGCCCACATAATTTGCCCAAAGGCACATATTAAGGTGCAGAATTAAACTTTAATATCAGAGCCTGGCTCCAATACCAAAGCTCTTAGCCAAACACTAAGTGGGTAACATCATTTCCGTCACCTCAGATTTTGTAAAGCTCATTTGGATGTGTTTAAACTTTAAGACACAAACTCCTAAAAAAAATATGTAGAGGTATAAAACAACAAATCCAATCAATACACTCAAAATGCAGATGAAATCTAGGGAAATATAATAGAGAATTTATTACATGAAAATATTAGCTAGTGGCTTACCAATTACTACCTCCTATACAACAGTTGGCTACACTAATACATTGTACAAAACAACAATGAATCTTAAATAAATTCATTAGTACTTCACTTAGAGGATATCTGATTGCTTAGTGATTCAAAATCAAAATTTGAAACATTAAAGAGTTTGTCTAGAGCACTAAAGAAATACAAGACATGAACGGCCATCTATATTCCTCCTGCCTCAGAACGGGCTACCACAGGACATCCACTTCAACCTTTGCAACTTCAACGGCAACGTGAAGTTTGGAGAACAACACTGCCACCAGGTGGTGGAGGCACGGAAGTGCAGAGCCAGAAAACTAGACGGCCGCAGTTCTGGGCTGCGCAAGTTCCACTCGTGTTGCAATCCTTTGTGAGCTGTGAAGATTGCAAGTGACATGTTCCAAAAAAAAACTGATTATAAATAATACTTCTGGTTTGATCCACTCATTCAAGCAAAAGAAATGCAATGTAGAGCTACGACCACCCTGTCCTTAAAGCCCATGACTTCCTAATAGCCAAGGCAGAACCGAGTCATACGTGAAAGAATGCGTTAAAGGGGGAAAATGATTCAACCAATCAAGATGTGAAAGGCAGATGAAGACGTCCGCAACCACTCTTACCACCGACACTTGCAGAAAAACCACCTGGCGACTGGTACTGTCATGCAACAGGTAAAGCTACTGCGCGAGGGCACCAGCCTGCCACGCGAGGGCACCCGTGCCGCCGCTGCCCAAGACACCAGCCTGCCAGAGGACACCCGTGCCGCCGCTGCCCAAGACACCAGCCTCCCATGTGGGCACCTGTTCCTGTCCCAGCTGCTCCATATCCCGTCCAGCTCCCTGCTAATGGCCTGCTAGAAGCAGCAGAAGACAACCCAGCATTTGGGCCGCTGTCACCCCTGCCGGCCTCCCTGATGAAGTTCCTGGCTCCTAGCTTCAGTCCTGCCCAGACCTGGTGTTGTGGCCCGTTGGGGAGTGAACCAGCAGACAGATCTCTCTCTCTCTCTCTCTCTCTCGCTGTCTCTCTGATTTTCATATAAGTCAATCAAAAATTTTTAAAAATCTTCCTGAATTTGATTAAATGATTCATCATAAAAAAACACAAATCTTATTTCAAGTAGCAAAATGTTAAAGTAACTTTCATCAAAAACAGAAGGTAGAAATATTCACAAATATTGTTAATAAAAGTTCATTTTGGCAGTTCTAGAACGCATAATAATATATCAGAATACAATATCATAGATACTGAAAGGAGAGGTAATTACCTTTCTGGGGAAAATTCCTCCTCTTTAAAAAAAAATATACGTGGAGGGGTTGGTGTTGTGGCACAGCCAGTTAAGCCTCTGCCTGCAGCTTTTGCATCCCATGTGGACTCCAGCTCGAGTCCCAGCTACTCCACTTCTAATCCAGCTACCTGGAAATGGCCTAGGGAAAGTAGGGGAAGATGGTGCCAAGTCCTTGGGACCCTGCACCCACAGGAGAAACCCAGGAAAGAGTATATACTCTTTTTGTATTGTTGCTTGGCATAATAGTTTTGGTGTACATAAAGCCATACAGTTCTGTGTGTGTGTGTGTGTGTATAGCACAATCATTTGCTTTTGTATGGAATTTCTCTAATTTTGATTTGCTTCTGAACTTTGGCTACACAAGAAAAGCTGCGTTGAACACTGGGGTGAATGCCTTTGTGTAGATACGGCCTTGCACTTCTCCGCTGATCTGTGAGACATGTGATCTATGGCTGGTGGATATATTACTCAAGAAACTTACAAATTCTTTCCAAGGCAGTTGTACCATTCATTGTTCCCACCGGGACCGTTTGAGCTAGCTCTTGGCATGACTTTACCCATACTTAGACATTCCAACAGATACGTTACAGAATTGCCTTGTGGTTTTACCATTTTATTCCCGGATGACAGGATATGCTGAACACACTTCCATGTTGTTACTTGCTTTTCATATATCAATGTAAGGCAACATCTGCTCAAACATTTCATATAATTTTTGATGCACTGGTTATTTACAATTGAATTTGAAGGGTTTTTTTTTTTTTTGCTTGTTTGTTTTAAACACTCTAGACTTCAGTTAGTCACAAGCTGCAAAATTAACTCTCCGAGTGGATTTTCTCCCGTGCCCTAACAGTGTCTTTTGAAGAGTGCAAGCTTTATCGTTGATTCAGTCCAATGATATATATTTTTATATTTTTTTAAATAAATGTTTATATATATATCCTGCTTTGGGTTATATATTTTAGAAATCATCTGCTTAGACTGAGATCTCGAAGTTTAGCACCTCTGCCGTCATCTGGAAGTTTTACTTTTTACAGTTGAACGTATGAACCATTGCATAGGTTTTGCACCTGCTGTGAGGTCTGAGACAAGCTGGGGACTTTAGCCACTAGTGGTTTGCTGCTTTCCATGTGGACACCCAATGGTTATCCATAATTTATTGCAAACATTATTTTTCCTCAAATGAGTAGTCTTCAAAAATTTTTAAAACATTTCTTCATATACATGTGCATAAAGAAATATATACACATAGATTTATTTCTATTCCATTTTGATTTTTAAATGTCTTTTTATTTTTAAATGTCTTTGAACTGAAATCTATAAATGTATTAATACCATTTGTTAAATGTTAAAAATTATAGAAATGGTAGTGATCAACCATTTTAGGTGAGGAATAAATTGTTTTCTTTTATTCTTTTATTCTTTTCTTTTATTCTTTTATTCTTTTATTGTGGTCATGGAAGGCTTTTTGAAGTGAATGTTACAAATTTAATATGTCAACCCCCGTAGATTCCTGTGTGGAAGCCCCATTGTCAACAGCCATATGGAGATGAGACTCCGGAGAAGTATTACTGTGAAATGAAGTCATGATGGGGACGTGGAGTAAACAGGGCTGGTACTCGTCCAAGGAGCACACTGCGGAGCTTCTCTCCCCCGCGAGCCCTGCGGAAATGCAAGCAGGGGATGCAGCCACAGGAAGGCAAACCACCTGGAAGAGGAGGACTCCCCAGACACTAACTCTGAGGACACCTCATCTTAGAGGGCTGTCCAGCAGAACCAAGACTCGATGCTGGTGTGCAAACCACCGGTCACTGACATCCTGCCGTCAGTAGGCCAGCGCCAAGGGCCCGGAGAAACTCTGGAGAGCAAAGCCTCAAAGCCTGAGCCCCTACTGAACGTGCTTGTGGGTCTCTCGCTCCCCTAAGTGGAGCCGTCCACCAAAGGCAAAAGGGCTCCAGCCAGCTGTATTTGACAGGAGCTTGTTTCCTCTTTGGCTCCATGGATGTGGCAGCATTGAACACATCCAGGTCAGCCCTGGGGAAACGTGATTTGGCACATTTCTTTCTACAGAGACTTACGTTCTCATTAAGACAAAGAAGCTGTAACCAGGGGGTGTGCCTGACTTAGCCAAAGCAAGAGAGTACACTCACTTTTTTTAAAAAGATTTATTTTTATTGGAAAGTCAGA
This sequence comes from Ochotona curzoniae, assembly GCF_017591425.1. NCBI lineage: Eukaryota > Metazoa > Chordata > Mammalia > Lagomorpha > Ochotonidae > Ochotona > Ochotona curzoniae. The sequence goes on from NW_024464918.1 coordinate 28,897,258, forward strand.
TACACAGAGAGGAGAGACAGATATTTGTCTGCTGGTTCACTCCACAAGTGACTGCAATGGCCAGAGCTGAGCCAATCTGAAGCCAGGAGCCTTTCCCAGGTCTCCTATACAGGTGCATGGTCCCAAGGCTTTGGGCCGTCCTTGACTGCTTTCCCAGGCCACAAGCAGGGAGTTGGATGGAAAGTGGGCTGCCAGGATTAGAACTGGAGCCCATATGGGATCCCAGTGTGTTCAAGGAAAGGACTTTAGCCACTAGGCTACTGTGCCTGGCCCGAGTATACTCACTTTGTAGACCAAAAAATAAAAGTGGCTTTTTTAGATTATAGCATGAAAACAGCAGCCAAGGTAGGGAGGTTGGGACACGTTCACTTTGAGGTGATTTGCTGGGAATAGATGATTTCACATTAATACTGTGAAATAAGAAGATATTAAACTAATATAAAAACAAGAGCATCTGATTTTATTGAGAATTGCTACTGCAAAAGAACTGACAGTACACAAAGAACAAATTGGATCTGTTGGGGCCAGAGCAATGGCTTCACTGGCTAATCCCCCATTGATAAGCATCAGCATCCCATATGGGTGCAGGCTCATGTCTTGGCTGTTCCACTTCCCATCTAGCTCCCTGCTAATGACCTGGGAAAACTGCAGAAGAGGGTCCAAAGCCTTGGGATCCTACACTCACATGGAAGACCCAAAAGAAGCTCCTGGTTCCCACCTTTGGATCGGCTCAGCTCTGGCCACTGAGGCCATATGGGGAGTGAAACAGTGGATGGAAGATTCTTCTCTCTCTCTCTTTCTCTTATTCTCTACCTTTTCAATTGACTTGCCTTTTCAATAAAAAATGAAGTAAATCCTTACAAAAACGCATTGGACTTGTTCACATTTGTTGAGGGATATGGAGAGAATTACTACAAAGAGATAGCAGGAATTAAAAAAAAAATAGCAAAAAAAGTAGATTTGGCAGGGCAAGTCCACACCACAAAGGAAAGGCGATGCTGCTAAAGGAAAAAGGTGCTCGCTTAGATAACAGAAAGGCTAAAGAGGAAAAGGCTTTAAGGAGACGACGATTTTTCAGAGTGACTGAATGAGCTGTTCGTTTAAAGCGGGAGAGACAGAGCGAGCAGCTCGCATCACTTACTCATCAGGGCTCACTGTGCGAATGCTCACGACAGCAGGCGTTGGTCCAGACCAAAGCCAGGAGCCACGAACTCTGTCCCGGTCTCCCATGTGGGCAAGAACCCGTCTGCCTAGGTCACCATTTGACACCTCCCAGGAGCCAGAGCAGGGAGCTAGGCCACAAGCAGTGGCAGGATTCAGTCCCAAGAACTCCACTAAGGGTTAGGGTACACCAAGCACTGGCTAACTCCATGTACCACAATGGCCACGCCAACATATTTTCTGAAGCATAAGGGGTCATAGTAACAGCTTTTCTTCAACAACCTAAGATGTATTTTCACTAAAGCTCTGCATTTGTTTTTCGTTGATTTTCATTTTGGAAACTCTATATTTGTACTGATTATACTTGTTTTTTAAAGGTCTACACTGACTTTAATTCTTACCTTTGAATTTAGATGCAGAATTGCTGCTACCCAGCAGGAGGTGACACCAACACGCCAGGAGCTCGGCTTTAAGGAGGGCAAGTAGACACAGAGATGATTACATTCTCATGTATAAGCTAGTAATGGCAAACAAAAAAAAAAATGCCCAGTTACTTCATTTGTGCCTAAATCCCATATTAAACTACAGTAATATAAGTCTGAGTGTATTAAGAGCAGCTGTATGATAAGTTGGACAAATGGTCTACCCTGGGCCCGTTTCGGACAGATACAGAGATGTGGATAGTGGTTAAAAGTTCCTTGGCTAATCTTAAAATTAGTATTTGTGAATCTGAATTTTGAGAAGTGAGGTGTGACGGTTGCGCACGTCCTTCATAGAAGCACCATTTTAAATCTCGGCTGCTCCAGCTCTGATCCAGCTCCCCAGGAAACCAGCAGCAGCCTGAGCAAGTGCGTTGGCCCCTGTCCGCCAGGTGGGAGACTGGGGTGGGCTCTCCTGGCTTCAGCTGCTATGGCCACCCGGAGAGTGAACCGGCAGAAGGAAGATGCTTGTGTATGTCTGTCCCTCTTGGTCTGCCACTCCACCTGCCAGATAAACCAACCTTGAAAGTCTTTCCCTCTCTTTGTAACCCTGCCTTTATAAATCTTAAAATACACACCACCGCTACCTACATACACATGTAAAACACAGAGGAAGAAAATAAATAAATAAAATTGTTCTCCCGTTTTTTGAAGCAGAGTCCTGCGGCAGTGCTGGGCCACCCCGGCAATGCACTTTCCAAATCCATAGGTACAAACAAAGTCTGCATTTGGGCCCTGACTCACTTAAACTGCCTGGCTCAGCACTCGACTAATTTTAACGAGATTCTGGGGTGTGAACTGCCACTACCTGATCTAATTCACACACACTCCCCGTATCTCCTCTGCCTGCCTCGCTGCCAAACACCCATCGTCAACGGTGGTCGCAAACGGGCACTCTGCCTCAGTACCCAGCCTTGCTCATTACTCAAATCTAAACTTTCCCACTGTGCAGGAAAAAAATGTCCAGGCCTCAGCTAGAAAGGGAAGCTGTCACACAAACAGGAAGGGTCCGATAAGGCGTTTATCAGAGGCACAAAAACCTTCCCCAAAGCAGGTACGGGGAGAAAAAAACCCTGTCAGTGAGGTATCTGACCCTGTCACAAGCTCTTTTACCTCCACTGGCCCTAGAATGCCGCACTCCGGTCACAAAGGAACGTAACGAAGTCAATATGTGGAAAACCTAAACATTCAACCTTCCCGCCCGTGCCTGGTTTCCATAGGAACCGCCGGTTCCGGCGCGTCACACTCTGCGCCGGAAGAAGCGCTCTTCCTGTTTCCGGCCCAGCGTCGGCGCAAGTTTTGGGCCGCCAGGGCCGCCGTTCGGGAGCCGGGGAGGGGCGTGGTGGCGCAGCCGTAGTCGGCGGCCGGGCTCACGTGCGGGCGGCCGGCGATCCTCTTCCTCGGGGTACCATGGTTCATCCGGAGACTCTGAACCTCAATAACGAGGTGAGCGACGCCCGTGGGGATGGCGGGCTGAGGCAGGTGGGATGGCGGCGGGCCGGGGTCCCCGGACGCCAGCAGCCAGCAGCCCTCCCCGTGAGGGACACGAGGTCCCGCATCTCCCGTTCTCGAATTTAAGTCCCTGTCCAGTTGCAGACTGGCCTTGGCAGTGTGGACTCCGGCCCCATCCTTCCCCTGCGCTGGCTTCAAAGTATGTGCATGTGGAATGAGTAATATGTCCTTGGTGTCTTAGCCTGGCTGCTAAGTGGTTCTCACAGATACTATTTCAGAGATCTTACAACTGCCGGAAAGTGTGTGTGAATTCGTTTGCTGTGCTTGTCTCGGGGTCCCTAGTGCGGTGGGCTCTGTCAGACTCGCAGCAAGTTCGTAAATCTGATGTTGCTTTGAGTGGTTTACGAGTTAGATATCCGTGCTTCGTTTTCACTGTGAAAGGCTTTTCATGATGGCTTGATGGTAACTTAATTTTATAAAGTTAATTTCCCAGATTGAATTTTGTGAAAATAGAAACCTGCCTGCAGACGCACTCATATTGTGTCAGCATTTGATGTTTTCTGCCCTTAATGATTGTGTTATTAAAAGAAAGAGAGAGAAAGAAAAACTCACTACGGAGAGTCTGGCTAATTTATAAGATTATTCTTGACAAAAGTCTTAAAACATGTATGTTCTTAGGAAGTAAAAGCTTTCCTTTTTGCTTCATCTGTGAGCTGTTTATGGAATGTTTTAGCTCCCTCAGTGCCTCAAGCGAGTTTTGAAAAACAGTATTTATTCTAGCATCTTTACTCACTTCTGGTGTGGTACCCTGTCTACACTACTGGGCAGATGACTGCATTAACCAGCATTCAAATGAAAGGCAGTGTCTCCGAAATGCTCGCTTTTCCCTTCCCTCTCCATTTAGAGTTGGAGAAGGGAGGATGCATAGGTTGAAGCCACAATGCCATTGCCTCCAGGGAATAAGACATGTGCAAAAGTAGCCCATCTCCCTAGAGACGTCTGATTTCTTTGAACAGCAACAGTGTATAAGGTCAGAATTAGACAGTTGAAGCCGTCTGAAGACATTCCTTATTTGCATTGGCGAGCTAAAGGCCTTTGGATAATGCTGACATGATTTGATTCTTTGGTAGCGTATCATTGCCGATCAGGCTCTTGAAAAATTGTGCTCAGGATCCAGCTGTTGATGCACAGTTTAAAGCGGGCTCAGGAGGCCTGCGCCCCAGGCTGGAGCACTTCCTGTCCTGCCTATGGTCCAGCTTCCTGCTGACACACACCTTGGGAGACAGGGGGGAGGCTCCTGTGCCTGGCCCCTGGGCACCCCCTGACTGTTGCTGGGCTGGGTGGACAGTGAACCCTCCCGTGGACCGGTTCTCTCTCTCCTAACCTTTCAAAGAAAGTGGAGGTAAACTTCTGCCAAAGAATTTCTCGACTGTTTCTGAGATAGCACTGTAGTTTGCTCTCCGTTTGTCCATGGTATTCTCTCCGTGTTTTTAACATGTAAGCAAGCCACACTCTGAAAGTATCAGATGGAAACTGCAGAAGTGAGCAGTTCATAACTTCTGAACTGCACAGGTTCTAAGCAGGGTGGCGAAGTATTGTCCATGTCATCCTGGTGTCCATTGCATCCAGTGACCCACTGTGAACAGTTGCTAACTGCCCTTACTGTTTGATGGTGGTGTTCCTTCATGTTCAGGGAGCCCTGATTTTACATATAGTGGCTTCTGAAGGCAAACTTTTTTTCGAATACGTAATTGTAACTGTTCCTTTTTATTATCCATGTTGTGTTACTCTCTTACTGTGCCCAGTTTGTAAATTGGACTTTTTCATAGGCATGAGTGTTTTGTGTACAGGAAAACAACACTCGGCACACAGGATTTGGTGCTATTCTGTCGTAGGCATTCATTGAGATTCTTAGAACATATAACCCCTGAACAACTGAGACTGCACAGTACTTCTAAAAAAATATTTTCCCAAGCCCAAAGGACAGATGAAGCAGATGAAGCAGATGAAGCAGTCTTCTGTCCACTGCTTCATTCCCCAGGTGCCCCCTACAGCCAGGTGTGGGCCGGGCTGAAGCTGGGACCTCAGAATGCCCAGGTTTGCCGCACGAGTGACAGAGCCAAGCAATTGGACCTTCATCCACTACCTCCCAGCACTGGAGAAGCTGGGATTCTGACAGCAGTGCAGATGGGCTGCGGGCAGCCCAGACAGTAGCCTCAGTTCCTGCAGCACGGTGCCGACCCCTAAGCAGTTTTTATCTGAAACAGTAAATCAGGGTTCTTCCACAAAGGAAAGTTGCTTGTTGAACTGTTAGGAAGTTTGGCTAGGTGGCAGCATTGACTCAATAATGGTTAAATCGTGTCATTTTTTTTTAATTGTTGCTAATCAGAAATAAATAAAACATGTAATGTAATAAATTACCATTCACGTGGCTGGTTGAGTTCTCTCTGGATAGTTAATTTTGTTAACGATGATGTAATAAATGTTCCTGTACTTCCTTTGTTTAGCAAATAGATCTTGCCCTTGTTAATGCTCCATCCCCTCCACCTTCTTGTCCACATCGGAAGCTGCTACTTTTCCGATGTGTATATCAGTATACATAGCATTGCGTTGTATGTTAATCATTTATATGTACTGTCACATAAGTATTCTGCAGGCTACTTTTTTCACCAGATATTTTCTGGTTATATGCATAATGTATGCAGATCTCCTGTGCCTTGATTCAAAGGTCCCACTTGCCACATACACACACGTATCTAGTATTTTATCGCTTATGCAGCGTTCTGTATAGATGCTATAATAAATGTGTGATTCTCTGTATTGTTAGAGGTGTGTCTCCTGGCTAAATTCCTGAAAATAAGAGTTTTGTTAGATTTTGCCAAATTTTTCTCCAAAGGGGGCATAGCAATTTGCATTTCTGTCTAGGTATCAATGAGTGCTAAGATTTGCTCTCAACCTGAGCCGGATCTGCTGTTTTAATATGTACATTCTCCAGGTGCGTAGATGAGTGATGAATACCTGGAAGTTTGAATGTATTCCTGAGATAGATTTACTGGTGTTTTTCTTGCAAATTTTTGTCTGTGTATTAATTCAAGTATGTAAAAAAAATACAGGTCAACAGATGTTAAAAAGCTTCCATGAAAGACAGAACATTCCTGACCAGAGGAGAGACAAACATAAACGCTCTGTATAATGTTAACAATGATGAGGATTAAAAGAAGACCAATATGTGGATTTCTTTCAATAGCTAGAAGCCACTGAAGAAAATTAAGGAAATATAAGGCATCGTATTTTTGTGTTGGAAATTTTGTTGGCTGTATTGTGGATAAATATTTGCAGAGATTCAAGACTCAGTGTGGAGAAATCAGTTAACCGAAGTTCAGCTAAGATAGGGGCTGGGGGAGAAACAGAAAAATGTGACAATTTTAAGATAATTAGGAGATAAAAATAAGATTTAGCTCAAGGTCCATCAGATGGAAATGAGGAATATGAGGAATATGGGTTCAAGCATGAATTTGGGGTTATTTTGCACACTCACAAGAAACACAAAATTGGAACTAAATTTTGTAGTTCCTGAAATGGGGAGGGTAAGAAGGATGTCCCAGAAGTGATTATAAATGTGTGACTCTGAACCATGATATACAAAGCATCAATTCAGTGATGATGTGAATACTGTACTACTATTGTAGCTGGTAATTCTTTATGACTAGATATGTCCATGTTTGGGCCTATATATCTATTTTGTATTCATAGGAGTTACTCATTTATTATTAAGTAATAATTTAATAAGATAATTTAAATGAGATAATAAATTGTCTAATGGGATCATTTAAAGTGTGTGTGTGTGTGTGTGTGTGTGTGTGTGTGTGTGTGTGTGTGTGTATGTGCAACCACACGTGCTCCAGCTATTCTGATGTTTATCATATTTCTTTTAAAATTATGCTGGCCATTACTAGAATTGAGTGCAAGGTGCTTTGTATCAATGAAATGATTTTCACGTATTTTCTTTTGCTAATTTAAACACTTATTCAGCAAATTATCTTTCTATCATTAAAGGCTTTACTGTCAACTGCATAAATTAAAAGCTGAATCAGACACGCTATCACCTCAGGGACTTTCTTGTGTCAGAGCCCAGAGAGACACACATGGCATCAGGGTGCCAGTTACAGCACGTGGGATTTTCTCAAAGCTGGGGCCCTCTCCCAAGTCCTCTGACATTTTCACACTGCTGATTTATTCCTTCACTGTTTATGGAAGAAATTTTCTCAAACCATGAATATAGTTAAACACAAATTGGGTTAAAATGGTAGTCTAAATCTATAACAATCACACTATCATTATGAAATTTTTTGTTCCTCACTAAAGTGCATTTCTAATTTTGGTTTTATTAAAGGTTGTGAAGATGAGAAAAGAAGTGAAGAGAATCCGAGTGTTGGTTATCCGGAAGCTTGTCAGAAGTGTCACTAGGCTGAAGTCAAAAAAGTTAGTCCTTTCAAGTAATGATTCTGTGACTAAGAAAATGTCAGAAAAACTAAGAAATTGATTGAGTTGTTTCTGTTTTTTATATTATAAGTTATTTTTAAATATTGATATACTTTTAAAAATCCAGTAACATCTCAAAACATTAAGATATATGGTTCTTTTTCTCATTGAATTGCTAAGTAATTTGAAGTCTTCAGTACCTTTTGGAAGTATTCAGATTGTTGCCCATGTAATGGTTTGTTAAAGATAATATTTTTGTACTGTTGAAATCAGTAGTGTTAGTTGAAAAATTTTTCTAGATAGTTCTTATTATTTCAATGTGAATGTTAGAAAGTCTTTGTATGTTTTGTTTCTGATTAATTTCCTGTTACTTCAGAAACATTTGAGAAGATGCTGCTCTTCAGTCAGTTGAGTTGGTTTTGGAAATTTTGGAACTATAGGTGTGGTTGCCCAGGATAGTAGAGGGTATTGGGGGTTTCCTGTTTTGACATTGATTGTTATTTTCTAAATGAAGTGAAAAACTTCAGTACAGCTTGAGTCTAAAGTTAATCCTATGCCAAATTGTGGTATTGGAATGGATTTTTTGCAGGGGTGCTGAAGATGCACTGCTAAAAAACCAGCGACGGGCCCAGCGATTGCTTGAAGAAATCCATGCCATGAAGGTAAGGGTTCCTGCGGGCGTTTTTCTGAAAGAGAGAGAGAGAGAGAGTTTGTGAGATAGCTGCTTCCTTGATTATTCCTCAGAGTTGCCCAAGACTTACTTGTATGTGTCTGCTCGGTGAAGAATGTAGCAAGCACACTTAAAAAATTGTAATATGTTTATACTTGCTCTTTTCTGTGTTTTTTTAACTGACCTTCTTAAAGTGCTAGACTAATTTGGGTCAAAATTCTGCCAAACTAAACTCCTCTATGTTTAATAATTCCTCATGCCTAAAGTTTTTATTTTTACTGTAACTTTAGGCACGAAGTCTAAATTAAGAGTTAAGATGTTCATGTTATTTGGGAATGTGGATGGGTGATATTGGTGGCTGACATCATGCTTTGCCTATTGCCAGCTCAATAAATTTTTATGTGGTGGTGTCAGCATTTTATTCAGTTCTGTAGTAACTTAAAATAAAATAAAATTAGTGTTGAACCAACCAGATCCATGTTTTTTTTTTTTTCAGCAAGACTCTGCACTAACATAATTTTTAGTTCTTCTCACTGCTGTACTTGGTGGAAACTTTCATTTACCAAATGACATGCCATTAAATGTCTGGAAGACTGTTTCATTACAGAACTTAAAACAACATTTGGTACCAGCAATTAACTTAAATACAGGGCTATTTTGCATGTATATTTTACTATTATATTTTTGTATAACTTCCAAGTTTTCAGTTAGATAAAAGAGCAGCAGAATTCTCTAACAGTATTTTAATTGAGCTGGATTATCTGAAATTCTCACCTTTCCTTCCTTTTCAAGTGAGGGTAAAGTGATTGACAGGATAAAGTTATCCCAGTTAACTTGAATAAAAACAGATTTAGAAAATAATTCTTTTTTGCCAGGTGTCTTTTATGTTAGTGTCTTGGGTATGTCTCCCTTCCCCTGATAGAACTGCAAAGTTCATGGAATCTATTGGATGCATCTTTTGTATTCCCCAAGTTATAATTCCCTTTTTATCCAGCCATTCACGAAAGTAAAGGCTTCTGTATTGGATTCCTACAAAAGCTTTTGCTTTTGTGTGTTAGAGTGCTTTTTCCCCATGATGTTTCTGCGAGAAATCAATCTTTAGAGACTTGCTTGGGTGACAGCACTAGGACGGGCAGTTAGGATTTCTTTTTTTGTGTTAACTGAGATCCATACTAAAGTTACATTGTATAAAATCACCTAAATTTTTCTAATTTTTGTCTAAATAGTCCTTTAAAATATACATATATACATATATATTTGAATTTTTTTGAATAGATAGTCTTTTTTTGTAGTAATAGATTATTCAGTGACTTTGAGCTACTGTGAAATTGTAGTTTTATTTTAGCAATGGAAAGAATACAGTATATCTAATAAACTTTTGTGCAGTGTATGAAGAGTTTAAGAACAAAAGGATGGAGCGTGCACTGGCATTGGGTTAGGCCAACACCTGCAGCCATTTGGGGATTGAATGAGCCAGTGGAAGATCTGTCTGCTTTATGTCTTGTAACTCCGCTTTTCAAGTAAAATAATAAATCTTTTTGAAAAGGTACTCATTATTAATAGTTCCCTTTTGTAATTCTCTATAATGAATCTGATTTAGTTAACAAGGAACATCCTGTTTGAGCTACATGTAGGTTCTGTTTTCTGCTAATGAGAAAAGGCAAGTTGCATTCAGTGATTGCAGTTCAGAAGTTTATGTATAAAATTACTATATTTCTTCCTAGTTTCTCTTTGCTTTTACCTGTGATTGTAGAAGGTCACTGGCTCAAAAAAACCAGAATTTATAGCCGGAATATGCCTTCATTTTATGAAAGATACAGTATTTGTGTTCCTTGAATTTATGCCAGTGGAGATAGTACAGGTTGGCTAGTGTGATGTCACCATTTTGTAATGTCACTTTAAACCTGAATTCAGTTTAAATGTAAAAACCAGAATAAAAATAGAACTGGAAAAATACTATATGCTTTACTTTCTTAAATGTCACATTACTTTATTGATGGGTTGTTTTTTCTTTCTTTTTTCAAGATTTGTTTTCTCTGAAAGGAGTAAATGGGTATAGCATTGTCTTAAAGGTTATATGCAATTCTCTAGGTAAATGTACATGGGAGTATCAAAGAGATAGTTACTGAAGAGTATACTCACGGTCTTTTTAATTAAATTTCGGGAAAAACCTCTACTTATTTTTTCCAGAATTTTTCCTTTGGGTCATATACCACTGGATTTTTATATTCCCACTCATGACATACAGTCCTATACTTGCTGTCTGTGATGATAGGGTATTTTGTTGCAAGATGACATGAAGAAAGTCTGAGATATTTTTAGAAATGAAAGTTTGTTTTTCTTGGCCAAGAAACAAAAATGACCTGATCTTTAAGATACTATAAAATTATGGGTTCTAATTTTACAAACTCAAATTTAATGCTGTTTTTAATGGTTTTCATATTTGTAACTTTGATGCTAATATAAATGAAGATTTCTGATAGTTTTTTCTTTGAAAGCTAAGTAGTTTTCAGTATATACAGATTTGTACATTATTTAGTTTGAGAAGGATTATAGAAGCATACACTGAAATTACTCAAAATGTGCAAGAAATCCTTCCCTCCATAGAAGAGAATAATTAGCTTTTACAAGTTCTGTGTTTTCTTCACATACACATGAGTTAGGAATCATCCCTGTCTTTATTGTAAAGGTTCTTTTTGTGTGTGAGATTTTTTTGTTTTTGTTTTTATTTGAAAGATAGGTTTATATAGAGAAAGACAGACAGAAAACTCTCCCGTCAGCTGGTTCGCTCGCCAAGTGACAACAGCAGCCGGAGCTGAGCTGATGTAAGGCCAGGAGCCTCCCCGAGGTCTTCCACGTGGATACAGGGTCCCAATGACTTCTGCCATCCTCAGCTGCTTTCTCGGGCCAAAAGCAAGTAGAGCAACCAGGACACAAACCAGCATCCATATGGGGTGCCGGCGCTTGTAGGTGGAGGATCAGCCAGTTGAGCCATTGCACTGGTCTCAAGATTTCATTGTTTTTCTTCCCCACTGCACAGATCTGTGTGGATAGGGGATAATCCACCTCCCTTCTTTCCCCCTCCCCACCCTACTGCCGCTTCTCTTTTCTATACTTATCTCCAAATCTCATTACAATTGTGTAGTCATTCATCTCGCCCTTAAAGGCTTAACTTTCTGATATTTAAATGTATCATGACACTTCTAGTGTAGGTAAAGAAACAGAACAAAGCAATGCAATGCAAGAACTATTCATCCCATCTTACCCAGTAAGAAACTGAGACAAGTTAAGCAGCTTGCCCAAGGTCATGTGGTTATGCTATAGACTCCTGAAGTGCACGTGAAGCTGGTGCTGTTGGGCGTGTTACTGTCCTGCTTCAATAAGAGAACTCTTGAAATTCATCTTCACTCTTCCTGAAGAAAGGGGCTTTGTGTATTTCTCACTCCTTCTGTCTTCTAGTTGCATTTCCTCTCCAGGGCCTTTAATGGGGCTTTTTTGTTGTGACTGTTGACGTGTGCCCCAGTCTAAGGGCAATAAAAGTATTTTATTTTAAAAGCTGGTTTATTGAGAGAAGAAGAAACAGAAATCTTAGTCTCCAACCTCACTCCCCAAGTGGCCGCAACGGTCGGAGCTGAGCTTGTCTGAAGCCAAGGAGCTTATTGCGGGGCTCCCACTCGGTGCAGGGTCCAAGGACTTGTGCCATCCTCTGCTGCTTTCCCAGTCCATAAGCAGGGAGCTGGGTCAGAAGTGGAGTGGTCAGGACTACAGCTGGCACCATGTGGGATGCCAGTGCTACAGGCAGCCTGTTCAGCCACTGCATTGGTCCCCATAGCGAGGTCCCAAGGCTGAGCCTTTTAACATAATGGATTGTTGACTCAGTCCATGTCCCAACACTTACCACTGTGTACGCAGTGAATACTGCCTGCCTAGCTGGTTAGGAAACTTAGTGTAAATTTTCTTACTTCTATTTACCTGTGGACACTGCGGATCCTGTTCTGAGTCTAGAGGTAAATGGAATACTACTAAACTGTTACTAAGAAGATTCTGTGAGCAGAAAATTTAATTTTTTATTGTTTTAGTATTAACTGTCAGGAACAGAGGTACACAAAGGGTCTGCACTTTGGAGTCACCCTACCAGTGCCCTAACATCTGACTTCGTTTTACCAGGCAGAAATCCCCTTGCTTCTAAAGCAGTGCAGATGCCTTGTTTTACTAACCATCTGTGTTCAACTTGTGACCTCTAAGGAGGATAAACAGGAAATCTAAGTGGCATTTTTGAAGATCAGTGTATAAAACTTCTCACACTCATGTAACAGCATTTAAAAACAGATCATCATCCTGAAATGCCAGCATGATGCGTGGAACGTTAAATCTGTTTGTAATAGATCATAGGTCTTGCTCTAGAACCTTTAATAGTACTGCATTTTTAATGGATAGGTATCATGAGTTTCATTTTTGAAAGTGTGTGGAGGGCCCAGCGCTGTAGCACAGCAACTGAAGTCCTCGCCTTGCATGTGCCGGAATCCCATATGGGCACTGGTTCTAATCCAGCAGTGTCACTTCCCATCCAGCTCCCTGCTTGTGGCCTGGGAAATCTGTTGAAGATGGCCCAAAGCCTTAGGACCTTGTCCCCACGTGGGAGACCTAGAGGAGGCTCCAGACTCCTGGCTTCGGATCGGCAAAGCTCCAGCTGTTGCTGCCACTTGGGGAGTGAATCAACGGACGGGAGATCTTTCTCTCAGTCTCTCCTTCTCTTTGTATACATGCCTTTCCACTAAAAAATAAAAATATTTTAAGTATGTGGAAAAATTAAAATGTAAATTTATATGGCTTTCAAAATTTCTTGCATTAAAATAAACTGAACTCTTAAGTTATTTTTTCTACATACTTTTGCAAGTACTCTTATAAAAGTAGTATCCATTCTGTTTTCTGATTATTTGATTATATTTTAAAAAGAGGACATGTTAAAAGCCTTAGCTAGTTGGCAGTGATGATGAAAATGCTATTACTATTTACTGAGTCACACCTAATTTTGGAATAAAAACTGATTCTGGAATCAGTTCATGTAGGAATCAATTCATGAAAAGCTACGAGTGTGTAAACAAGACTGAGGAGCAGGAAGTGAGAAAACAGCATCACAGGAGCTTCTTGCTCGTGTTTTCCGTTTGATTTTGGTTTGATTTTTTTGTGTGTATGTTGTAATTCTGGTAATTTGAACCTTCAACCTTGGCAGGATATTTCCTAATAACTGTGAAAGTATCCAAAGCACTTTTCAGCTATTAATTCAAAAATTTTGGACAACGAATGCTACTATCATAATTCCAGTTAAATAATGTGGTGTTTGAGAAAAGACATAAATATTCCAGCATATTTTGTTGGCAACACCGTGGGAGCCAAAGGCCCTCGAGAAAGCAGCAGTAAGATAAGTGAATAACTGGTCTTGCAAAATGAGTTGTCCTTTTATTTTTAAGCTGAATATTTCTCATTTGAGGATTCAGTGGAAACAAATTGTTTTCAAACATTTATTTTCATTTAATTGAGCACATATCACATTGTTGTATTTCTGTTTATAGAAAACATGAGTCTTTTCTATTTCTGTGTGTTGGAATAATTGTTAGTGTTTTGGCTTCTCAAAAAGTTAATATTTTGTGTTCAGAGAAATTTAACTACATTTTCTTTTTTTTTTCTTGAATATAAAGAATTTATTCTCTTTATCTACCTGTCAAACAACTTGTATAAACTGTGTAGCCTGCTAAGAAATCAAAATAATCCCAAGGATATTGCTATCTAAATATTGCCTCTTGGTATTTTATGGTAAAATTATATGTTTCAGTTTTATTCTCCCCTTTTTCTCTATAAAGACGAACTAAGCTCTTAATTACTTATATCAGTTTTATATATGGGTCAGTTAGGGAAGCAAAGCCTTAATTTTTCATTTCTGTTGAGTTTCATATATTAAATTTACAGCCTACAGGTTTCAGTGTAATTAATAGTTTTTCTTTTACTCATCACAGTCTAAGGTAACATCCCATTTGTTGATGATTATATACATTTTTGTTACTAATAAAATTTGTCGCCTTATAGGCAAGAATAAAAAGATCATCAATTTCCAGAACAAACTGTAACAAATTGTGTCTTGTATACTTAGGTTTATTTGATACATTTTAATTTAAAATCTGCAGGCGTAGGTTAATACTTTTCTATTTTTGTTCCCGATTAATATATCCTTCTGTCCAAACAAGCGTCTGAGCCATTCTGTGCTGTGTACCACCATAACCGTGTCGAGAAGGGATCGGTTCGTTTAATTCCTTCTGTGATTTCAGGAAGACTTCAAAGAATGGGGAGCTCAGAATTGAGTTAGAGTTGGAAGAATACATGATTCTGTTTAAGGACAAGTATCGGAGGTAACTGGAGCACAGCAGAAACTAAGCTACAGGTGAACTGCACGCCATGATAGGGAGCTGCACTAGTACTGTGCTTCTGTTATACTGAAGTTACTGCTTTGTGTCTCACCCTTTCAAGATTGGATGTTGCCTCATCTCAATGCATATTACAGTAATTATGATGTAATATAGAGAATCAGCATGTATCTCCCCATTGAATTAAAGGTATAACTAGAATATAGAGTGAATGAAGAGTAAGCAATTGAAGTCATGGCTACCATAGGTTAAATTGCATTTCAGAGCCATTTAGAAAGCTACCAGTAGTAAGCGCACACTCTGTAAGCTGCGGTTTGGGTGTCAGATGTGCTCCCAGAGGGTCATGTTGGTATACACTGTTCACTGTGCTGTGGTTGGGTCTGAGCTCTGCCCCAGAGGTTCATGTTGGTATACACTGTTCACTGTGCTGTGGTTGGGTCTGAGCTCTGCCCCAGAGGTTCATGTTGGTGGTGTGGTCCCCGGGATGGGGCTGTTGGCAGTGGTGGAAGCCTCAGCAGGTGTTTAGTGGCAGTTCTTGACATCAGGGCGACTGGCCCTTGCAGCCCTTCTCCTTTTCCTAAAGAGTTGCTATAAAGCCCAAGCATGCACTCACTCACACTATTTGCGGCTGCTCCTGGTTTTTTTTCTCTGTGCACTCACCCCACCGCCATTATCCACCACTCTAATCGAAAACCAAATGACTGGAGCCACCCATCTCAGATTTGATTCTGCAGAACTGTGAGCCGTGCCTTTTCCTTATACACTTTATCGTTTCACATACTTCATTAAGGTAACAAAAAGCTGAACAATATCTGCTGTGACTTAATCCTCAAAGCACAGAAGTCGTCTGTGTAGATCTTCAGACTGATGTAGTTGCTCGATCCTTTTCTCTGCCTGCCCCTGAACGTGACAGAAACAAGTAATGCTACGTTGGAAGAAAGTTTAGATGTTTTTCTTTGGCAGAAAAAATGTTTATTCTTGTTTTAATCTCTTGACTTAAACTATCTAAAAATGTTTTTGCCTTGAGACATAGGATTGGTAGAGTGAAGAGAAAGTTATGGAGATTTATTTGACTAAATTATTTGCTGAGTTTATGTTTAATGCCCATTTTTAAGTGCATGAAAATTCCTGGACTGTTGAATTATTCAGGCATTTCTTTAGTTTTTGCTTAAAGAGTGATTATTTTCATAAATCAGTGAAAATACAATTACAAATGCATTCATGTTTCTAGCATAGGAAGATTCAACTTTTGACATGAAACTCAACTTGGAACTAAAGTGAGACAGTACTATTTGTAGACATTCAGTAATTCTTTATCTGGCTGCCAGCAAAAACCTGGCACCAGTAAAATATTCTAGTAGTAAACTGACTTTGGTTTATTATATCTCTTCTGCTCAAAAACCACATTGGCTGGCTGCTTGCTGCTCTCCAGGTCGGGGTCATTCCCCAGGGGGTCTGAGCGTCCATCAGCTGATGCCTTGTGATGCTGGGCACCCCAGCTGCCATCCCCACGGCTGTCCCCGCTGCTTCTCCAACGCCACACCCCTCCAAGGCCCCTGTGTATCTGCGAGGTTCTGTTCTGCTAGTTGGTTTTGATAACAAGGCAGCATTTACCACCACCTCAAACTTTTCTTGTAAAACCAGAGAGAAACAATGCCATAGTTTTAACCAGCAGTTTTGTTATACACAATGCGGGGAATACATACACATGAAGTCACACCTGGGGGATTTATCTTACGAGTGGGAGGTTTTGAGCATTGTGAAAATGCTTCCCCGGTAATTTGGAAATCATCTGATTACTCCAACCATTATGAACTGCACCAAACAAATTATACCCCTTGCTTCATCTCTCTTCACACAAAACTTGGTTATTTTCACTAGCCTTTGTGTTACTGTGTCAGTTTTTTTAAATACTTATTTGTATTCGAAAGGCAGATTTTTACAGCGAGGATAGGCAGAGGAGAGGTTTTCATCTGGTGATTGCCTCCCCTAAGTGAGTGCAACAGCCAGAGCTGCGCTGATCTGAAGTTGGGAGCCAGGAGCTTCTCCCTCACCTCCCATGAGGGTCAAGGCACCCTCGGCCTTAGGCCATCCACCACTGCTTTCCCAGGCCCAAAGCAGAGAGCTAGACTGGAAGTGGAGCATCTGGGACATGAAAAGGCACCTATTTGGGACAAATGCTTACAAGCAGAGTATCAGCGTGATACTTGCCACACTTCCCCAAGTTTTTGTTACTTTCTGCATAAGGCCCAGTGCCCTACACTTAGAATACTGTTAGTCACATGGCTCAAATATAAATCAGCGTATCGGGTAAATGGGTTTTTATAGAACCTGTAGCAAGTGCCATTGGTTTACTCATAACAAAATAAAGCTAGCAGGGTTGTTAATGAAGTTTCTCATTGCATATTTGCTGTCCGCTCATGTTTCATTTTATGTTTAAGGATCTGAATTTTGAAACAGCTATTAAGATCAGGATATGAAACTACCACTTGGGACTCCTGCATCCTGTTTTGGGGTGCCTGGGATAAAGTCCTTCCTCCTCCACTTCCAGGCTAACTTCTTGCTATCACACTCAGGAGAGAGCAAATGAAGTTCTACCCTGATATCTACAGGGTAGAGCCAGGTGGAATTCCTGGCTGCTGGCTGTGGCCTGGCCCAGCCCCAGCTATTAAGGTCATTGGGGGAGTAAGCAATGTATGGAAATTCCTTTTTCCTCTTTTTCACCCCTCTTCCCACTCTGCCCCCAGCTTTACCCACCAGCTGCCATGTGTATAAACACAATGAGATGTTACTCAGTCATAAAGAATCGATGAAGTCCTGGAACAAGTATAGTTACAGCAAGTTAAGCTGCCTCTTGGGACAGCAACATTGCCATATCAGGGCTTAACACTGGCTAGTTGAGGCATTTGGAGAGTGAACCAGTGACTTAAAGGTGGATGTCTTTCAGTCACTCTGTCTTTCAAGTAAGTGAACAAACCTTTTTTTTTTTTTTAAAGCTGTCACTTGCCACAACAAGTGTGGAGCTGGAAGCAGTATGTTAAGTAAAATAAGCTATGCACAGAAAGACAAGTACAATACATTCTCATAAGAGCTTACAGTTGATGATATAGGGCACAGCGCAGTGGTCTAGCAGCTAGGGTCCTTGCCTTGAACGTGCCGGGATCCCATATGGGTGCCAGTTCTAATCCCAGCAGCTCCACTTCCCATCCAGCTCCCTGCTTGTGGCCTGGGAAAGCAGTCAAGGATGGCCCAAAGCCTTGGGACCCTACACCCTTGTGGGAGACCTGGAAGAGGCTCCTGGCTCCTGGCTTCTGATAGACTCATCTCCAGCCGTTGCTGCTGCTTGAGGAGTGAGTCATTGGATGGAAGAGCTTGCTCTCTGTCTCTCCTCCTCTTTGTGTATCTGACTTTGCAATAAAAATAAATAAATCTTTAAAAAAAAAAAAAGCTGATATTGCAGAATAGAAGTAGAGAAGAATTGTCAGTAAATTCCTAGTACCAAAATACTGTTGCTAGGAATTTGCTCCAGCATTTTATACCTTGGTGTGGTAACCGTCATCCACAGCAACAAAGCATGTGTTTCATCATTAGAAGAGTTTCAAGGTCCTGAATATGCTCAGTGTCTACACAGATGTTTCATGTAACCTGATTTGGTCACTACACATGGTTCACATACACTGGCATTCTTCTGTATCCCCTAAGTGTGTACACCTGTGTATGTCTATTTTCTCATGAGATGATGAGTGTTGGGCTAACTGTTGACACTGCTCGGTGTCAGCATCTGTGAAGTGTCTCAGGTATATACCTGCCTTGCAAGCTGGCTTAGCCTGTCCGTCAGCTACAGAGCCTGCTTGGGAAGTTCCTGCTAAAACGCTCTGCACCCTAGATTTACCTACTTTGTGACTCAGAATATCTAATATATTTTGGGTTACATTTTTTGCTTATTTTATTTGAAAGGCTGATTCGGGGGGAAAGATACGTCCCATCTTGCTGATTTACACCTCAAATGCCCAAACTCGGTGCAGCTCTCCCACTTGATTGCACAGTGTACATTAGAGGCAAACTGATCAACGGTTTGGGTGTTTCCACGTGGTAACTTAACCGGCTATATCACAGGGGCCACCCCAGGATTTTGTTCTTTTTGTAGGGCTGAATAATACTCCGTTGTGTTTATGTACCAATTTCTTTTTATCCTTTCATCTATCCTTGGGTACCTCAGTTTTAGTCAAATAATGCTGCAGTAAATGTGGGAATGTGGCTTTTTGATAGTACTGTTTCCTGTGGATGGGATACCAGTGTCCCGGGTGGCAGCTTCCTATGCCACAATGCCTGACCCTCTCAATTATTTTTTAATATTTTGAACTTTCTGAAGTGTCTTTTTATTTTTCTCAGTCTTTCCTATGGTTTCTCCTTTATATAGTTATATAATTTTTCATTTAATACATTGTCTTCCTGTCTTTATCATGCTAAATATTTTTGCCTGAATTCTTTGTGTGATACATAATTTCATTGTCTGCTTTTTAGTTGTTTCTACTTACCAAGAATCTTTGCAATCCGTCTATTCTAGCATTTTAGAATCACCATGTGAGGGTAATGTTGTAGAACAGCATAGATGCTGATCCTCTGCCTTTGGTGCTGGCGTGCTGTATGGTCAATGGTTCGTGTCCCAGATGCTCCAGATCCGAAGCAGGACCCTGCTTCTAGCCTGGGACCTGCGGGAGATGTCCTTGGGACCTGTACTCATGTGGGTGACCCGAAAGAAGCTGTTGGCTCCCAGCTTTGGACCCTACCAGCTCTTGTGCTTTCAGCTCTTTGGGGGAATAAACCAGCAGATGAAAGGTGTTTCTCTTTATCTCTCTTCTTGTCATTCCCTCTCTCTTAGTAATTCTGACATTCGAGTAAAAAATAAATTTGGGGTGAAAAAGTAATGTTATGGCATTATAAACTTAGGTTTTATTTTGTTTTCTAATTTGCAAAAGTTTTATTCTAACAGGCAAAGTAATTGGCATTGTTATATCCTTGATGTTTGCTCTTAGTTATATTAAAGCTACAGAGGAGTCAATCTTGTATTTACTGTGTTTTTCTATTTCAAGTGCCTTTGTGTTTTTTAAAAAAAAAAATCTTTCGGTGTTTAGCAAAGGTCTGTGTTTGCGTTCCATGGTTACAGTTGTATTTATAGCCATTATAGTGGCCTTGCAAGTACTTTTCCATTTTCTTTTGTAATCTTTTATTTTCTGTTCTCTCCATTTTAAATGGCATCATGTAACTACTGCCTGTTTACTTAAACATAGACGATACTCACTGATCTTACGCTACTTTCTGTTTATTAAAAACAAAGTTTATTAACTGCTCTTTCTTCTGTATATACTCCCATGTTTATCCCAATGCTTGCTCTACAAATACAAACTCAGTATCAGACCTTTACCAAAAGGTATCTGCTGCTGCTGGTTTAAAGTTTTCTGTTAGAAGTTTCCTCTGGAGAAACACATGTGTACACTGTTCCCTGAACAGCTGGAATTGCAAAAACTGATTTGTGTAGATTTTGTGTTTGAGGAACAGCTTGTCTGGGTATAAAAATCCTTGGGTTTTACCGTGGCTTGTATTGAGGTCCTTGCTGTATAGTTGCTTATCAAGATCATTTCTTTAACTCAATTTACTGTGGCTTTTAAGAGTTATTCCTTTATTAGAAAGATTTACAGCGAAACAGAAACGGCTTCAGTCTGCTGGTTCACTCCCCATAACAGCCACAGATGAACTTCTTGCTGGTCTCCCACATGGGTGCAGGGTCCCAAGGCTATGGGCCACAAGCAGGGAGCTGGATGGGAAAGGAGCAGTCTCGACTGGACCCCCCAGCCAGCGCCCCTATGGGAGGCTAGTGCTTACAGGCAGCACATTAGCCGATTGAGCCATCCTTCCAGCCCTTTACTCTGGCTTTTTAGTAGCGTGATAATTTCTTACACTGGCAGGAGTTACTGTTCCAAAAGTGAAGATTTTATGTAATATATCAAGAGTTCTTTGAACACACCATAGGAAAGAATGTAGTGACAGTGTAAAATCAGATTTCTAACTAATACTACTTTGTGTTGCAGGAGTTGAAACCTGATACAGTAACTAGATCTGCTCTTGGTGATGATATCAACTTTGAGAAAATTTGCAAGAAGGTATATGTGCAATAAATCATTTGTTGTGTTGTTTTCGTCGTGTCACCGTCACAGGAAAGTTATCAAGAGGGCCATTAATGTTTTTCTCTCTGAGCTCTAATGTTGCCACAGAAAAATGTCTTAATGACATTTATGAGGTTTGCTTTGCTGTAATCCACCTCCCCAGGGTCGTTAACGTATGTAAGATTTTCTGTTATTTAACAGTTGGTCTCAGCCTTCTTAGTTAGAACTATCTGTTTCTAACAGATCATTGTCATATCATTTAATCTCTTCATTCATTCTGTGAAATATTTTGTAGCTGCTTTTAAAGGAGGTTTATATCTTGGCACAGTAGCCTAGTGCCTGAAGTCCTTGCCTAGCTCCCCATATGGGCGTTTCCAGAAAATGTGGTCTCTCTCTTATTCTCTGTAAATCTGACTTTCCAATAGCAATAAATAAATCTTTTTAAAAAGTTTTAATGGAGTTCAAAAAATTGGAAGAGCTGAGTAGCTCTGTGCACTGTCATGTGACATAGTAGCACTGTGCACTGTCATGTGACATAGTAGCACTGTGCACTGTCATGTGACATAGTAGCTCTGCGCACTGTCATGTGACATAGTAGTTCTGTGCACTGTCATGTGACATAGTAGCACTGTGCACTGTCATGTGACATAGTAGCACTGGGCACTGTCATGTGACATAGTAG
Source organism: Ochotona curzoniae (assembly GCF_017591425.1). Classification (NCBI taxonomy): domain Eukaryota; kingdom Metazoa; phylum Chordata; class Mammalia; order Lagomorpha; family Ochotonidae; genus Ochotona; species Ochotona curzoniae. The sequence continues at coordinate 28,918,767 of NW_024464918.1, forward strand.
CACTGTGCACTGTCATGTGGCATAGTCTTCTCTCTGCAAGACGAGTTCTCCTGAGAACAGGTTTTGTGTTGCCTGACTTTTCTGTTTCCTGTTTTTACTTTCATTGATTTTTGCTGAACTCTACATTACTTCTGACTGTTTTCTACCAATTCTCCTACTATCAAGTAACCTTGTTATTTGAATAAGCACCATGTTCTATAATAATTCCAAGAAATAAATATTCGCTATAAAATTAAGTAAATCTAGGTATGTGTGGATCACTTAAGCTTTGATTCTCACAGCATTTAGAGCTTTTGTGCTTTGGGCAGTTCATTCCAGGCCCACAGAAAGCCTCCTGGTTCTTAGGGTGCATGCATGCATTCTTGACATGCCTTTGACTTGGTGGCAGCGTTGGTTATAAGGATGATGGCTGTGGATGCTGGTGTCTGTAGTATGTACGTGACCGTAGTTCTGAGAGGATCCCTATACCCATTCCTTGTCAGTTAGCCATTCTTTCAAATCAGACTGATGGAAGTGGTACTGCATGCATTAAAGCAGTGTTGAAGTCTCATGCTCTCTCAAAAAAGTTGCACTGACCAAGTTTGCCTGTGACGCTTGTGCTGTGTGGCCTCTAGCTTTCCACTCTGCTGCGCCGGGAGCACTGCCTCCTACCCTCCTGGGCCTTTGGCAATGCTTTCCTGGCATCCAGCTCCTTAACCCTGCCCCCACCTCCATCTTCCTACTGCCACTACCACCAGTACCAAACTGCAGTATCTAAATAGGTGAGGTGTCAATAAAAGCTCTTTCATTAAATTAGCGTATTACTACTTTGGAAATTTTGGTTTTCTAAAATTGTTTTCTGCCCCTAAGTGCTTTTTCGGCATTCATCTTCATCTATCTCTCCTTATCATATTCATCTCTGTAGCTTTGCAGTACTTAAAACATAGGTTTTTACAGTTTGTAAACATATATATGAATATATGACGAATATTTTGGCTTCTGAGTTTACCTGCAGAAGTTGAACATCGTTTTTCATTTGTTCTTGTTATATTTGGTTTTTATGATTGTTCTATGTAATTGATTGTTGGACAAAAATAATCTGTTGTAGGATCAGCGATTTTGTAAAGAAAGATTTATTTATTTTGATTTGAAAGGCATATTTACAGAGAGAGGGAGAAAGGAGAAGGCTTCTATACAGTGGTTCACTCCCCAAATGACCACAATGGCCAAAGCTGAGCTGATCTGAAGCTCAGAGCCTAGAGCCTCTTTCCTCGTGGGTTCCAGGTCCCAGAGGCTTGGGCCCTCCTCCACTGCTTTCCCAGGCCCTAAGCAAAGAGCTGGATCAGAAATTGAATAGCCAACACACGAACTGGAGCCCTTATGGGATGTCAGCACCACAGGACAGAGGATTGGCCTGTTGAGTCACGGCACCAGCCCCAGGATCAGTGAATTTAGAGTGAGCTGCTCCTAGAAGGTAAAATTAATGTCTGGAAGTTAATATTTAAGTTTTGACTAAAGATAGACAGCAGCATTTCACTAAGCTGATCTAATGGTCAGAAGAAGTAGAAGATCAGTTGGACTGGATTGTTTCTCTAAAAAGGCAGGGTAAAAGAATTAACATTAATATCTGAAGATACCCATGCCGCAAAGCTATTACTTTCTTGAAATAAAAAACGTTGAGGTTAAATGATATAAAATTTGTTAGCATATAAATGACTTTTTCTAGAATGCTCGTTTACCAACATAATTTACCAAAATCTGCTTAGTTTTCGTGTGAGCTTGCATCTGTATATGCTTTTTTTTTTTCCATTATTTTTGTAATATTTTTATCTGGCATAGAAACAGTCATTGGGCTAAATATAAGAAAGTACAGCTCTTTTATTTTCTTCCTGTATAAAAGCCATCACTTATCTATTTTAGGCTTAATTAACAGCCTTAGCTTGTATCCTATGTAATTAAGACATGAAAACATTGTGTGGCCTCCAGAGGATCCAGGCTTGCTTAGCCCTGACCTGCTGGTCCACCCCAATGGACTGTTTGCTATTGTCTTGCTAAATGTTTTTAATAATTAAACCAAATTGATTTTTCCAATTTTGCTGCAAGTGTTCATTTAGCATTATTTTTAGACAAGATTTCAAAGAATTTACATCGTGTGTAAGAGATGCTTGTTATTTTTAGCCTAGTCTTCAACATTTAGAAGTGTATCCTCAAAATTATTTTCAAAATTGAACAGCAAAGGCTTTTGTTCTCACAGTAAATACCCATCAGCCAAAATAAAAATTTCCCATTAAAAGATGAGGTGTTTTCACTTTTTTGTTTAATTTATTTGAAATGGAAGAAACCAGAGGTGTGTGAAAGCCACAGTTTCCTGACAGTCTTCCATGGCAAACATTGTACCCGCTTTAAATAGGGAAAGTTGTGGTTTCCTTCATACCTCTCAGTGCTGTGAAGAATTTTTCATGCAGGTGTAAATGCTGTTGGTTTGCAGAGACTTATTGGTAGACTTTTTCAAAGGTTTCAGACTATATTTACTTAAATTTAAGATGTGTCACTACATTTTTATTCCTTTTGGCTATCTCCGTAACATTTAGTGTGCCTCTTCTTGAGATTACCGCGTTCTTCCGTGGATCAGCCGCTGTGCCTTTGTCTTAGCCTTTAAATCAGAAGGCTCCCAGGAGCCTCCAAGGTGGTCTGTGTGTTCACATGTGGAAGTTGGCATCTTCCCATCATTAGGGCTCCGAAAATACGGAGTGGGTGGCAAGAAGAAGCCTGAAGAAGGAAGGTGGGAGAGGAACTGAAGTCTCTCCTGGGAGTTCCGATGCTTGGCCCGGTCTGAAGCCCATGGCTGACCCATGTGCTACAGGGCCGTGGACCCTGCCAAGGGCTGGACCTGAGCCGCTGTGCCACCAGACCCTCTTCGACTTCTTTTACAAACACGCACAACTTACACTGTAGAAATATCTGAATGGATCACAAAAGTGAGGTGAAGTGATATGTAATCATTGGGAAGAGAAGTTGTTCAGAATAGTGGTTTAAAGTCAACTTTACACTATTGGATTAACTGATAGATAAAAATTTTCATTTGTATACCCTCTAGCTCTTTTTGAAATTTCAATTTAAAGAAGTTAAAAGAATGATTTTCTAAGAATAAGATTCTTAATAAAATTAAAGAATTTAAATTTTTTAATATGATAATTGCCTTAAGAATAAAATTAAATTCTGATTGAACAAAAAAAGAATAAAATTAAATTTTTTTAAATGTTAGATTGTTTTACAAGGAAAGAATTTAAAAGTGTAATTTTTAAAGTGGCGTTTTTTTTCTTAGATTGGCTACAGAATAAAAGAGAGGGAGACACAGACACAGAGAAAGAGGGCTTCCATCCACTCGTTTATTCCCCACATGGTCACTGAGACCGGGCCAGACCAAAGCCCGGAGCCTGAGACTCCTGAGGGGCTCCTGCAAGGTGGCAGGGCCCAGCACGTCAGCCATCTCCAGCCTCCTTCCCAGACACAGGCACAGAACTAGACTGGAAATGGAGCAGCTGGGACCAGAACAAGTGCCTAAATAGGACACTAGCATTGCAAGCAGTGGCTCAACATGCTAGATGACAGTGGGGACCCCAAAATTGACATTTCTAACTGAAGACTTTCTTCTTTATTAGTATTTTAAGGCTGGAACATTAAATCCTTTGGGCTTATGTAGCATATTTGATGGTTGCCCCAGTAACCTGAGGCCGGAACTTGCTTCAAGCCTGATCCCAGGCTACAATGCAGAGCAGATGGCGAAATTCTGGCAGCCCCCTCAGCCAGTGAGGTCACCACTGCACCAGTGAGGGGCCGCAGCGACCCCCGGTCCAGCTTGCGTGTTGAGGGGAGTTTAAAACCCCTCTGCGCGGCTCTTCACTTTGCAACTCCCTATTCCACAACTGCCTTTCCGCTGCAGGGGAGTAAGCTCCGGGAGCGCAGGTTCCCTGGGGTAAAAACCATCTAATTCTTGGTCTATATTCAGCTGATACATTCATTCCCTGGTGGTCAGCGAATGTCAAAAAATTAATACTGTGTATGTTAATACCAGTTTTCCCGTTTGTATATTTTACCACCCAGTACAATACATTTTTCTCAGTCATAGCTACAATCAACTCAGAGTTTTTTGCAATAAAAATAAATCTTTAAAAAAATATTTTTTTTAGTTGGAAAGTGAAATATAGAGAAGAGGAGAGACAGAAAGGAAGATCTTCCATCCACTGATTCACTTCCCAGGTGGCCACAGCGGCCAGAGCTGAGTTAATCAGGAGCCAGGAGCTTCCTCCAGTTCTCCCACACGGGTGCAGGGTCTCAGGGCTTTGGGCCGTCCTTGACTGCTTTCCCAGGCCACAAGCAGGGAGCTGGATAGAAAACAGGGCCGCCAGGACATGAGCCAGTGCCCATATGGGATCCTGGCTCATGCAAGGTGAGGACTTTAGCTACTAGGCTATCATGCTGGGCCCAATCTAAGTACATTTTAAAACACTTTTATGACTACTGTATGAAAAATTGACAAAGAACGCAGTGCAAAGAAGAGTGATATGAGTAACTTAGTCTTCAGAGCTCAGTCTCTTAGGTGCTTTGAAAGGACTGACTTAAATATATAGGCACATATTTTACTTAGCACAGTCCTGGAAATTTCTTAGGTTCCTAAGGAATATCGTTATTAATTGATTATCTAGTCATTTTTAATTGCTCTGAAGCTGTAGTGTTTTTTCAGCCTGATCCTTGTGTGTAGTAAACTTACTTCACGAGAGTATTAGACTGTGGTAGATCTCCTCCCCTCCAGTAGTACTGAGTTCTTTCGTTTGCATGTTTTCAATGTGCAGCCCGATTCCACTGCAGCAGAGAGAGCGGTTGCCAGGCTGGCGGCTCACCCCCTCCTCAAGAAGAAGGTCGACGGGCTGAAAGGTAAGAAGCCAGGGGCTTCGAAGTGGAGAGTTGAAGAGCATTTGTGTGTGTGATTTGGGATTCAAAAAATTGTTGGCTCACCTTAAATATTTACATAGTTATTCTGTTATGATTCCCTTTAAAATTAGTGTTTCAAATAGGTGGCAATGTGGAAATGTGTCTAAAAATATGTCTGATGTCTGAGAAAAAACTAGGTCTGTTTTTTTTTCCTGCCTGAACCCTGTTACCACACATAGCATAATGTGTAAATATATATCTTATGTATAACATATATGATAAAATGCGAATGCATTTGATTTTTCTGAATATCTCGCTCCTTTTGATTGTACCACTCTATCACTTAATTTTTATTAATGTGTAAATATTTCAAATTACATCTTTAGAATATTTTTACTTTTGTCCCAGGTTATTTTGTTTTTGTCTAAAACCACAGCTTACAGTATTTGATACATAATTGTTTAAAAAATTCAAGTTGTCGTTTTATTTTATTTCAAGGGCTGTATTGACTAAGTGATGCTCTATATATTTTATTTTAAAACCACTCCTGCACTCTTATTGCAGCTGCTGTGCAGGCCTTTAAAGATGCAAGACAGAATGTTGCTGAAGTTGGATCATCAGAGAGCACTTCACAAGAGAATCCTTCCAAGGATGGTTTGTGTTCAAAAGACGATGGGAGCAAGTCACAAGAAGGGGTCATTAGCAGTGAACAGAAAATGCAAGAAACCAAAGTACTGGGTAAGAAACAAATTAGTAATTCAACAGAAAAAGTGACCAAGAAGAAAGATGGACCAAGAGCAGGGAAGACCGCTGCGCCTTCTCCATCCAAGGCTTCAGGGAGGGGTTCTGCAGTTGCCCTCAAATCCCAGAAGACACCTGCTGAGCCAGAGGTGAGAACGCTAAGTCAGACCTCGACCAGGGAAGCGTCTGAAAGCTCCCGGGGCGATAGCAGTGACGACGAGGCAGGGGTGCGGCAGGAGGAGTATTTTGACGACAGCACAGAGGAGCGGTTTTACAGGCAGTCCTCCATGTCTGAGGAGGAGAGTGACAGCGGAGATGACTTCTTCATTGGAAAAGTGAAACGCACTCGGAAGAAGGACCGTGGTTGCCATGGTTCCGTTGAGGAACACAGACCTCCCCAGAAGGTGTTACCCAAGCAGCATGCGCAGGAAGCACATCGGGATCATGGAAATGACGAGAGCAAGTCAAGTATGGAAGCCAGGAAATTCGAATCTGTGTTTTTCCACTCCTTATCTGGAGCCAAAAGCTCTAAAAGGTAAAGATGTTTTTCTAATCTGAAATTGTTAGTGTTTGCTTTTTTGGAATATACAAATTAGCTACATTATCCTAGTACTGAGAAAAGAAACTCTCTCTCAGAGCTCAAATTTGTACAACTGTTCCTGTTTTTAGATTTATACCTGCCCTCCACGTGACAGTCATGTAACAATCCACGTATATTTAGCGTAGCACTTGCATGCAGACGCTCCAAGGATGAGACGTGGTAGCCACATGATAAGCTTAGCCAATTAATGTTTTATTTATTTGGTTATCAAAAAGCTTCAGATTGATTTTTGGTGAAAAACTTTGGAAAATGTTTTGACTGAACTTTGTGCAGAAAAAGCAGCCATGGTGTTTTTCTTTGATTGGGAGTATTGCAGGCAGCAGTCGTTGCCTGTGAAGTCCTGTGCAGAGCGTAGGCTGCTGGCTCGAAGCTGAGCTTCGCCACGCTCACTCGTGCTGGATGATGTTGCTGCCTGCATCCCTGCGTGCGCACTCACAGTCACAGCTCGTTTACAGTTCTAATCTGATGAATTTCTTCCCATTTTAGAGTAAAGATCAAGGTTAGCTAGTTTCGTAACAGCTACTCAAGTCAGTAAACTTTTTCTCTGTAAGGGTTAGTCTTGTGTGGTTTAGAATAACGTGAGTTAGAAAGAAATTTTCTAAAAAAACAAAAAGGGTAAGAAAAGATATATAATCAAAATACTTAATTTCATTTCGGAAATCTGCTTCAAAGAGTTACTTTTCTTATTTGAGAGTAACTTTCCACCATTTCTTTTCTTCCCCATGAAGCATTGGTCTTAATTGTTTTTGTGTGACTCATTCTCCCTGCAATAGACTTTATGAATTCTTTGTCTGGTTAGACCCCAGGAGCAAAGACAAGGTGGGCACATAGAACATCATCAGTTCTGAGCAGGTGTTCCCAAGTATGGGAGGAAGAGCTCCTCGCGTGATGTGCCCATGCCAGCCTCACTGTCTGCATTTCACTGATTGTCTGGGGAGAGTGGATGGTACAGTCCTCTGAATCAGTTCTATCATGAACTTTATTATTTTATCTTCTTAAAAGCATGGAAGTCATAATGATATTTTTCTTCTTTTAGCAGTATCAGAGAACAGGCCCCAAAGAGCAGAACCCTGGGTAAGTGTGAATATTCCATTCTCCCAGCATCACAGACGCTGTGAAGAGCAGCTCTGTTGCCCACAGGCCTCCAGGCATCTGGTCCCTTCCTATCTTGTGCTTCTTCCCGCCTCCAGGTCCCAGGTAGAAGGGAGCAAAATGCATGAAGACTTCTGCAGTAGGATTTCATGAGTCAGGCTTGAGCATGCCAAAAAACAGTCTACTCACATTTCATTGCCCAGCATTCTAACACGTGACTATCAAATCACAAAGAAGATAAGAAATGTCATCTGTGCATGTGTCTAGAAGAAAGGAAGGGGAAGCTTTCTGTCACCACGTGCTCGTGTCTCCTTTCCTCCCACTCAGCCAGCCAACTAACTGAATTCACACCGCTGGGCACAGCTCCGAGTCCAGGGGGAGGGTGAATGGGTGCCTGCTGTTCGAGCGACTGACTCCCCTTAGCTTCCTGACCTTATATCAGAGGGAAGCTGCCAGGTACACAGGTGGGAGCTAGAGTAAAGGAGAAAGTAAGCCCCACAGCACATTGCTGCCTAAAGCGCTGCTGACAGCTCCTGGGGCCTCTGGAAGGAGCTTCTCTGCGTTGTTTCCTCCGGTCCCAGACTGTCTTCCTGGGGAGATCTTTGTCCCATGGCTACATGGCTGTGTGTGCGGGATGGTCCTGGAGACTCGTGCCAGATTACTGCTGCAAATACGCGTCACTTACAGCCTTGAGAGATTGTTCTGTCAGAGAAAATTTTCCACCCCAGCCTATGATTTCTTGCACTTGACACTTCCTGAAAAACATAATTGATTTCTGTCCTCTGTTCTCTCACCTCAGGGTTGGGTGGTATTTTTTCCTTCCGCCAGTCATTCAGCATCTGCTGTGTTGCAACTTGGGTCTGCATGCCCAAGTGCTGCCTTTGCTCTGGTCTGTGCCCCAGAGCAGCAACTTCCTAGGTCTGTGTGGTGTTGGATCTGCGTCTTACACTGTTGGGGGAGCAAAGGCTTTTCCAAGCCCTGAGTTCCCAGGGATGGCCAGTTCTCTCCTGAACACTTCTCTTTCTTCCTCTACACCATCAAAACAGCCAACAGTAGACCAATCTTTGTTTTTTACATTAAAAAAAAAATTAGAAGTAATAATTATACATATTTATGGGATACATTGTGATATTTCATATGTGATCAAAATAAGGATAATTAACATTCGAATCTTTCATTGTCATTACTTTCATGATCAGAAAAGTTGTGTTCCTGTGTTCTGTTTGCTCTATAGCTGACTCTATAGGCGCTCTGCTGCACTGTTCAACAGTAGGAACTTGGGTGTGATAGTCTGATGGCTAAAGTCCTCACCTTGCAATGCAGGGATCCCATATGGGCGCCAGTTCTAATCCCAGCAGCCCCACTTCCCATCCAGCTCCCTGCTTGTGGCATGGGAAAACAGTCAAGGACGGCCCAAATCCTTGGGACCCTATGCCCACATGGGAGACCTGGAAGAGGCTCCTGGCTCCTGGCTCCTGGCATCGGATTGGTTCAGCTCTGACTGTTGCGGCCATGTGTGCAGTGAATCAGCAGACAGAAGAGCTTCCTCTCTGTCTCTCCTGTACTCTATCTAGCTGACGTTCCAATAAATATACATATATGAATCTTTTTTTAAAAAGTAAAAAATAGTAGGAACTTACTCCTTCTAGTTAAGTCTGATTTGGGAACCAGTGTGTGTAACAAGGTGAGATGACCTCATTGTGATTCTGTTTGATTTTCCTTTCTCTGATAGCTAATGAAACAATCTTTAATCTTTTTTTTCTAATTATTTTGTTGACCATTTATATTCCTTCTTTTGGGAATTGTCTTTTAAACCTTCTGCTTGTGTTTATTCTTTAAGATTTATTATTGGAAAGGTAGACTTACAGAGAGAAGGAGAGACAGAGAGAAAGATCCTCGATCCAGTGATTCACTCCCCAAGTAGTCACAATGGCCAGAGCTAAGCCAATCGGAAGCCAGGAGCCAGGAGCCTCTTGCTGGTCTCCCAAGCGGGTACAAGGTTCCAAGGCTTTAGGCCATCCTCTATTGCTTTCCCAGGCCATCAGTAAGAAGCTAGAATGGAAGTGGAGCAGCTGGAACATGAACCGGTACCCTTGTGGGATCCTGACTATAGGAAAATAAGGATTTAGTTACTGAGCCATCCCACCGGAGACCCAAGGCCACAGTGCTAGGACCTGAATTTTCTGGCTGCAAGTGGTCCTTACTTAGTTATTATAAGCTGGTGACATTCCTTTGAAAACATGGGAAAATGAACTCGGTTTTTTTAGTTTATGCTTTGTGTATGTTATCACACAGCATAATGACCATTACAACACTCAGTATCTAACAAGTAGTAGGGAGTACAGATGGATCTCAGAAAGTTTGTGGGAAATGGAATTAAGGCATATATGGCACAAAAGTTTGTAATGAATGCAGTGTTTTTGTAATAAATGTTTGCCACAACTTCACCCTCTATATCCCAAAATTAATTTCCAATATATCAGCTGTCGGGGTCATGCTGTTCTCTGTTGAATTTCAGTTTTAAATTGTTGACGTGTGCCATTAAAAAAACAAAAAAACAGATTTCTTCCTGCATTAGTGATTTGAAAAATATGAAACGCTCTTGAATATTATTAGGTGTAGGCAGCTAACTTTTAAAAATTGATTTTCCTTTTCCTTTGTAGATTTCACACAAGACAAACCTCAGATCAAGAGTCAGTTCCGGAAGAACACACAGAAAGGGCCACAAAACACGAAACCGCCGTCGCAGCTGCCCCTGCATCCTTCCTGGGAAGCGAGCAGGAAGCGGAAGGAGCAGCAGTCGAAAATTGCTGTGTTTCAGGGGAAAAAAATCACTTTTGATGATTGATTAGTGGTACCTTTTTTGTAAATTAAAATTTTTTCTTTAACTCGCCTATTTAAATGAATATTTAATACCTCCTTGAAGAAAGGTAGAATGTGTTTGTCTTTTTCCTTCTTGCATCCAAATTATTTTTCATAAGTCAACCTGTATACTTACTAACATAATAATATACACCAGGTTGTTTCCCCCATAAAAGAACTTGGGGAATATGGGGGTCACAGGTTTTGCCATTTGTGCTTCTAAGAAGTGTATGTCACTAGTTCAGTTCTGTTTTGTGGCTTAAAGTAACTGTTAGGATACGTTAAAATAGATCGCCTCTGTTGAAAGTTATTTTTGTTAGCAAAAGTAAAATATGGATGTACAAATAACAATTATTGTTTTGATTACTGTTACTATGTACTTGGGATCCATTATTTTCTATTTCCATTACCTAGGGAAGTTTTTGAACATCACACACAACCAGAACTTAGTTTTACTCCTACGTTTCATTGCTTAGGAGTTTTTCTGGAAATAAAAAATGTGTAACATTTATCCATTTGACCATTTGCACTCAGAACAGCTTTTGAGAAATTGTGACTTGCACTTTCTGAGCACAACTCCAGACATGAGTAGGACTGGAGGAGCCTTCCCTGTGGGGGCTCTGCCAAGAGGCTGAGGGGACCCTCCTGAGGGGGACTGCTCCCATCCACACAGCATTGCTGTTTCCTCTAAGGAATGCAGGGTCCGAAAAAGCCACCCCAGTTTTCCTTGGTTTTGTTTTGGTTTTCTGCTCTAGGAGAAATTTAAAGGTTCTTGGCTAACTAGATGATGCTAACTAAATTGCATGTTTTCAGGCAGGTGTGGAGTCCCTAAGAATGCCTGAATTCCATGTCAGAAAGCCTGAGTGCACATCTCGGCCCTGCTTCCCATTCCAGCTTCCTACTGGTACGCACACTGGGAGGCGAGAGGTCACGCCCTGGGGACCCTGCCACCAATGTGGGAATCCAGATGGGGATCTGGGCTCCCAGGCTTAGCCCAGCATCAGCCATTGTGGACATTTGGGCAGTGAACCAGTAGACAAGATGTCTTACTCTTTGTGCTGCTACCTTTCAATTAAATAATATAATTAAAAAGTTTTAAATTGCAAAATAAAGATCATATATCCTGCAAGTTATTAGCACAGAAGGTCATCAGATGACTAGACTTAACAAGCTCTCTAGTAATTACTGTCTAGATTAAGAGTTAAGAATTGAGATAATTAGAATAATGGAATTCAGCGTATGTAGTAAGAAAATTAATTTTTTGTGTTGAAAATGTGCTCTGTACTTTTTTATTTTGATCTAATTTCAGATTGACAGGATGAAAGGAAATGCATCTGTGCTTCATCAGAGAATGTTCTAGACTGACCGAGGATGGTGCCCTCATGGCCAGGTCTCCCCAAATCTTACTCCAGTCAGAAGACGGAAAAGGTTCACGTTTCTTGGTTGCTAGGTTTTGTTAGCTGCAAAGACCTGTTGAACTTGGTTCTGGGATACAGTGCAATTACTGAAGCAGAGCTCTTTTACCACACTCTGCCCTGTAAACAGGAGTCCAAAATAGCCCTTAGTCTATGACAGTGACTCGGCTTGGCAGCGCCCTCATTCCGCCCTCGTGCACAGTGGTGGGCAACATCCAGAGATATTTTCTGTCATCGCTAGGGAAAAGAGGGTGCTACGTACAGTACTTACCATGCATGCCACCATACTTTCCAGCCTAAATTAACAGTAGAAAGGTTGAAAGACCTTCATCTAGGGCTCAGTTGGTCCTATTCCTGAGGCATTGCCACTGTAACAGCTCCACCTGATAGTCTGTCTGCTACAGTTTTCTGAGGTCACAGACAGTCCTCAACCAGAGCCTCGGGCACCCTTTTACACGTCTCCAGAGCACGTTCATTCTGTGTGTCTGTATTCTCCATGTACTGCCTCACAACTTGCAGTCACATTGATCTGCCCAAACTCTCAGCTCCTGACTCTCCCGCCCCATAAGGCTGCATGGCCCTGCTCTCACCGTGCTGTGAAGTCTTCAGGCACTGAGCTAACACACTGCTTGTACAGCACTCTGCTCTGGGCCCTGGCTGCTGCCAGTTGTCAACACCATCGTTTTATGCTTTGCTCACTTTTAGTAGTTGTTTAAAGGGACAACTCCACAGCCACTGTGATTCCACTAGGGTCATAAATATGAGTCCTTCAGTATTTATTTCGAAGTTCAAATTGTGCTTCATTGTTTTTTTGAAGGTCTATTTTGTTTTAATTGAAAAGTCACATTTACAGAGAGGAGAGACGGAAAGATCTCTGTCTGTTGATTCACTCCCCAGGAGCTTCTTTGGGTCTCCCATGCAGGTGCAGAGTTCCAAGCTTCGGCCATCCTCTACTGCTTTCCCAGGCTACAAGCAGAGAGCCAGATGGGAAGTGGAGCAGCCGGGATTAGAACCAGTGCTCATGTGGTATCCCAGTGAATGCAAGGCAAGGATTAAGCCACTAGGCTATCACACCAGGCCCATTGTGCTTAATTTTATAAGTTATTTCTTTACCTCTGAGAAAGTTGGTTCATAGAAAATAGTTTTAGAACTGTAAAGTGATGCTTGTATAGTACAGACCAACTAACTAGTTAATCTCAGAATTGTTTGAAGCATACCCATCAAAAAAAAAAAAAAAACATGATGGAGTATAGACACCAGGAGATTATTGTCTATAAAAGCTTAAGCAAACTACCCGAACTGTCAGAATAAACTCTTCCAGAACTCTGCGTTTAAAGGCTTTGTGGCAAGCCAAGGAGGATTTTTTTTTTCAAGAAAAACATCTGAATCTTGATGGTTGTGACATCTCCACTTGCTCTGTTTCCATTTTCTAGTCCCCAGATGCATGTTAGCCTGAAACCACAGTGGAAAACCACCAGGCTGGCATCACTGGAGGGAGGCTAAAAGCATTGGAACTTCTTCAAAGACATATTTTGTTGTCATTTGACCTGTCTAGTCATTTACTGGAAGACCCCCTTGCAAGACTGTCTTCAGAGAATCCGAGCCAGGCTTGGTCAGTGCAGTAAGGTTTCGCCTGAGATATCTTTTCAAAAATAATTAATTTAACATCAAAACTGCCTCAGGCAGAGAGTAGCAGCTGGTGTAAGTTAATGAGAAAGCATAGGAGGAAGCTGGAGAATCCGGTCTGCATAGGGACTGTGATAAGTTCAGAAATGTTTCTTGAAATCAGGAAGATGGCACAGTCACTAACTCCGTGAATACTTGGGGAGTTACCAGGATTTCCCTAGACTGGCTGATGGTGGGATGCTAAGACAAGTGAAGCTTAAAGGAATCCTCAACTTCTGGCAAAGTGGTCAAGGTGTATCCTATCACGGAGAGAGAGCCCCTCAACTAAACAGTATTGATTCTAGAAATTTAAGGAAATTTCTTTCCAAATATTAGCTTACCACTCAGCTAAATGACTCTGACATCGGTGTCTGTCCATTACAAAGAATACAGACTTCACCAGAGTAACTTGGAAGTCAACAGCAAAACCCAGCAATAGCAATCCCAGTGTTGAATGAGAATCAGCTCAGTGTTGCTTACAGTGCAGTATTTAACAAGGGTCCTTTAGGCATGGGGAGAGTAACTCTGCAGGCCTGTGTCCCTCATGCTTCCCAAGATTGTCCTGCGGGACAAGTTCCGAACCAGCAGTTCTGATAAGAATGCTTCTGCATGTGTGAGGCCTTCAGCCATCTGCTTCGGTCTAACCAGAGTTTATTGAACAGAGGGATTAATAGTGGACAGTTGATGCCGAGTGTCTGTGCTCTGGACAGCTCGAGTCTGAGCACCAGGTCATCGGTGCCTGTGCGACACCCCCCTTTCGGAGCCCAGGTACTCAAGCTCAGGTGGGCGACAAGGACATCTTAGAGTTTGCTCCTTCCTCCTAATATTTTACACAGGGTGGCTATTCTCTGATATGATCTGCATCCTTTGACTGCGATAAACCATTCTGTAAACACTGCAGCCTGTTCCAGGCCCTGTGAATCATGCCAGTGAATCATCAACATGGTCCCAGGGACCCCCACAAGCACATGGTCATGCTCTGTGGCTTTGACCATGAGTAATACAATTCTTTATGTCTGATTCAGGATCTCATTCTCCCGTCAGCATCCATGAAACTGGCAGGCTTGTTTACTTGCTTCAAGTAGGGTGAATCCTCTGGCATTCCACACAATTCTGTATTTTTGTGTGTTTATTGGTTTATATTTACACTTAGTTCTTGATCTAGAACTTACCCATGTGCATTTTGATATTTGCAAGTTATTTAACCAAATCAGTACACCACTAATCAGCATTTCCCAACCCGTGAAAGTTAGGTTTAAGCCATATAACCCAAGAGTTACTTTTGGATTATGGGTGAAAACCATGTGAGACAAGTGTAGATCTGCTCTGAAACATTTCATAGCTTCCATTCTTGCCAACACCTTGGGAAACATTAGATACTCCTCTTTTTAGCACAAAGAAAAGTTATTGGCCTAAATGAATGTGAGGAGGTATAATCCACTTAAGCTATGTAATTTCAGGATCAAACATGCATGAGTTGTATTTAACCGATGAGAATTTGGAATGCTGTTGTAAAATGGTGTGCATGTGGCAACATTTTAAAGGGAAAAAACGGTGCTGGAAGAGAAATACTACTACGAGGAAGGAAGGAAGAGGAGGCGAGGACAGAGGAAAAGGAAGAAAAAAGGGAGATGGAGGGGGATGCGAGACGAGTGAAGAAGGAAAAAGAATGCCAAATACATGGTCTAGAAGAGGATGAGCGAGAGTCACGGTCCAGGGCTGGAAAACACACGGTGGCAAAACCTACTGCACCTGCAGGTCTAGAGGAAATTCCAAAAGTGAAACTGTTGATTCTCTGTGTGTCTGGCTCTCACTTTCTCTGCGATCATCACAGTGATAGAAATACAAAAGGCATAGATAGCTGGTGGCAAACATTTGCCAAGTTGCAAGCAAAGAAAAAAAACTGAGTGGAAAATTCCTTGCTTCTGATCAGAAATGATAAACGGATGTGCACGAAGGTCCGGTAAGGTGCGTGACACCAACATAGACTCGATGAGAGCAAGGAGCTGCATCGTATCCGCTGTGGATTAAAGGCATGAAAGCAAATGAGAGAACAAGCAATGCAGGCACATTTGTGGCAGAATTGTGGGAAATGTTAGTAGTATATGTGACTGAACTGATTTCTCAAAAGCAAAACTTTTCAAAACTTGCAGTGCCCAAGAAATCAAGATTTGACCTGAGCAACCTTTGAACTTCCTATCATTAAGATTTTGAGGACTCCTAGACTGCTTAAAGAAGAGGTGGGTTGCAAAAGCTGTCAAAAGCAGGTGCCCTCTGCACTATTTATTTCAAAGACTGCTTGTGGGAAAGAGAACCTCCATGAGGAAAGAGCTAGCAAGGAGAGCAAGGAGTTCCTTCCAGATAGCAAACTGTAAATCAAGGAAATGCCTTTCATTCCAAGCTAGAGGACTTGGAAAGCGTGCCAGGTGGGTATAGGTAACGAGCCCACACCTTTGTCTTGTCACCAAGGTGCCAGTACACATCACAGTCTCCTGTTCTCACTCATCTTGGATGCCTGCCTGTGTGTATGGTGGCAGTGGAGAGATTTCCACAGGGGCTGTAGGACTTGAAAAAGACATACTCACCTCTGAGGGAACAACCTTGCTTTCTTCAGAGGTTTTGGACTCTGAGCTGGTTGCAGTAACTGGGTAAAGCTTCCGATTGTCTGTCTCACTTGCAGAATCAGTAAGATACTCTTAACGGTTGGTAGAATATTTGGTAACAGAAAGCATCTTCTGTGTTAGAAACTGGCGAAGTGTTCACTGTGTCTGTTTCCCTGGGCACCTGGCTAAGTTAACTTCCCCAGCTTCTTTGGGAAATGCTCTCCAGCTGAGTAGGGATACAAATGATGACATGATTTTCACCTGCCCCACAAAGCGTTCCAGCATCAACATTTCTTCCATTGTTTCCCAGCTAGAGGTTAACTTCCTGGGCAAGCTTCAAGACAGAATTTGAAGATGGTGAAGTTTCTGCTTGCCTGATTCTGAAGAATAACGTGGAGCTGATCCTTGCCCAACCATCCGGTCACCTGTTGCAGCTCACACAGACAAGAACTAGTGAGTATTTGGTTAAACCACTGGGACTCAGAGGGTTTAGCTATTAAAAAAAAAAAAAAAACAAAAAAAAACAAAGTAAAGTAATAGCTAACCCGCCTGAGTCCTATTCTAATACCTTTCTGATACATGGTTGAGACCTAATTATTCTTTTTTTAAAAATGAACATTGTTGTAATGCTGCTTTTGAGTACATGGGTCATTCTTTGTTGATTCATTGAAATGTTGACCTCCAAGGGCCAGTACTGTGGCCCAGAAGGGTGCACTGCCGTTTCCAATGTCAGCGTGAATGCTTGTTTGAGTCTGGGACCCTGTGCTTCCATGTCAGATAATGAATGCCTGGGAAGGCAGCAGAAGATGACCCAAGTGTTTGGGTCCCTGCTACCTGTGCAGGAGACCTGGATGGAGCTTCTGGCTTCAGCCTGGAGCAGCCCCAACTGTTGCAGCCATTTGGGGAACAAAGCAATGGATGGGACATTTTTCTATCTCTCTGTGGCTCCCTTCCCCCACTGCCACTCTGCTTTTCAACTAATAATCCTAAAATGAAATATATGTATGTCACCAAACAGTTAGAGGACTATTCATAGACTTTCTGTTTATCTGACATAAAATTACATTATATACTTTTTTTGTTTCTATTTTAATTTGAAAACCTCAGGTTGATGTACCCTTGATGTTATCTTTATCCAATTGTTTTTGCAAACTAATTTTTAAATCAGCTGTCAAATTTAATTTTATAAAATCATGTTGGAATATTTACTGTTTTTTATTGCTAATAGGGATTACCTGTTTCTGGGAGGTATTTGGATTTCAACATATTTTTGGTTCATAATTAGTTACATAAAATTATGGGTCTGCTTCTGTAAATGAGCCCAAATTAAGGAATTATACAGAAAATACTATGTAAGGGACATATTCATAAGCCTCAGGATGATATCATCCTGCAGAAATTAAGCAGCTTAAATCGGGTACAGGAATGTTGTTTGTACTTTGAACATGTGTTTCTCTTCAAGGGAAAACTTGTTTTGAAAGAAACTTATTCTCTATGTTGTTTTCCGGATAAAAATTAAAAGGATGTTTTTCAGTAAAGAGAGCCAAAATTTAGGGGGTCAATGAAGGGAAGAGGGTTATTTGTGTTTATTTTTAAACCAAACATGTTATGAATACTCAATGGCTAACTTAGCTCTCTATCACAGAAAGTTCAGGATTTTCACACATACCACCAATCACCAATTTCATTCAAATATGAAATAGGTGTGAATTGTGAATTTCTTATGGGCCTCACTGAGGTAAAGGAGCAATAGCCAGATCTTATTAAGCACTGTAAATGCGTTATTAACATACCTAGAATTTACCTCCTTGAGCTTGGGAATTTCTGTTCCCCACCTGTAAAACCACGTTCCTCACTTTTGCAAGGATTTGCTCAGATGTCAGCAAGTGATTTCTCTCCCTTCTTGCCCCCCTCTCTCTACTTTTCTTCAGCGATACACATCACGTGACACTGAGAAGTCTAGTCACCACTACCCTGCTGAAGCCTAGCTTTGTGCAAAGAAGCATCTTGTTTCCTTCTTCGTTGCCAAAACACATTTGTATTTTACTTTTTTAAATTTGCTTTACGTATTCATTTGAAAGGCAGAGTTGCAGAGATAGAGATCTTCCATCTGCTGGTTCAGTTCCCAAATGGCCACAGCTGCCAGGGCTGGGCCAGGCTGAAGCCCGGAGCCTGGAGCCCGGAGCCCAAGACCCTGGCTCAGGTTCTGCTACTTCCCAGGCACACTAGCAGGGAACCGCATTGTAATTGGAACAGCTGGGGCTCTAACTGGACCCAGAACTCTAATTGGCGTCGATATGGGATGCTTGTGCTTCAGGCAATGGCTGAACTTGTTGTACCACAATGCCAGCCCAAGTCTATTTATTTGCCATCGACTGGGTGACTTCCCAACTGCCCTCAAATAGCTGAGGCTTGCTAAGAACTGGAAACCCAATCGAGTTTTCCCGAAGTAACATCTTAAGCACTATACTAAATGCCTACCTCCTTATTCCAAGACTGAACAGGGCTTTACAACAGTAGACACTCATTAAATATTTGCTTTTTGAACAAATGTTTGATTAAAAATTTGGGTAGCTGTGTGTATATATATATATGATGTGACTTATATAAATATGATGTATAATGTGATGTGTGTGCTATCCAGTTAATCAATGACTCACACAGTGGAATAGCTGCAGGTACTGGCTAAGAGGATATTCAAATAACCCTGTGATACAAGGTTCCTTGGGCTTGAGTAACAGTAGTGGGAGATAAGTTTGAGAGAGATGAAGGTTTGGTTCTAGAAAGAAAGGTATGAATTACTCCTCGGGAGAAGTATAGTGCAGTGATGGAATTAAGAAAACACTATAATTACTAGGCAGCATGGGAGAGGTCCATTTGCAGATTACTGCAGTCAATTTAAAGCAAGAATAATCGGCCTAGCTGTTTGTGTGTTGGTTTCTGTGAATTGGTTTGGTTAGTGCGTTTATTTGCTGTTCTTTTATCTTTTAGTTACTGGTCAGTGGGAGCTGTTCAAGGAATCTGCTCTAACCCTGTCTGGGCTTGTAAATCATTCTCTTTATTGTCATTTACCTTTTGGCTTTGGTATTAGTGTTATAAAAAAAAAAGTCTGATCTTTTATCTTCTATGGGTTTTCGTTGGTGTGAACAAAAACAGAAATTCTGTAGATTGGTAGCTTTCTCATCCTCCCTGTGAAACTCCCACGGCTGTGGACATTCATCCTGTTGATTCCAGATCTTTCCAGATTCAGCATTCGTCTATCTGTTCAGATTTTTATATGAACTAATTTGTAGAGTTAGACAATGTAACTCTTCTTTGTTAAAGCCTTTTTTGCAGATTTGGACTATTTTATTTTTATTTTGCATATTCTACATCTTACTTTTTTACGTCCATTAGCAGTTTCCCTAAATGAGACGCATTTTTCGTTTGTTTCTGGTGCTGTTTTAACCATGTATTAAGTGCCAAGTCATGGTGCCGGTTTGTGCATTACTGGTTTAGATGATGGCTGCAGGAGACCACAGCCTGTGTCCTGCACAGCTCTGTTTGTTGTTGGGACAGAACGCCGTGTATCTGATGGATTGGCAACCACAGAGGCTTATTTCCCATGGCTCAGGAGGATAGAAAGTAAAGCATGAAAGTACCGGCCCGCTCTCTGGGCTAAGGACCCACCTTTTAGAGACCACAGTGTTGTCTTCTGACTTGTTCCTTAGTGAAAAGGGCCAACTTTCACCCTCAGGCTGGTCTCCTAAGGCACTCATCTCCTAAGGTCTCTGCCTTCCCAATCTGACCACTCACTCAAGCTCCCCACCTGGATACCATCAGCTTGAGCTTAGAATTTCAGGATTTCAACACAGGAATTTCCAGGGACCATGTACAGACCGTAACAGCCACATCTTTCTGAAGTTCAATATGAAGGTAGATGTGAAATGATACTAATGCAGAACACGTTGTCCTACCCATTTTAAGTTATTTTTTACAAGACGCAGATATTTTTAAAGCTCTCATATTTTAGAATGTGAATTGCACCAACTACATCACTCCAATAAAACTAACAAAATGATATTTCATCCTAGTGGGCGGGAATGAGATTTATTAAATTATGTCCATTTCTGAGCAAAATATTTACAAAACTTGTCAACAGGAATATAGATATCTAAGACCAATAGCCAATGTATAGTGAGGTGAGGAGGTCTGGGAGTTAGAACATAACGGGATGACATGACCATTTCCATTGGACATTGTTGTGGATGCTGATCTGAAAGTCCAGGGTTGAAATGGCTTTAACTCTTGCACTGGAATTCAGGATAAAAAAAAAAAAAATGACCAGTAACATGTAAATGAGAAAGAATAAAAAATACTTAGAAAACAACAAAGTAAATAACAATACCTCACTCTGAGGAATTAGAAGGTAGAATTCTATACAGAGTACCTCTGGCTCTTTGAAAAAGGACCCTGAAAATGTTAGTTACTAATGTTTTAGAAACTCATCCGGCTGCCAATCATCGTAACCATTGCCAAATTTTGAATCACTCTGTGATTCAAAAATTCTGATAATTCAGAATGTTCAGGAGAAAGCGCAATTCAATGTATGCAGCTTGGGATGCAGCGCTATCTGTTCCTTGGTGTTGGACCTCGTGGTTGATACTTTGCTATCTGTTCTTGGTGTTGGACCTCATGATTGATACT
This sequence comes from Ochotona curzoniae, assembly GCF_017591425.1. Classification (NCBI taxonomy): domain Eukaryota; kingdom Metazoa; phylum Chordata; class Mammalia; order Lagomorpha; family Ochotonidae; genus Ochotona; species Ochotona curzoniae. The sequence continues at coordinate 28,939,343 of NW_024464918.1, forward strand.
TCCATATGGACCAGGTGTTTTTCCTGAAGGACATTAGCGCTCATTTCTTTATTAACAAAGTGAGAAACCAAGGTGTGAGATAAGCAGCAGTAGTTGTCTGCTACCGGTATAAAATGAGAAGATGGGTAAATGTGAATCTCTTTGAAAGCAAAGCACCTCCAAAGGTGGAACGCCCGGCCTCTCCCTCTAACAGCAAGTTCTTTACTTCTGGGGGAGCAGAGATCAAAGGGAGATAGCTCAATGGGGTGGCTGGAAAAGGGCCTTGGGAACACTGGCAAAGCAGACAACCAGGGCAACTGAGGCCAGATAAAAGGCAGGCCTTGACTATGACAGAGGGCACAGGAAATGGAGAAATCAAACTGAAAACAGAAAGCTCCGAGGGAGAAGAATGTTCTGGAAATCCTGTAATACAACCACCTTACCCCTGTCCTTGGCTTTCTTGTCTTTCCAGTAACTAACCCCTTTGAAAATGTTCTAGGTCAAAATTCTCCCATTAGCAGATCACTTGTGTAAGGTTAAAATTACACTTGACCCTAATAAGAAAAAAGATACACATGCACGCATCAGAAACAGCTCCAAAAACAACGTTTGCTTTTCTGGCGGAAGAGCACAACACCTTGAACATCTTTCATGAGGTTCCAAAACTATCTCATATTACTAAAAGGGGGGAAAAGGCATTATCAAATTTCCATTAAGTGATATTTAATTTAAGGAAGTACATTCATGAAAGAAGTAGTTTTGATGAAATTTAATGCAAGCATTTATTTAAGTCATTATGGAATATTCTGCTTACTTTTTTGAGAACAACCATGAATGTTGGTAATAGATCTGGCAGTGATCACTCGTGGCAGGTGCAAGGAGTTGCACATCTGATGCGTGGATCCTCTGACTGTGTGGGGCCTCTCTGCAGCGTTACCTGAGATACCCTGGGCATTCTGTGTGAAGCAGTTCTGAAGGACCCAGGAGTACCCACAAGCTGTCTGGGTCCCCAAACCAAACTTTTTGATGACCTCTTTGAGCTGGCTTACTCCAAGTGTAGTTTAAAAAGCACTTCAAAAAGTTCATGGAAAATAGAATTTTAAAGAAAGATTTATTTATTTGTTTGTTTATTTATTTATTTATTGGAAGGGCAAATTTACAGAGAGAAGCAGATACAGAGAGGAAGATCTTCCGTCCCTTGGTTCACTCCCCAAGTACCCCAACAGCCAGAACTGAGCCAGTCTGAAGCCATCCAGGAGCTTCTCCCTGGTCTCCTACATGGGTGCAGCGTTCCAAGGATTTAGACCATTTTTTACTGCTTTCCCCAGGCCACAAGCAGGGAGCTGGATGGGAATTACAGCAGACGGGACACAAACAGCCGCCCATATGGGATCCCGGCATGTGCAAGACGAGGATGTTAGCCACTGAGCCATTATGCTGGGCCCAGAAAATCGAATTTTAAAATGTTCATTTTCGGTGCCCCTGACCCTGAAATTCATGATAGTTTTTTGTTTGTTTTTTGCTAAGGTGCATTTTTCCGTGAACTGTTGAAGATATCTTGTGGTTTTGAAGTTTAGAATTTTTTTGCCTGAGAATAAACTTTGTGGTTTAAAAAAAAAGTTTATTTGGAAGGCAGAATAAGAGAGACACACAGAAACAGAGACAGAGATCTTTCGACTGCTCTTTCTCTCCCCAGAACCCTACTTAGTCCAGCTGAGCTAGGCAAAAGCCAAGCGTCCAAATGAAGTCCTGATCTTCAGGGAAGGCCCAAAATAATCTTTTGGGGGAAAATCCAGTTCTTAGATTTTGCTAGAACATTCAGATGAGTCCATATTTGAGGTTTAAGTACTCACACTGGCCACTTGTTGCCATGACACCGAGATAGAATCTCTCAAGGTCCCCTACTGGCAAATTATGAAACTCGCCCATGTGGAAAGAGAAGAAAATTGTGTTCGCTTTCCCCTCCCCCACATCTTCATTACACAGAAGTATTCCCCTGAGCAAACAGTGGTAAAAAAAAAAAAAGCAAGAAATAACGCCACACGGCCCAGCTCCTGATGAAGCTTCTCCAACTCTGTAGTAACCGACTGCAGTGCTGTGGACTGAAAGGCAATTCCAGTTCACTCAGCACTTGGAGGAAATCTTGCCTGGTCAGCCATGTTTCAGACAGCAGGTTGCTTACGTTGGTGGAGAAGCCACACTGCGTGTGTTTCTCACTCCAACCCTTGGACCTCAGATCTCTGTTCTGCAAGGTGAGTGGAATACAGTTACTGATGTCTTTGGAAACCTCAGGAAGCTGTCCCACCTTGCACCACTCCCATCTCACCTGATCACCAACCACATGTCCATGGATCTACATTTTGGCTGAAGAAAGTACAGCACCGACCTTGTTTAGTGCTGAGCCTTTGCCTTCCTCTTTGGACCAAGCAAGTTTAAGGTTTAAGACAAATCCCAGTAACTAGTCACAAGTGAAATGGAGGCAACTACCAGATTTTTTCTCCCTGCGACTCATAGCCATAGCAGCAACTGAAATGTGAAAGTTATGAGCCATTCATCTGTAACAGTATCTATTGTAACATATCATTCACGTGATCTCATCCAACAACCTGTTCATACAAAAGGCAATTAAGCAAAGCCAATAACCATCCATGTGGCTTGAACATGTTTGAAAAAGATTTATTTATTTTTATTACAAAGTCAGATATACAGAGAGGAGGAGAGACAGAAAGGAAGATGTTCCATCTGATGATTCACTCCCCAAGTGAGCGCAATGGCGGATGCTGCGCCAATCAGAAGTCAGGAGCCAGGAACCTCCTCCAGGTCTCCCACAGGGGTACAGGGTCCCAAAGCTTTGGGCTGTCTTTGACTGCTTTCCCGGGCCAGAGGGCAGAGAGGTGGATGAGAAATGGATCTGCCGGGATTAGAACCGGCACCCATATGGGATCCTGGCATATTCAAGGTGAGGACTTCGGCTGCTAGGCCATCGTGCCAGGCCCCAGCTTGAACATTTTAACCCCAAACAAAATCAGATAACTTACTTGCAAATGAGAATAAAAGACCATGATAGATACTTGAAATCATTTATTCAAGGCATTTTATATAGTCTTGCAATCATAATATAGGCATATAATAACAGAATATGAAAAGGCAAAAGCAAGTATAAAGCCAGTGTGTGGGCATTTAAAATTAAAGCTCTTCAAAGTTACAAATGCTCTACAAATAGGATTCCTGAAAAATTTGGAAAGAAAACTTTATTAAAAACATTATAATACCAAATGACATGCCACTTAAAAGCAAGCAATTATATATTAATTAAATGTTTATATTCCCACGAGCTAAGATTAATGCATTTACATTCAAGTCGAAACAATTCAGCACCATTTTAAATTGAGGGATAAATGAAATACCTTGTGTACAAAAGTAGTTGGGATAAACCTCAGTTTGCACAGGCTGTGAGCATGAATTTAAGACATAAAATAGACAAGGGGTATCTTTTTGTCCCTACCAGACCACAAATTAACTATTGTAAGGCAGTCTGCTAAAGGTTGGCTGTGAGTAAAAGAAAAATTTTGTCAAACTGAATGTCTCCTAGAATCTGAAAAGTAGGAATGTTTGCGCTTATCCTGTAAGATTTTCAAGAGAAAAAAAAAAGTTGTTAAAAATAATGTGTAGTGAATAGAAACAGTAAATAAAATTATTATATAAAAATATAAAGATTTTCTGGAAATAGGTTGTGTATTAATTTATGCCGTGATCCTGGTGGGAGGCTGAATCCTCAGCTTAAAGGGCTGGCCCTCCCTCAGCCAGGCTTGAGATTGGATAATAGGGCATATGATGGATTCAGACCATTGTTTTCCTATTGGCTCATGTTTTCACAACCTCGATGAGTATCAAAGCTAGTCTCTTCTTCATATTAAAATCTCATATCTCTACTTCTTAGGTTGCAAGTGTTTGAATTAAAATCTGCCGAGGCTGACATGAGCTTCTGATTAACCCTCGCCCTACAAGCTAACTGTTACCTGAGTTTGGGCAGTTGCTTAGGGACAAGACTCCTTGACCTTGAGGTTCAGAAATGTTACGAGAGAAGTCAACAGATGCAGGAGATCTGGCCTGTGTGCGATGATGGCAGTGAAAGGGATGTGACTGAGACAATGAGCAAGAATCTTTGGCTTCCTCATTGATTTTTTTTTTTTTTTCAAAATCAGCAAAAACAATGCATCTTACATTTAAGGGAAGGTTCTTCAGAGACTTGAAATACATTTTTGATTATTAGAAATACGTAAATGCATATGCTGTTTAAGTTATTTTAAAATAAAGAAGGGTCATGAAAAATAACTAAAACTGCAGACATCTTTTTTAGCTTGAAAATTATATGAACTTAATGGATAATAATGATATTCTAGAGATACTGACTGGAGTTAGCAAGTCTTTTCTGTGTTCCAACGCCCAGCAGGTGAGTGTCTGGCAAATGATGATGGATGGACAGGACGATGAGAGGCCCAAAAGGTGACTAGGAATGTGTCTTCATTATGGGTCCAAAGGCCGTGATATTTGGCTAGACTTTATTACAGGAGTAAGGATCTCAATGAAGACAGGAATGTGCAACCTGCAGATGCCAGTCTGGCTCAGTATGAACACTGACAGTAGTTCGTGTTTGCCATTTTCTTCCCAGTTTTGAAAAGCAGATACAATATCTCTATTAGGAAAGATTAGCACTCGAAAAGATCACACTGCAGTCTGAAAACTAAGCCAAAAGAGGTGCATCCCAGAAGCCATTGCACAGCTCAGGGACTAGCTCAGTGGAAGCTCTGTCTGTATTCTCTGTTGGAAGCATGTGGCCCAGCAGGCAAGGATCAAGTGTACCGCTGACTGCCCCTCGGTTACCGTCCATTTCCAGCCCCTCTTAGCATGTATGTGCCCTCCGAGGGGACATGGGTTTTGGTCATTGGTGTTGACTCCACACCACCTGTGACAATTAAAATAGGATGCCAACTCACTGTGAACATTCTGCCTAGCCTGATCTGGCACTGGAAATGCCAGGAGATTTTGATACCTACTAACATAGGAAAACTTCTGCTTAAGCACCATGCACTTTGGAGTCCAATTTATATTCTTTCTGCATCTTTTGAATTTAGACAAAAGAGAAAATCTCTGAATTCTGTGGTGGTTTCACAGTGTAAAGCAAAGTCAGACCTGTCTCATTATGCAGCACGGACCTAGGTTGTTGTTCTCCATATAGCTTAACTCCTCTAGTAGCTAATGCCATGTGTTGTGTTAATTTGGACCATGTTGCATACACAATCAGGTGTGACTGCTGAGTAGCAAGGTTCAGTATTGTAGAGTATAGCATCCACAGTGTCATCAATTCTGAAAAATTTAATTCTTTTATCAGTTCTCTTTTTTAAAAAATTGAACTTTTTTTTTAAAAGGTAGAAAAACTGAAAACCTCAAGATCTCTCCTATATTTTTTTTAAAGTATTTGAGAGACAGTGGTGGTTTAGGAAACTTGTTTGTATGGGTTTTGTGTCAGCAAGGAAATTTTAATTCTGGTGGAGACTTTAATATGCCAATACTACAGATGGGTTTATCCCTTCTGTCATCAGAGTGACTTCACACAGTCACACAGCTGTCTCATGAGTAGGGTTTCCAGAAGGATCCTTTAAAGATGTCCACTGGAAGTGCCCCTGCACATGGGAAAACTCAAAACTGGAGGCTGCATCACCTGACATGCCATGTCAGGATGAGGTCATGCACTGTGGAAAGAACATTCCCTTTGACTCACAAACCACAAACATCATTTTTACATGGGGACGTAGCTATCTGAAAGCGTACACTGCCGCTTGCTTGCTATCTATACCGTTTCTTGACACCAATGGTCATGTGTTTCTTCCTCAGCACCAAATGCATCTGTATCTATTCTCACAGCAGGAGCATCAGTTCTCAACTCATCTAGGCCAGGACTGACACAAGTCCGTTCCTGGGATGATCTGCTGAAGTTCCAGCACTGTAGAAACTAATGTTGGCTCACTCATTATTGCTATATTTATAATTCCAAAAGAAGCATAAGAAACTTGGATTTCTCTGAGAAACCCAGGGATGCAACTACAGCATTGAAACATTGTGCCATTTCATGAAATACTGTGAATAATAAGTATTAAAGAGTTTCCCAAATAAGGTTGATGCAGATGTTCAAAATCCAGTTATGTGCTTTGTTGCAGAACAGTCTCAACAAAAATTCTTTTGTTGTTTTCTGTTCTCTTTTTTCAAAATATGTAATCCTACTGAAGCTTCTCTACGTTCTTCCCACTTCAGAACACCAGGCACTAATTGATCCATGGGGAGCTTGAGCTGGCTTCCTAATACCTAGAGTAAGGAAACGAAACACAACGAATGATTAACTTGGTGATCTCACAAAAGAATACAGAGCCACATTGAAAGTCAACCTTTTGAAAGCTTGATCTAGAAATTTCCTTTTGCCAAAGCAACACCCATAAATACATTACTTGCATGTAATCTGGAAAAGACTTTTATGTTAGCTCCTGATGCCTATACTCTTGAGTGAAACAACCTCTGGACCAATCAAGGGGAAAGCAGGGCTTCTGGACTAGCAGCCCTGGCTACGTGAGCTCATTCATGGAACAAGGGTGACACAACCCAGGAGCCAAAGCCAGGGTCCCTATACTGCTTTGCATTGGTCTTCTTGGGCATGGCTTTGAGCGCACAGTGATGCCATGATACTGGATCTGACTCAGTTTATCAACTACTGTTGCATTTTAACTGTGACCCTAGACACCCAAGCGCAGAAGGGAGAATACACTCAAGTTCACATCATGAACCGTCAGCATCCGACCAGTAAGTTCTGGAAGGACAGAAATTTAATCATAGTGTCTTACTACTGAATAGAATCTTCATTCTCCTAGTCCACTTTTTTTTTTTTTTTTTTTTTACAATGTGGTAACAAGGGAGATAGGGAACATTAATGACACATACCTACTCCCTGTGTGGTTTTTTTTTTTTTTTAACACACTCACAGAAAGCTGTGAAATATCTGATCAGCGTGGAAAAGGATCAATGAACTGAGAGTGAGTGATACATTGTTAGGTTACAGCATGGAAGTTAGACACACTGCTGCCTGCATGCTAGTTTATGCAATGGGGGCTTGGGCACGCTTCTGGTACTCTGCTGGACAATGTGGCCTTCCTTAGGCACAGCAGGAATCCCTCCTGTAGAATCACCCTATTGCCAGAGAATAACAGGACTATTGCTTTTTTCTATGTCCTGGTTATAGCCAATTCACTGGATTCTACTGATAAAAAGAAGGTGGATTTTTAGCAATAGAGGCAGCTCTCAGGAACTACTGTGAGTGCAAGGAAGGGATTGTAATGAATGCATTTCTTTTACTTTAGATTGCAGTGGTGTTCTGGGGCTTTCCACCATACCATGACCAGCTTCTCATAACATGGTCCACGGAACTATTCAGGCTTTCTGTGTTGTGGCTCATGAGAACAAATCTCAGTAGATTTCCTCAGGGCCAGTCCTTGGCTGTCAGAGGCTTTTCCACAGCCAATGCTGCGAGGACACTCGCACAACCCAAGCTCTGCTGCTTCCAGTAAATCAGGGAAGATGTCCTCCCACCTGGCCCCACCTGAGAACCTGGGGCCATGGGCTCCAGCCAGGGCTCTGGGAATCGAGCAGGGGCTTGTGTGGAGCCCAGCTGGGGAGTGAAGCCTGCACGTAGAGCTTGCGGTGCACCTGGGAAAGCTCCCGCCCAGCAGGTTCAAGTGCAGCAAATCCCTGCTCTGTGTTTGGATGACAGAGAAAACCCTGGTGATGCGAAAGTGTCTAGGCTAGCTCTACTGCCCCCTCCTGCTGACACAGAGCCACTGGTGCCTCTCGCTGTCCAGGCCTGAGCTGCTGAGTGGTCAGTCTCCCTCTGAGGATATTCTCCTTATCCGGCAGGTAGAAGCCAGTCAGCATTGCTAAGATGCATTTCCCAGCCACTGTGAAGCATCAGGGAATGGGGTGGGACAGAAGGCAAGCTGGCGAACCTATCTAGGCTTCATTAAAGCAGATTCAAGCTAAAAATTGACAAACAGAGCAAGGGAGACTTACGGTGAAATTGTGCAGCCCGAGGCATATGCATGATGTCCTGTGTAGCGAATGTCACAACGAACAACATTGTTGCTGTAGTCTGACTCCGGCACCAGGTAGCTGGGGTTGACGCTGACCTAAGCAACAGAAACAGCATTGGCGTTGGTCTATTTCTAACTATTCCCACAGGGCTAGCATTGGAGTTGGTCTATTTCTAACTATTCCCACAGGGCCACCATAGGGAATTATTCATGAAAGATTTCAGTTCCATTAATCTGGGAATGGAGTATGTGGGAGCACATATTCCTGAGACACTAAGGTGGAGATAGATTCATTCTCCCCTGAAGTTCTTCGAGATAGGAGATATTTTTCATCTTCCTATTGTTTGCAAATGGTTCTAGAAGAGGCACGAACACTTGGAAGCCCATGGTGTTTAACATTTGAATCGTGCAGAGACGTCTATAGGCCTGCCCTGGACACCCGTGCACTGTCTGCAAAGGTCTCTACCTTGAGGATGTAGTTGCCAGGCTGCACGTCTGTGATGTCAATCCATTGGCAGTCTATGTCTGCAGCGTAGGTGTCATAGCAGCCGGGACTCAGCCCCTACAACACACAGAGCCAGAAGGTGAAAACGGCGGTGCATGGTCAGGTGCTGCCGAAGAAGGTGCTGATGTTTGCAGATTATTTCATAATTTAGTACTTGCGAGGGTCTGACATAAAACTAGACTCAGCTTTCATCTCCCTTATCTCCAGCTAAAAGAGATGCAGGACCTACTCATTTAAAGAAGTGGCACACCTCACTTCCAAAAAGCTACCTAAGTCGCCAGTGACATCCTTAAGTCACAAAATGGACTGCTACTGATCTCGGACCACTTAATAATTAATATACTAATATAATTAATATAGCCCAAATGTCCCTCTGCAGAGAAATCCTTCGTCCAACGGAACACATCTTATGAGGGTTCTCTCATGTTACTGTCTGCCTTGCATCACGGACTAGCTAACATTCATCAAGCATTGTTACCCGCCAAGAATTGTATTCATGTTAAACAGGTAGTTCCTGACCTGGCGCAATAGCCTAGTGGCTAAACCCTTGTCTTGCATCTGCCAGGATCCTTTATGGGTGCTGGCTCATGTCCAAGCTGCTCCACTTCCCATCCAGCTCCCTGCTTGTGGCCTGGGAAAGCAATAGAGGATACCCCAAGACCTTGGAACCCTGCACCCATGTGGGAGACCTGGAAGAAGCTCCTGGCTCCTGCCCTGAGATCAGCTTAGCACCACCCATTGCGGCTACCTGGGTAGTAAACCAGCACATGGAAGATCTTTGTCTCTCCTTCTCTCTGTAAATCTGATTCCCAGTAAAAATAAATAAATGTTAGATAGAAAGATTTTAATTATGCAACTCTAATTCTGATGACTGTATAAGGCATTGTCTTTGTTTTATTAATGAGGAAATCGAGGAGCACCAAGGTCAGATAACTTACCAGAGGACACACAGCTAGCAAGTGGCTGAGCTGGTTTTGAGTTCAGGAGATTTGGGTCCAGTCAGCACACCATCAGTAAACTATACTCGCTGTTCCTCGCTCTACTGTCCATCATATTGTCACCAAGACAGCTCGTTGAATTGAAGGGAGAACCAGATCACATGTAGAACCCGGGTCAGCTGCTTAGGTTTAGCTAACACAACCATTTATTATACAGTTAGCAAAGCCTATATGACTGCCTTTGGTTTGGCGTTTACTATTTGTATTCAGTATTTTACTTTGTTGGCTTAGAACACAGACATTACATTAAACCAAAAGGAAGTCAAAGAAGTCTTTGCTTTACACTTGAATACACTGAATCACCTTTATAGTAAAACTAATCAACGTTGACACTGAGCATGTTTTGTTTTTAAAATTACGTTCATGCTCAAGAGAAGTTAGGGTCCAGTTAATTGGGGGGAGGAATGCTGAAGTCACTTGTAATGCAGGAGTGTATCCAGAGGGTATATACGGAGACTCATTAGCAAGAAGGCCTCCATAGAAAATGAAGTGGGGTGCACTCCAAGGATTGGAGAGATGGAAACACTATCAATTCCTAGAATACCGGAGGCAGCTATTTGAAGAGTGAACCATCCACTGTACCTCCTCTTGTAAGTGGAGAAATAAACTCCAGGTCCCTATCGCTGTGGTGCTGGGAGGACCACAGGCCACTGAATGAACAGGCAGTCTACACACTCACGCCTGTTACACTGGCCAGTCACATATCTTGTTGCTTAAATAATAAATACTGCTCTAGAGCTTGGAGCATTTACACCACAGCCCTCCCACCCCCTACACTTCTCGCCATCGCTGTTCTGTCCAAGCTCAGGCAAAGAAGAGATGGCAATATTTAGGTCATCGTGAAGCTTCCTACCACAGGCCTGGAAATCACTTCCCAAGATGACAGCTGCAGAGCCCTCTGCACCCTGGCTTATATGCATCCGCTGCTCCTCGCCAAGATTCGGGTTACAGTAAAATTATAATGTCCTTTTACAAATTAGGGTTTCATATGGAAATCTCAACAAGGCTTTTTAACTGACACACATTTTCCAATTCTGAGACATCGAAACCGCTTGGTCAGCAGTATTTTTAACTATCCAAAGGACATCTGCCATCAATTATACTGTAGTTTAAGTGTATGTGTGCAGAAAGAAACCGTACCCTTTGGTTCCTGTTCCCGTTATTGAAAGAGACAATTCCTTAAAGCACCTTTTAAGAACCTTATACATTTCCTCTTTTTAACCTCCAGCACTGTTCTGTTTTTAGCATAACAGAGGGGAAATGAAGGTTTTTGCAGGTGCACAAACAGGAATTTCTTCACAACTTTATTCCCCTTGGTGTTTAAGTAAGGAATGAGTGCAGATGTCCTTTTCCCAACTCTTTTCCAGCTCGATAATGGGGAAAATGAAGCAATTGTTCAGGAGCAGAGAGCACAGACACGTGGCTTCTTGCAGAGGCCTGGGGTCCTGCTCTCCAGGTACCCCTCACCTACCTGTGTGTGGGCAGTACACGCGAATCGTCGGTGGTAGCCATAGTCGCAGGAGGTGTCCTCCAGACAGAAGCTGGCTTTGTGCCCTTCAGCCACTCTCCTCTGGGTGTTGGCATCAAGCAGGTCGTAGTGGCTAAACTCATCCATGCTGTGGTAGTGTCTAACGACCCACACAACAGAACAGTGTCAGTGACAGGCAGGGACAATCCTGAGGCCAGGAGCCTTCGTCCCTGACACCTCACAAGTTTGTTCTCACATTAAAACTGAGATGAAGTCTGTGAGAGGGAGGCACTACACTTTTTTCCTAAAGACAAAAATTCATCAAGTTTTTTTTTTTTAAGATGTTAGTTGAAAGAGTTAGTTGAAAGAGAGAAGGAGAGTCAGAGAGAGATCTTCCATTGCTGGTTCACTCCCCAAATGGCTGCAGCAGCTGGGGCTGTGCCAGGCGGAAGCCAGGGCCCAGGAGTCTCTTCTAGGTCCCCCATATGAGGGCAGGAGCCCAAGTGTTTGAGCCATCTCTGCTGCATTCCCAGGTACATTAGCAGGGAGCCAGACTGGAAATGGAGCAGCTGGGACACAAACCAGAGCCCGTAAAGGATGTTGGCAACACAGGCACAGCTTAATTTGCTATGCTACAATAGTGCCCAACAAACTTTCTTAAGCACTCATGGTAAAGACTTAAGGGTATTTTGCTTTTCCACTCTATCAGGTATAGTCATTGGATATTAACAGAGCTGACTGATAAATTATCTATGCTTCAGGGAAGCTTGGCGTGTGCTCTCCGCTAGGTCTGCCTTGGCTGCACGACAGATGCTCCACTCCCCAGAAGCAACACATGACTGTCCCTGACACATTAGACAATGCAGCGCTTATATAGTTAAAATCTTGACTGAAATGCAGAGCAGAAATGATGGCAGGTTTTATCCACCACTACTGTTAAAATGGTATGAATTCAGCCTGAGAAATAAAACATTCTTATCTGACTAGCAAATTGGGTGGCCTGGGGCTTCTCCTCTCATTTCATCAACTCGAAGGTGTTCAGCTCATGCCAGGCAAAAAGAAACAATGAGAAGTGGCGTGAATTTCAGAAAGGAAGTTGAAGGTCACACATTAGGATTTCCTGGCAATAAGCACCAGGGCAGATAACAACACCATGACCTCATGGGAAAAGGTGTAAGTGGAGGATGGTACAGGAATCACTGGGTTAGATACAGACTTTTTGAAAAGTAGAAGTGTCCTTCATGGCTCACAAAGTGTCTCATTTGCATGTCTGAAAATAATCCCAATCTTTTTGATAGGAACATGTGGTCTTAGTGTTGTGGTACCCCGGGCAAAGCCATCACCTGGAAGACTGACGCCCCATATGAGCACCTGTTTCAGTCCTAGTCACTCCACTTATGACCCAGCTCCCTGCTAGCGTGCCTCAAAAGGCGGTGGAGGATGGCTAAGACCCTGGGACCCTGCACCTATTAGGAAACCCAAATGCAGTTCCCGGCTCCTGGCTTAGGCAGCGCCCAGCCCTTGCTGTTACAACCATTAGGGAATGACCTAGCCGGCAGAAGGTTTCTCTCTCTGTCTCATCACTCCCTCTCTTTAATTCTGCCTTTCAAATAAGTAACTCAATCATTTTCAACAAATGCTCACTCTAGGAGCATTTAGCTGTTTCAGAAATCCTATGTATATACAACTGTAAGCTGTTCTGAAGGCAACTGCTGTCCTATATCCAGTTGGACTAAGTTGGGCTTGGAGTTTCCAATCCCAAAGATAACCTCTACCAGTTGGTGGATTATCTCCTTTGACTAAGTAAAATTGCACAGAAGAAAATTTGCACCCTTTGGGTAAGAAAGACGACATGGGCCCATCATCCGAGTTCCATCAGCAAAAGGGAAAAAGCAACCTGTGATGACCCAAGCAGCCCCACACTTACTGGTGACAACTGTGCCATTCCCAGGAGTACCGTGGTCGGCTTGGTAAGAAGTCTGAAGTGCCTTGGTTTTTCACTCTCTGGGGAAATCTGAGCAGCACCCTGTGATCGTAGTCTCTGACATCTGCCCTGTATGCTGAGCTGGATGTGAAAGGGGAGACAATTACTGGAGTCACAGAATAATAACTGCTACACGAGAGCGCACCGCTCCTTCCCTGGCAAGACCAAAGGAGGGGTTCTAGAAGACCAGCGCATTCTTGTCTGTTTCACTCTTTGCTGAATCTCCCTTTCCTGGCAGAGTCCCTGAGCAGTGAGAGCTCACTGCAGACCTGGGAACCGGTGAAAGACAAAACCTACTTCCAGGCAGAACTTAAAAACGCAGTAAATGCAGCACAAACAACCACCATGAGAAAGCTTAACTTTGTACAAAAACTCCTTCCACTGTCGCAAACAGCGAAACAGATGTGGAACTTCTCCCAATTGAAAACCCGAAGATATTTATTAAGGATTTGAATTCGGGTCGGGCGTTTCTTCAATTGCTAACTAAGATAACTAAAACAAACAAAAATCATTGTGGAGTTCGGATCGAGGTGTTCCCTTCACCAGCCTTGTACCAAGAGGCTCTCACTGTGGTGACATCACAGGGGGCTGAGCCAGGAAGGTTGGGAAGACCAGCAATAAGAGCCAGCTTGCATTTCTTGTCCCAGCTGAGCCAGAGCTGAAGGAATGTGCACGTGCCACTGGGTCCCTGCTCCTAGCTTTCGTGTGAGAAGGCTCCCTACCATTCATGACCTTATTTTACATTAACATTTTTTTTTCATGGTCTGCTCCCTCTGCTGGCTCGGCAGCAGCCAAGGCAGAGAGGCCCCATCCAGAAACGGCTCTTTTATTTTAGCTCTTGCCTCACGGTCTCATGCTGGCTGCAGCCAACAGCAAACAACCAAGTTAGCCGTGGCCTTAGACAAAAGAGGGAGAGTCAGCCATTCCCCATGTGGACATATGCCACAGTGGCAGATCTGCCTCCACTCTGATCCCAAGGGACGGGGGACTGCTCTGCCTTTACTGTAACCTTCTCTGCATTCCTGCAGACTTGGTTTTGCAGGTGAGTGGAAACACTTGGTTCCAAAGAATCTTGGTGGGAAAATATCATGCAGCACCCCATATCCAAGAGAAGGGTTATCTCCAGCACCCCACCCCTTCCCCCTCCCCTCGCGCGTGTGCCTTTTCTCTGCAGTTTGAGAGGCAGAGAACCCTTAGAAATCTTCAAAATATTAGCCCTCCAGGCAGGAGGCCAGCATGGCCTAGAGATCATGTCCCATTTCCTAGCTCTTATCCTTACGGAACAGAAGCAGTGGGTGCCATGCGCCAAGGAGTCACCGGCCGAGACCCCAGCCTCTACCTGGCCAGGCAGTTCTCCTCCGCAGCGCATCGCAAGTTGTACATGGCCATCTTCTGCACATACGTGGACGCCTGGATGTAGTAGGGGTCTGGCACCAGGTCCGGGAGACCTAAACGTCAGCAGGTGACAGGCGCTGAGGTGAGAGGTGCTGTTGGCCCCACCGGTGCCTAGCTCCATCTCCTGTGCCCAGCGGCTGAGGGTGCAGGAGTGAGGGGGCTCCTGGGGCTGGGAAGCAAAGTGCAGAGGAAGCAGCAGGGGGCCAAGCGCACTGTTTGCGGCAGATTCCACCGCTGCCAGGGCAGGAGTGGCAAGGGGAGGGAACGCATCTGCAAGGCCTGGCCCCGCCGCACCCAGCAGCCACGTCGAGGGCGCACATCTTGGGGGCGCTTACCGTACTGGAAGTAGCCGGTGCCATACCCGGGCCGGTACCTGCTCCCAGGCCGGGGCCTCTCGTAGGTGTCGTAGTAGTTGTAATAGGGGTTGTCGTCCGAGTACTTGTAAGGATTGAACGGGTCGTCACCCATCATACGGTCCACGTGGCTGGGAGGCCGCAGGTTACTGAGCGCTGGGAGCTCGCCCTGTGCCGTTCGGTTGCCCGCGCGCGAGGCGCTGGCATCACCGGCCCCAGACCGTGCATAGCCGGCTTGGAACCAGTGGCGGGCGGCGGGCCGGGGGCGGCTGGCGGTGGCCCCTGCCACGGCGGCCGTGCGGTTGTCACGCAGCAGCAGCACTGGTGTGCGGGGCTGCTGGCCGGGCGCGCTCTGGGCACCCTGGGCGGCAGCACCGGGGTCGCGGCGACGCTGTGGCTGGTACTGGGCACCCTGGCTCAGCAGGCTGAACACCTGCCCGTTGTTCTCCCATTGGATCCTGTGACGCCAGGCGCCCGGAGCGGCGGGCTGTGGCTGTGGCTGCGGCTCACGCGGGGACCGCTGCTGGCCTGCAGCCTGCGGGGCTCCGCGCACCAGAGCGCAGAGCTGCAGTGGCCCAAGCAGGAGCACCGTCCAGGCGCAGAGCATCGCTCCCAGCTCGGGGTTGTCCCCAGGACTCGCGGCTCGGAGAAAATGGAAAAAACAAAACAAACAAAAAAATGAGGCTCAGATCACGTGAGGAAGGGGAGCAGGAGGGGGGCGCAAGGCCTGTCCCTCAGCCCCGCCGTGGCCCCTTCCCCAGTTGAGGTGGCTGCGGAGATGTGGCTCCTGTGGCTCTCGCCTCCCCGGGTGGCTCTGGAAGGCTGCGGGAGCGGCACAGTGGCCCGGCGTGCGGGCAGCGTCTGCAGAGGAGGAAGGAGGGGAGATTTTAAACTTTCTGGCACGTTTGCAAAGTTACACAAGCCATCCTGGCGCGGCCGGCCCTCAGCGATTTGTTCACGTAATGCGATTGGAAACGTGCGGGGTGGACAGCTCCACGCCGCCGCCCCGCCCGCCCGCCTGGCCGCCGCCCCCAGACACGTTGCACAGCGCGCGTTCAGGACGCAGCGCGCGGCCGGAGACGCTCGGTTTAATCTGGGGCGAACATGCAGGAATTTCAAAAGACTCAGACAGGCAACGGCAGCCAGGCCGTGGGACGCCGCCAAAGTATGCATGGAGAAAAATGCTATGAGGTCACCGGGCCTGGAGAGGCGGGAAGTGGCGAGGTTGGGGAGGGCGCTGGGGGCGAGCCGGGGCTCCGGCAGTGAGTTCAGCAGACGCCCTGCCCCTTGCGCCCTCGCTCGCCCTGATGGGAAGCGCCCTGCACGCAGAAACCCCGGGGTATCAAATTTTGTTTTTCTGAGTGTAGGTAACTTGAGAAATGGGTTGCAAATTTGTTTCCTACAGTGGATATTTGAACAACCCAAAGCGAGATTTTATAGGGAACCAAGCTTGCCAAGGCCGGAGCCGTGTGTAAACCCGTCTCCTTTCCAAAACAGGCCTGCTTTGCTCTGGGAGTGGGCATGAGCTCGGCCTTTGCTCTCTGGGGTCTGCAAGGATGCCTCTGGGAACAAGGCAAACCACAGGCTGCCCCCAAGTAGACTCCCCTCCCCACAAGGCTTGCACAAATCAGCGTTTTGTCTGACTTTCGGCCTTTTGGTCTTTGCATCTAGTAAGAAAGCTTGATTTAGGATTTTGAAAGTTTGAATTAGCTGTTGTTGCACATCGCAAGCCGGTATCAGGGTTCTGGCACATGGCTCTTCCAGGCCACAGGGAGCTATTGGGAGAGTAGCTGGCTGGGAGTTTGGCTGCCAGGAAAAAGAAGAGGGTAGGAGAAGCAGAAAGCAAAACCAGGAGGAGGACAATCCCTTATCCTAACCAAGTGATGCTCCCTGGGCCAGTTGTTCACACATCACCCAGCACTGGGAGCCCTTACAAAGAAAGATTGGTAGTCAATGGCCCAATATAAAACCGCTGCTCCAAACCAGCCTTGAGTAGCCCACCCCGACTCACTGCTGTCCTCAGTGATCTGTTGTCTGCATAACGACAGTTGAAGCACCTGTGTCTGACACAGTGGATGGTTCCATCCTTGGTCACCACGTTGAGGCAGCTGAGGATTTGACCGTCATACTCCATAATCTTTCCCTTTTCTCTCAGGCCAGAACATCCCTCTCCCTGACTACCCGGAGGTCCCGAGCCCACCTGCTCCCTACAGTTTTAATTTAGCGCAGTGACATAAAGGTCCCAAAGCGGCTCCTTCGACTACTAAATAATGTGTGATTTTGCTACCTACTGAACTTGTGTAGGTCAGTATCCTGGTTCTCAGCGTTTTCTCCCGTTCTTGTGCTGCATTCCTTGGTAGAGGCACAAGATTGGAATCGACACCTGTCGTCTGCCGATCAGTCAACTTCTGGTATCGGCCGTCTAGGACTCAGATTGAAGCTGTGAGCCACTGAGACTCTCTCACTCACAGGCTGAGCTCACATGATTCCAAGTCTGGAGTGATGGGTTTGGCTGTTTTCCAGTTTGATTTGCTTTGCTGGAACCTGCACATGCCTTAGTTACAAAGGGATATGGGGTGGAATCCATCTTTGCCGATGGAGTAGCAAACCCGTGGCTTGAATGAAAAAGCTACAAATCCAAGTGCAAATCCCATCAACAACGTGTCCACAAGGACTTCTTTGTAGGACAGTCTCAATCTCAAATGTCATCTTGCAGACATGCCACTGTGCTTAAAATAAACTTTGTCGTGTCTGCACATCCACCAGGCAAGATGGAGGGCAGGGGGCGGGCCAGGTGTTTATCATTTGTGTGGACAGACCAAATTACAGGAGCAGCAGAAGGGGGGAGTGTCGTCATCCTTCTTCAGAAGAGAGAGCCCAACACTGCCATTACTTGACCGCAGGTTCCCCAGGGAACACTTCTGCTGCAGGGGTCACGCTGTCCCAGTGGCAGACCAGAACTGCTCCCCGCCGCTCCCCCGGGTGGGTAGGAGGTGAAGAAGCGCTTGTTTTCCATCCTGGTGTTCTGGCCAGACTGGGGGGAGAAGGGAAGAGATGTCTCCTTGGATGGCTGATTCACCCTCTCTGGTTCTGAGTCATCTGTAGGATTTGAGGAGTGACCCAAATCTAAAGTGTCTTTCCCTAGGTTTAACCTTTCTGATTTCTGTAAGAAGCCCAGTTACTCTGGCTGCTTCCAGTTCATTCACTGTTGAGTTTATTTATGGTTACTGATCCTGAATCAGAACATTCCTTGATTTGGACTTCAAAACATGGAGTATATTTTATAGGCAAATTAGCCAGCAGACCACAATTTGTTCTGTGCATATCTCTCCCATCAGTAAAATCCAGCATGCATTCTCTTTACAAATATTTATTGGGCACATTTATGCTCTCAAGTGTAGTACACCATCATGATGGTTGGCATGCCTGAGCATTACACTTACAAAGCTGAGTGAGCTTCATCACCTTTCTCAGATTTGTTTCATCAGTCTTAAAAATGTCTTATCAGAGTGTACATAGCTGACTACAGCAATAAATGATGTGTAACAATTCCTTGCTTTTAAACAAACATGCTCAGAGAGAACAGCCATGACCCTTTGTCACGCAGCCTAATGAAAAGCTTAGTTGATGTTCTCTCTCTTTCATTTCCTCAGAATTCTCTTTGGCTGAAACTCAACCTGCTGAAAAGCCACCATGTGGCTACCACATTGGGGACAGCAGTGTTTGCAAGCCCTGGGGGAGACCATCTAGTCACACGTTGCGCTCTCTGCTTGTTGGAAAAACTGATCTTCAGAAAGCTGGAGAAATCGCAGTGGCTCGCCACCAGCCCTGGCGTCACAGCACGGACAATGGCAGCAGCAGCTCCGGGGAGGTGACATGCAGCCTTGTGGCCTTGATAAAGTTCCAGCGTGAGTCTTGGCCGTG
Organism: Ochotona curzoniae; assembly: GCF_017591425.1. Lineage (NCBI taxonomy): Eukaryota > Metazoa > Chordata > Mammalia > Lagomorpha > Ochotonidae > Ochotona > Ochotona curzoniae. The sequence goes on from NW_024464918.1 coordinate 28,958,081, forward strand.
ATACTGTGCTCTTGCAGAGAATTCTATACTAGGTGTCACACAAGGGGAAGTGGTGTGATGTTACTTTTTACTTTTTCTTTCTTTTTTTTTTACATTCTTGTTCATTGATATACAGATTTTTAAAAAAGAGTTTATTTATTTTCATTGGAAAGGTAGATATACAGAGAGGGGGAGAAACATAGAGGAAGATCTTCCATCCAATGATTCACTCCCCAAGTGGCCGCAATGGCTGGAGCTCAGCTGATCAGAAGCCAGGAGTCAGTAGCTTCCTCCTGGTCTCCCACACAGGTGCAGGATCCCAAGGCCTTGAGCCATCTTTGGCTGCTTTTCGAGGCCACAAGCAGGGAGCTGGATGGGAAGTGGAGCTATTGAGACACAAACCAGCACTCATATGGGATCCTGGCATGTGCAAAGTGAGGATTTTAATTACCAGGCTACCACACCCAATATCCAGTTTTTAATCCATGATGTCTACCTATTGGCCAAGGGTAGACATTTTTATATTTTATATATATAATATAAATATATGTAAATATATATACTTATATATATATGAAATGTCCCTCAAATTATAGGTGTATTTGATGTGTATAAATATATATATTTGAGGGATATTAAAACATATTATATATGAATAAATCATATAAATTATATGTAAACAGATTGTATATATAAATAAATATAAGGAGGAACCAGAGTCAGCTAGAAAGACCAGTATGAGAAGCAGGACCTCTGAATTACCAAAAGCTCAGGAGTAATGTCACAGAGGAGTCAGTTCAAGCATGCATTGTTTTCCTTAGGCTCAGGAGGTTTGCCCTATTCTTTTCAGATAGTGATAATGTGTGTGTGTCATTGTGTAGTCTGAAAACATCCTATGGAACCACGTAAAGTGGAAAGTTGGAGGTGGGAAAATGAGAAGTGGGAAAGGCATCTAACACAAGAGAAGTTAATTGAGAGGCAAATGAAGACCCTGCATCATACTTTCAAGGCGATTCACAAGGAAAATAGAATAAACGTAAGAAAGAGAAGTCATTGTCAAAGTCAAGTAGAGGAGCGGAGTGAGTGAAGCCTTCACATTAGCAGCATGTTTCTCTTCCCTTCTTCTGCCCACTCTTCCGCCACATGCTGCGTCCACATATTCTCCCAAATATAGCTAGTAGACAGTTGGTACACATTCACCTGCATGCCAAGACAGAACCAACCCAAAAAAACTCAGTAAACAAGGTGGGTATAAGTCTTCCAGAAATAATAAGCATTAAATACAGTGAATCTGAGTACCCATCTTCTTGGCCACCTTGGAATTGAAACGGTGGAGTGCAGTTCCAAGAATGGGAGTGTCTCAGTGCATGTTTGATCGTGATGAAGGTAAGACGGTTAGTCACTGGAACAAAATGGAAAAATAGAACAAGTGATGTGATGATGGGAAAAATGGGTGAATTTTCAGAACAGCAGTGAATCAGAGTTGAAAAGAATTTGTTATATTGACCACAAAAATAAGGGGCCAGCCAGCTGACAAAACTGCCTGCAAGTCAAGCTCAGGTGATTAGATTGGAGCCAGTAGGCAGTCGAATGACAGAAAAGGCAGCTGTTCTTGTGGCGTGCACTAGATCATTTCTGTTGTGAAATGCTACAATGAGATGTGTTCCCAGGTCTGCATCTTGGCGTCCTTGTAGCTGTATGGCTCCTCTTGGCTTCTCCAGCATCCTAACAGTTATTTAACTAAATATAACCTAGGCATGATCCTCCAGGACAATGGAATAGGCAATGATATTTCAAAAAGTTCATGGGAAAATGGAATGGAGAGGTCAGTTTATTCTGATACCTAAACATGTGAAACTCACACTGCTGAGGGGTCTTTGAAACATTCGTGGCACATGCCTATTGGGAAAGATTCTGCAGTGGGTTTCAACATCTTCTGAGCTAAGATGAACTCACCTCTTGATTCTGTCTTAACACAAACCTCTTGAAGTGCCCTTGAAGTTGAGGAGGGCAATTAGGCTCCACTCAGGCAAAACTTTCCTGCCCCACTCAAGTGCAGTGATGTGGTTTTGGCAGTGGGTAACATCCCCTGCTTGATCTCCTTCCAGCACATGCTTCCTTCCCTTAAAGCTCAGAGGAACAAGGTGACATGCCTGACAACCCACAGGAAATTCTCCACAGTTTGATTTTTTCCTTCCTCCCTCTTCTGTAACACGGATCTCAGAACATTTGAGGGTGTGTTACGTGTTTGGAGTGAGGCAGAGAGGAAGGAAGCTTTGAGGGGACTGTGGACATGAAACCTGTTTACTATTGTATGACACTCAACTTTGGGAGCCACAATCTTTCTGTTCTGTTTAGAATGCTACTCATTTATTCATCTTCCTTCTCCTTAATTAGATAGCAGCATAAACATGAAAATTGTACATACAAAGCATCTCAAAGCTCAGGCAGGCACAGGTAGATACAGAATGGGTGTAATTATAGCCAACATGGGTTTCTCTGGCTTCCACCCTGTTTTCTTACGTTCCGACTGTCCGATGAGTTACAGTAAGCTCCTCTGGAAGGTACAGAAAAGCCTAAGGGCCAATGCCATGGCTCAGTAGGAACTCTGATTCCTGCAGGTCACACTATTGCGGGCTACTTAGGAAAATGAGAAAGGCCTTCTGTGCCGTTGACATGTTTTTAACCTTTATTTTCAGTGCTCTTAAGCTTTTATAAATAGTTGGCACTGAGCTGCTGGCAGAAGTAGCAGTTGGGAAAGTAGGAAGGGTATTGAAATATTAAATAGAATATAAGTTATGAAATATTGAATTACAGTCTTACAGTTATCAGTGATGAAAAACTTGTGTTGCCTGAATAATTGTGGTGAATACAGAAGACCTTTTCCAGTTAGTTAAGTGTGTCAGCGGTGGAGAAAGCAGGTAGTAATAAAATAATGAGAGTAGCGAAAGTAAACAATTCCATTACCTGCAGGACAATACTCGCCTTCTCATTGATAACAAGCATTGTTACCTGTTATTTCCTGTGTTCCCAGCTCAATGCAGAAAGCTTGAATGCGTTAGCTCCTGTTGCCCTAGCAGCCACCCTGTGTGGTAGTTCTTAATACTTTGATTTCGTGGATAAGAAACGGATGCCTATAATGGTTAAGCAACAGGGTCCATTAAAAGTTGGCACAACTCCACCCTAATCCCAGGTCTGTCCTGTCAGTAACCACTGTATTAAAGTCTCACCCTGTGAAACAGGAAGAAGGTGAGCATTCTTTTCTTTCTTTAGTTACTGGAAACAAACTGAATGATTCATGACAGTTTACTTGACAAGGAGATTGTGAGCAGGCTAATTAAATGGGGTAGCAAGGAGGGTTAGCTGAGCGCCAGTGGGTAAATGGCTTTGGGATAAGTATGATTTACAAGGCAGCTGGGAAGGTGACAAGATGTAGAAACAATACAGTTAAGTCACGTGGGCAGGCCGGATGCCTGTTACGTCTCCTGGTGCAATTTTGGACAAATTAACCTAGCCGTTCCCAGACTCAGTTCTCCATGAGAAATGGAGTAAGAGCACTTTTACAGTATCGTTGGAAAGATAAAATGTTTGTAAGTGGATGGCAGAGAATCAAGCTTATGATCGACCATGAACAGTTGGTAACCGTGACTGCTTGGTGCCCAGGCCTTAGGATTTAAAAGTCGATGAAGACTATTGATGGACAGGTGTGTGTGTGTGTGTGTGTGTGTGTCTACTGTGAACATAAGAAGGCTACGCTTGGCTGTTCCAAGTGTCCCTTTTGCTCATTTGACGGAGCAAGAGAAATCCATGTGACTGAGATCTGGCTGTATAAAATAAGATACATGGCCCTCAAAAGATGCAAACCAATGTGGTCTAGAGACATGTGTGCCCTGATAAACAGGACCAGGAGTAAGGAACAGAGCAATAATCCGCTCAGGATTCCAGGGCTGCACCAGTTCCACTCAGTGCCCTGAAGCCCACCCAGCACTTTCCCCAGGCCAGCCTGGCTCTTCATTCTCTCCTGTGCGGTCTGCTGTAGACCCCCGTGGAAGTGGACATCGCCCAGTGAGCCCCCTTCTGTGTCTGTTCTGCTTAGCACAATGTCTGGGACATGCCTCTGTGTGATTGTTCCATCGTTGGTTCTTTTGTTTTTCTTGATTAGTATTTCATTCTATGAACACACTGTAATTTATTTATTTCTTCCCTTGGCATTTTTTAGTTTCAAACTGTTCAGTTTTCTTTCTTTTTCTTTTTTTTTTAAAATTGGTGTGGATTGCAACTATTATAAATTCAAACTGCTGTGAGCATTCATGCAGAAATCGTGCGGTGGGGCTGTGTTCTCGTTTCTTTCCTGGAACTAGAGGTTGAGCTGCACCTTGCAGACAGAAGCATTTGTGATTTTGATGAGCAGCTCTTTAGTAACAGCACAAGTGCTGGTGCTCTGTCCTTCTGCACTGGCCACAGTTCCCCTGTCATTTCTGTGTGATCGATGTTAGCCCTTGGGTAGAAAGTGGAGTCTTACCGTCATTTTAATTTGCAGGTGCTGTGCAGTATCTCTTTGAATCATTCGCCCAGTTTTTGCCTTTTGAGGTAAGAGTTTCTATTCATTTGGGGTTCAAGTTTCATATGAGATATATGTCAAGAATATTTGGGGTTTGGCATTGTGGCATAGTAGGTAAACCTATTGCTGGTAATGCCAGCATCCCACATAAGTACTGTTTTGTGTCTTGCCTGCTCCATTTCTGCTGTAGCTCCCTGCCAGAGGCCCCAAGGAAAGCAGCAGAAAATGGCCCAAGTGCCTAGGCACCTGCACCCATTTGGAAGCCTGGGAGAAACTCCTGGCTTTTGGTTTCCGCCTGGCCCAGCCCTAGCCACTGCAACCCTTTGGGGGAGTGAACCAGTGGATGGAAGATCTCTTCTTCTCTGACTCTCCTTCTGTAATATTGATCTTCAAATAAATAAAGGTTTTAAAAATACTTTTTCCCTTTTTGTGGGCTCACCTTTTTGTTATTCTTAGTAATGTCTTTTGAAGAACCCCAAGTTATTAATTCATTTTCTTTTCTACTACTAATCAGAAAGTAGTTTTGCTTTGTTTTTAAAGATTTATTTATTTTTATTGGAAAGCCAGATATACAATGGAGGAGAGACAGAGAGGAAGATCTTCTGTCGATGATTCACTCCCCAAGTGACCGCAGCCACTGGAGCTGAGCCGATCCAAAACCAGGAGCCAGGAGCTTCTTCCGGGCCTCCCATGCAGGTGCAGGTCCCAAAGCTTTGGGCCATTCTTGACTGCTTTCCAGGCCACAAGCAGGGAGCTAGATAGGAAATAGAGCTGCTGGGATTAGAACCAGCGCCCATATGGGATTGTGGCCGTGCTAGGTGAGGACTTTAACCACTACGCTATCACGCCGGTTTCTTCCCCCCGTGCCCCGCCCCCCCCTGCTTTTTTTCTGTAGCCCCGGTGTCACAAAGATTTTCTTCCATGTTTAATTCTAGAAATTTTCTAGTTAGGGCTTACAATGTAAATCTGCAATCTGTTTCAAACTGCTTTTGAGTGGGTTGTCAAGTACAAGTTGAGGTTTACTTCTTACTACCTTCCTCCTCCATGGGTAACTAGTGGGTTCAGCACTAGCTGCTTTGGAGGGGTTTTCTTTGTTAAAGGTGTCCATGGCACTTTTGTTCAAAATCAGGGGCAGGCACTTGACACAGCCGCTTTCATTTCGCTGGGGACTCCTATATCCCCTGTGGAAAAAAAAAAAAAAAGCCTGGGTTCTGGTTGCTTCAGATCCAACTTCCTGCGAACACAAACCCTGGAAGGTGACAAGCAGGTGATGGCTGAAGCCCTTGGGTCCTTGTCTGCCATAGGGAAGACCTGAACTGAGTTCTAGGTTCAAATAAATACATATTCTTAAATTTTAAAAAAAGCATCCATTCACCTTACATGTGTGGCTATATTTTTGCCTTTTCTTTTTTGTATTATTGCATCTCTCTGGCCGAAAGGCCCCTTGAGTTCTGATTGAGGCCGTGAATATAAAAGTCAATTTAGAGACAATTTACATGATAGTAGTAGGAATACCCCCACCCTGAGGTTTGTATGTCACTGTACTTCTTTGGATCATTTTTGTTTGTTGGTTGGTTTGTTTTACATGTCTTTCAAGAATGTTTTGCAGTGTTCAATGGCAAATGCCTGAATCTTTTTAAAAGCTTATATCTAAGTAATTTAACATTATTGCAAATGGAAATATTTAATCTTATTATTTGTTATTAGTTTATAGAAATACAATTAACTTGCATAAAGCATTTATATTAAATAACAAATCATTTTACCCTGTTGCAAACTCACTAACAGGCTTATAACAGGAGGTAGAAGCAATAGTTATGCATGTGGAAGTAATTTCCATTTATTCATAGCAAATAGGAAATACTTTAAAAATAAGGTGTTAGATGTTAAATACTTTCAAATAATGTTAAATGAACATATGTGTATATATGTATTTCAAAATCCTAATATATCCAATATCTAAAACCGACATTTTTCTGCACCAAAATTTCCTTCATTGTTCTGTTTTAGTGCCCGTTACCCAACAAGACTATGTTCAAATATAAAGTTCAATTTCAGGCTGCTGTGTCCTTTCTCCATTTGACCCATTTGCACATCTGATCCACCGCACCTCCTCCATGTTTTGGGAACCATTCTGCCTCTCGCTGTCTCCATTCTACAAGTCACCAGCCATCTCTCTTGCCTCCTCCCAGTGTCCCCTCCACCCTCACCACTCAAACACCACCTGTTGCAGCCAGGGCCGTCTTCCCCCGAAACACAAAGCCAGCCTTGCCTTGCTATCACCATGACAACATAGGGGCCTCTCACTGCCCAGAAGGTATGTCAGCAGCTCAGACCATACCATGGCTTGTGAGCTGTATGAACCCCATGAAATCATTTGGGGTAGCCCTGACAAGGCAGTAAAACTCAACACTCAATGCATCTATCGCAGGCTAGTTTTTAAGTGTGCCATTTTACATGGTCCATGAACAGCATTTGAAATATCCACATAGCGCTTCACTGAGGACAAGGCCCCCATTGTTAATGGGCCTTACTTTGGCCTACTGCTGCTGGTTCGGTGCCACTGGGGCATACACACCTCTCCACTGCTCTATTCCCCATGCCTCCACACCAAACCACCAGTTTCCCTGCTCACAGGGTCTTAGCTGTTGCCATTCCTGTTGTGTAAACTGCTCTTTGCTCTTTTCCAGCCAGCTTTGTTTCATCCTTCAAGTCTTGGTTTCAATGTCTTTTCTTCCTGGAGACTTTCCCTTAACCCCAAGACAAGGGCGTCTTCTTCCGCTTTGCCCTTACATAGCATGCTGCACTGCCTTGTCGAGCTGGCCTCATCTGTAATTATATGTCCACCCTCTGTCTTTCCAGCTCCGTGGCAGTTTCCACAAGAACATGACCTTCATTGGTAGTGCATTTACCCATGCTGTTTATTTCCATCTGTAGGAATGATCACCTCCCTTACACATTGTCACCAGGCAAAGTACGATATCTCTTCTTAATACATGTTAATAAGTGTTATTCATAAGCGCACACATACACAACTGGTCCCAGCCCATCCCAGCTTCCATAGAAACACGGCACACGTGAGGTGCCGACTGCAAAACCGCTCATCTGCCTCAGCAGGGGAACTAAAGTATTTGTTTGTTGGGAGAGAAATGGGCGTAGCTGAACCAGACTTCAGTGCCCGCCCCAGAGAGGTCTTGGGCTGAAGCAGTTTGGAACCTTAATCCCATTACAGTGACAGGGCCTTGGCAAGGCTCAACAGGGAGTCTTGCCCAATACTCGGCCACATCAGTCTGGCAAGTCCTCCCATTTACAAGTCCTAAACGTCTACATGTCCCTTCATTTTGCAAGGAGAAAGGTAACTTCACGATAGATAAGCATTTTTGTGACATAGGAGGAAGATTTAGGGTTTTATCATTTGAGCGGTTTTCCACATCCTCTTAGGACAGCTGCTTACTTAACAAACGGCCCTGTGGGGAGAGTGGTGCTTGGGTCTCAGCAGCCTCTGTGTGGTGTATTCTTTAGGAAGTGCGTGGCTCCCAAGGTGTGCATGGTGGAGCACACACCCAGCTCGGAGGTCAGGCAGGGCTTGTTCTGGAAGACACCAGGCCCAGCTGAGAGCCGGCCCCAGCTGCAGTCCAAATGCTGAGCTTTCCCTATGGGAAACGCTAAACGATCATTTAGTGATCTTTCACACAAACCGCAGAGGAAATCCACAAATGACTACTGCACACTTTGTTTGTGTTGACATTGATGCACACAGCCAAGGAGGTTTATTGTTTCTGCAAGTGTTCCCATCAGGGGCTTTCAAAAAAAAGAGATACAAACCCCCCTCTACAACCAGCTGCACTGTAAACCAGAGTTACAGCTTTATCAATGCATGGTTTGCTACTCGTAGTCCTCTATTAGAAACTGCATGAGACAATGATTAATGAGAATCACGTCAGCGCATCCACTCATTTCCTCATCAGGAAGGAACACTGTCAAAAGTCACTTATTTCCACAAGTAAATAATATACTTTGCTGATGACACTGAGAGATAAATGCTGCTACAGTATATGCAATGATTACATAACCATCTTTTTCAAAAAAGATGAGGACCTTTGGTTTGTGGAAAATGCAAATTGTGAGGAACTGTGAATGGATTTCAAAAACAAATTGTGTCCAAATAAACTTATTTCTATTTCCATTTTCTCATGAGTTTTTCAAAATATTTATTTATTTATTTATTTTACAGATTTATTTATTTATTGGAAAGTCAGATATACAGAGAGGAGGAGAGACAAGGAGGAAGATTTTTCATCTGATGATTCACTCCCCAAGTGAGCGCAACGGCTGATGCTATGCCGGTCCAAAGCCAGGATCCAGGAACCTCTTCTGGGTCTCCCAGGCAAGTGCAGGATCCCAAAGCCTTGGGCCGTCCTCGACTGCCTTCCCAGGCCACAAGCAGGGAGCTGGATGGGAAGCGGGGCTGCCGGGGTCAGAACCAGCGCCCATATGGGATCCCGGTGCGTTCAAGGCGAGGACTTTAGCCACTAGGCCACGCTGCCGGGCCCTTATTTATTTTTAATTGGAAAAATCAGCCATACAGAGAGGAGAGACAAAGATCTTCCATCCATTGATTCACTCCCCAAGTGACCAAGCCAGGAGCTTCTTCTGGGTCTCCCACGCAGGTGCAGGGTCCCAAGGCTTTGGGCCATCCTTGACTGCTTTCCCAGGCCACAAGTAGGGAGCTGGATGGGAAGTGGAGCCTCTGGGATTAGAACTGGCGACCATATGGAATCCTGGCATATGCGAGGTGAGAACTGTAGCTGCTAGGCTACCCCATAGGGTCCCTTATGAGCTTTTTAAAAAATCTCTTCTTGTTTTTTCATGGTGGCACCTCAGCTGCGTTTCCAGGTGGTTAGGCCGGGCGCAGGCTATTAGCCTTGCAGTCAAGCTGCCTTGTCCCACTCCGGAGTGCTTGGACTGGAATCCCAGATCTGGCTCCTGACTCCGACTTCCTGCCAGGACAGACCTGCCTTCTCTCTTTTTCTTGGTTTATCAAATTGGAAAAAACAAAGACAGATGCTAGAATGTAACACTCTGTGAGTGAATGAAGATCTGTCTTAAATGTTCAATATTTGTTTCGCAGTGACTAGAGATGTGATCTCAAGGTCATGTCCACAGAGCCTTGTCAAAAAGACAGGATCTGTCTTCAGTGTGTGGTCTCTAGTTTGTCATTTTTCTAAGACACTGGGTAAGTTTTCTAATAGCTGAATTACTTTTAGGATGATTGGCTGTTTATTGAATTTTGACAACCGTCTTCCTTGATATTGATCCTGGGTGACATGGTAGGGACCTATTTTTGAAAAATTTGAACCTAAGGTTCTATAATTCCTAGAACTAAACCCTTATCCCATGCTTAGATTTCTGCTGGAATAGTTACAATGAGGGAAATGGTCCCGACACAATAAGAAATGGCTTTTGGAATTATACCCAAACCAATGGAATGTCGTGCAGATGCACCGAAGGAAAAAATTAGCATGCAGGACCGAAGGCCCTGGAGGTGGGCCTGGGTCATGCTTGTTGTGGGAGACATTCTATGACAGGAGTCTGAGAAATCCAGCAGTGTTGTTGAGTCATGAGTTTGCTTTGTATTCCATTCTCAGTGGACCTTCAGTTTCTTGGAATTTTTCTCAATTTCTTGTAACAGTTCCCAGGATAAGAAGGCCATTGTGGACATGCTCTTTCTCTAATCCCTCTGCTTGCCTTCCAAAATCCTCATGGCCTCAGGACAGGGCTTGCACTGGAAGGCTTGAGGTCAAAGGGTTTCAGGATTTACTGATCTAAGCTACTTGTTCCTGGGAATTTGAGAAATTCATGGGAGGTGCCTCACCAGGATCCCCAAAGCTGGAATTTTAGGGTGTGGCTAGTGAATGACTTCAAACTACTTTAGTAGACCTCCTTGGAGACAGAAAAAAAAAAATGTTCCATACAGGTCTAGCAAGTGTCCAAGCCACAAAATGCTTCCTTTTCCAACATGTACTTGCTCAGTGTTGTAGAATGAGTGTGTGACAGAAAGGAAGACTGTTGAAATTCCCTTATCAGGGTCATGACTTGGCATGGGGTGGGGAAAGCTCCACTTACTACTCCTACAGAAAACCAGCGCAGTGAGTCATCCTACAGGGCAAAGTGGAGTGTGGCTCAAGCGCAGAAGGGTCTGCGTCCAGTTGCAGAGGGAAGCGTTGACCTTGAGGAGTTAGCCAACACAGGCTTTAATCTTGGTCACCATCCTCCAGAATTTCCGTGGAGTTGTGTAGTAATGCTAGGCTGGGCCAGGATGGGCGTGGCTTCCTTGCGGGGATCATTAGAGGTCATGGAGTCTCCATCCCAGAGATGGGGAGGACTCGAGCAGATCTGAAGCAAGCCCGAGTGATGCTGTGGATTGCAATGCTCCATGGTGGACTCGGCCTGGCTTGCCTGTGGCTGAGGCAGCCCGCTGTCCAGCCTCACTGGATCCTAGTAGGGTCTTTAGCTTCCCAGGAGGAGAGGAAAATCTTCTGAGGAACTTGAGATTCCCCAGACAAAGTGCTTTGGCCTGTCCGGTGCCACCGTGGTTCCGAGGGTATAGGTCACTTGGTTTCTGACTGCCCTGCAATGTTGAGCACTCTGCTGCAGTACCTGCTTGTTCCTGTGGCCCAGGTTAGGGATGTGCAATGGGTGGAGATGGAAATGTGAATGCTGATTGGATGTGTTTCTGGTTCTCAGGGGACTACAGGCAGCAGGGCAAGTCACAGGACACAACTACCTCTGCCAGCCAGGAACCGGCCTCACTTAGCAAAGGAAGCAGAGATGCGAGGGAATGAGTGTGGTGAAAGGCTCATCCTACAGGACTGAGCTGCAGATTGCAAAGGGATGAACAGAAAAAAAAAAAGGTTTCCTCAAAGAATGTGAAGGCATGTGGCTTATATTAAAAAATGCACTGTGTGTTTTTAGGCATTTTTCCCCACCAAAAGACTCAGTCAAGATTCCCAGTGCTTTTATTTATTAGAGAATAGCCCATTAGGGCCAGGGACTTGAGTGTACTTAGATTACAATGATACGGTATACTGACCTGGAAAATTACTATCAGTTAGCCCAAATTGCTCCTTTAGCTTTTCTGTGCCTTTACATTTTGATAACACACTTTCCTAAGTAGCAAGAAATCTGAAAAATATTTTAGAAATACATTTTTTAAATCAACAAAAAAATCAAGTTCTAGCTGGGTTTACCAAGCTTCCTGCCAAGTACAGTAATTGTTACTTGTGGAATTTTCTCCGAATGGCCAAGGAAGGCATTCAACTCAAGAACTCTAACTCTGGAATGAGTGTCTGGGTGTAGACACACGCCTGGTGGAAAGTCGGTGTGGTAGTTCAAGTCCATATTCTAGAAGGGATTTAGCGATAGGTTTCCTTAGCAGATCCGAGAAACACAGGCTGAATGTTTTCTTCAAAGTTAGCACTGAAGTCTCTTAACTCGTGCTGCTCACTCTCCTTTCTGCTAACCAGCTGTTCTTTTTTTTTTCTTTTGCTTCTTGCTTCTTTTGTTTTTATGCCATAGTAATTAGCCATTTATTAAAACATTCTTTTAAATCTGAAAGGTCCATGTCCAAGTTACATCAACAAGTGTGTGTTGGGATGGGGTGGGGGAACTGCTGACAGCCATGGACTCTTGGAAATGAGGCCAGTTTAGGGACCAGAGGGCCACAGCAGTCTTGCTCGGTTGGAACAGCATAGTGGCGCAGGACTTAGTCCTAGGGACCAGATTCAGGCTTTGACATTCTTCTGCTTGAATTGGAGTTGAAATTGAATGCCTGTGTCTCTTCCAACGTGGAAACAAGTAGAGCCAAGTTATAGAAACGCATGGAACAAATGGAAGCCATGACACAGCATAGAATGCATATGTTAATTTGCATAAGTTCTTAGGTGAATATGTTACTCATCCTCAAACTGTTGGATGGGCCTGGGTGATAGCCTAGTAGCTAAAGCCCTTGCCTTGCACACACTAGGATCCCATATGGATGCCACTTCTAATCCTGGCGGCTCCACTTCCCATTCAGCTCCCTGCCTGTGGACTGGGAAAGCAGCCAAGGAAAGCTCAAAGACTTGGGACCCTGCACCCACATGGGAGACCCAGAAGAGGCTCTGGGCTCCTGGCTTTGCATTGGCTCAGCTCCAGCCATTGCTGCTAACTTGGGAAGTGAATCATCGGACAGACGTTCCTCCTCTCTCTCTCCTCCTCTCTGTATAGCTGCCTTTCCAATAAAAATAGCTAAATGTTTAAAAAAGAAGTTGGATGAGATGTGGCCAAATACAGAAAAACAGGAAGGGAAGAGGTAAAAATAATTTTTTGCTGCTGCGCATGTAGGAGACTCAGAGCAATCTCATAGCTTTAGTCTCCTCCTCCTCATTCTTTTATTCCAATGCACCAAACATGTGAGTGCTCAAATTATTCTTTAAAGTTCCGCCATCAGCATAAAGAATGAAAATGTAGACTGTTTTCCTTCTCTTTGATGAGAACATACTTTACTGACCGTCCAGCATGCAGCTCTCATATGACAGTTGCAGGTGAGGGAAGCCACTTGCCAACGGTCAGCTGCCACAATGACTCCTGGGAGTCTCACCGCCTCACCTTGCTCCGCAGTCACCCTAACACTCACTGTTGGCGAAAATCCCTGCAAAAGGAGGTCATTTGCACTTTATACCCAGGAACGTAAACTTAAAAACCAGAACATTTTGAAAAGATTTGTTTATTTTTATTGGAAGTGAGATATACAGTGGAGGAGAGAAAGAGAGGAAGCTCTTCTGTCTGTTGATTCACTTCCCAAATGACTGCAATGGTTGGAGTTGTGCCAATCTGATGCCAGGAGCCTCTTCCGGGTCTCCCACTTGGGTGCAGGGTCCCAAGGCTTTGGGCCATCCTCGACTGCTTTCCTGGGCCACAGCAGGGAGCTGGATGGGAAAGTGAGGCTGCTATGATTAGACCAATGCCCAAATGGGATCCCTGCACATGCAAGGCGAGGACTTTAGTCACTAGGCTATCACGCCAGGCCCCCCAAACAGTACATATTTAAAGAAATGAAGTGAGGATAAGAAGTAAAACAAAACAAACAAAAGGACTTTTCAAGTAGTCACCATTCTCCTGTTGTACCTTTGGGATTTAAAATGTTTCCTTACGCCTTCCATAGAGACGGGAAACTTCACCTTACAGCTTTTTTCAATAAACGTGAGCATTGTTTTTCTTGGGGAGGGGAGATAGTTAGAGAGCCTTTCAGGTCACAAATCCCTGGGAGTTCATTTGCTTAGAACTCAGCCTGTTCTGAGAAGCAAATTCAAGAATCATTATTGGCCCGATCATTGGAAATCAGCTGAGAGAAACTTGTGCTGACGCTGATTTTAGAATAAAATGTAGCTTATTAGATAGAAGGCGTCCAGCAGCCACATCAATACAAGTTCAAGAATAACGGAAGTCATTGGCTTCAGACTTGGAGATGTTGCTTTGAGACGTCCGGGGGCACGTCCCTCGTGTGCCTTACTAGAACTGCAGAGGTTGGAAAGCTAACGGCTGTGCCTCCCGCAGCCCGCTGAAACCAGGGCTCGAGTTTTTGTCTCTGTGATCATAAGGCATGCACACAACTTGAAACTGAAGTAAGATAGGAGTTCTCCTTCAGTTCTGCTGATTAGCATGAACTTAGCGGAGCTTGGAATTTCAAGGGTAGAACAAGCCATTCCGTTGTGGCTCTGGGGCGTGGTGAGAGCCCGGCAGCGGCAGGTTAGTCCTGGAGCGCATGGCTGCCCCTTCCAGATCGCTAGGCTGGAGTTGATACAGTCGGAACCAGAGCAACAGTGCCAGGCACAGCTGCAGGATTACCGGTTCCCTCAGCACGGTTGAGGGGGCAGCTCTGCAGGTAGAGCGGCCTTATGGAACATTCCTGCGGTTCTTTTGGGGGGTTAGTGAGGGTGTGTTCCGATTTTTCTAGCCTTTTGAACGATGCTGTCATGACCTAACTCGCAGATTTATATTCTGTTCCGCTTAAAATAAGCAAATCCTGAACCACAGCAACCTTTGAGGGAGTGAGTTATGTAGTGAGCCTGCTTGGGTTGGGAGGAGGCAAGGGTCCACTTACCATGCAGTGATGGGATAATTGTGACCTTCGGCCGCTAATGGTGAGAGCCGCTGGGAACGAGGTGCCTCTAGGAAACATGGCTTTGCCAGGCTCAATGATAGGGACCGTGGCACAAAGACATGATGAATAGGGGCAAACTGGGTGCTGCAATGGGAGAGGTTAAAAAAAGACACGAACATTGAGGCCTTTCAATTATCCACTCCATGTGGTCACAGAAGCAGGGAATTTTTAGCCTTAAAAGAGTCTGCTTTCTTGTGGCGGCCCCGAATCAATCACGAAGTTGGACCCTCCGGCTTGATGAATGGCAGCATGGATCGCATTCAAGGACTGTTCAGATTTGTTATACGAAAATATGAGTTGGAAAAAGACCAAGACTTAGGGTTGTCAGGCATTTTGATCTTTTTCAGCTTGATAAATGAAAATGGATATTTTGTTAGTGTTTTACTTCCACATCTGTTATTACGGGTTATTTGAGCATCTTTTCTTAAGCACAAAAGAATTTGTAGTTCCATTCCCGTTAAGTGTTCCTACCCCTTTATCCCCTGGAATATCACTCCTCCCCATTTGGCTTCTGCAAGTTCATTCCATAATAGTGGAACTGGCTGCTTTGCGAGTGTCTGGTGTGCTGGCATATGAGTCTCATTTGTTCATAGGACTTTCATCCCAGGCAGAAATTTTAGTTTTACTTAAACTTTATGTGACTGAGTTACTTTTGTTTTAAAATGGCCGTGGGCTTTCCTGACAAGCTTTAAAAAGCCTTTCCTAGTTAGGGAATTCCAAAATGTCTTGCCATGATGTCTTTCCAGTATGTCTATGAGTTTCCATTGCCGTGCGTTGAAGTATAGCACTCTTCTTGGCATGAATAATGAGACTGGAATCTCACTTGATTTTGTCTTCCACATAACAAAGTACTCAGTTTTAAGGAAGCTGCAGTGTTGCCTTCTGGGGAAGGCGAGTCCCCGACCCATACCCTGTGCCGCGTGCCCCTGGAGACCGCTAATCCATCAACGCCTTTGAACTTGCTCCTGCATTGCCCATGTTTGCTTGACTTTTAGTTATTTCAAGTAATTGAGCGATAGTGATATTTACATGTCACACAGAGGCAGAAGAGAAAGCAAATGTTTTTAGCAAGTCACATGCTGCCCCGACTGCTTCTCTTACCATCACCTGCAATGAAACATCTTAGCATCTTGCTCATATATAATGATATTAGAATACACAGTATTGCATTAGTATAATTTAGCTGATGGACACAGCAGGGAGCTGGATGGGAAGCAGGGCCACCGGAATTAGAATCAGTGCCCGTATGGGATCCTGGCAAGCGCAAGATGAGGACCTTAGCCGCTAGGCTACTGTGCTGGGCCCCGTGTGATTTTTAATTCCATTTTCCACAAACTTTTTGAAACCATCCTTTGTTGCTGTTTCAGAACTTGATTATTAGGTAATTACATAATAGATTTAAGATTTTTATTTGGTTTTAAAATAAAATATGCAAGCAAGTAGCAAAATCCCTTACTAAAAACAAAAAACTTCATAAAATGTATGTTGTTCTAGTAATCTAAGCAGGTTTTTTATGGTAACAATTCTGAGTACTTTCTGGACTCTTATTGGCAATACTGAAGTATTTACTACCCAAATGGAAAAATAGCAGAAGAGCAAAGAAGTCGCTATGGCCTTTAAAGCAAAATGATGTTTGTGTTTCCGTTTGATAAGAATCATTTGGGTAAGGACTAATGTTGTGGCACTGTAGGTTAAACCACTGCCTGACACATCAGTTGGAGTTCCAGTTGCTCGACTTCCAATACAGTTCCTTGATAGTATACCTGGGAAAGCAGTAAAGGATGACCTGAGTGTTGGAGTCCCCTCCACCCTTGTGGGATACCCAGGTGGAGTTTTAGGCTCACGGCCTGTACATGGCCCGTTGACCTTTGTGGCTATTTGGGGAGAAAACCCAGCCAATGGAAGGTCTCTCTCTCTCTCTCTCTCTCTCTCTCTCTCTCTCTCTCTCTCTCTGTAACTCTGCCTTCAAATAACTCTTATAAAACATGATACTTTGTGTAGTTAAGTAGTGAAATCTGCTGGGGACAGCTAAGCTTTAGTAGCCGGATGTGGCAGGTGCTATTTCTGCCTTTGCCACTGACCCCTTGGATTTGAGAAAAGTTTCTTCTCCAACACCCTCAGTCTAACCCCCTGTGAAGGGGTGAGGTAATAAAACGATGTGGATGGTAGCCTGGAGTGCTCACGGCACATGGCAGTCACCCAGGAACGGCATTGCTTGTTTGTTTACGATGGGCAGTGCGGGCAGCTGCCAAGAGCAGCGTGTACTTGCGAAGAGGAAATGAGTGGATTCCTGGAGGGGGGCTCAATGCAGTTGGGGTCATGTGAAGCACACTGATCTGCTGGGACTAGAGGGAGGACTTTACATCTGTAAGACTAGAAAGATTTTAGAAGGTGCAGGTAGCTTTACAAGATCCACTCAGTGTCTCAGGATGCAAGCCTTGGGTACCTGCTATGCAAGTCCCTGAGCCACTCTCCGCCATTTCTTTCTTCCTTCTAAAACACTGGAGATGGGGAATCATTTGAAAACTAACCGTGATGATTTTGTTTGAGAAAAATAAAATCATCAATGTTCTTTTGTTCCGTGGCTATAAAATGATTGAAAATGAAACAAAGTTGCAAAAACTCTTGGTACATATTTTTCCCCCGGGTAATGAGGTGCTCACCCGAGCTCTCTTGGACATTATTTTTGTGCTGTGGCCAAAGTGACCTACTTTTTTTGTGTTGAAGGGCTTTGAAATGAGACGTTATTTGTATATTCCTAGGGAATGTCCAGGTTAGGTAGAAAGAAAATGACACGCCTGAAGAACCTGGCTGGCCAATGGATTGTTTATGACTGTGCTAGGCCTGAAAAGAAAGAGAATTCAAGCGTTATTTTTTTCTGGCAAATAAATTTTCTATTTTATTTGTAATGAAGCAATACTCTTTGAGTGCTATGAGGACAGTTGATAATCTGAACCAAGTTACAAATACGTGTAAGTCAGACAAAGAATAGCAATAAGTATAGAAGATTCCAATAAATATATGTGTTTCCCTCTCTTTCTTTAAAGATTTATTTGTTTTTATTGCTAAGTCAGCCATACAGAGAGGAGGAGAAACACAGAGGAAGATCTTCCATCCCTTGATTCACTCCCCAAACGGCTGCAAAGGCCAGAGCTGAGCTGATCCGAAGCCAAGAGCTTTTTCCAGGTCTCCCACATGGGTGCAGGGCCCCGAGGCTTTGGGCCATCCTTGACTGATTTCTCAGGCCACAAGCAGGGAGCTG
Organism: Ochotona curzoniae; assembly: GCF_017591425.1. Classification (NCBI taxonomy): domain Eukaryota; kingdom Metazoa; phylum Chordata; class Mammalia; order Lagomorpha; family Ochotonidae; genus Ochotona; species Ochotona curzoniae. Next base: position 28,976,087 of record NW_024464918.1, read on the forward strand.
GATGGGAAGTGGAGCCTCTGGGATTAGAACCGGCGCCCATATGGGATCTCGGCGTGTGCAAGGCGAGGCCTCTAGCCACCAGGCTGCCACACTGGGCTTCTGCATTTCCCTCTTTTGAAAGATTGTTCCAATATATCTAGAATTGTAGTTTCTTCCCTCCATAATTGTTTCACATTCATATGGACTTATTTCCATGTTTTGTGTGTGGAATTAGCATCTCAGCCATGGGGATGCTTGTGTAATCATGTCAGATAATGTGGAAGCACATTAATTAGCAGTGAATTGAAAACAGTTCGTAGTGGACATGTAAAGCCAGTTGATTTCTAGAGTTTATAGAGTTTAGGTGGTTGAATCAATGGGAGTCTTTAAATAAAATCTGGTGTTGGCGCAATTGCTTCATTTATTTGTCCTAAGTGCCCTCTCCTGGACGCCATGAGCAATGGTTAGAGGTGTGATCTTTCTAGAATCTGCCTTACCGTGAAAGGTGTGCAATTGTACGCACACTGCATGTAGGGCTTTGAGTTGGAGGGGAAGGAATCTGCAGAAAAGTTGCCGTTAACTTGGTGAAGTTGGATGTTTGCTTGCCTTCCATCCTTGCCTGGCCTCAGGTCTTCAAGCAACATTTGACAAGCCTTGTGCGCAGTGTAATACAGTCAGCGGTGAACTGCATCCTTCCCCTTTTCGCGACGGCTTCCCCACCAGTCCAGGGGAGTCATGCCTCTGACCTGTTTGCATGTGACAGGGGTGGCCTGTGCAAGAGAAAGGAGGCCTCGCACTTGAGCTGGCCGTGCCCTCAGCCTCTTCCTGCTCCGCCCTTCTCGCTCACCTCACAGCATCCAGAATATCCGGGAAGGGAGCATCCCAGTGTGATGGGATTCAACCTGAAATCACGATCATTTTCTAGGTTCACTGTACATTTTTAGCATCAAGTAAAATGAAAGTCCCAGAACTAGAACTATTTTGCTGGTTTGTTAGTGAAAAACTATACCTTGAAATTAGATATAATGTTGAATTATATGCTTCTTAAAACTTGTTACTGGGTTAGAGACTGTCATGCCCAAAGCCTTTGATGCAGAAGCACAGCTACAGATTACATAGTCTAGCACGTCTGAGTCATGAGTCACTGTAGATGTCATTGGGCTCGGTTTCCAGTGTAACACATGCTTCAACTCAAGGTTTCTTCTGAGAGATAAAGGCCATGTGTTTCCATGAGCAAGAAATAAGCTTGTTTACTGTTTGTTATAAAAGCTGTGGGTTGTGCCTGGCACAATAGCCTAGTGGGTAGATCCTTGCCTTGCAACCACTGGGATCCCATATGGGTGCAAGTTGATATCCTGGCGGCCCCACTTTCCATCCAGTTTCCTGCTTGTGGCCTGGGAGAGCAGTAGAGCATGGCCCAAGGCCTTGGACCCTGCACCCATGTGGGAGACCTAGAAGAAGTTTTTGGCTCCTGGTTTCGGATTGGCTCAGCTCTGGCTGTTGCAGCCACTTGAAGAGTGAACCAGTGAACAGGAGATCTTTTTCTCTATATCTCCTTCTCTCTGTATATCTGCCTTTCCAATAAAAACAAAACAAAACAGAAAAGCAGTGGGTTCCTCAAGATCAGTGTTTTTTGTAATTGGTTGCAAACTCATTATATGTAACAGATCCTTCTGAACATCTTGAGACTTGGCAGTAGGATCTAGGGACAACCAGGGAAAAGCAACATCAATGCAGAGGTTGTGTGCAGTGAGCCGTAAGGCACCGTGTCTGTACTGACTATTTTGTCTTCAGCCAGCAGCCGTGAAGCAGAAACAGGCTAGGGAATTAGTTCATAAACAGAGTGAACTCAAAATCTAATTCTAACAAATAACCAATCATCAAGCTTTAAATGTTTTTCACAATACTATTTTATAATCTTTTTATTTTCTTTACCTTTTAGACACTATGCAGATTCCTACAGCTAATTAATTGATTATAACGATCTATTCCAATTGGACACTGTCCTTGTTAGGTATCAGTAAGTTTTCAAATAGAATTAAAAATGACATCATTCCCATAAATTGCATATTTCTTGTAAAAAGAAAGAATTCAATAATATTTTAATAAGCGATACCAGACATGTTGCTTTTCCACATAGAAAACAGCTAAAATTCATCACAGGGTGTTGATAATTTCAATTTCTCTTGCTAAAATTTAGGCAGGAGTAAACAGACTTGTGTGTTACTGATTTTTAGAGTATGTTGACGGGTGATGACTGCATGAACCAAATCCAGGCTAATATTGGAAACCCAGAACCACGCTTCCATCAGATGTACGAAAACTTTCCAGCCACCACCGCTTTCATGGTGGAAGTGTGAGCACTTAATTCCCAGTGATGGAAAGCCTTAAAAATGTGGTTTTATGTACTCAGCTAGTCACTTTGGATGTTGTAGGATTTTTGTTGTTGTTGTTATTTTAAAGCCCTGATGTGACTTGGCCTTGGAAGCTGTTTGTCAGAGGCACGTTAGGGTGTGTGTGTATTTATATGTAAAAATACTTAAAATGCTCTAGGATTGTGAAAAACTTCTCTAGTCTGTTGTGTTACAGTCGGTCAGGCACACGGTCTAGTATACACGTTCACAAAGAGCTAAAAAAAAAAAGGCCAAGTTCCTGCTGACAAGGCACCTGAGCTGCTCTGTGATCAGCTGAGTCTGAGTGAGCCTTTTGCTGCACGCAGTGACTTTTGAATGCTGTGAGGACTCATGACCAGCGCCACCATATCTATTACTGTTAGATGCGATTCCGAAACAGACTGGATTGAAAGATTTTCCCATAAACTGGCATTTGAGTTTGACATTATTCCCAAGGTAGAAAGAAACTGTACCGGGGTAGAAACAGCTACAAAATGGACCTTCGCCTCTGGGAGAGTCATGAGATGTGAACAGAGCTCACGTGGAAATACAAACTTATATGAAATGTCTAAAAATGTTCCCCATGTCCTGGCATCAACAACGATTTTGATGTGTGCAACACCTGTGAGGGTGAGATGCCCACCTCTCTTGATGGCATCCATGCCAGTTCACTCAAGCAGATATTCTCATTGCATCTTTATTTCAGCTGACTCTTCTGGTAGATGGACCCAGTGAGCAAGAAATTGTTCTCAAAAGAATTCAGCTATCAATCTCGAGAGGGAACGATCTACTTAAATGCTTTCGCTTCTATGGTTTATGAACCAACATATCCACATATTCATCAGAAGCCGTGGTGCCCGCAGCTCCCTGCCGAGGAAAGTTCTTGGGTCACATTCTTTGTTCATCAAAGAGCATTTTTACTGCCAGCTTCATGGCTATTACTGCTGCCTACAGTGGTTGGAGAAGGAGGGGGATGCAATTGAAGAAAATAAGAAATGAGACAGAGAAAAGATAAAGGTGATAAAAGCAGGGCAGCCTATGGGAAGCTTTCCTCTCTAAGGAAGGAGGTCGATCCAGAAGGCTTACTGCCTCAGCCTGTGATCGAACAGCCTGGGGGAGTCAAAGGACAAGAATTGACATGGCACAGACTTTGCTCTGTACTCCCCATACCATTGTTAACCGGCCAGTTGATAAGAAAGCCATGGCATGGCCCAAGTACAGAGATCCATATGCAGCCATCTCGAGGATTGTCCTTCAAGGTACATAGTCCTGTGACTGTGAAGGTTGCTCACCTGCAGACCCTTCCCCACAGACCTTCAACTTTGGCCCACTCAGGTCTGTTGCCCCCCAGAGTCTGACCTTGATTTCCAGCACTGGCAGTCTGTGAGCTCAAGCATCCAGGCTACTCTGCCTTATCAAAAGTCACACTGTGACTGCTTCCAACTGCCTGCAGCAGCTACGGTCTGATGAGTTCTCTGCTTGAACCAGAAGGATGCCAAAAGTTAATTTCTTAAAAGTATTATTCAACAACCTTAATATGATAAAGAAAGAGAAAAGAATAAATAAATAGGTTAGAAAAGGAGCTGACCTGAGTGTATGTGAGATTGAAAAGCACCTTGACAGAACTGCTGCTAAAAAAAAGGAGAGGAGTGGGCCTGGCGCGGTACCCTAGCGGCGAAAGTCCTTGCCTTGCACGAGCTAAGATTCCTTATGGGCACTGGATGGAAGATCTTTCCTCTCTGTCTCCCTCTTTCTATGCCTCACTTTTCAATGAAAATAAATAAATCTTTTAATGTAAAAAGTAGAGGAGAATTCTCTTAGAATGATAGCTTAGATGACTGTGTTTTCAACCTGCCACATTTTTTAAGAGTGAAAGAGGAATATCAAGCAATGAATTAGCTCTGCATATATCTGATATGTAGATATCTATGTCTATATCTAGAATGAATCCAGTGAAGCTGGAATGTATGTGTTTACTATTAGGAGTTATGTACTATGTATAAAAACCACTCTCTAAGGAGTAACCATCGTTGACAGTCAGAGAGTATTGTCATCTTTCAGGTACTCCAAGAATTAAAAAATACTTGATGCCCACTCTTAGATGCCTCAACCAAAAGATGCAAGGATAACTTAGTGGAGAAATGATACTTAAATGTTTTGCCAACAGACACCCCTCTGCCTTACTAGTAAATTGCAATCCCTATCTCACACCGTATAAAGGCAAATGAAAACCCTGGGATCATAAAATGCCTGCAAGAAAACCTAGGAAACCTCATTTAGCTTTTTGTTTGGGTGAAGCTGTCTTAGACACCAACCAAAAGCAACAAGGTCCAAACAAAACAAAATTGATAAATGGTTTACTCCACAAAATTTTAAAATGTCTACACTTCAAAAAAAAAACCTTTTATAGAAATGAAAAAAAAATCTTGGAAAAATAAAAATTATATACTTGATAAAGGGCTTGTACTTAAAAGTTACATTTATTTTTGCATATGTCTCAAAACTTAACAATGGGTAAAGAATCAGATGTTTTAATTGGGAAAAATATTTTTAAAAAATTTATGAGTAGCAAATGATCGCTTGAATAGATTAAAAATTCTCAGTCATTAAACAAATACAAGCAGAACCACAGTAAGAAACTCCTAAACATTTATTGAAATATCTAGAATAAATAATCACACCAAGTGTTGGCAAGTATGGGGAGAAACTTGAACTCTCATAATTTGCTGCTGGAAATATAAAAAGATGGAGATACTTTGAAAAACAGTTTCAATAAAAGTTAAATATACAACTGTTGAATCATGGTGCCCCTCCATTCCTATGCACTTACTCAAGAGACAGGAAAACAATTTCTTACTCAAAGACTTACTGACATGCAAATATTCATAGCAACTGTATTTTGGTGAAAGCCCCAAACTGGAAACAACTCAAGTATTTGTCAAGATGTGAGTGGAGAAGCAACTTCCTGCATATCCATGCAACATCCAACTGCTCAGCAATGGGAAGAACTGATCTACTGATGATACAACAGAGGCGAGACCTAGCCACATCACACTGTATAAAAGAAACCAAACAAAAGAAATTATTCAGGGCTAGCGCCATGGCTTGATCACTGAAATCTCATCTTGTAAGCACCAGGATCCCATATGGGCACCAATTCAGGTCCTAGCTGCTCTACTTCCCACCGAGCTCCCTGCCTGTGGCCTGTGAAAGCAGTCAAGGATGCCCCAAAGCCTTGGCACCCTGCACCCACGTGGGAGACCCAGAAGAAACTCCTGGCTCTTGGCTTTGGATCTGCTCAGCTCCAGCTATTGCGGCCACTTGGGAATGAATCAGCAAATGGAAAATCTCACACTCTCCTCTCTGTAAACCTCATCTGCCTTTCCAATAAAAATAAATCTTTTTTAAAAAGAAATATCCAAAAGTAGTGGGACTCCAATTATATTAAACTGTACAAAATGCAAGCTAATCTGCAGAATCAGAAGATTCTTAGTGATTGGTTGGGCAGACTGGGTTCAGGCTGACATGGCAGGAAGGAGAGATGAAATGGGGTGTTAGAGATCTGAAGAATGAAGGTTGTGTTTGGTCTTTTTTATTTTTTAAAATTTTATTTATTTTGATTGCAAAGTCAGATATACAGAGAGGAGGAGAGACAAAGATCTTCCATCCATTGTTTCACTCCCCAAGCGGCCACAACAGTCAGAGCTGAGCTGATCCAAAGCAAGGAACCAGGAGCCTCCTCCAGGTGTCCCACATGGGTGCAGGGTCCCAAGGCTTTGGGCCATCCTCAGCTGCTTTGTCAGGCCACAAGCTGGAAGTTGGATGGGAAGCAGGTCTGCTGGGATTAGAACCAGCACCCGTATGGGATCCCGGTGCGTTCAAGGTTAGGACTTCAGCTGCTACGCCACCCTGCCGGGCCCATGTTTCGCCTTTTGATTATAGCAATGGTTTCATGTATATATGAATGCTGAAGCATTATTCTGATAATACAACCTCCTGACTTATTTTAGTAAAAACACCTGTATCACCCATTTGTAGGAGCGGGGATGGGGGGCAGGGTGAAGAAGTATCTCCTCTCACTGTTTATGTACTGACATAAACTTTGGACAAGGCTAGGAGCCATGAATTCTTTCCTTTCACCTTTTATCTGTTGAAAGGCCAAATGGTTCCAGCTTTCCAGAGTCTTCTTTAATGGGTTGAAGTGTAGGTTGCGTTTCCTTCTTCCTAGCTCTGCGATCTTCCAAGAAAGGGGATATTTGATGAAGACTTGACTCATGTAGAATTCAAGCACCACACTGGACATGTTCTAGCTGCTCTATCCAGTGACTAAGCATGCCAGATACCAGCTAGAGGAAAACCCAGGCACTGTACCTGGATGGCACAACAGCATCGCTGTCATAGTTCGGCAACCTCTGAACAACAGGTATTAGGAAGTGGAGATGGGGTCTGGCTGGTGGCCTGATGATGGAGGTGAGTCACAAGGCTTTGGGGAGTTTTACTAATACGCCAATCCCTCAGCCAGTGTCTCCTATGGTTACTCTGAAGCTGCCCAAGCCTTGCTCACCTTTCCTGCTTTCCACCAACCCCCACTTTAGCAAAACAATTAATTTAACTTTTTTCATGCTCCTAGGATGTTCTAGTGGCATTTGGCTCCCCCAAACAATTTTATAAAAAGCTAAAAGCTTGTGCTCATTTACTAAAGTTCAATTTGAAGATTCTCTAATTAGCCAAAAATAATTCAAGATCTACATGATGTAAATAGCATTTACTACAAAAGCAAATAGAAAAAGAAAGTCTCTGTAGTGCAAGAATGGGAAATGCAATGAGGGGTAGGGGCAAGGGTTTTTAATTTTTAACAACTTATTTATTCATTTATTCATTTATTTATTTATTTATTATTGGAAAGGCAGATATACAGAGAGAAGGAGAGACAGGGAGGAAGATCTTCCATCCACTGATTCACTCCCCAAGTGACCACAACAACTGCAGTTGAGCCGATCCAAAGCCAGAAGCTTCTTCCAGGTCTCCCACACAGGTATAGGGTCCTAGGACTTTTGACTGTCCTCTATTGCTTTCCCAGGCCGCAGGCAGGGAGCTGGATGGGAAGTGGAGCAGCTGAAACACAAACCAGTGCCCTTATGGGATCCTGGTGGATGTAGACAAGGATTTATCAACTAGGCTATTATGCCAGGCCTGGAGACAAGGTTTTAAACAAGTGGAAGGAAGTTCGATAAAAGTATCCAACACCTGCCAGTGGAGGAGGCTCCTCTCGCAGGATAGAGTGTGATGAGGATGCCAGGGAGCCTTCTAGAAGATAGTTGCTACGGAAATCAGAGGCTCATGATAACTGGTGCTTATAGGGAAAGCTTCCTTCAAAGAAGCAGTCCTGCCTTTGGTCACAGAGAGTTGTGTAACATGACCAAATGTTTGGCTAGACCCAGAAACACACAATTGCTTTTAATAAATCATGGGTCGCCGTTCCCTGTTTAGAGTCAATATGTTCAGGGAGTGCTCTCCAGCAGCAGTGCCAGCCCGCATAGTTGACTGTGCCTCTGGTCCTACCAGTGGCTTGCCCTGCTTCAGGCCAAAGGCACCTTGTGGCTGGAAGTCTTAGTGGTCAGAAATAGCCTACTTGCTGGAACTGGGAGGGGCTAGTGGAAGTGCCCAAGCACCTGTGCCCACCCGTGTCTGGCCATGGTTGTCAGTGCCTCGTTTTCCCAAGTGGCAAATATATTCTCAGATGTTATTGGCAAAGAGGAAAACTCAGTGTTTATGCAATGAATGTGCTCTGAAGAAACCATTATGCTCAAAGAGGAAATGCCATGCCTATTTTGGTATTCTTTAATTTTGGAAGTCTTTATTATTTGTAGGAGCAGCCAAATGGCTTTTAAAAAAATCCACAAATAAACACCAAATTCCTGTGTAAAATGGTGGATGTTACGGGTCTTTGCAAAACCAAAACATGTTCGGTCATGCTTGGACCTTCCACAGAAAACGAGAACCCTTTCTCGTCTTGACAATCCAGAAGTGTTGTGGCTTAAACTTTTATTTTATTCTGGGTTAGAGCACCAATTTCAAATGTTAGCTGTACAGAAAGGCCCGTTCTATTCTCGGTGTTCCTGAATGGGAAAGAGCAAGAGGCAGAAAGTAAAACCAAAGGGAGGGGCCACAATGCATCTCTCCTTGGCCATCAGGAAACCTCCAACACAGAAACCTCATCTCTGTGCCTCTTTCACTCGCACGTTTTCTGAGTTGCAGAAATAGAGGGGAATTCATTTGGATTCTTTATCCTCCATGCTAGCAAAGTATTTATTGTCCCTCACAAAGTCAAATGAAAGCAATGGTGATTCGCCATTTTTGTACTTGCTGGTAGCCGATGTCAGTTGCAGCAATGAAGTCATTCTAGAGTCACTGGGGGTCACTGTTGAGGAGATTCAATGAAAGTTGCTTTCAATGCCTCTTGGAAGATTCTTCTAGAGGGCATGTTGGATAAGAGGATGAAGGTTGGAAGCCCAAGAATTTTTTTCCCCTGGTGACCTCTGAAGGGAAGTTACTTCTTCTGCTGATTTTTTTATCTTTACTCCTTATTTTATCTATTTCACTTACTATGTGGCGCTGCCTCCCACTCTCTAAAGATTGCTGGGAGTGTAATGTGTGCAGGAAGGCCCTGGGGGTCTATAGCCAAGGGGATGAGTGGGTAAATCAGCGTTCACAGAGCATTTGTTGTTCTGACCCCCCTTCTAGGAAGGTTCTAACTAGTCCCGAAGCTGCGACTCTGGCCTCTAGGTTGAGTTCCTCTGGCCACTATGTATAAAATTGTTCTCGCTGTCAAGATGCCCTACGTCTTTCCTAGGAATGCCTGGGATTGTTACCCAGTTTAGGCTTGTGACTCCAGCTTCCTGTAGAGCCTGGGAGGCAGAAGTGATGACTCAAGCAGGTACATTCCTGTCTCTGACATGGGAGACCTGCATCAAGAGATTGGCTCTTGGCTTCAGCCTGGCCCGGTTCTAACTATTGTAGCCATTTAAGGAATGTATGAGTAGGCAGAAGCTCGCTCCTCTCTCTCTCTCTCTCTCAACCTGTCAAATAAGAATAAGAATGTGAAGTTTTACTGACCCGCAGAGTCTGCATCTCCCAAACTTAACACAGATCCGCACCATCAAAGAGGACTTTTGCCATCATTGAGCTGTTGTATCATCTGCACTATTTACTCTTCAACTATATAATTTTCCTTACGTCTGGCCTCAAACATACCCAATCAAGGAAGCCTGACATTTTGTACAATAAGACTGTATGCTTGCCTATTTTTAAAGACTTAGTTATTTTGTTAAGCGGCAGAGTTATGGGGAGGGGGAAATGAAAGGGGAAAAGAGAGATTTTTCCATTATTCAGTTCACTCTCCCAGTGGATACAATGATCAGGACAGAGGTCAGGAGCCTGGAGCTTCTTCTAGGTCTTCCATGCATGAGCAGGTGCCTAAGTACTTGCGGCATCTTTGACTGCTTTTCAAGGCATATTAGCAGGTAGCTGGATTGAAAGTAGAGCAGAATACAGACTAGCTGCCATTTGGGGCACCAACATTGCAGGTGGGAGGGGTTATCCTGTAAGCTACAGCACTGGCACTCGTGTGCTTGATTTCCACCTTTAATATCGTGTCTCTGGAAGAACACAATATGCATATTCTATTGTAACATCAAGCATCTCATTGATAGCTGATAGGCCTTTTTGCTTATTTGCTATGTTTTAAAACTACTTTCTTTGTAAACCAGAGATGCAGAAAGAGATCTCCCATCAGCATGTTCACTTCTGTGATGCCGACGATAGCCAGGGCTGAGCTGAGCCAAAGTTGGGAGCCAGGAATTCAATCCAGGTCTGCCCCAGGGTGGCCGGGCTCAACCACTTGAACTGCTTCCCAGGGTCTGCATTAGCCGGAAACTGGAAAGAAGATCCAGAGTCTTGAACCAAACCCCAGGCAGTCTGATATGGGGTGTGGATGTCTTAAGTGCTAAGCCAAGTACCCGTTGCTAGTGTGAAGAGAGAGCTCTAGCGTATGACCATTCTTTCAGAGTTTTACTTCTCCTAAGAGTGTTGATTTTGTTTTACAGTATATATTTTTCTTCCCACATTCCTGTCTTGGAAATGTTTATTACAAATGTTAATCTTAAACAGATGTGTTTTGTTTGTCTGATGGCGTATGCATTTAATAGATTCTGTGAACACTTCCTTTCATGAAAAGACTACTTGCTTTGAGCCAAGGCCTGACATGATATTTCCTTTCTGAAACTCTCCCAAGCTGTTGGCTTGTTCTTGCTTTACATTTCTGCTATGCTTGGCACCCAAGCCATGAGGTGCTTGAAATGAAAATGGGGCATTTATGTTTACAAAGATCAAAGAACTGTGCATACATTTCCTGTTGTGGTCAGCCCAGCTCCCTTGCAGGTGTGCAGTTGTCTGCATTCCTTGAGGGGCGGGGGGCAAAAAGAGTTCCTTAGGGAAAAACAAACACAAAATCTCCCCCAAATAAACAAACATTTGTTTTCTGAAAAGCGCTTCATATTCTGTGAATTCCTTACACTAACTAGAATCTCCTTTTTGATTCAGTCAATGTTGAGTCCCATTCTTAACTGTTTTTCCAAAAAGAATATTTTTGTATGTGAAAGGCAAAGAGACATAGAAAGGAGAGACAGAGAGATCTTCTATCTACTAATTCACTTCCCAGATTCCCACAAGGGCTGAGAATAGGCCAGGATGAATTTCAATCCTGGAACCCCCAACTAGGTCTTCTGTGCTGGTAGCAGGGACCCAGTTATCTGGGCTAACATTTGCTGCTTCCCATTCGGATTGGCTCCTGCCAATCAGACTGAAAGCAGGATAGCTGGAACTTGAACCAGGCACTTCAGCATGGGATGTGGGTATCCCAAGTGGTGGCTTAACCAACTATGCCATGACACCTGCCTCAATTTTCCTTAATTTTTAAACATCCAGTCCTGTGGCTAAGCAAACTCTTTGTCAACAATAATACACATTAATTAAGGCACAAAAATTAATAGTACATAGTTTATTTACAAAAGTGATGCTCATGTTAACAAAAATATATGCTCAAGAAAAAAATAACCATACTGTACCACTTTCTGGCAGTTATTATTTGAAGTGTACATATTTATTTAGTTATAACAATGGTGTCAATGCAATGTGGTATCTTGCTTTGCAATCAGTTTATGTTTTATTAAAAAGTCCTTCCATGTTGCAACAGTCTCCTTAACCCATCTTTTTTTTTATAACACTTTATACTAAATTATTTTTCATATTGTTTAGGAAGGTGCCACTTCCTGAAAGAATGGATCACGGTGAAGTTTTGATTACGAATTTTGATATAACAATGGTGCCTAATAAGGATTACTCTTTGGGAAATGAAAGCTTTGGTGGGTGTTAGACTTGTAGAAGAGTGAGAAAACAAGGGCAGAGAGGAGAAAGGATGTATTATCCTCCAACATTATGAACTACTCCCTAATCACACCCTACTCACAATTTTTCCTAGTTGCAAATCTGTCTACAGCAGCTGTTCTAGAGGAAAAGGGAAAATACCTTTGAAATATGACTTCCTTGAAATATTACATGTGATCTTTTGTGTTGCATGGCATACCCCATGCAGTAAACCAACAGTCATGGTTTCCTGTACACATTGCAGCTATTGGGCCTTCCATTAGTAGGCAGACCCTGTGATTATGGAAGTCAGTCGTGGAGAACAGTGATTAAGCAGCTGTTGCCACCAAAATTAGTTGTAGTAGCTTGATTCTGATTTGGCTGTAGCAATCATCAACAACTAATATTTGCAATGAACTGCTTGAATATTGTGCCTATTCAGCACTGTTCTGATTGCCTTCCTTCTGTGCTTGAGGTGCTTAATGTCATTCCGTGCCTTCCTTCAGTTGTATCTGGCTTTGATCAATGAGAAGGGAAGAAAAATGACATGTGACTCTTCAGGAAGGAAGCATTAACCTGGGGAATATGGGATGAAAACTATATGCTCTGGAGCATACCCATTTAATGACCACTGGAAAATGTGGAATTTTTAGAAGTGCTGAATAAAAGAGAACAAAATCTCATGCAAATAAGAAGAGGGAAAATGGACTATTACAAGTTCATATTTGTCTAGCTACACTCTACTTTGTAAAAAAAAAGTCCTCAAAATTCTCTAGAAATTCTTGCAGCCAAAGCTGTGGCTACAGTGGACCACCTGCAACCTTCCCTTTTGCTCCAAGTCACCATGGCAATGGTAATGAGCAAAGCAGCAACTCTTTCAATAATGTACACCAGAGGCATTCCTGACACTGCACTTGGCTGTTGCCGAGCCAGAGTGGTAATGTCCTATGCCAAGGGCCATGATTCCCCAGAAGCTCTGACTGCTGCAGTTGACATAAACATCCCCACACAGCCATGGCAGCTTTTAGCACCGATACAGCAGTGCCCTGTACTCTCACAAGTTTCATTTGTTTCTCTTGCTGTTCTTTTTTTTTTTAACTTATTTATTTTTATTGGAAAGTCAGATACACAGAGAGGAGGAGAGACAGTAAGGAAGATCTTCCATCTGATGATTTATTCCCCAAGTGACCAAAACAGCCGGTGCTGTGCTGATCCAAAGCCAGGAGCCAGGAACTTTCTTCCGGGTCTCCCACGGGGGTGCAGGGTCCCAAGGCTTTGGGCCGTCCTCGACTGCTTTCCCAGGCCACAAGCAGGGAGCTGGATGGGAAGTGGATCTGCCGGGATTAGAACTGGTGCCCATATGGGATCCAGGTGCATTCAAGGTGAAGACTTTGTGGCTAGGCCACCGTGCCAGGCCCTGTTCTTTTTTTTTTTTTTTTTAAATAATTGCAGTCTTTTTTGTCTTTGAATTCAAATATGAGGTCTTGGTTGTGAGATCAGAATGACAAGAGAGAGAAAGAGAGAGAGAGAGAGAGAGACTATACCCAAAGTCATCCATGGCCTTGTCCTAACTCTCAGTACTGGAAAAAAAAACCGAGCAAACACATCCCACAAAGGCCTCTTCCTTCTCCTCCCAGATGATGTCTCTGCCAGAGATCTCAGAGCCTCTCGCACAGGGAGGCTGCATGGACCCCGTCAAACCACTCTTAACCTTAGCATGTCTCAGTTGATCATTGTTTAAACCTCAGCTGGGCATTGTCCCACAGAGAGTTGAATTGAATGCTGCTTATTATTTTATTGACCAGTCTTTCGTTCGCCAACGGTTAAGGAGGCACTAAATTAAATAGAATTGGATTAGAGTGGATGCAGTGGTAATCAAAATCACTGTGGAATCCTACTGGGGAAAAAACATTAGGAAGGGGGTATCTTGTATCACAATGGAAATTGAGCACCTGCCATTTTACATAAAGGATATTGTTTGGCTTTGTTATTTTTTCAGATCATTGCTGTGCAAGCACATCCCAGCCCCTGTGAGTCAGAGGGCTGATGGCGGTGGCCCAGACTGTCTGCTTTACATGCACGTTTCACTTTGTTGGTTACGGATAAAACTTGACTTTCACCTGAGCATGTGGTTCTGAAAGGCCCATCTGACTTTATGTGAGGAGCGTTCTGTCCCCTTCTTCTTGTTCCTTTATGTATCACTGCCTCCGGGATGTGATGGGGGAACCCTACAGCCACTGTACTGACCCGTGGGAGCCACATGACAGTGGAGCGATAAGGTTCAAGTGACAGAAAGCTTGCTGTGTGACATCACCAAGCCACATGGCTGACTTACACTGCTTGTTCTCAGGGTATTGAATAGGCATGAGTCTCTTATCTAAGCTACGGTTATTTTTCACAGCAGAGAAGAATGTAAGCAAATAGAATTAGAAAATTGAGATGATAAAAATAAAAGGTACCAAATTGAAATAGAACTGCAAGTATCAGAGTTTTTGATAGGGTAAACTATGCTTAAGATCAAACAAAAGGCTAAAAAATATGTGTTGACCAAGTTCCTTCCATTCTGTATTTGTTCAAAACTAGAAGTGTCCTGTCTCTTTAAAATATGCCTTTGTATACTATTAAGATATACTATTAAGATTCACAAGCAAATTTCACTTCTTGAACTCAAACATGCAAAATAACTTGTCTCATTTCTAAGAAGAGTTGAGTTAGAAGGATATGCAAATTGAAGAAACTCTTCTGTCTTTTGCCTCTCTCTATTCTCATTTTCCCCCACTTAAGTGTCAGAAGTTAAAACAAAAATTGCCATAATTCTGAGAGTTAATATTTCGCCAATTGCATATGGGTGAATGTTCTGCTCCCAGAAGATTGGTAGCCATAGGATCTTCATCTCCCAGGCCTGCTGACTCCGGAAGCAACTGCTTCTTAAGCATGGTGTTAGCTTCTGGGCTCCCTCATTCTGAATGCAGCAGCTTGTATAACATGGAAGAGCTGATTGATTGCATGTAACAAAAGGAGGAGTGGTGGCATAAGCCAAATCCTGTTAAAATAAGGAATCTAGACATATAAGGTGCCAAGATTAATGACCTTCAGTGACGTAATGCCATCATTTGGTATCTAGACACATTCTGTTATACTCTGCTGTTCTCAGCCAGTTGCCTTCTATCCCTCTATTTTTTCTATGATTTGCTCATTTGTATTTGAGCAGACTGATAGAGAGAAGGAGAGAGAGAATTTCCACTATCTACTGGTTCATTCTCCAGATGTCAACAGTGACCAGAGCTGAGCTATTCCAAAGCTGGGAGACAAGAGCCTCTTCTGGGTCTCTCACACGGGTATAGGAATCCAAGGATATAAGCCATCTTCTGACGCTTTTTGAGGCTTCTATCCCTCTTGAATGCAAATGCAGAAGCTGTCTCCAACCTACCTCCTCTGCAACTCTCCTGAAAACTGGATGGTGGAGGATAGGAAGCAGCTTTTGCACACACATCTCTACCCAAAACAAGAGGGGAAAATCCAAGCCAGAAGCCCTGCCATGCCTCACAGCTCATACTGTGGTCCTCCAACCACAGGCTCATCCATCACCTGTGAACTTATTCAAGCTACGTGTCCTGGGCTCTGCCATGATGGCAGGTTCATATTCTGCTCTCTGATGGGATTCCCAGACAATTTCTAGTGACAACGGAATTTGAAAAGCATGACTCCAACAAATCTCAAGTCTTTTAGCTAGAACATGGAGACAGGGCCATTTCTCTAGGGGAAGAACAGATGGACATGAAACCCAATGTTTCACAGTGAAGCAGTGAAGCAGTGATGGCTGTTGGGTGGGCACGTTCCAATATCCAGGAAGGTATGTTTCCGGGGCAGGGTGGACATTCTCCCTGCAGTTCAGAGCTGCCCACTGTGACCAGGCTCACAGAGGCTGTGAGAGCTGCCTAAGAATGAGGCACATGCCTCATGGGGAGTATTTTTAAGAGCAGGTTGAGGTTTTACCCATGCGATTCTGGAAACGTTCCTTGTTTTCATAATGCTGAGCTTTAAGAGCGTGATGGAACCCTGGGGAATTCCCAGGGAACGCGTTAAAGCCAACCTAATTGGAGGGAAGGTAGACATGGCAAAATAACAGGGATCTTTTCAGTCCTGGTGGGTACAAAATCTTTTCCGCTAGAATGGCTAGTAAAATCTAGCCATGAAGATTTTGCCCTGGTAGGAGTAGATTTTCTGGCCTTGTTGGAGAAAGCTACTGAAAAGACTGTACACACGTGTGAAATAGCCTCTTAAAAAGATTTTAGTCCAAGTTTCAAAATGAGAACTGTGCTTTTCCAAAGCAGAACTGTCAATCAATGACAACCTCTTGAAGGTTCCATAAAGTCAAATTATGACATGTGTTCAATGGTGCAAAGTAATAAAACACAAAAGCAAAATGGTTCATAGGAAAAAGTAAGAAGGTGATCAACGATGAGGCGCACACCTTCGCCTTGGGGCAAGGGCCTGGTAAACCCTAGCTTGACTCAAGCTTGGTTTGACTCCTGGTGGTTTTTATGACAATTTATGTGTGAGAATACATCTTCGCAGTGACTTAGAAGCCTTTGCAAGGACTAACCTTTCCTTTTGGTTAATAAAGAGCAACAGTAAGTCCTGGGCTTCATTCACACCGTCTCTCAATCAATTACTTATTTCTTTTCACCCAGTGAGTCCAACTCACTATTGTCTTACAAGTCAGAGGTGATAGAACAAGTTGGGTATAACACCAGAGAACCAGCTTAGAAGTTATCTGTATGGAAATGGTTGATTGGGACCAGCATTTAATATGTAAAACCACTTCCTGAGATGCCAGCAGCTTTCCTTGGTGGGCGCCAGTTTGAGTCCTGGTTGCCCCACTTCTTTTTTTTTTTTTTTAAGATTTATTTATTTTTATTACAAAGCCAGATATACAGAGAGGAGGAGAGACAGAGAGGAAGATCTTATATCAGATGATTCACTCCCCAAGTGAGCGCAATGGCCGGTGCTGTGCCGATCTGGAGCCAGAAGACTGGAACTTCTTCTGGGACTCCCAGAAGAGTGGGAGGGTGTAGGGTCCCAAGACTTTGGGCCATCTTGGACTGCTTTCCCAGGCCACAAGCAGGGAGCTGGATGGGAAGTGGAGCTGCCGGGATTAGAACTGGCGCCCATATGGGATCCCGGCGTGTTCAAGGCAAGGACTTTAGTCACTAGGCCACCACACTGGAGCCCAGGATACCCCAACTTCTATTCCAGCTCCCTGTTATTGTGCCTGGGAAGGCAGTGGAGCAGAGGTCAAGTCCTTGGGTCCCTGCACCCATGTGGGAGACCAGGAAGAAGCTCTCGGCACTTGGCTGATCTGACCCACACCAGGCTATTGTAGCCATTTGGGTGGTAAACCAGCAGAGAGATCTCTCTTCCTCATTTTCCTGTGTCTATAACTGTGTATTTCAAATAACTAAAATAAATTTGTGAAATGGCCCAATTGACTTCAGAAATGCTACAGACACACCCAACAGTGAGTCCTGCCATTGAACGAGGAGCCGGTTCAGGGACCAGGCTCAGGAGAGCAGAGGGTCAGGGTGAGTTCCTCTGTGAGCACTTGGCACCTGGCAGGTGCACGTGGTTCTCATCACAGTGGCAGGAGGCCCCTCCAGAGAGGTGTTGGCAGATGGCCGCCCCATTCAGACAACTGTGACTTTCATTAAAAAGTCATGCCTTGGGTGCCAAAGCAAACTTGTGAAAATTGTTCACTTTGAGGCAACCCAGTGAGACAAAACTGGAGAATGGCTGGAATTCCTGTTTACAGGGTTCCAGAAGAGCCAAGGAAATGTAGCCCTCTTTTATTGAAATGCAGGCTCTCGCTGTAAGCCACAAATGTATTTTATACCTGAAATCTGGACTGGATTCAGCCTCCTCAGGCCCAAGAAAACAGGGGGGCTGAATAGAGATTGCAGAAACATGGGGAGCTGGATCTTAAAGATTTGCCAATTATGTGGCAATTTGAGAGGGATCTGTTTATACTTTTGTATTTAGTAGTCACCAAACTAAAAGTAAAGTAGTATTGTGAACAGAGGGAAAATTTAATTCGATTATTATCAAACTGAAAACCTTCAGAAAAAAAAATATTTTTTTCCCTCCTGGGGGAAAATCCTGGTATTTGAACTTCAGTTTCTCATTCAATGTGGGTTCTATCCAGTCCAGTAAATCAGAATGTCACCACTTAATCTTGGCAAAGTTACCTGGTCATGAGGATGGAAGGTGCATGGAACAATCTGGGTGCCTCTGAGTCACAGGCTGTTCCTTCAACAGCACAAATGTGTCATCTGTTTTGTCATGGCTCGTCTTGAGCAATTGAAGTTGCAGTGGCTGTGAAGAGGGATGGGCAAGGCACTGGCCTGGAGGTCAGGAAGCAGAATTCACACAGAAGTGTCTATCCTGTAAGTGCATGGTGTTTCCAGAAGCTCATGGAAGATACTGTGAGAGAAGTTGAGGCAGGGATAGGGTCTTTGAATGGGGTCTTGGTGATTCAGGATGGAAACAGAAATTGTTGTTTTAGTTTTCAATTTTAGTTCATGTACTCTGTGTGTACCATGTATGCATATATTTTGCTTTCAAGAAAATAATAACAGTAGAAGAGTCAGAAAGACCATATTTCTATTGGCTCTGCTTTAAGTTGGGTGGATAATTTTTTCCCGCTGGACTGCACTTCTATGCCTCTTTTCTAAAAAAAAGTAGGATAGAATTTAGACTACTGCAAAAAGAACTAGCATTTCTTAAAGCAGTGACTCTGCAATTACAGCAATAAAACTTTCCATTCCCAGTCTGGTGTTGATGGATTGATACACAGTTAATGATAATAACGTGAAGTATAAGAAATATCTTGTTACCCCAAAAGTTAACAGTTCAGTGACTGTGTATTGAGCTGCTGTTGGAGAGGGTGCAAGGATAAAGGGCTAGGAGAGAAGCAAGAAGGTGCTGGAGTTAGAAGCCAGGCACAGACAGGGAAGCTGGGAAAAAGCCAGAGGATAAAACACATCAGGCCTGTGCAAGATAGAAACCAGCCGAGTTCATCTGGCTGAAATGATTGCTTTACAGGAGCCTCTCTCAGATTCTTGCTTGGTCTTGGTGCAGACCCTGGGACAGCTGCTCCTGACCATGCAGCTGACCTATCTCGCTGGTCCCCTGTAACTCGCTCTGGTCCCACATCTAAGCCTACCCCTGTCCATGCATCATATAGCTGCTAGCTTATTCCTGCCCACTCACTCCACTGCAGCTTTCATGGTGTGAGACTAGGCCTCCATCCTCTGCCATTGCAAGTTTCTTGATGGACTTTTGCTTTGCAGAAGTGACATTCCTTTGGTCATACCAGACTCAATGCTGCAGCTAAACTGCTGGGAGCAGGTGATGTTAAAAAGAGCATGTTAAATGTGAAATGAGCAGGCAGGGCCTGTGTTTGTTTCAAAGGTGTTCTTGCTTCTTCCAGTAGAAATTTGAATGGCTACTCAGCATCTCTGTGTCTGCAGGTTCATTTGTTCTGGGCTCCTCTGCTTAGGCTCCAGGTGCCTGGACAGGCTGCTGATTCAGCCTCTTCTAGAAAGCACGCATTCTTACTCACAGCTCACTCTGCACATAGACATCCTGAACACAAGCTCAGCCTTGGCCTTGTTCATGTCCTGGACTGGATCATACTGTTCCTGGAGAGCTGAGTTGTGTGTTTCTGCAAGCTTAGCTGCATCCATGGCCTCAACCCACTGTTGGCAATTTCCATACACTGTTGCTGATGGTCACAGTCTCTCTGGACAATGCCAGATGTCTCTGGAGCATAGAGTTGGCACCTCCAGCTGGGAATCACTGACCTGGAGGGTAATGTCCCTATCATGTTTCATTTGGGGTTCTGTCTGCCCTCTTGGAGGCTGTTGGGGGCCAGGTGGGAACAGGATTTCCAAAGGACAAATGTGTCTGGAAGACTGTGGTGCACGGTCATTGTTATTGGCTACCAACGTGCTCTCTGGAACCAAAGGGAGCACACAGTGCTTCTTACAATCAACTGTGTTTATGAAACTGAATTCCACTTGGGTAAGAGATGTGCTGATGTGGACAAAGCAGAGAACAGCACAGCAGGTCCTGGTGGTAAACCGAACCAAACCAGAGCAGTTGGGAAGAGATGACGCGTATTCACAAAAGTAGCCGCATGGCTCCATGCCAAATTCCGAAGCAACGTTTCCGCGAAGGCCACTGGCCAGCGAGGCTGTATGATGCTCTACCTCTCGAGGATTTTGACTAGAACAAAGTAAATAAAGAAAGATGGATTTGGAAAAGCGAATGTTTTGTTTTGGTGTCTGGACACTGTTGTCCTTGTCTGGCATTCCCACGCACTCTCAAGCTACTCTCGCCAGGCTGCCAGCAGGGGTGAGCAGGACGTGGGATTGCCTCCCCAAGAGTTGGCTGAAGGCTTCCACAGGCCAAGGGATGGCTTCACAAAGAAAGTAAACTTCATCTCCCCGAGACTGACTGTCCCTTTGGTAAGAACGTTCTCATGGCTCTAACCAAGTTCCTGGCCTAGCAAAGAACCGCAGGAGATGAGAAGAAACAGAAATTTCACTGCAAGTGGCCTGGCACGAGAATTGGCACAAAATGAGAAGCACCTCCCTTCTTCCTCCCCTCTTCTTGGCCAGCTGCCATTGCTTCTGTCATGCCCATGGAGTGGTGACCTGCAGTACTGCTGGGACTCTGGGCTCTTTCCCTCTTGGATGCGTTGTATTCACGACAGTTGGTATTTTTGCCCTAGAGTTGAGGATTTCTAGTGGATGGTAGGGTAACAGTATTTCATGTACCAAGGTCTCCGTAGGCTGGAGAAACAGGAAAACCCTCACGTGAGCTGATGGGCACGAAGTTGACAACATTCACGAAGAGGGTTAGGAATGCAGAGGTGGGGGAGGTACAAGAAAATGAACGGAGAGTGGATGTTTGCAGTAGCAGGTGAAGATGCTCCTTGGATGTCCACATCCCACACCACAATGCTTGGTCTGAGTCCCAGCTCTGCCTCCCGGCTCCAGTTTGCTGCTAGTGCTCACTGTAAGAGGCAGTGGCTGAAGTGCTCTCGTGAATTCCTGCTCCCCTTGTGGGAGGCCTGGACCAAATTCCAGGCCTAGTGGTTGTGCATGTTTGGACAATGAAAACAGGATGGGAATTCTCTATGTGGTGCTGTCTCTCTCCGCTTTTTAAGATACATTTTGCTTGTCAATTAAAATGAAAGAGGTTGGAGGTGGGGTGGGGTGGATGGAATCGATGGCTTAGCCCGTTGTCCTACAGGTAGAGGAAGGGGACCACAGATGACTTTGAAGACAGTGAACTTGAGTGTGTTTGAAGGTTAAGATATGGTGAAATAGGAGAAAGTTAAGATGCTGGAGAGCAGAGGCTAACCAGGGAAACGAATTACCAGCGAGAAAAAACATCCCATCCTCAAAGGCCGGTGGGAAGAAGGAGAAGAAATTCTGTATAGTTGACTGTGTCTGATTAAGAAGTTGAGAGGGCCCCTTCATAAAATGTACACAAAAAAGCAAAATGTTAGACTGTTATCAGCCATGAACACTCTAATCTAAACCAGCTTTAGAAATCTTTGGGTCATAAACTGTGGCTAAGTATTTATTAAATATTTAGTGTTCACATGCCATAAGGTTTGGGGCTTGTGCCAAATCTCTTAAAAGAGAGGAAAAAATATTTCCAAGTGTTTATACTCCATGAAATAGAAAACTGCCGTTCAGTGCCAATCTGGCCTTACCGTCTTGTGACTTTTAGTCATCCTCCACAAAGCTCTTCATCAGTGTCTCCCACAACAACAGCAAAACCTGTGCGCCCAGGTGAGTGGGCTCAGGGGTCTGAGTTCTCACCACCCACAAGTGCAGCATTTGGTCCCAATTCAGGGGTGTTGGGAAAAGAGGTGGAGGCTCTGGGTGGGGAGCTGCCAGGATGGCATGGGGAGCCAGAACTGTGATGACTTGTGCAGACTTACAGCAGAGAATTAAAATCCAGAATCTCTAGTCGTTGGAGCAGGAGGATTTACTATAGTATATGCAAAATGTGTGTGTGTGTGTTAATTATTGGAAAACTCGATAAAATACTGCAGAAACAGCTCTGGTCCTGAGAGATGGAAAGGAATCCCTTAGTCTGTCTAGCAATGTTTGTAGAATAACAAAGACAAAGCGGGGGGGGGGGCGTGTTTTATGGCAATATTTCTAATTGAACTCAATTTAAACTGAGTGCCATGTTACAGAAACTTAATGTCTTTTTCTTAGAATCCTTTCCAGTTTCCAAAAGCCAGTCCAATAGTGTCTTTTGCCTGAAGACTGTTGGCTGGACTAGATGCTGTTTTGCAATCTGTTTTAGTGGCAAGAGTTCTGTCTTTATTGTGCAAGCACCCAAATGCATAGAAAATACGATACAGGGGACGATTTGCTGTGCTTGTTGGCTTGAGAAATTTCAGTGGTGTGACTGTGGTTACCAAGTAGCCACTGGGTCGCTTGTTATATATCTCAACTTGACCAGAGATCTTCTGAACCAGCACTGTCAGCTCCTTGGCTGCATGTCCCTCTGTGTGCATGCTCCATGGAGGAGAGAGGCCGTGGAAGAGGAGGTTAGGAGTGGCATCATCTTAGAGGCTGTGCTGTGTTGTAGCACACCAAAAAGACTGCATCTATAAGCAGATACAAAGAGTATTGGTGGTATTATAGTTTCATGTTGAGGGCAGAAGGATTAAAACGAAGAAGAGGAAGAAGAAAGCCTGTGAAGTCTTGGCAGGGGTGGGACCAATAGCGAAAACCAAGGTTGAAAAGCTTTGTTCCAAGGTCAAGGAGTCTTCCAGGCTATGAGATCTGTTGGGCAGCATTCTACTACACCAGTAGTTCCTTCTAAAACTTTCTAAAAATCTATCTATCTATCTATCTATCTATCTATCTATCTATCTATCTGAGAGATACAGAGACACATTCCAAATGGTTGCAGCAGCAGCTAGGGCTGGGCGGGCCAAAACCAGAAGCCAACATCATCACCTTGGCCTCTCATGTGGCTAGCAGGGGCCCAAGAACTTGAACCATCCTCTGCTGCTTTTCCTAGGTGGATTGGCAAGGAGGTGGACCAGGAGCAGAGCAACCAGGACTCCAACCAGTGCTCTGTTATGGGATGCCAGCATCAGAAGTGTGCATTAACCCACTGCAACACAATGCCAGCCCCTCTAAGTTTTAGAAGTTCTTATTTAAAGTATGCTTCCTCTTCCTTTCTGATTTACCATGGGACATGCTTGTGATATTTTGAATTTACACATTTCAAATTCGGTAGTCTTTTAAACTCAGTTAATGTCCGAGTTGATCTTACACATAGGACGTATGTGAAAATCCCAGTCCTCTCCTTCGGGATGAGCATGCTTTGAAGACAGTGTGGCTCCAAGGGTAGTACAGGAGGAGACAGTGGGAGAAGAGCCAGTGGGCACCAGAAAGACCTGCAGTCCATCTCAGATGAGCTATGGGTTCATCTGGTAGTGTCTGCTTTCCTCCTTGGCCACAGTGCGATCTCTTGGAGATTGTGTAGGATTTGGGATCTTGTGGCTTGAGATCAGGGGAGTTGGCCCCTGCTGTTTCTGAGATGGGCAATAAGAATGAGGTTAGCACTGACTGTAGAAAACAAAAGGGCACCAGCAGACTTTTGTCAGACTTCACAAACTTCCTGTTTGGATTCCTGCTGCCACTAATAAAAAAAAAAAAACAACAAATGTTGCACACAGAATGCAGCCCATACCTGGTTTAAATCATCTAGGAGGAGTTGTCAGTAGCCAGCGGAGTCAGGTCTGAGCTGTGCCTCCACAAAGAAACAGGAGGGTGGCCAGACACAGCGGCGAGGAAGAGCAGTTCTCTTGCCCCATGACCCTCGCTGTGATTTCTCCCTACGTGGATAGGCCCAGGGCTTGTGCAGGCGTACAGCACAAAGGAAAGTCATTTCAGAATTCCTTGTGGTGGGCGGCTGCTGCCACGGGGTCAGATCTGGCTGCTGAGTGGAGGCTGGCGTCTTCCCACAGGGACACCAGCATGATTGGCGTCACATAACTTGAAATGACCGACTGTTCTTTGGAGGTGAGAAAAGCTGATGCAACAGCAGTTCGGAGGAGCGGGTGTCAGCGCCTTTGATGTGGGGTGGAGCTGAGAGTCTGGAGGCGAAACAGAAGGAAGAACATGGTTATCTTGAAGTTCACACTGCTCACGAGTTGCCCACTCAACAGATGGGAGTGGTTTAGCAGTGGCCATAAATCAAGGGTTTTCCCTGCTCATGTTATTAATAGGGGTGGGTAAATATTGTGAATTCATCATCTTGAAAGTGATTTTCAGATGTTTGGGATCCAAAGAGAACTCATTGTGGCAAGCACATTCTCTTTTGGTTGTTTTTTTTTTCAACTGTATATGATTTAAGGGGAACAGAAGCCATATGTTTCTATTTGGTTTACACTTAAGACATCAAAAGGTTGTGTGTTGTAAGAGCTGTTTGATGTCCAAAAGCTTCCTTCACACACACACACACACACACTGAAAGTTTTAATGCTTTTAGGGGAGGGGAATGGGGAGAGAGAGCATGGAATGAGATTGTAGCTGGGAAGTTCTGGGGGAGAGAGGCAGAGAGAGACACAGAGAGAGAGACAGGGAATGAGAATGCAGCTAAGAAGATCTCTAGCCAAGATGAATATAGGGCTGCAAATACCATCCCGTGACGTGAAAGCGAGTTCCGAATCGGGTAGGGAACAATGCCCTGTCGCCTGCCGGTGTCAAGGGCCGTGCTGATGAGTACAGAAAAGCAGCTGGCAGTGTGGCAGATGCCCTAGGAAGGACCGGGCCAGGCACGCACCACGGGCTCCCAGCTGACAACACGCCAATGCCCTGCCTGCCACTGGCTGACAACTGCCATGCCTCTCAGGCCTTCTTGGAGCGGTCACTGTGTGTCAGGAGGAAGGATGCTTTTGCCCCAATTCTCGCGAGGGTTTCCAGTTTTGTCCTTCTGTACTGGGCCAGCATTTCCTGCCTGTCCCACAGTCTGGGCCAAATGGCCAGTGATTGGACTGAATAGTGTGTGTGTGTGTGTGTGTGTGTGTGTGTGTGTGTGTGTGTGTGTGTGTGTGTATTTATTGATTGGACATTTTCCTTAGAGAAATAGCTCACAGTTGAGCCAATAAAGTGTGCAGTTTGTGTAAAATTGGTAACGTGTTAAGGTAAAATCAAATGTTCCTTCCCTCATCTGGGACTTAGTTGCTGACGTCGTAGCAGTTCCGGCACCTTAGACATTCATTACCGTTTTCATGTGATATCTTAGCTGTGGTTCCAGAAGAAAAACCCGTGAGTTAGGAACTATTTTGTGTTCTAGTACCAATAGGATGCAAAACAGATTCCCTGTAGAGGACATTTCCGCGGGAACTCCATCGTCCTGCAGTGTGTGTGGGTGTGAGGTCTCAGGCTCGCCTGCTTCTGTCAGCTCAGTTTCTGTTAGGTGAGAGGCAGGGTTTGGGAATATTCGTGTTTAGGGGTTTTTTTTTTGGTGCTAAGGAATAGTTAGTAAAATGTTTCTGATTCTTGCCGCTGCTAGCCACTGCTAACATTTTGAAACAGGCCCTTCCGGTTAGATATGTGCATAAACATGCGCGCGCACGCACACACACACACACACACACACACACACACACACACACACTTGCACAGTTGAATGAAACCAGAGTGTTGATTTTAATTTGCACCTTCGCTCTGTCCTTTACCAAGCTACTGTGAGCTTTTTCCCAATGTTGATCAGCTCCTTTGCCTACCCAACTTTAATGCTTGCAGGTCATTTTGCCATGAGATTATGCCACAATTAATTAACATCTCGAAGTATTGCTAAATAGGAAACTTTAAAAAGTTGTTATTTTAAGTAATATTCAATGCTCTTCTCAGGGTTTAAAATATTTTCTGTACCTCAGTACATGTTGGATAGATGAATTTAGCATAGCCTCTATTTATCTAGAAGTTTTGTGCATTTTAGACAAAAGTACAGAACCAAGAATAGGTTCTGTCTCCCTGATTTGAAGAGTCCAAGCTCTGGACCCGTATTGTGGCGTTGTGGGTTCAGTTGCCACCTGCAATGCTGTCATCTCATATGCACACTGATTCAAGTTCCAGCTGCTCCATTTCCAGTCCAAATCTCTGCTAATGCTCTGGGAAAGAGCAGAAGCAGCCCCCCAAAGAAGCTCTGTGCCCCTGCCTTTGGTCTGGCCCAGCCCTGGCTATTGCGGCCATCTGGGGAGTGTTTCTGTGTAATTGGTTCATTAATGTCCCTGGATAACAGGAACAAAAAGATATCAGTAAGCCTTAGTTGCTGCTGCTCTCCTAAGACCTAGCTGAATTTTCCTAGCATTTCCACACTGAAGAGCTTGGGTCTTGACTCAGTCTGCCACTCTGCTCAGAGGCAGTGGTGCAGCCCCAGGAGTCACACTCCACCTTCTTTGCTGAGTGCCTTCCCCCTTTGTTTTGAACTTTTCCAGCCGGTGACTACAGAATTCTCTCTCCCGTCCCTTTTGTTGACAGGTTGCTGGGATACCTCCAGGCGCCCAGGGCTGTGGTTCCTGTTAGCAAGCTGCCTCCCATACTAATAGGGACTCCAGCAGGGGGGATGTGACTCTTGCAGCTCCCAGCTCTTCCGCTCCTGCGTCCTCCAGCCCCTTGCCGGAATACCCACATGGCCTTGGCAGGCCGGGACAGAAGCCAAGCTGGAAAGGTACAAAGGTTCAAGGTAAGACTTCTCAGAAAGTGTGTGTTCTTTGTTGTCTGCCAGCCGCTAAAGCTCAAAGCCTTAGTTTCAACTAATGATGACTGTTTGATTCAGATATTCTTGGTCTCTTCCACTTCCTTGCTTTAAAAACATAATCCAAAAGTCTAATTGGTCCTCAAGTTAAAACTTTCTATTTCTAAACAAAATGATATCATTTTTCTTTGTTGTGTGATGCTGGCGTTGACAGGTGAACTACGAAGTCAGTTTTCTCATGGATTGCATGTTTATGATTCAGATTATCCACAAAAGGAAAATGATAATAAAAGCTGTAGCTACTCAGTTAACGTGGATGGGATATTGCTGTTGTTATTATAAAGTGAGATATAATCTGGGTGGTGAGAGATGTTACTAATCTTGAGTTCATAAACAAACGCAGTTCTATAAATCTTTCTTCCGTCAATGCATAGGATATTTCCATTGACCTGGAAGTTTTTCTCTTATCTTTGCTGCTCAGCCTTCCCACCACAGGTGGCCACTGCTCATGCGCTGTCACCAGTGAACAGCAGTGAACAGCAGTATTGTTTCATAACCTTGTTGCCTATGCTGTAAATAATATATTCAGATTTAGTTGTCCTGTTTCAGGTCTGTTTCATGTGTGTATGTACATCTGAGTTTCAGTTAGATGTGTGTATATGTAATTCTGACACACACACCTATTTATATACATGTTCCTTTTCAAATAGAGCTCCTACACACACACATTTCCAATCTGTGCCTCTTCCTTTGATTTCCTTTTTTTAACATTAGTTTTTATCTACTTTCACTTTGTATTTGGAAGTCAGAGAAACAGAAAGACTTTCCACCCATTGATTCACACCTTAAATGCTTCAAATAGCCAGGATGGGACCAAGGCAAAGGCAGGAGCCAAGGACGCCGTGTGCCGGGGACCCGAGTGCTCGAGCCGTGCAGGAGCAGCTAACCAGATGAACAACCGAGGGCTTGGAGCTGCTGAAGGCGTGTGTCTCACAGTGGCTTCCTAACCACTGCATCCTCCCCCAGGTTTTCTGTTTCAGGATTTATATTATTATTATTATTATTGGGGGGGGGGAGGCAGATATACAGAGAGAATGAGAAACAGAGAGAAAGATATTCCATCCACTGGTTCACTCCCCAAATGGTCACAATGGCTGGAACTAAACCAATCTGGAGCTAGGAGCCAGAAGCTTATCCCCTATCCATATGCATGCAGGATCCCAAGACTTTGAGTCATCTTCCATTCAGGGAGCTGAATGGAAAGTGGAGCCGCCAGGATATGAACCTGGGCTCACATGGGATCCCAGCACTGCAGGGGGAAGATTAGCCAATTGAGCCATCATACCAGGCCCTATGGTGATTTTTAAAGAACAAAAATTTCTGATTTAGAGGATATCTCATTCTATACACTTCTACTTTACATTTAATGTTCTTTTCTCCCCTAAGAAATCTTTACAAATATCAAGACTAAGCTATTCTGCTATGCTGTTTTATAGGAACTTTATAGCTTTAGCTTTTGTTGAGCCCCTACAATCCATGTTGTGTTGGTTGCTGTGAGTGGCTGTGGCAGGAGATCCATAATAACTGTCCCTGCATGCTCCCAGTTGTTGACTGTCGTTTGTCAAAAATATTTTCCTCTATTCATCGCATTGTCTTGGCTTATTTGTGAAACCTGAATGGACCATGTATGTGGGTAAGCCATATGTTTCTGGACTCCCAATATGTTTATCTGGGATTATTGGTATCATTAATTTTAATAAGCCAATTTATCTTGGCTCCTAAGTACTGGAGTACTCATGACAAGTATGAAAGGCAAGTCCTTCCTTGACCAGTTGCTGGCAGAACCGTACATGAAAATTTGAACCAGGCTGCAGTATTTCTTACAAGATTATAAATTTCTTCAAGAATCATAATCTCAGCTGAAAAAAAATGTGTTTTCCAAACCTATTTGTACATAATGTGACTTGAACTTGGTGTTAATTTATTTGTTCATCCAATAATATGGGGTATCCAGTGTATTTCAGACTCTGTTGATCTTTTTGCTCAAAATTTTTGCCAGGAAGCCTTGTTTGCAAAATCTGCGCTGCTGGCTTATTTAACAATGCGTTTCTCTCAATTCTGATTTACTGAGAGAACCATCAGCATAGATGTCTTCACATATCCCTATGAACTGACAGAAAACAACCCAACTGGAAGGTTTTTGGCTTAATGAATCAGATGCTTGAGTCCCGTATTGGGGTGCCTGGATTTGAACCCCGGTTCTGGCTCCTGACTCCAGCTGCATGGGAATGCAGACGCCAGGAGGCAGCAGATGGTGACTCTAGCATGTGGGTCCCTGCCATTCTTTGGGAGTCTGAAATTGAGTTTCTGGCTCTTGCTTGGCCCAATTCCAGTGGTTGCCAGGATTTGGGGAATGGAAAAGCAGATGGGAACTCTGTTTCCTCTCATCCCTTCTCTGCTTCTGTAATTTGAAAAAAAAAAAAAACACATGTTTCCTGAAGAAAAATATTTCCCGGCTCTCCAAATATTACTGTCACTGACATAAAATACCCACCTTTCTGAGCCTGAAATCATCAACTCCCATTTCTGGCCCGGCTTTTTCAAACTTGTTTTAGAGTGAATTAGATCTGGGTTATTATTCCTAAGAGATGTTTGTGGACACACTGAACTTGGCCTTCGTGGTCGCCGTGCAAGGTTTACCTGATTTCAACAAATGTGGGGGATCGATCATCTTCCCAGACTCTCTGACGAGTGGTGCATTTTCATCAGTTTGTGCCATTCTAGAACCATGTAGAAGGTAAGAAATCCCATCACCTCCTTCCTGGCAGAGGCTGAGAAACAGGGAGAACGTGTCCCAGGTATCAGCCCTCAAGGATGCCCCCAGGAAGACCCCCTGCCAGAAGAGTGGACATAGGTGAATGTTGTCGTCAGAAGGGATTAGAGCGACAGGCAACAGTGGAGCCAAGCTTGTCTTTCAGAATAGACTCACAGGAGACGACTGGCATTTGGGACTGGCAGATTCGAGAGGATTCCGGGGCATGGAGCGCTGTGTTATAGATTCATGTTGATGAATAATTGTTTTATTGAAATTGAGTCTCATTTGCATGTATTAATTCGTGAGTTGGAAGTTTTCCTCATCATATCAAATCATATCATATCATTTCCTCATCAACCAAATCAGATAATTTGGACTTTGAAGGCCGTTTTCCGGGCTGTTCTGGGACCAAAGTTAAAGACAGAGGCAGCCACGAGCAAGCATGCAGTGTTCTGTAAAAACTGATTTGACACTGATATTTCTTTCCTGCCAAATTAGTAAGCAATTGTGTCTGGGGAAAGCACCATCTTTTCAGTGTCAGTGCCTTCCACCTTTTCTCATCTCACATGTAGTCTCCCTGTAGGACTGAGAATCTAATTGGAGAGTGAGGGCAAAGGCAGGCATGCATATGACCCTCTCACCCTGGCCTCACCACCAGTGTAACCTCTCCCACTCAAGAGATCCTATCCATAGTGCATTTGCTGTGAACTGCACTAGAGCAAAATGAGAAGCATGAAGACAAGAGGTTAGTAAGAAGCCATTGGAAGGAATTTGAACTCAGTTTGCGATCTCATTCTTAGCCAACAGTTCTTCTTATTAGTACCATCTGACCTAGTTTCAACCCAACATACTGTGATCAAGAATGTGTTTAATGGCCTGGCTTCCTGGCATGGACTCAATGCTTCAAGGGCATTATGGCAAGGGAATCACAAATTCATTCCCTTGACCGGAAGGGGAACGTGGAGCGAGCTGTGGATGTAGAGGGATATGTGTGTATGTGTAGGCAATTGATATGAAGGAACACAATTTCAACCTCTTGTCGATCACATAAAATTTGCAGATATACACATTGAAAGGAAAGAAGTGCATTAACTTATTTCATGAAAGAATACATTAGGATTCATTTTGAACTCGTAGATAAATAATGAAAAAAGTTATTATTTACACGGCTTGGACCGGTTTGTGGCACTCCGTCTCCAGTACACTGCTTGTGCAATATTAAAATAAGATGAACCTTGGATCACTCAGTCAGTCTGGAGCCAGATGCACCATCATGTATATGAAACACATGACATTTAAACCAGCAAAAATTAGCACCACATTTTCCTCTTAGTCTATTTCCTATGTAAAACACAGTGTCAAGTGGTGTTTAATTATTTTAAACATTGTGGTGTTTGTGGGTGATAAGTGGTTTCAAAATAAAGTTCTCAACACAGAATATTGATAATAGCACAGGAATGCTGTTAGCTAAAATTCCATAAAAAGATACTATCCATTCTTTGGCTACATATGTAGGCTTAATTGTTATTCACTAATAGCTCACTGATATTTAATGTAACTGAATATATTTTATTTTAATTTTGCAATTACAGTTTTTTTAATGAACTGAAAAGCTAAACTTTTGCCATTCTTCTACTTGATATCTACAGGACAGATCCTAAATTTATATGTTGCCTTTTTACTTTTTAAATTTATTATTTATTCTAAATTTTTAAAAGATTTATTTATTTTTATTGGAAAGGAAGATTTACAGAGAAAAAGAGAGACAAAGATCTTCCATTCATTGGTTTACTCATCAATTAGCTACCATGACTGAAACTGAGCTGAATTGGAGCCAGGAGCCAGGAGCCTCCTCTGGATCTCCCATGTGGGTGCAGGGTTCCCAGAACGTAAGCCATCCTCTACTGCTTTCCCAGGCCATAAGCAGAGAGCTAGATGAGAAGTGGAGCCAGGACATTGATTGACACCACATGGTATGCTATTGCTGCAGGCAGTGGTTTTATTTGGTATGCCACAATGCTGGCCCCAGTGTGTGCATTTCCAAAGACAAAGTATATTCTTTGTATTTTTTTCGTATACCTGTGGTGTTATAATACCCTGGCACGTGAAAAATTAGAAAGCTAAGAAAATCAACAAGAACATGAAAGCCAGTTCACAACCCAGGAGCAGGTAGCCTGCTGTGACACACTGACACCACAGGATTTCTGGTGGCCCCAGCCTCCTTCCTACAACCAGGAAGACCCTGCCTCTGGACTGCACAGGGGCTCTGGGAAGCTTTCTTAATTTTCCATGGCACATGGCCCTAAACAGCCATCAGACTAACTTGCTGAAGCCTATTAGCTCATGAGTGGAACCACCACTTAACCTGGAAATAACCTGATGAATAACATGGTGGGAGCAATGCAAACTCAAAAAGATGACAGCACAAAATAGCCAAGCTTAGTTCCTCTCGCACAGGCAGCATACTGGGCTAAAGTAATTGTTACACAAGTCCAGTCCAGGCAGACCCTGCTTACCTGGGAAGGCTTATTAACAGGACCTGTGTGCGTGGCAGAGGAAACATGGGGACCAGCTGTTCTAGGGAGGTCCTGGCCAACAAGTTTTACACCCTGGGTTTTCTGGTGCGATCTCAGTGAGGTCAAAGTCGGACCAGGTTATGTTCCTGTTGGGTAGGGTGTTCCCCCGCAGGTATGGTGCGTGTTGGTTTTTCAGTCCTGCCCCCTCTCGCACGCTGTTTCAGAGGTCTATGACTACTGCTTGGCTCTTGAGGAAGGTTTCAAAAGAGGCCTGTCCACCACGGGGCTCTCAGCCCCTTGGTTCCAGACTCAGCTCTGCTCCAATGCATTTCAGCCCTGGGTGGGGAGTTAAGCTGTGCTGCACACAGAGCTGCAGCTCCTGTGTGGGCTGTCTCCTCCGAAGAGTCAGCAGGCATCCTTGGCTGGGCGCCAAGGGCAGTAGGCAGCGTGATTAAAACATTTCACCGTTATTTTATAGTTTTAGAAAGTAACGTTTTTATGACTTTCTATATTTCTTACTACAGGTTGAAATATATTTTATTAAAATCTGAATGTTTTGAGTCAGGGAATGAAAACTTTGGAATCAGAATATTTTTTAAAAACTTTTTTGTTTTTAATTTTATTTAAGAGGCAGGGAGATGGTGAGCTCCCATCTGTGGATTCACTCCCCAGTTGCCCACTTGGCAGAAGCCAGGAGCTGGGTCTCCCACGGAGGTGGCAAGGACCCAGCCATCTGAACCATCACCCTGCCTCCCAGGGTCCGTGTTGGCAGAAAGCTGGAGTCAGGAGCCAGAGCTGGAATGTCAACCCAGTTACTCTGAAATAGGACCCAGATGTCTTAGCTGGCATCTTACCATGGTGCCAATGTCATCTGAGCATGGTCTATTGAGGGGAAGATAATCTTAAACAATCTAGTTTATCTCCTAATGACCTTGCCATCTGACTAGATCATGTGTGA
This sequence comes from Ochotona curzoniae, assembly GCF_017591425.1. Classification (NCBI taxonomy): domain Eukaryota; kingdom Metazoa; phylum Chordata; class Mammalia; order Lagomorpha; family Ochotonidae; genus Ochotona; species Ochotona curzoniae. The sequence goes on from NW_024464918.1 coordinate 29,008,982, forward strand.
AAATATAATAAAACAGATGATGAAGTCATGTAATAACAGTGAAGGTTATCAAAGTGATCACTTATCAGTCTGCTAAGGGGCTTGTTTTGAGTTCAGCTTCCAGGTTGCCTTGAATTATCCTACCAAGCAGTCATGAGACAAGACACAGATACACAGTAGACTCATACTTCCAATTGCCTTTTCCCATGAGCCTTTGGGAGTGCTCTCATATGCAACATAACAGTGACTTGAAACAGCAAAGTGTTGGTTCATGCAACAACTGTGTGACTCTCTAGGGAGTTATGCTGAGTGGAAAAAAATCATATAGGGTTGCATCCTGGGCCAGCAGCTTGGCGTAGAAGCTAAGCCTTCACCTGCAGCACCAGAGTCCCATATGGGCACCGGTTTGTGTCTGGGCTGCTCCACTTCTCTTCCAGCTCCCTGCAGGTGGCCTGGGAAAACAGCTGCAGATGGCCTAAAGCCTTGGGACCCTGCACCCAAGTAAGATCCCTAAGAAGCTCTTGACTCATTGTGGCCATTCGGGGAGTGAGCCAGCAGGTGGAAGACCTCTCTCTTCTCTCTGAAATTTTACCTTCCAAACAACAATAAATGCATTTTTAAAAATGGTTGCAGACTGTAGAGTTTCACTGATGTCATATTTTGAAGTGACCTCATTTTGAAATGGAAGTTGATTATCATGCAAGTTGTGAGGGAGGAAGAGACTGGGAGATGAGGGCCTGATACCTGGATTCAGTGCAGTGCAGTTCCATTAGCAGTGCTGGTGAGAGACACAGGAACCCATGCTACCATGCTACAGCAATGAATGCCATTCTAGATGGCTAACTGAGGCAGACTCATGCTGACCCCTGCTGACTCATGCTCACTGAGACACCAGCAAGGGCCACAGCATGGAGTCCCCTTTGTAATGTTTCCTCGGAATCTTGACTTGAGTATCAAGAATCTGTGGCACCGTGGGAACAAAACTAGCTAACCAACCTTTTTGGTTTAGATTGCACTCGCAAAGTTAATTTCTTTCTTTTGTGGCCTTTCAGTTCATGATCGCTCTGGCAGCACATGACCATAAAGTTAGTGCTTTAAAACAATGCAAATTCATTATCATAGAGTTCTGTAACTCCCAAGGCTGACACAGGACACAGTCACGGCGTTGGCCAGGCTGTGTTCCAGCTGGAGGTGTCCGCAGACAGTCTGTTTTCTTGTTCCGGTCGGCTTCTAGAGAGTTCTCCTTTTGCTTGGCTTGGGCCGCCATTCTTCTGTGTTTGGAGTCAGCAGGGGCTGAGCCCCTTTCACACCTCACATCTCTCTAGTTGCTGCTTATTTCTCACCAGTTCTGGGAAAGATTTTTCACACTGGAAGAATCAAGGGGTAGACTGAATCCGTCACCTCTATTTCTGTCTTCTCCAGAAAGTGGAGTAGACAGGAAGCGAACATGTTTCTAGCTGTGAGCTCGTCAGCACTGCTTCTATCCTTCTAGCCAAAAAAGAAAATGCAGAGCAAAGTACCAAAGGAGTAAACCAAGGGGTCCTGCACTCTGCATGCTCAGCCCAATTGCCTCATGTCCTCATTGTCTTAGACTTAAAACGGAGACAGAACTGATGAACTGAATGAAAAAGGGCCCATTGAGGACACAGGAAAGAAGGAAAAATGAGCTTACAGGACAGCATTCTCCCAACCAGCTCTCATGATCAGTCCAGGACCGTGTTTGGCGTAAAATAAACACACGGGTCTTCTCTATTCGCGTTAGGAAAACAGAATGTGGTAGTTGGTACCATCTCCAGGCTCGGAGTGGACGGAGGGCTTTTATTTCAGGACATTTCAAGTCCCTAGTACGTGAGCAATGTGTGTTTTAAAACAATGAGTTATTGCCGCATTGCGTGATTTGCTGGAGACACCACAGGAGACACCAGGAAACACTTTGTAGTGGTTTTCTCCAGCAGCAATATCCTATCTGAGCTCCTCTGAGACGTGAAAATTGTAGTACAGAGGGGTTGTGCATCGTGCTCCGTGGGCGAGCTCCAACCATAAGGTGCGAGAAACAGGGCCTTGTGTACAAGATGCAGGGCTGTGATGCACCCCAACAATAGCTTTTTGATGGCTTATTTACATAGGAGGATGGGAGTCCTTATTGAGAAACAGCCTCAACCTGTGGGCGGATGTAACTGCTCAGTGTCCTGAGTCACCAGCAGAGAAGTCGTGGTGAGAGCATCGGGAAATAGAGGCGCATTCATCCATGCACGGGGCAGAAACTCGGCCCTGTGTGCTCTGTTTTGCTTCTGTCTTCCTAGCTCAGGACTCTCCTGACATGCAGCGTTGGGTGGGGAGAGCATAATGAACAAAGGGTGCTGATGTGTGTAATGAATGGTCATGATGATCAGTTTAAGAGTTTGCCAGACTCCAGGGAGCCCTGATCTCCTGGGGGTGGACAGAGCTGTGAGGCACGACTTTGAGACCATTGTACTGTGAGGAGGGATGTGGGTCGAAAGGTCCCCGCAGGATACAGCGAGGCCCATCGCTCATGCCAGTCCACCCTGGCCAACAGCTCCCTTCAAGGGCAGCTGTGTTCCATGTCGTGTTTGCTCCCACCTGGACACAGTGGGCCAGTGACTGCACTTTTGACACTACCTCCCTGTGGCTTGGAAGTCTGTGCCAAGGGTGCTGCACCAGCGACTGGAAACCGAGAACAAGCAGACAATGGGAACGATGTGCGAGTGTGTCATGTGTCTGGCTGCTAGGCACGGGCACACACCTGTGATGTTCTCTTTCAATTTGAATACTAAAACATAGATATCTGTGACCTCCCTGCCCCATTTTTGTCATTTTTAATTTTAATTGAAAGAAAATTTAAAGGCAGGAAGATTCAGAGATCATCCACCTGTACTTCACTCCCTCAAATACCTGCAGTAGCCAGGGTTTTGCTGGATTCAACGAGGAACCTGGGACTCAACCTGGGTCTCCCATGTGGGCGGCAGGGACCCAATCATGGGAGCCCAGAATGTGCATCAGCAAGGAGCTGGAATTGGAGAAGCTGGGGCTTGAACCTGGCTACCTGGAAGTAGCATGTCGGTGCTTCAGGCAGCATCTGAACTAGTGGGCCACACGCCAACTCCACAGCAACTGAATTTTAGAAACTTGGCAGCTGTAGGAGAACTCATGGAGGAGGAATGCTCAGGCTGTTCTTACACATTTCCAGTTCTAGCTCATGTCTAATTACTTCTTAACAAAACTGCCAACTGGGCAGAAAGAAAATAGACAGCAGACTCTGACCCCCCACAAGGAGCCCAGTTCTGCTGTGTTCTAAATGTTGACAATCCAAGAACGCTTTATACTGTCCATAACTTGTTTAGGATTCTCTTTATTAACTAGTATTTTATTTTATTTTATTTTATTTTATTTTATTTTATTTTATTTTATTTTATTTCATTGCAAAGGCAGATCTACAGAGGGAAGGAGAAACAGAGAGGAAAATCTGTCCACTGATTCACTCCCCAAGTAGCCGCAACAACTGCAGCTGAGCTGATCCAAAGCCAGGAACTTCCTCAAGCTCTCCCACACAAGCGCAGGGGCCCAAGGCTTTGGGTCAACCTTTTCTGCTTCCCCCGGTCACAAGCAGGGAGCTGGATAGGAAATGGAGCAGTCTGGGCACGAACCAGGGCCCATAAGAGATCCTGGTGCATACAAGGCAAAGATTTAGCCACTAGGCTATCACACCGGGCCCTAAGGTAGGGTAATTTGTATGACAGCCCTCCTCTGGAGACTCACTGAGCATGAAAGTCCACAGGCATAAACAGCAAAGTGGCTCTGCTCATATCATTGAGAAGGAAATTATGATGACAATCTCTCCCGAAAGTTCATGTGATCCACAAAACGGTGTTTCCACTTTTTCGTCTTTCTATTGTCCCTTTTCTGTCTATTGGAAATCTTCTGTTTCTGCAGTTCTATGCATCCCTCCCTTATGACCCTAAAAACCTACACCCTGCCTCGCGTCCCTGAGTTCTGTCTGGCTCCTTGGACTTTGCCCCCTTGCGGCTAAGCAGTCCAGCCACAACCTATCTTGACTGAGAAGTTTCCATTCTAACTTTTTTACAAATAAATACGTTGTTGTGTTTTAGTAATTATATACTAGAGATGAGATAATGATATCTGTCTTCAGCTGGATTTTAATTTTCTTCGGGGCTGAGATTTTCGATTCTTTGGATCGAAATATTTCATTACAGAAAAATGAGGGAAAAGGATACTTTCCATCAAGGCTTACCAAAACTCACAAAATCCCCTGCCTCCAAGGGTGAGGCACCAAGTGTAGGTCTGTGAGAGGTTTTGCTGGCTGGCCAGAGCGCGCGGCTCGCACTCAGCACCAACTCAGGCGAATGTCACCACTGTGGCTTCGGCAAGGCCCAATCTTCCTGTTTTTGAAGAAGAAAGATTTGTTATGTGACATCTCCCATGACAACTAATTCAAACTTTCTTAACTCTTTGGAGACAAAATAAAATCCTATCTACAGACCAGATTTGATTGGTGAACCACTGCTTTAAAATCTTGATGAATAGGGCCCAGCAGCGTGGCCTAGGGGCTAAAGTCCTCGCCTTGAACGTGCCGGGATCCCATATGGGCGCCAGTTCTAATCCCAGCAGCTCCACTTCCCATCCAGCTCCCTGCTTGTGGCCTGGGAAAGCAGTCGAGGACGGCCCAATGCTTTGGGACCCTGCACCCGTGTTGGAGACCTGGAAGAAGTTCCTGGATTCTGGCATCGGACCGGCATAGCACCAGCCGTTGCACTCAGGGAGTGAATCATCAGATGAAAGATCTTCCTCTCTGTCTCTCCTCCTCTCTGTATATCTGACTTTCCAATAAATAAATAAATCTTTAAAAAAAATCTTGACAAATACCTGTTGGTTTAGAGGCATCCTCTTGGAGTAAAACTGTTCTGCATGCAACAAAAAGTGCCACGTGCACTTCCTGTGTGCGTCGCTAGCTGTTCAGTGGCCTGACTCGGGCAGGCTTTTCTCCTCTCCTTTGGATTTCTATGCATTCCGGGCCTTTCTTGTGACTGGACTGATGGCTTCCCTAACCTGTCATCCTCCACTGCAAATGTCAGTGTCACCAGGGTGTGGTTATACCTGTACGGCACTCAGGACAGCTGAATGGTCTGGGGTTTGGATGCTCAACATAGAGAGAAAATCCCAAGGCTGCTCTAATAATAGCTTTCAATGTTATGAGCCTTGGAAAGGCTGTGCTTAGACGTGTGCAGAGCCTCCTTCCGTGCTTTTGTTTCCTAACCATTAGCAGCTGTGCCCACACCGGACCGTTAGACCGAATGAAAGTGAGAGAACTTAGGTTTCTTGGTGGGAAGTTGCCAGGAGAAGGTGAGACAGGGAACGGGAACTCTTCGTGAGCTATTCAGGGTAAGTCTGGAAATAACAATATTCCCCCAGATACTTAGATTCAGGCTAAGTGGCTTTTCTAAAAGTGTTTTCTCTTTCTTCCGCTCTCAAATTTGGCTCCTGTATCTCTCAAACCACAACACCTCCGGTCCCCACGTGCCGTCACTCTGCCTTCTAGCAGCCACACCAGATCTGTTGGAAGCTGTAGGTGCCTCTGGCCCAGGTGCTGCCGTATGTGGTAGGTGGGGTCAGCTGCAGCGGGCCAGCACAGCTGCCTGACAGCTACTCATCTTCCATCTTCCAAGAGTAGACGGGCTTCTCTTGGGCCAAACAGGCCTTATGGCTGGGTCACCAATCATGCAACAGTTCCAGATAAAATGAAGGAAAATAGAACTGTGTCTAAAATGGCAAGTCACCCCTCATGATTTAATTAGATTAGTGACAAATGAAAGAGCAGGTCTGGTAGTTCTCCAGAGGCCTGGTGGTGAAGGTATAAAAGTTACAAATGATCCTTTTCCCCAGTCTGAATGAGTTGCAGATAGACTGCTACTTTAAAAATGCGACTATTTCCATTTGTATTCATTGCAAGATAAAAAGAATATCCAATGGATATTTTGTTCTAAACAGGGAGAGGTTAATGCAGAGTGTTGCAAAGAATTAAACTGATTGACAAGTAACTGACAGGCTGTGACAGGGACCATTCCAAGGGCTGAAGAACCGAAGGGAAGGGGTTTGAATGACTGAGCAGCAACCAATGGCAACCATGTTCTGATCTCTAGGGAGGAGGCATGGACCGGTGGCTTGTGTGGCCCTGTGGGGGAGGGCCCACTGCTGTCACCATGACAACCAATGGTGGCTGGGAGAGACCACGGCAACCCCCAGCAGACAGGGCCCCCTGCTGCCTCCTCTGTCTTCATATTCTCCTTCCGGTGCTGTTGTTGGCAGAGCGGAACTGGCCAGCAACACAGCAATGCACAGGCTCGGTGCCAGCATGGCCTGGCCACGGAAGAGAGGGCTGGAAGTGGAGATAACGCACGCACGTTGGTGACTGGCCCAGCAAGAATGCCTCCCAGTTCCTTATAAAGTTTTACAGATTTTGCAATGCCTCCTCTTTCTACAGAAGACTCAGACATTTAGCTGGGAAGTCACGTGCGTTGTCACAGATCAGGGCTGTGTCAGTTTGGAAGAGTTGCGTGAAATGACTGTCACCATTGCACTCCCTCTGCCAGAGACTACAGGAGGATTCTTGCCATCTCGGTCCCAAGGCTGGCATGAATGAATCCGCCAGGTCACCTTGGAAAGAGTTCACCTAGTAGATAAGGACATGGGGCTGGGGAGAGCACGCTGCTGGCTGAAGTGGATGACACATCCTGGAGACAGATCCTTGGCATGGGATTTTGCTGAGAGCCAAGAGCTCAGCTGCGTGTTCCTTACTTACTATATTGTTTAACTGAAAGGCAGATTTCCAGAAAGAAAGAAAGAAAGAGAGTGAGAGAGCAAGCGGGAGAGAGAGAATGAGAGAATCTTCCATGCACTGTTTCACTCCCCAGATGGTCTCAATGGCCGGAACTGAGCTGATGTGTGGCCAGGAGCCAGGAACTTCCTCTGGATCTCCCACACAGGTACTGGTTTCCAAGGCTTTGGGCCATGACCACGGAACTGGATCTGAGGCAGAGCAACTGGGAGTTGAACCAACACCCAAATGGGATTCCAACACTAGGAGATGGAGGGTTAGCCTGCTGAGCGATAGCACCGGCTTCTGCTTGTATATTCCTTTGTCCATTTCAAGAACCTGGATTCTACACCAGCAGGGAGGGGTCATGTCATGCATCATTGGTATTTATTTTGTTTCAGAGAGCTAAATTAACTTTTATAGAAGTAAGCATATTTTTGGTTGTGCTCTTTCCACTGTTAGAAAAACACTCTGAGTTTCTTTCTCTCTCTGTTCCTATGAAGCCCAGAGGGAATGGAAGAATGACATCACTTTTCATATGTGTGGGTACCTTCCAGAATTTTCTTTAAATGCCCCCATGTGCAAATATGGTGAAAATGAACAATTCTGGCCAACTGTGTGCACATTTCACCATGGATGCTGGGTGCAAGAAGGACTGGCTTTGCAACGTGCTTCTCTGTAAACTGGCACCATTGCTCTAAGGTGTCTGGGTAACAGGCCAGTTTCTTAAGTGATTTAAACATATGGAGTTCAGATTTTCCGGGCGCTTTCACTTTTAGAACTGACTTACAGGGAAGAGCAGCTGCCCATGCTGGACTGAGAGGCATGGAGGAAGTACCCTGGCTTTCTTTGTTAGCCACCCCAGTGCCCGCAAAGTTCACTTGCTTGCAGAGACCTCATCTTTTCCACTTTGTTGTGTCGCCTAACAGTAAGAGAGACACTTCAGGAAGGGCGACAGGCTTGGTGGCCAGGTAACAGGTAAAGATGCAGAGAGTCAGTTTGTGTTGTTCACTCATGCTGGCTGCAGGGAAAATATTTTCGGTGCACAATGTGCAGTGGTGACATGGCCCCAGCCATGGCAGTGGTGACATGGCCACAGCCTGATCCCTGTTGCTCCCTTCAGCTGGCTTCACTTTGACCTTGCACCTGTTACAAAGACAGACCTCATGGGAACCCAGCCCAGGCCACCTCACCCATCCCTGCTCCTAACTGGGAATGTGGGTTTGTTTTTTTTTTCTCTCGAAATGGGTGTGATTTGTCACCTGCACAGGAAAAAACCTTCATCAAGAATAACACTGAGTGAAGTAAAAATGATCCCCAGCTTTTAAGGAAGCTGCTTGCCTCAGGTTACCCCGTCTCCCTCCTCGGCTCGGTCCTGCGCAGGGGGTTGTGCACACCTCTCTTGCGTGTTTCCTTCCCCCAGCCAGGAGCTCAGCGGCGGAGAGCTTAGCTGCCGTCCCACGAGGCTAGGCAGAGCACAGTCAGACAGTGAGGCCAGTGACACAGGAGAAGCTGAGCTGGTGGAACTGGGGCGGCAAGGGGGATGAAAAAAGCCTACCGCAGGTCGAGCCAGAGGAAGCTGGGCTGGCCCCAGGGCTCTGTCCACTTCCGGGTCGTCTTTGAGTCACACCTTCTTTGTTTACAACCTGGAAATGATGATGGTGCCTGCCTAAGACTCCTCCGCGAAGGAGCTGAAGTTATGAATAGAAAAATCAGTACGGTCACTAGCAAGTCACTGCCATGCGACACGAGGGACTTCCCTTTCCAAACACGGCATGAGGAGTAATATTGGACAATAAGGACTTTCTCAGTCCGCTCATCTGCCACGGACAGAGCTGACGAGGGGCGGAGCAGGGAATTCAGGGGGAGCGAGGTCACTGGTTGGCCAGGATTTTTCTGTTCTGTCTTTGTCATATGTTTTTCAGTGCCAGCCACTTCCTGGTGTAAGAGCAAGTAGGAAACTCCATAAGGAGGTGCTTGGTAAACAGGAGACAAGGGCAATTTGGGAGTTTCTTTCCCTCATCTGCTGATAAAAACCTAACAAAAAGATTTGACCCTGTTCCTTGGGTTCCCTGGATGTTCTTCCCCCTTTTGGATGGTGCTGATAAAGTAATAAATCTCTCTAAACTTCGTTCTCTGTGCTGGCCACTCTGTCTGGGGCCAGCACATTCTTTTGCCACATGTGTTAATATCACTGCCTTCAGATCTGTCAAAATGAAGAATCGCTTGGCTCTCTGTGCCAGACCTGAGCTGATACTCCACTGCAGAGAGGCCAACCTCTTTTGGCACCTAACCACAGGAACCAGAGAGTCCGCAGCTCGTGTGGGCCCTGAGTTGTTCCCTGCCCCGTGGTTCCGTGTTGGGAGCACGCATGGCTGTCGTCGCTCAGCCTGAACTCGGGGTGGCCAGGGTGTGCAGTGTCCAGCATTAGACATGACAGGGAGGGGAAGCCTTAGTGCTGGGCCCCAGGCCTGAGATCACCAATCAACTTCCCTAAGGATGGATTGTGGTCTCGTGATAAAAACAGATTCAGGACTTTGCCCAAGGTACAAACTGCTTAAAATCCACTGGCAGTGTACACTTAGCAGAACTTTCTTCTGGGAAGCCCAATGGCCATGGTTTGGTTTGGTTTTGATTTTTTAAAATGTGCAGAAAACATACATGCCTCTTACAAAACAGCACACTAAATATGAATCCTGGGGAAAAACGAAAATCAAAGCCATATGTAGCCTCTTGGCTTGGAGGACATGCAGGTGCCCCCTGAGCTGGGTGCTGTCCTCGGTTGCATTCTGCATCCAAGGTCACTAGTTCATAAAGGAAGACAGGTGCACGGTGAGTGACAACCAGCGTGTCCCTTCCCAAGGCCTTCCTGGTCATCCTCACCATCTTCCCTGAAGAAGGGTGACTTTGGAGGGGTGAACCTCAGGTCTGCAGATACTCAAGAATCTGGAATACCACATCCCAATGAGAAGGTTGGCAGGGACTTCAAAAGCTTTCCAGATATGGAATTAAATGCTATATTTATTTTGGTGCAAAAACATCTTGCAATGCATGCATTTTTTTTTTCATTTTCCGTAACACTCATTTACTCTGTGCTTTCTAGAGGTTCCTCCCAGGCATGGATTCCAAAGGCTTTCTGTGCCAAAGCACACTTATCTTCCAATTCCATGAAGGTTCTGAAGAGCTTTTCAGATCCCAATTTAAAAATTAATAAATTATCTCAATGAAATTGGTTTCACTTATTGCGGCCAAGACTTTTTTTAAAGCCTTACTATGATTATTTCGCTTTGAGGCATGTTCTGAAAAGTGCATAAGCTTCAGGGAACTGCCAGAAAGATCCCTGGCCCTGAAAAGCGCAGTCCCCATGGCTGTGGCTGTGGCTGGCTGTGGCTGTCTGTGGCTGTCTGTGGCTGTGGCTGTTCCTGGCTGTGACTGTGGCTGTAGCTGGCTGTGACTGTGGCTGTAGCTGGCTGTGGCTGTGGCTGGCTGTGGCTGTAGCTGGCTGTGGCTGTGGCTGGCTGTGGCTGTGGCTGGCTGTGGCTGTGGCTGGCTGTGGCTGTGGCTGTGGCTGGCTGTGACTGTGGCTGTGGCTGGCTGTGGCTGTAGCTGGCTGTGGCTGTGGCTGGCTGTGGCTGTGGCTGGCTGTTGCTGTGGCTGGCTGTGGCTGGCTGTGGCTGTGGCTGGCTGTGACTGTGGCTGTGGCTGGCTGTGGCTGTGGCTGGCTGTGGCTGTGGCTGGCTGTGGCTGTGGCTGTGGCTGGCTGTGACTGTGGCTGCGGCTGGCTGTGACTGTGGCTGTGGCTGGCTGTGGCTGTAGCTGACTGTGGCTGTGGCTGTAGCTGGCTGTGACTGTGGCTGTAGCTGGCTGTGGCTGTGGCTGGCTGTGGCTGTGGCTGGCTGTTGCTGTGGCTGGCTGTGGCTGGCTGTGGCTGTGGCTGTGGCTGGCTGTGGCTGTGGCTGGCTGTGGCTGTAGCTGGCTGTGGCTGTGGCTGGCTGTGGCTGTAGCTGGCTGTGGCTGTGGCTGGCTGTGGCTGTGGCTGTGGCTGGCTGTGGCTGTGGCTGTGGCTGGCTGTGACTGTGGCTGCGGCTGGCTGTGACTGTGGCTGTGGCTGGCTGTGGCTGTAGCTGACTGTGGCTGTGGCTGGGCCTGGCTGTGGCTGGCTGTGGCTGTGCTCTCCAGCACATCTCCTCGCATGTTCTGCCATTTGCTTCATTTGGGGTACCCACTCCTCGGTGTTTGTCTCTCCACTCTGGACTTGGCCTGGGCTGTCTTTCCCACTCTCCATCTGCCAAGCGCTGTGACTGTGTATCCTTGTGAAAGTGCCGGACTTTCACTATAGTTATCGATGTCACTCACAATGGACATTTTCTTTATATTTACTGCAATTTTTGTGGATCAAATCCTACATGTCAGCTACCACATAGCCAAAGAGGATGAAAGGTCATTTTTTTTCTTTTTTAAATCACCACCCTTTATCGCCTCCACTTGCAGGTCAGCTGTGGATATGTGTGTTATAACCTCTCCTTCTGTCTCCACCCCTCCACAGATCTTGCAGACATCTAAGGTCTCATGGGGACTTTCCAACATCCCAGACTGCAGCCTACAATGATGCTCTGAGTCACCGTCTTTGGGCCAAGGCGCTGGCAGCCATTTGGAACCCCAGGACGGCCGACCTCGCTAACCTCCTGAACACGCAGGAGCCTAGTGTGAGTCTGGCCTGAAGTCAGGGCACACACTGGAGAAAGCCTGCTTTGTTCATGGAAAGAGGAAAGGAGACAAGGACTTCCAGTGACTTGCAGCAAGCTTTCCACCATCGGAAGGAGCCCACCTTCCTTATCAGCCATGCCAGCCCTTGCCCAGTGACACGGTATGTCGATTCTGGTGAAAAAGCTGAGACACAGCTTTCGAAAGCTCGGCCTGGCACTGTGATCGTGTCCAGAGCATCAGGCAAGGGGATGAGGTCAGCAGGCCAACCCAGTCCCCCGGTCATCCCAGCCCGTAGGCCAGCCTTCCGGGTCTGCTACATCTGCGGCCGAGAATTCGGCTCCCAATCCCTGGCCATCCACGAGCCTCAGTGCCTGGAGAAGTGGCATACAGAGAACAACAAGTTACCCAAGCACCTTAGGAGGCCGGAACCTTCCAAGCCACAGCCTCTGGGCAGCAGCGGCACCTACAGCCTCCAGGAGGCCCCCGAGGCTGTCTTCCAGGGTACCCAGACTCAGCTGGCACCCTGCGAGGTGTGCGGCCGCACCTTCCTGCCCGATCGCCTCCTGGTTCACCAGAAAAGCTGTAGGCTGAAGGCTGAGGGTCCCAGAGCACCTTCTGATGACCTTCCTGGTATCAGGAAAGCCTCTGGTGGAGTCTCTGCCCGCCCCAGGACTCGCCCATGCTACATCTGCGGTAGGGAGTTTGGGAGCCTGTCACTTCCTATCCATGAGCCAAAATGCCTGGAGAAGTGGAAGATAGCAAATGAGCAGCTGCCCAGGGAGCTCCGCCAGCCGCTCCTGCAGAAGCCTCAACCCCTTCTGTCTGGACTGGCCAGCCACGAGGGGCCAAGTCCAGTGCCGCTTGCGCCCTGCCCTTACTGCCACCGGACCTTTGTCCCAGACCGTCTTCTGGTGCACCTGAGAAGTTGTGCAGCTCAACTGAGCAGGACCAAAGGGCAGAGCCCATCTCTAGGGGCTCAGAGTGGCCTCCAGGAGGCCACTGGTGTCGAGCAGCATGGCAGTAGGACTGCACCTCGTGTGATGGATAAGGTAACGGGCATCATGGGAGGTGCATTGGTTGTGCCGGGATCTGTGCCACCACCGAGGGAGTGAGAGCAAAATGTCCCCAGAACCAGTCACTCCAGTCCCTCATGTAGTCTGTGATTTGTGGCAAATGTGAACAGCCAGGCCTCTCTAGAAAGATCCTTGCTGTTGGGTTCATCTCCCCCCGAGGGGCTCCTTTCTCCCTGGCACCCTTGTCCTAGTGATTCCTGGGAGAGACTGTTGTTAAAAATGACTCATAGTGCTGTGTCTACATTACACAGATCTAAGTCCCTCTTCCAACAGCCAATATTTATTGCTGGTTTATTTTAGGCATCTACCTTAGGAATTCATTTCTGGCAATGCTGGCTAATGCTGAGTTTATCTTACCAAAATAGAATCTGTGTCAAAAACCCCAAATGACTCCAGCAAGAATGAAACACTGGCGTACTTGTAGACATGCATACACTCTGCGCAGGCAGCAGATGGTATTCAGATACTTGTATGGTGGTGGTAAGTGGGGCATGAGCCCCTGAGTAGCGTCTGAGGTGATAAGATGTGTGTTCCTGGCTCTGCGCACTGCTGTGTTCCCATCTCTACCCTCTACCCTGTGTTTCGGCTCCACCCAGGGTTCTGATCCTCTCCTTGAGTCAACTCTAAAAGAACATGAACCTATAAGGTAGAGAATTGCGAGGCTGTTCCCAAGGGTGCCGCCATGCAGCGGGACTGGGAAGGGGTGGCTTTGAGGGCAGCTGGCTGCAGGGTCAAGTGTGGCCTGTGCTCTTTGTCCTGCTACTAAACCAAGGAGCCCTGTCTCGTGCCATGCCTGACCGAGAGGTATAGGAGATAGAGGTGGCAAAAGTCTGTGACTGCATCTGGAAATGCCAGGAAACGGGGAGGGACTCTTTCAGTAGACTGTTGTGGGGACACAAAGGCTGCCCAAGCTCCTGCAGCAGATTCAGCCAGAGTTGGACGTGGCCACCTTTATTTTTAACCCATTGTTTCTCCCTGTTTATTTTTTTCTGAGTTGGAGGGTAGTCCAGTCCTTTTCGGATTTCCATGATTCAAAGGAAGTGATTGTGGACTCCCCGGTTTAGAAGATTCCGAGACAATGATTCTGATGGTGGAGTCAGGGCGACGGATGCTGTACAACTTTTCCGATGATCACAGAAGAAAAAGAACTGACGGTTTTTCTGCCTAGTAAAAACCCGCACTCTGCAGTGTAGCGTGGGCTCCGAGCTGGTCTTGTAAACATGATCTGTTTTTCCCATCTCCTGGCCCTGGCTTTTCTTCCAGAAAGTGTGAGGTCTGAGTAAGAAGATCTGCATCTCAGGGCCCCCGCTAGGAAGCCGTGTTCCCCTCTCTGACTCCCAGCCCTGCATCTTGGTTGTGTGTGCGTTGATCTGCCACATATTTAAAGATAGGGAAGCGTGGCCGCAAGTGAATCTCGTGCTTGTTGTTGCAACGCATAGTTTGTGCTCCCAGAGTGAAGCCAGCAGGCCTAGCACAGTCTGTTCTCCCTGGGTCTCGGCAAAGGCGGCATGCAGAGACTGGCTGGCCTGCAGCAGCCTGGGAAGACACCTTGCTGACTCACCCTGGTGGTGTCTGCAGCTGGGGAGGGCCCCTGGATGACCTGAGCATTTGGATGAGGACGAGGAGAGGCCATTAAGACAGGACACGGCTTTGTCAGATTCTACCCAGCCCTGATCCCGGGCCCAAACGCCCTTGTGTTGGTGGGAAACTGGCACACACACACCCTCCCAGCACCACCAGATGTGTGCACACACCTTTTGGGACCACACAGGTTGTCGTGGAGGGCAGAAGAGGTCATCCAAGATAGGGTGCCTCTAGCAGCCAAATTTCAAACAAGCTTGGGTTCATCATAATGGAAAAATCGGCTAGACTGCAAGAGGAGACCCATGGGAGACATCTGGTTTGCAATGTGCTTTTTAGCAGAAAGTGGTTTCTCCAAACACCCACTCCCTTTTTGTTGACATTCATTTCCATCCATGGATGCGTTTCTTCTTGGCTTTGTTGAAGATTCAGCTGGTACCATCAATTATGCGCCTCAGGTGTCAGCTTTGCTTCCTTTCCTGTTAGTTGCGCCGTTCTCAGACTCCGTGAGCTGATTTGAGGTCAGAATCAGGTATCTCGCCTGATGTTCTCCAACAGATGAGGGAGACACTTCCAGAGCCATGATCACAGCCCCTGGGAAATACTTCATTCCAGGCATGGGGTATGGACTGTTGGGCAGCATTCTCCCTCCACTCAGCCTGTCCCCCAAGCCCTGGTGTCGCAGGTGTCACGGGTGTCCAGGTGGGAAAGGTGCCGCCGCTCTCCCTCCGCCCGCTCTGAACACAGACACCTGCGGGCCAGATCTTCTTCCTCCAGTATCTCCATGGCTGCCATGCCTTGCCCTGTGTCCTTGCCTTGGATTATTCCTGGCTCCTCGCAAGCAGAGGAAGGCAGAGAGGGCTGAACTGGCTTCTCCTCATCTTGCAGGCACCTCATGCGAGGGAGCTTTCTGTTGAGAAGGTGTGACTGCCCTGGGCCTATTGCCCTGCCATTGCTGGGGGTAGGGTGCAGCAGTGAGCACCCCTTCTCTCCTAGAGCAAGCAATGCGGCGGTGAGCTAGGGTTGATGGCACAAGCTTTTGCAAGTGATGTTAATTCTAGGTGAAATTCTGACAACTCATAAGATACAAATACTCTCCTGAGTATCGTTTTAAATTCTCAATGTTGTGTCTATTTTCTGAGAGATTCCTACGTTTGCTGAGGAACACTTGTGTAACAGTAGGGGTCATACTGTCCCTTAAGCTAACCGGAACCGATAAACATGACCATTCTGCTTTCCTTTCTGGCCGTAATGTCCTTTCCGCAAAGCTGATGGTCATTTGTTCAGATGGACAGCCCAGTTGGTACAGGTAAAATACAGGAGTATTTAGAAAAATTCAAGGAAAATAAAATTCAAAGTAGCCTGGTATAACCATACATCAAAATGAAGCCATTCTATAACAGCCTTTTCTTATCAGTTAAGGGGACAGTTGGGGTTTTTTTTTGGAATTTTACCTATGAAATGGTATTATTAGAATCCTGACCTTTCCTTAGAGGAAACTGTTCTTTTTCCATGCACTGGTTTTTCCATCCGCACGGCCAGGGGGTGGGCTTCCTCCTGGTCTTTCCCATGGGTGCAGGTCCCCACGTCTTTAGACCACCCTCTGCTGCTTCCCCGGGCGTATTAACAGGGAGCTGGATGGGAAGTGGAGCAGCTGGAACTCAAAACTGTACTCTTATGGGATGCCAAAATCAGAGGTGGCGGTGTGACCTGCTACATCACAATGCTAGCCCCAAGAAACTGTTTTTTCTAGAAATGATTATGTCTCCGAATGTAATTTTGTGCAACTTTTGGCCTCCTCACTTAAAATTTTCATTTTTTTTTCCATAAAGACATGTTAGATGTTTGGGGAGATAGATACATTTACACGGATTGCACATTATACTGTGTATATGTGCACTGAAACATTACACAGTACTCCACAAGTTTGCAGTTTTTATGTGTCTGTTTAAAAAATCTAAGTAGGGGCCAGTACAATGGCGTTGTAAGCCAATCCTTAGCCTGCCATGCCAGCATCCCATACAGGTGCAGGTTTGCATCCTGGTGCTCTGCTTCCGACCCAGCTCTCTGCTCATGCCCTCGGGAGTGCAAGGAAGACAGCCTAAGTCCTAGGGCCCTGCATCTGTGTGGGTGACAGGAAGAATCCCCAGGCTCTCGGCTTCAGCTCAGCTCAGCTCTGGCCATTGCAGCCATCGGGGGTGTGAGCCAGAGGATGGTAGAGTTTTCTCTCTGCCTCTCCTCTATCTCTGTAAAATCTGCCTTTCCAATAAAAGTAAAATATATCTTTAAAAAATTAAGTAAAACATCTCCATTGACATGTAAGGAAAATAAACAGCTC
This sequence comes from Ochotona curzoniae, assembly GCF_017591425.1. Classification (NCBI taxonomy): domain Eukaryota; kingdom Metazoa; phylum Chordata; class Mammalia; order Lagomorpha; family Ochotonidae; genus Ochotona; species Ochotona curzoniae. Next base: position 29,025,510 of record NW_024464918.1, read on the forward strand.
AGGTTTGAACTAAAACTCTTCAACCACATCTCTTGCATCTGGTGCTGCCCCCTGGTGTTTTAAAAGAATATCTCCTGTCAAGTATATCTGAGTACTTTGGGGTTCCTAATTACAGCTGGAAAGGCATCCTTTTAATACAAATTCCAGTCATTCAGACTGTCGATATGGATTCGGGTCAAAGCTGTTTGATTCAAAGCCTCATAGACCATCCCAGAAACACCACACTTCTTAATACTGTTTATTGCATTCACATTAAGTTTCAGCATGATTTTGGCTGGCACACTGTCATTTTAACCATGGCACATTACCTATAAGTTCTCATTTTGATGTTCATTGTGTTAATATGAGATAGATATTTTCCATATTTACCAAGCAGAGAAATTGAAGTTAAGCAATTTGCCCAGGATCACACATTGGGTTTCCAAGAGTATAACAAAGCCAAATCTGCCTAATTTCAAAGAATCATGTTGACTTTTTCAGGTCACTATTAGATGACCTTGCCAAGCTGGTTGTGTTAGGACAAAGAGGCAAGAAGTTTTATTTTTTAACTCACTAATATTTATTGTTAGGCACTGAACTGGGTGTTAAGTAAGTAATCAAAAATAAATGGACATCAGCTCTTGACCTCATGGAGACTTTACCCTGAGACAGGCAATTTTATTAAATGAAAATAATACATACAGTATCCAACTATGACCGGGCAATGTAAAATGGTGCAGGTAGACATTTGGGATCTTGGTTAACAAAAATCTGAGGTTGAGTACAGTTCAGCTGAGACAGGAAAGTGTGTAAACATCACCCAAGAGTGAAGACAAGGAGGAAGGGAGGCAGGAGGTGGGGCTTGCAGGCCAGGGGTGGCAGATGTGAAAGCCCTGGGGTAAGAAAGATCTGATGATGAAACTGACAAAACCCACCTGTGGCCAGAGCCGACGAGCACCTGTGCTGGTACGCAAACGGGAAGTGTAGAGGCAACACAGGGACACAGGGGCCTTGGTGGTTTGATGGGAACCCAGGTGAGGATAGAGAACTTGGCCTGAACACTGGAAGCAGAGATGGAGAAAAGGTTCAAGGGGCAGATTGTGGTGCTTCTGGGACTTGCAAGGGTAAAGAATGGGTTAAGGATGACTCCTTGGACTTGGAGAGGTAAAGAAGGGGTGGAGGATGACTCCAAGGGTTTTGGCTTGATTGTGCATTTTTTTTAAGATGGAAAAGACTTGAGGAAGGGTAGCTTTTGGAGTTTTGACCAATAATTTCATTCCAAACATAGGACATTCATAATGTGGTATTTCATGAGATATTTAAGTTATGTGGCCTGTGGGGGCATGGAATTTGAAAGAGAGGACTGAAATGGGATATGAACTTGTGTGCTATTAATATATGATTAATCAGGTTGAATACTGGGTTATTAGGACAACAGACTCACTGCTGAATCCTAAGGTATTAGAACATGTAGGTAATTGTAGAGGAGCTAACGAGAGGAACTTGAAACTTGAGGGAAAAAGGCCTGGAGAGTGTGAGACCGTGATGCCAAGATCAGAGCCAACATGAGAATTTAGTGTGAGGAGAACTAGAAGGCTGAATAGAATGAGGATCAAACTTGGGGCTCGTGTTGTGGGACAGAAGGTTAAGCCACTGTGAGCACAGCTTGGATTTTCATTCCCAACCCAGCTCTCTGCTTGTGCGCCTGGAAAAGCAACAGATATGATGGACCACCCACCTGGGAGACCTGGATGGAATTTCTGCCTCCTGGCTTTAGCTTGGCCCAGCCTCAGCGGTTGTAGCCATTTGAACCAGAAGATTAAAGATCTCTCTGTATCTCTAGACCGCTCCATCTCTCTCTGCAACTCTGCCTTTCAAGTGGGGAAAAAAAAGTTTAAAAAAGGAATAAAAATCAAGACAGACCTGCTTGATTGGGCAACGAAGACATAATTGCTAACCTTGGAAAGAACACATTCAGGTGTAGCAGTGGGGGGGGGGTGTAAAGTGTATGGGCAATAATATAGGATGTGTTTTGAGAATTTTGACTTCAAGACTAGGAAAGAAAGAGTGGATAGGTTAGCAATAGAGACATCAGGCCCAACAGGGATTCCTCTAAAATATGGGAGCTTCTAGACTTTCAGTGCCTAGGCTAAACATTTAGTGAGGCAGTGTAGAGGAAGAGGCTGTATAAGCATGAAGAAGAGTCAGGCAGAGCACAAAATCATGAATAGAAGCAAGCAGCAGGGTCCTGGGGGTCCTTGGACAGGTGGGACCATTCTTAGTTTCAGGAGGATGTTGAATATGGATGGAGGCCAGGTTGCCCATTAGGAGTGGGAAGGCAAAGCAGGTTAGCTTATGTTACATTTCCTGATGAGATATCGGGCAAGAAACGGCAGAGTTTACATAGAAAAAGGTGATTTTTCAAAGAAATTTCTTAGTCCTTTGTCTCTTCTTGTCTTCTTTTAGATGTAGTGTTTGTAGTCAAGTGTCTGGAATTCCCAAATACCAGAATCACATGGATGACTTTGGAGGTTGTTAGTTTTGAGTGATAACCTGGAGCCCACCAAGGCCCATGGGTTACAGGCCTGATCCCCAGAGTATTACCCTAAGATTGTGTTTGAAAGTGAGACTTTGAAACGTGATTAGAATGGGTTCAATTTTTGGTATGGCACGCTGTGATCTGACCACAGAGGCTTCCCTAGGAGAGCCTGATGGTCCCTGCCTTTCTATCTCTCTTGGCTTCCTGGCCTGCCATGCTATTGTGTGTGATTCTCTCTCTATCCATTGCCATCCACCACCCTCCTCAGACGCCAGAAAAGTGGGGTCACCCACTGTTGAGTGAAGAACCTTGAAAACTGTCGATGGAAGCAAACCTTCTCCCTTCATAAACAGCTTCCATCACATATTTGTTATAGTTAGAAAAAGCTGATAGGCAGGTGGTAGCTAGAACGTGCCATGGGACCCCATTTGGGGCTCTTACCTTTCATTATCTTCAGTAGCACCAGTGCGCCTCCTCAGCTGCGCTGATGTCATGAAAACCATCCTTGACCTCACAAACTGCCCTCTGTTGATGCTGACAGCTGGACAGGTGATGTCCACTGCCCTGGGCCATTTCTTCACCTTTCTTGGGGCCAACCATCCTGCATATCATGGCAGCTGTCTAGGATCCCATGGCTCTCAGGTGTCCAAGGCACGGCAAGAAGGTAAAGGATCCTTTCTCTTAGACGCTGTTGATGCCAGAAGTCAATCTCAAATCTGTGCGTGTGTGTTCCACGGGTGGAGTATGTGGGCGATGAAAGTAGAGTCATTGGTAAATAATTTCCTCTTACAAAAATGAGAAGGATAATATTCATCTGTACAAGTGTTGACCTAACCAAAAAGAGTTTTAAAACTTCAGCCTCAGTGTATCTATCACGTATTAGTGGAAAGAGGCAATGAGAGAGGCCACCTCTCTTAGAACTTGAATCCCAAAGTAAAAATAAGTCATCTTTGTCCTAAGGCTCTCCTTCATGGCTTTGCTTTTGTTGTTGTTGTTTGTTTTGTTTTGTTTTCAGAATAACATTTACAACTTCTGTGAGAGAAGAGGACCCTGTATTATACATTCAAGTATTACTCAAGTCTAAACTGAGTGGAAATTGGAACAGGGCTATACTCTCAGAAAAGATAATCCTGATTAAATTATTTCATAGTCTTTAGAAGCCTGCTTCTCCTTCATAAGGTTGTTTTTCTCCATCTCCCTGCTTCCAGACACAAGTGTGCACACACACACACACACACACACACACACACTCCCCAGTGATGGTGCTTAGTAAATGTATAATTGATGAGTAGATATCCATAGTTTTAAAAATTCAAATCCTGGGCCCAGTTTGCATGCACCAGGATCCCATATGGGCACTGGTTCTAATCCTGGTGGCCCTGCTTCCCATCCAGCTCCCTGCTTGTGGCCTGGGAAAGCAATTGAGATTGGCCCAGGGCCTTGGAACCCTGCACCCATGTGGGAAACCCGGAAGAGGCTCCGGGCTCCTGGCTTCGGATTGGCGCAGCACTGGCCATTGCACTCATTTGGGGAGTGAGTCAACAGATGGAAGATTTTAAAAAGAAGAAAAAAAAATCAAATCTCAAGATCAACAACTAAAACTCTCTTCAAACTTTTTTTAAGTTACGTTTATTTTTATTTGAAAGGAAGATTTTACAGAGAAAGAAGGAGAGATAGAAGGAGGGTTTACATCTGCTGGTTCACTCCCCAAATAGCTGTAATGGCTGGGGCTGATCTGATCTGGAGCCAAAGAGGCTCCTCTGGGTCTCCCACATGGGTGCAGGTGCCCAAGGGCTTGAGTCATCCTCCACCGCTTTCCCAAGCTTTAAGCAGGGAGCTGAATCAGAAATGGAACAGCTGGCACATAAACCAGTGCCCATATGGAATGCCAGTGCTTTCAGGCAGAATATTATGCTATGCTACTGCACCAGCCCTTCCACACACCCTTAGAACGCCACCAACGGCAATGCCACATGACTCCATTTACTGAAATGGAGGTGACTGTTCCACAAACAGAATCCTACTGTGCTACGCAAAGCTCAAGTTCAGTGGGGTGGGAAAGAGTTTTCCTTGGGAAGCCATCTCTTGCCTTGCTTCATATTGTATCACAATATTCCTCTTTGCATTACTTATCTCTTCTGCTCACCTCTGCGAGCTTATCTAATATATAAAGAAATGTCCTACAGATTGAAGAAGGGCCTAACTAATCCAAGAACTCCATCAATTTACAGTGGACCTGCTCTGGGACTCTGGTCCCATCTTTAATGTTTCCAAAGAGCTTTCAATTCCCAGGATACCTTTCTGGCATAGAGGTGAAAACAGATAAAGGTCATTTTTAAAAATGAGGTTTATTTAATTGTTTTTTACTTGAAAGAGTTAGAGAGAGAGAAGCATATAGAGAGGGCAAATGGCGGCAATGGCCAGAACTGAGCTGGTCCAGAGCAGGGAGTCGGGAGCTTCTCCCAGTGGGTTCAGGGAAGATGTGCGTTAGCAGGACTATGCAGTGGAACTGTGACTGAGGCCTGGCACTCCAAAATGGGCTGCAGGGGCCCAAGTAGGGTCTTTACCTCTGCTCCAAGTTCCTACCCTACAAGATATTTAATCAGTACCTCCCACTGAAAGTCTCCAAAAGGTTTCAGGAAAAAAATCATCTCAGTGCAAAAAGACAAAAATAATCTTCTGTTAAGAAACTGTAATACTTTCAGGAACACAGACTCAACTTTGAATTAGTTCTTTGATCTATATTTTTCTGTATTGTGGGCCACGATAAATACTTGAATAACTACAATATTGATCTTATCGGTCATTGGAATCATCAATCGTTTTCTTCTAGCTGAGGTACAGAAGATGCTTCAATAGTAATAGAATTTCCAAATCATGATAGGCAAGTCTCTGATTGTTTGAGTTATCAAAATAAAACTCGAAATCATAGGTAACAGACTCTCTTATAGTTGGCCAGTAGACAGGGCTGGATTGGAAAATTCTTTTATGTGGCGTCCAGTGATTTCCAAAAACAATTTAATTTCAAACAATGATCCTTCCAGATGTGACATCTGGGTAGGATCATTTGAGAACACCAGAAGCCAATGTGAAACACCGATGACTTCTAGATGATCCAACCCTGTGATGACCAAAGTTTAAGATTTCACAGCTGGTCCTGTGCATTACCCTGCACCTGTGGGACGTACCGGTGGGAATGAAGATTCCACTGGAGGGAAGCTTGCTTCAAATGGCTGAAGGCAACATTCCGGCACAGCGAATAAGTCTGCCGTGGTCTGGCCTTGTGTCCTGTTCTCCTTTTCTTTCAGAACTTTCTGCCTTCCCTGCCCCCAGCTCTTTGCTTCCACACCTTTCTACGATTGCAAGGGCACTGGAAGAATCCTATACACTCCTTCCTAGAAACGTGTCTCCTGTGGGACTATTTGCATCCCAGCTGCGGTTCTGGGGAAGGGATAGTGTATAATCCAAAGGAATGAATTCATGAGATAGGTAGGGGGGCAGAGAGGGTTTTTCCCCTCTTCTCCCAAGCCCCAGCCACTGCCTAATTCTCTGGGTGTGGAGGATACAGCGTGGCCCCACACTAACCCTGATAATCTTGTTTCTAAATTCTAAATAGCCCTTTTCTCATCCCAGCCAAGGAGAGTGCCTGCCAAAACCCCACCGGTCGCCCCTCGTTACCGTCCACAGTGGCAGTGTGGTGTGACACCGGGCCAGAGGACCCGCTGCCTGCAGTATAAAGCAGATTTTCCACTTAACCAATGCGGACCTTGGTTTCCTGGCTTGTGGAATGGGGATGTTGAGTTTTGCCCAGATAGTTACTATAAGAATAAATAACAGGACCTACTTAGGTGCTAGTTATGGTTAAGTACAATGCTCCCTGGTCAGATATCCTTGAATATTGCAGCATTAAAGATTTTGGAAAGAGGCTATTCTCTTCATTTTGCCTGTTGTGCCACCCAGGCATTTGCATTCTGGGATATGCCCACCCCTTTACCAGGATTCACCTGCACATGGAGCACTCACCCAGACACCTGCGTCGTTTAGCCCAATGGAAGAGATCAGACATGTGGAAAACCTACAACTGCAGCTAAAGCCTAGATCCTTACTATGTAATTTTGTCATTCAGAAGCAGTAACACTCACTGATGGAATGACCCCCACAAACAGCTGTATCATCACATGAGTCCCTTCAGATGCTGCCGAGATGCACTTTGCTGTAACAGCCTGGGAGCCCTGCTGGGAGTTTGAAAGCAAAACTGATTCTGGAAGGAAACAGCCTGGGGCTCCCTCCTGGCCACTGTGCACATGTGGTCATGGAAGTCAGCCTCAGGGACCTCAGACTAAAGATGGACTCTGAGCTCTCCTCCAGTTGTGTCAGAGTGGCCACCTGCTTCAATTCAGAGTGAGTGTGAGTGTCCAGTGTGGTATGTCTGACGTGTCACTGCCTGCCCTGCGTTTTCTCTAGAAGACCACCTCTACCATCTGCCAAGGTTTTCAATCCCATAGAGTCTGTGCCATTAGCCTGAAAAGCACTGGTTGCACAGCAGAGCGTGGTGACATGGAGTCACTAGATGGATGACAGAACCCTTGCTAGCCATTGGCACATGAAGTTTGAGCCCCCTTAGAACTGAGATGAGTCAGATCTCTGCTGCTGGTGAGAGTGAGCAGTTGGGGGAGCAGCCTGCTCAGAGTCACAGACTCAAATGCTTGCAAGGACAGAGCCAACCACGTTGGAGGCCATAGGGAGGACCAGGGCCCAAGTGTCCCAGTGAGCAAGTCCCCCTGCAGATATTCATTCAAGACTTGTGACAACATTGGACTGGCCGAAGAAAACATGCCTGTTGGCTGACATGTCTGCTGGCCCCACCTTACACTCTGTGATCCAGGAGGGATCATCCACAGGGGCAGCCCTGGGCAGATACACTGGGGGTGCTAAGGAGACAGTGACAGATGGGGGACAGATCAGGGCTCGTGCTCCTCAGGCTGGAGCATGTGTCATTCTGCTCATCCACCAGCGACCACCTGCAGCCCCTGGGGAGACTCCACAGCAACCAGGTCATTGTGTGAGACAGATACCTCGAGGCCAAACCCACAGAAGTCTGCATGTGGAAGAGGTTCTGTGCATGCTGACCTGATGTCTCCCAGGGCCAGAGCTTAGAGGGAACAGAGTCCCCCAGTAAAGGCGGTGAGTCCATCAGGAGCACTGCCACTGAGTGAGCCGCCACTGGGGTCTGTCCATGGCACAGCACCTGGCACAGTGCCCACCGGAAGTAAACATTTCCTGAGCAGCCAACCATGAATTGCAATAGCAACACCTACAGCTTTTCCTTGGGGTGCATTTCCACTTAGTGGGGGTTCTCTACTCTGTTGGTCTCAGCCGCATTTGCAGTAGGCATCTCCGGTTTGTGTACACAAAGTGATTACATTATCATTGGTCCGAATCCCATTGTCTTATTGAGAAGCATCTGATTAAACCCAGATGTTGGTAGACTGGACCTATTGTGCTGGGCTCCAGTCATGCCCATGTAAGAGACAGCCTTTCAGGGTCAGCTGCAGGTCCAGTTATAAGATAGGTAAAAATTGTCGTGTCTGTATCTCCCATGGTCACTGTTTTTTTTTTTAAAGATTTATTTTTATTATGTTTTTATTGGAAAGGCGGATATACAGAGAGGAGAGACAGAGAGGAAAATCTTCCGTCCGATGATTCACTCCCCAAGTGAGCACAACGGCCGATGCTATGCCAATCCGAAGCCAGGAGCTTCTTCCGGGTCTCCCACGCGGGTGCAGGTTCCCAAAGCTTTGGGCCGTCCTCGACTGCTTTCACAGGCCACAGGCGGGGAGCTGGAAGGGAAGCGGGGCTGCCGGGATAGAACCAGTGCCCATATGGTATCTCGGGCGGGCGTGCAAGGCGAGGACCTTAACCACTGCGCCACTGCGCCAGGCCCCATGGTCACTGTTTTTATTAAGATCTGTTTATTTGAAAGAGTGACCACAAGAAAAGGAGAAACACACAGAGAGGAGAGAGACCTTCCACTTGCTGGTTCACTTCTCATACAATCACAACTGGAACTAGGCCAAGACTAAGTCAAGAACCAAGCACTTGGACCAGTATCTGTTGCCCCCTGACACCCACGGGCAGGGAGCTGAATCAGAAGTGAATCAGCCAGAATTCAAACTGGTACTCACAGGGGATGCACAGGGGTCACTCACAGTGACCACTAACCCTACTGCAGCACAACGCTGGCCTCCACGGTCACCATTTCTTACTTTCACACGTTTTGAGCTGTGCCTTTGCCGATTCCTGACTACATCCGCTCAGTGGCAGAGCGCCTGAAGGTAGAGCTGCCATCCTTGTTTGCTCCAGGTCGCAGTTCTGGCTGAGGGGCTGTTTCCTGTTGAGAGGGCTGCCTGACCGTTGGGTTCCTGAGTTCTCTTTGATTCTTAGGTTAGTAATGACCTCCATTGGCATGCAGCATGCAGAAATGTTTAAAAAAAAAAAACTGCCTCCCCTCAACAAAAAACATCGTTCAATTTTCTGCATTAAAACCTGTGCATATTCCTAGCTAGTGTGCGAAGCATGCTCCTTGAAGGAAGGGGCCAGGCAATTGATTTGCATATGCAGTAACAAAAGAGGCCTTTGCACACTGACAGGGCAGCTTTGTCACAGCCCCACTGAAATTATCAAAATGGATAAACTGAAGCAAACCTCTAGCCTAGCAATTAAGACGCCCATGTTGCACATCAGAGTAACAGCCTTGGTGCCCTGTTTCGCGCCCTTATCTTCTGTTCCCTGCCAATCCAACCTGTGAGCACTTGGGTCCCAGCCATATTCCTGGGAGTCCCAGATCACATTCCTGGTTCCTGGCTATGGCCCTGACCTGGTCCAGAGCTGCTGTAGGCATCTAATGAAACGTAAATGAATTGAACTATGAAGCATGTAATTAAATGAAGATTAATTCGATTAATGGGGAGCCAGGTGCTTCAAGGACAAGCAACAAATTCAGCAAACTGCTGCCTTCCACTATGGGCCTGTGGGATGTGGGGAGCTCCCTCTGGTCCCTGGTAGCAGGAGGCTAACTGTAGAGTGATGTTCTGTAGCCAGAATTCTCAACTCTTTCTTCCTGAGTGAAATGGTCCTGGAGAACAGCTGTGGGCCCCAGGGCAGACAAGAGCAAGGTCAATAGGACAATGTGAAGGAAAAGGAGGATGTCAATATCATAAAACCAATCCAAGTTAGCAACTGGCCCACCTCAGTTTCTCATCACTACAACACAATTTGCTTAGTGTGAGCATGAATAAAGAAACTTACTTGGCACCCAGCCTTGGAAGCTCAGTGTCCAAGGGCTAATGACCCCATCTATTGGGCCTCCAGCCACAGCTCTGTGGAGCTGGTGTCACAATGACAGCAGAGCATTTGGTGTCAGGAAGCAGGGAGAGTCAGGCATTGGACTAGAGCTTTTCTACAATGACAGTGGCAAGGACAACTAACTCCCTCTCTGTGACAATTCTGTCTCAGGGACCCGAGCTCCACATCTTTGAGGTTCCAGGTGCAAGCTCCCAGCACATGGACCATATCCAAGCTAAGCATTGACCTTGAGCCTCTTCTGTGCACACATGCAAAGACCCTGAGATGCCAATAGAGTTTCCACACTGGGAGATGAGAAGTAGCCACTCAAGTTCACACTAACAGAAGGCCCATGGAACAGGCCTGGGGAGAGACCTTCTTCTGTGTCCCTCAGCTCCAGTGGCAGGGTCTAGGTCCTGGCCTGGGAGTCTGCAATTGGACTGGATTTGATGGAATTCCATGAAGAGGGTTTCTTTTTAGTGCATGTACTCTGGGAAAAATGAATATCAATGTCCTAAATAACCCAACTCTCGCTAAAACCTTTCCTAATGATCTCTAGTCTCCCAATCCCCATTTATATGAAGTTGTACGTTTTGTTTCATCTTGTTTTATTGAACTAGAGAAATTCTAGAGAAATGCATGGAAAGGTTTAGAATCCAGATTAAAAAATATATATATATATTCCTGGGGCAGGCATTGAATTCATCAGTTATAATGTTACTGGCGGTGCCCACATCCCATACTGCAGAGACTGGGTTCAGGTCCTAGTTCGGCTTCCAAATCCAGCTTCCTGTAATGAACAAGCAGGCAGGCAGCAGAGAGTGGCTCAAGTGGTTCCTGCCACCCTCCTTGGAGACCAGATGGAGCTTGTGGCTCCTTGATTTAGCCAAGTGCAACCCTCTCTGTTGAAAGCACGAAAACATTTGGGGAGTGAACCCGCACGTGGAAGATCCTCCCTCCCTCCCTAACCTCTCCCTATAGAGAATTCTTCCTAATTCTTGGCAAAAATCCACTCCAAAGTGCATTGTCTGGATTTCATTCAACAACATGCACTGCCTGAGCCTACCAAAGTGAACATACCTTACTGAGCTCTGCCTGCGGGAATGCTTATTGATCAGATTTTTTTTAGGAATTGTTTAAAATCCGTGGTACCCATTAAAGGTGCAATTCAATGACTTTGGATGGGATTTTTAGACTATTACCAGCATAATCAAGATATGGAATGGTTTCATTATACTCTTTTTTTCTTCAGTTTGCCTTCTACCTCCTACCTTCAGATTTGGTTTTGAATCACTGCTGAACAGTTTCAATTTTATGGAATCATGCAGTCCGTGCTCTCCTGTGTCTGGCTTCTTTCAGCGAAAAGATTCTGGGTCTCATCCATGTTGATTTAAATACTGTTAATTCTTTTTTTACTGCTGAGTAAAGTGAGAAATATTCTCACATGTCCACTCGAAGAATGGACTGGGACTCAGGAAGTGTGGCGCAGGCGAGGCTTTGCTCATAGTCTTGCAGTATCCGATGTTTGATAAGCAGTACATTGAGGACATTCCCTAGCAGGCAGGTCCCTTTGTCCCTCCTCTATTCCTCATTGGCTGAGTACTAGGGGTTACAGTCTTCCTAGATGTCACCTATTGTCCCCATCTGTTTATGTTTTAACAAAGTTAAGCACCCCTGATTCCTGTTTGTTTCAGCACTTTGCAGGTACCTGTGTTTTGCAGTTTGTAACAGCTGTTATGCCAGGTGGGTACATGTGACTTTTCGCCTATCTGCAAGATGTTGTGATAGCTAGCAGTTACTTCTTTTCAGCTGAACATCTTACTTTGAATATATGTTTACTGCTCACAAGTCATGATCCATGGAGTCATTGCATTTTGTTGATCTTTCCATGGTTATTCCTAGTTGCATTCCTGCTCTACTTTGTAACTTGAGAGTGCTGTCTGTGGTAACGCAAGCAAAGCCAGTCTGCATTTCTCCAGTATGGAATACTCAAGGAGGTTTATTGCATAAAAATTAGAAATTGCCTCATGGCTTTTAATCCTCATCCTGCACTCATGCCTTCACACAATTCCTTGACGAGGCAAATGCAGTCCTTTCGGTGTAGCATATTCTTTGTTCCAGTTCAATCGCCTCTCCATTCCTGATGCATGACCAGCCTTGAATCATGGGAGGTTACAGTATCAGGATCAAGGTGACAAGAGGTTGTGGAAAGGCACGTAGGAAAAGATGCCAAAATCTGATCGTGCTCTCAAGGTCTGATCTTTGAGTGTTTTGATCCTGTGTTGAAAACACTGGCCACCTCTTACACACTTCCTCTAGCTTGTCTTTCCCTTAAGTACTTGAAAGCTTTGCACCAAGCATACCCATAGTACTTTCAGTTTCTAGGACAGCCATGTTGTTTAGCAGTTTGCTCACGAAATTCTCTCATTTTCTCCCTCAGTAAACCCACTTCAAATACCAGTCATGGCCTCAGCTTCTGCTCAAAACTCCCTTTTCTCATACTTCAGGACATCATCCCCTATCTTGGCTTCTACAAACTTTGCTTTGGAATTTAATTAGTAGTTGATACTTGTGTCAACTGAATTAGCAGTGGTGAAGGTCAGATTTCCTTACCACTTCCAGTGTTGTAAGGGTGGTTCTTCTCAGTTAAATGCTTATTGTTGTAAGAGTCAGAGGAGTAAAGGCATGGAGGTAGTACGGTTGAGGACCGTGGGCCTGCAGCACAGAGAATGGTGTTGAATTCAGGGTGGCTGGAAGACTTTATAACTGTAAAGGACCACAGAAATTGTGAGATTGTGTCAGTCCAAGTTTGCATGAAACAGTCAAGTACAGAGGGAACTAAGGTGGTTGGAAGGCTGAAAATTACCTGGTACTGTGTTATTAAGCTAGAATGGGCTGTGCAGGACCTAAAAGAGGGTTTGTCTACTTGTCCATTAGGTTTGGCTACCATTTCTTGACCTACGATGGCTAATATCATATGGCACTGCTTAGTTATTTGTGAGGTCACTTCTTGACTAATTACCTAGTACTGTGTTATCTCCAGCTCTTCTGGTGCCTGGGTATTCTGTCACTTAGCTCAGCTCAGACATGGATCCTTTGCAGTCAGTGCAGACGCCACAGCAAGATGGTTCAATCCCGCATGACCGCCTCCCATTTCAGCTGCCAGTCACAAGTACTAGGTCCCAAGATGTCTCATGCTTCTGTCCACTTCTGGCTAAAAATGATGGGTCCCAAGATGCCCTCTTTCTGTTTGATACTCTGTTGAAATGGGTCACAAAGTCAGGAAGTGTTAAGTTGCTTACACTATCAGTTTGCTATAAAGCAGAACAGATGTGGGGATGCACAGGGTCCTACACATGGGATGCTGCAGCTCCTCCATTCCCTCCCTCTGTGCACCACCCTCCATTGCCTCACTGTGTTCACCATGTTGGAAGTCTCCAAACCCCTTCTTTAGATTGGGCTCTTGTGGAGATTGCATTACTAGTTTCCATTACTAGTAATCAGTGGTCATTGGTTATTAACTCAATCCCCCCAACTCTGCCCTGGAGATCAAGAGATGGAGCTGACAATTCCAGCTGAGGTTTTCAAGTCATGATCTTTCCACCAGCTAACCCCCATCCTGCAGCTGCCCAGGGACCCCTGGGAGCAGTCATCTCATTAGCATATGAAGCATACACTTAATGGAGGATATACTAAGGCTCTCAGAGGGCCCTATGCCATAATCTGGGGATTAAGACCAAAGAGAAAATTTGTGACCAGTAATGCCAGAATGTGACAAGGGTTTTGGAAACGTCGTGTCGGCAGACAGGGCAGACGCCAATGTGAATGTACATTTCCTGTTTCACATTTTATATGTTTTATGCTATATATAAAATATATTTTATGCTAAATATAAAAATATCTATTTTGTGCCATACAAAGCTATTGCATTACTAATAATTCTAGCTCTCTTTATTACAGTACTGAAATAAATGACATACAACATCTTTGAATTTCCTTTCTGAATTATGTATGAAAGGTTCAGAAAGTTGTTGGGCTGGACTTGGCTTTACCATTGGGACTGACTTTAATCTCTAATCACCTCTTTACTTTTGATTTTGGAATTGCTATTCCTCTTGTTACCTCATTATTCTTAGAAAAAAAGATACGCACTCATTGCAGATATTCAAATATTTCACTTCAGATTTTACTTTTACATTGTTTTAATGTATTAAACTGAAAGGTAAGGAATTTGCATCTCTAAATTCTTTGCAAGTTCCTTCCCTGTCGATTTTGATAATTAAGATATTTTTGCCAAAATATATCACTTTTGTTAACTATAATTTCTATACTTATTCTGCCTTACTTCTATGTTTGAATTCTTATTGTTATGCCTCTCTGTCACAACTGGTATGATTTTGAGTTTCTGTTATTGCTTTAGTCTTTGCTTCTGTTTTAATTTCTTTTTTTTAAAGAAGAGTAGAAATAGGCTAACTGTAAACTTTTTTGACTAAATAAGGATACTTGAGAGAGCGAAAAATGAGGCATGAATACATAGCCAAGACGACTGTTGTAGTCAGGACAATTCTATGGAAAGCAGTGCTAAGCAGTGCAAACTCCAGAAGTGGGGCATTTGTGTTCTTGTGTGCATAGCCTGCTACGTTTTGAGGCACTGAACTGATACAGGATCAACTATATAAATAAAAAATGTTGCTCTGGCTAATCAGCCAGTAGCTCACATCCTGGAATGAATGGATGGGCTTTTGGGCGTCTTCCTGCCAATTGGAGTCACATACCTGACCCCATACATACACACTTGTCTGGGGAGGGGACTGAAGCATGTACCAGGTTTTCATAGGTGCCTCTCATGCTATAAACATTTGTTACTAATTTCTGGTTCAAAACAAATACCCAAAAAGCCAAGATCCTGAATTGTGCTCCCCTAAGATCTCCATAAAAACCCTAAGAGGGCGGCAATGTGGGGCACAGCACGTCAAGTCACCACCTACAATGCTGGCATCCCACATGAATGCCAGTTTCAGTCCCAGTTGCTCCACTTGCCATCCGACTCCTTGAGAAAGTAGCAGAAGTTGGCCCAAGTACTTGGGCATCCACCACCCAAGTGGGAGACCCAGGTTCAATCCTTGGTCCTGACTTTTGTCTGGCCCAGCCCTGGCTTTTGCAGCCATATTGGGAGTCAACCAGCAGATGGAAGACTTCTGTCTCTCCTTCTCTCTGTAACTCTGTCATTCAAATATGTGAATCAATCTTGAAACAGACATCTTTTCACAGTGCAAGTTAGCAGTTAGTATTTATTGTGGGCTGATATTAAAAACACACAAATGTGCCGTGTTTCTGATCATAAAAATGCTAGGAATGACTTTCATATTAGTGTTTAGTATCTTGCTTTCATTAAGATCCAGGCAATAATATCGGCGCAATAATTTTTTTTTCCATTCAAACTAATGGTCATACTGTGTTTAATAAGCTCTACTAGCTACTAAGTTGTATATTTTTCTGTGATCTTTTTACCCTGAGCTATGAGAGAAGGCTCAGCAAGAGGTATCTGGAACCCTGTGAAACACATCATCTCGTGCAGGTGTTCAAAAGAGCGACACCAGCTCATCTTGTATCAATTTCTCCCCTGAAGCTTTGCGCCAGGCCAGCATCTTCTTTTCATCCCTATTCTTCTATGTTTTCTTTAATGTTGCTATTGGAGTTGTTCTAAACTGTAAAGGCGATTGGAGGGACGGCAGGTGAACTATGCTGAGTAGAAAAAGAGAATGTTAAATGTCTACTTTCCTTTCTGTGACACAGAGCTGGCCAGTAACCATGCAAGTGTGGTGTTCCTGACAGAAAAGAGACTTGAGCAGAGGGGAAAGGATGCTGTGTGGGAAGCAATAAGATGATTCCACTACTGGCCAGCAAAGTGATTGAAAACATATGAGAAGGCAGTGGATTCAAGTTACAAGAACTACAGACAAGGGAAAGCTTTTCCCAAAGTGTCTAAGTGCCTCTGCCTGTATCGTCAGCCTCCATGGACTTTCCCAGGGATTAAAAGGATAAAAAGCAAGACTGTGGTGAGACTTAACAGAATTCTTCATACAAGTGCAGTTCACCTGCTGTCCCACAAAATGTAGGTGGTAATAAGCGTTTCAGTGTTTGTATTTATCTGAGAGAGATCCAGAGTCACGCTGACAACAGACAGTGTTTCCATCAGCTAATTCACTTCGAAAACTCAGAGCTCACTCCCCTGGGAACCCAGTCCAAGGCTCCCACGAGGGTGAGAGGGGCCCAGGTTGGGCCCCACAGGGACGGACCTCCCTGCCTTCCTCTAACCCCTTGAGCCAGCCTTGAGTGGCCCTGCCTTGCTACATTCCCAGCTATTGGGTTGCACATCAGTCAAGTGGGATCCTTCTGCTCCTTCTGCCAGGGCTGTGGTCTCTTCTCCCGTCCCTCCTGTCCGAGCTCCAACCATCCACTTCTGTTTGCAACTGCTAGAGAGAGGCTGGGAAGGGAAACCACAGCCGTCGGGATAGTGGCAATAACCGCGAGCTGCTCAGCGTTCCCTGGAAGTCCCAGATTCACAACGCACAAGTCATGAAAAGTAAAATGCGATTTCTTATCTGTGCTCAACCCGTGGGGATGTTATTTTCTCCTGGCCTGGCTCTGGTTTGCTGGCTCTCCCTAACATGTAGTTTAGGAGTTAAGATAGTCAAAACCTGAGAAGATGGAGGTATGGTGTGGGGTCAGCGAAAGTTCAGTCGCAAATACAGAGCATGGAAGACTTGTTGGAAAGGATAGTCTTTTTATGGTACCAGTTCTTGCCACGTCCTTTGAGCCCTGAGCATGTCCTGCCTGTATCTCTTCTAACCTTGGCTTTCAAAGCAAACACTCCCACAGTGTGACATGGATGTCTTCATTTATAAACCAAGCTATTTGTTTTGCTGATTGGCTTGGTAAAATACTGGATTTGGCTCATCGTTTCTGTAAGGAATTTTAATAAATTCACTGTTTCCAAAGTAAAAAGAGTAACTTCTCCTTTTTAACTGTAAAGCCTGCATTTAATTATCGTTTCAAGTAAATAAGCATGTGAAAAAAATCCGAAGACAATGTTGGCTGGCTGGGAGACCATTGCTTATGCCTTAAACTTTCTCTTAGGTCTTGAATTCCCCAAGTATTTTTAAAGTCACTTTTTTTCTGATGTCAGACCCAGCCACATGGCCCATAAAAAGGGTGGATAAACAACTATGAAGTTATTTTGATCGATGTAGAGAATCCATTGGCACGATTTAGTGTGGAATAATAGAATGAAAACATTCTACCTCAAAAAAATATGATTTTATAGAAACTTGGATCACCAGGGAGTAACCCCGTTTTCCATCTAGTTTGCATTCACTGTGTATTTATTCATCTAGAATCTGCTTTTACTGCTCCTAGGCCAGACTCACGACTGTATTTTCTTATTTTGACTTTCTTCCCTGCACTCTCTCCATTTCAGGCATAACTCCCAAAAGTCTTAGTTAAGAGCAGACCGATTGTAAAATGCACAGGTTTTACCCTGCTTCATTTCCCCAAAGGAAACCATACCATCAACTTAATTTGTTTCTGTTTTCAAGCCTCATGGTGCAACTGAAGAACATATTGAAAAGTCATCGAATTCCTCTGGTATTTCTTGCAGCTCCGCTTACGTAGGTCTTTTCCATTAAGGGCCGAGTGTTCTTCCCTGATGGAACCACTATTCATGCCCTGTGGTGCCTCACTCGTCCTAGCATTTTTCACTCTTCCGCTGCCCCCGATTCTGCATCGCTTCATTCTCTGAGGATCACTTTGCCTGCTCAGGACACCACATCCATTCATGCGATATTCTCCCCTTCTTCCCGTCCCTGCAACCACCCTCCTCCAACGTCATCTAGTCCCCTCTGATTCCTTCCTGCAAGGCTCACCTCTCAACGGTGCCCCTCATCCCATCTCTTCCTGGCCTCAATGTGGCCTCTTTCTGCTGGTCTTCCTGTCTCCCACCTCTGCTTAAGATCCATCCCTATCTTGCAAATCACAACCAATCAAATATTTCTTCAACATTGTTTATTTTTCAGTAAGCTTTTTCAATGTGTTTTCCTCCTTTTCTTGATTTTGTTTTCAAGTACTAGCAATTCCGTTTTTACCGTCTGAGCCCGCTGAAGCTACTACACTCACAAAAGTCCCTGGTAACTGAATCTGGGGGCCTTTTCTCTGTACCCTTCGGCGATCCGTTCTGTCTGGAAGCCTGTTCAGTTTCCAGGATGAAAATCTTTCCTCTCTGTCCCCTGTTTGTTCAACTGCAGGCTTGAACCTCTCTGTTTTCTTGCTACTGTAACGGACATTGGCTGGTATCCTTGTTTCACATGTCCTCATGGTCATGTTTTCCCTTCAGGAATCGTTAGACCCAAGATTTCCTTACTCCAGAGCCACAGATTTTCAAGCTCTCAAACATGCCAGGCTACTTGTAAGGGTTCATGGGCAATGGAATTGCAAAATACCTTTATTTTGGTACAAAAAGTTTTGAAATCCATATGCAGTTGTGTGTGTGTGTGTGTGTGTGTGTGTGTGTGTGTGTGTTTTAGAATATGCCTTTTTCCATGAATTTCTGAAGATCCCTCCCACATAGCACATGGATTTGAATTTGGGGACATCAACGTGTTTTATGACTCCATTTTCACTGAAGTATCCTCACAGGCTCTCCTCTGCTAGCCCTGTGCCACCAGAGTAACTTTCTAGGAGTTTGATTAGTTTTTTCCCTGCTTAGCAGCTTCTACTGTTGTTTAAATAGGACTTGTCCTTGTAATTCACATAGTTCAGTCCCCACAGTCTCATGTATTTGTATGGAGGGTAAAAATAACCCAGTTGTTTGGACATAGCACCTTTGGGAAGCATCAGACTGAATAAGGTAATTGGGGGTGGAGCCCATGCTTAAATTCCAGTGGCTTTATAAGCTTTGAGACATGGGACAGATACACACACTCCCCGTCTCTTGTTGTACACGGTGTTCTGTGCCAACCAGAGACTCCACCAGCAGCAAAGCCACCACCAAGATCAAGCGGCAGCTCCACTTCATCTTGAGTTGTGCACATGCAGGACTTTGAGCCAAATTAAACATCTGCTTTTTATAAAAGTTAGCCGGCCTCGGGTTTTTTGTTATAGTAACAAAGAGCTGAGTTGACATAGCTTCCTGTGACCTACAAAACAGAATCTAGATCTTAGTAGGGCCGGTTTTCAGTGCTGCCCTGAGCTCCAGGCAAGCTGAATAATCAGCTGTTCTCTTTCTTTGCTTGATTTTTGGCCTTGCTACTTTCTAAGAGGGTGTTGTGGTCTGAATTCTACCCATTCTCCAAGTCCTGTCTGCTTGAAGCATTCTCCGATCCTCAAGACAGGAAGCAATTTCTTCAATCCGTGAATGGCAGTTCATGTGTATTAACAAAGCCACACCAGCTTTCTTTTGTTTAGGGTTTTCATGAACTACTTTTTTCCATCATTTTACTTGCAACCTCATTGTGTCTTAATGTTCTTACTATGTGCTGCTTGTAAGCAACATATAGTTGATTCTTTTTTAATCTAGTCTAGTAGTCTATGACTTTAGCTGTGTGCTATCATCTATTTATATTTACAGCAGTTATTGCTGTGTTTGGATGAAGTCTACCAAGTGGGTGTTCTAATTCTGTTATTCTACCACCACTACCACCTTTTACCATTTCTTTCTCCTTTCTTACACCTGTTTCTTCTTTCTCACTTTTCTTCAGGGCTTGGGTAGATCATCAAAACTTTTATTATTATTCTATCTTCCACATTCATTTTTAATTGTATTTTTTGTGCTTTAGTAGTTTCTACGTAGATCAAAGTATACATAGCTTTAGTTATGGATGTGTTTTTAAGTTTTAAAAATTTACTTATTGAAGTCTTGAAAATGTATTTATTGGAAAGGCAGAGAAATATAAAGACAGAGAGAGGCTTCCATATACTGATTCACTCCCTGAATGGCTGTTGTGGCTATATCCAGAACTTCATCCAAACCTCCCACGTGGGTGTCAGGGACCCCCACGTGTTTGAGTCATAAAGTGCTGCTTCCAAGGCGGAACATAAGCAGGAAGTTGACTCACAGAGAGCTGGTGTTTGAACCGAAGCACTCTGATATGGGAGAAAGCCATCCCACAGGCATCTAAGCCCACGCTCAAACATGCACCTTTAACTCAAATTATTCAATTTCTCAAAAAAATTTTCCACAAAATACAAAGATTCTTGGACAACCTGTTGGTGTGTAAAAATTAAGACTGCTCTTTGAAAGTGAATTTTGATGTGTTGGCCACTTTAAATTTTTTATGATAGTCGCGTTCCTTTCTGTAGAAACAGGTTTGTAGGTGATATTTTCCTTTCTGCAACTTCTTGCATTTTTATAGAACACATCTGTCAGGAATAAATTCTTTTACCTTTTGTCTAGCCAGAAACATCTCTATTTCGTTTTCTTTTTTGTGCGATAGTTTTACTGAATACAGACTTCTGCACTCTTTTGTCCTGTCTTCCAATGTATGAGAAATGTCAGCCATTATCTCCTGGCCTGCATTTCTTTGCTTGACAAGAAACTGTGAAATTGTTCCATTGTCTGGCTGCATGCACCGGTTCTGTTTTCTCTGTTTGCAAAGTTGTCCTTGGCTTTTAGCGGTTTCTGTGTGACGTGATTATGTTTGTCCTTTGAGATATCTTATGTCTGTCCTTCTTCGGTTTCTCTGTATTGTCTCGTTACTTCAGAGGATTCTCTGCCATCATTTATTTTTTCTGTTTATTGTCCCCTTTCTTCATCCTTTTCCTTTTGTTCCAGTTACTTAAATGTCAGGCCTTTGTCCATGCCCAGCCCCCTTGACCTTTTTTCATTCTGTGTAACACTTGGGGTAATTTCTCCTGACATACCTCAAGTTTTTTTTTTTTTTTTATGTGAGTTTAAGCTGAAAATCATGTTATATTGATAGCTTCTCTCCAATACCATGTTTTAAATCTTAGAATTTCCCATCTTTTAAAAAATAAATTTCCAGCTTCACTTTTTATATCTCAACCAGAATTTTCCATCTAACCATACAAACATCTATGTTTTCTTCTTCATCCTTTAATAAATTTTATACAATTATTTGTAAATAATGAATTTCAATTACTTACTAAAGCAGTTATTTTAAAGTAGATAATGTAGGCTCTAGGAGTACAAATATTGAGGTCATGTCTTAGTCTGATTATATTTAGTGTTATGTGCATATGTGTGAATGTGATTCACATTCATATAATTTTGATTGCGTGTTGGGCATTGTGTGTAACAGAATAGTAGATTCGGAGGTGACTTTTGCATATGCACGCAAACAAGCATGTTGTATCTACTGTGCAGAGCTTAGAAGTGAAAGCGATGCCATCTGTATCTTACTTTGGACTCCGCCTTGGCTTTGGTTATGTTCAACACATGATAGGTTTGGAACTGTTCGGTGGCAATCTGCTCCTTCCTTATGATTAACATAAGACCTGGATCCTAGGGTTCCCCTCAGTTCTCTTGTTGCATTATTGAAGTCCTGAAATCCTACAGGCTGGCAACACAGAGAAAGTCTTCTCATCCCTGCTTTAGCATTTGACCCCTCTTGCCTGATCCTCACTGCAAGGCCTAATTCTCCAGCTCTGCCTTTCCATGCAAGCAGGCCTGAATAAATTTCCTTGCACCTTCCTCTCCCCAGGGTTATATTGTCAGCTGCTGTCTCTGGGTGAGTGGAAAACTGCACACAGACCCTCAGAGACTATCTGCACCCTAGAAGGGTCCCTACCTAGCTGCCCTGCCCTTTGCTCTCTGTCAAACGACTATGGCCTTGTACTCAACATAACATTGGCATAGCGGAGCTCTGCTGTTTGGTGTTGTTGATTTGTTCTCAAATTTAGACAGTCCTTTTAGTTCACTAATTTTCCTTCAACTCTGAGCCTCTAAATGGCTGGAAGGTTATGATTCTGTAGGGCAGCCCATGGGCGCTTGCTGTTTAGTTGGAAGCATACTAACACTTTTACGTATCTACAATGAAGACAATA
Organism: Ochotona curzoniae; assembly: GCF_017591425.1. Classification (NCBI taxonomy): domain Eukaryota; kingdom Metazoa; phylum Chordata; class Mammalia; order Lagomorpha; family Ochotonidae; genus Ochotona; species Ochotona curzoniae. The sequence goes on from NW_024464918.1 coordinate 29,047,432, forward strand.
ATTCCATACTGCATTTTTATCTTCAACTCGCCCTTGGATTCACTTCCCATGGAAAACTGGAAACTAGGAGAAGGATTTGAGTTTAAATAGTCTGAGAGGTAACCCTGGGCTATTCCAAAAAGAGGAATGGGAAGAGACATCCAAAAAAGAATAAAGCCTATATGTTGCCTAAGTAGCAACCGGGGTGCGATTCCACGGGGTTTTGGAAGTGCTGTGCGTGTCAGTCTTGATGAGGAAGCAGGAATTTTCCCGCTGTCTCTCATCTGTGATCAATTAGGTGCCCTGCCTGTGCGGCACAGAGGTACAGAAGCTGCAGGTAAACAGTGTTGACATGAGAAAATGTGGGTGGGCATCCTGTCGCCTGTTGGAAACTGCAGTGACACTTCCTGCTTTATTTCTCAGACATATGAGCGTGCTGAGGCGGACATTGTTGAGAGCAAGATTCTTGCCTGATTTATCTTCGTACACTCCCAGCCGGGTAACACACACACAATAGTCAGAAGACAGCCAATCGATATTTATGAAGTGAGAAAACGCATCTTGCCACAGTACCAATATGCACAATTCTAGTGATAGCTTCTTCATCGTCTCCCAAACCCACGTCGTTGCCTCCAGCCCAATCATTCACACCTGGTCTCAGCGGAGCCAAAGGGGTTAGATTCACAGATCTGTGGGAATTTGTCCAAAGTCATATAGATTTGTCAGTGAGATTTGGATTTGTAAATAGAGTGTATAAATGTAATCTAATCGTCTTGCAGCCAACAATGATAAGGCGTCCACCAACTGTCGTTTGTTACATCTGCGGTCGTGAATATGGAACAAAGTCGATTGCCATCCACGAGCCACAATGTCTGAAAAAGTGGCACAATGAGAACAACTTGTTGCCTAAAGAGCTAAGGAGATCAGAACCTAAAAAGCCGGAAGTCAGGGCCATTACTGGTAAGTTCTAGAAAGAAATATGCCAATGGGAAATCCTTTTGTGCAAACATGTGAGAGTAAAGATGTTCTTTTCTTACTTGTTCAAAAAACCTCAAAGAGAAACATTTATTGTCTTGGCTACAGTTGAGTGGGACAGATAGTTCTGGAATGTCCGTCCAAAGTGTCGTTTTAGGGTCCCCGTGCATGACACAGAGTTGCTGGACTTTACTGTTCTTCCCCAAAGTTGCCACCAAAGGTTATTAAGCCATGCTTGAACACGGACCTTGAGCTTGAAGCTTGAAATACCCCTGGAGACATCAACAGTCATGGTTTTAGCCAGGAATGTATTTGACTGTTCGTGGTGCAGAGGGGCACCAAAGCCAGGTCCTCTGGTCCTGTTACAAAGCTACCTAAACTGACCCACGTGTAACATCGTGGGAGGGTGGGGGCTAGAAGAGGGGCAGCACTGGCTATCCTTAAGGAGACAGCAGCTGCCCCATTTCAGTGGGTGTCATCCTGAAGACTTTCACTCCAGTGTGGTCATCTCTTTGTATAATAGAGAAACAACCAGAAATCTGGACATCTCTATGAATCATTCAGACTTTTTAAAGGTTTTGCTGCTATTAACTTATAAAGCCTAGTGCAATCCACATGCAGAAGGACCCAGGCAACCATGGGAGGCTTCCCCACAGAGCCTGATGCTTTCATCTGGGCTGTGAGGATGAGCCAGGCAAGCTCAGCCTTCCTGACCCTCCTTGCACGTTCTTGGTTGATCCCCTGAATCCTCACAGAAACAACACCTGGGCTTCCCGGGAGTGTCTTTGCAGCCATTCCTCCTCCTTATGTAAGCATGGGTGTCATGTTCTGCAAAAAGTCACAGTGTTTACTTCGCTGGAAGACCTTTGCTAGAAATCCTCATTTGGTGTCCAGATCTGCTTCCTTCCCTTCAGGTTGCTCAACCATCATTATCACAGGCTGAAGAGGTGAGGGCATGGCAGCTGGGGACTCCCCGGCAGCACCAGGGCTCTGCCACCCCTTGCTGGTTCTATAATCGTGCATCCCTGAGGTTTTTCTTCTGGTCCCATCCCATGCTCCGGGTAGAGAGGACTCACTTTACTCTGCCCATCTTAGGGAGTCACTGCAGGAGATAGTCTTGTGGGCAACCTCGCTGCCAGACCTGATGTCAAACTCAGGTGTCCAAACATTGCAGCCTTCAGCTGAGACTCCAGGGTGACTCTAGAATTTTCAAATTTGGGTAAGAACCCATTAGAGTCAGGAAACCGTCAGTGCTATTCCTTTCTCAACAGGCTAAAAACACTCAAGCTAATGTTCATCTGCTTGCATAGCAATACTGTTTAATGGCTGGCTATACATGAAAAGCCTATTTTGAATGACTGGATGATTCTGAGCCATAGTCAATTTAACATACCAGTCTTTCTGTTTCAGTATGGCTTATTGCAGCTAAATCCCACATTGTTTCTGTAAAATAAAGCCAAATGCCTTTTTCCCTCATGCCGTGTCAGTAAAGATTAGACATTTCTCAGCTGTCTTCATTGTTTTCTTAAGGATGCTTCTTTTTTTTTTTTGCCAGATTAACTATTCTACATGCTTTCTTTACTTTAATTACTTAAATAATCTCGGAGTTTATAGCCGTGAAGAGATGATAAATTCTTAGCATGCAATTCCTCTTAAATTCACTCTCCCCTGGCAGACATTCCACTGGAGGATAGGAAAGGAAAAAACAAATACATGTCCTTTTCTCTTTGTAAGCTTATATTGAGAGTCAACTGAAAGAAGGCCAGTGCAACGTAATGATGTGCAAGCAAAGATGCTCATAATTAGCCAAGAATGCTTATCTGCATATCAGAATTTGTAAACTGGTCTCCTCTTTTCTAACCCCAAGCAGCTGAGGGCCCCTGGCTCAGAGCTAACTTGACTCAACCCTTGAAAGTTCGAGCAGTACTTTCCTTTTTTTTTTCTTCCGCAAGTAATATGATTTGCTTAAAGGCCTTAGTCAACAGGTATTTCCTGAAAATATTTTCCATGCAAAGTAGAATGTGGTTTTCCAGAATGAAAATTGATTCACTTCACCTTTTTCTTTGCCTTCTCTTTTTCTAATTCATTGCTTTGTGTTTCTTCTTTTCTGTCTCTCTCCCCCTCTCTCTCAGCCAAAGGTTTCTATGATCTCGATGCCTTAAACGAAGCCGCTTGGACAAGTGCCCAGAGCCAGCTGGTCCCCTGCAATGTTTGTGGGCGTACCTTCCTGCCAGACAGACTGATTGTTCACCAGCGATCTTGTAAACCTAAAGCTGCCAAGTAAAGCCCTTCTCTCTGCGCTCAGCGTCTCAGGAATGAGTCCCTTTGCAGGAGACTGTGTCAGACAGTGAACAAGCGCAGCGGGCTGAAGAGAGGAGATGGGGTGAGGAGGGAAACCGACTGATGGCTGGCCAAGCTGGGAAGCCTGGCTCCATGCTTTGGTGGTGCCAACGTGGGTGCCCCCTACACAGTGAGGCAGATGCTTAGGTGTACACATGCGTGGGCGTGCTGGGAACTGTGTCACGCTTTGGTCAGGTAGACTACTTCTTATCAGAGCTGCCATCTTTTTCTGAAGGGAATCTCAGCCAATGGCAGCCTTTTTTTTTTTTTAATTTCATTTGACTTGCCAGAATTGCCAAAATAAGGTTTTGAACATGGCAATTAGGACAGTCATGCAGTGAACAGCAGGAATGAGGGCAACTTTAGGGAACCCCTTGGTCCCAGGAGGGGGTAAACTCCTGTACTTTTCAGAACATTCCAACACACCCCAAGGATGTGTTTCTAGCTGAGTTATCAATTGGGAAGTTCTCTCTCTTTATATAATAATTGAACAAGAGAGACATTCGCAAAAGGATTGTCTACTGAGCCATTTCTAGCCGCATGGGTCAGGAGACCACGCAGTACAATCCATCCACATGGGTGGAGGCTCTTTCCTTCTATAGCAGAAGGGTAGCGGGAGCCAGAGCTCTCCGTGCCCTCAGAGGGGTTCATAGGTGTTTATTGTTGAGATGGAAAAGCCTGCCAGGAAGGCTTCCCCACCCAAGTCCCATGCTCAGCCAGTGCCTTGTGAAATCACTGTGTATTTCAAAGTCAGAGTCCTTGAATGTGCTTTCATCAAGGCGTACTATGCTGGGATGAAGCCAGGGCCGGGGAGGTCCTCTGCCTGAGAAATTCTGCTCCCCCAGGCAGTGCACCATCGCCTCAGCTCCAGCAGTTTTGCTTGAGATCTTTGTTTGCAACGGCTGAGTTCCAGGACTGTTCTGCATCCACTGGGTTCCTGCAAGCTTCGTGAGTGTATGTGACCTTACTCAGTACAGTCATCCCCAAATTATACAGGCAAATTGATTCAACCCAATATTTTGGCCATACATCTACTTATTATACAGGGTTGGGCCAGGATAATTGTGCTAATCACTCTGTTTTTCCTGCCTGCTCCCAAAGAATTACGAAGTAAAGTTTTAGAGAGTCTTCAAATACCCACAAATAGGAACTTGTGAAAGGCACAGCATGCAGTGACTCAGCAATGCTGCCACAGTCTTAACAAGAATGGGGAAGACACCATGGCTTAGGCACAGTGCTAAGTGGATCCATTTGTTGTTTTCAAGATTTATTTCTTTTTACTGGAAAGGCAGATTTACAGAGAGAAGGAGAGACAGAGAGAAAGATCTCCCATCCCCTGGTTCACTGCCAAAGTGGCTGCAAGGCCCAGAGCTAAGCTGATCTGAATCTAGGAACCAGGAGCTTCTTCCTGGTCTCCCACATAGGTGCCGGCCCATCCTTGGGCTGTCCTTGACTGCTTTCCCAGGCCACAAGCAGGGAGTTGGATGGGAAGTGGAGCAGCTAGGACACAAACCAGCGTCCATATCACATACAAGGTGAGGATTTAGCTGCCGTGCCATCGTGCCAGGCCCTAAGTGGATCCGTTTGTAAACAGTTCACATCAATTTGACAAGTAGATATCATTGTTCCTACAGGTCTGGAAACTGATCTTTAGTCTTAAGAGCAAGAGCTATGGACTAGGGAAGCAAACTTGGCACTGTTGTGCTTCCAAACCTACCATCTTACCCATTAACTATTTACATTCTAGATATCATCAATAATCATGTTATCCATGCTAATGCAAATGACATGACAAATATGAAAATACTTGCACAACTTGGTAACCAAGGCAAAGGGAATCCTAGCAGGCTTGAAGTGTTGCTGTTCATCTGGGTTGAACTTAGACTAAAGTTTGGACTACCTTGTGATGTGTTTCAAGAGAGGCTTCTGTATTTGGCTAATGTTTGGACATCAAATAACAGAAAAAAATAAAATAGTTCTGAACTCAACTTTGAAATGAGTTATCAGTCAAGACTGCAGTCAGAAATTCTTAGATATGGCATCACCTGCCTCCCCCAATCCCTGCCCTCCCCGCACCCCCAAAGTCTTTGTGTGAATCATTAAGTGTGTGAGTTCCTGACTGAAACAGACAAGCTCTTGTTGGGGTCACACACCCACAGGGATCAGTGAGCCTTCCCTAGGGACATCCAGGTGCCACGTATGGGGATTCCATGTGTAGCTCCAGCTCAGGTAGCCCCCAGATGACCTCAGGGTTAAGTCTGGAGCCAGGGCTGTTGGAATGACATCAGCCCAAGCATTCGGGGTCAGTGTCAAGGCAAGAATGTCTCCCCACTAATAGGAGAGCTCACCCTGTGTGCAGTGAGCTCACGTGTTTGCAGACTTCTGCAACTGTGGAAAGAAAGTTGTTTCATTCTAACAGTTGGCAAACCTCGAAACCCTTCCCATGGGGACACTTTCCTGCAGGTTGAAGAGCAGATACTAGATGAAGGTTACTGGAATAAGATGCACTGTTACTACAGAGAGCAAAAACAACGCCATTTGTTTTTAACTCTGTTACTGGGCACCATACAAACTTTCACTAAATGTCCATCAGGTTGGAGTTACGGGAAGAATCCAGAAAAGAATGTAGAGGTGCAGGGCACATCCCACCAGGAGGGGGCTGAGTCAGCCGATCTTAGGAAGGGGGATGGAGAAAGGGGAGCTTGAGCAGTCAGATCTCTCAGGTGCAGCATGGGGGCTCTTCTGGAAGCTTCCAGGAAGGGTGTATTATAAAACAACTATTTCCAAGGGAGTGTCAAGCATGGCTCCTGATGCATTGTTTAGCGTGGGCAATGCTGGCCTAATGCCTTTTGTGCAAAAAATGTTGCTATTGACATGTGGAGCCATTTGTGAACAATTAAGGGAGTGAAGGTAGACACCCAGACACTGATTCCTTGAAGGTGGCCCTCGGTCTTTCTCTGCATTAGTAGTGTTGCTTCTCTCTGCCTCTGTCCCAGCCCAGCTGGCATGCTGGAGTGTCTCATATCAGGGAAGGAAGTTCAGCCCTTTCCTGCCCAACCCAGAGGGGTCAGCCCTCTCCCTCCTCCGGCAGTGCCCCCCTTCCCTTATCACCCATGGCTCACACACTGACTCACTGTCTGGCCCACATGAACTCCTGGGCCTGGTTACCCTGGCCTGGCCTGTGCACTCTTGAGCACGGTGGCAAAAATTGAAAAATGAGGTTTTCCTGCGCTCAGAAGAAACAATATAGTTGTGGTCAGGTTCACAGTTGAGTCCAAACTGGGTGGGGCCGAGAGAACACATAGCAGAAAAGATGCTAATTGAGCACGAGTGGTGCACCTTTATGCTTAGCACTCATGACCTCTTGTTATCAATTAGCTCATACAGATGCTGTTATACAGAAAAGTCTGAGGAAGTCTTCTGTTCTCCACATTCAGATAAACTCAGCTTTGGACATCCCATGAAAGTTGATTTCAGTGTTTTAAATTCCAGCTTCTCCTTTATTGGGTGAAAAAGAAAGACAGAGGTGATAGGAAAAGGTTCTTGCAACCCAAGATGCCAGGGCACCTGACAGGACCTTTCGGTCCTGCTTAGGACAACATGAGATTAAGCGTGGATGTAAGAGTGACCACAGATGTGATGAAAATGCAAGCCCCAGCTTAGGCCTTGGGGTAGGTCATATCATTGATTCACACTAGGTACCTACAGGCCAAGGTGTTAGGGACAATGCTTTGGGCTAGATGATGGTCCCCATGAATAGTCATTTCCAATATCTGTGAATATATCCTTACGGATGGCAAAGAAGCTTTTCAGATCTGATAGGGAGATTACCTCATTGACCCAACTGAAACACATGAAGCCTCAAAAGTGGAAGAGGAAGGTGGAGGAGAGGTTGAGGGAGATGGCACGGCAAGGTCAGGATTGTGTGCAGGGGCTGAGCGCAGCTTCCAGGAGCCAAGGTAGCCCCGCTGACAGTGAGCAGGGACACCGGAGCCTCGGCCTCACGACCTCAGGGAATGAAATTCCCCCAGCGAAGTGAACGAGCAAGGAAGACAAGGCCTCTGCAGAGCCTGCAGAATGGGATGCAGCCCTGCCAACATGGTGTTCATCTCAGGTGAGTCCAGAGTTGAACTTCTAAGCCCTACGGAACCTAAAGAAAACCCATGTTGCTTAAGCCACCGAATCTACAGGCATGGGTTATGGCCACAACAGATATCTTATACAAGATGCAGCTGTGTGGCATAAGGGAGAATGAATGAAGTCTGTTAGAGAAACAGGAACCTCCAGTGGGTGAGGGTCCCTGCAAGCTTCCCAACAGGGCAAGGAGACAGTAGCCACAGGAGACAGATGCTCTGTGCAAAACTTGCTCCAAATTTTGCCACTATTAAATATCTATTTTACAACACAGACATGCACAAATCATATATATGAATTTATAAATTCAAGATACACAATGTTCTGTTAAGGAAACTACTGTCTTTGACGGTCTTAACCGTAAAACTGAGTCTGTCCTCGGGACACACTTGCTTTTAAATTAGCAATAAATGGCAAACATGTTTGACTGATTTTAGCCCAGACAGCCCCACTCCTGTGTCCTACATACCCGCTCCATGAGTCAGAGAAAAAACAGCTGTCTCATCAAAAGGGGCAGACACTCTTGTCAGTGTTACCATGAAGGAAGGTACTGACCGAGCAATAGAATACACACAGCAGGTGTAGATGGGCTCTGAGCGAGCTCCCTTCTGTGTCTGGCACCAGCCTCTCCTGAGGAGCCACGTGCAGGTCCCAGAGGTGGACCAGATCGTCATGAGAACCAGAGTGGAGCAAAGGATGCACAAAAGGACCAGTATCCTGCTGGATCACCAAGTAAGACACCTGGTGCCATGCCTTCCTCTGTACTCTGTCCTCTCAGTCCCTAGATGCCCACTCCCACTGCCCAGCCACCGCTGCCCAGACTCCTGTTGGAGCCAAATGCCCTGCTCCATGCCCCAGTCTCCCCTCCTACTCTCCCAGTCTTCCCCTCAGCTGGCGACTGCGTGTTCCCTTTCTCTGTCACTTTGGGTTTCCTGGGGAATAAATTTGAGCAACTTCTCCCTGCTCATGGGCTCATGGGAGATCATGGTTGAACATGTTAGCCCTCCCAGATGAAATAGCTATTTTCAAAGAAGATTTCTAGGATCACTGTTGTCCAGAGTTGTAAAATTCCTGTGGTGCAATTTCAGAGTGAGTTGGAATAGAGGTCAAAAGGACACGGGAAGGAGGCCCCTCCTGGACCACTGCATCCTTCATGCCATGATCTAGACTGTCTGGGCCACTCTAACTGGTAGCCACGTAAGCTTTGAAGCAGGTGTGTGGGATGAAGACATAAAGAGACTCAACCTGCGTGATGGCCCAGGTAAGATAGAAGTTCGCTGCAGGATAGGTGTTCGGTTTGGCAGAAGGTCTGTCCTTCCTCAAGTCATCCCAGGCTCAAGGCTGATAAGTAACTGTCTTTTTCTACATTCAACACGTGGTAGGTACTTCAACGATACTGTGGGGAGATCCACGGGCCAAAAGGATCCACGTGGCAGGATGCGCAGGCCAGCCCTGGAAGCAATGCTCGGGAGCCCACTCACATTCGCCATCAACATCCCAGCCACAAGAGGGTGCTGGCGTGATGGGAGTGCTGGCGTGAGCAGGTGCTGGCGTGATGGGAGTGCTGGCCTGGTGCCTGGTTGTGTAGCACAATGGGAACAACAAGCACAAAACCAGGGATTTGAAGGGAGGAACTGAGAGCCAGTAGGCAAAACTTAAATGGAAATCTGCTACTCCTGTCCCATTCAGGGTCACTCTGCCTTGTCCAGAAGATTAAAAAAAAACTGTGGGCAAAAAGCCAGGGGCACAAGTCAGTGTTCTTGTCATCAGGGTAGAAATGGTGGAGTAGGATGAGAAAGAATGAACTGTGGCCATTTTCCTGCAGCAGGGATAGCTGCCTCATTCAGTCTGGAGGCAAAATTGGTTCATTTGCTTGAGGAAGTCCTTTCGGGCAGAGAGGCCGGTTAAGTCTCATCACAGTGGTTGTGGCAGAGAAGAGAGCGTTTTACAAAAGCACACACGGATGCTGATTAGAGCATAAGTTGGTTCTTTGTCCTCTAACTATGGTTAGGAACCTGCCGCCCCGCATCCCCAGCCACAGGAGGCAGCACTAAAACTACAGCGTCAACAGGAGGCCAGGGTGAGAGAGAGCAGGTGGGGCCTCCTCACAGCTGGGCACTCACAAGCGCTGCCATCAAGCCTTAGCGATTCCGTTTCTGCGTTCTAATTCTCTGTAATATTGTCTACACGCTCTCAGAGAAATAGCTTTGATTAGCTTTGATGGGATGTGGCGTGGAGTTGAGAATGAACCGGGGATAATGTGTACACAGGTACAAGCAGACAGGGAAAGTAGTTGACCCTTCCCAGGACATGCAACGTAGCAGCTGGAAGCCAGGGGCAGCCAGGGCTTGTGCGTGTTCCACAGTAATCTTCAGACTCAATTTCTGACTTCCCCAAAGGGGTCTGGATCTTGGTAAGTGACCCTGGAAGAACAGAGAACGTGGGCCAATGTTTACACAGAGCTCAAAGCATCAGAAAACAATGCATGCTGAGTGTCCTCGTGTTAAATAACACAGCACAGGCTCTAACTCCCGCAGCCTAAGCATCTCGGAGGACGGAGGTCTTTAGCAAAACATCCCCTGGCTGAGGAGGAGCCTCAGAGTTAGGACTTTGTTCCTGATCCAATGGTCTTCCCGCTGGGGTCTGTCCACAGTGTTCGGTCATTGGATAAGGCATTTCCTTTGCCTTCATTTGGTTTATTTTAACACCTCAGTTTCCCAATCAATGTTCCTGTTATTGACATGCAAACTCATTAAAGCTTTCGGCCCTCCAGGCGGTCTTCCAGGGCCCGTGGTGGTGGTCTTTCTGGTGGGGAGAGCCTAGTTGATTAGCTCTAGCGTGCACGCAGGTACTGAGTCAGCCCCTTCCAGATGTGCTGTGAAGGGAAGCAAGGTGGTTCAATCCAGATGTGACACATGGGCCGGGGTGAGCACAGAGCCTTCAGCCTCCAGCCATCCAAGTTCATGCTTATTTTTCTTCCTCTCTCTCTTTTTGTTTCCTTTCCTAACTGCTACCCAACAATGTGGAATTTTCCAGAGTTAAAAATTTCAGATCCAAAGGCAGTAAAGCAATTCCATATACTGTGTAGCAATGAGGCTGGAAGAAGATCTTGTTTATAGCTGGAACCATCAGGGTAGGTTCCAGGTCAAGTAGATGGGCAAATTACCTGGGAGATGGACAATGGACAGCCGGTCAGAGGGTCAGCTGGAGCAAGGGGGAAGGCTGCAGTCAGGGCTTGTTGGCAAGGGAGCCAGGAAGAAGGTGGTGCTGACAATAGCAAGGTCAAGGATGCCTCCATTCCTTCTAAGCCTTACCCTTCTGTGGATGCTAAAGTTCAGTGGACAACTCATCTGACATAACTGTTGTCCTCCAGGAGGGTATGGGACAGCAAGATCTCTACAGCAAAATTGTGGATGAGTGGGTGTAGAGAGCCGGAGGATTCTAAGTTTGTCCTATTCAATTTTCTCCTCACAGTTGTCATTTCTCTATCAATATTGCTGTGTCTATCCTATTGTGTTTGGTCTGTGTTTCCGTAAGCAGGCTCATTTCCACACAGCTTGATTAACGGGCGCGCAGGAGCCACAAGAGGGCAGTATTTAGAAGCAATGAAGACAGAAATCAATACTGAGCAATAGAGCAGCAGCATAAAATCACTCTCTCTCAAACATGCAGTTGAAACCTATAAGGGATGCCTGCATTGGACTCCTAAAGTCATAGCAAGTGATTTCGCACGCCTCTCCTCCTTTGCCACCTTCTTAACTGTGTGGAATGTGGGTATCCACACGACATTGTGACTAACACCGTGTTTGGGTGGGTTTCTGATAGAACTGACTCAGGATATACGGTACAACAGCGTGGAGACTGCGACCAGGACGTGCGTATTGGTTCTGCCAAAACAGACACATCACTGAAACGACACCCTGATGTCATTAGACAATGGTTTTCCACCAAGTTTTTGAGGAAGTAATTGCATACATCATGTGTTTTTAAAAAAGATTTGATTTTATTGCAAAGTCAGATACACAGAGAGGAGGAGAGACAGAAAGATCTTCCATCCGATGATTCACTCCCCAGGTGACCGCAATGGCTGGAGCTGCACCAATCCAAAACCAGGAGCCAGGAACTTCCTCCAGGTTTCCCATGCAGGTGCAGGGTCCCAAGACTTTGGGCCGTCCTTGACTGTTTTCCCAGGCCACAAGCAGGGAGCAGGATGGGAAGTGGAACAGCTGGGATTAGAACCGGCACCCATATGGGATCCAGGTGCGTTCAAGGCGAGGACTTTAGCCACTAACCTATTGCACCAGGCCCACATACATCATGTATTAACTTGTAACACATTTACTGCACACCTAGGAAGCCCCATTGTAGTACTGCCAGGGGACAGCCTCCTTTTAATGCTATTCAGAGGAATCCCTTTGAACCTCCTGCAGGTGGTTTTGTTGACAGCCACCCAGGAGTCCACGAGGAAGGGGCTGAGGGATGAGGGGATGAGGGGCTGATGCGGATGAGGTGGGATGGGTGGCTCCTTTGGGTCACAGAGAAGCAGCATTTAGAAGGGCCCCTGCTTTGCTGCAGCGTTCTGCACAGGGCACCCCACATGGGCTCCAGAACTTGAGTCCCTGCCATCTGCGTGGGAGACTTGGATTCATTGCCTGCTCCTGGCTTTGACCTAGCCCTGCTGTGGCTGTTCTGGAGAGACAAGCACAGCCTCTCTGTTCCTGCCTCTCGGGTACATTTTGGAAACAGACTAAAGGTGTATAGTTGCCAATGGTCATAGAGGTCTTCTGGTTGCTAATGTCCTTCTAGGGCAAGGTGGAGGTGCTGGGGGGAGACGACTCACGAGCAGCTGTGTTTGGGGATCACTTATGGGCCAGTGGTCAGGCATGCAGAGGACTAACAGGCAGCAACAGGTGTCTCCCCCCTGGAGCCTATTCATTTCCTCTCTGAGATGTTGGCATCAGACTGCTCTGAAGCCCAGTGTAGGCAGGCCGTGTCTAACAGACGCTGTCGCCGCCCCTACTTCCTGAGCATGATAAATACTCGGACAGCCTTCCCAAGCCCATCCCCAGGAATGCAATCTCTTCAATTTCTTCTACCGAGCTTCAGTTGCAATGTTTACTCCTTTGTTCCTCTCAAAGTCTGTTGTCCTACGGTATTTGCCAGGGATCTAAGCTTTAAGCCAGTGACTCTGTTATCTGTAGAAACAGGTCCACATTTGGAATGTCCATTCTGTTCTATTGATCTGTTTCTCTGCGTGTACAACTCCATCACTCCGCCGACGTATCTCGAGAGTGTGTGTTAGCATTCTTTTGCAAAAATGCCCGTGGCTCTTACTCCTTTGGGTCAAATTTTGGAATCATCTTTGTCTAATGACAAATAGTTGTGTTAGGATATTGATTTATGTTGGATTAAACGGAAACATTCTTTCAGGGAGAATTGATATTTCTGCAACATTGATTTTTCATTTGGGAGCATAGTGCACAATTTGTACTTAAAATCATGAACCTTCTATCCTGAATTCTGTTCAGCCAGTTTTCCTAATTTGCTTCTTTTGCCAGCAACTCAATCCTTCACGTGTTTCTTTCTGTTTGTTTGTTTTTGCTGTTTTATGGGAACTTCGGCATCCCCCCTTTGCACAGCTGTGTGGGTTTTACAGATAACTCCCTGGAGCGGGCAGGGAGCAATGTATATGGAGGGAATTGAGAACTAGAGGATGGTAAATATCTTATATTTGTGTTGAGAAATTTCCCGTCTTTCTGTAGCTTCAACATATTTGTTAAATTTGTGTTGTTAAATTGAAGCATTTAGGGACAAGCCTTTGGCAGGGGAGTTAAGAACCACTCATTATTAGCCTACATGCCATAACAGTGATTGGATTCAAGTCCCCTTTGCCACTTCCAATTCCAGCTTTCTAGTGCACACCCCGGCAGGCAGCAATGATGGCTCGGGTACTCCCTGCACCCGCATGGACACCCGGCTGGCAGGCACGGCTCTTGGCTGTGGCTCTTCCTAGCTCTCGCTGTCATGGGTATAAGGAGACTAAATCAACAAATAAGAGCGCTCATTTGCTGTCTCTTGCTCTATTTCACAGTCTAGTCCTCTGCTTTTCAGATAAACTAAATAAGTAAATGTTTAAAACACTTTTTCTCTTGAATGCGTTAGACACGATTTGGAAAACTCTGTCATAGATCCTGAGGCTATTCGTAGCTATCTGTCCTCCGTAATCGCATAGTTCATACTTGGAGCTGTATGCAATGATATTCCAAGCATGACTGCAAACTAATACACAACTGGAAAAGCCCATCACATAGTTCATTTTTTCTTTCAAGGAAACCAAAATCTTCAGACAAAGAAGTCTTGCAAAATACGAATTTTCAGAAAGAAGAAAATATATATATTTTTTATTCAGCTAGCTCACTTCCTCCACTGTCCCAGGCTAATCAAAGCATGTGATTAATAACACAGCGTTCCCTTCAAATTGCATCCTGGGAAGTGTTTTCACTTAGAGTTAATGAAAAACACTTGGAAGTCACTGCATGCTGTGGAGAAGTGGTTGCTTATTATCCATGTTTATGAATTAGCAGGAGTTTTAAAGAGCAGCTGAAATGAAGTCAAAGCTGTTTCTTCCTCATCAGCGTTTTCCCATCTAGCCTGAAACGGAATGATTGACGAAAGTCCGAGGATACTTAGCCCGCCACAGCAGCCGGAAAGCAGAGATGGGAGCAGAGATGGTTTTCTGGGAAGCCTGTTGAAAACAAGTCGCCCAGCAGGGGGCAGTCGAAGTTTTCGTTCCCTCCTGGTCACGGCATTTGAAATTATTCAGTTCTTAACCCTTCATTACGACCAATGTAATTTCAGCTATCTGAGGTCCCCTTGTGCTCAGGAACATAAAAACAGCGGGACACAGGGTGGAGTAGAAAAGATGAAAGGGGGTTAAGGCCCTGAGCCATCCAGACCATAAGCAGGGAGCTGGATTGGAAATGGAGCTGCCAGGACACCAGCGACCCAATGCGACACTAGCATTACAGCTGAAGGCTCAGCCTGGTAAGTCACTCACTGGCCCTTTGTTTTGTTTTTAAAGTAGAGTTGGTGGAAACAGAATAGAGTTTGCAGTTTTGAGGGTTTGTTTTTGTTGTTGTTGTTTTAGATTTATTTTTTATTGCAAAGTCAAATATCCCGAGAGGAGTGAAGACAGAGAGGAAGATCTTCCATCCAGTGATTCACTCCCCAAGCGGCCACAATGGCTGGGAGCTAAGCCTATCTGAAGCCAGGAGCCTAGAGCCTCTTCCAGATCTCCTACATGAGTGCTGGGTCTCAAGGCCTTAGGCTGTCTTTGACTGCTTTCCCAGGCCACAAGCAGGGAGCTGGATGGGAAGCAGGGCTGCCAGGATTAGAACTGGCACCTATATGGGATCCTGGTGTGTACAAGGAAAGGACTTTAGCCACTAGGCTACTGCGCTGGACCCGGAGTTTTGAGTTTGAGTTAAAATCCCACTCACTTCTTACTGTCTATGCAATCTTGAATGAAGGACTCATCCTTTTGGTGCCTCAGTTTGTTAATTTATAAAATAGGATCAATGATGGTAGTTACCTCATAGGGTTGTAACAAACATGGTGCACCCCAAACAATCTTCTCATGGAAGAACTCAATTATTGGCAAAGATAGCAGAGACAATTAGTGCTAATTCGTTCTCTTACAACCCTCAGGCTCCCTTGCAATTGGGTTAGTACCAGGTGTCTAACTACAGCCAATGACCTGGAACAAAGGACTGCCCACCTGCTTGGGAGAGCTAGCCTTCCCTGACGACCAGAGCTTGAAGGCCACGTGACTTGTGCAGTAAAGCTGCAAGTCCTGGGATTTCACAGCTAAATTATTGCCACAAGGTATCTTCATTCTGTAGTGAGACATGGCACTGGGTGGTGTTTCTCTGTTAGTATTGTTACTGCTTCATAATTAATGTCTAACAACATTCTCAGATAGTTGCAGGCAGACTTTCAGTTTTTAATAACCAAAATGTAATCTAGTTAAAGACAAGGTTGACTTTTTTTTTTTATGTTACCAACCATGAAAGCCGCAGTACTGATGATAACACTTGGCCAAAATAGCTGCTTCAATTTACATTGTTTGCGAAGGTTCTACCCATCTACAATGCGTACAGCAGGCTTCACACGTTGTAAAGCATGCAAGAAATTAAAGCCATGTTCTTTGTCTTTACAGTTCATAGTGCGACCATGAGACAAATGCACCTGTTTCTTGCTCCATCTTTGCCCCCTTCCCTCCCGTTCCAGCACACACAAATTCAATGCTATCGCTGCTTTCATGAGAGGATGCATTTAAATGCTAGCTCACGCTCAGAACTGAAGGCGTTCAGACAGCACAGCTGCAACAATGAGCATAGGAGAGAGAGGAATTGGTGAAGTAGCTATTGGAAAGATCTGAGCTTCTGAATATGAAACTAAAGCAGGAGAATAGTAAAAAAGCATGTGTTGGATAAACAAAAGGAAAACCGTGGATGGTGCATGCCATGTTACGCTGCCAAGACCCCAGTCAAGACTGAGGCATCCGGTTTCCTGTTGGATGCTGTAGACGCTCAGCTGAGACCCCTTCAGCAGCTTGCGCTCAGCTGCACTGGGGCCTCGCTCTCGCCCTAGGCGCAGCTACGGCCAGTGGCTGCTGCTAAGGCATGAAGCCTGAGCCCTCTTGCCCGTGGAGTGATGTGCTCCTAGGAGTCGTTCCAGGTCCAGCGTTCCGGCTTGGGGGGCAGTTCTCAGAGGCTCTGCTGCGACAGTGTCACCGCCTAACCTCTCTCCCTGCTCCTCCCTGCTTCTACGACTTCCCCGCAGGTAAGGATTCCAGGAGTGGGCCCAACTTCCCACTTTCAAATTTTCTCTACATCTGGGAATATGGGTGAAACGAGCTTACGAGCTTTTAGAGAGCTGTAAAAGGCAAAAGGAGGTGCGACTTGCTGGGGAGGGGTCTCAGAATCACTAACAGCTTCTGAGTGGGGAAATGACACGGGAGGGAGTGGGCTGGGTGGCGGAGTGTAAGGCAGGCAGAGGCAAAGCGCTTCCATTTGGAGAAGCAGAAGTTGCTTTGAGGAGCTATGCTGGGCAGGTCCACCGTCCAGACCCCAGCATGTGCTCGTCTGGAATGTGTCTCTATGTCAGAGTCCACTTAGCACACTGAGCTACAAGTCTGATGAACAAAAGAGGAATGAAATTCATTCCTCGCAGCAACTTGAAGTATGATCGCTTGCCTCAGCATAGACTTGAGGGGTAGCCGGACCTGAGGGTGAATTCTGGGTTTCTGGAAGAGAATCTCATCATTTTGGCAGCTGGTAGGCTGGTGGAGCAGGACCTGTGAGGCAAGGACCAACTGAGAGAAAGACGTCAGGCTGAAGTGGAGAGGAAGCCACAGCTGCCGCCTCCTTGGCTGGCATTGGTAGCACGGGCCACAGAATTAGATGTGAGCTGCAGGTGGATTTACCCGGGAGAGACAGACACAGGTGTCAGGACAGATAGCCAAGGGTAGCTCAAGGACATGAGACATGATGGCAGATTGTGGTCAACAAATCTTACTGTGGCAACTCTTCCTGACAATCTCGCCTCACAGTTAGAACCTTTTCTTTATGCTAATGAGATCCTTTCTCTCTTCCCAACTTGCCTTTGGTTTCATGTTGTTTGCCTTGAGAGATGTTTCCCATGATACTGGCAATAGCAGGGCATCGTGTCTTATGCACTAATGACTCTTACAGTAATGCGTATTGGACAAGAAAACTACATGCACATCTAATAATCATGGTCCATGGAGTCTTGGACAATGATGATCTTGGCTGCAGGAGTTGTAGAAGTGTTGATTAAGCACTTAGAGGAAAGCGCTAGGGAAAAGGTGAGTCTTCTAGAATGTTTTTACAATGAGGTCATTAGTTCATGTGAGCGTGGTATGCTACATTGGTGAGCCCACGTGGATGGAGCAGATGTTGTAAAGGCTTAATAAGGGAATTTCTTTATGGCAAGGACAGAACAAGGGTGAAACCACTTAAGGCAGGGCATGGGTATTGAAGAGTAGTTTGAACTCTAATAAGCCCAGTGGGGATGGGACTTAGCTGCTTTCTAGGCTGTCGACAAGCTCTTCTTAAGTCTACCTTGTGCCTAACACAGTAAGAGGGAGTGTCTGGCAGTTTTGAAAAGGATTTTAAATGGACTCAGAATGATGAGCAGAAAGACACAAGGCACCAAGAAGAAATAGGACTAAAATCTGTTTGTTGAATACATTGGCAGAACGAAGGCTGGATTGAGTGGCTCCTGTAAGCAAAGTCCTGTGGGTCGCAAGCTAACTCTGGGCATCAATGGCTATTGGGAGCAGAGCCCAGCGCAGCATTAGCTTGTGGCTGGCAGTGTCTGTCTGAAGGTCGGGTCGCCCCTGTTTACGTTCCAGTCTCTATCCCTCTGACTGGCATCTTGGCTAGGTTTCTCAGCCTCTCCACCCCTCAGTTTCCATGTGTACACAATAAGGTGAATGACAGCACTGCATGGGATTGTTGTTGGAAATTAATGACCTAATCCTTGCAGAGCATTCCCCATGATGCAGCGGAAGACACCGAGCAGAGATTGGCATGTGTGCAGGGAATGGTAGAATGTGTCCTCGGTTGGAATCCTGGCCAGAGCCCTTCCTGAGTGCCCCGGGGGATGAGCATGGAAACATGAGCCAGCAGCACAGGGTGGGCTCTCTCTGGGGTCATCGGTCTCCCAGCAGACATCCACCCTTTCTTTCCCCTTCAATTTGCAGCTCACAAGGCTGTCCGGATGCCTGACACACTGCAGGTACCTTCTGCTGAGGCTTAAGCGATCGTCTCAATTTTTACTTAATAAGAATAATTCATTCGCTGTGCCAAGCCTGCATAAATAGTTTCTGGCAGATGAAACAATTTATAAATCCCAAAGAGCTTTTTATTATTCCCTGGAAAAGGCTTTGCACTTACTATCTGTGCACCCCAGGGGCCTGTCGTGTGGAAGGAGTCTTCACTCCAAAACGTAAAAGAGGCAGTGGTTCAGAAACAAAAAAAAAGGCATGACTGGCCTGCACGAGCAAGGCCTTCTCCCACTCACAGTTTGCAGTTAGCATAAAAGCATGAGCAAGGGCCCAGTGCAAAGGGCCCTAGTGGCTAAATACTCGCCTTGCATCCACTGGGATCTCACATGGGTGCCGTATCCTGGCTGCTTCACTTCCTTTCCAGCTCCTTGCTTGTGGCTTAGGAAAGCAGTGGAGGATGGCCTGGGGACCCTGCATCCACGTGGGAGACCTGACTCCTGGCTTTGGATCAGTTTACCTCCAGCCATGACGGCTACTTAGGGAGTGAACAAGGGGACAGAAGATCTTTCTGTCTCTCCTCTATGCAAATCTGCCTTTCCAATGAAAAACAATCTTTTTTAAAAAATAAAAATAAAATAAAACATAAGCAAGACCAGGAATGAACCAAAGTCATAGGGCTTTCCTGACGACCCTGCGGGGTCCTTGCATGACAAGGGATAAATGGCTTTCCCTCTTTTTACTTTGCCCTTTGCAAATCCTGGTACATCTGAGCTTGTGCTCGTGTGTGTCCTCTGGCCTTCCAGGGTGACAAAGTGAGTGACTGCATAAGAAACAGAACTGCAGGAGCCATGGCAGGGGTGGCTTACAAAAGCTTCAGATAAGAGGAAAAAAAAAAGCAGCTTACCCCAAATGACACTGGATGCAATATTTGTGGTATTTCTCACATCTTTTGTTCTTCCTCTGAGACACAGCAAAGCCAGGTGACAGGAGAGGTGTCCATTTGGCCGCACCATCTTAGCTGGGCACTTGGGTTATTCTGCCTGCCTAATGACCACGAGTTGTGCACACCATGTAGAACAGAGAGGGGGGGGGTATTTTGATGTGCATCTTTGCATGGTATGTAAGCGAATAAAGGCAATAGAAAGCAGCTTCCCCAGAGACATGCTGGTGGCAGGCAATATCTGCCACATTTTGCACATGTATCTGCGCATTTTGCAAAAGATGTTGTGATGTGTTTCCTTCGGAGCTGTGTCTTTCAGGATGTTTAGGTGGTGAGCAGCCTTGGGAGGGCAGGCTTGGCATGACCACTAGGAAAGCTTCCTGGAGCCTGAACTCGGGTGGTTGCCGCTTGCTCACAGCACAGGCCGGTGACAGCTCTCCTCCAGGCGGCCCGGAGGCACCAGGCCAGGGAGCAGCAAAGACATGTCACTCCTTGTCGTGCTTTGTTGAGGGAGCTGATCTCCCCCCCTGGCCAGGAGTCCCACATCTTCTGCCAGCAGCCACAGTACTGTGGCAGTCTAGCTTGTTTGTATGTAAGCCAACATCTCAGATTTTTCCCAGTCCTTGATGCCTTGTTCCAAACCTAAAATGATCCCGGAGAACTAGCTCACGTCCAAAAGTCCTGGCCAGCATCCTGAAACTGTGGACCCTGGCGGAGCCTTCCCAGATGGGTCTGTGTGTCTCTTGCTCCTGTGGCTCCTCAGAGCTTTGTCCTGATGTGTGAGGAAGCAGCTGCTATCAATTAGCGCCCACCCACCTCTTCCCCCCTACCTTGAACCCCTATTTCTAGAACTTTCTTGAAAGTTGGCTGAAAAGCATTCAGCCCTCAGACCGCTCTCTAAGCACTCTCGACTCTCTGATCCATGCACCAAGGATTAATCCCTTATAAATGGTGAGGACAATTTGTGTCCAGCAAGGACTCAAAGGGTTCCCACTGGGTGGATTGACCCAGTTCTAAGCCAATCATTTATTCTAATGATCTTGGGCAGTGAAAAAAAAAAACATTCTTTTCACAGAAGGAAACAAAACAAGGATGGCTCCTGTCTTTCTGGAACTTGGAGAAAGGGAAATAGCAGATGTGGAAGTCAGTAGTTCCGTGAAGGAAGGAGTGCCATGCCTTACCACGCAGCATGCTCTAGGCGGCGATAAGGAAGCACGTATTCTTCTCAAATAGCAGAAGCCTTAGAGATTAGCAAATAACTCTCATAAACTTGCCCCTTTGCCCCTTTTTCTCCCCCCCTTTTTTGATGGGGGGGTCCCACTAGGGGGTGGCACTTGGATCTAACAGATAAAAAAATACTGAAATGTATATTTTTCACAATTGCACCAGAATAAAAGAACATTTCCCTTGAATCAAGTAGATTCTTGGAAGGTTCTATTTAGCTCTCCCAAGACAACAAAAATATAAGCATTGGTCGGCGGGCCATCGTTGAGAAGTTGAAATCTGACTGTGTTCTAGGAATCGACAGTGGGAAAGCGGCTCACTCTGTGCCTCGAGGGTTGGGCAGACTTCAGGTCTGGAAGGTTGTTCTCACCATTCCCAACAATGTTCCATCCTGCTCGTGGGTGACCATGGCCCGCAGTTAGCAGAAGCTAACCCAGGAAGCATTAAAATGAACCTATTAAAATAATAGCAGGAAAGTGCATGTAAAATGATGGATCGTTACATTCTAAGATGAAGTCAGAAGAGTAGACACTTGTGAAATTTTCTAGAAAACGTTCACCTTCTTTCAAGCCACAGGTTTGATATGAGCAATAAAATTACAGGCCAAGTTCATTAGCAGCATGGGCCTGAAGGGAATTGTGGGTTTATGATGTTGGTTTATAGCATCTTTCTCTCTGGCCTCCCTTCATGTGAAGTGAAATATTTTTATGGTCCTGGTTTTCTAAATTTTCCCAAACTATCCAGATGATTGACTAAAATCTGAACTTTTGCCTCCTATTGGCACAGCATAAACATAAAAGTCGTCATAAAGGCTGTTTTTAAGTAGGAATGGAGAAAGAACAAGGTGAGGAGAGATCTGATGGAGAGACTGCTTTATACAAAGCTAGTGTTTACTCATCTAAATTAAAGGACCCTAATCCAATTGAAATTCTTCTTTTAAGATGGTCCCTGGAAGGAATTTTTTTATTTTTATTTTCTTTCTTTCTAGGTCCTGAAATAACTTACTAAGTAATTAGTTACTGCATGGGAAAAGCAAATTTCAGTTGTGTTTGCATGATTAAAAATGACAGCAGAGAAGCCAAAATGTGGTAGACCAGTTCTCATCCAGCAGTACTGGATGCACATCTGGTTCATCCTTAATGCTGCATGACCATGTGGATGAGCCTGGCCCTTCTGCAAGGTGCACAGAGCTCATCTTTGCTACCCAGCTATTGTTCCTGACTTGGTGGCCTGCACGCCAAGCTCATCGTGGGCAGGGGATGTTCACGGTGATTGCTCCCTGCTCCTCCAAGCAACACACAGTGCATACTGCTATAAGATCTCTGGTTTCCTTTCCAGAGCATTGCTAACCAATGCATTTTCTCTAGAATGCTAATGCCTCATCCTTTGACATTTTACCTTAATATGACCTTGGCCTCTGCCTTAAAGGTCAAATAAAAGGCCCAAAAGACTGGAATTCTTGTGCATCACTTTTGCATCTCTAGGAGAGAGGGAGTCCCTGGGCAAGCTGAGATGGGGTTAATAGGCTCTCTGTGTAAGAAGCAAATTTCTATTGATCATATTGCCTCCCTTTGGAAATATCCATGCGGTGTTCAATTTCTTTCCTCACATTCAACATTTGGTTCTTTCTGGTCCTTAACAGCAGAATGTTCCCTGAAGGACTCACAGTGAGTGTGACTACTTTAATCTGAATTCTCCTCTTTGAAAATAAGAGGAGGGACTGCCTCGCATCATCTCCATGAAGGAAATCCTCTTGCTAGGCCAGAGCAGTCCCACTTTGCCTGCACAGAGACCAAGCACAGTGCCTCACGATGGCATTGTCCGTAAGGGTTCTCCCTGGGTAGATCTCAGCGATGCTTCCCGAAGAACTTTGGACGGAGTGAGCTATTTCAATTTCTGGACATCTGAAACTCCAACAAATGCTGTTAACTTCAGATATTCCCATCGACTGTCTGAGCTGCTGTGACTGGAGCAACCTTTGGATGCGTTTCACATGGTTGGAGCAGGCACTCTTGCTGGCCTGTGTGTTGTTCCAAGTCTGCCCAGAGTCTTGGGGATGGAGGTGTTGACCTTCACATTGGCTTTTAGAGCAGCAACATCAGAGTCAGTTGGAGAGCTTTAAAAATAACACGAATTGAAAAGGCAATTTCTTGCAAAATATAAAACACATAGATACGTACGTGAGCAAGTCTATACACCTCTTTTCATAAATGAACTGTATAATGGAGACTGGCATACGGGGGAGTGAAGGTATGTTACAATAAGCATCTCTACTCCCAAATAAAAAGGGATTCCTAATGAAGCAGTTAATATGATACTTGACAATATGACGCTAGGTTTTCTGCCTTTGTGTATGGCTACAATGCCTTGATGCAGAAAGTTAAGCTTGTAACTGTTACTGAAGGACTATACCACTGTGATGATGTGGTGGGGCAGGACTGGTGACAGAGGCAAAAGCGTGGAAGAAAGAGCAAGGAAAAGGGGAAAGTCCTATATCTATAAAACTGTATCATGGAAAATAATAACAATTAAAAAATAATGACACGGATGGGAGGAAATCAGTCCCAGGGATTCGGTCGGTCAGTGGGAGAAGCAACACTGGGATCTGTGCTTCTGTAAGTCTCTCGTTGGAGTTTGAGCTAATGTGTGGTAAATACTTTTTAACTTCTTTGCATCCATAGTCCCTTTTCCTGCACTGCATTTTTCAAAAGACTGATTAATTAATGGGCTTGGAAAGCGGAGCAACAGAGAAGTAGACATAGATAAAGAGAGATCTTCCATGTGCTGGTCCAGCACCTCCCCTCCACCCTGCCACCCCAGATAACCAAATCAGCCAATTCTGGGCCAGGCCTAAGCCGGAAAAGCCTGGAACTTTATCTGGGTTTCCCACATTGGAGGCAGGGGCTCGAGTACTTGAGCCACCATCCGTTGCATTCTCAGATGCCTGAGCAAGAAACTAGATCCAAAGCTTAACTGGATACGGGATGCCAGGGCTGCATGAGCTGGCTTAACCTGCTACATCACAATACTGCCCTTCATCTTTTTTTTTTTTTTTTTCATTGAAACAAGGAAATAAAATCATAGCCTAAAACTTCAAAAAAGTTTTGGGGGAAGAAGAGAATGTGCTTCTTTGTCATTTTCTCAAAGCGCTTTCTTTTTAAGGAAACGCTATCTCGGGCAGACTTGGCAAGGTAGCCTAGGTACTCCCCAGTCCTCCCTCTGCCCATGGGCACCAGTCAGAATCACCCAAGTTGTCCTGCAGGAAGCGGTGGGAGTGAGAGCTCAGTGGATTCATCTTGCAGAGTGCATTTAATCCGCACACTACAGTGGACCAAGGCTGTGCTCCATAGCACTTCCTTTAGGGCCTCAGTGCACCACCAAATGGCTTCTGTCTGGAAACTTCTTAGGGGTGTGGCAGAGGAGCCAAGAGGGGAGAAGGGACTGCGCACCTACTCTGCAGATGTCTGCCCAGAGAAGGTTACACAGCTGTGTCTGTCCCACAGGCGAGTGTGTGCAATCCCCCCACAGGGAGGATTAGCAAGCATTTAAGAATGAGAGCACACCACACAATTCCGCTCAGAGAAGAAGCAGCGCTGGTCTTCAACCACGAGAAAGGAGGTATTGATTTTGAGTGCCTCGCATGTCCTAGACACTGTCTAGACACTGGGAGTGCTGCCACAGGTGAGCAACCAAGTCTGTGCACCTGTAGGAGGGACAGAGGAGGGAAATAAAAATCCATGTTTATCTCTGAAGATGGAAAACAAAGCCAGATAAGGGAATAAAAGTGATGAGAAGGTGAGAATTCACTTTAGGCATGGAAATCACTGCAGTGTCTCAAGAAGAAATGTTTGAGCATAGAATTCAGAAAACAGAGGCCATTCCCAGACTAGAGGAAGGACAGAAGGGGACAGAGAGGGCACAGTGGCAAGGACCCAAAGAAACCACGTAAACATCCACATTCCAGACTGTATTCAAGGCCTTGTTCTGGCTCCTCATTCCATCTTCCTGGTAATGCATCCTCTCGGAGGCAACAGCCAATGGCTCAGCCAGTTAGGTCCCTGCTATCCATGTGGGCAACGCAGAGTCCGCTACTGGCTCCAGCCTAACTATACCCTGGCTGATTTGGGCATTTCAAAAATGAACCATTGGGTGAAGACACTGTATCTCTCTCTCTCTCTCTCTCTCTCTTTCTGCCTGCCAGCAAAATAATCAACTTTCTTTTTTTTCTTAAAGATTTATTTTTATTATTTTTTGATTGGAAAGGCGGATATACAGAGAGGAGAGACAGAGAGGAAGATCTTCCGTCCGATGATTCACTCCCCAAGTGAGCACAACGGCCCATGCTATGCCGATCCGAAGCCAGGAGCCTCTTCCGGGTCTCCCACGCGGGTGCAGGTTCCCAAAGCTTTGGGCCGTCCTCGACTGCTTTCCCGGGCCACAGGCAGGGAGCTGGAAGGGAAGCGGGGCTGCCGGGATTAGAACCGGCGCCCATATGGGATCCCGGGCTTGCAAGGCGAGGACTTTAACCACTTGCGCCACCGCGCCGGGCCCAAAATAATCAACTTTCAATAGAAAGCTGCCAAGGCCAGGAATATGGACAGCCTGAAGGATAAAAGGAAGATCTGGTTGTCTTATGAAAGGACAAAATAAAGCATAAGAGGTCATCAGGAACCTGGTTAGACAGCACCGTACAGACCTGCTTAGGGCTTCGCATTTTCCAACAAGGAGACAGCAAGACAGGAAGACATTAGTAATATTTGAAAAGTATAGGACTTGATCATAATCGCAGTCTAGTGCCATCTTTCCTCCTGATGTTTGAGCGTACATTATTTAAAAAAATGAATACGTGAAAGGGCCTGATGCGATAGCCTAGTGGCTTAATCATTGCCTTGCATCTGCCAGGACCCCATATGGGCACCAGTTTGTATCCCAACTGCTCCACCTCCTGTCTATCCCCTCTGCTTGTGGCCTGGGAAAATGAGGATGGCCCAGAGCCTTGGGACCCTGAGCCTGTGTGGGAGACCCAGGAGAAGCTTCTGGCTCTTGACTTCAGATCAGATCAGCCCCAGCCATTGTGACCACTTGGAGAGTGAACCAGTGGATAGAAAATCTTATAGGGCCTGTATGGAAAACTTTCAGAATGGAGCGACCCATTTGGCAGACCCAGAGGAGTTCCGAGTTCCTTTCTAAGCCTGGTCGAGCCCTAGCCATGGACGGTATTTAGGAAGTGAACTAGGAAGCAGAAGACACAACCTCTCTCTCTCTCTGTCTCTCTCCCTTTCTCTCTCTTAGTCCCAGCCTTTCTTAAAGGAAAATAAATATTGTTATCAATTAACATGTTCAGAGAAATGTGTATTAGGTGATTGTGACATTTTGTGACTCTCGTGGACTATTTACACAAACCTCAATGACACAGCCTACCACACAGCTATTGTATATATAGGACACACACATACATACATATATACCAATTACATATTTGATATACCCTGTGGTTGAAAGCTTCAAGTGAATTACTTTTCCTGTTTCTGTTTCTCTCTTGTTTTTTTTTTAATCTATGGTTTAGGCATTTATCTGATTTTCTTTTTATTGCACTTTGGTTTGAAGATGTGACATCATGTTGCTGCCTCGGGGAGCGTATTGAGATTTTGTTTCTAGCTGAGGGCTCCCTGACCTGGAAGATGTGGTAGAGGTGGCCAACAGGAGCACCAGCAAGAACTGCAGGGAAATGGGAGGGTGAAGTGTAAGCATTTGTATGTCTTTAAGCATGTGCTCTAGTCTGGTCCCTGGCAGCTTGCCATCTATGTTAGAGGATCCCAGTTGTGAAAAGGGGCCCTCTTCATACAATCCTCTTTTACCTCATTCTCCAAGCAATGCTTTTCCTCGCCTTTAGCCCTAACTCATATTTACCCATTACTGTACCACCCCCTTGGCTTTAGCATAGCCACACCTTTGTAAATGTTATCTTTTTCAAAGCATCCTCAAACTCCCCAATTCAAGAGTACCAGCTGTTTCTTGTAAGGACCCTGGCTGATAAAGGAAACAAATGAGTCCTAAAGCATATGGATTTAGTAAAAAAAAAAAAAAAAAAAAAATGGGGTGAAGGGACCAGCTTCCCAGCCCAGCCAAAAGCTATTCATATCTGAATCTCTGATTGTGCAGTTCACTGAGGATTACATATTTTCTGGACCAAAATCATAATCAGATCCAAAGAGAGTTCCAATATTTTATATACTGCTAATAAAATTTAATAGTAATCAAAAAAAAAAAAAAAAAACAAACCCAGAAACTACCTACCCTTTTGGTTCCCAAATCAGTGAGAAAGCCCAGCGTATTATTTCTCACTCTGTGACCATAGAAACTTTTGTCTTTGTCCCCCCCGCTGCTTTGGAATTGCCTGGGCACCTTTGGCTTCTTCCAGCCCATAGGCCAGCACAAGCAAGCACGGGACATTATGGAGCCTCGTGTTCCCAGTGCGATGGAAGAAGAGAGAGGGAAGGTCTTCCTTAGAGGAAGGACTGAAACAGCTCTATTCCAGGAGGGAGAGAGAAGGAAGAGGGAAAGAGAGAAAGCTAGAAAAGAGAGAGAAGAGAGAGAGGAGAGAACATGTGTATGTCTAAGCAGCAGAGTTCACACTTTCACAGACACAGCAGGCTTGCAGAGGAAATGTTTTG
The DNA here is from genome assembly GCF_017591425.1 of Ochotona curzoniae. NCBI lineage: Eukaryota > Metazoa > Chordata > Mammalia > Lagomorpha > Ochotonidae > Ochotona > Ochotona curzoniae. Next base: position 29,074,511 of record NW_024464918.1, read on the forward strand.
CTTGTAAGAACTCACTCAGGTACATTGGTGGGTGGGTGGGAACTCACTGGGCTGGGTGGCTCTTGCACCCCCTGGGAACCCGAGTTTAGCCATCTGCTGCCATGTTGGCTGTTTGCTGCCAGTTGGCCATAACTGCAGTGGATGGGGTCACCTCCACCCTCCTCCTTTATTCCTTTGCCATTGGCTAATTTTTAAGACAGTGTCACAGGAATATTATAAATCACAAAATCAGAAAGGAACCAAGACATGCAATTATGTAATCATGTTAGGGTAGGTCTCCACTGTCCGAGTGGAGTGGAATGACTCTAGTGAATTTGTTCTCTAGTCATTTGCATGGGCGTTGAGTGATCACAGCTCTTTGTCTTCGTTATGAGAAAGGAAATTGAAGACCAAAATACAATGGCTGGGTCACTGGAGAGTTTGAGGTGGAGCAGACCAAGAGTGAATCTTTCATTTTAGTGATTTTCATTTGAGAAATAAAGCCCCTCTGTTGTCATTCAAGATAAAGAGATGAAGTTGTTTTTGAGTAATTTTTGTTTCAAAATGTGTGCCTCGTAACAATTGTGGGCTGCCAGTTTCTTGGACTTATTTTTTAGCAACATAGCAAGATATCTCGTTAGGTACCTAGTTTAAGTGTATAATCATGTCATGCAATTCAAAACCATTCGTACATCAGTCTGAGTTTGAAAAAAAAAAAACAAGAGTGAGCATTAGAAACCAAGATAACAAATGCCAAAATCAACATTTATTTCCTATTCTCTCAATCCGAGAGGAAACAACTGTCTTTAAAATCAAAATGTGATATATGGAGAACCTGGTGGCTATAACCCAGATGGTCGACTCCTCCCAACACCACCCTCCCTGGCAGGAACCACAGAATAACAAACCCACAACTCAATTTTGACCAAAGTTACTAAAAGAGAGCTCTGCAGAATAGAAAACAAAGCTGTGTAAGTCCCATGGAGGACAGAAAGCCAGGGTTGGCCGCAGAAGGAAGGAAAGACAAGAGAACATCTTTGTCACACCCAGCTCGCCCCACATGTTGGGACCAACTTAGGGGCCGTCAAGACTTCTCCCTCAGGTAGGAGGGAAGCAGAGGGTCCTGGCTGCCCACTTCTCCAGCAAAGGGGGTACGTAGGTTTACATTACCATTAGACAAAACTGAACTTAAGCTGGAAATTTCAAGTCACATAATATTGCAGAATAAAATCTACAATGAAGTCACTAATAAGTTCCTTATAAGTGAATAACAGTACTGTGAATAAGATATAAATTCTGGAAGATAAGACATGGTGATAGGAACACAGTATTAGTGAAAAACAATGCCTTGCTTTCAAATTTTTCGAGAATGCAGCTTTGAACAGTGGTGTATGTAGTAATAGGCATGCATATGTTTAATGCAAAAATCCCAGAAACAAAAGGTTTTCTTCAAGAATCCGTAGACATTCCCAATTAAATTCCTAGAAGTAGAAATACCATAGCATTATTGATAAACAAAATTCTTTTAATACTGTAAACAAGCAAGAAACTTAAAAATAGGACAAAAAATGCTTTCTAAATGGTTCTTACGTATAATAATTTTGTAATCATAATTACAAAATATTTAAAAAAAGAAAAATTTCAAACCATGGTACTAGAAAATAGTGGACATAAGAATTAAATATATCTTGTTAAGCTAGAAAAATGAAAATAAACTTCAGAAAACTTGCAATAAGGAATTAAAAAAAATAAAACACAAAAATCCAAACATTCCAATAAGAATGACAGAGATTATAAATGAATTCAGAACAGGTTGTGTGTCGGGGTAGGGAACAACAAGCACGACCAAAGAGATGAATCACTTAATACCAAATATAGGAGGAAAAACCACAAATGTGTAAACAATCAAAAGGGGCAACAACTACAGACAATGGGAAAATTATCACAGAAACAATACACTGAAGTTTACTAACTACATAATGAGATTCAAAATTTAGACTTTTTCCCTAAAAACGTAGATTACTAATGCAGAAGGCATGTTGTCAGTGTTCTTAACAAACTCTGAATCCAGAAGGTACTTTTACTCATATTTTTCATGTTCCAAGAAATAGATTACTCCAATATGACTTAAATTTGTTCCAGATCAACAAAAAATAAGGAATTCGCTTCAGATTATTTTATGACACAGCGTGATTCTTTCTCTCTCACCCCATCACAAAGTTCTAAATGATATATTAGCAAAGATGATTTACCAGGGCATTGAAGAGAGAGGCAGTGTAACCAAGAAGCACTAACTCTCGGAGCATATCAGATGCAATATTGGGAAATCCATTAGAATTCTTTCAAATCACAAGGTCTACTAAAACGTTTTTTATCGCATTCAGGACCTTTTGCTGTGTTTTTTTTTTTATTATTAAACATGAAAGATATTCAACCTACCTAAGATACAAAAGCAGATTTCATGTTTGTGGTTATAACAGTTTCACTTAAAAATTTCATTAAGCCTATCCAACTATTCATTTTTCTCAAAATGTTTAACATCTATATGCTTTTGTTCAAAATGAAAGCAAGATTTTTTTAGAGGCTTATAAATTATATTAAAATTACTTCATAAAACAGATGAGTGAAAGAGCCCATGACAATTTGGGAGCATTTTTTTTAAAAGTTCACCGTAAGCTTACTTGTCTTATCACACAAAACGATGTATAAACTGCAATATCTAAAACAGAACTGCTATAAAATGCATAGAAATGAATTGAAATGAAATAGAATAAAGTAGCCAGAAGTAGGCCAAGGAATATGTGGTAGTGACTGTGGGATAAAGATGGCATTTCGCATTGGTGAGATGAATCTAATTTCCAGCAAATAACCTTGAGATTACTGGCTGGACACTTGAGGGGGAAATAGCTTCAGATGGATCAAAGATTTAAATATGAAGACAAAAAAAAAAAGGAAAGAGGAAAAAGCAACTATAAAATACTAGAAGAAAACAGGGTGAATGATTTTAAAGTCTTAAATTAGAAAGCCTTTCTAAGCCGTTTGAGGACCTTACGATCCATAATAAAATTTGGATAACTTTCATGAAGTTTCTAATAATGAAAGTGGCTTTTAAAGTAAATAGAAAAATAAAGTACAAACTGGGACACATGTGAGAAAGAGTCAATGTAGTTGATATATAAAGAGTTTTAGCAAACCAATGGGACACAGTCAAAAATTCCAACAGAAAAATAAATGAAGAAAATGACATATCTCCAAAAGGAAAAAGAAGGGGGCTTTAAAACTTGTGGAGAAGATAGTCATTTGAATGGGGACATGGAAAAGACATTATATATCATTTTCGCTCATGGAATTAGCAGATGTTTCTGTAACTTAGGGACCACTGAAACATCTAACGCTTCCTAGTGGTGGAAATGTACTTCTATCAGGTTCTGGAGGCCATTGTGGAAGTACACATACAAATCTTAAATGCATTTTGGCCTAACAACTCCACTTGTAGAAATTTACCCATAGAAGACAATTACATATGTGAAATTAATATATTTATGAGGATTTTCTGTGATGTACTGAAGCAGTCTATACATGTTCCTTGGTATGGAGTTGTCAACAAATTACAAATTATAGAACACTTCATAGCCAATAAAATAACAGTACATGTTTGTGTATAATTAGCCAGAAATCTAATCTTGACATTTCATTTGTCTGAGAAAAGCAGGTTAGCTACTGAGTAACCCCACTCAGATGCAGAAGTAATCTTTGACAGATGAGCAGACGACCCAATGCCGCAAAAATGGCCTTTGTCACTAACAGTGATGGAACAACAGGAAACGCACAGGCAGAAAGCTAACTGAGACACAGACCTTACAGCCTTCAGGAAATGCAGCTCAAGATGTATCACAGACTGAAATGCAAAATGTAAAGCTGCAGAACCCCTGAAGTCAATTAAGATGTAGGTGGAAAGATATGGATAAAGTGTGGCACATCTGGACAATAGAATATTATTTCATATTAAAATGATCTACCAAGCTGGGCAAAAACATTGAAGAAAACTAAATGTATATTGCTGGGTGAAAAAAACCTGAAAAGTCTACATACTGTATGGTTCCAATTGTATGCCGTTCTGGGAAACACCCAACTTTGGAGATAGCGGAAGCATGAGTGGTTGGAAGGGAGAGGAGAGAAAAGGGGAAATGCCGAGGACCCCTAGGACAGCGAGGCCATTCCGTAGAACATATGTGGATATTTCCATCATGTATTTGACCAAACTCAATGCAAAACCCCCAGAGTAAATGTTAACATAGAACACAGACTTCATAATGCTATAGCCCGCTAGGTCCATAAATTGTGGGATATTGATGACGGGGGAGGCTACGCTAGTCAGAGGGCAGAAGATTTGTGGGAAATCTCTGTACTTTCTGTTTTTCTATGAATCTAAATCTGCTCTAAAGATTGTCTTTTTTTGTGAGATTTGTGAAATAATTTCAGGTCAGAGTTTATATTGTTGAATTCTTTATTTAGTGAAGGGTTAAGCGCATGATTATAAAGTAAACTGAAAGTATGTCATTGTAAGAAAAGAAATACAAAAAGAACAAGAGAGCGTGCAAGGGAAGGCAGGCTGGGAGGTATTATGTTCTTAAAAAAGTTTATATAGATATGAAAGAGCCCAGCGCAACAGCCTAGTGGCTAAATTCTTGCCATGTACACACTGAGATCCCATATGGGCAGCTACTCCTCCTCCCTTCCAGCTCCCTGCTTGTGGCCTGGGAAAGCAGTCAAGGACGGCCCAAAGCCTTGGGACCCTGCACCCATGTGGGAGACCTGGAGGAATTGCCTGCTTCCTGGCTTAGCATCAGCTTAGCGCTCGATGTTGGGAAGTGATCCTATTCATGGAAAATTTGTCCCTCCTGCTCTCTGTAAATCTGACTTTCAATAAAAAAAAATTTTAAATCGTTTTTTTTTAAAAACTCTGTAAATATAAAATATATGCAATTTTTTCTCTTTATATAAATTTTAAGTTTTTTTTTCTTAAGATTAAAGTTAGAGAGAGTGAGAGAGAGAGAATATAAGCTTTCATCTGCTGGTTCATTCCCCAAGTGGCTTACATAGCCAAGGGTGAGCCAGGTCCATTTGGGGAATTAAACAGGAAATGGAAGATCTCTCTCTCTTTACGTCTCTGCCTCTCTCTTTCTCTCTGAAACTTTGCCTTTCAAAAAAATAATTAATTTGAAGAAATCGGGCAGGGTGGAATGAATAGAATGAATATTTCTGTTTTTCCTGGGATAGCCAAGATTTTCTCAAAATCTGTATGCGCTTTTCTTTTTGAATTATTAATTTTGTGAATCCCTGGCCTTTGTCATGCCTTTGTCAACATTTATGGCATTGGTGGGCGTGTCATTTAGTATGTAAATTAGATTATAATGAAGCTTGTGGTCCTCTGGAATAGTTCAGGAAGCCTTTGGAGCTGGTTGAATCCAGTCTACGTCTTCCTGTTGTCAAAGAGAGAAACATTAGGGTTAGGGTGGATATCTAACTGGGCTTTACTTACACTCTATTTGTCTTCTTTTTCTTGTTAACATGGGACGCGTGGATGGAGGCTCAGCCCAGTCCAGGCAGTTGCACACGCTAGAATGTGAAACAGCAGATGACAGCACACATGTCTCTCTGTCTCTCCCAGATCTTTCTCTCTTTTCTCTCTTTCTTCCACTTCTCAAGTAAGTTGAAAATACAGATGGTAGAGCTTCATGATAGTTGCTTGCTTCTTTATTTCGTGCTGATTTTTCTCATTCGTGTTTCTGCCTTCTCTTTCACACACATGATTTTTTCTTAGAAGGCTCGAGGTATTATTTCTTTCTGTTATCTTCCCACATCTGTTTCCAAACCACCCAAAATCATAGACAAAAGAATCCATGCAAGAAGTGAAGGAATTTTCCTTGGGAAGTATTTAAGAGGAAAAAAAGTAAAGCAAGGGGTTATCTTGTGGTCCCAGAATTTGTTAAGCAGGGGACTCATCTTGAAATTACTCTTCCATAACAGGCATGCCTTTTCTTTCCTGAGTGAGGTTACATATAGTTGCAGGATAGAAGGGTAGTTTTCTAAAGCCTGTGTGATACTTGGGTACACCTGTATGTATCTGTTAGTCTACAGATTCTAGCCCAGGGTATCACGTTGGGACCCAGGTTTCATCATTTCTCACAAGCTCCTGGGGGAGATGGAAGGTAGGCTGCAGCTCCACATATCACCCTTTGAAAAGGAAAAATGCAGATCCTGCTTATCAAACAGCAGGGAAGACCAGACAAAGTCTGAATATTTTTAATAAAACTGATAACTTATTAGAATGTACTTTCAATGATTTCCAATTTGTTGGTATATGATACAATTTTTCCTATTTAGACCTAACTAAAACAAAATTTGATCTCATGTTACTACATCTTAAATGAAGGTAAATGTTTTGGTTCTCTCCCACCACCATCCTATGTTTTTGTATTATTTCATAAAGAGGAAAAAATGCTTTCTTACGCTCTTAAATACTATTTTTCTTGTCCTGGAACCAAAGATTACTCAATTCAACTTGGGAACCACATCGGGAATGTGTGGGAAATCCTTTGTTGTTTGAGATTTTGACAAGGTGCTTTATCAAGGGCAAACTCTAGAGCCATGCATTTTATTTTATTGCTGCTGACCAGTGTGATTTGTGGGGCCGAAGGAGCAAGGTGCTAAGAATTTCTCTGAGAAAGCAGGCATCTTAAAGCTTAGCTTCCCACGCATGCTCAACGATGGCTCTTGCTCCTCACTGTGGGGCTACCAGGCCTTGGGTGAGGTATAACCTCATCCAAGCTTTCAACACCTAGAAGGTATGCAGGCCCAAGTCATCGAACTTGTCCTAAGCCACTCTGGAGGCTGCTTATGAATGTGCTTTGGGTTTTCGAAATGATTCTCAGGTTAAGCTTCAAAAGCCTTCTTCAATTTCAGACCCTTTACCGAGATAATAGAATCTAGGAACCAAAGTTTACAAGCAAGAGTCTGCTTTATTTGATGGAAGGAGAGACGTGTGTGTGTGTGTGTGTGTGTGTGTATAAACTAGACACACCTTCCTCCATGCCTTCATCAGTTTAGTTGCCTGTCTTGGAGCTCACCCAAGGAGGCCCAACTGCTTGTGGTAGACTCTGATAGGCATTCAGCAAGGTCACGGTAGTAGCCATAGCACTCTTTGTACTTAGGTACAAGCATGTCCTTCACCTTGAGGTTCTACTTGTTTTTGCATACGTGGCATGGCATGGTTGCTGATGTTATCCACCTGAGGATGCAAATTCAGATGACCATATTTTGGGGGAAATTATTAGCTTGATTTTCAGACTGTGTTTGGCACCTATAACTTCCTCCTTCTTCCTTGTGGATCCTGCCTTATGTTTCGTGGCCTCACTGAACAAGAATTTCAAACTGTGTGCCCACTGCAACTGCCAGCTGCCTCTCCTCCTTTTGAGGACCACTCACCAGACGGTTCCAACATCCTCACTTGGCCAGTGCCTCTGAGGAAGCCATTGGAACTCCTAAAGAAGACAGCTTGATTCAAAGATACAAACATTTTAAGAACAAAAATGTCTGTTGCCAAAGAAGGAATCACCACGGTGTACATTTCATTCTGCAAGACACATAGGTTTTTGAACTCACTTAATATTGAGTGCTAGGTTCATGTTTGATACACACAGTCAAAACCCTATAGTGTGAGTTTGCCTGTTAGCTTTGCTGTCTTTACAATGGGAGGGAGGCTCCCACAGAGTCTTCCCACAGAGTGGCAGTTCCTCTTACATTTCCTTGTGTTGGCCTTGGACAGTTTCACATCAGGATACTGGAGACCCTACTGGAGTCAAAGAAGTATCCATGACATTGTCTCTAAAGCGGGAAAAAACAGAGGTGCTTTTACCTGTAACTATTTTAATCATATACAAGAAAAATCACGTTCAAGCCTCATTGATTTTTGGATGCCAAGCTTAAGCTTTGGAGCAAAAAAAAAAAGTATTCAAATGTGTTTTGAATGATCTTTCTTTCTTATGCATCTGGCAAGCATAAATGTCAGAGTATGGGAGAACCTCCATGTTAACAGTGGCCATGTTCCAAAGCACAGCAAGGGATGTGTATTTAAAAAAAAAAAAACAACAACAAAGCAGAAACCACAATCAGCCACCACAGAAGTGACAACCACGGGGATCCTCAGGGGTGGTGACAATGAGCGGGAGGGTAGGCCTTTAAGTCCTGCCAGTGAAATGCAACTTAATTAAATGACACTTTTAATGATAAAAGCAAATAGGACTTTCACTTCTAGTTTTAATTTTATGGATGAACAGTAAGCTTCAGAAAAACCAAATAAAGAACCAAATAAAGTCATCCAATCAGAGTCACCAAAACCCCTCTTCCCATTGTCGCTTTCAGGGACTCCTTTGGCAAGCAAGAGATAAATACAAGCAAACGACAAGCCCTTGATTTTGCCTTAAGTGGCAAAATGCACGAGGAAGACAGGCCCGAGAGAATCCAAGTTGATAAACACGGTCTTATTCAGCAGCTTCCTAAGTGTGTTTCAACACAAGGTGCTGTGCTGGAAGCAGCCAGACCATGTCATCCTCCAAGTGGAGAGAGCCCGAGGGCTGCAGCTGTGCAGAGGGCATCCTCAATGACTCCTCCAAAGCAAGGATCCTACAGCGAAGCCTGTGTATGGAAGAGTTTAACTAAATAAGGACTGTGGTTCCAAGGCGAGCGTTCTGCCTGTGCCAGCAGAGCAATCGAACATTGGTCCTGAATGAAGGATGTAGGCCAAAGCCCCTGAACAGTCCATCAAATCAAACTGAATGTTTTTCCTCTAGCATTTTAAAACTTTTTTTCCGGGTGAGGAATGGAAGGGAAGGAGGGGGGCAGGGAGGAAGCAGGGAAAGAATTATACAACGTGAAGGGGGAATAATGATCAAGCAGAAGTCAGTTAAGTTGATTCAGAGCAACTCAGTGGGAGGTCTCTTGGATTATTATTATTTTTTTTAACATTTTGTAGTAAACGCAAAACTGTGTTGGTCTATTTTTCCAAAATTGGCAGCGTTTTGTGGCTGTGTACCTCCACACCCAGTCTGAGTGGGCATAAGGAAAAACCAAGCAGCTGAAAAAAACACAACTTTTTCTGTCTCCAAGACATTTTAAAACCAATTTCTTTTTACTTTACATCATTATTAAAGATGATTATTTAAACAGAGACACAGGCTACTTTTTGGATATCCTACCCTGGGACTAAAATTAGGCAACTAAACTCTTGGATTTAAACCATTCCCAGGTTTGGATCCAGTCGTATTAACCTTTCTACCAGTGTTCCTGCTTAGCTTCATCTGATAGCCCCAGGAGATGGACTCTGAAGTCGCACCAGGGCCTGGGGGAAGGAAGTGGTTAAGCAGGACTGAGCATACTCCTTGGCAGTCTGAGCTTGCAGGCACCACACTCAATGCTGCCTTAAAAGTGCCTATCTCACAAACAGTATAATACAGAAGCATCAGTAGACTCATCAATGCCGAAATTCGTGGTCCATCATTAAGTTCACTCAACGGGGACACATTTGTTAATTAAACACTGAGAAAGGAGGCAAGTTTCCTGTTAGGCAATTTCGTACAGTGAGGAAATCAGTCTTTGATTTCAGGAAAGGACTCACCTCCTGTTTGCCAGGTCCTGTCAAGAGTACAAATGGAAGCCCACAGACGATTTGCCCTGACGTTGATGTGCTGCACATGAGCCTTAAATGTTAAAACAATTGAAGCAAAACTGAAGATGTTTGCATTGAAGAATAGAAAAATATCATCAAATCATCTTATGAAAATAAAACTATTTGCATTTATTTTTTATTGGAAAGTTAGATATACAGAAAGGAGGAGAGAGAGGAAGATTACTGGAAAGTCAGATATACAGAAAGGAGAAGAGAGAGAGGAAGCCCTTCCATCCACTGATTGACTCCCCAAGCAGCTGTGACAGCCAGAGCTGTGCTGATCCAAAGCCAGGAGCTTAGAGCTTCTTCTGGATTTCTCACGCAGGTGCAGGTTCCCAAGGCTTTGGGCAATCCTTGACTGCTTTCCCAGGCCACAGACAGGGAGCTGGATGGGAAGCAGGTCCTCCAGGACATGAACCGGCAGCCATATGGGATCCCTGCACATGCAAGGCGAGTACTTTAGCCACCAGGATACTGCATGGGACCCACTATTTGCATTTCTAACCACTAAGCGGCTCTTTCACTGTCAATGGGAAGAATGAATAACATGCTCCATGCATTATATGCCTAGACTTCAATGCAGCATGGGAAGTGTTCAAATATTTCAAAATGTTACCCAGCTGCCATAGGGATGCTATACCTCCAGAACCACAGCCATGAACACAACAGAAAGTAAGGGACTCTTGGCATTACATGGAGCTGAGACTATTTCACAAGCTTTATACCATTCAGCAGAATGTACTGAGAACAAACAACAAGAGACAAAACTTTCTCCATTTGATCACAAGAGCTGGAGTTAAGGAGTTACAAGCTCCATCGTGTCAGGATTCACAATGGATTCTCTAGTGACTAAGAGCCTGCTTGGTGTTCTTGGAGGGATTTAAATGTTGGTATGTGTGATTCAAGGCACTTATTAATGGGATCCCTGGGTCATGGGCCACTTTTGTAATTTACTAAGGGAAATAACAATACAATGGTACTTTGGAATGTTTATGGAAAGTGGAATTAAAAGATAATTTTATCTTGCTGCAAAATATTTGAGATCTATGCATATGAAGAGTCAAAAAAGCTGATGGAAAATGCATATTATGGAAAAGCTATGCATCAATTTCAATTTTTTTCTATGAAAATGAACCTTACCTTCTAATCCCATTTTTTTCTACAAATTTGTTGAAGTAGCTTTGTGTGCATCATTAATTCTATTAGGTCAATCAGTAGAATGGTGTTGTGATAGAAGCATAGCATTCTTTGACTTTGGTCCTCTATATTACTCTTACAAGTGCTTTATATGCATTATTTTATTTGAACATCACAGAACAGTAAATAAAGATTACAGAATTAAGGCCCAGAAAGATGAAGTAGCTTGCCAAGTATGTCAGTCAAGAAATACAATTTTTTTCAAGAACTATGTTTTTATATAAAAGTCTCTTGGACATAGTGGTTTGTCAAATTTTATGATAGGTTTTTAAATATATATTCATGAAGGGCATTGGTGTTTATATTTTGCTCTTATACTCTTGTCAGGTTTTGAATTCTCTGTAAAATACTCAATAGGATCTGTACATGAGAAAATAAAAGAGCTTGGTTTAAAATGTATGTGGAGAAGTCAACAGCCAAGAATAGCCAAGATAATATTGTAGAAGAACCAGGTTGGAAGACTTGCACTCAAGTATATAGAGACATACACATTGACAATTGTTAAAACAGCATGGTAATATAATTTGGAAATAGACCCACACCCAAATGGACCTTTGATTTATGACAAAGATGATTTTGCCCAGAAATGAGGAAAGAGAAGTGTTTTCAATAAATGATCATGTGTCATGTATATATAGGAAAAGATAAAATTTTATTCTCCTCTTTCTTCATACCAAGACACAGATCACAGAATTAAACACAAAAGGCAAAACACCAATGCTATTAGGCGGGAACACTAAAGCACATCTCTCGGACGTTGAGAAGTGAAGAGATAATTTCACAACTGAATACAAAGGCACCAGCCATGAAGAGAAATATGTACAAATTGGACTATGTTAAAATTAAGTTCTGCTTATAAGAAGACATCATTATCAGGGCTAAAAGATAAGCCAAAAATATATAAGGAATCCCTACAATTCAATATGAAGCAAGAGTTCATATAGTAGAAAACTAGGCAAGAAATTTAAGCAGACATTAAAAAAAAAAAAAGAAATGGAAAGGAGCACGCACATTTGCTAGATGTTATTAGTCACTGGGGAAATACAACTCAAAACCACAATGAGATGTAATAACTCATTCACGGGCTAAAACTTAAAAAATGATTATCAAGTGTTGGCATGGTTGTGTAACACTCTCATACTTTGGTAGTATGAATGTAAACTGGGACAAGTAATTTGGAAAGCTCATCTGTGTTATCATCAAACCTGAAAATTAGTATTGTATGAGCTGGAATTCCACCACTGTGAATATAGCCTACAGAAATACATATATACATGCATCAAAACACATGGACAAAAATATCCATAATGTTATTATTTTCAGTTGTACCAAATTGGAAACAAATTGTCCATCAGCAATAAACTGAATAAGTATGTTGTGTTATATTTTATACAATTAAATTATGTTCAAATAGGGGCCATCACAGTGGCATAGGCCTGTGGCAGTGGCATCCCATATGGGCACCAGTTGAAGTCGCAACTGTTCCATTTCTGATCCAACTCCTTGCTAACGGCCTGGGAAAGCCACAGAAGATGGCCCCAATACCTTGTGATCCTGCACCCACATAGGAGGTCTGGAAGAATCTCCTGGCTCCCAGTTTTAGATCAGCCTGACTCTGGCCAGTGCTACCGTTTGGGAAGTGAATCAGTGCATGGAAAGTCTCTCTTTCTGTCTCTATAACTCTTACTTTCAAGTAAAATAAATTTTTACTGCTCAAATAAAATGAGTAAACTACACATGAAACAAAATGGATAAAGCTAATGAACATTATGTTACATGAGAAAAGACTCTAGTAATTTTATAAAGTTCAAAAATGTGCAAACTAATCTTTGGGGCAAAGTGTCAGGAATATGATTATCTTTGTGACAGAAGAGGAGAATGACATGGGGCTCTGGGACCTCAATCACGTACCACTGTGTCTGTCAGGCTGTGTGCTTATGATTTAGGTGCTATTCTGCACATGTTAAATACTTTGATACAGAGTTTAAATGCACAATGATAAAATAGACACATCAGGGAAAGCCTCTTGCAGGACGTGACCCAGGAAGTGAATCCTAAAGGATAAAGAGACAATACAGCTAAAGGAAACTTCACAGTGTCTCGAAAAGTGAGCACATCCCCTCACTCTCCCACTGCCCGAGGCCAGTTTGATGACTGATCTGCCATTTATCTAAGGACAAGACGCTGTGACCCAAAACTGATGCATTCCAACAGACTTCAAGACTAAGGAAGATTTCCCAGTGTGAGTATCCCTCGTTTCTCTGTTCCTTAGCCCTCCACTCACCAGCTCTGAGTCCAGCATGAGTCTATTTCTGTGTATCTGAATCTCTTCAGATTCCACATATAGGTGAGACCATGCAGCATTTGTCTTTCTCTGCCTGACGTATTTCATTCAGCATAATGTCCTTCAGCCTCATCCATGTTGTCTAAAGTGGCAGGATCATTTTAAAGGTTGAATAATAGTTCCTTTTGGTGTATGTATAATGTCCTTATAGATCCATCCATCACCACACTCGGCTGTTGATGGACATGTAAGTTATTTCCATTTCTTGGCTGCAATAAACGTGGGAATGTTAGAAGAGTTTGTTGGCTAGATGGTAGTTGTATATTTTTTCTTTATTATTATTATTATTTAGGAATATATATACTCTTTTTCACAATGGCTGTATCAATTTGCGTTTCTACCTCCTGTAACTTGTCAACTTTCTTTAATAGAAGCCATCTAGCAAGTTGCTTTCATTTATTGATGATTTGTGATATCTGGTAACTTTCCCTACACCCGTTAGGTCTTTCTGTCTGTCTTTGGAGCAAGGTTCTATTAGAGGCCTTTTCCTATCTTTTAATGATGTGTTGTTGTTGCAGTTGTGCTTGCTTTGTCATTGTGCTGTAGAGTTGGTGAGTTCCTTACACAATCTGCATATTAACTGTTTATTAGACACGTGAATTCTAAATATTTTCTCCCATTCTGAAGGCTGTCTTTGGTTTTTATAGGTTCTTTCATTGTGGAAGATATTCTTTTGATATGTTTTAGGGTTTTGTTGTTGTTGCCTTTTTTGTGTCAGAGCCAAAAAATCACCAACAGGGCAGTGTGAAGGAGCTTTTCCTTCACATATTTGTGGGGTTTTTATAGTGTTTTCGTGGTTTTTACATTTTTACAGGGTTTTTGTAGGTCTTATATGTAGGTCTTCCATTCATTTTGAGTTGATCTCTATGTCTGATATAAGTGAGGGTATAATTCTTTTTCCGTATTTTTAGCTGGATTTTCTTAACAGCATGAATTAAAGGGACCATCCTTTCATTATTTGTGTCTTATCAATGCTTTTTTGATATAGTTGACTCTATGTGTTTGATTTGAGGACTCTGCTGTGTTCTGCTGATATCTTTTATTATTTTCATAAAGTGAAATTTCTAGGTTATGAAACAATATCTGAAAATTAGAAAACTGTTAATAGTATGATTAATCAGATTCTGGTCCTACAGCTAAGAAAATGAAATGAGAATTAAAATAGCACCAAAGCTTTCCAACTTGTCCAAGTGAGAAAATGCAATTAATTAATGAAATGTAATCAGATACTATTTGTAAAAAGTACTTGTCTCATTTAGGCAAAGTTTTTTTCTTTTTTTTCTTTTTTTTTTTTAAGATTTATTTTTTTATTGGAAAGGCGGATATACAGAGAGGAGAGACAGAGAGGAAGATCTTCCGTCCGATGATTCACTCCCCAAGTGAGCGCAACGGGCCGATACTATGCCGATCCGAAGCCAGGAGCCTCTTCCGGGTCTCCCACGCGGGTGCAGGTTCCCAAAGCTTTGGGCCGTCCTCGACTGCTTTCCCAGGCCACGGGCAGGGAGCTGGAAGGGAAGCGGGGCTGCCGGGATTAGAACCGGCGCCCATATGGGATCCCGGGCGTGCAAGGCGAGGACTTAACCACTTGCGCCACCGCGCCGGGCCCTAGGCAAAGTTTTAAGTACAAAAAACATACAGCCTTCCAGGACTAATATCGATAATTCAATGATAGTAAAATAATTTATTTTGATAAAATGTATTATTCCATCATTTGAAAACAGTGATCTATCATTGTGAGGATATGAACTTTTTCCCAAATATATTTTCTCTGAATATATTCCATAAAGTAAATTAAGGAAGAAAAAGTAAAATTGGAGATATGAGATGCTTTTCAAAGCTGGAAAGAGAAAGCCCTGGGGGACTGCACTGGGGAATTGGCTGAGAGAGAGGAGGACAGGTTAGGGAAGAGAAGCTTTGCTCTGTTCTGGCCTGCTCCACATATCACCTAGGTGGAGCCCAGATATTGGGTACTCATCATAGAATATCAAGAAAGCAATGACCAGAAAAAAATTCTAGTCATATGTGTAGACCGCACATATCTGCAGACAGGTTCCTGAGCTCTCCCGGGAAATCACACATGAGTGAAATGGGGGACAAGACCAACCCTGGTGGGGGGTTTCAGAAGAGCAAGGACTCCATAGACAGAGATAATCTGAAAATCATAGATACAAATGTACGTGACATCATCTGGAAAAACAGGGATTGTTATGAACGTAAAATGTAAGGACTGGTAAAATAAAAGAGAAATCCAAATCCAAAATAAAAGGCAAAGGTGAATCCCTTGCTATCTGTCTTAACTGATGTCATAGGGAATGGATTAGCAATTAGTTAGGAATACTAACACTAAAAGAAAAGGGGGAAAATGGTGCTATTCTGATGTTCAATAATATTTTTTGCACTATTCAGAAAATACCCAGAGGTGGGCCTGTAGCCTAATGATTGTGGCCCCCATATCCTTTGTCACATTGTCTGAGTTTAGCTTCTTGCTAATTGGAGACCCTAGGAGGGTAGAGGTGATAAACGCAAGTCATTTTGTGTCTCTGCCAGCTACCCAAATGGGTGACCTGGATTGGATGCCCAGTTCCTGGTTTGGGCCTGGCCTAATGCCCGGCATGTTCCTCTTCTGTGTGTAAGTAAATCTCAGGTCAAGGACTGGGAAGGCAAATAAGGGTGGAGACTGACATGTGAGCATCATCATAATAGACAGTCCCGCAGATGCTAGCTCAAGTCATGGTGTAGTTTAACTTAATTCTTTACTGCAGTTTGTCACTTCAGAGACTTGGCTATCCACAGAAGGAGTGAAAATATGCAAATACATTTTGGTGATGAAAATCAATTGAAATAAGAGCAGTTGAAATCCAAGGACCATTCACATTAGCTCTCCAAAGTGATCACGGTGGCAAAGTCAAAGTTTGGTGTGAAACAGGTGTGAAACAGATGCTGTAAAGGTGTGTTCAAGTACTTTTTCTTCTCCAAAAACTTGCCTTTCAACATGTTTTCAAGGATTACATAGTGATGATTCATACTTGCATTGGATACATTCCAGATTGCCTAAGTAGGGGCATCTTGTAACAGAAGTCACACAGACTTCAGAGGATTCCACCGGCTTTTATTGGGAGTCACACATTTTCCAGTGTTTCAGGAAAATACCATGAGAAAACATAAAATCGTAATGGGGTATTATAATTATTAGAAGAAAATGAATTGTATTAACAGATTTGCAATGCAGTAGAAAACAGAGAGGTCTTCATTTATCTGATTTTACTTATTTGAAAGGCAGGGCTATAGACAGAAAAGGAAAGACAGCTCTTTCATCCAATCACCGGTTCATTCCTCAGCTGCCCAAAGCAGCCAGACCTTGACCAGCATGACAGCAGGAACCAGGACCTCAATCAGGGTCTTCCACGTGTGTGGCCGGGGACCAAGTTACTGAGCCATCATTTGCTGCCAGCAATGCTCATTAGCAAGAAGCTGGGAAACTGGAACACTGTGATCTGGGTACCAGCTTACTAAGTAGAGGAATTTTTTTTATAATTGGAAAGTCACATTTACAGAAAGAAGGAGATACAGAGAGGAATCTCTTCCATCCACTGGTTCACTCCCCAACTGGCCACAATGGCTGGAGCTAAGACAATCCGAAGCCAGGAGCCAGGAGCTTCTTCCAGGTCTCCCATGCAGGTATAGCATCCCAAGGCTTTCGGCCATCCTCTGTTGCTTTCCCAGGTCACAAGAAGGGAGCTGGATGGGAAGTGGAGCTGCCGGGACTAGAACCAGCACCCATATGGGATCCCGGCACGTTCAAGGCGAGGACTTTAGCTGCTAGGCCATGCCACCGGGCCCACTGAAATTGTTTTTAAAAGTCTTTTAAACTACTTATTTACTACTTCAATGGAAGTATACTCTGAACAGGTGCATATTTTTAGATCTGTTGAAAAAATTTTAATGCAAGTTATCAAATGGCTGTTGTTTTTGCTTGCATATTAAAATATCTTCTCTCTCAACAGCAGTTACTGTCAGGAATGTTCTCTGTGCTACACTTAGAATCCCAAGTCCTAAGACCCAACTGGTGCCCTCAAGTCTAGGTAGAAAAGCAAGTGGAAATCCAAGCCCCGCGCACAGTGATAGGCAGCAGCCACACAACAGGAAGACCCTCCAAGACAGCTCATGGGGATGAGATTAAAATACACATTTGTTTTGGTGCAAAAAAAATTCTTGAATCAGTGCAAATGAGCAATCCTCAAAAAGTTCATGGAAAATTATGAAAAAGCTTCAGATAGACTTCAAAATTTGCACTGAAATAAATTTACCTTTTACTTCTACCTGTTCTCTATAAACTTTTCAAGGTGCCCTTGAATAGGCATTGAAGGGAGGACTGGGAGAAGGAGTGTTTAGACATGACTTTCCAGAGGTGGCGACTGGGTTTGAGAGTTCTTGTGGGAATTTGGCAGGTCCCGGGTGGAGGTTTTGGGGAGAAATAAACATTCTACACTGAGATGTAGCAGAATTTAAGGCTGGAAGAATAGCCTGCAGACAAAACATTGAGGAAAGTTCATATTCAAGAAGCAAAAGGGAAAGAGAAATCGAATTCAAAATAGGACATCCTCAGAGTCTTGGAAGAAAACAATATCTGGAGCTCAGTTTAACTCCCCTCAAGCCAAAGCAGACATCAACAAAATGAACCACCCATCAGTCTACAGGAAACCCAGCTCACGGGAGCTCAGGGGGCTCATTGTCAAGGCAGACACTCTAGCTCAATTTCAGGGATTCACATAAATGTGTAACTTTCAAAAAACATTCTCTTTTGGCAATTCAAATATAGGGGAATCAATGATTGTAAGTACTGTGCTTGGACACTTTAGAACCATCTGATCAAACAGAGTGGGCTTACTAGAGCTCTAGCTTTAAGAGGGAACAGTGTATAAACTAAACCAATAGACTCCTAAGGATTAATTAACTGGTATTTTTACTTCTATTCTTACTCCTTCCTGCCTGAGAAACTTCTAGATGTTCTTTAAAGAAAGGGCTTCTTTTCCATCTACGGTTATTCTCAACATAGCTCAGCTGCAAACCCTTGCTCTTTTTGGCAGCTTGCTTCTCTTTAGGGAGCGATCTTTCTCTGACTCAGACATTTCTGCCGTCCCCCCTAGCTCATGTAAGACCTCTACCTACATTTTCCAGTTATATTTCAGCTAAAAGATCCCTTCTTTCCTGTGTGGATAATTCATTTCTCTCTGGTTTATTTTCTCCTCTGCAGTTTCTCTGTCTCTTGGAAGAGAGAACCCTTATAGAACTTTCTTAGCTCTGAATATTTCTAACCACAGTGATTTAAAGAAGTGTTGCAAGTTTTCTCAAATATAAGAATGAATGCTGGTTAAATATCCAGAATGCCTTCTGATGGAAACTCAAGTAAGACTTATGATATACCAGTGAGCTGATTTTTTTTAAAGATTTATTTAATTTTTTTCAGAGCCAGGGTTACAGGCAGGAAGAGGGCACAGCTACACTAACACATGTGCATGAGGGAAAGAGCAAAAGAGAGACAGATCTTCCATCTGCCGGTTCAGTCCCTAGATGGCTACTACAACCGTGGCTAGGCCACACAGAAGCCAAGAGCCTCATCCAGGTGTCCCGTATGGCATAGTGCTGGGGCCTCCTTCTTCTGCTACTTCACGCACATTAGCAGGGAACTGGGTCAGAAGTAGACAGGACTCACTAGCACCCATATAAGATGCCCGCATCGTAGATACCAGCTTTACCTGTTTTGGGATGCCATGCTTTTCCCTGATTTTTGTTTTGTATAAAAAATTTTTGTCACCACGTGCATTTCAATATTAGACATTATTGCCTAAGTAAGGATTATTCAGTATTTAACAACATGAATCATATTTGTGGATTGTCTATCATGTCAACCCAGGAACCACCAGCTTTTAGAATGATGCCATTGGGCAGAAGGAAAAAAATGAGAAAGCTATGAGCATTGATCAGTGAAATTGAAAGTAGGAAAACAGCAGAGAAAATCAATGGAGCAGAAAGCTAGCTGTTTGAAAAAAATCAATAGCATTGAGCATTTGCAACAAGATGGTAAGAGAAAGTACAGCTCACCATTATCAGGAATAAAATAGGGGTTATCATGATAGAACCTGCAGACAGAAAAAAGGGTAATAACATAAGATTATAAACAATTTTAACCTCGCAAATTCCACTACTCAGAAGAAATGGGCTTGAAAAATCACAAGCTACCAAAACTCACATAAGAAGAAATAGGCAAATTAGTGATTAAAAAGCCCCTGTAAAGAAATCTCTGGGCACAGAATTCTACCAAACACTGAAGTAATTAAAATCAATTTTATACCATCTCTTTCAAAAAATATAATAAGATTTCCTGCCTCATTTTGTGAAGATGATACCATCCTAATAACAAAACTACAGACCCAAATGCCTCATGTACTTAAATGCAAAAACCAGCAGCAAAACATGGACAAAACAAGCTGTGAAAAACTATATAACCTGATCAAGTAATAGCTTTAAAAAGATTATTTATTTTTAAGAGTTACAGAGAAAGAGAGGAGGGACAAAGAGATCTTCCATGTGCTTATTAACTCCCCAAAAGGTCATGATGGCTGGGGCTGGGCCAGGCTGAAGTCAGGAGTTAAGAAATTCTTTAGAGCCTCCCACATGGGTGTAGGAACTCAAGGACTTGGTCCATCCTCGGATGCTTTTCCAGGCCATTAGCAGGGAGCTGGATTGAAAGTGAAACACCCAGGATTTAAGCCAGCATCCATATTGCAGACAGAAAAATTAACTCACTGCACCACAGCACCAGCCTCTAGTTCAGAATTTTAAAAGATCTTTAGCTATCTGCTACCAAGCCCCCTGGCTGGAGAAGAAAAATTGTGTGATTATATGACCTTCTACAGTAAGATCACTTGACAAAATCCCACATTAAATCAGCAAAAATTTATCAGCAAGCCAGGAATATAGGAATACTTCTTCAACTTGATTTTAAAAACATACCCACAAAACACCTATAGTTAATATCATACTTAGGATAGAAAACTCAAAGCAGGGATGTCCACTGTCACTCAGAGTAGTATTTGAAATTCTAACCACTTAAAAAAGAGAAAAGAAAGAAGACAACTTAGGTAATGAATGAATGAAATGAATAAAACTAACCTTATTTGTAATAACAAGATTGTATAGAAAATCCTAACAAATTCATAAATATTAACGAATAAGAAGTTTCAACAAGGTTGTACATAATATATCAGCACAAAAAATCATTTTTCTATAACAAATAAATAACATACAGAAGTCAAAAATAAAGCCACAGTTCCATTAACATACTTGCAAAGGAAAAAAAAACACACTAGATAAAAAACTTGACAAAAAATGCATATCATCTGTTTGCTAAAAGTTACAAAGTGATTTAAAAAATCAAAGACCTAGATGAATAGAAAGATTTACTGCTTTTGCGACTTGGGAGTCTCAGCAAAGATGTTAATTCTCTCAAAATCAACCTATAGGCTTAACACAATTCTATCAAAATGGAGTAAGGTGTGTTGCAGGCACAGACAAAACAAGTTTATTCTAATATTTATGCGGAATGATGTAGGTCCTAGAATAACCATAACCATCTTAAAAACACGGCAAGGTCAAAAGACTCATTGGTAATGGGGACTACTTGATAATTAGGCCTAGTAAGAAGATACAGAGTTATCAACACAATGTACTGTTATAAAGATAGATAAAAAGCAATGGAACAATATAAAGAACACAGCAAGATACCCACTGAAAATCTTCTCACTAGATGCTGGACAGGCACACAGCGGCAGTTCAGTGAAGCAAGAGGAGGTGTACAACGTGGGAACGTCATGGAAAAAACGAATCTCAACCTAAATTTCATTCCTTTTACAAAAATGAATTAGAAAGTATGTCACTGGCTTTGATGTATAGTTTTAGCTTTTCTTTTATATTTTACATAGACTCTTCCATTTAAAAAGATCTTTGGAAAACAATGTTTTGGTATCTAGGACCAGGAGAGAGTTTTTATATTGAAACAAAAATCGTAGTCCAAATTAAAGGCAAACTTGATAAGTCAGTCCTCATGCAAGTTTTTAAATTTCACTCAGTAAGACAGCCTTTGAAAAGAATGAAAAATAAATCATAAGCCAGGAGGGGCTGACCAGTATATAGAATATATTTAGGACAGTCCAAAGCTACAAATAACCCAAAACAGTAAACAATGAAACAGTAAAAACATGGACAGCAGCTCAACTCACAGTAGCTGAGAGATGGAATCAACCTGGAGGCCCATCAAAGGATGAGTGGGTAAAGAGAATATGAGACAGACTCGTTATGGACTACTACTCAGCCATAGAAAAGAATAAAATCCTCCATTTGCCACAACATAAGATAACTGGAAAGCATTATGCTTAGTGAAGTAAGTTCCTGAGAAGACAAGTGCCATGTGTTTTCTTTGACCTGCGTTAAGTAATACAGAGTACAAAGATGCGATCAATATGAAGGAGATGTGATTATTGTTTATAGCCGGTGTCTGTCTTCCTAAGGAACAGATTATTTTTCCCAACTGTTATTTGTTGAAATCTTTACTCAATTACTATTGAGTGTTAAGCCTGTGATTTCAAAGTGAAATAAACATGTTCCATTGCAAAACTTGAAAAACAAAAAAGCAACAAGGAAGGAGGAGAGTGGGTTAGGAACAAGGTCAGGAGGGAGAGTGGGACGTGAGGAATCTCACCATATCCCCTAGTCTGTATTGTGAAATGTCTAAAATTTGTTCATTTCATATAAATATGTTCTTAAAAGGGGGTAATGTAGTTGACAAGTCAGCACAAGAAATGATATGATCTTTATGGCAATGCAAATTAAAACCATAATAAGGTATTAGTACATACCTATTAGGATGACTAGGCTTATAAATAGCAACACCACCAATTGCTGGCAGGGCTGCAGAGAAACTGACTCACTCGGATACCATTTGTGGGCACGAGAAATGGTGCCACCACTATGGAAAATACTGTCACGTCTTCTTATGAAAATAAACATGCAGTTATTATATGAAACACTAAGACCAAATTTGAGCAACCCGAGAAAAATGAAAACTTGTGTTCACACAAAAACTTGCTAACAGATGCTTTCTTCATAACAGTCTCAAATTGGAAATGATCACATGTCTTCCAGCTGGGCAATGGCTAACCCAACCAGCACATCCATGTCTCTACTCAGCGGTGAAAGGAACACTCATAACAACTTTACATTGCTGGGGGATTATGCTAAGTTGAAAAAAATAGCCAATCCTAAAGATTGACATACTCTATGACTTAATTTATATAACATTTTTAATTGGTAAGATTTTAGAAATAGTGACTAGGTTGCCAGCGTGCAAGATGTGGGTGTAGTGTGGTGTAAGTGGATATAGGCAGGGCATAGGTGGGTGTGGCCTTATAGGACAGCAGAAAGGATGGTGCAGCTGTTTTATATCTTGCCCACGCCAATGTCAACATCCTGGCTGTGACACTGTGATGTGGTTTAGAAGGTGTTACTACTGAGGGAAATGCAGTTAAGACTACATGGTGGGAGCCTGGCACTGGTGGCAAGTAGACTAGCCTCTACCTGTGGTGCTGACATCCCATTTGGGCACCAATTTGAGTCCCTGCAGCTATACTTCCAATCCTGCTCCCTGTTAATGGCCTGGGAAAGCAGCTGAAGATGGCTTAACTCCTTGGACCCCTGTGCTCCTGCATGTGGGTGAGCTGGAAGAAGTTCCTGGCTCCTGGCTTTGGATTGGCTAAGCTCCGGCCATTGTGGCCATTTGGGAGTGAACCAGTAGATGGAAGATCACTCACTCATTCTCTGTCTCTCATCTCTGCATATCTACGCCTCAGGTAAAAACAAATCTGGCCTGGGAAAGCAATGGAAAATGACCCATAGTCTTTGGACTTTGTACCCATTAGAAGACCTGGAAGAAGCTCCCGGCTTTGCATTGGCTCAGCTCTGACTGTTGTGGCCATTTAGGGAGTGAACCAGCAGATGGAGAATCTTTCTCTTTGTCTCTCCTTATCTCTGAAAATCTGATCTGCCTTTCCAATAAAAATGAATAAAGTCTTAAAAATATTTAGTGAGGACATAATATGTATATGAACTCAGATGAGACACTGAAGTGGAGCTGGAAGGTCAGTAAATACTGGCCCCATATTTCCTTCAATGTTCTTCAAATCCTGAAGCATCCATAATAAAACTTCATGTGTTGATCTTGAAATTATTTAAACATTAAAATAGTTAGCTGTTATGCCCCATTTCCAGTTTGTCTATTGGGTGACATAATGAAAGTGAACTATACATAAGGTCTTGGCATGTGAACATAAATGATTCTCGCATTCTCTGCTGACTTGCTCTCAAAGTCCTTGGAGATCCTCTGAATTTATATAACAAACCTGTTTCTCATAGCACATTAAAAAAAAAAAAAAAAGAGCATACTCAGATTGACTGTGTTTTCAGTTTAGACTGATGAGCTGCGTTTTATACAGCCATGCAGATAGCAGGCTCGATGTCGCTCACACCCCTCCCCACCCCCACCATCTGATGATCACAAAGCTCACTCTTGTAATCACAAGATTGCAGGACTGCGCTTCTTTGGAGACATGCTGTCTAGGACCCCACATCTTCACTGGGACCTTTAATTACTACAGGGCCCGAGAGCTCATCCTCAACTGTGATGAGTACATTGCACGGTCACCATGTAAACAAAACAGGCAAATTCTTTCAGACTCATTTTCTCAAGTAATCAGTCCCATGGTAAAGATCCCCTAAGGGAATAAGATTTTGTAAGCTGAGATGGTCACATCAAACCCCTGGTAACCAAGCAGAAATACACAGGACTAGAGCTCTCTTTCTTGCAAAAGGTCTAGTGTGCTCACCTAAAAAAAGCAAAACAAAACGAAACAACTGGCTTCTTGCAGGTGCTGCAGCATGAGATCAGAATTTTGGTCCTTGGATAACACTTACTGTAGAAACACGTGAAACTCATGTGTTGAATAGCTGTAGTTGGAATTGTCGCTAAGTACTTCTAGCCACTGGAGGATCCTGAACATTAAATGTTAAGTATTGGTTCAAAATCACAGGTTGCACACGTTAAAGAAACACCCACACCCACATGCCTATAAACAATTCAAGACCTAGGTTGACAGCTCTTTTATCTCCATGCCTAGTTTGTCTCCTGAACTCTGTAATCTTCTTGATGTCCAAATTCAAATTGAAAGGTGATTAAAAACTATAGAAAAGCTAAGTAGGAGACTAAAGAACCTGAGGAACCTGGTTGTTCTGGACATGGCTTTATCTTTAGAAGTGGTAACAGATTGGAACTGTGGATTTGTAGTTTCTTGGCAAGCATACTTATTTTGTACTGACAGAAATATTTGGCTTTGCAGAATGAGTTGCGGTCAGCTATGCTCAAGACACAGGCAGTTCTCCAAAGGGCTAATGTCAGGACTGTGGCTGTTTGGCATGGCTGGAGGTGCATGACTCCCAGTTCCTAAGTGAGCAGGTATCTATGGTGGTCACACACGGCCCAGATGCCTTGTAGCAACTTCAGGTCTTCGTCTCCTTTCCCATCTCATCCAATACACGTCTGTCAACTGCAGTGTGACTCAGTCGTACCCCAAGACTGGGGGAAGAGTATATAGGACCACACTCACTCTGGGTGTGGGATGAGATCCACTGTGGGTTTGGCCTGACTATCCTCACCTGCTGGAATGGTCTCTCAATGGCCATTCTTTGTGTCCTATGGGAACCCAAAGACCCTTTGCTATCACATGACACTGGATGACAACTGCTCTAAGACGACAAACAACCAAAATGTCCTCCTTATTTGAACTCGAAAAGCCAATTGCAAGTGCTTGATTTCCCCTGCTGGCTGCCATTTAAACCCCGAACAGCACGTACAGAAGGTTGACAACCAGCTGACATGCCGTGCTATTACAAATAGCTGCTCACATTAACAGTTGGGATCACATGGGATAATATCTAAAACATCTCCCCATGTTCTCTGTTCTGCACTTTTAATACACTTGGCCTTTCATCCACAGACTGGTGCCGTTGAAGACACACTCCTGGTGTAATTTTTCAGATCTTTTGGCGTTTGCCAAACCCCTTCCCAGGTGCAGGGCCTGTTTCAAAGGTGTTTGTTTTAGAACTGCTCAGTTTCTGGCCCAATGTCATGGCAGAGATGTCTTTTCACAGTTTATAGATATCTGCTTCCTCTTGGTGATTTATCACATCCTGGCACCTACTCTTTCAAGTACATGAGAACAAGAAATGTCCACCAATCCTTTCCTCCCAGAATCATAGGCCCTTTTGTATGTTCTGCGCATGGGCACTGAAGGATGGGGGTATTTCTATTAATGGATGCAAGATGAATTGAAAAATTATTGACAACTAAACTCCATCGAGTAATAGGCATGTCGGGCTGGCACTGCAGCCCCTGGTGGGGATGCTGGAGCCCCAGCTGCTTCTTGTTTGCTTTACCATGTCCCCAGTGCCGGCTCTTGCAGGAGCACATGATTTTTACAGCTGAACCGGTTTTCTCTAACTTGGCTCTTTTACATGCAAAATATTTTAAATCAGAGACACATTAGCTTAGAGTCCCCTTAATTCCAATCTGTTACTTTAAAATAAAAGAGACTTATTTCTGTTTATTGAAACAGAGAGGGGTTGCCTGCAGGGAAAGGGGGGCTTCAAATGCCTCTTCTATGTTTGATCATCTCCTTAACTGTCCAGTTTTTTCCTAATATTTTCAAGCACCATGAAGTTTTATAAATAAGAAACAAAGAATGCAAGCGTTTTGTACAATTATGCTAGGAAGAGGGGCGGAAGCTTGGTGCAGCACATGATATTCTACTTGGGACTCTGCTATCCCATATTGGAGTACCTGGTTTAAGTCCTAGCTCCTCTGCTTCCATTCCAGCATACTAGTGCATCCTGGGATGCAACAAATGATGCATGGCTCTTGGATTCCTATAGGTTACATGAGAGATCCAGATGGAGGTTGGGGTTCTTGCTTAGGCCTGTCCTAGTCCTGGTGAGTGAAATGTAGATGGTAGCATTCACTCTCTCTCTCTCTGTACCCCTCCACTCCTCTCTCCCTCTCACTCTGCTTTTCATGGAATATGAACCACAAAAATGTTTACAAAAAGAAAAATCATGTTAGAAAGGAAAATTGATGACATATATAAAGCTAAAACGCAAATTATCTTCAACTGATTTTTCCTAATTCCTCAACCCTTGTCTAAGGGTACAATTGTCTAGGTGAAACCCATCACACTCACAGTTGATCAGTTTGCAACTTGAGCCCTCTGGCCTTGCATGCTTGCTTATTGCAAGGGCGGAATGAAGAACAAGACTTACTTGGGACAACCTTGGGCAGCTGGTGATTTCCCTCCCTCTGCTCAGGCAGGTTGAATCCCCTTATTTTCAGCTGGACCAGAAGCAGATCACAGCTGCATGGCCCCTGGGGCAGAAAGTGTAGAAGGCTGTGCTTTTGTTGGAGTATATGTGAAATTTCTGTCCTGAAATTATCCCCAGGATGCCAGGCTTCTGAAGTGACTCATTTTATATATATATATATATATATTTTAAATGTGTATATATGTATATATACACACACACATATATACATATATAATTTATATATATACACATATAATATATATATGTGCATATATATATAATGGATTAATACTCCAGTTCCCCTGTTTTTCTCCATATTTTCATGGAGTTCCCAGGAGATTATGTTTTCAAGCTTCTTTTTTTCCCTCTAAATTCTTGTGCCTATGCAGCTTACCTGCCTCCACACCCCAAGTCCTTCTGCACAGCAGTGAGGGCCATGTAGAGGCACAATGCGAGGGGGTAATCACTTTTTAGTTTACATGGATGACACCTCCCTGGTGTACTTGCAGGAGTTAATGTTGTCCCCAGAGCTGAGTAACTAGAAACTGAAAAAAAAAATCACTTGCAAAGTACTGTGGACTCAAAGCTGATACAGGGGTAGAAGTGATGGAAGATGATGAGAAACAACCGACCACGTGCACGCGGCTGACGGTGATAATATCATAGGATGGCAATTGCTTTTAGGAGAGGAGGGGCTCAAATTTTATAGCCCTACAGCTCCAGACCATAAGAATAGTTTCTTTAAAAAAAAATTCCAGAAGGAATTCAGATTCTTTCTTACACCTTTACCTCAAAACACTGAGATGACACATGCTTTTCTTGCCTTTACAGTTGGTTGGAAGGGAAAGGAAGGTGGGAGGAGCTGTAGGAGACCATCTGGCTGCTTCAGGACTATGGCAAAGTCCCAGGCTGCAAACCTGACATGTCAGGATTCACCTCTATTTGTTGCTTCATATTATGCATTCAGTCTTTCCCAGACTAAGGGCAAGGACAGCTTTTAGATGGTACAAAGCCACAAATTTCTCTTATCTAGCCAATGTCAGCCAATTGTTTACTCTATTGATTTGAAAATCTCCTTACATTACCAATTAGCCTGATTCTAATGTACTGTCACCAACATTAAGATCCCCTGATTAGGGATTTATAACTGCAATCTCATTTTTAATTAGATTTTTTGAGACATGAAGCTTTTCCCTACTGTGTAATTCCTCTTTCTCTTAAACATGAGTGGTATATACATATTTAATTAAATGAATGAAAAGTAAATACTTTCATTCTTAAATGATTTATGAGAACCAATGCAATTGAAGCCAAAGGTTTGAATCATTTTTAAGCCTTCAAAAAACGATTTCATTGAATAGGAAATTAACTCGTGTTGTACCTATAAATTTTCTTTATGTTGCACTAAAGCTGAGTGAACAGAAAAAAGATTTTCACCTATGGAAAAATTAAAAAGCATGGTGCTTAGATAAGTCATCTCTACAATGTAGCCAGGAAAACCTACCCCTGACAACAGAACTGTACTAGGTGCTTCCACAGTGCCCTACAAAAGCACCTAAGTGGAACTAGAGGAACTGGAAAGAAAACGAATTTTCAGTCAAATATAGGGAATTATTCAGATGATACTACTAATTGCAGTCTGTTAGCTGGATTTTTCTTTTAAGAAACACAGATGTCAGATTTATGGTGTGGTGTGTTAAGCCACTACTTGGGCTGTGGGCATTCCATGCCAAGGCACTGGTTTGAGACTCAGCTACTCCATTCCTGATCCAGCTATCTGCTAAGGAATGTGGGAAGGCAGCAGGAGATGATCCAAGTGCTTGGACCCCTGGCATCTATGTGGGAGACTAGGATGAAGCTCTTGGTTCCTGGCTTTGGCCTGGACCATTCTCAGCCATTGCAGCCAGTAGGGGAGTGAACATGTGGATGGAAGATCTCTTTCTCTCTCTCAGCCTGTTCAATAAGTAAATAACTATTTTTTTAAAAGAAATGTGGAAAAACAATCTTCTTCATTCAGCGTTAGATGTTTTCCCTGTTACCTTAACCAAAAATTGCATCACATGCTGGAGCTTGGAATATGACTGAATCCCTCCTTGCTGTTTAAAGAAATCTATGAAACAGAATTGCAGGGTGTCAGAAAGGTGGGAATGAGCTGATAAGACTAGAGGTAGAAGCAGTTGCTGAGTCCACTAGAGCAGTGCAGTCTTCCTTACCCTGCTTTGACTCAGCATGGATGTCTTCTGCAACAGGCGCCGAAACAAGGTTCTTTTGCACACTTGATCTCAGCCAAAAGGCCGACGAGAAGCGATGAAACAACATTCTTTTGAAGCAGTCAGCAACCTTGTTACCCATGTGCTCTATAAAACAGGAGGGCAGCTTAGCCATGGAGGAAGTGAGATATAAGTGTCAGAAAAATGATCTCAAAATCCACCCATTTCAAACAACGAGATCTTTCATGACCTCTCTTGAGTGCCAAGAGGCTGTTTCCTCCTGTTGGAGAATTTTCCCTGGCATAGCTCTCTTCCCCTGCTGTGGGAAGGAGACCAAATGGCTACTGAACTGTACTGAAGCCCCATGAGGAAATCCCATGAAATTTGCTGGCAAGAGGTGGAGGGCCAGGCATGTGGCAACCTAACAGAGTTGCTCTCATGTGTCTCAAAAAACAACTGTGTCACAAAACACCTCCCAAAGACAGTGTTTGAGAGTTTTACCATAGGATTCATTTTTTTGTGCATTCAAAAATTCTAACCAGACCCAGGAGGAATATGTAACTGTGTGTGACTGCCCAAGAAGTGTACCCACTGATGGCATTTACTAACATAGGCTTGTTAGCTTGGCCCTGTATCCTTATAAGGATTGAGAGAAACTGGGAATAAGATAAACATATTTTGATGGCAAGTGTTGGGTGGAGACAGAGATGTGAGATACAATGTGAATCCAAGAATAAAAACAAGGAAGTAGAGTCGTGGGAAGCCCAGCCTAGGGTGAGAGTGTTTCTGCAGGTAAAGGAAGTCAGGGAATATTGTGAGGGACTCAGGGTAAGCAACAAATCAAGTGAGCTGGGTGGTACCCAAAATAAACTTGGCCTAGCACACAAAGTTTCAGTCAAAATCCTGGCCTCAAGTCAGGAGGGGACACTGCTTTGGTGGCATTTGTGACTCATTCCTATCGCCAGACAAAGCAAATCAAAGAGGTCATTGAAGTCTGGCTGGCAGGGGCTCCAGGCTCTCTCCTGTGGGCCAGTGTTGAACAGGAATCTGTCCTCAGGAGTTGTTTGAATTGAACAGTATTTTTCTGGCCAAACTGACTGTCACAATCGAAGGTTTTATGACAAAATAGGCTCATGTTATTGTCTTACTTTCAAGAGAGCTGAAGAAAACAATAAAATGGAAATGAAATGTGGCTCTCTGGGGCCACAGGCAAGTCACCTGTGCATCTTGTACTGGTCAGTGACCTGGACAAGCCAGGATAGGGAACAGGTGCTGCACTTGAACAAGTTCTATCTCACTGTTCCCAGATGTAAGAATGTCAATTTCAGGCAAAATAAGTCATGTGACAACCCATCACCAGAAGGGATTTTGGGCCCAGTTTTCTTATGTTAAGACAGTAAAGGAAACCGGTTAAGACAACTGGGCCAAGTTTCAGTCACCTTAAGCGTCATGTACCACCATCCTGTCCCCCAAAAGGGCTGGTATGATCTATAGCGTTAATAACAGTATAAAACTTTAAAAGGAGAGAAGGATCATTGTCTTAAAACCATAGGCATTTTCTTGGAAAGGAATGCAAAGAAAGTATAATAAATGAATCCTGTTCACTGGGCAGATTAAGGAGTAGCAGTTGTGTTGAATTCCTGCCAGGACTCAAATGTCCCTAAGAATTCAGAAGTAGAGGTGCTTGTAAGCCTCTTGATGTAGACAAATGGATAACAGACCTCTGTCTGCAGGTAAAGGACTCTTCTATGAACCATCTGACTTGCTCACAGAGAACAGCTGACCATGAATATGGCAGACATGCAAGTTAAGAAGACAGTCATTGGCCAGGGCCTTACCCCAGGAGCGTGGATGACTTGAATGCTTTACAGGAACACACAGGAAGGCCTGTGCACATGAGTCACTATGGTGTGAGTCAGTGGTCCTGGGTCAAATAGTACATGATGCTGCTGCTTCTGCTAGCACTTCAGCCACTGCCTCCTTGATCAGACCCACAGCACACAAGGCTGTGTGCAGGGCAAAGGATTGTGCTCACCTTGCCCTGATCATTCGTTCATGGTCTGCAACAAGGAGACTGCAGAAGCAATAATGCAAGTAAGCATCATTTAAGAAAAAAGAGTATAAGAGTATAGTGGAGCCTCTGTATTATATCATGGGGTCTGAAAGGGCACACAAAACTAAAGACATAGATGCTCATCCAAGTGCTGAAATATCAGTCAGCTGCTAAAGAAAATGAGATTGAGCTGTAAACCTTTTGCATGAAGACATCCTAAAAAGTCTAAAATTAATTTTCTAAGCATTAGAAATAAGACTTTGATACTATTTTAGTTTTATATATATATATACACACATAGTTATATATATATATTACTCCATGAAAAGAAAAGATATGGAAGAGAATATTCAAGGATGCACAGGGGATGGGTTTAGGAACAGGTAACATTTTGATAGATCATGTGGAAAGAGCCAAGAGGGTTAGATCCATACTTTGCATTTCTATGGGTAGACAACATGCATTTCCAGCAAGAGTTGCTTTGTGGTTACTCAGTTATAGTGGATAGGTTAAACTTTGCATAGTCTCTTTTGTATGGGCACGTATGTAGTTTCTGCAAACATATCAAAAGAAAGAGAAGATACAGAATCATTTCTACTTCCCTGTTCCCTTTTATTATATAATTTTTGTTTCAAAATCATCATGTGTGGCTCATGAATCTTTTTTTCTTAGAGCAAAGCAGTACAAAAAGAGACATAGAGATCTTACATCTGCTGATTCACTCCACAAATGGTTGCAACCATCCATTCTGAGCCAGACCTAAACCCTGGGTCCCTGAGCTCTCTCCTGATAACCCACACAGATGGCAAGGGCCCAACTACTTAAGCCATCTTCCATTGTTTTCCCAGGTGTGTTAGTAAAAAGAAATTTTAAGTGGAGCAGCAAGGCCTCAAATTGGCATTTCTGTATATGGAATGCCAGCCTCACAAGTAGTGGCATTAACCTATAGCACCACAATGCTTGCCCCAGTGAGAATTTTTTTTGTTTGAAAGAGGCAGAAATCTTGGGGTCATCATGATGGTATATCAGCCTATGCCTCCGTCCGCAGTGCCAGCAAAACGCATGGGTGCTGGCTTGAGTCCAGCTGCTTCACTTCCAATCCAGCTCCCTGTTAATAGCCTGGAAATGCAGCAAAATATGGCTCAAAGCCTTGGGCCCCTGCACCCATAGTAGAGACTCAAGGACCTCATGGTTCCCAGATTCAAACTGGCTAGCTGTGGTTATTGCAGCCATCTGGAAAGTGACCCAGTGATCTGGGAAGTGAACCAGTGGATGGAAAACCAATCTCTCTCTCTTTCTCTATTTCTTTCTCTCTCTCTCTCTCTCCTCCCTCTTCTCTCCTCTCTCTGTAGATCTGACTTTCAAGTAAACCAATACATGTTTTTGGTTTTTTTTTTTTAAGAAATAGACAGAAACACCAAAAAGATGGCTGGATTAGAATTCTGTGATTTTGTGAGTATGAAATCTGGAACCTTACATTTTTCCATCATGATGGTATTTTTAAAAATTTATTTATTTTTAATGGAAAAACAGATTTACAATAGTGAAGGAGACACAGGGAAAAAGACCTTCCATCTGCTAGTTTACTCATCAAGTAGCTGTAACAACCAGAGTTGATCCAATTCCAGAAGCCAGGAACTTCTTCCAGGTCTCCCACATTGGTGCACGATCCCAAGACTTTGGGGGCATCCCAGGTCACAAGCAGAAAGCTGGATGGGAAATGGAGAGGTTGGGATATGAACCAGTGACCGTACGGGATCCTGGTGCATGCAAGGTGTGGCTTTAGCCACTAGGCTATCGCATCAGGGCCATGATGGTCTTTCCTTTTCTACTTCCCAGTGCTACTTAAGTCTGTCCTGTTGTCATTCTCAATTAAGTTCCTCCTGTAGGCTAATAAAGATGGCAACTACTTATGCCATTCTCTATGATAACAAGCATGAGGGAACAAGACAGTTGTTTTTGAATAGATCTGACCAATCCTCACCTTGTGCAGTCGCTATGGGAAGAGGGTCAGAGACTGCGTGGCTAGTCGTG
Source organism: Ochotona curzoniae (assembly GCF_017591425.1). Taxonomy (NCBI): domain Eukaryota; kingdom Metazoa; phylum Chordata; class Mammalia; order Lagomorpha; family Ochotonidae; genus Ochotona; species Ochotona curzoniae. Next base: position 29,107,519 of record NW_024464918.1, read on the forward strand.
GCCATATGCTCACCACTATAGTGAGGGACACAGGTCATGGGCTCCATAAGTCTCTTGACAGGTTCTAGAGGTAAAAAGCTAGCAGCTCTGTCAAGAAAGGAGAATTTTTGCTCAGTGGAGAAACACTGGATAAAAGTAAACAATTTCATGGGAAATGTCTGTACCAAAAAAAAAAAAAAAAAAGAAGAAGAAAGAAAAAAAGATGCATGGGCTTCAAAAATATTTTTCAGAAAAGTAAACTAACTATTTAATTCCACGTTCCTTGATCATTTTAGAGAACCTTCTAAGTGTGGAAGTTGAAATGTGCCACATTCCAAATGAAGAATTAGCAGAGCCATAACTATCTTATTTGTCTCTTTAAGTTCTTGACTTTCCCTGCCTTAAGTTTCCATAATTTCTCTTGAAAATTTCTCACTGGATTAGAAGACAGAGTTGCCTGTGTTTTTCTTCCTCTGTGTATCCTGTTACGGGCAAAAGGGCCTCTCTTTCTGATTTGCCAAGCTGTCCTATCTCTCGCCTCTCAGTGATTTATCACCAAAGGAAATTCTGGTAAAATGGAAATTTCTGATTTTGAAAATACCTTATTTTTTTTTCCTCCAAGGTACAAAAATAGACTGTTGCAGAAACAAATCTACAAAGTCTTGAGCTGACGAGTTATTGCATAAAAATGACTTATGTTCTTCTTCCTGAGCCAGCAGCCCTTTAAAAAGCAGGTGTTCCGGATGCTGGCGATGACAAACAGCTTCATAACTACACAAGGAAAAGCCGAGGACAGTGAACTGCTCTGCCAAGTGTAAAAGCCAAGGAGAAAAGACCGCAAAAGGACCTTTTCTGTGGCCAGCTCAAAACAGAAGAAGCAGAGGTTGAGTGTGACACCCGGCGTAGCAGTTGCTGTGCAAAGGGTGTTGCCCACTTGCGCAGATCTCATAAAGACGACGGTTTTTCCTTCCGCCAAGTCTGGAGATGTGATAGGCTTTCTGTCTTCAGCTTCTGTTAGCTATCGCCCACATCTGTTGCACAGGCGACTTGGAGTGGGGCTACCATCGCCAAGTTCTCAGCATGCTGCTTCCTAATGGTTTTGTTGTTTTGGAAAGAAAGACAGGAAGAAGCTGGGTGTAGGCTTGGAGCATTGGATGTTCTGGTTAGGAAAGCGTCACAGGTGTAAAGGATCATACATGTCGCCACTGTTCCGCCACTCAGTCTAAGGAGTGCTTTCAGCACTCCCAGTTTCTTTGATGGGAACAGCTACAGAGCGCATCCGTATTCTTCTGACATTTATGGATGGGTTTTCCACCAACCGTTAATTTTTTCAATATGATGTAACTGTTACATCCATCCACTACCTTCCCTATAAATGGTGGCTGATTAGCCACCTGTTACCCTTGCCCTGCTCCACAACCCCACCCTCGCAGAGAGCCCTGCCATCCATTTTGACAGACTAATCTGGGATGAATGTCTGAGGAGCAGGTATGACAGGGATGTTTTTCTACATTCAAAGAGTAGAGCTATCCAACAGAAATCACAGCGAGAGTGACATATATGGTTTTAAGGTTTCTAGTAGCGGAGTTAAAAACAAAAATCAGAGATGAGATTATTTTTAATATTTAATTCGGTATATTCAAACATGAGGCAGTTGTTAATGAGATACCTGCATTTTTTCTTTGCATTGAGAGTTTAAAATCTGGTGTACATAGCACACATGTAACATGCCTCCCTTGGAACTAGCTTCTTACACTCAGTAATAACTGTGCCTAGCAGCTCCTGTAGTGAACAGCCCAGTTCTGGAAGAACCCTGTAGACTCTCTGTAAAGTATGAGGCGCTGGAGCAGGACACACTGCCTAGAACACTGCTTGTGGCGCCTGTGTCCCATGTCATGTCTGGACCGAGTGTTATCTCCTGCTGGTTTCAACTTCCTCCTAATATGCAATCTGGAAGGCAGTGGGTGATGACTCAATTCCTTGGGTAATTTGCCACTCGCATGAGGAACTCAGATTATGTTTTGAGCTCCTAGTTTTAGCCAGGCCCATGCCTGGCTGCTGCAGGCATTTGGGGAGCGAACCAGTGAGTGGAATATCTTACTGTCTTCATTGTGTGTGTGCGTGTGTGTGTGTGTCCGTATGTGTGCACGTGTGCATCTTTGCCTTTCACATATAATGAAAAAAATTTAAATTGCTGTACACTATGTGGTACTTTTCATATGATACTTGTTTTTTTAGCAATTCAGAGTGATGTGAACATAGAATTTTTTAATACCTGTTTTCTCAAACCTATGTTAAGATTTCCAGTTCTTTTTCCTCAGTCAGTATATCCAGCAAATGCCATTTCCAAAGTGATGACAAGATTTGAGAGAACGTGTGAAATTCGAGGTAAGGAAACTATAGCAAATTTCCAGGTCATAATTCTTAAGTTGAATTCCATATGACCTAAAATGACTTGTCAATGTCTAACTAATTATCTATGATTCTCACAGATTCTGTCATCACCTTCATGCTGTTTTGCTACCTGACTTGCTCTTAATTTTTTTATCTTGTGTTCTAGTCTCCATTCACCTAGGACTGGGGACAATCCTTCTCTCCTGACTGCCTCTGCCACACATTTCTATTGGCACTGCTTGGTCCTCACTCCTGGGAGGAAGCTTTGGGACGCTACCCAAGAGGAAGTACAGGTGCAGATGATTTGCAGGTGCTGTACTGAGTCAACATTTCCATTGCTGATTCCTGACTCTGCAATTAGCAGCATGTCGATGAGCACTGTTCGTGTGTGTGTGTGTGTGTGTGTGTGTGTGTGTGTGTGTGTGTGTGTGTGTGTGTGTGTGTGTGTGTGTGTGTGTGTGTGTGTGTGTGTGTGTGTGTGTGTGTGTGTGTGTGTGTGTGTGTGTGTGTGTGTGTGTGTGTGTTGTGCTGGTCCAAGAGGTCAAACAGCTGAGTGACCCTCCCTAAATCACTCAGCTGTGTGAGAACTGCTCCAATGCTTGAGCCTTTGAGTGGTTGGGGGTGGACGCTCAGCAGGGCAGGGAGCTTCCTCTACTGGCAAGGTACCTTTTCACACTGCTGGCCTCTTCTCGAGCATCTACACTCAAGTCACATAGAGTAACTAAAGATAATGAGAGAGCGAGCTGGGAGTTGAACCGTGGATCTCTGAAGCCTCAGGTGTATGTGTGTAGCTGCTACACAGCACAGCTCCCTGGAACCTTGACTTTGTCTATTTATTGCATCAACAACTACATTTTTTTTCTGACCCCCCAGACCTTTTACAAACTTTCTGTTATTAACAAGGAACATAAAAAAATCATCAGCTTTTCTCATTCAATATAATACACATTCCAAGTTTTTCTCCTTGCTTCTCAAGAGGAACATGCCTCTCCAGGCCCTGGAATCATACAGTGAAAGGTCTAGAGATTAGTTATATCTAAGAATATGGAGAGGTTTACTTCGTTTTCAGAATGAATGTTTCCTCCCAAAACTGTTTGGAAATACGACTTATTCTGTTTTGGAATGAGGTGGGGGAATCATAATTAAGCGTTGCATTTGCTGACAGCTTTCTGCTGCTGCTCAGAGGGGAGCAAGGCTAATGTCACTGCATGGCTTATTCAAGAGGAGACCGTTTCTGTTATATTAACCCACTAAAAGCTGCTTACAACTAAAGCCAGCGACTAACGGCAATTGTGGCTTTAAGTCTCACTGAATGCAAATCCCTCTGCTCCATTTCATGGCCATCTGAATTATCTGTAAATCTAATTCTTTCCAAACACTTCTCGTTAGTCTCAAGGCAGAGTCCGTGAGAAGTGGTGAATTACTTGTAAAGGCATCAGAAACGCTGACTCCAGCAAAGATAGACATCAAAGCCATGTTCAAAGCGCAGATTATAAGATACAACACAATAAGCATCCCAACACAGAAAGGAAACTTCACAGTTGTCTATATAACCGGATGCAACTAAATAAACAATATGGTGACAGTTGATAATTATTTGATGGAGTATATTTTCATAAAAGTCGCAGGCTGAAACCAAATGGGTCCATGTGAAACTGTCATAGTGTTCAGAAATGGACCTGCATTCCTCTTCAAATCACTGACCCACATTCAGCTGACCCACATCCCTTGGAAAAGACGAACTAATCAAATGCCAGAACTTGCAGATAGCGATTTAATCTGTTTCTGCACACATGTGAAATCTCTAGTATCCAAGTGTGCCATTGTTGGGGAAGACTTTGCTTACAGAATATGAATTTCCTAACGCTTCCCAGCCACAGTGAAATTTCTTACCTCTTTTTTCTTGCAACGTGAAAATCCCCAGTCAGGGTCAGGCTGTCTTGGATGATGTTTAGTTTAATGCACATCGAGGTCCAATCGGGGAGTCTGTGTATTCAGACACAGTGCCCCCCCACCCACCCCGCCGAGGCTCTGTCCTCTGCCTCCCTCATTCTTCTTCCTCAGGTGTTCTTCAGCATGTGAGACAGACAGCTTTTCAAAGTACCCATCCTAGGCCCTCTGCTTAGAAAATACTTCTTTCCTAATGGCTTAAATTAGAAAGTAGTGTAACTCAGCAGGCAAACTACCAATTTGGAAGCCTTGGAAAATATATTAATCCCATGTGCAGTCCATACTAGAGAGTCTGGCTGAGTAGTCACAACGAAGCTAGCGTGTGCACATGTCACATTGTGAGCGCAAGTGTGGCACCCACTCAGCCAGCGTATAGCATCATATTTATCTCTCAGGTGAATACTCTGATGTGGACGGCTATTTATTTCATGAACAGAAAAAAAATCCAACTGAAGAGAAATTTGAGTAAGTTTATACCAATTGAAGAGCTTTAGCTACTCCCTGGTTGTTGTGGACTATTAAACATTTCTCTTAAAGTTACAGGTGCAGCAGGAGCTGTCACTTCAAACCTTGGACACGTGTACACACTTTGAGTTAAGGGTGGAAATGGATTAATTACGCCATCTGAGAGATGGGACGCTTGGGAAGTGGGGGTGTCCATGTGGAGGGTGTTTCTCACTAGAGATTTTTTTCTCTCTCTCTGACTTTACCCGTTCTCTCCTCTCTTTTTCTCCCTCTCTTCCTCCTAGTCCCTTTCCTGGCTCAATGTATAATCTTCCTTGCTTTCCACAACTCTAAGCTGAAATCAGTCTTTTGTTCCCAGAAAGACCTTCCTCAGGTGTTTTAGTTCAAGTAATGAAAAGCGGACTAACACACTTTAACAATGTTCAGTTATAAAAGTTTGCTGATCAATAACCATTCTGTGGCTACATATCAGATCTATAATGTCAGTAATGAATGGAGCTGATGAGAAGAGGATGAGAGGCAGTACAGTCCAAAGGGGTTCGGGGTGGAAGGGTGGTGTCTGAGACAGAAAGCAGACAAGGTGCATTTATTTCATTCCAGTTCACACAATGGGAAGAGTAGCCCAGTTTGATGATCAGAGTGCTTCTACAGGCTGTTTTGTCTTACACTTTTATAGGGGTTAGACAAGTTACAGGTGGGCAATTTATAGTCGGGGTTGTTTCACAATCTGGCAGAGTCTAGGTCAGTCGGCTGAGCAGGAAATGTGTATCTGTGTGTCTAGCAAGCCATTCATCAGACTACAAAGGGGAAGCTGGAGGGTCTGGATCTGGTCTTGTCAGCACAATTGAGGCACAGTGGAAATGTCTTTTGGGTGTGGTCATAGGTCAACAAGACTGTCATCTGGAAGTCCTGTGGGATACACGGGAGACTGATGTGGAGAGCTTTATCTGTGTGAGTGATCCCCAGACACAAAATGGTGGAAGAGGGCTTTGTCAGCTTCTGCTGCTCCCTGAGCTCTTAGGGTTAAGCTGTGGCTCCCATTGTGCTGTCACAATGGGATTCACTGGGATTGAAGGTGTTGGTGGACCCACAGGGAGATGTGATGTGTGACCAAGGGGAGTCATTCCAATATACATAGAGTTAGCCAATCACCTGGAAGGGTAAAGGCGCTCCAGGAAAAATCAAAAGACAATTTTAAAAGCCAACCTGTTAGAGGCAATGTGAGCAGAATGTCCAGGGGGAAAAGACTGGTCACCTGAGCCTGAGGGAGGTGCTGACACACCACTCTAAAGTCAAAAGGTTTATAGAAGAGACCTGGTGAAAACAGGCAAGGATTCTTTTAAGACCAAGGTGAAGAGGGAACCCAAGTCTCCCTTGGTTCCCCTCTGCAGCAACCCAGCTAGTAGATTCCAGTTAAAACCAGTCATGAAACCTGTGCTTGACCATTCTGAATCAGGTTTGGCATCTGTAGCTTGCACTCTGGCAGCTGTACACACTCAGCATGCTCCCTGATGGAAGATGAATCTAGAGAAAGCATCACAAACCCTGGCTCAGAGGAGTTACCCAAGATCCCCTGGTCTCTTGAAGAGTTGCTCTGTATTTTTGTCCCAGAATGCCTCCTAACACATGGCCAGAAACTCTTTCATCTAATTATAATCTGACACATAGTCTAATTGTTCCCATGGAAAAAAAAAAAAACCAACAAAATTTCTAATAGTCTCTGTAAGAATGGGTAAAGCAGAATAATAGGATTAGCTGGAGTTTAGGATAATCCCAGTGAATCAGATTAACAATCCATATATTCTCTGCCACATGAAATCTTGTATTAAAGTGTTAAAAGCATCTAAACTGCTGAATCTGGATTTCATCTCCCTCCCCAGTTATCCTTTATTAAAGTTCTTAGACAAAGCAAAAAGCCACAGCTGGATCCAACACGACAGAAAAGAAAAAATATAGAGGCGGTGGGGGTAGGGGAATGTTTAAAAGACATGACCACAGAAAACCAGCCAGGTAAAGCATACCCAGAAAGACGCCGCAGAAAACACAGACGCTCTGAAGAATGGGGGAGGTCAGGGAGGGGACACTCGGAAGAGAGGAGGTCTCCTGTGAGGCTGTCCCGAGACCTGGTGTGAAACTGGTTGATACGTTTTTCTTCAATTGTCCCTTTATTTGTGAAGCTCAAAAACTGAGTTCCTTAGTCCACATGTCTTCTTACATCTCTGTTTATTTTGGAAATCGGAGCTACTATCGGATTTTTTTTTACTTGTGTTCGGCATCAGTGTTTATACCGAAGCTTGATGGCTTTTATGTAAAATATTCAGCAATGGCTCTATTCAGCCTTTGTCCTATCCTTATGGCGCTCCTGGATCGAGGACCTTGGCTATTATCTTGTGATCGAGTGGAGCCACACGACTGGTCCTGGTCAATGAGTCGTGAGCAAGAGTGACCTGTGTTAACTCCCGAGCTGCAGCGTTTTATTCCTGGTGTGGGACACTCCAGAGAGCTCTTTCTCTCACTGGAATGACCAGCAATATTGCCGTCAGTAGCTGCTCCATTAGGCTGGAGTTTTAGAGTGAGAAAGACATGAAACAAAGGTGCACTGGGCCTGCCACAGTGGGATGGTGAGAGCAAAGAATCATTTTTATTAACCTGCCAGGTAATGGGGTGGCTGTGTATGATACCACAGTAGAATCTAACTTGCCCTATCCAATAGTGATCACACTTGCATATACTATAATGGCTTGCCTCTTGGTAGAAGTGATTTAGAATTTGATAGGGTGAGGACCAGGCAAATACAACAAATTAGGCTCCAGAATAAAAAGGGAAAAAAAGTCAGCTTGATCACACTGAATTATATAGTTCCCAATCAGAAATCAGCGAGGTCCTCCTCAAAGAGAACTCTTCATGACCAAGACTAAGAATTCTGAGGCATTCCTTCAGAACTGAATCTCTCCTTAAGTAAACTCTACACTTCAAAAAATAGAAAATATTTTTCCATTTGATGACTAGCAGTATTATGGTAGTCTCCTTCATTTTTTGTGGCATACTAAAGATACAGAAATTGAGCAAAAGGAGAGAGGAGGCAGATGTTTAATTGTAATAATTCAATGAACAATTACATGGCAGCTCTTTGGCAGATGATAGGCAGTGATTTGCACCTCTCTGCTAATTATTTTCAGTAGCTAACTCTGAGGATAAAAAATGTGCTCAGGGCTGAGGACCCAAACACTCGTAATAGGAACTGCTTGCTATCATAATGGGAAGTGATGACAGAATGGTAGGGGCTAAGATGCCGACAAGCAGCAGGAGGATGCTAACTGCTCTCCCAGAATGTACCTAATGGGTGCCAGGCATCCGATGGGTGCCTGGCATCTGGAAAAACAGAATGTGGCCCCCAGCTATGGCTAAAGAGGTGTTCCAACAATACCAACCAGGAAAAGAGGCATTATCACAGCCTGCTGGTCAGTAAGAATGACCCAGGGGCCAGAACAAGTGTGTGACTTGGTTTTAAAAAAGTCAACATGCTATAGAGGGAACTGGCATTCTTGCCACTCAGTTTAACATCCAGCCGCTGTGTTGTAACTCAGCCACTTCCCAACTGCCACGCTTGGTGTATTATCGACATGTGGTTTGGATCTGGCAAAGGTTTGCACAGGAGAAGCAAAGCAACACACAGTCCAAACAAAAGCAAACTCATAGCCTACATGGGAAAGTGTACACAGGCACCGGCTTAAATCACAGTAAAAATAATCTCATGGAAACAATGGTAAATATGTAATCAAAAACATGCTAGAAACACAAAAACATAACAAAGGAAGTAGAAAAAAGTAGAGGGAACTATCTGAAACATCTCAAAGATGACTTTTTCTTTTTACACGATGGCATGCCAAACTGCTCTGGCTACACCAAAACAAAATAATTTTTTCCAGGACAATACAATTTCTTCTTTTTTTTCCATTTCTTTTTCAGACAACACAGCCCAGGCTTTTCTCATTGAATCATTTATATTGAATTAACACCTGACTCATAGCTTGAATTAGCGGATTTTTAGGACAGTTGGGAAAGATACCCAGTTACAATTCCTTAGTAAAGGGCTCTTTCAATTAACTACAATCTGATTTAATAAAAGAACGTGGTGTCAAAATATTTAAGAGGATGGGACTGAAGGTCTACTTTCTGTTGGGCATCTCGATAGGGACACCAATTTCACTTCCACCTAGTGGATAGAAGCAAGATGTGTTTTCCTCAGAGTTTACACTAGCCAGAAAAAAAAAAAAAAGCACTTTTATTTTAACCAGATGTGAGTGAATTAAACCCAATATTTTCAAGTATTTTTAGTGCTGTATGATGTCATCTGACTTTATATTTTCTACTGAGGGGTAATGTGTATTTTTAACATTGTGAAACCACTTTCCACGGACATGAAGTCTCACACACGACAAATTATGACCAACACACCAGCGACATAGGACAGGCTCCCGGCTGTGTGATGTCCAAAGCAGAGAGAGAAATGCAGATTCTCAGTGGCAAGTGTAATTAAGAGCATGTGGAAATGTCCTCCTCTGCCACTCCACGACATGTCACTTCAGCAACGATGGTGTGAGGGGGCACACAGGGCCAGGGCAGAGCGCAGGACAGCGCGAGGACCCCCAGCCACCGCCCCTCACCTCAGTCCCTGTGGACCTCAAGTAGCCTCAATCAGGCTCCAAAAACCGGGTTCCTCCTTGTCACTGGACACAGACTCTCAAACGCCAGGCCCACAGGGGACACACAGCTCAGTGTCATCGCCCAGAGGGAGCTAGCTGTGCTTCCCGGGGATGGTGTCCTGCGGGACCGGCAGGGGAGCCAGGACGGCCCTGTGAACTGGCCAGCCAAATCCGGGAACCCGAGTGTGGTCCTCAAGGGCAGTGCCCAGCCGGCTCCGCACCAGCGTCTCACCCGGCTCAGGGATTTCTCTAGAAACCACTTCAAGCTTTCCACAAGGTAAGAGCCAGACGCTTGCGCGAGCCAGCGCGGCCATCCACGCACCCACTCCCCTGATGGCATCTCGGAACCAGGAGTGTCAGAACAACGCCACGGAGGGGGCGTGGGCTGCCGGGAGACTCCGCCGAAAAGTGGAGTTAATATCACCTCAGAAAGCCGTTCTTTCAGACCAAACCTCCCTTTCCCTGCCGCACGCGGCACGCGGAACCTTCCAGACCAAGCCTCCCTCGCCGGAGCCCTCAGCGGGAGCCGGGGACTGGGGACCCCGGGTCTGGCAGGAGACGCCGCGCGTCCCCGACCCTCTCCCCGGGGGAACGCGGCAGCCCCGCGGGCGCCTCACGGACGCGCGGTGAGGGGCGTCTGCGCTTCCAGGGGGGCGAGGCCGTGAGGCAGGGGAGAGGGGTGGGAGGAGAAAGTGGAAAAGCGGGGGCAAAAAAAAAGTAGGCGGGGAGGAGAGAAGGGACGCGGCTGCCGGAGGAAAAGGAGGCGGGGAGCGGAAAGGTAACGGCGAGCAAGCAGGTTGGCGGGTGCCGCGGTAAGGACGGCGGAGGGGCGCCTCCGGGGCGGGGAGGGTTGTGTCATTGGGGCGAGCGGGGCGCCGAGCCTGTGTGTGTGGGTGTGGGTGTGGGTGAGTGCGGGTGGGTGTGGGTGGGTGTGTGGAGCGAGGGCGCGGCGGCTCCCGCAGCCCGGCCCGCGGCGGCCGCGCCCCCCGACCCCGGCCGTGCGTCCACGCCGCGCTCGTCGGCGCCGGCTCCGGACCGCGGGCGCTCGTCCCGGGCTGGCCCCGCCGGCGCGCGCCCGTGGGGGGCTCGGGGAAGCGGCGCCCGCGGCCCGGCCGCATTGTGACGTAGCGGGGCCGCGGCAGCGCCTCCACCGCCCGGCCGAGCGCCGCGCTGCTGTTCCTGCTCCCGCCGCCTTGGCCGCCGCCGTCCGACCGAGCGTCTGTCGGTCCTCGGGCGCGACACCCCACCCCTGCCCCCGCCCCGGTGAGTCCAGGTCCACGAGGCAGCGGGGCGGGCGGCCGAGCCTTTCCAAGTTTGCACCCGGGCGACCCTGGGCGCTGACGCCCCTGCTGCCCCCAGCCCCGGGCCCCCTTTGTGCCGCCGGTCGGCCGGTTCGGGCGGCCGCGGCGCCTCGGCCCCGGGCGGGGAGGTGTCTATAGTAACGGCGGCCCCGGCCCGGCGTCCGCGGGATTGTTCTGTACCTCCTGAGCGCCTCGCCGGTTGTTCTCTGCCGCCTCGGCTCGCGCGGGCAGCGTGGATGGGCGGAGTGGCGGCGCCCGGCAGCCGAGAGCCGGAGGAGCGCGGGACTGGGAATGGCACGAGTGCCCGGCACCCGGGTCGGCGGCGAGGGGGCGCCCGGCGCGCAGCCCCCCAGCCCGGAGCCCCTGCGGTGCGGTCTTGCGCCCAAGGCTCGTGGCGCGTCAGTGCCGGAGGGGACGGTCTCACGGGGCCTTCCCTCACTCCGGGTGATGACTTTTTCTGTGCAGGTGGTCAGTGGGGGGACCGAATTTGGGCCATTGTCAGATGCCACGTTTTGTGTTATGTCTTTTTTGCACGTTACGAGCCGTTACTGGCAGCCATACAGTTTCCACAGGAAATACTAGCATTCTTGGAGGAACACGCTACTGCTCGCAGGGAAGAAGAAAGTCTTTGGGAAACAAAAAGGCAACAGCATTGTTGCTGGTTTTCAATGGACCGCTAGGAGAGGGGTGTGGGGAAGCATGTTGTTTTTTCCTGTGGGAACGTCATCCTTTTCCTTGGGAAAGTTCATTAGGAAGCCTGGCAGCGAGGGGTCTCCTTTTTGACGGGTTCAAGGCCGGCAGGGGCTGCACTTGGTTACTGACAAGTGTCCATCAAAAGAGCCCTGCTATGGGGGCAGTCTGGCCTCACACAGCACTCAGAGGAACCCGGTGCACTTGGCCGGCCGCAGTGAGGGCTGCCTGGGGAGGTTTGTGCGGGTCGCGCGTGTGCAGGCTGTGTCGGGGCTCCAGCGCAGGCTGCCCGCTCTGTCAAGCCTTGCCTCACTACCTGAATCCAGCCTGTTATCAGGGAGGGGACGTTGCGTTTGGAAGTGTTCAACATTTTGAAGGCAAAGGAAGTGTTAGGAGAGCAGTGTGCTGGTGTGTGTGGTGGAGGGGGTCTGTGGCATGTTTCCTTTCTGAAGATTGATTTATTTGAAAGTGAGGGTTACCAAGGTCTGTCTGCCATCCATTGGTTCACTCAGCAAATGCCATAAAGTTGGGGGGGGGGGGTGCGGCGTGGATCAGGTTGACCCAGGAGACTGCGTGTGGGTGCAGAGGCCCAAGCACTTGGGCCATCTCCGGCTCTCTTCTCAGGAGCATTAGCAGGAAGTTGAGTGTGAAGTGGAACAGCCAGGAGTTGAACCTACACCCAGCCTCTCTTGGTGGTTTTGGATGCATCGCAGTGTTTATTTGAATTCTTTTGGTTAAAGGTTGGAGAAACACTTTGACGGTGTCCTTAAAATTACTTGGAAAAGATGTGGGTTTTGGTTCTGCATCACAGAAGCCTCTCAGGGGAGGTGGTAACAACAGGACAACCATGGCTTAAAATTCACAGTTCTGGGCGTGGAATTGAGAAAAGATGTTGTGGCACCCTTCTCAGAAAACAGAGTGTAGACTGCATTCCAAAAGAAGGCAGTGGTTCTGTGCATAATCTTTCTTTTCTTCCTAGCAGGCGTTTGATAGGGGAGGAAGAGGTCGCTGGATAATGTGCTTGGACTGTTTCACTCATTTGACGTTTACTGTTTGTGGAGGCCAGAAGGAAGTGAGTCGAGAACAAATTTCTCTGTGGCGTCCCAGCTTTGCTAGTTGCAGGTCCTTGCTCTGGTGCAGGTGTATGATGGAAAAACAGAACAGGAGCCAAGCATCTGGGGATGGTTTTGGAAGGAACTGCTGCCATGACTCACTGCCCTTAAGAGGAGGGAAACCCACCCAAACATTTAATACAGACAAGTGATCTTTGATATTATCACAGAAAGCCTGGAGCCATTTTTCTTGCCAAAGTTGAAGCATTCTTTATCAAAAGAGGCACTCTCCCAAGGAACAGGTGCATCGTTATAAGAAACACAAGGGGATTTCTCTTTTAAATGCAAAATGTAATGGAAGAGCAACAAGAGAATCAGTGACACTTGCAATAGAAGCCTCGGTTTTTGGCAATCTGTCAGCTTACAGTTGAAAACCACATAGGAAAAATACATGTCTTGAAAGAAAAACAATATCCTGATGAAAATCAAATAGTTGCTTCTGTGAAACTTTTACCTTTGCACACTTGTTTCCTTGTGCTTGATTGCTTTGCAGATTCGTTTGCAGGAGGTCATTTCCCAAAAATGAATCCTAAAATCAGCTCCTATAGAGTACCTATCCTTCATGAGTTACACTTCTTATAGGTGAGACTACCAGATTTCCTAATTTATCCTAGTGGCTCTTTTTAAAGCTTTAAAAATCAATGAGCAACATGTATGTTCAAGTGATGATTGCTAATTGATAGGGTTGGTGGCTGGGCCCTGGGAGAGTACTGATTCCTGAAGAGTTATTCTGCATTTTCTGTGTGTGAACTTGCACTTGTGAAGTGCGGGTAGAGAACACATGAAAAATCAAAGCATCATACGGGGCAGGAAAGTAGATGTCTTGGGATTGAGTACCTAGGGTGCTAAACAGGACTTGGAAAGGAATTAGAGACAGAAGGGACCAGATCAGCCTAGATCTTCATCACTTGTCCAGGACTGCAAAACAGGCCGTCCCAAGATGGGGCCGCTGGACACAGGCTCAGAAGCCCACGGTTCTGGTGGCCCATTGGCCTGGATTCCCCTGGGTGCTTCTCATGGCAGTCTGAATTGGGTGCCCATGGGCATCATCGTTTGGCTGACAGGATGGTCTTGGGATAGCCTCACTCATGTCTGGCAGCTATCAAGGGTGACCAAGTGACCAAACCCTGTCGCTGCCGCTCTGCAGGAGATCAGGCAGGGCTGGCTCCTGCGGCAGTCAGCAGTGTTCTGTGAGCAGCCGAAGAACCACCTCCACGTTGAAGTCTGTCAGTTGTCTCACAGCAGCCGTTCCCCCACTGGCCGTGTCAGATCACAAGGTCGCCTGAGATTCCAGGGCTGCCGGAAGATCCCACTTCAGATGAGCACCCACTTGGCAGCCTCCTGCATCAGTGGTAACACTTGTTTCTAGTGAAGAGAAGGACAAGAGACAGGAGCAGCCTGCTTATGTGCAGCCCGGGAATTTGACCATTGCCCTGCAGTCTTTGTTCTGCAGACCGTTGGTGGAAAAGGAGAGGTGTGTGTTGGATGTGGCTCCAGCCGCCTCCTGCTGACAGTGGTCCGGACAGGGCCTAGGAGACAGCGGGCAAAGTCGTCAGAGTGCTCTCGGGAGGTGAGGCAGCCTCTGGGACAGGTGGTCGTGGGCAAAATGGAAATGTAAAAATTGATCTGGAGCTCCTGTGTTTAGGATTAGGCGACTGATTACAAGGAATTTCATGAAAGCGCAGACCTAAAATCATTCTGAGATTTTAGAAAGCTTAAGTGACTGAAAGAATGATTGTGTTGTTGTGAGAAATAGAGAAATCAATAGGTGATTTATTTTGAGGGAGGAGAAAAGTTCAGTACCAGAAAGGTTGATTAAAAGAGATAAATCGAATGTGAAAGTACTTTACAAGCTGCGGCGTAGGTTATGAATGTTAGTGTGTAGTGTTTCAGCTGCAGTGGACTCTTGGCTATAGGTCAGTTTCTGACACTATAGAGCAATGCATGAGGTTGGGGTTCCCTGACAATGCAAAGGGAAGACAGAAGGATCACTTTTAGCAAGGGAACGGTCTGCCTTGGGGGTCTGAGAGCACAACTGACATTCTCTGGCACAGCTGGAGGTCTGCCCTTGCACCCAACATTCCAGGATAGGGAGCAGCGTTCGTGCGTTCTGAGCGATGGCAGCAGCATTGGTGTGACCCCATGAGAGAGCCACGATGGACAGCTCTGCTGCTAGACATGGGGATGGCCACCATGGCCAGCAGACACTGTGTTGTGGACAGTGAGCCTTGCTGTGGCTAAGATGGCGCAGGAAGTGACGAGGTACATGTATTCACATGGAGTTACAGGTGCATAAGCGTAAGCACAGTCACTGTCGTGCTGTTGGTGAAAAGTAAAGAAATGAAAGACAGTCTGGCCCAGCATTTCATCTAGGCTGCTCCATAAATGTTAGTGAACATTTTATTAGAGGGGAGAGGAATGCTGAACACATTGTCTTTCCCCCCTTCGCCTGGGGCTCGTTCGAGTTGCTGCTTCACCAGTCTGATTTTATAGAAGGCTAGACACATACTCAGGTGGTGTCCTGCCCTCCAAGTGCAGCTGTTGCGCCAGACAGAAACACCTGGCCTGGCTGACGTCACACAGTCAGACTAAACAGCGTGCGCAGCTGCTCTTTATGGAAGGGCCGGGATGGTCCAGCTCAAGGCCAGCATACACTTTTATAGTTTTTACTGCATGAGGCTAAGAACCCTGAAGATACTCCATAAATGTTAATTGAATGAGTGAATGTGCCATTATCTGGTGCAGCAACATTTTCTAAAACATTCCAGTCTGGCTCTTTATTATTCAGGACAGAAAAAGTCTCTAAGTGCCTTTTGTAGATTTAAATGTTTTAAGACACTTTTGTCAGTGAGAGAGTTTTTTTTTTTTTCTGTTTCTCAAATCTACCACTCATAAAAATAAGCTTTTCCTCCCATTTTAGAACATAGTTGTCTTTCCTCCTTGTGTTTGTCAGCCTCATGGTAGCAAGTGGAAGCCCAGGTCATAGTTCTTGGCGGTCAACCCCTGTGATCCCAGTGCACTCCTGGGGTTCCTGTGGCCAGAGTGTGGACCATGCCACTTGCATCCATTCCGGTTCTGCGTTTAGTCTTGTAACCCTTTGGAAGGGCAGGGCGACTGTGCGCTGTGTGAGGCTTGGGGGCAGAGGAGGCACCTAAAAGTGTGGTCAGCAAAACCCTCCAGAGCCACATGACCCCAGAGCGGGGAGGGGTGGCTTTAGAAAGAAAAGCTGGGGAAGGGGGGATGTATGCTGTGCCAGCAGAGGTCACGGCTGTCTCCCATTCCATTTGTTTTCTGGGGAGCATGCATCATTCTGTCCCTCTTCCCTGAGCCAGAAACCTGGGAACGATCTGCATCTGACCCCTGCCTCTCCTCCTCCTCCGCCTCATCAGTAACCATGACCCCTGCACCTCTCTGCCTTTCCTCTGCTTGCTTGTCACTCGTCACAGGTCACCTCTGAGAAGGTCACCTCCAGGCTGTGCAGTGCCCAGCTAACATCCAGGCAGAACCTTGTCACAGCTTTGGGGAAAGCCCCAACTCTGGGCTGTGACTCCCAAGGTTGCCCGTGATGGGCTGCAGGGGCATGGGGACCTCAGCGTGCTCATGCCATCCCCGGGCTGCCTTGGTTTTTGTTCCTCTCTTCTCTCCTGCGTGTGTTCTCTTACTCCCTCATCTTCATGCTTTTGCATTGCTGTTGTCCTGGAGTTGGGGTGATTACCCCTCCTGGCCTGCTGAGTGTGTGCCCACTCAAAGCCCAACCGAGGGCAGCCCTTCCACCTCCCACTCCACCTCCCACTTCACCCCATGGTGCAGTCTTGGGTAGCCCAGGATACAACAGAAAGGTTGTAGAGAAACAATGAAAAGTTAGGCTAGCTTTGGTAGGAAAAAAAAAAGATGTTGACATATACGCATCTGAGGGGTCTTCAAAAAAGTCCATGGAAAACACATGTCTGAGAAAACTGCATGCATCTAAAAAAAATTTTTTGTCCAAACTTATCTCATCTTTTATTTTTAATTTTCCGTGAATGTCTAGAGGTGCCCTCATATGTGTGCCCCCGTCAAGGCTGGCTGAGAGCTGGATCATGCTTTCTGTCGAGGTCTGTTCCCATGCTTAGTACACTGCTTCCAAAACGTTTAAACGAATGAATGAAAATGTGCACTGAATCATTCATATTTAGGTTTTCCAGTAGTTTCCTCTCAAGTTTACGCTGTTTCCTTTGACTCGGTGCTCATGTTTGCATCTCAGAGTTTCAGACTTGGAAAGCAGGTCATCTTTGAGCACTTCACAAAGCTCAGCCACCTCTTCAGTGGTTCACTGTGCTTTCACGTGGTCACTAGACAGGAGCTGAACGAAGAGGCTGGAGAATGTCGCTGTCCTATGTGGGTCTCTAAAGCACGTGGCTCGGAGACCGTCACAAAGTTTTATTAAATAGTGCCTGTCATGTTCCGTGTGTGTGTGTGTGTTCATTGGAGGCCTTACAGCTACCTTCTTAGTTCCCTCCTGGTAGCCTTGGAAAGGAGGTGTTGGGATTATCTTCTTCTGCAGCCATTAGCAAAGGTTCAGGGACCGGAAGTGGCTTACCTGCCTCTCCTGGAGGTCACCAAGCTGCTGTGCGCTCACCTGGCTGTTGAGGAGTGGAGTAAGCTGTGATGGGGGTGGGTAGGCTTTAACTAGTTTGTCATTCTTATAAGATGAAGTGATCATTGCTTTTTGAATAAAACATTCCAGGGGGCTGCATTTGGCACGGTTTTCAAGCTGCTGCTCAAGACATATCTTACTAGAGAACCTGAGTTCCAGCAGCAGCTCCGCTTGCAATCCCAGCCTCTGCTGACTGTGCGTCCTGGTGGGCAGCACTTACGCTCAGGTGTGGGAGCCTCTGCTGTGTGCATGGGAGACCTGGATTGAGTTCCTGACTCTGCACTGGTCTACCAGTGAACCAGTGGCTGAAAGGACTCTTTTTTTTGGTCTCTTTATCCTTTTCTTTTTTAAAAAATTATTTATTTGAAAGGCACCGTGGCCGAGAAACAGGGATAAACAGAGATCTCCCATTCTCCCGGTTTACTCTCCAGTGATCACAACAACCAGGCAGAAGCCAGGAGCTCCGAACTCTGTCTGGTGTCTTGTGTGAGTGGCAGTGGCCCAAGAACTTGGGCTATCTTCCACCACCTTCTCACAAGCATTAACAAGAAGCTGGGTCAGAATCCAGGGAGCTGGGACTTGATCCAGTGCTCTGTTCCAGGAGGCTGGGCTCTGGCTTACTCTGCTCTACCTGCCCCTCTCTTTGTCTTGCAAATAAAGTGTGAAACAAAGAAGATTTTAAAGTTACTGAACTATCCTAGCTGTCTGCCTTGGGCATGGGCTATGTCTGATACACTGTGGGAAAAGATGCATTTAAAGAGGTAAGTGCGCTGGTACCAAGTTGAAATTAGGATGAGTCTCCACCTTAGACATCACCTCAGTCCTTTGGTGTGCGGGTGCCTGACCCTGGGAGCCCTTTGTGGACGTTATCTTGAAGTGTGCAGGATGCGTCTGGAGCAGACATAGAAAATGCTAGAATATTCTGTAGATACATTAAAAGGAACTTCACACTTTGGAAGCCCCAAACACACCATAGTTCCTAACTTGTGCTCGGTGTGAGCACCTTGTGTAGTTCTCATGAAGTCTGTGGTTTTTTTTTTTTCCTCAGAGAACAAGATGCACACCCACACACCCCTTGTACTTTGTTTCTGAGGTGCTGAGGAACCTCTGTGTCTTGTCTGGATTTTCTGGAACTCTCTGTGCTCCAGGTTCAAATCCCTGTTCCAAAGCTGTCTTCCAGAGGAAAGACAGTGTTTGCAGTGTTTGTTGTGGACCAGACCTCTGTGAGCAGTCATGTAGGCCACACGCTCTGAGCCGTTCGAAGGGTGGAGGATGTGGCCTAGAGCAGGGACTTTCTCAGACACCCAGCTCACAAGCACCAGGAAGGGAGTTCAGTGCAGAACCCAGTTCTGGTCCCAGCGGCTTCAGGCTGCCTTGCTGCTCTCCCCGCCTGCCTGTGGCACAAAAGAGCTGTGTCAAGGCATCCTGGGGCCTGTGTGAGTCCCCACTTCCCTCTGCCACAGCATCCCTGTTGAATGTAGGCTTCTGCTGCAGCAGCCTCCTGGCACATGCCAATCCAGAGGCAGGGCAGCTGAGAGTTCCTCTGCTGTCCTTGCCCTGCCCAACCTTCCCACATGCGTGGCAGAGTGCTACGGAGTGACAGCCTCGCAGCTGAGTTCCTACCTCATTCCCATCAATGAAGTGACCACAGGGTCTCCCTGTGACCCCTTCTACTGCGCTGACTGAGGCCTCTGCATGCCTGTTCTGTGCTGTGGTCACAGGAGCAAGCAGACAGATGGGGACCTAAGCTCGTGCTACTTCCCATTTTGCTTCTATCTTGCCAGGAGGAGAGCTAATAAATATTTAAATAAAGTGCTAGAAGTTTTATGAGAAAGGAAGTATTTGACTCAAGTTTCGTTGTGTTTTGCAGCTTTGAAGCTTTTGTCCCAAAGCCTGCTCTACCTCTCTAGGGTTTTGGGCCTGTGCGGGTACATTTGCCACAGTTGGGGGAAACTCGCGGGCTGAGTTCGTCTCAGTCTTCCCAATTGCAGTTGATAAGGTGAGAGTGACCAAGTGCCCTAACCGCAGGTGACGTGAAGACAGGGCTATAACTCATAGGTTGTCCCTGGTAGAAGATGCTCTTGGTTTATTCCAGATGTTGTCATCCTGGTGTTTATGGCCAGGCCTTTCTTCCCTACAGGTGGACCTGGCAGGTAAACACCCCTCCGGCAATGAGCACCCACAGGTCTCCACCCTCCTTACGGTCCCCATGGCCTCCCTGTGTGCTGATCTGGCTGTCCACAGACAGCTTCGCCAGGGTGTTCACCTCAGCATTGTCTCATGGTGGCTTTGACCAGCCCTGCACAAAATGGAAATGCAGTAGGTCAGGGAGCTGAGCCACACAGATGATTCCATACTTCCAGTAGGTGCCTTAAGAAAAGTCGAAGGAAATAGGTGGGTTTGATTTTAATATATTTCCCTTAACGTGTTTGTCCAAACCACTGGCTGTTCCACATGTAGTCAATCAAAAAATTCATTAGCCAGATACCTGACATTCTTTTCTTTTTTCATACTCTGTTTTTCTGGCTTTTTTTTTTTTAATGAATCCGCACCTCAGGCCTGCTATATTTTCAGCATTCTGGAGCCACAGTGGCCAGTGGCCTTCCCTAGTAGACTGCAGATAAGAACCCTGAAGGGTCCACCATCCTCTAGCCTCCCTGGGCACTCAGCTTCTGTGGACACCTGTGCACCGCAGCCTGGGATCTTGAGGGTGGGGATGGTGTCTTTGTCATTCCACCGCCCCTAGGGTTGATGGTCAGTGTATGAAGGCCCACAACCAGCACTAAGTACTGTGATGATGTGTGAACTATTGGGGAGGGGTTATGTGTGATCCAAGGGCTGAAGGATGTGGTATATGGAGGCTGTTCTGTCTCAGAGCCCCCCTTTCCATCTCCCAGCTCCACCCACAGTGCTGCAGGACCATCCTGGAACCAATCAGAATGCTCAGTCCTGCACCTCTCACTGAGGGTTGGTTGAGCCCATGCTCATCCAACGTAGCTTTTGACTTTAGCTTTTGTAATATTGAATACTGGAGGAGCTTACAAAGAGCTCCGAGATTAGGTTGTAATGGGTCTCATAAATGGGATGGATAACAGAACAGGAGAGAATCAACAAAGCAGTGAGGACTCCTGCATCCAACACACACCAGCTGCTGCAATTACTGAAGGGTGGCTGGCATAGAGCATGCTCAGCGTGCCAGGGTGGACTCTGAATTCAGGGGATGCCTGAGCAGTTGCTGTGAGTACGCTGTGCTGCTAGTAGTCCTGGAGTCACAGCTACCCCAGAAGAGGGTGTGAGAGCGACAGCCTGCCTGGTAGGTTCACCTCTGCGCATCCAGGACTTCAGTCTCACAGGCAAGCACTTCTCAGCATCTCATGGCTTGCTTGCCTGTTTCCAGTGATAAGTATCTCTTAACATAATCTGTAGAACCATGCCAAAATGATCACTTGTCTTGGAAAACCACCCTCACCACAAATCCAAATAAATGCGAAGTTTGCAAGTGGAAGGAAATACTCATATTTTGTCTCTTAAGTCACTGGAATTTTTAAAGGAGATTTCTGCCTCAGAAAAGACTGTAGTGATCTGAGGTTCATTTACACGGTGCAAGGAAGTTGAGTGCAGAATGAGGGCCAGCCTCAGCTTCTCCGTTGATGACCTGTTTCAACCTGTGCAGCTCACAGGCCTGCTTTGGGTTTTATTTGTGTCTGGGTACAGCCAACCTACAACCCACTGTGTCGAGAGAATGAATGAAGTGAGAAAAATCTTTACACAATTTCTGGAACAGTTTGAGGGTGAGGTGCAGTATTTTTGCAGAGTAAATCTTTAGATTTGAAAAGATCCTAACAAATATCACGTAATAACAGAAGCCATGTGTAAGTGGTGCGGTGATTTTGTCTGTAGTAGGGTGGAGGCGGTTCCACATACACAAAGCCTTGTATCTGTTGGCTCCAACTTTAGGAAAGCTGTTTTAGTTTGGGTCCCTTGAAACAGACCTTGGGGCCCTCTGCATCTAGAATTCACTTCTTCAAACAGGGCAGCTGTGGTGTGCTGTGTTGGTGTAATTGAAAACCCATAAAAAAAAAAAAAAGGCCGAGAGCTACTTTTGAATTGGCTCAGTGAACTTGGACTGGATTTGTCAAAGTGGTGAAAGGTTTAAAGGAATTTTCATAAATGAGGTCTCCAAGCTGTGTGTTAACCGTAGAATTCCAATGAACTGCAAGGCCTGTGAACTTGCAGCATAGCGCCTCTGAGCAGAGCAGTCATAGCTAGATGGAAGGGTATGTTTCTTTTTCATTCCACAAGTTCTGCAGACGTAAGCACACTTAGCTGCTGATACTCATAATTTCACAGTACTATTGTGCACTAAAAATACAATTTAAAAGTATAATCTTTAATTAAGTGGAGTATTCACAGATTAACGTGGTTACAGATCTCTCGCTTTGGAAGGAGTCATTGTTTACTCCTGTTGCTAGGAAATACAGCAGAGCCCTCCCAGCGTTACAGATTGGTTCGGTGGGAAGAGGGATGTGAATCGCTCCCAGCGATTGCCTTGCCATAACGTGTCTAAAGTGCTTCGACTGGCAGAGGCCCCAAGTGCTCACAGCGCCTCCTGGCAGGGAACCAGCAGCATTGTGCAGCCAGGTAAACATTTAGGGGATATTTCAGAGACAGCAGGAAGCAAGCACCACAAGGGTAAGTATTTGGGATTTTAGTGAAATTACTTTTTTTTTTTAATAATTATCAGAAAAATAGATTGTTTTCAGATCTGATCATCATAAGTCTAATGGATGGTTTTTTGTTATTGTGTTAATGGTGAAACTCCCAAATTAGTGCAGAAATTTAATCCATGTTGATGGTTTCCCAAAATGATGCAAAACTTGCATGTAGAAAACCAATTTTATTTTGCTTTTCTTCCTTCCCTTTCTTTTCCTTCTCCTCACTTTTTGGCAAACCTCACTGCATGATGCATTGTGCAACAGATTTTTTTAAATGCAAATTGGACACTTGCACAGTATGAAAAGGAGTAGCTGTGCCAGCTTACTTGCCTTGAACCTGGAAAAGTCGAATGATTACTGAGTGCTGCTTCAGTCTGGATTGGGCATGAGTGTCTCCTAAGAAAAAAACCTGCAGGGCCGGAGACTGTTGATCTGTTTGATCTGTTTGAGGCCAGCCCTGGTGTAGAAGGACTCGTATATGCAAGAAAAAACCCTCATGAAGGGAGGGGGAAATGACAGCATCTCTGACTGTCTCGAGGAATGAAATCAGGTTCAGGATGACGTGTACTTATTATGGGGTTATAGCCACTGTTCAGGTGCAGAATAGTCTGGCTAGAATGAGGGAGAGATATTCCTGAGGATCATGACTGCATTCTAGCAGGTGTGCCTGGAGCCCGACTTAGTAATTAGCACATTTTCATCCACTCTCTGGACAATTAGCAAACTCGTTCCTGTAAAAGTTCAGTTGTTGGCTGGGGTAAGAATTGTCTTCTTGTGCAAGTATCCAGCATGGCGTCTGGCTTGTATTGTATGCTCAATATGTTTGGCTGGATAGATCAATCTTTGATCCTGTTGTGTAGGTAAATTCATAATACAAGACTGAAGGTTTACTGTGCTGCAGTGAATAGAGGTTAACAGAGGCTAGTGGCTTGTGTTTACAGAAGATCTTGCTTTGCCTCTGTGGCTCCTACTCAGCGCAGTCCCCTGATGTAGGGTGCTGGCAAACCAATGAGCAGCATTCATGTGATGCAGGGCCATGAGTTGGAGTAAACCATGGAGTTGTGAGAGGTTCAAAGTCTGCTTTTATAACTTTCTAATGCTGGAAAGGGCCCTAGTACTTTGAAAACATCAAGACAGAAAAGTAAGGCAACAAAAACTAACGTGCAGATCACACATTTCTTGAGAGCATTAATCTTGAAGCATCCACTGATGTATAAATGATGTGGGAAAGAAAGCTGGGTGAGCAGGAGGCAACACATGCTGGCTTTGAGTATGGCCTTAACCTAACCTAACACACACAAGGCTCGGCTTGTGCGTGTTTATGATTGGGGAAAGCTGATTATGCCTCTTGTTTTGATGTGGCTTCTTCCTTTCTAGATGAACAGATACATCTTGATTACCTAATCTGTTCTGGCAAGTGTTTGGGTACCAGGCCTGAAGTGAGGATTCCAGTTTTCAGATCTGCTCTGCCATCCTTTGCCTCTTCTAGGTTGAAAACCCTGTCTGGCCTCTGGTGTGAGTTAGCCCACCCATTGAGTGGGTTCTGGCCTCTGGTTGAGACATGGCCAATGGAATTTTCAGATGGACGTAAGTTCATGAGTGGGGAGGCAGAGTGTGCTGTTTAGTGCTTGGTCTGTCCCTTAACCAGGTCACCTTCTGCTTTTGGAGGCCCCAGTCTGGGCAGGCAGCCTGCTCTGTAACCCTGCTGTGGATATTCTGGTGGCTGTGTCCTCCCCAGCCTGACAGCTGTCCCCTATCTAGTGTTATGGCTAAAGCCTCTGCACTATCTTCTGTAGTTTCCCCAGACCCTGCCATGCCTTTGCAAATGCCTTTTTACTATGCTACCCTCAAATTACATTTTTGAGGATACCACTTATTTCCTCTTGTAACTAACTGACATCTGTCACTGTAAAATCAGCTTGATTTAGGTCATATTGTCATTATTACATTTTTTTCTTTTTACAAACTATTAGGTTTACAATCTTGCCATATAATGTTTTTGTTGTTGTTTGTTGTTATTTAGTGATTAGAAGAAATCTGTTACCTTGCAAAGGCTTAGAATGGATGAAGGGGTATTAAAATGTTACAGGCTAAAACCCCGTGGATTGTATCTAAGCAGTGAAATTAGAATTTTGTAGCTTGGATACTGACACCATGGCATAGCACGTTAACCCTCTGTCTGTGGTTCTGGCATCCCATATGGGCACCAGTTCAAATCCTGGCTGTTCAATTCCCAATCCAGATCCCTGCTAATGGACTGGAAGGTTAGTGGAGGATGGGCCAGATGCCTGAGCTCCTGTACCCATGAGGGAGACCCAGAGGCAGCTCCTGAATCTTGACTTCCAACTGGCCCAGCTCCAGCCGCACGGCCATTTGGGGAGTGAACAAGCAGAAGGAAGATTTCTCTAACTCTCTTTCTCTATCCTTCCCTCTGTGTAACTGTGCCTTACACACACGCGCGCACACACACACATACACACACACACACACGAAAGAATTTCCTAACTTAATTCTTTAGACAGAATACATGGTCACAGCATGTCTAGAAAAGAAAGCTGAAACTTTAAACAATTGAGTAAATTAAAACATAACTTACTTGGGGAAAAAAAGTTTGAAGTATTAGACCTTTTTGGTGATTACCGCTTTTAATTGGGTTGTATCATGGATAACTCAGCTCCTCCAGCTTATTTATTGCAGGGCTTGAGCCTGAGCGTTTTCTCATTCCACATTCCTCTTGCTAGTTCCAAGACAGATGATGCTTAGCACCAAATTTCTTTTAGGCTCTTGAGGGTAGCTCTGTTTATGCGGAGTTGATGCTGAGTAAGCTTAGCATTCTAATGTGTGTGCAGTAGATTTTCTACTCATGTTTTTCTGAGTTCCGTATTTGACTTCTCATTCTTGAGCTACATCAAGTAAATTGCTCTATGATATTTAGACTTATGTATAACATGTAGTACACTCATTCAGCTATTTCTCAAGAATGTAAATGAGCAGATTCACTGAAGTGGTCAGTTTGAAGAACAAAGCAACTGTGACTTCTTTCCCTTTGGTGATATATTTGTCATTGCAAGTTCAGACCACATGAATGTGCATTTCAGCGTCTTGACAAAATTGTGCAAGTCTTTCCTAGCAGAGTAGGATAAGAGTGTCACAAATCTTCATTTTTTTACAGTGGAGTAGAGGCCAGGAGGAACAGCAGTTTCAGGGTCTTTTGATGTTGGCACAGGTAAGGATTTATAGGTTGTCCCTCTTGGACCCTCCCATGGCAGGAGGAACTGGTGATTCTAGAAGGAATTATTGTCATTTATAATTTTGAATCTTTTTGTCAAAGTATTCTTTTTTTTTTTCCATTGGAAAGGCGGATATACAGAGAGGAAAGACAGAGAGGAAGATCTTCCGTCTGATGATTCACTCCCCAAGTGAACGCAACGGGCCGATACTATGCCGATCCGAAGCCAGGAGCCTCTTCCGAGTCTCCCACATGGGTGCAGGTTCCCAAAGCTTTGGGCTGTCCTCACTGCTTTCCCAGGCCACAGGCAGGGAGCTGGAAGGGAAGCGGGGCTGCCGGGATAGAACCGGCGCCCATATGGGATCCCGGGCGTGCAAGGCGAGGACCTTAACCACTTGCGCCACTGCGCCGGGCCCCAAAGTATTCTTTTTTAAAAAGTATTTTTGGGTGGCATACAGTTTATGTTTGTTTTCATGGTGTATAGTGTACTTTTTCAACACATATACAGAATGGAAACAACATCTCTGATTTCCAACCCAGGCAGGGACCCTGCCTCCCATCCACTAGGAATATGCTTTTCTGTATTGGGCACTGCACAAGTACAGACTTTCTGAGTATTTATGTACTGTCCATGGGTTACCATTCCCAAGGGAGAAACTACATCATAATGCCACAATGCTCCACACTTAATTCCTGTGCAGCTTCTCTGGCTTTGTTCTAGCCGTCTGTTTTGCCTGGATTGAAATGCAGTTGTATTTTCACCGAGAGACAAAAGTTTATTTATAGCAGTTACTATTCTAAGTGATCGCACTGTTTTCACTGCATCAGCTGTGTCAATACGAAGACTGGTCATGCAGGAATAGCGGAAAGTCCTGAGAGGGTCACACTGTGGTAGCACATTGTACTCACAGCCTTCTGCAGCTGTTGCCAAGCACAAGTGGCACTGAGGGCTTGTCAGAGTTCAGTGATGTGTGTGCAGCCACAGGATGCGTTCCTTGATGCACTCAGTCTGTACAGACTTTGGTACCTTTCGCTGTGTGGCTGTGGAATTTTCTTCCTAGCAACTAAATGTTACTGATGGAGGCCCAGCGACCCGGTGGTGAAAGGGAGGGAGGGAGGGAGGGAGCAACAAATTGTACCTGGACTACTGGGCAGGAACTGGTCAGATTACCAAAGGCTTCCCAGTTAGCAGTGACATTTGATTTAGAGTTCAAGGCCACATGAGGATTTGCCAGGAAGAAAATTTAGAGGAGAGCATTGGAGTTTGACAGATCTTTGAGAAATTATAGGTATTGTGATGTGATTTCACAGTAAGATATATGTTGTGGGGTGACAGGGGATAATGTTAAACGGATGGTTGGAGCCAAATCTTTATCTGTTTCCCTCTGTGGAAAAAAAAGGAGCTTGTGTATTTTTTCAATGAATGCTATCAATAGTAATATGATTTCATTTTACTTATACTATCAACTGTTTTGGTGATTTCCAAATTGTTACCTCAAGCACCGGGCTGGAATTCTGTTGAATCAGAGCTCACAGAATCTATACCTCCAACGTAAACTTGTCACCATTCCTACACAATCCTGGCTCCATCTCAATTTTCCTAGTTTATTGAACGGCCCCAGCTTTCA
The DNA here is from genome assembly GCF_017591425.1 of Ochotona curzoniae. NCBI lineage: Eukaryota > Metazoa > Chordata > Mammalia > Lagomorpha > Ochotonidae > Ochotona > Ochotona curzoniae. The sequence goes on from NW_024464918.1 coordinate 29,134,324, forward strand.
GGGGAATGAGCTGCGCTACCATCTTGTCTTGGACACCTCCAGAACTTGCCATGTCCCAAATCTCAGCAAGCCTTATTTATGAGGTTACTCTCAATTTGATCATCTCCTCTCCATCCTCTGTGATGCTTCTTCACACAGTCACTGTTTTCCCCTGATCGGTGCAGGAGCCTCTGTACTGAGCTCTACCCCTTGCTCATCAGTCTCCCCTGTTACTGTGTTGGTCTTTTCTTGGTCGCACCTGTGACTTCACTGGTAAGGTTTTAGAGAAGTCTTCATTCCAAACACACAAATGCCCTTAAGATTCACTGCCTACCTGCCCAGCCTTGCGAGTCCCTGGATCAGCCACGGTGAATGACTAGAAGCTGCCTGGGATTTCCAGTGTGGGCATTTCCCTGCCCTTGCTGCTGCCTCTGCTGTCAGCCTTTCCATCCTTTCAACCTGTGTCTCCTTGGTTCTGCCTGCATCCATGTTAGGTGTGGTGACAGCATGGCATGGTTCGTTCACATCTGTCTTCTTCCCCTTACTTAGCATCATGTCTGGCAGTTACAGCAAAAGCAGAAGTGTTTACTGAGCACTCATTATAGACCTGCGAGGTGATAATTTATTTACATATGCATCTCATTTAAAAGGGAAAAGCAAAATCAAACTATGTTTTGGAAAGTTGATGTCCAAATATGAAGATTAGCAAGAATGAAGATTAACGAAAGGTTTGTTTCCAAGAGTTCAATCAGGACGGTATTTTATCAACACAAATAAGCATCTAAAAAAGATTCATCCTGGGGTATAGGCTCCAAAAATAAAAAGGTGGTTCCTAAAGGTGGTAGGTGGATGGCTAGTTGGCCCAACAGATGTTACCTATAACCCATGGAGGAACTTATAAAATATAATTTGGAAATTAAGTAAGCCTTAGGAATTAGATAAGCTTAGGCTTATTAGAATTAGAGGAAGCCTGACAGGACAAAAGCAGATACATCGTGAAAAAGTGAAATGGCATGGTTGTTAGACATGTGTCACTGGATTATGGGAAATGCCTCAGTAGGTCGTCACATCATTGTGTGACATTACACGGAATATTTATGCAAACTGAGATGGCTATGATGGCCTGAAGCAATGCCATCTCTCTCTCTCTCTCTCTCTCTCTATATATATATATATATAGTTAGTGTTTATTTCACTTGAAAGGCAGAGGAAGAACTTCCATCCACCAGTTCACTCACCCTATGTCCACAACAGCTGGTTCTAGGCCGGGCTGAAGCTAGGAGCTGGGAACTCAATTCAGGTTTTGCAAATGGGTAGCAGGTACCCCAGTGACAGGTGTTCAGTAGGCAGAAGTTCCGGGGCCACCAAGATTGGTTTAGGTAATTGGTTGGCAGAGTTTGGCTTACCAGGGAAGAGCTGTTTCAAGCAGCAGCACCTAGGGGTTTGGAGAACTTCCTTAAATATTCTGGGTTCATGGCTACATAAGCAAAACATTGTAGAGTTTGTGCTGATCTGTGTCAGACGGACAGGAAGCAGGGCAGGATAAGGTGTTCTGAGAAGCAGGTGTGCGGAATTCCTGTCAAATAGAGCTCAGAGGAAAAGAAAACCGAGCTGAGTGTACATTCTATTCTGAACATCAGTTCCAAGGGGCACGGATGTGCTTTTTCCCTGGCACCAAGTAATTATTAAGTTCAAAATTACTCAAGTAAGTATGAGACTGTATTACCTACTTTAGAATTTTTTTGCTCAAAAGCATAGCCTCAAGTAGAGTAAACAGAAGTTCAGGGGTTGTTAAGTGACAGCTGTGGTTAAAAGCATGGACGTCAAGGGAAATGGGCATTTGACCAAGTGGCTAAGATGCTGGTTAATGTGCCCGGGTCATCCTGGATCAGAGTACTTGGGTTGGAGTTTTGCTCGAGCTTCCTGATAGTGTGCTAACTGGCAGGTGGCAGCTGATGCCTCAGGTGGTTGACCCCTTTCCTCCACGTGAGGGACCTACACTGAGTTCCTAGTTGGTGGGTTTGACCTGATCAGCACTTTTCCTCTGTCTCTCTATCACTATTTCTCAAGTAAGTTTTTTTTTTTTTTTAAATATGGATCTTGGAATCAGAGCACTAAGGTTTACTTCTTGCTCAGCCATTTTGCTAGCTTCAGCACTTGTAGCTTAACCTCTGAAATGGACACATATTCTTTGGTTAGGTGTTTTCAAGGATTAAAAAGAGAATCACCTGCTACTGTGGTTCTGTGGCATGTAAGGAGAGCTCCATGGAATCTGAGCCAGTCTCTGCATACGCATACAGCTTGAATCCTTGGCAGTAACAGGGAAGCCAGCATTTACTGCAGTTATGATTCAACTTACATTTTCAATTGGCTCTCATGTTTTGGAGAGATGACTTGTAATTGCCTTGCCTTATATTAAAAATCATGTCTTTGTGTACTACAATTGACCCTAATGAACCTTATGTTTATTAAAGTACAATGTAAGTGCATTTGGTTTTCCAATACCATTCATGGGAAAACTCTTACTGAGATGAACACATGTTAGTAGTAAGCATTTAATGCATGCAATATGTTACAGTGCAGTTGCTGTTTGATTCCTGGTTAGTGGGAAATCTCAAGTCCATTGGTCTTGAGTGCTCATTAAGCAGTCCCTTTTCATTATTTTAGCTATTTAGTAAAATTAAAATATTTTCCTAGGATATTTACTAGGATTCCTTAAAAAAAAAAAACCTTTAAAGTACATTATTTTCTGTATACTCAAAGATTATGATTGGCCTCTGCATTTTAACGTGAAAGCATTATGCTGAAGGAGAACTGCCTGTAAGTTAAACTAAAACAAACCAAACCTAGCTTTGATGCCTGGATACTAGGGACCTAACCATTTGAGCCATCATTGCCGAATGCCTCTCAGTGGGTTCAGGCTGTCATAATGAAATGCCGCAAAATAGGTAGTGTGTGGGTAACCAGAAATCTTTGCATACAGTTCCTGAGGCTGGGAAGTCCAAACTCAAAGCTGATTTCATGTCTGATAGCGGACCCTTTCTGAGTTTGTCCATGGCTTCTTCTCACTGTGCCTGGAGTGGGGAGGGGGCAAGGCAGCTCTCTGGTTTTCTTCCTTTGTGACCCAGTGACCTCCCGGAGGGCCCTACCTCCTGAAATCCCACTTCACCAGTGCTGAGGCCTCAGCACATGAATGTGGGGGCAGTGGAGAGGGACCCAAATATGCAGACCTAGGTCTGTCTCACAGATAATAAACAATGAACAAATGACAAACATCTGGTGAAGCTCTTCTTTTGCCACACTTGACTTCTGCGAGCCATCCGGATTCCACATGTTGGTGTCAGCTCTCACTGCTTGTCATGCTCTGGCCTCTTATCATAGCACTTACTGCAGCTTAGCAGTACCCCAGTATTTGTTGTCCAGCTCCCCCCGCCAAAATAGAAGCTGATGAGTGTGCAAGACCGTCCTGTGTTTATGTTAAATTCATCAAACTCAGAACACTGCTTGGTTCACAGCAGGAATTCAGCAACTATTTGTTGAAGGAAGAAAAGCATAGATATGGGAGTGTACTTTAAAGAAGCCTGAGAAATTGAATTAAAGGATAACTAATTTTGTTTCAAAGATATTTGGCAGTTCATATATGCTTTGGGGCGGGGGGGGGTCTTCAAAGAATTTTGAAAAATTAGAAAAATAAATATTATGAAAAAACGATGAAAGGTTTAAGATTTTTTTCACCAAAATATATGCTTTTTAATTTTGCATTCACACAAACTTTTAGGTATTTATTCGAAAAAAAATTGTTATGTGTTATTCTTCACTTTTTTGAAAGGCAAAAATATGGAAGGATGGAGAGCTACCTTCCATGAACTAGTGTACTCCCAAATGCTCTTGATACGTAGGCGGGGCCAGGCTGACACTGGGAGCCTGAAACACCAACTGGGTCGCAAGAACTTGGGACATGAGCACCTGCCTCCCAGGATGCATTGACAGCTCGAGTGGAAGTGGAGTAGCTTAGTCTCAACCCCAGTACCTAATACACACCGGGGTATCCAAAACAGTGACTGAACCACCACACCAAAGACCAGCCCTCCACATCCTTTTACCACATGTAAGCCTATGTTCAGTAGAGAATCCCAATCAGGTGCTATTTAATATGTTTTTGCAAACATTACTTGCTGGTTGTAATATAACATTTGCCAAAACAAACTTGAGAAATGCAAAGAAATATTAATAGAGAAAGAAAAAATTCTCCAACTCTGAGATGAAGCTTTCATGTTGAATTTGTTTTCTCCTTTGTGGAGCTGTTTATTGCTGTTATGTAATCCTGGATTATTTATTTTGAATCTTGCATTTTTTAAACTCAGTACTCCAACATTAGCATCATTTCACATTCTTACAAAAGTCTTTATGAAGTGGTGGAATAAAATACAGTTCTCTCCACCTTCCAAAACAGAAGAAATAACAAAGCATAGAGAAGAAAACTCCATCTGCAGTGAAACAGGTCTCTGGCAGCAACCCAGAGCACAGGCCTTGAAACACCTGCCAAGTACATGATGTTTGGCTGCAGGTAAGTGGGGAGGACTTGCACTTACCTCATCCCCTTGGACTTGAGGACAGATTGCCCTCTAGTGAACTAGTGTCCTCCATGGAGGACCTCTCCAGTGTGCTCTGAGGCACGTGATGGGAGCTAGAGCTGCCCTGCTAGACGATGGGGTGGGAATAGGGTGACTGTAAATGCTGAGTCCTTTTGCCCCTGTCCTGTTGGTTGAGGGCACCCGCCAGGGAGGAAGAGCAGGTCACAGTTGTCCATGAGGAATTGGCCTGAGGCATTCCAGATGGCAGGAGTAGGGATAGGACAACGCAGGTTGCTGAAAGAGCTGACCAGCCTTGAAGGGAAGTGCATTACTTGTTTCAGAGCTCAGGCGTGCACAGGCACTAATATACTAAGATGTGGTGAACTGAAAGAGAGAGTACTTTGTCTCTAACTTATTTGGAGAGACATGGCCACTAGGGAGAAAATAACCCATTAAGATTGGAAATAAGAGCAAAATAGCTGAGCTAGTACAAAGTTTGTGTGGTTTGTAGAAAGAGGTTAGCATGGAGATAGGAACCATAAATCAGAGATGAAGCAAGATGGCTCAAAAGGGCATGTGTTTCCGTAATTGTAAGATGAGCTTTGTAGCAAAAGGTGAAGCTCGGCTTTTCAAATCGCTGAGATGTCACTGTTTATTTATGAGCCCAGATAAAACTCATTTTCAGATAAATGACTAAATTGAAATACTATAATGCAGACCATTCAAGTGCTGTTATGGTTAAAAAATGTGACTATAAAAATGTCACATTCTTCCAGAACCTATTTGTTGGTTAGATATTTTCAGACTCCTATCTACTCGGTTTATTGACTCCCACTAGATTTTACTACTGCTTCACTTGCAGAGCCAGGACACAGTAGCTATTTTAAAAGTGAGATATGATGACTTCAGGAAGTTCACGGAATTAAAAGGTAGGTGTATCTTTATGCCAAATAATTTTGAAATCCAAGCTTAGTTGTGTAATAATATTGTATTGTCCATGAGCCTTTTGAGGACCTCAAGTCTGTAGTTGCAAACTTTTGATATCCTCGTTAGCTCCTCTTTTAATTCCATTTTTGCATGAACTTTTCGCAAGTCCCTGGTAGAGTTCTTCTTCACCTCATCCATCCCTGAAAAACCTTGGAAACTCTTTAAACCGGAGCTTCTGCTGTTGCTGATGACATTAGATGATGTAGAAATGAAGGTGCAGGGATTTTGTTGGCAGAACCCACACATCATTTACAGAAAAGCAGTGGTGGACTCTTTAAAATGCCAGTTCATATGTGATTTGGAACTGCATTTTATATCCTAATTGTTCCAGCAGTGTGTGTGTGTGTGTGTGTGTGTGTGTGTGTGTGTGTGTGTGTCTGTGCACTTACACTTTAATGGTGTCTCTCTGCCAGATGGAGCCAAGACAGGGCTTACAGCAGCAGCCCTGTGTTTGGCGTGCCTTGAAGGTTGTGAATTGCGGTCTCCTTTCAATGCTAGTAAATTATGTTTTACATCCTAAATGCTCAGGCCGCAGTGGGATGGAGACAGATGGCAGTCGGGTGTTGGAAACCGTGGGGAGACAGTGTTCACTGTGATGGAGACGGGGGGAGATGGAGGTCATGAGAAAGAGTTGCCCAGGAGGGGAGACTGAGCTTTGTGAAGAGGTGAGAAGGGAACCAGCAGTGAGCTGCAACGTGAGGCGGTGACAGAGCAGGTGCTGAGCTCTCCAGAGATGGTAAGAAGAACAGTTTAGGAGAACGGAAAACAAAATAGCAAAATAAACATTGGGACAACTTAAACAGCACATGCATGCCATGTGTAGACTCTTTTCTACATGCTTTGCGTATGTTAATTCATTTAGTCTTCATAATAATCTAGTGATGTGGGAATGATTAAGGTCTCCACAATACAGATGGAAAAAGAAAATGAAGAAAGTTTTAAAAATGCTTACTTACGCTAATGTCTTACAGTATTCCCCCTGTGTTTTCCTTCAGTAGTCTCATAGCTTTGGGTCTTAACATTTAGCTCTTTGGTAATCACTTCATTTTGAGTTGATTTTCACCAGGGATGAGATGTTGGGGGGAGGGATATCTAGGTGCAATCTCTATATGGATATCCAGGTTTCTTGCTGTTATTTTTGTTTGTTTTTTTAACCGCAGCACTGAGTATTGAAGTGAGAGTCCATTCTATGGTGTTTATTTTTGTTGCCCTTTTCAAGATATTGATATGGAGAACTGTTTCTGTTTTTTGTTTTTTGTTTTTTAATTTGTTTTGGTTTTTTTTTTGGATGAGAACCAAAAGCACAGGCAATAAAACCAAACCTAGACAAATGGAACTGTATAAAACTAGGAAGCTTTTTTCACAGCAAAGGAGACAATAAAGAGACAACCAACAGAAGGGAGAAAGAATATTATTAAACTCAGCAACAAAATGAACAGTTAAGAAATGGGAAGTGGACATTAATAAGCATTTTACAAATGAAGATACACAAATAGCAAGAACTATTTGAAGAAATGCTCCATATCACTAGATACCAAGAAAATGCACATCAAAACCACAGGGAAATTTCATCACTTCAATTAGAAATACATTGAAAAGATTAGAAATAAACGCTAGTAGGAACATGGATACACCGTTCAGGGGGATGCTCATTAGTATAGCCATTTGGAGCTCTTTAGAAAAATAAATCTCAATGACCAACCTACCACTGTCCTGGTTATATGTGCAATGAAAGTGAAATCAGCCTACCGAAGGGTTACTTGCACTCTTCTGGATGTGTTGATGGAATGAATGGCCAAAAGAAATGTTCTCTCTCCCTTCTCCACCCCTCCCTTCACACACACACACACACACACACACACACACACACACACACACACACACACACGCACACGCACATACTCACACACACACAGTGGGATGTCACACAGAGTGAAATCCTGACATTTGCAGCAAAATTGATTGATACTTATGTTAAGTAAAACAGATACAGGAAGACAAATGCCACATGTTTTCTCTCATGTGGAGGTCTGAAAAAAGATTGATCTTGAGCTTAGAATAGTGATAACTGGAGACTGGGAAGGGAGTGGAGCGAGAGGAGAGGGGGTTGTTAGCTCACAGGTGCCCAAGCATAGTTGGAAAGAAGTAGTGGGCTCTGGCGGTGTGCAGCCCCGTGGGGCATTTGCTGTCCACAATAATGTGTTAGATACTGAGTAAAGAACTGGAAGAGGGTGCAAAAGGTGCTACTCAGAATAACAGAAACTGGAGATGCTAATTGCTGGATTCAATCAGTGTACCCTGAATGTATGTGTTGCAGTGTGGTTCAGTTACCCATAGAAATATGCAAGTATTATGTGTTAGTGAAAAATTTTAAAAAGGTGATAAAGCAACTGCTTAAGTTGACCAACTAACAAGAGGCCCAATGGAAATTTGAACCCTGGGAAATTCCCATGTAACTCCATGCTCTTGATGACTCTGAATGTCTCTTTTAGACACGAATGAGGACAAAATAGAATGATTGTTAAGACTTCAATTGTTTATAGTACGAAGGAATCAGTTGGCAGGCAGATCAGTGTTCAAGATCAACTCCTGGCTTGTTGATACATCACAGAATTGAAGAGTACGAGAGGTACCGAGATTCTTATCAGTGAACATCTATTGGGGAAATTGAGGGTGGGGCCTCCAAGTGTGGGCTAGAGAATATATATATATATATATATATATATTAATTTATTTATTTTTATTGGAAAGGCAGATTTATGGAGAGGAGAGACAAAAAATCTTTGATCTGCTGGTTCGCTGCCCATGTGGTCTCAATGGCCAGTTTGGGTCCTGACACAAGAGCTTCAACCAGATCTCCCACATTAACAGTAGGGACCAGACACTTGGGCCATCTTCTGTTGCTTTGCTAGGCCATAGTAGGAGCAGGATTAGAAAAGGAGCAGCTGGGATATGAACCAGTATACATACAGGATGCTGACATTATAAGTGGTGTATTTACTCAATGCCAGTCCCATGACTACAGTTTTTAGGAGATGTTACTAAATTGCCGCAGATGTTAACTCAGTGTGAATTTGGCTTATAGGGGTAGTCTAAGATGTATTTCACAAAGGCCTCACTTTTCATCACATAGTTGAAAGGAGGGGGAAAGATTGAAGACAAAATGTCATGTCTTTAAGCATTTTCCCCTCCGCCTTATTTCTGAATGACCAGAATACTGTCTAATCTGCTTGTGAAGAAAAACCAAAGCTGCTCTTTTAGTTTCCATCTTTAGTGAATGCAGTTGTAAAGGGGCAAAGTTGGTTTTGTAAAAAATTAAAGACTTACAGAGAATAAAAGAGAGTGTAAGAGAAAGCTTCCATCTGCTGGTTCACTCCTCAGATGGCAGCAACAGCCATTGCTGGGCCAGGCCATAGCCAGGAGCCAGGAGCTTCTTTCAGGTCTCTCATATGGTTGGCAGGGCCCAGACACTTGAGCCATCTTCCATTCTTTTTCCCAGTCCAGTAGCAGGAAGCCAGTTTGGAAATGGAGCAGCCAGGATTCAAACGAGCTCCCCAGGGATGCTGACAACCACGGCTGTCTACCCACTGTGCCACAGTGCCAGCCGTGAAAAAGCAGTTTTGTGGAGAAGTTTGAGATGAGCAAAGGCGAATACCCAAGACCCAAAAGTGACAGGATTCTTCAGATGACATTTTTAAGGTTTTTGTCTCTAGCCCGTCAGAACAACCAACCAGTTTCATTTACCATGTGGTTCTGTGAACAGATTTTTCCTGTCATCTTTTATGTTGAAAGTTCCTTTTAGTCATTACAGAACAAACAGATGTGCACCAGCTGTTAAGCACAGTAAAAGGTGTCTCCAAGATGAAGATGCAGGGAGCCTGACTGCTCTCACTTCCGCCGTACACCCAGGTTTGGTCGTTTCTCTGCATTCTCCTTTTAACACATCAGGTGCTGCAGCATACAGGGCATGCATGGGAACTTTATTAGGGGGTGCTCTTGGGCTGCACACCCTGTTCCCCTTTGGGCGAAAGGAGAAGTTGGGTTCCAGTGTCACCTCCCCCAAGGACTCTGCTTATCCACATTGTTCCGAGTTGGCACAGGAGCCTGGCCTGTGCAGCAACACCATCCAAACATTGTGCACCCCTCCTGCCCCAGGAAGGCGGTGGTCTCTGGTCAGAGGCCATCCCTAAGAAATTTTCTATGCCAGCAGCTGGGGTTGGGGATGGGTAGTGGAAGAGGGAGAGTTAAATATTTCTGTCTTGAGAGGGCATATCCTCGGCACACACTGATGCCCTCTGTGGTATCTGCTGGAGTATTTGAAAGTTTTAAATGAGAAGTGGACCAATCAAAAGTAGCATTTATGTTTTATTGCTGACATTTCAGTTATTTATGGTTTTATCACAGAAACCTTTATATATATATACGTGTGTGTATATATTTGTGTGTGTATGTACATATATAAGAAAAAGCATATGTAAAATAAATTTTAAAAAGAAATATATAAAGAAGAAATAAATATATAAAGAAAAAGGAGAAATTTTATTTAAACATAAATCTTTTTTGGCCTGTGTGACGGCTCAATTCCTTGCTTCAAGTGCCAGCATCCCGTATGGGCACAGTTTGTGTCCCGGCTGCTCCACTTACTTGCTTGTGGCCTGGTGGGGAAGGCAGCAGAGGATTACCGAATGGCGTGCCTCATGCCCATGTGGGAAATCCAGAAGAGACTCCTGGCTCCTGGCTTTGAATCGGCTCAGCTCCAGCCATTGCAGCCATTTTGGAAGTGAACCAGGGGATGGAAGATCTTTCTTTCTGTCTCTCCTTGTCTCTGTGGATCTGCCTTTCCAATAAAAATAATGAGTGAATCTTAAAAAAAAAAAATAAGGCTTTTTGCATAGTAAAGAGGAGGAAGTATTAGGTTTAGTTACATTCTAGTTGTATGTGTGTGTGTGAGAGAAAGAGATAGAGTGTGTGTGCCACTCTTACTCTTGAGCAGTCTGTAAAGAGCTTAACATGTTTTATTATTTAAAATTTATAATTCTCTTTCAAGGAAAGTCCTGTTCCAATTCTCCATTGAGTAAGTAGTATCAGAGAGGTTAAGGCACTTGTCCAACATCACAGAGAACTAATTAATGGCATATTCATGACTCTAAGCTGAGTTTGCCACAGACCCCTTTTTCTTAGTCTTAGAATTATCTGTTCCAGACCTTGAACCTTAGCCAGATACCGTGCTTCAGTAGGTTGCTTTCCGCCTTAGTTTTAATGTTTTCAGCTTTTGGTGTTCACAAAACTTGTTGTTTAAACAGAGTGTTGGTTTTCTGACCCTGACCGCATGCTCTGTTGGTGAAAAGGAGGAATTTTACCACTGTTTTATGAAGACTGCAGTGCTGACAGCAGTGGCCCAGCGTCTCATGAGGTCGGGACATTCTGCCCCGGACCTGTGTCTGCATTTAGTGGATGCATCAGCAGGTAAAGGAAAGACACAATGCACAGTTTCCCGGCTGAGAGTCGGGGATAAGCCCGGGTCTGCTAATTGGAAATCTTTTGCTTGGTCTCCCCACGAGTGCGATTAACCTAGAAAGCAGAAAAACAGGCCTATTTGAAGCATGTAAACCAATCAGCCTTTCAAGTTCCCACTTTAAAATCCTTTTATTTATGATGAGATTCTGGAACCAGTAGAAAGAAATCATTTGAGTGGCCATTAGGAAAAATGTAAGCCCATGCTCTTTAAGTATGTGTCTTAAATGAGTTTCCCTATGATTTTAAAGCTCATTTACATTAAAATGACTTCCTAAGGGATTTCTGGTTGATGAGCTGCCTGAGCCATGTGTCTGAGTGATGCTCCTGTTGGATCCTGTTACAAGTGAGACTGCCCTGTGACATTGGTGTCTTCCGGTTTGGTTTGGACAACACAAGTAGAGTGCAGACGGGGTTCTCTTAGTCCCTTTGTTTGTTTTAACGGGGAACTGCTTGCGATGGATAATTCCAGAGGATTGTAAGACTTGTTAGAGCCTCCTATATTTCATTTCTATGATAAAAATAGGAAAAGACTCACTGTAATACCTTCCGTTGCATATCTTTGATGTAATGACGTGAATGACAGTTATCCTCCATCTGACATGTTTTATGTCTTCTCTCGAGCCGCTGTTACTGTATTCATTTGTCTTTGGTCTCAGCCAAATCAATTTAATAGAGGATTTCAAGAACAGTTGGATGGAACAGATATTTTTGTATGATTGATGCACTGTCATATAGACAAATATATATAACTCTGTGTTATAAATTATTTGGCACCTTCGTATCAAAAACAGATGACAGTAGGTTTGCCTTTTGGAATGCAGAAAGAGAGATGGGTATATCCAGAAAGTGATTTGAACACGTTGGGGCATACAGACTTGCATTTATAAAATTTTGTTAAACCTGAAAATTTATAAAGGTTTGTGCAGGAGAACCATCCAGAATGCCTTGAGTTCCCTTTGATGTGCAAAATCAGAACTGAAGTACTAGCATCCTTATCTCAGTACTCACAGATCCAGGAGAGGGGTGTCCAAACTTTCGAAGACCTCCTCAGGATTCACATCCAGGAAGTTGTGTGTTCGGCAGTAAGGAAGGGACGTGGGAAGGTTTGAAGAGAGGAGATAGTGGGGCGAGATGGGGACTTGGCAGATTCCCAGGTGTAGGCCTAGAGGCAGTTGGGCTTGTATCATTTTGGAATGTAGGATCACTTTCCCCACATCTTCTGATTTCTGACCAAACACAAAAATATGGATGTTTGGCAGCTGGTACCATATGAAATAGGCTAATCCTCTGCCTTAGGCACCAGCATCCCATATGCACACCGGTTTTGGTCTCAGCTGCTCCACTTCCAATTCAGCTCCCAATTTATGTCCTGTGAAAGTAGTAGAAGATGACCCCAATACCCATGTGGGAGCCCCGGAAGAAACTCTTGGCTTCAGCTCAACTCAGCTGTGGCCATGGCAGCCGTGTGGGGAATGAACCAACAGATGGAAGATCTCTTCCTGTCCCTTCCCTTCTCTCTCTGTATATCTTACTTTCAAGTAAAAATAAACAAATCTGAAAATATATATTATATATGACTGGTGAAATTCCTGGCTTTGGGGATGCTGAGTGGACTGCTTTTCTGGTTTAAGCTCTGTATGTGCACTGTTTAGCAGGGGAAAAGGAGGGAGCGTTTGGAATCCTGTTTCACTTGGCTTTCTTTCATTATTGATTGGTCCAAATCGGACACCAAATTTCCTCTTTCCCCATTTATATCTCAGTATGATATTTCCTGTCCTGGTTCAGACCTTTGTGGGCAACTTTTATCTGATCATTTGTCTGTCTGATGCCATTACTAGGTTTTTACAGCATTTATAACAGAAAATGTACGTGCTATTTATGGAACGCAAGTTGGTCAGCCGTGAAGGGTCTCTTGTGACTTCTCAGGTTGTAAGTTTTTTTCATGTTCCACTGATGCTGGCTTCCAGAGCAGAAGTCTTGGAGCTCACAGTGAAACTTAGACGGCTGAACACGCGTTTCTTTCCTTTCAAGTCCGTCTTCAGGAGCAGGAAGAAAAGATGAATGAGAATGGAAAAGAGATGTATGTAGTTGAGTGGGTCGGGGGAGGAGGGAGGGTTAATTACTTTAATTTCAGACTCAGCTCAGCTTGAAGACAGTATAATAATCTATTAAAAAATGGAATGCCAAAAAGAAGCCAGATATTATTACCTTTTTTCCTTTTAAGAGCACAATATGTTATAGTCATCAGGAGCTCATAAATTGCCCTTGTGCGCAGCTGAGAAAAAGACACTGTAGGAAACCTACTTGGAACTGGGAACTGCAGGACGAGTCTTTCCCCTGTTGCACCTGAGGTATTTTTTCCACGGGTTGAGTTTCAGTTTGGTTGTTCAAAGGAGAACATGGGAATTCTGCTGTGTTTCTCAAACATGTGACGACTGGGGAAAGGTCAAGATACTGCTGGATTGTTGGAAATACTGAGGAGTTAGTTGTGCCCTCATGATCCAGAAATGTGTTCCCTCCCCGTTCATACTCAGTGGCTGGGAATGGGTGCACGCAGAGGGAACTGCGTGGTGCTGTGTTTTCCAATGCCAACTTTCCTGTTCCCTCACCAGGAGGGTTCCAATTCTTCTCTTTTGTCAAGGAGTGTTCAGGTGAGAGATTACCTCTTGAGAACTGCAGACACCTAGAAGCAGCAGGTGCTTTGCATGGTGCTTACCTTCAGTCTAACCTTCAGGTAATTAGCTTTGTCCGTGTTCCAGAGTTTTCTCAGTATTTATGCTACTTTCCTTACATGTCCACTGTCGCTTCAGGGACCCCTTTGGTCAGAGTATATGAATGCTCATATTTAGTCATTCAGAAAAAGATGCATCTAATCCTGAAGTAATTCCAAGTAAATTTTGCTACCTCATCATCTGTGTCTAGACAAATTTATTAGGCACTTGTTGACGGTGAGTAATACCTGTTTATTAAGCTGATTTTCAGACTACTTACATGAGTGCTTTCATAAATTAACTTTAGTGCCTTAGAATTTAAGCTTAAGCAGGATTAGGCATTCATAAATTGAATCAAGTGATCGTGGACTGAAAGAGAAAGAAAAATGTTTTTTAATGTTTTTCTGGCACACCAGCCCTCCTGGTTTTTTTTTTTTTTAGTCTCAATAGCCTGCGTTACTACAAGAATGGATATATTTAAAACTAGAATCTCTAGTGCCAGAAATTTCTACTTTACGTCTTGGCAAGCCAGTAAGAAGAATCAGCACCTTGTCTCTCTTAAAACTGACAGGTACATTTTAAATGTGTTGAAAGGGAAGTACACAGAGATTATAGCCTGAGTAGTCTCAATTCCTTGGCCCTGGAGAACATTCTGAAACTTCTTTTGCTCTGCGGTTGTCAGGGTGAAACTCCAGTCAGTGAAAGGCATCTGCGTCTTTCATTCTAGGTATCTTGTAATGGATACGTTAAAACCAGGAACACATACTCAGCAATGTAAAAATCAGTGTTACTCATCACATTTTTCATTTTGAAAAATAATTTATTTGAGAGACAGAGGGATGGAGAGAAAAAGAGGGAATCCTGTATGTGGTGGTTCACTCCTCACCGGCTCACCACAGCCAGCGCTGGGTCATGCCCACGCCCGGATGCTGGAAGTCCACTGTGCTTTCCTCTGTGGGAAGCAGGGAACATGTGCTTGAGCCTCATTTGCTGCCTCCCGGGCACATGAGCAGGGAGCTGGGTGGGAAGCAGAGCTGCTCAGCCAGCAGTCTGGAACCGGATGTAGGCCATCCAGGGGATGACAACTTGCTGCACCGCAGTGACTATTTTTGTTTGTTTGTTTGTTTGTTTGTTTTTGGCTCATTGTCTTTTTACAGTTTTATGCTTAAAAACGGAATAACACATTTCCCAGTCTGGCAAGGATAGTGGCTGTCTCTGTACATTAAAAAAGCAAATCCATTTAAAGGCCTAGGTTTAATCCTTTGGAAATTAATCCGCTCATGGGTCTTAAAAGAACTCTGCCTCACGTCAGACAAGGGCACTGAGTCTCTAGCTTATTTTGTACTTTTCCTTGGGAAGCTGTGTGGCTTCCCACCACAACTCAGACCTGTGGCCTTCCCTGGGCTTCCTCAGAAGAGCAGAAAAGTTCCTCACCTCTTAGGGTCCATAGGAAACCTTGTCTGTGGGCAGGCTCTGGCAATGTGAGGTCCATTCTAGGAACTTGGACATGCTGCATAGGAGGAGATACTTGGGGTGTGGAGTAGCCAGCTGCTCCCCAAATTCCATCTCTTGTAAATCTGCTTCTTGATTGTGTCATAGAATCAGGAGTTAAAAGGGTGTTGAATTTAAAGAGAGTTTCCCTGAAAATTTAAACACAGCACCCTTTCACTTGCAAGCCACCTGCCTCCCGGTGAGTGGGGCTGCCACTTGGGTGGACAGTGTTGCCTGGTGTGAAAACCTTCAGATTTCAGCTGTGTGAGCATCAGTTGTTGATTCACATGGCTGTCAGGCCGTCGACTGCCAAGCACCTGAATTAATCCAGGCAAAGTGGCAGTATTTTGGTTTTTTTTTCTTTGTTCTTCCCTCCCAAGAGGCATGTCCACTGTCATCTTATGACCCAAGAACTCAGGTCAAAGGCCACAGTCCATGACATGAAAGGGTCGATCCTGCACCTGCCACGTTTGTCTCAGAGGGAATCACTTGGAGGTGCTTGTGCCCTCCTGCAAGCCAGATCTGATTTCTCTTCACCGTGCTTTGTATCCCAGACATGAATTTCTATAGGAAAGGAAGCACAGGGTGATTTCAATCCACGTGCAGCTATCGCAGTGGCTGTTAGCTGTCAGTCATGATTGAGTCCTTGTGGATTACCCACCGAATTGAAGAAATTTCCAGACATTATTTTGTTTAGTTCTTAGGAGAGCCCCCAGTTTGATGACCAGTATCCCAGATGAACAGAGAGCATGAGAAACTTGCCTCTGGGTATTCTGCAGGTGAGTGGGGTCAAAGCCCTTGACTGTAACTTTGGAGCCCCTGCCCTGGCCACAGCCCTGAGTCCTTACAGCTGTCTGCTTCTCATATCAGTGTGTGTAGTGCCTTCCCAGTGATGGCTTCTTTTTATCTGTCATTTGTTTTCATGGTGATAGTGTGATGCACAGGCATTGCTCTTTTTCTAGTGACAGAATGTTTTAAGATTTATGGTTTTCCTCCTAGAGACGGCTTGTGAGGAATATCTGCAATTGATGCATGAGTTCTCTGTGTATTTGCCTTCAGAAATAACATTGAATGCCTTTTCCTCTTAAACATGTGATTACACTTGTGTTACAAGAGGTGCCAGGGCAGATGGCATCTTAAAAATAGTTTTACAAATATGCTCATGGTTGAAATTATAAAAATCCTTGTGCCAGCCAGATTTTCCAGTGACACAGTAAAGACTGAACATTTTAATGTTAGGATTTAATTGGGTTCTGATCTCTCAAACTAAATCAATGAACTCTTTTCTGCCATGCCTCTTAGTTTGGGTAGCTAAATATTTACTTAGGGAGCTAAACTCTTGCTCATCAAACAGTTTTCTTAGTGCCCTCTTTTTACAGATGCATTTATTAATTGGGAAACTAATGGAGAGAAGGAGAGAGACTTTCCATCTGCTGTTTCACTCTTCAGATGGCTCCATTGTCCAGAACTGGGTCAGACCAAACCAGCAGCCAAGAGTCTTATCCTAGTCTACTTTATGGGTGACAGAATGCCAAACACTTGGGCCCTCCTGCCCTGCTTCTCCCAGGGTGTTAACAGAAACCTGGATTGGAAGTGGTTCAGAGACATCAACCAAAATCAATATTTATGTGCTGGCATCACAAGTGGTAGATTTATCCCCTTTACCAAAATCCCAACCCCTCTCATAATGCCTCTTTACCCTTTTTCCTACAAATTGTTTCTGGTATCTTCCATTTAAGCAGGAACACATCATTCAAGTTAAAATACTTTTTAAAAAATTCAATTATTTGAACTGGGAACCTTTGAATTTAGTGCAGATTTTAATCACAGGGTGTTCAAAAACAATAGCAGTTAACTGAAATAATGAAATATTAACAATCATAACTTTGCCTTGGTGGATAACTAGGAATGTTTCGTAGCTCAGTCATCAGTTCTGTGAAGAGCTGCCGAAAGGGTGGCGTTTGGTTGTCTCTGTGTTCTCTAGGAAGGGGGTGAGGATTTGGGAAAGGCCACTTATGGCTTAACTTGTGGTCACACACTCTGTCCTGCTGACCCTTTGCAGTTTTGGGGAGTTGGTCCCATTCATTTTTAAATATGTAGCAATGTTACTAAGCTCTATCCGTTAGGGGCAGCCTCCTCCCCATTAGGACCTTACCCACTATCTCCGGGGAAAAATCACCCTAGAATAACAATGAATGTTCTGTGGCTTTTAACCAGATGAGAAACCACAGGGTAAAGAGACTTCAGAATAGGAGATGTGCTGATGGCCAGGCTGTGGTGAAGCACGTGGTGGACACTCCTGCCCGAGTAGCCCCATTGAGGCTTTCCATACTAGATGTGTTCAAAACTAGCACAGCCGTGTGCCTGTCCCTCTCACCTCACCCTCCTGTTGTAGGTCTCCACCCAAAATTGTGCACTTGTGTATCCTCCTCCCTCCACACTGAAACGGAAGCCTCCTGAGAGCAGAGCGGTTTTCTGTTGTTTAGTGCTGTAGTCCGAGATCCGTGGCTTAATGCCTGGCATAGAATTTATAGAGCCTAACTAATGGTTGGCTAAATGAGTCAATTATTTAGAGACACTTGCTATAGAAAGATAAAGAATAAGGATATTAGAGATCACTACTGAAGGCAAAAATAAATTGTTGAAAGATTTTTTTTCCTGAAGAAGCACAGCTTCAGCTATGTTAATGCTACCTAACGGTTTCAATAGTTAATTATTTCATAATTGAGATTTAGGTTTTCCCCTCATTTTATGTAATTAGTTTCACTGGAGTCTATTTTTCATGTCACGCAAACAATGGCTTCAGAGAAGGGAAGGCTTTGAGTTGTGAGGAAATGAGGAAAGAAAGCCCTAGTGATTCATAAGGCGAGCTAATAATGGGAAAATGCCAGCATTTTTTATTCAGTCAATCACCAAGAAGATGCCATAGGCAGGTGTTCGTGAGGTGTTGTGCCTGGGAGGCACGGGGCAAACACAATATTCCTTTGAATGCTGTTTTAAGATGGAAAACTGATGACTAAATGTGAGTTTAGAGTAAGCCTTATAGCTCTTGGGTCTAAATTCCTGTTGTATATTTAAATTTTTTTTTCTTCTTTTATGTTTTTTCAAAAGCTCACCACATTTAACCAATTTCAAGTGCTTTAAAATATTTAGTATTTTAAAGTGAAGTATTTTCCTTTCATAGGAGATCTACATTTCATCCTAAAAATGGAGCACAAAATCCTGGCCTTGTTATAGTGCCCAGTCATGGTCAGCCTGTAATGCTTTGCAAACAGCCAAGGTGCACATTGCACCGGAGATGTTAGGAACTTGAGACACTGCAGACATTCTGGCAGAGTAGGAGTACAACTTTGCCAGGCTGAACTTTTATGAGTCCATGAGAAGATTGACCACCTGCCTGCAACCATATACCGGCATTCACTCTTTCCATCGATATAAAGATCACAGCAATGTGTGTCTTTCAGAATATGTTAATGTCATTTAATGATTGATTGATTAGAATGCCCTCCTACTTTTTTATTGTAACATTTAGTTCATTGACAAAACCTACCTAACACTTACTATTTTTAAAGGTAGAGTCCAAATAATTAGTGTAAATTTTGGCTTTGTTGTTTTTTTCTTCCTTTGCCTCATGCTTGCTTCTTGGAATAAAGTCCTTAAGAGTCCCAGACAGATGGATTCAGAATCATATTGAACGTCCTATCCTGTCCTATTTCTGACCTGGCTGTGGCTTTGCTGGAGTTGAGTGCCCAGGCCAACCATGTGTTAATGAGAGTCTCCTTTTGGAAACCCAGTTTCCATGCTCACTGTTGGTGCTTGTCCACCCTCCATTTGTGGCATAATATAGATTTTATTGTACCCTCGAGTCTAATGTTGATCAACATTGAGTCCCAGGGGTCTCTGTTTTTTGTTTTGTTGTAATTTTACAGCAGGAAAATAGAAGGCTACCATATCCTGAAGCTGTCTGACAGCTGGATGTTTCCCAGTCAGTTGACAGGTTACATTTCCAGCAGATAAAGGTGTTGTGGTAGATGATGTGTAGATGCAGAAATGGACAAGATCTCTCCCAGCACTGCAAAGAGCCTGGACTCTAAACAGCTTTCCTTCGCTAGTCAGTCCAGTGTATCTTAGTCCTATATTTTCCAGAAAGTGTCAGAGACTCCAGGCTGTTAGGCTGCTGTGAGTTTTGGGTACACAACAGAATGATTGCCTCTGCATTTTTTGGCTAGTAGCATTTTTATTGTACTTGAGAATTAAGGACTTTATTTTTTTTAAATGAAGAAAATATATTTCATGTGTCTCGTGTTTTTCTCCACATGACTTTATATTTTCTAAGTGCATTAACATCACTGAATGAGGTTAGAAGTAGTCTTCCAGAGTTAGAGATGAGGGAATAGAGTTTGTCTCAAATAACTAATGATTTTTCCAAAGTTGTAACAAAACTTCCTCTTTCCATTCAAGTGGAAGGAGAGTTGACGAGTAAATTTGATTAGATCCTGCCTGCTGCAGAGAATAAATTCCGGGACTAATACAGTTACAGAGCTGTAAAACTAGAGGTTATATACACAACTGAATCAGTAGACAGTGTACTTTTTAGTCATTTGAACAATAGGACTCTCACATTCATTGCTAATGGGTTACTGAAATTTGTGTAGATAAAAGCAGGATGCAGATGATTTATTTCCAAGTTTTTGACTTGTCCAGTGCATAGTGGTGCCAAGTATTTTGAATCTCAATGGTAGCTTCAAAATTGTAATTTTGACTACTGAGATACTTGAACTCTGAGGTTGTAAGAGACACTGAGGATACTGGTGTAATTATGAATATAATGAAAGCAGTTGTCAGTGGATTGTTTTGAGCTCTTTAAAGCCATATTAACTGTATTGCAAAATAATTAAAACAGTTTGAGGCAGACTTTCCACGAATGATTTCCAGATGTGAGTGAGCTAATTTCTAGCATTAGATTAGAGATAACCTCATGTTTTTATGCCGTTGTAGCAAACAAACAAAAAGTACTTTGTAGAACCATCTAGACACCAGTGTCATTTACCGTTCTTCATTTACCTGCAAATAATTTGAAAAGATAGACCGAAATGTTTATCATCCATAATATGATGCAGTTTTCTGGAAGGCCTGTGTGAGAAATACTTTTCAAAGCTTGTTGGAATAAAGTGGACATCGTAACATCTTTACACGGGGAACATCTGCTTACCAGCTCAGCTCTGCTCTCTGACCAGTAGTGGGAGGACTTTAGCGGATGATTTTTTCTTTCTCTTGACGGTTTCTGTGCTTAAGGTCAGACTCCAAAGATAACAACAGTGTGTGCATATCTGTGTTTGTGTGCACACACGTAGAGCATGCTAAAATTAGACACAGCCGCACAAGACTGGCTCTCCGGGGCCGTTGGTGCCTCTACATACATGTAAAAGCCCTCAGTTTGAAAGCATACTTTGATTTTCCTTCTTCTCCCTTCTAATTTAGTTTTCATTTTCTAAGAATTCTTTACCTGAAATAAGGATTTCAGCATAGTTCTTTGGCATGATGATTCCCTTACTTAAACATTTCTGGGCATGTATTATAAAAGTTAGTGAAAAGAAGATAGCTTTCTGTTTTGTTTTGTTTTGTTTTACCTAAAATGTGACCATGATATTTTTCAAGGGGAGTAAAGTTCTATTTGGGAAAGAGTGGTCATGGTTGTTTCCTATGCTGATATTTTTCATTAAAAAATTAAAATGAACACGTTCCCCATCTTAGTTCTTATTTGTTTATTTATTCATTTATTTGCTCAGGCTATGAACACTGAGCTCCACCAACAGGTGAAGTACAAACTATACTATAGGCATTCCATTTTTATTTCTTGAGTCAGTATTGGCTCACACTGTGTAGAGAATTGCTACAGATATTGATTCTATTTAAATCTTCCACAAATTACTGGGATGTACCTCCCCATTTCATTATTTCTGACATCTAGAAACATATTGAATACTCATCTTCCATTCCAACTACTTTATAATGTAAGTTTTCTCTTTAAAAAAAATTACTTGTTTTTGAGAAGCAGCTTTTACAGAGAGCAAATGGAGAAGTTCTTCCCTCTGCTGGTTCACTCCCCAAATGGCCACAGCAGCCAGAGCTGCTGATTTGAAGCTGAGATCCAAGAGTTTCTTTGGGGTCTCTCCATGTGAGTGTGCCATTCTAAGCAGTTGAGCCATCCTCTTCTGCTTTCCCAGGCCGTACGCAAAGATCCAAAGTACCGGAGCCAGGACATGAATCGGCTACCAGCACTACCGGGTGAAGGATTAGCTTGCTATGCCATTGCACAGCCCCTTCAGGATACCTTAACAGTAGAGATGCAAGTTGATAATTTTTTAATTCTCAAGTGCTTTATACATTGCTTGAAAAAGCAGTAAACTTAGGAATAACTGTTATGCTATCTTTACCCATTAAAGGGAAACAAGATACTGAGCCAGATTTCACTTTCTAATATGTAATGGACTAGGTAATTTCTGTTGTTTATTAACTTGATGTCCTAAATGGCTGGTGAGTTAGCAGGCGCCCTGCTCACCACCTGGGTTCCTACCGCTGAGTTGAGCTGCGTTGTCAAGGAAACCTGCTCACTGAGGAAACAACTCTAGGGAGGTCCAACAACCCATCAAGCCAGTGCTTCTCCTTGGAACTCACTGTAAGATGCTTATAGAAACTTAATGGGGGGAAAAGCCCTGTTAAAAATAGAGGGTATCTATAATCCATGCAACTAAACACATGGATGGTAAGGATTCCCTAAAGCAATTGTTGTTCAAAAGTCACCTGAATCATGTACAAATTGGGAAAACCAGCAGAGTTAAACCTTTGTACAATTGACAAGAGGAAAAAAAAATGGAGGAGGGTATGAGAAAATGCTTCCTGTGAGAATTATTAAGACTCAAATGATAATAAAAGCTCCTGGGAAAATTGGTGACATTTTGAGTACTTTTGCAATAATGGTTCCAGTTGAGGTAGAATTATTGTATGACATTATCTGGAGAAAAAGAAAAATGTCCCCCCAAGTCATTCAGTCTTGACTGCAGTTCATTGCTACAGTTATAGTCTAAACTTGCTTGTGATAGTTTTTAATGAACATAATTAAGGTAATATACCCCTGTGTGATCTGGAGTCTTTTCTGCTGCCAGTTATTTCCTAGAGTCAAGCTGCCATTCTGTGTCTTCGGTCAGATCATTGTGTCCTCAGTGGTCAGCAGGCATGAGGCTTCACAGTTAGACGCCACCTCCCACCGTTGAAAGTGCCTGGATTGATACCTGGCTCCAACTTCTGAGCTTAGCTTCTTCCTGATATAGACCCTGGGAGGCATTGGTTGGTGATGGCCCGAGTAATTGGGTCCCTGCCACGTTGCAGAGCCAGCTGGACTTCATGGCTCCTAACTTTGGCCTGGCTCATCCCTGACTTTTGGGAATGACCCAACACATGCTTGCTCTCTGTCTCTCTGCTTATTAAAAAAAAAAAAAAAGTATGTAAGAGGTGATTTTTAAAGTTTCAGCTAAATGCAGAAAACTTTCTTCACTCTTGTTTTCTAATGTTAGTTTCAGCTAATGGGTATTTTTTTGGATGACAACAATGTGAGTTTATTATTTTGTCTTGGTACATACTAAGCAGGCACTGTCATTTCAGTTTGTGTATTTAGTGCGTAAATAGTGCCTCACAAAGGGCTTAGAAGGAGTAGAGAGCTTTACATAAAATCAGTGTTGATGACTAGGAAACTCTGACCAGTCACTTTGCTGTGGATCTTTGTTGTGGATCTCAGCCCCCTTAGCTTGTTGCTAAACATCTCACTTTGTAAGAGTTGGGAGCACTGGTCATGTTATTACAGGTTTTTCCAAGCTATGTGTGAGCCAGGGCCTGGGGACGCACAGGATGGTATGGTGGGATCATGAGAGGGGTGTACCAGTCTCCTGTGGCTTTCTTGCCAACAGAGCCAGACAAGCAGGTGAGCCTCACGTGGGCACATGGCATCAAGAGCTGTGTCTGTGATGGAGTGAGGAGAACAGACATGCATGATACTAATGGGTTCTTTCGAAGAAAGCTTAATGGAAGCCAGAACACTAAAGTCCATGAACAGCAAGACAGTCGGTATTTATTCTTGCTCATAGCATGAATTGCTGGAGACTTGCTTTCATCTTAAAGGCCATTGTAGGAAACATTGAAGAAGTGTCAACACATCCTGTCCCATCTCCCAGACAGCACTGCACACTGTCACTGATGGGATTCCAATGCTTTTCTGTCAGTGCAGCGTAGTTAATGTTCTCTTGCATAAAGAAGTGTTACTTCTTCACAGCTTTTTACTACCCTGTTTAAATTCTGGCTATGATCTCTCTTTTCATTTTATATCTTTCCTCTCCTATTAGTACATGCACATATTCAAATGCAGAGGAAGAATTGAGAATGTGAGCTGACGAAGGCCTTGCTCTTGTGTGGGGTTTGTGGACTAAGCCCAGCCAGGGAAGCGCTTTTGGGGTTTGCACTTGGTGTCAAGAGGACCCAGACAGGCCCCCACTATGGTCACTCATCAGCAGTGTGCAGCGTCTTCTGTCTGTATTTGGCCCCAGCTGTAACTTAGATGTTTGCTGCTGACCTCATCGGGGAAGGCTAGCTGCTTAGCAAATTTGGTCAATTCTAACCCAAACCAAATGAGTTTGTATACAGAATGTGGGCTGTGTCCCAGAAGGCCAGATGATGGCCCTGTAGAAGGGCTATGAGGACCTTTTATCTCCCGCCCTCTCATAGCCTCTAGGAGGAGGCCGTGACTGGTGGATCCGTGGCTCTCATGGAGGCATCTGGCTTACCTATAGTCAGCAGGGTGTGGCTTTCAAAACACTGGATGCTTTAGTGCTTGTGAATGATATTTTTTATCAATGATTTAGATTGGTAAAGTGATACCTTTAATGAAAGTCTTACCTTTTGATTTCTGCTCTAGATTTCAGGCAGACCTTTCCAGAAAAAGGAAAAAAAAAAAAAAAGAGTTCTTTGAGTTGTGAGTCCTACGCTGTCGTCAAAGATCATACCACTAGTTGCATACAAACCTGAAGGGTCTTTACTGAGTTTCCAGTGATTTTTAAGCTGTGTGCTTTTGTTAGGGCTTCTTTTTAAATATAGTCACTGATTGGTTTCTATTCAGTTCTCATCAGTGAGTACAGTTCAGTGCTGTGGCTGAATTATCTCCCCTGATTGCCCAGTCTTCTGTTTTTCCCTCTGACAGATGAAAGTTCAGTGGCCTTTTTGTTTGCATGATCCTATTTTATCAGCAATCTTCCTTAGAAACCCTTTTTTCATAGTTTCATATAGAGTTGAGAAAAAAGTTCCCTACTACAAAAAAAGGACCTTAGAGATTTTTTTAAATGTTTTTGTGTCTTTAAACCTCTTTCAATTTTCAATTTTTTTTTTCCTGCTGTGCATGTTTTAAGAAGGTTCAGACCTTTTAATTTTCCAAGTGATAAGCCAGGGGGAAAAAAAATAACCTTGAATTATGGGCAAAAGACTCAGTAACAGAGAAGACTTTAGGATTCTGGTAGTAGTCTACTCGTTCGGCACTTAACTATGTCATCTGTTCACAGGTGAATTACAGGCTGCTTGAAATCATCTTTTCTTTTGCGTGTAAGTTTGTGGTAATCTGTGATTCATTTGCCATGGCTTTGAGTTGTTCTTTAGAACCATAGCCTTTTGGGACGTTTAGCTGGGAGAGCATTGGCACCATCAGAGCTTGCAGTCACTTGTCTGCAGAGGCAAAACTCCATCTGTGTGGGGAACCCTGGGGTACACACACAAAGATGGCACTGCCCAGCTCTCCTTACACTTTCCTTCATCGCTGTGACTAAGTAGGTTGCATTGAATGCTTTTGATCATGCCCTTCTCTTATGTGTGGGATTGGTAATTAGTAGCATTTTGGAGCTGGAAAGAGTCAGCTGTTACACAGCAGCATGGATAAGCCTTCCAGCCATTATTTGGAACAAAGAAGTACTCTGGAGTACAAGGTACTTGGTGTGTGATTCCTGTTACAGAAAGTTGACAGGGCAAAGCCATCCTTGAAGCCGGGATTCAAGAGCCCCATCTGCTGCAGCTGTGCAGGGGACAGGAACTGAAATGGTGCAGGAGGGAAATGGCTTCAGTTTGCGCAGATTATCTCATCAGGATATATGATTCTGATTTGTACGCATTTCAACAGACCACTTAACATAGGAACATTTCGGAAATAATTGGGAACAAAAGGCAGCTGGTGTAGTGAAAGCAGGATAGTAGAGAGGGCCCAGAGTTGGGATGGGTGGGGTGAGGTGAGCCAATGTTGAGAACCAAAGATCTGACCCACCTCACTTCACCACATTTTAGCAGGAGACTAAAAAGCTGCTCCAGAGAAAGTGATGTGCACGAAATTACACAACCTCTTGCTGGCAGCATTTGTTAACTTACCTAATACCTGTATATGCACACCAACCACTTCCTGTGTGCCAGACGTCCTAAAAGATGCCAGAGTAGTTGGGCCAGAACCTGATTTCCCTGGACTTATTATTCAGGTGTTCCGAGCTGAGCTGATTCATTTGCAAGTAAGATCTGCCTGGCCCTTCTAGAAGTCTGGGTTTGTACTTCCCTGCTGCAGACTGGGCTTCCCTGCCTACCTCTACAAGCTGCAGATTGTGCTGTGTTGAAGGAAAGGAGTGTTTTGGAAGAGTTTAGTATTCTTCAAGAGTACATGCTCGTCCAGGGAGGCTGCAATGAGGACAGAGAATTCTAGCCAGCTCCCCTCTGGCTGGCAGGCAGAGTACCCCTTGCCTCTGTGCCTGTGGACTCCTCCACTGTGCACCCAGACTGGTCATTTGATCAGGCTCTCATCTGCATGTCAATGAGGCTTAAAGCCCAAGGAAAGAATTAACTGGCCTGGGTTGTTTATGCAACTTTTCAGCAAGAGCAATTGAAAGGAAAGTTGCTGTGACTGAGCTGATTGTCTTGGAGCAGAGATACAGTGAAGTAATCATGTTAATATTATGTGACTCGGGTTATGTGATATTTTCGACCATTGGTCTAGTAGGAGTTCAAACATGAGCAAAAACACAAACTAATCAAAAACAGTAAATGCAACATCCTTTTAAAGCAGATCAACTGGCCTTTTGTTTATTTTTGTACTTTTTATTCCGATAAAACATGGTATGAATGCAGATCTCCTTGAGAGTATGTGAACCATATTTTCTGTAGCATTTTTAGACCAACACTATTAATTTCCAGTTGTTATTTCTTGTCCTTTAGGACTAATTAAAAAAAACATGTTTGTTTCTCTAGGCATCACTCCCAAATCTGCAAATGCCAGGATATAAATTCTGACTTTATGTTCCAGATGAATGTTTAGGTTTTGAAATCGCATAATCTTCAGTAGAAAAAAAGTCCATGTGTGAGAGGATGCATGTGTTCTTTGAGTTAGAGTTTAGCCTCTTACTGTGGACGTTTCTAGAAGGATCAGCAGATTCCATGCCAAGATGGTCCTATTTCTTGTCCACAGGTTGCATAAACAAACACAAAGCAGATTCAGTTCAGATTCAACATTTATCACAAGATATGCAAGTAATAAGTCTGTCCCTTAGAATTTGCATATTCTCCTGCTTATATAGATGTCGTTTGTATTATAGGATGACTTTAAACTGAAATATAGTAAGATCCATCATGATGTTCCTTCTATGTGAAGTCAGAGTAGTCCCATGTTAACGCAGGATTCATCAAATTTTCATCTTACAAAATAATTTAGGATATAGATTCAGCATATGAGGCAAGATTATGTCTATTCATAAAGGCCCTTAAAAGCTTGCTTAATTGCCCATAAGATTCTACCTCATATGAACCTAACACTGCCAGTTTTTCCCCTAGCACGCATTTGGTCTTCAAGCACCAGATGAGGTAAGGCCTTGTTTTAGGAAGCAGTACACTAAATGCTACGGCATAACTCATTATGGTCGGGTCTCTGTGAGGTAAGTGGGAACTCAAGTGACAGAAGAAACAGGTAGTTTTCTCTCTCATTCTCAAGCTTATTAGGAAGCACAGACTCGAGGGGAATGATGAGTAGAATTTCCTGCCCCGTGCCTTCCTCCCTCTCTGCATGAAGTTGAACTGAACTCAAGGCGTATACACTCAAACACTTGTATCTGTGAGGGCTCTTTCTGGCACACTCCACCAGTGGCCAGTCCGGAGAACCAGGCCCAACCTCAGCACTTAAAGCTGCCCTTGTTAGGAAATTTAGTGCCCATTCTGTACCCGGTGCTTCTGTTGGCAATGTTTGAGTATAGTTTGTAATAGCTGCTTTTTTCTTAAGATACGTTTATTTTTAATGGTGAGGCAGAGTAAGAAGGAGAGGCAGAGAGAGAGATCTTCCATCTGCTGATTCACTCTCCAAATGACTACAATGGCTGGAATTGAACAGGTTCAAAGTTGGGAGCCAGGAGCTTCTCCGGCTCCTCCACGTGGACACGGGGGCCCAAGAACTTGGTCCAGCCTCCTTTGCTTTCCTAGGCCATAAGTATGGAGCTGGATCAGAAGCATTTGAGACAGGAACCAACATCTATATTGGATACTGGCACTGCAGGCAGAGACTTAGTATGCTATGTTACAACACCAGCTCCTAGAATAACATGTGTATATATAATATATATGTTATATATATTATATATATATAATTGGAAAGGAAGATTTATAGAGAGAAGAGACAAAGATCTACCATCTACTGGTTCATTCCACCAATGGCCCCAGCAGTTGATGCTGAGCTAATCCGAAGCCAGGAGACAGGACTGCCCTCTGAGTTTCCAACACAAATGCAGGGCCCCAAGATTTTGGTTTATCCTCCACTAGTTTCCCAGGCCACAAGCAGGGAGTAGGATGGGAAGCAGAGAGTAAAGTAGCCGTGACACAAGCCAGCATTCATGTGGGATAAGTAACGAGTTGAGCCATCTTGCCAAGGCCATTTGACTGTACCCTCACATCCATTGCTTGACACCCCTCCATTTAAAACCTTTCACTGGCTCTCCTGAGCATCAGTCAGTTCTCAGCTTCTCTCCATGGGGCTAGGACCTGCTCCTCTGCTCTTTAAACCATCAAGAAAGGCCTCTTTAGAAGGGGAGTTATTCTGGGAGCCAACAAGTGGGACCAGGCTCAGGGGTTCCTGTCCGTTAAGGTCCTTACTGATCTCCATCAGATTGGGGAAACATAGTCATCAGGAAAGGCCACGGTGGGAAGGAGAACCCACAATGGATGTGCACGCTGCACAGGGTGAGAACATACAACATGGCACAGGATTTGATATCCACGCATATTCTTTTAAGCGTGTTTATTTATTTGAAAGACGGGAGACGGAGGAGGAGGAGGGAGAGACAGAGAAAGAGGCCTTCCATCTGTTGTTTCATTCTCCAGATGGCCACCACAGGTCTCGGGCCACCAGAGGCCAGGAGTTCTTTACTAATCTCCCACACGGGTGGCAACAGGTCAGATCCTTGGACCACATTTTGCTGTCTTTCCCGGACACTTTAATAGGAAGCTGAATCAGAAGCAACCCAGCCTGCACTGTAACCAGCATTGCTGTATTGGATGCCAGCCTTACAAGCAGCAACATCACATGCTAATCACCACCTTAACCGTGTGTATTCCCAACTCAGACCCAGACCCAGAGTTAACTCGCCGCAGGTACATACAGTGTCTTTATGTTCCTAAAAACCTCTGAGAAGTGGTGGGTTCACATTTCTGCTCACCTCTCTGTCCATCTCATGAGCCTCCCTTTCCTGCATTCTGGTCTTTATGCCGAGGCTTTCTGCTTGGCTCACTTCCACCTCGTGTGCTTACAGTGCTCTCCACCTGGGTTCTCTGTCCCCACGTTTTTACATGGCTTATTCTCTTGTCAGTTACATAACCTCTTTAAAGGAGCCCTTGTTTTCTTTTTGGAGAATAGAATGAGCATTTATATGTCTGGGATAAGTTGTATGTTAGGGTTTGGGGCCAATTTTAAAAATACAGTGCTTTTCAAATTCTTTGCCACTTCTGTGCTCATCTTGTGTGGAAATACATGTTTTTGCAGGTGCTTCTCCCCATGCCCTTTGATGCCCACTGCGTCTTTCTGGTCTAATGTAGATGATGTGTTCATTTGGAAGACCCATATGGGCCTTGGGGGGATGGGAGCTGCTCGAATCTGGTCCCACGTGTTACTTTCCAGAATAACCCCTTCTGAAGAGGCCCATCTTGACCTGTCATATTTAAAGAATTCCAACCTTTGTCAAGCTTGTTTTTCCCCCTTGATTTCACCTCTCTAAACCTAAATAGACTTCGTACACTGACTTGTCTGTCATCAGATTAATCCATTTGAACTGTGCTGTGGTAACCACTTCACACATGCGGCTGTTTAAATGTAAATGTAATCGATCAAAATGAAACAGGACTGAAAATCAGTTGCTGGGCTGCACTAGGCTCATTTCTGATGCCCTATAGCCACTTGGGCTATTGCGTGTGTTGGAACGCAGACAGAGCAGTCAGACTGTCGTGCCGCTTGGTTGTGAGCTAGAGTGCAAATCCCTGAGAGCAGTGAGCTCGTTTGTGTGACTGACACGTGGTGCTCAGTTAGTGTGAGAGGCATCAGTTAGTGAATGAATGTGCAGGAATCTTCCAATGTTCTGGAATAATTACCCCAGTTGCTTTAATACTCATCTTCAATCCTTCCATACCCTAAATTGACTTCAATTTCACATTAAAGAACTTCGCCATTGTCTCTTAGTGTGGAAGGGCCAGTTATGGGGGATATTTCATAGCTGTCTTGGAGTCTCCTCTAAGGTCCCCCAATTTGCCAGCCTTAATATTGTCTCTGGTGTAGAGCCCTTACTTTGACACTCCCTCCTTCAAGTGAAATCTTTCCTTGACTTCCAGCTGAAAGATGCATTTGCCCGTGGTCTTGGTGTAACAGAAGCCATTTCCCCTCCTGTATCTGCACAAGGCAAGCACATGTTGACAGAGTCAGTGATGGCAGCCTGGCCCTGGCCCCGAGCCGAGTGCTGATTAAAAGCAGCACCTTCTCTCTGGCTTGCCTCAGGACAAGTGTCCTTACAAATGGTTCCTGTGAACTTCTGA
This sequence comes from Ochotona curzoniae, assembly GCF_017591425.1. Taxonomy (NCBI): domain Eukaryota; kingdom Metazoa; phylum Chordata; class Mammalia; order Lagomorpha; family Ochotonidae; genus Ochotona; species Ochotona curzoniae. The sequence continues at coordinate 29,164,709 of NW_024464918.1, forward strand.
ACCCAGAACTTCTGCATGGACGTGTGAAGCAGTCAGCACCCCAGGCCTGACAGTTTGTGTCTTCCCTGAGACAAATTGCACAGACTGCAAAATACCTTTGATTCCTGACTTTTCCCATGGCTTCATAAAATTTAATGCTTTAAAAATTATCTTAAACCTTTAAATACACTCCATGCAGGTTTTTAAAGGAGCAATATATTTTTCAAAAAAAAATACTCATACATTGTAAGGCAGATTCACAGAGAGAGAAGTAGAGGAATAAACAGATCTTCAATCTGCTGGTACACTCCCCAAATGGCCCCGGTGGCTGGGGCTGGGGCTGGCCAAGCCAGGAGCCTCTTCTTTGACTCCCTCATGGATGGCAGGGGACAACGTGTTTGGGCTATCTTTCGTGACTTTGCCAGGTCATTCGTGAAGAACCGGAAGGGAAATGACCTAGTGCCTGTATGGGATACTGGCTTTGCTGGTGACAACTTAGCTCACTGTGCCACAGTACTAGTCCCAAAGGAACAATTCTTAATAAATAAGAGAAGAAGAAATCATTCCATCAAGTAGATATAAAATTATCTACTGAAGATGGTTTCAAGAATGGTTTCAAAAATAGTACTTTGTCATTTTGAAGACAAATCATTTAAGCCAGGAATAATTTACTAATTTATGATCGGAAGTCTAGATTCTAGAAATCGACTGGACTTGAACTGTTTCAATAATGTCAAACCATTTAAAATGCTTAATAGGTTCTGTGTTCAAAGGATCATGGTCCTGAAGAGCAATATGAGCTTTTAGGACTGGAATAAAAAATATATAACCAGCAGATCGACTCTGCCTTTCTCCAAGAACTTAATGAGTTAGTGAACACTTTTATTTAACATGACATGAAATGAACAGAGCTTGTTTTTTATCAGTGGCGGACAAGTTGAGTTGATTTTCTTTTTCTTGGGAAAAGTGAATGATAATGGATCTTGAAAAGCTGGGTAGGTGCATCCTGTGAATCAGAGGTTCTGGCTAGAGACCGCCATGCCTCTCCAGAGGGGGTCTCCCGATACGCAGAGATCTGCCTGAGGAGCGTGCCAAGCTCAGGGAACCCGCTAGAGCCTAAAATCCTGTCTGTGTCTCAGTTGCTGGTTGGCACTGGTGGGTGGAGCTGTTTCAGGCAGAAGTGGGAAAGCTTTGTTCCAGGGAGCACTGGAAACCACTTTCCCATCCTCCTGTTTTAGATACAGGTAACATGCTAGTATCACAGTTGCTTTTGGCTCATTGAGACCTGAACATTTTACAGCATAGCTGGGAGACTGCCATCACAAGCACGCACCTGTGAGTGCTCGGGAGTGCTTCAGGTGTCTGCAGCGGCACCAGCTGGACAGAATGCCCAGATCCACACAGCCCTGCTGGCAAGGGATCTCTGCTGACAGCCGCATGGCCTGCTCCAGGGTCTGCGTTGCAGTCTCTTTCTTGGGGAGCCTGGTAATGAACAGCAACTGAGCTGAAAACTACAGCTTGCCACTAGGTCCAGTGGGCAGCACCACACGTCCTATTCTCTTATTAGGCTGTTTCCCCGCATAGATTATAACCCTTTTCCACTAGTTACTTACTCTGTGAACTAATGAATGCAATGAATGTTAACTATCATCTTGGTTTTCCTGTCATATGGCATAATAGTACCAACTTTGCAGAGTTGAAAGTTTTAAAATTAGGTATGCAAACCACTTGACAAAATAGTTGCTCAAAAACAATTATGTGTCTTTAGCGCCATGAAGGTGATTAGCTGGAATTCTCCTTGGAGAGGGAAAGAACTCTGACATTTTCAGCTTCATTTGCTAAGCACTTGTGTTTTGTTTTGTATTTTTGTGAATTTTCTGTAAGCCTTCTTCATGAGAAAAAGTATTTTTACATTTTCTAAAAGTCTCATTATATGTTCATGATCAGAAAAAGGGGAAAATGGACCAGATGAGGAATAAAACCATTGGAAACTGGAGCCATCTTTTCATAGTAAATGGGAGAAACCAGTGGAGTGTGTCTTGAAAAACTGAAATTATGAATTTAAGTCCAGGAATGGCTGTGTTTAGTGGAATTTAAGTTAGATCTTTGGCATGAATTGGCGATAAATTCTTTCAGTTACACACTGGCATTATGTTACCTCCTAAATGTCTTGTTTGCTTCATAGTGTGTCATAGGAGAGTTGGGCTTTTTTGTTTGTTTGTTTTTAATGTCCTTGGGCTTCTTTACCTTTCAGTCCTCTGTTGGAAGTCACATCTCCATTTTGAAATGAGTCTGTCACACTACTACCTTATCCACTGACTTTATTAAATTTCTGCTTCACCTTTCTGGTGCCCAGGTGTGGATTTCAGCTCTTGCATATCACTTTCTCTGACCTCATGGATCCTGCAACTTTTGCAAACTTTGCAGTTCCACTTCCAACCTACTTGCACTGCATTTATCTTAGATAGAAAAAGGGTTTGAAACCTCCCACATCAGTGAGATTCCAAAGATGATTTAGTGTATATAGAGAGATGCTGTTATCAGCAGGGAAATTGGAGGAGTGTTATTTTTTTTCCTAAGAGCCAGTTCCTGAATATTTTAATGTTATGATGACTTTTAGATCCCTAAGTAACCTTGAAACTGCGGGAAATTGAATAAGCAGGGCTCCCTGTGTGGAATTGTCATCCCCTTGTAAAGGGCAGCATCATGTCCTGAAGGTCCCCAGCAGGATCTCTTGCAGCAAGTTTGTTCATCCTGTCCTCTGGGTCTCCCCGGATAACTCTTCCGTCGGCATCGTTTGATCATGAGTTCCTAATGACAGACTGGGGATGGTCATGGGGAGCAGTCCATCATGCCCTGAATCGGCACAGTCAGCTTCCATCCACTCTTCTGTGAAACTGGCCAGTCAGGACTGGGAAAGGATGATGCTTGCAATATTCTGCTCCTGGGTGTTGGATACAGTATGGAGACAATAGAAAAGGAAGATAAGATTTGAAAGAGTTCTGGGGCTGCAGTCTTGAGGTTTTGCTTTGGCACACTGAATAATCTTGTTTAATCTAATAAAAGGGGTTAATATAGTCATTCTATAATAAGGAAAAAACCCCCACCAATCTTGAACATGTCTGGAGTGCTTTGTTCCAGTAGCTGTTGCAGGAATGTGACGTGTGTTGTCTCATTCATTCATCACAGTGCCACCCAAGTACCTCACAAAGTATCTGTTTTATAGGTGAGGTGACTGTGTCTTTGCAACTGTGAATTTTGGGTAAAGAAGCAGCAATGTGGCAAAAAAAGAAAATACGAAATGAATACAGTTCTTGTGGTACCTTGAGGTGCAGAGAGCTGGAAAGATTGTTGGGATGGCTCACTACAGGGTTACATGGAGATTTGGGAGATAGGGGTTTCCTGACAACAGAAAGAGCAAATGGAAAGAACAGTGGAAAGCAGGTACACTTTCCTGACAAGCTCAGAGCTATTCAGTGGAACTACAATACTGACTCCAAGAGAATTGTGATGGATAAGAACCAGAGAAATGTAAGGCTTATCAGTGGAAATGGAATGTTTGAAGTCAGAGAACTCATTGGAAATTGTAATAGTTACCAAGTGCAGGATCAGATTAGCTATGAGAGGAGGGAAGTGGAGAATGTCTACGTTAACACTAGATAACAAGAAGGGAGTGAGCCAAGAAGTTCATTGGAGTTGATAGAATGAAGCTGAGGGTTCAGCTGAGAGCATGGCCTTGGCTGGGCCCACCTGCCAATGAGAGCAGGCATGTGCAAAAGAGTGGAATGGTAGAGCAGCATAGGCTTCAGATGGCTTCACCTTGGGAGTTGCACTGTATGACTTCAATGAGCTGCTGACAGCCAATCCACCCTGAGGGTGCCCAGTGGCAAATGCCTAAGGGTTTGAGCTTCATACCAAAGATGTAGTCCCAAAGGAAAGGTTCTGTGTTAAAGCATTGAGTTGACTACCCTGCCTTCAGGCTTTTCTCACTGACTCGGTTACACTTGATGCCCAGAATTCAAGTAGTCCCCTGACCATGATACTGCTTCCATTCTGCTCACTGGTATCACTCCCTGGAAATGGTGGAGTTCCTTCTCAGGCCCCATGTAGAGGAGCTGGGATTGTGCACAACTTCAGTCATGCCTTTCTCTGCCCTACGTTACCCAGCAGAGCTAAGAAATTCTTAAGGAACCCCCGAGAATGGGTCCTTTCAGAGTGGAAAGGGCAAAGATGTAAAGTAAAGTTGAATGAGAATCAAGGAAACCACTCTTTCAATTTTTAACACTGGAAAGACACAGTAAACTTTCTCCAAAATAAGGCCATCGTGAAATCACCCAAACCTGGGATGCTGCTACCACCCATCAGACTGAAAGGACCAGGGAGCAAGGTCTGTGATTACCTCTAACTCAGGAATTTCTGGCCAGATTGGGATGATGCTACAGCTGTGTGCTAGGGGCTGGTGACACATGGAAGACATTACCTGTGATGCCACAGGTGTGTGTGTGTGGTGGAGGTTGGGTCATGGAGATAGGTCTCCATGCCCTCCAATCTTTGCCTCAGCTTCCCATTGCCTGCACCTACCAGGAACACAGTCAGTTGACGAGCTTAGAGAATACTTTCCTGTGAGTTAGTTCTGGGTATGAAGAAGTGAATGATTGTACCACTCACTGGCAAGAGAAAAGCCAAATGCCGGTGATGGGAGGGCATGCTGTGTTCACAAGAGGAGGTTATCGGTAGAGGCGCATGAGCCGACACCAGGACCTGAGGGAGCATGGAATTCTCTCAGGATGGAGCTCACTCAGCTGCTCAGTTTATACTGTGAGTCCGAAACTGAAAACTCAAGAGTTGGACATCGACCCCAGGAAGCCCCAGGTAGCTTACAATGGGCTGATGCCTACCCTGTAGGTGGTGGGAAAGCACCCGAGGTTTTCAGTGGGAATTGGCAAGGTCATCTTTGTGTTTTGGTTTGCTTGGAGAGCTGTAGGTACAGAGAATGATATCAAGAAAGGAAAGACCTAATTTCCTTATCTTCAGTCTTTTTCTTAGATTCTTTTAAGCCTGAAATAATGAGAGGCAGTAGTACACAAGCCGTAGAAAAGGTTGGATTGGATAAAAACTTTGCCAGGGAGTGGGATGTGAAAGTGAGAGAAGGAGAAGCTGGGGATGACACCCAGGTTTCGAACTTGTACTAAATAGCAGCTAGGGTGCAAGGTTCAGTCTGGGTCAGGGAGGCCCTGGGGCAGCTGGTGCTGGTCAGCAGGAGTGGCATCTGTACACAGAGGGATCAGTGAAGGAGTGAAGAGAACTGAACCAAAGCTTTTGACTAAAGGGAGAAAAACAGAGAAAAGGTTCCTAAAGGGGAAAAGGAAAGAGGGCTGACAGATCCAGGTGGGGTTGAATCCTGGATTATTTTCAGAAAGAAAAGCAGCAGAATCCAAGTTGTGCTGGGTCACCGAAAAGGAGATCAGAATATGACGGCTGTGACTGTGGCTGCCTTTTCCAGAGTCTGCGTGAGAGGAGAGAAAAGAAGGGAGGGGCTGCAAAGTGGGGCGGGGTCGTCTTGGTAGGGTTAGTGGGACTTGAGGGTGTGCACACCCAAGTGTGAACTTAATCTTTGGAGGGCTGAATTGAGGCCTGCAGAAACTTTGGGGGACTTTGAACACCTGCTGGCCAAAAAACTGAGCTTATACTCCGCAGACAGTGCCTAGAATGCCAGTCTTTGACAAGAAGCTTGGTAGCACCTTCCGGTTCCATACAGGAAACACCTCTGTGCCCCTGTGCATGATTTTAGGAGATAACAGCCCAAAGCAGTAATCATTTGTGTGGCCCTCCATTCAGTTTCCTTTGTACTTTGTGGTCATTTTGTCACTCTGTGCAACACACACACACACACGATTGTGTATGGAACATGTCAAACCAGTCACACACTGTGTGTGATTTAACTGCATCCTCTGCCTGTAGATCCCTAGACATGCCTCACAGATTGTTGCTTTGATAGATCGGCCTAGAAAGTGTCAGGCCCAAGGACTCTTCACTTCCTGGCTCCCTGGGCCTTCTGCTGCTCGCCCTGTGGGGGCCTCTCCCTGGGCCCCCACGGTGTTGGGGGATTCCTAGTGCACTAGTGCTCTCCTAGAGGGCCACCCCACTTCCTCTCCCTCCTGAGTTCTGACCAGAGGCTTCCCCAGGTTCTGCCCTCAGCTTCTTCTCTGGGGCTCACCCTAACAGGCTTAGATGTCACAGTTCCAATCTCAAGTCCCAGTCTCAAGTTCTCTCATTTTCCTCTGGTACTCACTTGCTTTCTGAGTTTTGAATATATTATGTGCAGAAGCCACGTGTTGCACAATGTGCCTTCCCTTACAAAGGCACACAGTGCTGGTGGGGCCCCGGCTCAGGCTGGACCAGCTGGAACTAACTGGGAGACTTGCCTGTTGAGGTGCCTCCTGCAGAGGGGCTCACTTGAGGGCTCCAGCTCAGTGCCAGGCTTATTAAACTTTCACCCCCTTCTTCAAGCAGCGTGGCCTGGAGCTCTCGTCTGCATCTCCTGGCATGTGGCATAGCAGTGTAATTCATAGCATCAGTGTCTCTGTAAAGCAGTTACTGTTTACTTGCAGTGGTCCCAACCACCTGAGTTTGCTCTCCACTTTTTCTTCTTAGGAGTTAGGGGGCTTGAGTCCTCACCCTGGCTGGTCACAAAATCACTGAATCAGAGAGAATTTAAAAACCGCTTGAGCCATTAAATCCAAGATGAAAGATTGGGTGACTCCTTCCATTTTGACCCATATAAAAAGATGGCCACCAGGTTGCTCCTGGCAGTGGAAAGGATCATGCCAGTCATCTGTGGGTCAGTGGAAAACTGCGCTCTGAACTCAGCCAGGTCAGCTTGTCCTGGCTCGCCCTCCCCTGAGTCAGTGCCCTGGAGAGATGCAGACTGAGCAGTCAAAAGCATCTCTTCCTAGAAAATGTCTGTATTGAGTGTGTGCCCATCTCTCAGCTTGCAAGTTTGTGAGAACTCACTGCCCAGATGAAGGCTGTGTGTTTTCCTCTTGCTCCGACCAGCAGTCTCCAGTTGAGGGGAGCCCCGAGGGTACTCTTCAGAAATGCACCTGGTTGCTTTCAGCCACTGAGAAAGTATTTGCAACTGAGCCGTTTTACACATGACCGTGAGTTCAAGTAAATCCTAAAGAACATTGAACAGTGTGCAGTTTGGAAAAGAGCCTGTGCTGTGCTAAATCTCCCTTGGTTCTCTCTTAAATCTTGTGCCAAAGTAAATGGCAGCCCTGGAGAACTTCTGACTGCTTACTTCTCAGATGACCTCAGTGAAGTTGGGCTGCTTGGGCCAGTGTTTGGCTTGTTTCCCGTTGAAGGGTCCATCCCACACTAACCTTACATGCCACAGTGTGGCTTCCTCTGCCTGCCTGCACAGGTGGGCTCTCTGTGCAAGGAGCTCATTGACAAAGCTCTGGAATCCTGCAGGAGGCCTCCAGGATCCCAGCACCTCTGGCTCCCAGCTCAGTCTATACTGCTTCCTTCCCCGCTCCCTCTCCAAAAGAGCCTTGGATGGCAGCGGGCATGGAGTTGAACATGCTCGGGGCAAGCAGTCCCCTTTTCCAGATTTGGGTTTCTTTTCTGTGAGCTGCAGATAAAAAATGATACAGCCCACATAGATCCTGCTCTTCTCTGGGAATTTCGTTCATGTATACTCAGGATCATGGGGCTTACTGCATTGGGTTAGTCATTTTTAAACTTAATATTAGAAAGGCATTTTATTAAAATATTGAACATCTACTGTATGTACACAGACACTATGCATGTAGTACACACACTGTTCATCAATATGTTCTTATAGCAAGGTTGTGTGTCTGAGGCAGTGACTGCAAGTGACATGCCTGTGCCCTGTCCTTGGAGCCTGGCCATGCTGGGCACCTGGCAGGGTCTCAGTAGGAGCCATCTGAAGTCAGTTTATCTCTCGTCTTTATCCTCTTATTGTGTGGTTGACAAGGGAAGTATTCATCAGTCGGATATTCAGATAGTTTTCTTCCCCTTCGTATAATTATTAAAAAAAAAAACACTTTTATTCCCTTTGTATTTGTTGTGTGCCCTTTCTTTACACTGGAATAATTCTGAAGGAAAAAAAAAGTCACTCCACTAGTGATAGCATTGTGGTTAAACACCAGCACTAACATCTCATGTGGGTGCTAGTTTGAGTCCCTGCTTCTCCACATCTAAGCCAGTTCTCTGCTGATGCGTCTAGCCAAACGTCAGAAGATGGTTCAAGTGTTTGGGACCTCTACTCACGTGGGAGACCCAGGTGAAGCTCTGGCTTCCTAGCTCAGCCCTGGATGTGTGAGCCATTTAAAGAGCGAACCAAGGGATGCAAGATCTCTTTCTGTGTTGCTCTCTGTATCTCTGCCTTTGATATAAATCAGAGAGTTTGCAAAAAAAAAAAGAAAAACAAATGCATGTGTAAGCTTTTTATTTTATTTGATTTTACAAAACATTTTCATAATTAGTCCCCAAATTCTGTGTGGGAAAAGTAGGTGTTTGCTGTAAATTGCTATCTAGATTTGGGAAATGCCATTACGCAGCTGATTTCTTAGTGCAGTGTCCCAATGTGAAGGCCCCAGTGAGAAAGGTCCTCTTGGACAGGTTGTTGTCACTGCTCTGTGGATGGAGTTGAGCCCATTGTACCTGTCCTTAACCCTGCCTGTGCTGCAAACAGCCTTTTCCCATTTCCAGTAGGGCATCTTTAACCCACATACAGAACTCTTGGAGATTATTATGACTTTAAAAAAATTCCTGTTTGTAATTTTCATTGAAAGATGATGAATAACAGCCATGCAGAAATCAGCATGACTTGTGTCTGATGGAGTCAGGATGGCTCTGGGTCCTGGGTGCCCCAGTCCTAAGTCATTGGGGGAGGACAGTCAGGAGGGATATGGTCTGGCAGCTCAGAGCCAGTCCTACCTGGCTCTGATTCCTGGCCCCGAGGTCAACAGTGCCGAGGAATTTGCTTCACCCTCTGCCTGCTTCCTCCTCAGTGCGAGTGACTGAAGTATTAACTCAGGTTAAATTTACACAGCAACATGCCACACAACGTCTGACGTAAAGTTGTTAAGTGGTGAGAGTGTTATCCCTGTGATAATACTGTGTGCCTTCATGATCATCATCAGCGTTATTATTTTTTTAATTGACAACAGGGCAGTATATTTCTAAGGAAGGAAAAGCAGGTTGTGGGGGGGAATCCGAGTTTTCTAGCTGTCTGAGCTACACCCGAAGGGAAAGGCCATAGTGGGAGAGGCCAGCTGCTGGCACTCTGCTCCTCCACGTGGAGTTGTGTGGACCACTTTGCCACCTGCCTAGCCATAGTCCTAAGCCTCTTACCGTATGTGGCTTTATTTTCTCTTTGCTTCACTGAAAGCCTTATTTATCTTTATGTAGAATAGGATCACCTACTTGTGTTTTTGACCACACCGATGTTGTGCTTGTGAAGCACAAGGAAATCCTCGTTTGTGTTTTTTGAGAGTTTCCATGGTGTAAATGTCCCTAGTGTGACTGACTGCAAGCTCTCAGTGTGAAGTCACTGAGCACAGAGAGCTGGGCAGTTGTTGGCCTTTGCTCAAGTCCATATGGAACTGGCTGCATTCCACCACTTGGGACAGGCTTCGACAGAATAACATAGAATGACTGACAACAAGATCTAAAAGGAATATAGAAAAGTAGTCATGAGTCAAACAACACTATTTTGGTTAATCACAGCCACCATAGTGGCCCCATGAGACAGTATCGCCTAGTGACACTGCAGCCCTCTGCGTTTGTGTTAGTGCACTCTGTGAGGTCTGTATTAACATGGAATCACCTGATAATCTGTTTCTCAATTCATGCCCCCACCATTAATCAATGCATTACTAAAGTTTATCCCCAGAATAGATTATTATGGTACACTTGACACACAGGATTCATCCAGAAAGTGAGTTCACTGCAGACCAGTGGAGAGTGTCTTTCAATGCCCATTTTGTATTCTGTCCACTCGCATTGAGGTGAGAATTCTTCCTAGTCCTTCATCACTTCCTGTTGCTGAGTGTTTCTGTAGCCAGTGGTTGAGGCGTGACTGGACGTGATGTCTGTGTTCATGGTGGAGTCTCTTCTTTCCCTTTCCCTGTCTCCACATGCTCCTTCTCCTGCTCCTTTTTCTGTTCCTTCCACTGCTTCCTACAGAGGTATTTCCTTTCATCTTCCTTTGAGTGCCTCCCAAGCCAATGAAGTCATCAGGATAGATAAGAGTGTCTCTGCTTCGAGAATCTAGATGAACCTTCAGCTCTCATCACTCTCTATTGTGTTATCTCCCTTCATCTGATCGTTTTTTATTTTCATTATTGTTCGGACGCCTGCTGCTTTAATTTTTTTCCCTTTGAGTATAGTGGCGATAATTTTTCTGGTCACCTTTTCTTTGCTTCCATATATTTAGTGTCATCCTCTTGAAATCTGTGATGTATTATATCTAGGAAATTGCATTACCACACTATAAATACTTTTCTGGGAACCTTTAATTAAGAGCTGTTGCCCAGAGCTTTGTCGTCTTGCTTAGCTCCCCGGAGGTGAGCCCACAAAATCCTCCTGGGAAAGTTCTATTTCCAGCATCACACGTTGGAGCCAGCTGGTAGGATTCAGTTACACATCGCTCCAGCCATCGCCAGTACCACTTTAGGGTGCTGCTAACACAGTGGATTATTTTTTTGGTAGATCCATGTCTTCTTAAACTTCTGCCAAACGTCAAATGACTTAAACCAAAGAGAACAGAGTGTTTGAGGTGTGGCATTGGCCATGAAACCCTCCGCGGACATGCTTGAACTCATCGCCTGTAGTGTTTTGGTCCTTGTGAGCTGTGTGGGGAACACATGTTTATTTTACACCACCAGGAAGTGCATCACTGGACGTGTACAGGCATCTTTTCTTGTCATTTTTAGTCTTGCGTCTGTTAACCTTATTAAAAACTTGGTGGTGAACGTCATAAAGATTGTTTACTCTTCAGGGATCGCATTGGATTCAGCTGGCTGCAAAGTTCTGCACTTCACAGCAGCCCTGACAACCTCACTGGCCATCTGGTTCATGTTACACTTGGCGATGCTCTACCACCGGAAGCTTTACCAGATTGTCCACCCCTCGAGTGAGGCTGCAAGCCCGGACCAGCAGGAGCACTCCCTGAAGCTGGTGTCTGCACTCTGGTTGGCTGGGGTGACCATATACATCCCACTGGTGGTTTATACCAGCAAAGCAGCGAGCTCGAATGCAGGAAATGGTACGGACTCCTTGTCCACGCACAGGGTTTACATGGATTGCCTGATAGACTTTGGAAACAGGCAGGTAGAATTTTACTATGGGAAGATATTTTTAGTTCTGATTGATGTTCTTCCTTTAGCTGTCTTAGTCTTTGTCTGTTTCTGGATGTCTTTGCTCCTTTCAGAGAGAAGGAAGATGACATATGGTGACATCTGGATTGGAGATGATGATTCAGAAGTTGAAATCCTTAGAGGAGCCAAGTTCAGTATTTTATTAATGTTGCTGATCACTCCACTTTGGATTTCTCACTTTATCTTAGTCTATTTCTTGAAAGACTTGGCAACGTGTGTCTTGACTCCAGCTGTTCTCTCAGTCCTCTCTTCAGGCTTCTCTGCTCTCAGTCCTTTCCTGCTTATGCTGGTAAATTACAAAATGAAGTTGGTGTCCTTCTGTGATGCCAAAAAGGCAAAGCCCATGCCTCCGCCTGCAGATGTTGTTGTTTCTCCGTATGCTTAGAGGCAGAGAGCTGCGTGTTCATCAGGAGCCTTGTGTTTGGAGGGCACGGCTGAGGTGTCTGTAACCCTCACCGGCAGACTGTTTCTGACAGGTCCTCTAGAAAATGGACTCCTCTCCAGAAACTGACCTCGGAGGGAAGCCTTGCAAGAAACAGAAACATGAAGTCAGTTCTTGGAAGTTGAATAAGAATAGCCATTGTGGCCCGTGTGATGTAGGACAATGCCAAGATGTCTAAAGTAACTCAGCAGTGATCACGGCCTGGAAATGAACTCAGCATAAACAAGATGTGAAGTATGTGTTCTGTGCAAGGTTCAAAAGCTGCATATAATTGGCACCGAAGATAACATTTCCTTGCTGAATCCCTAAAGGTACTCGGGAATATTGCCCACTCATATTCGTGAGATGCCCCCCGACCCGTGTTGGAATTGTATTAGGGAATATGTAGTCTCTCATTTTGCATCTTGGATGCTAATATCTCCTCGAAGATGGAAGCGAATTTTGATCACTGCTCTCATGTTACCCTCAGTGTCTTTAGTAAATTAGGGTTAGATAGAATCATTGCCTTGAGTTAATATATTATGAACTCGTGCTCTGCATGCACATAAATGATTGCTATGAATATTTTGTTCATTATCCTTGCTTATTTTTCTGAATATATTTCAGAATTTAATCTTTTCTTCAGGAGGTATAAAGAACTTTCATGCTTGGTTAGCAAGTTGGTACATTTATAAATCAGAAGAATTTATAAAATCAATCAATCCTCAATTGATTTCTAGGTTTAAAGTCAATCAAAATATTCACATTAGGAGTCTAATTAAAAATATATGGCCAACTTTTTTGCTTCACTGTCAGTGCAACCATTTGGACTGCTTTAGAAGCAATGGATAATTGTTGTAAATATTAATGCACGTATTTGTGTAAGCATTAACTCTTCAGCTAATTCTTACTGAGAGTTTTTTCCATTTTCCTTCTGTATTAATGGAGCCAGAGTTTATTACAATGTAGTTCAAGAGTGATGTCCACCAGTTGGGATTTCTGCTGTAAAAAGGCTGCATTGAAAATTATAAATCTGTACCTCGTTAACAAGAGACAGAAAACATTTCAGAAGCCACAGAGAAAGGAAATTTTAAAGCAACCAAGGCTCCAATTCTTTAGGATTGTACAGGCTAGTGTGTGTCCCATGTATAACACAGGGGATTGAAAGAATATACATGTATATACAGAGAAAGAGAGAACAAGAAAGCAATACTAGGCTTCTGAGATTTCTGGGTGGTCTTCATGGGAAATGCTTAGCCGAGTCCACTGAGGCAGTTTAATCAGAAGGGCACTAGCCATGGATCCTGGGTAATGAATTTAACATCTGGGGAGATGGAGGATGTGGGGAAGAGGTCACTGTGTTTTAATTAAATACAGATGTAGGCAGAGCTGGGAATAGCCACTGATCTTAGATAGTGGTTCTCTGATGCAGTTCTGAGACCAACAGCATCCATATTACCTGGAAACCTGTTGGGAATGCAGAATCTGGAGCCTCGTGCCAGATTGTTGAATCAGAAACTCTGGGAATTGGCTCCAGCAATCTGCTTTAATAAGCCTTATGCATAATTTGTGTGCATGGTAACGTTTGGGAACCCATATCTAGGGTTCCTCCAAAGTTTAATCCTCACAAGTGCTCACAAGGAAGCCAAGATCACTGACTCAGGATGTGGTCTTCATTGCTCCCCAGACATCTCACTGTCATGTCTGCTCCTCTTATGTAGGGTCAGAATGTCCATTCATGTCCCAGAAATTCACAGTAATAGCTGCTAAACAAGTCCATTGTCAGAATAAACAATCTTTGTGAAATCAAGCATACAGCATCACCACTTCAGGTGTGCCAATAATTTAGTTCTTGGATTAGGTTTGGATGGTTTCCTGTACATGACTGAATGAGGATCCAGTTCCCAGATTAGTCTACAGCTCATTTCCAGAAGCCAGTGGGAGAAGCAGTTGGCTTAAACTATGTTCAACTTCCCAGCACTAGGAATGTTTCCGTTTTCTTCCCCAATACTTTGTTTTATTTGTTTGGACCTCCTGAGGTCATAATTTTGTCCTTGTGGAATTGATCAGTTGTAATCTACAACAGAGAATAAATTGTATGCTCACTGAGTGAACCAGAGTGTCTGTTCTCTTTGTAAACTTATTTTCACTTAGACTCCCTTTCTCTTTCTTCTCTCCCATAGTGGCCATATTTCATCCAAGTTACTGGTGGGATCAGGGGAAGGGATGAAAGAAGACAAGGCGGGTTCAGTAGTAATGGTCCCTGTAGCTCCGTGCAGAAGGATCTGGCTGGGTCAGGACTGTGTAGGGCCCAGCTGGGGCTTGAAGGGTTGTTTACCACCACAGCCACTCGGGATCCTTGGGTTGTACGGGCTCTCTGCCCTTTGCTGCCTTCCTTTGCAGGGCCCCTCCTTGTTTCTCTGTGATCCATTTCTTGCTGAGCTGGCTTTGATCTCCCAAAGCACCCATCCCAGTGAAGCCCACTCAGGTGTCTTGATTACAGTCTTTTCTGAGACTCACTCCCTGGACGGTCCCTTGGAGAGAGCTACCCTTGAAGTCAGGTCCTCATCTTCAGAGTCTTCGAGAAAAAACTTTTCCTAGTTCTGTACGTCCTTGGCTACACTGCCTCCACCTTGCTTTCACAGGCTGTTTTGGCTCACAAGCCCTGTTCAAAGGTGAGACCCAGAACTAAACGGTGTATGTCTTCCTTGTGTGTGTGTGTGCATATGTGTGTGCTTTCTTGTATGTATTTTCTGTGTGTATATGTGTTTGTGTCTTTCCTGTATTACCCTCCTTTATCTTAGACTCGCAGGTCTTGTGAGTATGGGTTCTCTTCTTCCATAAGCAGCTTGAATGGTAAATGCATTTTGAATTCTACACATGCATAGAGATGGTTATTTAAAGTTACAAAAAAGTTGAATACATCTACTCTAGGTTAAAAAATCTTGAGCTCTTCCCAAAGTCTACAGTGCTAGAGCAAGGAAGTTTGTCTCAGTATTTGGATTTTAGGAACTGAAATGACCCCCAAATCATTTGGAAGAATTTTAAACTGTGAATTCCACCTTAAAACTTCCAGAGACCTGGATATGATCCCAACTTCCAGTGTGAAGTTTCCTGTGCAGTGCTGTCTTCTTGCCTTTTTTTTTTTTTGTCTTCTTGCCTTTTAAGATCCAGCATGCAGGAGAATAGAGAATGGTCATAATGCATTTTTTTGAAGATGAACTAAAGTTAACCCTCTATGGAAAGTGATGTTTTTTGTATACTAGATCAGGAGAACCCGTGGATACAATGTGCTAAAAACACAGAGGCCTACAGACCTATACTATGTACAGAGTATACATGCTGTAATGATGATGATCTTCTCTGCCATTTCTCTTTTAAAAATTTACTTATGTTTATTTAATGGAAAGGCAAAGAAAGAAAAAAATGTATAGAAATCTTCCATCTGCAGATTCATTCCACAGTTGACCATAATAGCTGGGACTGGGGTAGACCAAAACCAAGATCCTGGAAATTCCATTCAGGTCTCCTTCTTGGGTGACAGGAACTTGAGTTCTGCAGCCTTGCAAGGTGCATCAACAGGAAGCTAAGCAGGCAGCACTCAAACATCAGATGCAGCTGTCCCAAGCAGCAATTTAAGCCATTGTGCCAAGTGCCCACCGCCATTTCTGTTTAGACTCCGCTGAATAAAAGAATTTGTTTGGGTTAATGGTTTGTGAACACTCATTACAATACAACTCAGAGATAAGCACATCCAAGGAATCCCGGGCTTAGCTGCTCTACAGCAGTCTGGGCTGAATTGGAAGAGTTTGGGCCATTTAGCAAGAAGTGATTTGCTGACTTTTACTCCACTGAGTAGATCCTAACCTTGGCCAGAATATTTCTGAGTTTCTGTCTGTCAATTAGCAAGTATATGATTGCAAGGCATAAATCACTCTGTACCCCTCCCTTTTTCCTTCTCAGAATTGTAATGGATAAATTCATATGAAAAACATTGAAGATGATTAGAAAATATAAAATGCTTGACACAATGCAGTATTCCTTGACCACTACAGTTTTGGCAAGTTAAGTAGCAGAGAAAGACTCCAACCAGAAGCCTGTGTGTATATGTGTATGTATGAGAAAATTTAAAAACCTCCTTGAGGTTTCTAGTATCGAATTGAAAAAAATTAATATAAAGATTAATTTGTGTATTTGAAAGGCATGGTTACAGAGAAACATGAAGAAATGAAGAGATATTCCATCTGCTGGTTCACATCCCAGAGGGCCAGGTGTGAGACATTGCTGCCTCCCCAGGTGCATTAGCAGGGAGCTGATTCTGAAGTGGGGCAGCCAGGACTTGAACATGTCCTTATGCAGCATGCAGATCTCTCAGACGGCAGCTTAACCTGCAGTGCCCTACGGTCACATCCCTTCCACCCTCCCCCAAGCACACACTCAAAGGACATTCTAATGAATTTTCTATCTGGGTCTTGGTGAGGCAAAATGAGCAAACCCGTCTCAGCAGGAGCCCTGTCGGTGGGCCCTGCACAGAACTTCCTTGAGGTCTCACTGTGGGAGTCCCCTCCACACATCAGAGAGGAAATGCTTTGTGTCCTCTCCTTTGTGAGTGAGAGTACCCACAGGGTGCTACATCCAAGCCTGTTGTATGACGTCAGACACTCCACATGTATGTTACCAAACATGCCAGAAACGTGGATTACACTTTGGGTTTGCAAGTATCTGCTGTGGGTCTCCCCATGCCCTGTTATTCAAACTTCAATCCCCCCTTTCAAAAGCAAGAACGCAGCAGTTGGTGTACCCACATTGCCCACCGTTCTGCAAATCCCACCTCAAACTCTCACCACCAGGCCTTTGCACCTGCTTCCTTCCCTGTTTTGTTTATTCCTCGCTCCTCCTCCCTCCTGCAGCTCCCAGCCTCAGCAGATTTCCCTGTCTCCAAGGTCCAGATTAAGTGTCTGGGGCCCCTGTGCATGCATTTCCCAGATAACCCCCCTCTGTTGTGGTGGCTGTCGTCTTAGCATGGCCCATGCTGCTGTGCAGAATACCCAGCTTGGACACCCGAATGTTCCATAAGAGAGGAGTGGTGAGAATCCACAGGCCAGTGCTTCCCCCTTTCTTCCTCACATATATTGCTGGGCTCTCCTTCGGTCTCCTTTTTGTGCAACAGAAATGTCCTTCCTGTATCCCTTTTCTGTGTCAAGATGCATTTAGTAACTGCCATGCTCTGGCCTCTACTGAATCAACAATGAGTGAAGGAAACTAAATCCAGCATTTGGGATGAGTATCTTCCTGGCCAGGAAAGCTACTGAGCCAAATGGGGACAGCATTTCCACTTCGCCCTTTCAGCACAGCATTGGTAATTTTTTTTTTAGTCTGTTGCACTGGAGAAAGTAAGGCCAGGGTTTGTATGAAGGCTTTCACATTGGAAATTTATCCCAGGGCAAAATTTGGTAGGCACACGCGTTTCTGTGTGTGTGTCTGTGTGTGTGTGTAGGGAGTGACTGTAATTTTGAATGTTTGTGGGTACAGAGGAAAGACACGGTGTTGCAAATGGACTGACATGACCTCATCAGCAAATGCAGTCTTCATCCATTGTGACAAGACCGCCTTATTTTTAATTATCAGGTCTTGTGGTGACTGGTAACCGTAGCGATGGTGACTTTGGCAGTGGAAGTCTGTGTAATGTGAGCCTTCAGAATGAGCCCTTGCTGACTCCCTGTAAAACAGAGTGAGGCAATACATTTTAACAAGAATTTCAGTGGAGTAATTTATGTGATATGTAGCTGGAGTCGCAAACCAGTGAGCCCTTTATGAGCCAAGCACACCAGAAAGCGTGCATTAAAATGAACATGGTTGCTCCAACTATTGTGGGCCATTGCACACTTCTGCCAGCAAGTTTTTGGAAATCTTCATTCGGAATGATTTTCAAACATCAGTTTTCAAGTCATAGCATAAACAAAGCAAAACAAAAACAAAAACAAAACAGAAAAGCAAAATATTATCACCTGAAGGTGGGGAGGTGGCCACTTTGTGACTTCTTTGTGTAGTTGTTGTGACCCAACTTGAGTCTGCCCTTTGATTTCTTTCCAGTGGACCCTTTCCTTGAGGGAAGCTGTTGGGCCAAGAATGAGGTCAGGAGAAGGTAACTGGGTGATCCCTGAGGGGTTTGAGCCTGACACCTGCATTTCAGTAGGCATTCGAGAGGCCCCTGCAGTTTATGAGCCTGCCAGCTGGGAAAGTCCCACAGACCTCTTGTGTGTATTGATGTTTTTGTGTGGAAACTGTGAGGAAGTATTTGAGTTCGGCTTCTCCCCATGTCTAGGGCACATCCAGAGAAGGGACCAAGGAGTCAACCCTGGCACCTGCCCAGCACAGCAATTCCCTGGCCTTTTGTCCCCAGTGTCCTGATAGCTTTTTTCCTTACCCTCCTCTCAGTTTACCTACCCATACTGGGAGAACCACAGCATAGAAAAATATTCCCTTGACCTCTCTGCTCCCCACACCTTGCACGCCATGCATTTTAACCCTTCCCCCTTCACCCCTCAAAAAAAAACACTTATTTACACACAACACCCCTGCCAACATGAATAATAAGTAGACATTGCCAACACTAGTGAAGAGAAACTCAGTTGAAATGAGAGTAGGAAGGATCCAGTCAGTTCATCCTCAGGGTGGACAGATTGAGGGCACGTGGGCTCTGATACAAAACAAAGCCCATGGGAGAGACCTGAGACCAGAGACCAAGGACTACAGCCTCTGGGGTCATGACTCAGTGGGAAGTTGCAGGACTCACTGAGCCCTGACTGGCAGCTGTGGGCCTGCTGCGGTGCACAGCAGAAAAACTCCCTCAGGAGGTTGGGTGCGCCTGCTAGGAGCCTGGAGGCTGTCTTCCCCCGGGCACTGCCCACTCCCATGGGCTCTAGTAGGCCAGCCCTCTGGCCTCCCTGCCACTGCCTGGGGCCAGGCTATAGATGGCTTCAGGCCTGTTCCTGGGCTTACCCTTGGCACAACTTCCTTCCTCCCCTCTGGTCATAGCTGTGGAGTGGCACCATGTAAATTCTCACCAGTCACAGCAAAGCCAAGGCCCTTCCTTCCTGCAGTTGTAAAGTGAGGGAAACATAATCCCCACCTCATAACATTTTACTGTGTTTGTGAAGGGTTTCTCTTTTTCTTACTAAGAGGTAAAAGGAGACTGTGGGAGCACCGAACTGTGACATGTTGGTAGTGCATGTGCAGGAAACTTTATTTTGTTGCTGTTGTGGATTGAAAATGATCTTTGGATATAGAGTCAATCTGAGAATATGGATGCAGTCAGTGTTTTGGCAGGAGGTTCCACTATAAGTGGGGTAGTGGCCTTGGTGCTTCCTGCAAAGCACAGAATCCCTTTTGAGGTTCAGCTTCGTAAATGCTCACTGTCCTGAGATGAGCGCAGCGACCTGGCCTGGGTCTTGCAGCCGAGTAAGAGATCCTGCTGCCATCTCCAGCTGGTCATTGCCCTAAGGAGAGAAGGCCTGTGTTGTCAGAGCTGTGGGTATTTTTTAAAATGAAGTAGAATTTTATGTGACCTTATTCCAAGCCTACAGGATGGCAATGGATTTGGTGTTTGGAGCCTGCTGCCAGAACCAGACTGGGCTCATGGGCCTTCCCTGCAGGCTCCTTGGAGCTGCTGGACAGCCTCATTCCACACGTGACTTAGCAGGAGATGCAGAAGAGGCCAGAGGAAAGCTTGGGCTCCTGCTCACATCTGGTTCAGTCCAACTTCATCTCTTCCTGTCTCCTGCTGAGTCCTCCACGCCTAGGGGTTCCAGGGCAAGAAGGCAGCATCAGTGGCAGCTCCGTGCTTGCCTTGGGGGGCAGGGTTGGTGAGGCTTCTGCCAGGCTCCAGCAAGACTCAACTCTCTCCACGTGGCTCCTTCCAAGGAGTGCACTGAAGCCGGACAGAAGGAAGGGTGCCTAGGCAGAGCCATGGAGGCCCCCTCGCAAGGGAAGGGAACATGCACTTGCCTTACTCTGGGAAGGGTCATGCAACCCACTGGCACACGTGTGAGCTCTGTCACAGCCTCTGTGACTGCTGTGATCTGTGTGCCCCAGCCTGCAAAGAACTGCACCCTCCTGGCCCCATTCACATGGCAGGCCAGCCTGCTGTACCATCATTTGTGTCATTGTGGGCCATGTTCCACTGGAGAGGCCACACCCCAGTGGGCACTGCTTGATTTTCTCTTGTCAGAGTTGCTCCACCAGTTTCCATGGTCTTGTATTTGTTGGCTTAGTTCATCTGTGTTCGTACCAGGGATCTGGGAAAGAATCACAGAAAATGTGTCTTCTGTCTTTCCCACAAGCTTGCTGAAGTCACCTTGTGCTTTATTTTGGTATTTTTCACGTATTTAGAGACTCCCCGGGCTGTCCGTTGTCTGCTTGCTGCTTGGTTTCCTCACGTTTCCATGTTCCCTGTGCTGTGTCACAGCCTGGCACCCAGCATCTTTTCTGTTAAGCTCCAAGGCCATGGGGACGGGTTCTGGGGCGAGCAGCATATCATCAAAGATCAGGAAGGAGTTGCAATAGTGTGCTCACTGCCAAGCTGGAAGCCAGAAGGGTTAGGTGGTCTCAGAATCTACCAGGAAGGACAAGGAAGTTCTTGAAAATAACTCTCAACTAGCAATACCTGTGTTTTCCTCTGATATACCCTATGAGGATTCACAAGAAAGAGATGAATACTTGCATCCAATAATTTGAGAACTCAGGTTTAGATTTCTGTAAATAATATAATCTTTTGTTTTAAATATTGTTCAGCAACACACATAGATTTAATTTTAACTTTTGTTTGAAAGAAAGAATTACAGAGAGAAAGAGCATCCTTCCATCTACTGGTTGGTTCCCGTATGGCCACAATCTCCAGAGCTGGGCTGATCCAGAGCCAAGAGCCTGGAGCTTCTTCAGAGTTTCCCATGTGGGTTCAGGAGCCCAAGGACTTGGGCCATCTTTCTGATGCCTTCCCAGGTGCATTAGCAGACAGCAGGATAGGAAGTGGAGCAGCTAGGACCATTAAGGGACACCAGGACCACAGGTGGAGGCTTCACTTACTGTATCAGCTCACCAGCCTCTAGAAGAGCTCTTACACTGATTTCATTCTTCTTATTTGAAAGGCAGCGAGACAGAGACAGAGGCAGAGTTAGTCATTGACAGAGTTGCCATCCTCTGGTTCACTGTCTCAGTGCCTCCAGTAGCCAGGACTAAGCCTGGCTGAAGCCACAAGCCAGGAACTCAACCAGATTCCTGTGCGGCTAGCAAGAACCGATGTATCTGAACCAGCACTGGCTGCCTCCCAGGGTGAACCTCCGCAGGAAGCTGAAATCGCAAGCAGAACTGAGATTTCAACTAGGATACAGGTGTTCCACATGGCCTCTTTCTTTTTTCCTTTAAGATTTATTTTATTTTTATTGGAAAGTCAGCTGTATAGAGAGAAGGAAAAACAGAGAAAGATCTTCTGTCTGCTGGTTTACTCCCTGAGTAGCCGCAATGGCCAGACATGAGTGGATCCAAAGCCAGGAGCCAGGAATTTCCTCCAGGTCTCCCATGAGGGTACAGGGTCCCAAGGTCTTGGGCCATCCTTTACTGCTTTCCCAGGCGACAAGCAGGAAGCTGGGTGGGAAGTGGAGCACCTGGGACACAAACTGGTACCCATATGGGATCCTGATGGATTCAAGTCAAGGATTTAGCCACTAGTGTTAGATTTTAAATGCACTTAAAGTTCCTTAAGTTCTTACATTGTCATATGCAGCGAATTCTCACAGCTAAGTCCTCTTTCTACGATTAGTTTACCATGAGCCAAAACACCAGACATGATGAGATATTAGGAGGGGTAGGAACGGGAGCGAGGGTGGGAGAGGGGAACAGGAAGGGACACGTCTCCTGCCATGGTGGCAGGATGGGGGCTGGCAGGGCAAGGGAAAGGGGCAGGTTGGAGGGGATGGGGAGAGCCAGAAGAGAAGGGAAGGAGAAGGGAGGGGCTGTGTGGACTGTGTGCTGGCCCCAGGGACTGGGGACTGAGATTATTTGAGCCACAGGTAGATGTGTGGAGCCTAGGTGGAGGGACCAGAGATTAGGGAGTGGGCTTCTCAGATAAGGTACCAGGTTACATCTGATTGGTGGATAACCTGAATGGCAAGAATTTTGTGAGCTGTGGAGAAGGGGAAGCAGGAAGTGGTACAGGGTCTAAGATGGGAGGTTGGAATCACTCCTCACAGCTAGGTTATTGCATTGGGCCCTCAAGTGGCTTCTTAACCACTGTGCCAAATGCCTGTCGCTTAGAAGAACTTCTGCTCTTTGCTCTGACTAGATTGGAAGTAGCATCCTAATCCTTTCCTGGGTAGATTCTACTGTGATTAAAATAGTGTGTAACTGCCTATGAGTTTGGGAAGGGAGGGAGAGAACGTGGAAAACTAAGATGAGTTTCAGGTATGAGATGATTTAAAAAAAATTGTTATTTAGTTCCACTAAAGTGATACCTTCAGAATAATTTCCTTATAAAATATAGGTGAATCTACATTCCTGCCCTTTATTGAAGAGTCTGTTTTACCAGTGTGGTGGAACTTTCCCTTTGTAATAACAAGTTTCATGCTGTTCCCCAGCACTCTTGGGTTAGAACACCAGAGAAGGGTGAATTACTTGAGATCTCAGGTCTGGCTGTTCAGGACAACTCTTACAGGAAAGGCAAGTGGTAGGAGATGGAATCTTCTCTTGACAGTCTGAGAGTCTTCTCAGGGTGCAAATAGGAGCTGGATTTCTGTACTTGGCTTCTGTGGGAGTGGCTGGCACTGCCAGAGGTGATGCTGATCAGAAACAGGAAGACACATGGGTGGTGGTGGATCCTACCGTGACAAATGTGCAGGAGTGCTGCAGGCAGTCCTGGGACAAGTGCTGACAGAGGATGCTCTGAGGCCTGCATCAGGTCACTCTGGCAATCAGGCAGAGCTGTCTGAAGCAGAGGGACACCACAGTAACTCCATGGTTTAAATTGGACCTAGATCATTTTCCTTTCTTTTGCTTGGAGGGTGATCTGGAAGCTGTATAATATTCTAAAATATGCATTACTCTGAATTTGTTGCTGTCTGTTTTGTGCTCATATTAATACCGTGGGGTTCCAGTATTCATGTGCTCACAGGAAATATCTGAATGTGGTTTTCTTGAAATGGTCAGGCTGGCTCCCCATCTCCCAAGTCCCTGCTCTCGCCCAGGGTGTGGTGGCAGCTGGGTTTGGACTGGAGTGAGTCCCAGTAGCCACCAAGGGGGTAGGGGGAGGGTGGACTTCTGACCAAGTTACAGCTCTAGCAAGGACAGAGGGCCACAAATCAAGTAAAGGCTGTGCGGGTGCTCACTGCGAAGCCAGCCAGGGCCACAGAGATGCCATGCTCACTGCGCCTGGAGAGCCAGGCTGGAGCACTGATAAGGGAAAGTGGGCTGCAACGCAGGACCAGCATCTGTCATCCTTCCTGCTCTGTGTAATACTGTGGGTTGTGAGATGGCTGACGTTTTTTTTTTCTGCCTTTGTTTTGCCCAGGAATTTTTAAGTATCTGAGCATACTCAAAATGTGCAAGAAAGAATAATGGAAGCCCCTGAATACCTTGATTTGGATGAAATTGACTTCAGTGATGACATATCTGTAAGTATTACTGTGTGTATGCAGTGTTTTCAAACTGCTCTGCCTTTCACATCATGAACTACTTTGTAGCAGTCTGTATGTATTTGACACTTCAAGCATGTTTAGAAACTGACAGCAGGACTTAACAGCAGCACGGGCATTTGATATTAGGGGATAGGATACTGGTTGAGATGAAAATGCCTAGGTTGGATACCCAGCTCTGGCTCCCGACTTTAGCTTCAGGCTAATGCAGACACTAGGAGGTGATTGTCATGGCTCAGGTAATTGAGTCCCTGCTGCCCATGTGGCCGCATGGGAGGCCTGGATTGAGTCCCCACCTGGTGAGTGCAGACATATGTGGCCTGGTGATTAAATCCTAGCCTTGTGCTGGGATTTCATATGATCACCAGTTCATGTCCCGGCTGCTTCTCCTCCCTTCCAGCTCCCTGCTTGTGGCCTGGGAAGGCAACAGGGGATGGTCCAAGACCTTGGGACCCTGCACCCACATGGGAGACCCAGAGGAAGTCTCTGGCTCTTGGCCTCAGATGGGCTCATCTCTGGCCATTGGGACCACTTGGGGAGTAAACCAGCAGATGAAGGATCTTTCTCTCCTTCTCTGTACAACTGCCTTTCCAATAAAAATAAAGTAAATCTGCAGATCCATCCAAGAGCTGAATTAATGGGACTCTATTTTGTGAAACTTGGAATGAGGTTTTTTTTGGTGCCACTTAACCCATTTTTTGGTTTCAAAGCAATTTTTGTTAGTTCCTTTCAGGATCAATGTGAAGAACACTAGGTCCTTCAGCATCTGCCTGTCTCTCTCTCTCTCTTGCCTTGAACTTGACTTGAAAGTACCCAGAATGTGGCTTCCATGTTCAGACTCCGGAAGGTGTTTTTCATTTGATGAGGGAAGAGCAAGGCAAGTGGCTGATAGGATGGGGACACAGGTAGTAAGGAAGGTGGCAAGGAAAGGAGAACCTGTGTTAAGATCGGGTGTTGAGCTTTTATAACAAACTTATGTTTCAAGAGCAAAGACTTGGGCCGCAGCCAGCCTGAGCCCCTGCTTTGCTCTCTGGTCTTTATGTGGCAGGTGTTTTGGGAAATGTGAACTTCACCTCTCTGAGATACCCATATCATTTTTAAAGTTGTTTTTTTGAGACTTGAGTGAAATAACATACATGAAACACTTAGCTTGGCACTCACAGAGTTGCTCTTAGACATGGTAGCTTCTGTTATTATTTCAATGAATAATACAATAATATTTATATGACCAATGGTGAAGAAAGAACTCAAGGGAAAAGACCAGGCATGATGTCAAGCTTTTTTTTTTTCAAATACAATGGAGCAGTTGTATTTACAGAAGAATCATCTGGCAGTGGCCCATAATTTTGATGAATTAGGAATCTCCACTTGAAAGATAATAAAATATGTGCAGTAATAACTAAAGCTGTTTAGCAAAGCAGTCTACAGGATTATGCAATAGTTGAATTTCTATAACTTGACCACTTTGAAATATAAATAAAGATATCCATCTGTAACTGTGTAACTATACCCAAACCTTCCCCCGTCTTAAATTAGCCTCTGCTAACTGTTCAACCTTCATTTAAGTTCAGATCGGGCTTTGAAATTGTAGGAACTGATGGCACAGATAGTAGTGACATTTGTTGAGCCTTCACTGTGGGACAGGCGTTACCTTGATCAGATCTCACAACAGTCCCATAAAGAAGAGAACATTATCAACTTCATTGTACAGAGGAGAAGACTAAGACGTGAAAATGCACATAACTTCTGCAGGGTCACCCGGCTGGTTAGGAGCACTCTGTCCCCTGAATAGCCCCTTTAGGAGTGCTGTGGGTGTTATGGAACAGAGGGTAAGCCACTGCATGAGACCCCTGCCCTCCATATCACAGTGCTCAAGGTTGAAATGCTGTTCCCAATTCTGATCCAGTTTCCTGCTAATGCATAGCTTGGCATACCCAAATATTTGAGCCCCTACCACCCACATGGGAGACCCAGCGGGAGTTCCTGGCTCCTGGCTTTAGTGTAGCCAAATGCTAACTCTTGCAGGCATCTGAGGAACAAATCAGTTGATGGATCTTTGTAGATCCCCCTCACTCCATCTTTCAGATGAATAAAAATAAACTTAAAAAAAAAATCCACCTTTAGCCCCAACACACTGCTGCCTCTCCAGAGTGAAATTGGTTTGTGGCACTGGTGCTTAGTGAGGGATGGCATTCCATCTCTGTCTTCCTCGGGAACTCTGGCCAATGCCAGGTGACATTTTTCATTGTCATAGTTGGGCAGGTGCTACTGGCATCTAGTGGGTGGAGAGGAAGGATGCTGTGACTCCCAGTGCACAGCACAGTCCCCTGTAGAAAGAACTCCCCAACCCCCAATGTCAGCAGTTCTGCCCTGATTCATCGACTTAAGACCAAAACTGTCCTCTTTGGCTTCTAAAGCATAGGCTGTTTTATCAGAGTTCTGTTTGTTGCAGGTTGAATACCGTAAACATGACAGAACTGCGTGGTCTCATTTCATGTTTTCCTGGAAAAGGAATCAGAGATAGACAGCCTCTTAGATAATGAAATGACGATACTCACTGGGAACAGTGAATGCTGTAGCTTCTTTAAAGGGTTAACTGGAGAGTACACCAAATGTTAAAGTTGGAAAGCTAAGGGGCTTTCCTTGTGTTGATTCATTGGCATATGAAGAATTGTAGCTTCCCAGGAATGAAGATTCCATAAAGCTCCTGTGCCGACAGCACTTAAGCCTCATCCCTGGTCAACAGGCAGCAGGGCAGAAGGCACGCCACCTTCGGAAGAGCAGCTGGAGGGCGGGCAGGGCACCCGCAGCTCAAGCCCTCTTCCTGCTCTGCAACCACGGTGCCCTTTATGCTTTCGTGATGTTTCCCCTCTGTTTGCAGCCCACTGCTTGTTCCCATCTCAACACATGCTCTGCACTGGTGCAAAGGAAGAACTGGAGTTTGTTTTGCTTCTACTTAAAGAGACAAAACACAGAAAGCAACCAAAGTAGTGTGAAGTTTCCCAGACTTGGAACAAACGTGCATCCTTTGCAAAGTGTGGGGCTTAAACTGTGCATTCTTGTACCCCTGCCACGGGAGAGCTCAGCAGGCCGTGCAGTCACCGCAGACCTGCATGGTGAATGAATATGATGCTGTTTGCATGCTGCAACTTCAGAGAGCTTCTGCCGTCCCCACAGAGAGATCCATAGGGTTCTCCTGATCTGTTGGGAGGCAGTCCGTCTGTGTTACAACAGAGCTCCCTGGAGGTCTTGGGAGCCATAGTGTGTTTGCTTTTTTAAATACAGGCAACCATGGCCAATGCAGCCTTGAGCAAAGCTGGGGCTGACCCCTGGAGCTGAGGACAGGCTGTGTGCCCTCCACCACTGTTGGTCACTGAGCCCTGCCTGGACCCTCTATTGTTAGCCCATTTGGTAGATGGAAGAGCTGAGGTGCCGGGAAGACTATGACTGTCACGAGGTCACAGATGATCAGCAGGGCAGGGCACAAGGGCACAGGTGTGACCTCATGACCCGGACACATAATCAATGTCCCTACATCAATCAGTTCCCCTCACTGTCCTCAGCTGGTGCTGACATGAAGTAACAAATACTTTTTCTTTTCTTCGGATTTATTTGCTATTTATTTGAAAGGCAGGGTTACAGAAACAGGAAAGAACGAGCGAGTGAGAGAATTAGAGAGTGAGAAGGAAGAAGAGCAAGAGCAAGAGCTTCCCTATGCTGGGTCACCCTCCAGATGGCTGCAGTGGCCGAAGCTGTGCCAGGCCACGCCAGCAGCCAGGAGCTTCCTCTGAGTCTCCCGTGTGGGTACCCCGTGTGGGTACAGGAGCACTTGGGGCCAATCTTCAGTGATTTCCCAGGCAACCAGGACTTGACCCAACACCCATATGGTGTGATGGTTTAAAGGTGATGGTTTTACCCTTTACACAACAATACCCACTACTCCATGGTTGTTTTTTCTAAGTCATGGGATTACATGTATTGTAGAAAGATGAAAATCAGCTAAAGAGAACCAAAGAAGACCTTGATTTTACCATTTGAGAATACTTTAAAAACTTGGTGGAACATGAAATTAAAAGGTGGTTATTTTTGGTGCAGAAACATTTTAAGATCCATATATATTGAGGGGGTCTTCAAAAGTTCATAAGAAATGCATGTAATGAACAATGTGTGGATTTTAACTTTTTGGCAGCAAAAATAAGCATAATTTTTATGACCTTTGTAAAGCACCCTTCTTATGCCATGCATTGTGTGGAGGAAATTCAACATTTGTTTGTCTGTGTTTTAGAAAGGTACCCTTGCATGTATCAACATATGTGTGTATACAATGATACATGCACGCATGCACGCAGACATCGGTAATACTCTTCCTCCATGTGGGAACCTTTGTCACCTTTCCATTCCAGTCTGCAGCTTCAAGGAAAGCTGCTACCTGTTGGCAGTTGTGTAGCCTGGTTTGTTGTGGGGGGTCACATGAGTCAAGTGAAACAAATATCCTTCTACTTCACTGCCCCTTACAAGCTGGAGGAACAATACAATGTGATACAGGTTCAGTTTCTGTGGGTGGTGGTTGACCCATAGAAAAATCAGTGCTCCTGGTGAACGCCCCACCCACAGCTGAGTTTCTCCATTTTGCAGCGCTCAGCCAGGGAGTGACTTTCATCAAAACCCTGCTTCCCCTTGCTTTCATGTGCACCACCTTTACTTGGTGCAGTCTATGGACAAAGAGGACAAAAGAGGAATGTACACATACATGTACACATACACATATGTCTAACTATTTGTATATATGTGTACCTATTTGATTTCAAAAGAAATGCAGGTAAAGGGGTTGAACTTGGAAGGCCAGCAAATGACCAGCTGAAGTTGTTTTCAAGGTAGTGGCTACACGCATGGATTCCGAGGCCAGCCTGCCCAAATGACATCCTTGCTCCAGCATTGGCTAGCTACCCTCAGGCATTTAACCTCTGTAAATCAACTTCTTCCTTGGTAACAGTAGGTTGCAACTACCAATATCAGAATGTAGCTGTGATCATCACATGCTAATAATGCAAATCCCGTGGAATTAGTGTCTGATGGAAAGTATGTGCTCATCGTAATGAACATTGAGAAATGAAGCCAGTCATGAAAATTAAGGAAGCAGAAACATGAATTGCTGAAAAAAAAGACAAAACAATTATCCTGATGCAGTCGAGCGGAAAGCCTTGTTCTCAGCTCCCGTGCCCATCCCTCATGGAGCCGAAGGTCACACAGCACTGTTTTCAGCATCTCACCTGAGCCTGGCTGCACATCGCATGGACCACAGGAGTAATCCCTGGGCTACCTCCTGGCCAACAGAAGTCACCTGGTTACCCATCCACTAACCACAAGCAGTGTCCTGGCGTAAAAACAATTTTGTCGTTTTTTGAAAAAAAAAATTCTTGGCATGATAAAAACAAAGAATCAGAGTATGAATTAAATGTATAGCAAAGTAGGATCCATTAAAAGAAGTTTTGTTCGTGGAGCTTAAAGACTGGGGAGATATGTATTTAAAGCAGAGTTGGGGAGGATATACCAGGACTCTTCCCAAAGTTCACGTAAAATATGCGTTGCAAAAACCGTACATAGCCTTCAACTGTTTTACAGTTTACTTCTAGTTCATCACGAGCTCTTCGAAGGTCCCTTGGTATGTGTAAGTTTGGTTCGTCAGCATCTGCTCTTCAAAGGTGTGGCAAGGTTACCTGTGAAGCATGGGGTAGACAGGGAAGAGGGCTCCGAGGAAGGGGCTGTGCCTAGGTGTCCTGTGGGTGGCACAGAGGGGCTTGGCACTGAGGAAATCAGCACCAAGTGTTCAGAAATTGACAAATCCAAGAGAGCTGTTAAGGGGAGAAAGGAGTGAGGCCCTTGAGCAGTTTAAAGAAGGAAGTAGTAGATTGTTTTGCCTTTTCTTCAACATCATGTAAACAGAATTATCCAGCATCTGCTCTTTTGTGTTTAACTTCTTGGCATACACAATCGGTAGGGGGTTTTCTTGTTGCTGTTTTTTGGGGGTTTTTAAAGACTCATTTATTTATTTTTTAAAAGGCAGATTTACAGAGACACATGGGGAGATTGAAAGTTCTTCAATTTGCTGATTCACTCCCCAAATGGCCACAACAGCTAGTGCTGAGCCAATCTAAAGCCAGGAGCTTCTTCTGGGTCTCCCATGTGGGTTCAGGATCCCAAGGCCTCAGCCCATCCTCCATTGCATTCCCAGGCCACAAGCAGGGAACTGGATGGAAAGTAGATCAGCTGGAACCCAAAACAGCACCCACATGGGATCCCAGGGCTTAGAGGTGGAGGATTAGCCAGTTGAGCCATTGTGCCAGGCTCTGATTTTTGTTTGTTTAGAGTGAGAGAGAGCAACCTTTCATGTACTTGCTCACTTCTGTGCCAACAACAGTGGGAGCTGGGACAAGGCCAAAATTGGAGTTGGGAATGAATTCCAGGTCTCCACCCAGATGGGTGCCTGGAACTCAGTTGCCTGACCTGCATCCCAGGTGGTGGGAAACGGTGCTGCTCAGTGACCTACAAGGCCAGTGTCCCCCGTCCTCTCCAGGGTCACAGGAACTAGCTGCCAAAGCCTGGACTGGAAGGCAGGAGTCAACATGAGGCCTTGGGTTTGGTTCTGCTGTGACTAGTGACTCTAATGACTACCTTGGGAGCTGGCCATTGTCCTGAGCATGAGGCGGGCTGGCCACGTGACAGTGCCTCGTAAAAGTCCATCTGTCCTGTGAGCTGTGGTCCTGCCTGCTTCCAGCTCCCAGCTGGTGAACCATGCAGCCTTCTAAGGGAGACTTCCTGGGCTGCTTCCTCAGTCTCAAATTTGCCAACAGGAAAGTGTTTTTGTGTGTTGGTTTTTTCAATTGTGTTTCCTGCGCTGTTCTTCACATTTCCAGCTTGACATGTGAACTTGTCCTCCCCTGCAGCAAACCTCCAGGCTGCTTCCCCCTGTGTCCTTCTGAAGAACAATGGACTTGTTCATTGTGTAGATCAGAGTCACTGCTGAGTCTAGCAGTCCATGCATCCTAAAGTTACTCCTAAATTATGGAGAGAGATCATCCATCCACTGGTTCACAACGAATGGTTGCAAAGGCCAAGACTATACCATCCTGAAAAATGCAGCCAGCAGCTTCACCTGAATCCTGGGTGGGTGGCAGGGGCCAAGCACTTGGGCCTTCTGCTGCTTTTCTCAGACATGTTATCAGGGAGCAGGACCGGAAGTAAGACAACTGGGACTTGAACTAGCATCAGTATGTAGACTCTGACTTAATGCACTGTGCCACATCACCAACCCCTTCAGTCCCAATTTTTTATTTTCTGGCTGACACATAATCCTTTTCTTAGACTGATGTACTTTTTATTTTCATTCCCTGGAGCAGCAGTGGCCATTTTTCAATGTCATTATTCCCAAAGAATTAACACTTAGGATGAGCTACAGGACTGATAGAAAGGCACAGCCTCCACATGCTGTGCAGGTGTACATGGTAGGCAAGGCTGACCAAGGCTGATCTCTCCCTATGACTTAGTTCCTGTGGTAGCCAGGCAGCCTGTGCTGCGTGAACTTGAACCTCATGAAATTACAACTTGCTGCACGTGATGGGATTTGGAACTCATAAAGGGAAGGTCGGAACTGTGGCTGATAAATCTAAGATTCTGACAGGTGTGACTTTGGGGTGGGAGTGCAGGTACATGCCTGAAAATGCAGACAGCTGCCTCACTGACGTGAATACCGTTCATGGTCTGTGACCAGACCTCACTGAACTTCTCTTTAACTACATGTAAACACAATGCCCCCGTTTTAAAATTTTGCTTTGGTTGGGGGGAAAAAAAAAGGAGAGAGAGGCTTGGTGAGAGAGCATTTTATGGGCACATGGCAACCAACCCACAAGGCCCACTGTGTAATTGAATTATAGATGCTGTAATGATTTAGCTTGTACCAGCTGGCCCCAAGAAGCTACAGAGTCCTTGGAGAGCTGATAGCTGTTGA
Source organism: Ochotona curzoniae (assembly GCF_017591425.1). Lineage (NCBI taxonomy): Eukaryota > Metazoa > Chordata > Mammalia > Lagomorpha > Ochotonidae > Ochotona > Ochotona curzoniae. The sequence continues at coordinate 29,196,206 of NW_024464918.1, forward strand.
GACATGAGCTACTTTATTAGCACCAAGAAAAATGCGCTGTGTGCCTGTGTCACCTGCCGCCTAAAGAACATACAATATATATAAAAAGAGGAATACTTTGAGGTTTGGTTTTGGCTGAAGAGGTCAGTGAGCCCTCCATTGGAACATGTTGGGTGCACCTGCTAAAGCGCCCGTAGTCCCCAGAGGATGGCCAGCATAGACGCTGGGATTGCATCAGACAGGAGAGCACAGCTCCTCCAATGAGTCATCTGAGATTGCATTTTTCACTTGGAAATATTGAAAACGTAATTTGTGATTACACACAATGCAGTTGGCAGAGTGATAGTAGCTACAAGCACCTCCTTGACAGCCTGGGCGGCAGTGAGGTGTTGCCTCATCTGACAGCAGCAGGCTCCAGGCATAGCTTCTTCCTAACAGCCGAATGCTGACTATACAGCCCTCGCTTGCAGTGTAGAATGGCCCTAGTGAGTTGTCCGTGATCAGTTTTCTTTCAGATTAACTGTTTTTTTCTTAATTATTCAAAAATTGGCAGTAGGGAACTAAAATGTGATATATGCTTATTACATGAGAGTGTTGTTCATAGAGTGACCGAGTAAGACGTTTTTAGGAAGATGCGTTTCATGAATTAAAGAAAATGAGTGCTTGAAGACAGTTTCTGACTTGGCCTTTAGGAAAGAATTCATCCTGTTTAATTTGTTGAAAGTATCCTGCTCTAAAGAAAGACTGATTGGCATCCAACACAGTCCACATGAATCATAGCTATTGATCTTCTATTTGCTTTAGCTCTTCGAAATTCATTCTTCCTAGGTTGTAATTTGTTATCCTGATAGGCGGCTTTAGTTGGTACTTAGACAGAACCCGGGTGATGTTTTTCAGGCTAATCTATAATATGAAATAGATGAGATTTCAAACACAGCATCATACGTCCCTTGCCTTGTATGACACTATCCTGATTTCTGCTTGGAGATGACATAAAAGCAGGCATACTCCCGTGTGCATCAACATAGCCGCATGTCCCTCCTGACTTCCCTGGGTGTTGCAAGAAACTGGATGGCCTCTCGGTTCCCCATCCAGCCTTGCACGTTTAAACTGACTCTGAGGCTCCATAATGCAAACTTTAGGGTGGTTTTCTGGAAACTCTCCAGGGCAGATGGTTCTTCACCTTCCACAGTGGCAGAAGTGATGGGGCACGGAGTGTCTGCTGGGCTCTCCTCACCTTAATGGTCGTGGCAGAGCTGCTCAGCCATGTTAGTCTGAAACTGCTTCTGCAGGTATAGTGGAGCCAGGGAGGCTGTCAGATTCCCGTGCAGCCGACTGAGGAAAAACAAGATACCGTTTTTGAATATTCCTGGTATATTCAAGTATCACTTGCTGTGTTTGGCTTCTCTAGCTGATTTGAATGAATGCACTGACTTTGAACTGCCGTTTTACACCCTTTTCTCCTCTGGCTTCCCATCCAGTATTCAGTCACGTCACTCAAGACCATACCGGAACTGTGCCGAAGATGTGACTCGCAAAATGAAGACAGATCAGGCAAGTTTCCTATGTGCTCTCTGTTCCCCTTCCTCTTGCCTTTCCATGCAGCATTCCTGAGCCACTAGCAGCTTGCACACATCCATGGCTCCTACTGTCCATCTCTGTCCCCTCTTTGCCCTCTCTGCTTGTACCACCTCCTGCCCCTCTCCAACCAGCAGTAGTTCACAAGAGGTTAAAAACACAGGGAGGTCTGAACAAGGAATCGCTGTGTACAAATAAACACGGATGATCATCTTGGCAGCTCCAAACCACAGTGTACTCAGCGATTTGCCGAAAACCCAAGAATTCATGGGTGACAAAACGTGATGATGCAGGCGCCAGTAGGGGGAAAAAATGGGTAAGGATCAGCTCCGAAGGTGGGGCTTCGCAAGGGTTGAACCCCTACCAGGGATGCGACATGGTCTAGTCCACAGTAAGGCAGACTGTAGCAGGGAAGATGAAAGCCAAGCTTCAGAGTTTAATAGTGTAAACCAAACAGAGAATTATGGCACGTTGATGAGAACCAGCTGGCCGGACTCTCCTTGCTCCCCCTCCTCCCAATGGAAAAAAAAAAAGTAGAGTCAGAGTTTTTTTTTTTTAACAACCCCCCACTAAATCAAATTAAGTCTCCCTGCCTTTCTCCGTGCGATGAACAAACCTGAAAATGCAAAAGGGATGTTGATGGGAGTGATAGCAGGTAGGTAGCACTGCAAGGCTGTGTTTGATTTTTTTCCAGTGATTACTGAATCCTCATTGCTCTTGCTGGGACTGGGCCCCATTAATAGTAATGAAACTCCTGAAATCTGTGGGTGCAAAAGGGTGAAAGTGAACCCCGTTAGATGAAACACACATACAGAACACCAAGTACCGAACAACAACATCACCTGTGCAGCTCCTCCCGGCCTGACCAGCACGAAGGGTGCTGCAAAGCTTGTCCAGGCTGTTTGTTTTCCTGTGACATCTTGCTGAGCAGAGAAAGAGAGTCTTTCTCCATTTATCTCTGAGTCTTTTGAGTGTATTTGAAAGAAGAATGAAAGGACCATTTCACTGTTTGGGTGAGAAACATCCCAGAAGGTAACTTGAAATTCAAATAAAAGTTTTCCCTCTTCTTCAGTTTTTCTTTATATATATTTTAAGCCGCTCCTACTCATGTAGGACTGAAAGGTTCGTGGCTCTCTCCCTTGTAAGGCCATGTCCCCTTAAAAGGTGATGGAATCGATGAGGGGGAGAGTGACCCAGCACCAGCCACCTACACCCAGCCTCAGGGTTCAGGTTAGAGTCCAGCCACTTGTCAGCTAAATGGCCTTGAGCTTGTGACTGTAATGATCAAAAAATTTTTTTTCAGGACAAATTTGGGCCAGTGTCACCAAGCTGGTGCGAAGAACAAAGTTAGATGGTGTGTTTAAAGATACTTTTCAGAAATAAGAAAAAGTAGCAAAGACGTCAGCAGAGCTGCCTGTGCTTGTCCTGGTTGTGAGCTCTGGAAGTGCCTCCCCTGAGTCACAAGGGAACTTAGTCACACAGCTGGCACTGGTAGACCCAGCTCCACTCGCCAGCACCCACCCCAAGAGGAGCCCCCAAAACCAGGGCCTGGCCAGCTCCCTTGTGGTCTGCCCTGAAGCTGCCAGCACTATGAATAGCCCAGGGTGTACCCCAAGCTCCCCCCGCCTTTAATCTGCCCCCTTTCCAATGTCTTCTGGGAAGGGCCGGAGAAGCTGCGATGTGAGCCAGCCCTCACTCTGCCCTGCAGCCTGGCCAGCTCCCACAGCAGGCTCCAGCACAGGCAGCAGACACTGCTGGCCTTCTCCATGTGCCCTCCTCCAACTCTCCAGGGCCCACACTCAGGTCATTCCCCCAGCCAAAAGTTTTGATTCCAAGGTTGCTGTTTTCTTCCAAACAGAATTGTTTAAACTGTTCTCCATCAAATACATTGCACTATGACTGCAGTTCAATTGTGAGAAAAGAGGTTTTGGACAGAAGGAAATGGGAGTCGGATCTGCCAGTTATAATGTGGGAGCAGGGGTGACAGGGTGCCTGTGGGAAGCCCAGAATGGGCAGAGCTGTGCCAGCCTACTGCACAGGCGAGTTCCCAAAGCTGTTGAGCCCTTCTCAGAGGCAGCACGCCACCATGCCAGGCACTCCTCCTCAGAATAAGGCCTCCTCCTGAGAAAGGCCTCTTGGACCCCTTTCATTGAAGAGAAAACTGAGACTTGGCAGTTTGCTTAGCATCCTAGAGCCAGTAATAGGTCCTGCCCTCTGCAGAGCCCCCACAGGCTGAGTCACCTGATGACTGATTTAGTCACACGGTAGTTGTGTAGGGCAAGGATGGGACAGCAAAGGAAGTTGTTCAAAAAGTTCCCCTGTAACAGGGGGTTATGTGTTTGAGACTTGTAAGGGGTGCGCCTACGCATGTAGGGCTAAAGGGACAGGTCAAGGCATGAATGTCAACACTTGCTCTGGCTTTTTTTTCCAAATGCAGATAAAAATACATTACGTCAACACACAACATACGGTATTCAAGTCAAAACATATACAGTTTCATTGACTTACAGATTTTAATTAATTAGACATTCAGATACACATTTGTTTCAGTTCGTGCTCTACATGTCGTGATTATCTCAAAATACGTATCTGCTAAGCTCACTGAGTAATTTTCTCACAAAAAGAGGCAAATGAATATTAATGCAGCTTTGCATGTTCTGAGGATATAAACTTCCGCTCTGTCATTTATTACCTTGTGATGTGTTTGTGAATAGATTCTGGAAGAACTGTAATACCTAAGTAATAGAAAATGTTATTTGTTAACATTTTTTTTTAAATGGTAGCTGGTAAGAGTGATTTTGAACATATGTTTAAGATTTTTTTTTTTATTGGAAAGGCGGGATATGTTTAAAAGCATTGCAAATTTGTTACAATTTCTAGACTGTCTTCAGGAAATTTTGCAAAAGTTCCAAAACCATGAAAGTAAAACTGTTACAGTGTTCTGAAATGTTCATGGAATTTAGCCAGCACCTGAAATAATAAATTGGTGTGGAATTTGTCCTCTAGATATGTCTGTGATAGCATTGACGAGGGTAAATGCCATAGGCCTGCTGTTTTCAAAAGCTTAATGCTAAAAGCATGAAAACAGTTTAAATTGACAGGCCTGTTGATCGGCCTATTCCACATTTGTGTCATATCAACCAGATTCCCAGGAATGGGGAAATGTATTACCTGAGATCTCAGTCAAGAAAATGAACACCTCGGGACACCCAAGGCTCATGTCAACATCCAGGCTCCTCCTGCCTCCGGCTTCCGGCTTCCGGCTTCCGGCCAGTGCAGGCCCCGGGAGTCCCTGTGTGAACACGCTGGTGATCGTCTCCCGTTGCCCACATGGGACTCCTACCTTGAGTTCTAGGCTCCAGGATTTTTAGCCCAGCCCCATCCTCTGCAAGCATTTGTGGAGGTAACATTTTAGGACAGAAATCTCAGCTTAGCTAAAGTAAGCATCAACAAATGGTAAAACACCTAGAAGACAATATTCATCAAGTGAAAGTAGGGTTTTTTGCTTCTCTTTGACAAAATCATCAAAGTGTATGATGGATCATAACAAATGCAGAAAGCAGTTACCCTTTCCACTGAAGACAAAGGCAGCAGCGTGGTCACAGTGTTCCCCAAGCAGTGTCCTGTGTGATGGGAAGCTGCTGGGAGGACAGCTGTGGCCTGCTCCTCTCCCTTGCCCCAAGTGCAGGTGGCCACCCTTGTAAGTGGACCGCAGGGCTTGCTCATGAGAGTAGAACTGCCCCCCACCCCTGAGCAAGAAGACTATCTTGGTCTTGATCCTGCTAATCCTCAGTTTGTGCTTTTGAGAGAAGCGGTGTCAGTGCTTGGGGCAAGGGTGATGGAAAGATCGGGAGCAAACTTTGTTGGTATCAAAAGGAACGAAAGAATGGAAGAGTTTAATTGCCTGTCTTCGCCCCCTTCTCTGTCCTGGAATCCTTCTCTCTCTGGGCGTTTCTTTCTCCACAGGCTGGAGTGCCATAGCTGCCTGGTTTTCTCAGTGGTCAACAAGCAGTAGAATTAAGGAAAGCTAGAATGAGGCAGTGTTTGAGGGAAAGAGAGCTTCAGAAGGGGGTCACTGTCTGTTGTCCCGTGGTTTTGTTTTGTTTTGTTTTCTTGGTCCCTAGGGAACATTTTTCTCTATTTCTGCACTCCTCTTGTTGGTGTTCATGGGCACAGAACTCCAGTCAGGAAGAGCAAGCGAGTGCAGAGAGCACCATCCCTGAGATGGGAAGGGGTGGTCCAGGACACGGCCAGGTGGCCACAATCACCTCCTTCTGTCCTACGGGAGTGGCTTGCTCATTCCAGATTTCCAGTACCCACCTAGGAGGACAAGTGTATGGGTAACTCCTCAGAAATGTAGAACTGGTTAGCCACTCCATGCCCCAAACAGGCAATGGTTTCTCATGATGGTGCTCAGAGTAACCAATGGGAAAATCTAATAGTCTACTGCTGGACCAGCAAGCATTCTAGTTTCCTAATTCAGCTGAGTCCTGCTTTCCTTAGTTTGTTTGACACCATGATCCTTGCATTGTGTCTCCTTCACCTGCACCACCAAACCTTTGTCAACAGGGCTATTACCTTCCTTGTATGCGTGCACTCTGCCCCTTCCCCCATGTTAAAAACCCAGTGAGACCCCTTTGGAAACCCCAGAACTGTTTCCCTGCTTTGCTCCTCCCCCATTTAGAGACAGAGTATTTGCATCAGAGTTGCAGAGAGGGACTCCATTGGGCGTTGTCCTCTTCCTATTCCCACTGCACACATCCAGGATGACTTCTGCCTCTCCAGGGAGGACCACAGCTGCCATGTAGTCGAATCCATTCTTTCTTGGCTACTCAGTGTCCTTTGAGACCCTGGGCTGCTCTGTTCTGGAAACAATCTCCTTTCTTGGCATGGCGTGACTATGTCTCTCATTTTTCTCCTGACATTCTCATATCTCCTTAGTGTCCTGTGCAGCAACTCCTCCTCTTCGCCATGACCTTCAGACAGACAAGTGGCAATAAATATTCAGCGGGACCCTGACTCCCTCATCTCAGTCTCATGTAGCTCATGGCTGAAATCTTAACCCTGTTTAAGCGGCTGCTCTTTCTGCCGCACTCTGGCTCTTCTCGAATGGCCCATTTGTGTTTACTCAACCCTGAAGTGCCTCACTGGGATTCTTTTCCGCAGTGTGACCCTTCTCACATACTCCCCCTACACCTGTACATGCCAGTAAATAGCATTCCACTTACTGTCACCTGCACTCAGTCCCTAAAGCCAGAGTTCCCACCTCCTTCCTGCTCGTGTCAGTCTTTCCACTGTCCAGGTGCATGCGTGTTTTGTGCCTACACTGCAGAGCCCCACGCTGCATTTGCCTCCCTCCAGCATCCACAAATTGAAACCCAGGAACCACCCCCTACTCACATACCAGATAGGAGTGCTCAGAGGAGGGTCCTGGGGAAGGAGATTAGGCTGTTGGGGTGAGTCCTCCTGACTGGGATTAGAGCCCTTCTAGAAACATCCCAAGATAGTGACATTGCCCCTACATGAGGACACACAGTTTCCTGTGAATCCACCCCAGGAACACTTTATTCCAGTTTAAGTACAAACCAAGATGTTTGTGGTGACCAGAAAGACCCCACCTGAACTCCGGCTCCTTCTGGGCTCCATCTCACCCTGGCACTCTCTGCTCTGGTGCTCAGAGTCACAGATCCTGGTAAATTCTCCCCTGCTTTGGGCCTTTTCCAGTGTGCTCTTGTGTGCTTTCTCCTAGGTCCTTCTCATTGCCAGGCCTTAGCGCAAAGCTTGCTTCCTTGAGGGGGCTTCTTGGCTCCTGTCTGTCACAGGGCCGTGCTGATCTCCTTTTGTATTTGTACTTACATGTGCACTTGCGTGGTTGTATGGGTGGGATTGTGTCTGTTTTACTTTCCCCTACAGACAGGAGGACATTGAGCTTGAGTCTGTTCAATGAATGGATCTTATAAGAACACACCATGTTAACATGTACACACATGCTGTATTTTACTCCTGGAACTCCTGCTTGCACTTGAAGAGGAGGGACACCACCAGCTGAAGGGATCTTTGGGTGAAAGTGCTGTGAAAGATAATGTAGAGTAGGCAAATTCCTCACTGAACTGTTCTTAAGTTATTATCAAAAGTCATTTGTCCTCACCAACACAAACTTCATACAACTGGCTACCAAAATTAAGGCTGAGAACACAGTTTTGGATTTAGATTCTAGTAAATTTAAAGTGAATATGAGTGGTTTTTGCCACTGGTTTCTGGGATTCCATTGCCGGAGTATGACCCAAATAGAAAAAATGTGAGTTGCCTGTAGAGAGAATAATATGAGTTTGATGAAGTGGCCCTCTGTGTCCTAGATAGAAAGCTGGAGTCTGGGAACTTTAGTCCTTTCTGGGCAGTGAGCATGCAATGTCATTTTCCACATGACACCTAAAATTCCCTGAGTTCTCATTTATTTTCAAATGAAAACATGTAAGAACTTCCCATCTGCCCTCCAGAGTTATTGAAAAAAAAAAATCTCTGATACACTCATATGTTCACTTTGTGCTGAGAAATACAGACTACAATATATAAGGGGACCATGAAAAGTTCATAGAAAATTGAGCTAAGGTATGTATTTACGGGCAGTCCTTTGCTCAGAGCCTGAGGCACCCACATCCCGCATCCGAGTACCTGGTTCTGATTCCAGCTCTGCTACCAGTTCCAGCTTCCTATTGATGTGCAGCCTAGGAGGTACCAATGACGGCTCAAGCGGTCAGGTCCCTGCAGGCAACACAGAGAGCCCAGGCTGTGTCTCCTGGCTTCCTGCTTTGGTCTGGTGCAGCCACTGCAGGCTCTTAAGGAATCAAACAGCACATGGGATAGCTGTCTCTCTCTTGCTTGCTCTCTCTTTCCTCTCTCTCTCACACACAGTCAAATAAAGAAAAGATGAGTTTATGTTGTTGCAGAAACATTTAACATTCATAGAAGTTTTTTTCATAATATGTAATTCCTGTATTTTTCAAGATCCCCTTGTATTAAATGGAAGATTTTAGAAGAATTCCAAGTGGGATACCACTTTTGGGTGGGCATTGTGCATAGCAATTAAGTTACCACTTGTGGGGCCTGGCTTGATAGCCTAGCAGCTAAAGTTCTTGCATTGCATGCACCAGGATCCCACATGGGCGCCTGTTCTAATCCCGGAAGCCCCACTTCCCATCCAGCTCCCTGCTTGTGGCCTGGGAAAGCAGTTGAGCATGGCCCAAACCTTGGGACGCTGCGCCCGTGTGGGAGACCGGAAGAGGCTCCATACTCCCGGCTTTGGATCAGCTCAGCTCCAGCCGTTGCAGCCACCTGGGGAGTGAATCAGTGGACGGATGATCTTCCTGTTTGTCTTTCCTCCTCTCTGTATATCTTGACTTTCCAATTAAAAAAAAAAAAATTAGTTACCACTGTGACATCCACACCCAGATGAGGGTGTCTGGATTTGAGACTCAGCCTGCTGGCTCATATGCTGGGAGGTAGCAGGTGTCGGTGTAAGGGGTGGGCCTACCTTCCACCCTGCAGGTGTGAATTGAGTTCCTGGCTCCTGACTTCTGCTCTGCCCACCCTGCCATTGTGCACATTTAGTGAGTGCGTGTGCTCTCTCTCTCCACACTCTTCTCCCTCCCCCACCCCCTGTGTCTCAAAAATAAAAAAATCAATAAATACCAAAGGGCTGAAAGGAAAGCCTGAAAAGAAACCATTTTTTAAAAAGAGAAAGAGCACGTTTGGCAGAATTCTGGAAATATACTTTGTCTCTGTGTCATCATTCGTTATGATGCCCATGAGGCATAGGCAGAGGCACGGGAGCCTCCATTCCCTGGCAGGGGAAGAAGTCCCGTGTGCTTGTCCCGGCTTAGCTTTGTTCTGCTGCACCTGCACGGCTTCTCTGCAGCCAGGACAGAGCTCAGCCAGGGCAGGAGCCTGTAGGGGCAGATGTGGCTGCCAAGAGGAAGCCAGGGCCGCAGGCCAGCACCTCTGCTTCCGGCTCCTCTCCCCTCGAGAACTTCCAGGGCAGTCCTCTCTAAAGCAGACTGGTTTCACAGAATCCTCACCGTATTCCTTATGGAAAAGAGAATTCAGTGAACCTGCAGCAAAAGAGAAGAGAGAGTAGTGTGCATTCTTATACCCTAAAGACACGTCCCCTTTCCTCTTTGTCTTTTATAATGTCGGCCGCCCCCCCCACACACATATTCAAAAATGAAAGCAGCATTTTAGGAGCTGTGCATTGGAGCAATCTGGGGAGTAAAAGGCAAGGATTTTCCTGCCTCCCACTCCTTGTTCTGTGGGCCTCCAACTCGATCTCTCTCACCAAGGAGCAAGTCTCCCTGTTCTTTGTCCTTGCTGGTAGCCTACACTGTAAGACAGCGCCACCTGCAGTGAGAGCTGCAAAGTGATGCCTGCAGCACCAGAATCAGCCAGGTCTCCCAGCTAGCACAGCCCTGCTGCTACACAGCTTGCCCGTGAGCCCCTCCACTGGCCCTGCAGCTCCAGAGTTACATAGAAGGAAAGGAGGTTCAGTAAGTGGATCTGGAGTGAGCACAGCCTTCAGTCCACTTGCGTGGTTTGGCCAGTGCCAGACTGAAAGTGAACATGCTTTGGAGATGGGAGAGTAATTCTGAGACCAAGTACTTGCTTCAGACTCACCAGCTTCTGTCTTGTGGAAACTGTACTCCTAAAAACTCAAAGTTCAAAAGTTGTCAAGATATTGAATGCGTCTTCAGGAAAGAATGCTCTTCTTTGGTGAAGGAGCAGTTTTTTGATGGAGGTTGGCCGGACTTGAGTGTCTCAGTGACACCAGGTGCTGGGTGTGTGACAGGCCTTGTTGCTTATAGTAGCATATAGCAATATGTCAGTGATTTTATGTGCTCAGAGCCAGCTGCTTGACATCAATAGCCACTAAAAGAGAAGCTTCTGGTGCAAATCAGTGAATCTTACCCATAATATTTTGGCAGACCTAACATGGATCGTTGACTGATATTTGAATAAAGCCCTCTGTATTTTCCCTGTAGCCTCACAGTACCCTCGATAAGGGGTTATGGCACTGGTAAAAGGAATGAGCAGGCCAGCCTGTGGACTGGGCCACTCAAGAGCATGTGTTCCTTTTACATCTCTTTGCTTGTCTCTGCACAGTTCCCTGATACAGCTCTGCTGGTCCAGAGGGACCTCAGCCCTGTCATGGCCCAGGGTGCAGCCTGACCTCAAAGGACAGCACAGAGAACCAAGATGGCCATCAGTTAGACCTCACTCCCTTCTTGCTGTTATTGTAAGATGGCACAGACCACCTGTCCTCACCTCTTGTGGAACCTGGGGGGTTGCAATGAGGGGGCTCTACCACAGACTGCAGTTTTCATGGGATTAAGAAAGCCCATGACTCCAGCACTGGTGCTCCAATGGCACCCAGGAGATGAACTGGTGGAGAGCAGGGTGTGAAGTCCTGGAAACTGGAATGGAGTGCCTGGTATGGAGACCTCGGGGTGACTGCAGCTAAAGCTGACCACGTGTTTCTTGTGGGAAATAGAGCTTACCTGACTTGGGACAACAGCAGGGAAGCAGCAGTGTCTTGCTATCCAAACATACCCCTTTCTTTCTCATCTAATAGGAAAATGTAACTCCTTATTTACAAGTTAAAAAATTAGGCATTTTAAGAGCCAGCATTGATGTTTGGTCTTAAAAAACGGGTCCACCATGACAAGAGCAAACTGTCCATTATCTCCCTCAGAAAATACTAATTTATCAGGCCTCAGAACCCAAGCCGCTCGTGTCAGCAGTCAGCATGGCCTCATCAGGATAAATTTGTGAGGAATTACAGTGTTTCATGGTGCATCACTCGGAACAAAGAGCCCTGTTATTTGTGGATATTCCATATGGCCAGAGAAGTGGGGTGGGGTGGATCCAGTCTTCGCCATTGGTTGCCTAACCCCTTCCTTTTACAGATTGGGAGACCGAGGCATGGAACTTACCAAAGGAAATGTATCTGTTTAACACTTGGGGTCATCTTCAGCAGCTTACTAACACTGTCTTTATGGAATATCAGCACTGAGGCATGCAGTTTACTCACAATAAGGCGTGTGCTTGTCGACTGTACTTGGCATCTCTAGTCTGGTATGGTCCTTCCTCGCTCCCTCACTCTTCTCCCTTCTAGTGTACTCATTCATTCACTGAAAGATTTAGACACTGAGCCCCGGTATCTTTGAGCTGCTGTGTTAGACAAAGATCTGGTTGTCAAGTAGGTTTCAGACAGTGTTCTCCCTGAGGAACTCTCGGAGGAGAAGGTGGGGTAGCTGCCTGTGAGAATTGTTACCGCAGAACTTGAAAATGGCCCAGCTGTCTGTAGTCAGGTGCAGGTAATGCTGAAGGACTGATAAGCCAGGAGTAGCTGTTCCCTGGGAGCTTGAAGGAGTGCTGGGAAGTGAAGTACAGTGCTGTGCAAGATCAAGAGAGTAGATGGAGAAGAAAGAGGAGACATTGTAGGACAAGGAGAAGCAGGCAAGGGCAGGAATGGTGGAAGAAAAGCGTGGTATGCAAAGTTCACTTAACAGTGCAGCTGTTGCAGCATGTGTTCTGTGCAAGGCCTACCTAGGTTGTTTTTGCTTTATTTGTACACCACATACCCAAAGAGTCTCCAAAAAGTTCATTCAAAATTTGCATAATGAAAACAGTTTGCATAAACCTTAACAGCCTTTGCACCAAAGCACCTTTTTCTTCCATTTTTTGTCCATGAACTTTTTGAAGTGTCCTTGTGGTGTTACTTAACATATCTTTCTGAAACATCTTTTAAATATGCTTTTTTTAACAGGAAGCTTTGTGACTGTGGTAAATAGAGAACCAGGGTCCCTTGCAAAATGTCCAAGCAATAACTTATGAGACGCAGGGAAAATTCTGCAAGGCTGTAAGAGAGGATCCCAGTGTGGCCCAGGCGATGCACTGAGGCTGAAGAAAATGGCCCAAGATTTAAGAGGATTTGAAATAAAGCCACAGCAGGGCTTAGTGCTTGAGGGATGTGGGCCAGAGGTCAAGGAAAGAGAAGGGTCAGTAATGTCTTAGAGATAAATTGCTTGGGAGGCTGCATAAACGGTCATGTATAATCCAGGCCAAAGCACAAAAAATCTACAGAAGACTGAAGGCGAAGGTGGGAGGGAGAGAGGGAGGGGGAAAAGAGAGAAAGAGAAAGGGGGAGAGAGAGAGAGGAGGAGAGAGAGAGAGAGAGAGAGAGAGAGTGTGTGAGAGTGTGTGTGTGTGTGTGTGTTGGCTGAGAGGGGGACAGGATGACCAGCAAAGGTGAAGAGAGATAAGGCCCTGCTTAGGAATATGCCGGTCACAGATCCTTGCCCATCTCAGGACCTTGGTAAATGGCTGTTGAATAAATCAGTGGCTGGCTTATTGTGCATGCTTAGCGTGTCGTGGAAACGCCTTCCCAAAAGCCAGAGGTGTTATAAATGTCAGCACGATTCAACAAGATAACTTCTGGTCCATGAATCAGCATCAAGTCCGTGCCCATTTACCTACTGGGCACTTCAGAGGATTTGTGACAATCAGTAGCAGGCAGATTTCAGGTACATTAGGCATGGTTTGTTTCTGTAGGATGTTACAAAACATTCAACAAATTGAACTCATCCAACCAAAAAGTCATTCAGACAAGAATTTACATTTGTAAGGCAATTTGCTGGCTACTTTAAGGGAGAAAAATTACATGAAATCTCCATTATCATGGAGATTATAAAAGTCTAAAATAGATTAAACCTTTTGGCAATTTAAATTTTGTTCACATGTGAAGAGTGTTTTTCACAATTTAAGTCTTCTTAATAACCATGCTTAGTCTGAACTTTTTTTCCTTGTTAGTTAAGACATTTATTATGGCATTGGAGCTGAGTAAGAGTGTAAGTGGAATTCTGGGTAGACTTAAAAATTGGAAGCAAAAGTGTGGTGAGTCTGTGTCTTTTTTAGTGTTGTGCTTAAATTATCTATCCATCCAGCTCATATATCCAGAAAAATAAATTAATCAAATGTCTTGCATTTGGCTTAAAATTGCCCTTCTTCTCATCCAAGTATATGATAGAGCAATAAGTTAGAGGCCATCCAATAATTCATTTATCGTAGCTGGAATTTTTTTTTCTTGGCAGTTAATATGCAGACTAGAAAGCCTAGATTCTACCCTCAGCCTGAAAGAGTCATGGGTTTGAGTAAGGATAGGGCAACAAGCCTAAACGTTGATGTTCCCTCTTTAGTTTCTAGACCCTTCTGTAGAGAGAAGTGTTTTTGCTCAGACTCAGACAGAATTCATCTCCATAGAGCGTTCTTAATGGCTCCTGTCAGAACAGGAACAGCTGGGAAACATATGGTATCCATTGCTCTGTATCACTTGGAAAAAATTCCACATGTAAATAAAGCCAACATAAAAGACTATGAACCCTTTGAACCCATGACCTGGTAGGGTATATAAATACATTGGTTGGTACAATGCACTCATTGTATTGGCCCATGAAATTGTGTATCTTTATGTTGTTTTTATTACACTCTGAGATGCGCATTTTCTTGAAGTTCTGAAGAAATCAAGGTAGTTGGCAAGATATTAGCAAATACCATACCTAATAAGTATGTGTTTCAAACATCCTAAATATAACACATTTTTTAACCTATAATTTAAAGTTTTTCAGAAAGCTGATGAGTACAATAAAAGACGTACTTGAGCCTGAAAAATTCTATGTTCTTCCTTCTTCTCTCTCCCTCTCACTCCTGTTTGCAGTAAGTAAGTCACCATTTGTTCTTGAACAGCAAAAGAAAAACGTGGTGGAAACTTCTGGCAGACCTTAATATTTCATAGCTTCACATCTTTAGTGAGAAAAGAACTTTAAAAAGTTAGGAGACTTTTAAACTTGTATGGGGACAACGGCAATTAGTTGTTTTTCCCTTTTCTTAGTTGCATTGTATAAATAACTTTGGAAATTTTACCTTGTACTTTATTACTCTGAATTTATGACCAGGACTTTTGTCCCTTGTCCAATCAAGGTGTGAATCCACCAGAAGGATGCTCTTTGTGACTTTTTCACAGGTTTTGAGTTCTGTAGGAAATGAGATCCAAATTTGTATAGTAGCATTTGTTGGTTGTCTGGGTAAAACTGGAAGTGAGAGCCCACGGAGGGGAAGAGGGGCCGGTTCTGCCACCATCTAGGTTCCTGGCTTCCTACCAAAGCACGGTGTTATACTCTGCTTACTGGAGAGAATCCTAACCTCACTCCACAGCTCACAGTACTTCCTCCTTAGACTCTGAAATGCTCATTCCAGAAAGATTTTACATCTGCTCCCATGGTGCAGCTCCTCTGGAACCCCAGGCCAAACTGTTGTCCATGTGGGACAAAGAACTCACTGGCAGAAACACAACTTTCAGGTTCCAAAACTCACCCGCTTCCCTCGATCTCAGAGCTCTTCTTCGTCCTTAGCACACGTCCCTGGTAGGGAAGAGTGGTGAGTGGTCTGAGGTGAAGGAGCCTTCATAACAAGCACTTTGACCCCGCAGATCTGTCACTCTTCTCTTTGACTGTGGCAGAAGTTACAGACCTGACGACACACTCGCGTTGGGTTCTTTCAGTCTTTGGTTGTGCTCCAGAGCAGACACCACCCACCTGCACATGTGTTGGGGCAAACACTTCGCACCTGCTGCCATTTCAGGGAGCAGGGAGGGACAAACAAGAAGGGCCATAGTTCAGGGCGTGCCAGGGAGGAGACGGTACACAGGAAGCATGGAGTAGAAGCCCACAGAGCAGTGGCCTCTGAGGGTCCTGGGTCACCTGGCAGTAGAGCAGAGAAGTGGTTCCTGGAGGAAGTACTATCCTATGGCTGAGGAGAGGAGATGCCACTGACTGGGAGAGGTGGTGTGGTTTCACTTCCATGTGTGTCTGTCTCACTTCCCACTTCAGCTCAGCCAGGCTTACTTACTCACTTAATGCAGACAACACACATCTCTGCTACACTCAGCAAAGCAAAGAGAAAAAACCAAAACCACACTACCTGCCCCATTCTCCCTGGTGGTTCTTCTGCTGGTGGCTCCCAGCATTCCCAACAGTGGAGAATAGCACTGAATCTTAAAGAGGAGGCTGCATGAGGAGATGGGAATGCATTATGTTGCTCAGCCATGCTCCAAAATGAATGACAAGGAAACCCCCTGCACAATGGCTGACCACGCTGCTGTTCTAGGAATGTGCACATGAGTGTGGAGCCTCCTTTCTCCCTAAATTAGTTTGTATTAATACAGAGTCCTGTCCTTTAATCCCACCTTCCAGTGTGGAGCCAGGAGCCAGTGTGATCTATCCAGGGAGTAAGCCTGACTCTCTGCACAGGCTTGTTTTCTTCAGTTGTTCTCTCTCACTATTACTACCACTACTGATCAACCTGTAAAGATCTAATTGTTTGAAAATCAGAGTGACGGAGAAATCTCCAAATGCCAGCACCTGCCGGGTGCACACTAGGCCGAAGCCACGAGCCAAGAACTCTGTCTAGGTCACCGGTGTGAGTTGGAGGGCCTCACATACTTCAGCTACTATCTGTTATATGCCCAGACGCGTGAGCAGGAGCCCAGATCGGAAGCAGAGAAGCTGCGTTTGACCGTGGCAATCTTAAGCCACTGTGCCACATGTGCCCACCTGTGCTTTGAGTCATCACATCACAGCTTTCTGTTAACCATTCATGGTCTTCCAGTGCTCAATGTGAATTGCTGGTTGTGTGTGTCCTCAAAGGCATACCTGTACCCTGGGGCTGATTCTGAACTTGAGTTGAATAGACTGGGCATGCTTGGTCAAGAGGTGTTTGGCCTTCTGATTTAACAGTGTCCCCTTTTAACCCCTGCATGACCAGTTTCTAGCTCTGGCTGGAATTGTGGCATCTCTACTCTTATTACGAACACACAGAAGCCCACAGGGATTGCCGACGTGTACAGCAAGTTCCGCCCGGTGAAGCGCGTTTCCCCGCTGAAGCACCAGCCAGAGACTCTGGAGAGCAATGAGAGCGATGACCAGAAGAACCAGAAGGTAGACTTCCAGAAAGGAGGTGATGCTGACACAGGCCCCCAGCCGGAGGAGCTTGGCCCTGAAGAGGGAGTGGGCGGACCGCCCGGGAAGGGCTCAGAGCCCCCCGCCTCACTGGGCGAGCTGGAGCATTATGACCTGGACATGGATGAGATCCTGGATGTGCCTTACATCAAGTCCAGCCAGCAGCTTGCCTCTTTCACCAAGGCAACCTCGGAAAAAAGAATTCTGGGTTTGTGCACTACCCTCAATGGCCTTGCCACCAGTAAAGCATGTTCTGCTGGAGGTGCTGAGAACCCGCCATCCACCATGACGCCCTTCTGTGTCCTGTCTCCCGTGAAAAGTCCTCACTTGAGAAAAGCACCCACCATAGTCCACGACCAGCACAAGCTGGGCCCGGAGGAACCCGAGAGCATGCCCGCTCTGGTCCAGTGTGGCTCCACATACGAGCCCGAGAACCAAAGCGGAGACTTGGTGAACAAGGCCTTCTCAGAGCTGCCCAGCGGAAGGGTCGAGAAGGCCCTGTCAGACTGCCAGCTGCGAGGCTTCCGCCTGCCCTGCTCAGCAGCAGAAACCAAGTTGGAAGAGCCAGTTAATGGTGTGAGCTGGACCAGCTGCCAGGGACCTGAGGAGAGGACGGAGTACCAGAACAAAGTCAGGAGCATCCTGAACATCGTCAGAGAAGGGCAGATCTCTCTCCTGGTGAGTGGCCTCTCCTATCGTAGACACATTCCTAATCCTGGATTCTGGCCTTGTCAGCTCTGTTTGTAAGGCATGGAACGATGATGCATCTCTTTGGCTCCTTGCTTAATCTTGCAGCTTTAGTTAGGGGGTGTGTCTTATTGAGCTTTTAAAGAAAAAATTGAAAGATGAATATGGGAAGACAGTTTGCAGAGGGGGCATTATTTCTCATCTTAACTTTGCATGAATTCTGCTGGAATAAGGCTTTTAATCTAATACAAGAACAACATTGAGCCTGTACGGTGGTCCCAAATGCCCTCACTGTTTTTGGGGAGGGATGAGGAGTGTGAACCCCTCACTCACGATGGACCTGCCAGCCGTGTGAACAGAGGTTCCTGTGTTTGATCCTGGCTGCCGTGCAGAAGAGGTGGCCTGGGGTGTTGGAGAAGTGTTTGCAGATAGAGGTTTACTCCATGGTTTGCCTGTCCTCTCACACACAAGGGACTTTTTCTGGTTTAGTTCCAGCTTTGATCGTCTAGGGAGCTTGAGCAAGCTTTCTGAAGGATTGCAAATAGCTAGCCTGAAATAGCGTAGTAGCGTGCATGGGCATATACACTAATGCTACTGAGAGTTGCCTTCGAGGAAGTCACTGTGCTTTGGCATGGGATTCTACTTAGCATAAAGCCATACAGAGAGAAGTAGAACATACTCTGGCTGTTATTACAAATAGTTTTGTGAAAGGACAACATGATGGAACAATTTTGCCAATTTTTCTTTCTCCTGAAAATGTCTTTTTCATTGCCCTGGCTCATCTCCTCTAATTCTCTATGAACCTTTGCTTTCCTCTGTCCTCAATGTCTTTTCCTGTTTCTCAAGTGCTAGCACCTCCATTCGCACAACTCTCAATCCACCCATCACACGCAAGGGATCTAAATTCACTGGCAGTGAGGAGGCAGAAGGCCAGCGAGCCTCCCAAAGCCCCTGGAGGCGGTGTAGATGATAGTGTCTCAGGCACGCACCAAGACCACAAGTAGTAGCAGGTGTCAGAGTCTGTAGTCCAGGCCCGTTGTCTACGATTCATGGCCAGGTAAGCTGGTGGAAGCAAGCTGTTGCACCCCTACAACACAGCCCAAGTCCTCAAGGAGACAGACGAGGAACCTGCCAGAAAATGTCATTGCGATTGTTGGCACAGCCAGCCAGTAGCCTCATAGCTCATTGGCCCTGCACTGGTGCCAGGCTCACATGAATAGCTGTCTCCTGGGACCTCATGACCTAAAACGTGTCATCACCGAGAGTCCCAGCAAACAGCTCTGACTGGCTGGTTTTCCACACTGCCTACACAGCTCGTTTGTTCTGCCCTGTATCCACCACATCTTGGCATCTTGTTCTGCCTCCTGACTTAGCTCTCTCACCTTACTCTGCATAGCCACACCTTGCAGCAGACAACCTGGACAAGATTCATGACGAGAATGGGAACAACCTGCTGCACATCGCCGCCTCACAGGGGCATGCTGAGTGCCTGCAGCACCTCACCTCCCTGATGGGGGAAGACGGCCTCAACGAGCGCAATGCAGGCAAGCTGACTCCTGCTGGCCTGGCCATCAAGGTGAGCGGGCACTGCCTTTTCCTTAGAGTCCTTGGGAGCCTCTGGGTCGGAAGGGAGAGGAATGTGTCCATCCAGCCTGCAGCAAGTGAATGTGGGGCAGTTCCATGCTGGTGCTCGGAGGTTCTGAGATCATGTTCCAGGCTACAGTCCAGTGAAGGCAGCATGCAGATCAGCCAAGAAAGAGGTGGAGGGTGGTCTGGTGTGGCTGTGGGAGCTCTCTGCCCCCAGCCACACCTGGATCCATCAGAGGACAGTTCGCTTTTCTTCCTGGTGTGAGCATGCTGAGCACAGGGAGGTGTAAAGGAGGGCTGGAAGGAGTTGCTGGCACACTGGGAATCTCAACAGCTCCGAAAGTCAGGTTTGAGAGATGCCCTTGGCAATTTCACCTTCCACAGTACCCATTGTTCCACGTTTCAGGTTTCACTGCTGCAGTTTTATTTAGCTCTTGCAAAGTATGGTATGTCTACAGAAACTGCACAGATTGGTGCCAAGATAGAGTTAAAACTGAAAAACTAAATGCACAAAAGCATGGGGCACTATAGTTCACAGCGCTGGAACCAGTGCCTCTGTGAAACCTTACGCGTCACGGGAAGGTTAATGATTTAACTAGGATTACTTTGAAGATCTTTGGCAAATCATTGCAGAGTTCAGCCATCTTTATTCACAAGCCAGAAGTGACATTCAGGGAAATAGAATACAGCTGGTGCTTCTGCAGCAGTACTCCACATTACATAATAGTCGTGTCCTCTATAAGCTGCATATCATAATTTTTATAAATGGGATTACATTGATACTGACTGGAACTCACTAGTGAAATAATTCTACTTACGAATTCATGGGGAAAAAAAAAGACCATGTTACTTTTGAAAAAAGTCAGTTGCCATCTGAACCTAATATATCTTTTGTTTTGCTTTTAGTTTGTTTTCCAGTTGGTAAAATTCTATACAGTTTTAAAAAGTTTCTTTTTTAAAGATTGTTGCTCAGTGGTGAGCTATGACTTTCAAAATAATATAGAAGCTAATTTTTTTGCAGAATAGGAAGGTGGTGACTTTGGCAGGCATTATTTTCCTTTGGTTGTCAGATGAAGAGCTGTGCTCCTGGCAGGCCTCATGACGCACAAGAAACCAAATCAAAAGTTCAGTGTCACTGAGCCAAATCATGGGTTCCAAGCACCAGGTACTACTCAGTGCTGCACCAGGACTGCTCAGATCCTGGCGATGCCAACGCAGCACAGTCCCTCCTGTTAAGGAGTGCACAGCCTGGTGGCTAAGGCACACATACAGGGAGATAGACACCTGTCTGTCGGGAGGACCCATCACTGGGCGTGTGACACTGATGAATACTTTTAGGATGTAAGCGAAAGTTGAAATTTACTTGGAAGCTGTAGTGTTTATAAACTACAGTTCTCATTTTTCATGGTCAGTGATACATTACTTATCTCCTAAATATACAGTTGGGTAAAGAAAATTTTAAATGTATATGCCACAGTGCTTATTTTCATAGATTAAACAACTCTAGGTGGAAAGGTACAAAAGAAATGGCGTTCACAGAGCCGACCCTCAGTGTTGGCATGTCCTGCGATGTCTGTCTGTACTAATCTTTAAGTCAGTCTGTAATTTAACACATAGAATCTGCATCATATAGTCAGTATGCAGGCTTGCACAGCAGTTTTGGGTTGGCTTTAGTTTGGAATAGAAAACTCACATCAAACTTGAAAGTCTCAAAAATGTGTACAGATCTGGGATCTCAGGCCTTTTGTAGAAGATTATCTTCCACCCAGTATGGTCATAACAGCTGAATGGTCATAACAGCTGAAGCTGTGCCAGGCCAAAGCCAAAAGCCAGGTGCTCCCTGGGGTTTCCTACATGAGTAGCAGCGCCACGGGGGTTGGGTCATCTTCCACTGTCTTCCCAGGATCACGAGGCAGGGAGCTGGATAGGAAATGGAGCAGCCAAGACTTCAAGCGGAGTCCATCTGGAATGCCAACATTGCAGGCGGTGGACTAACACGTTAGACCACACCACCAGCCCCTGTGTTTCATTTCTGAGCCATGGTGTAGGAAATGGAAGCGTTCTTGTCATCCCTTATTTAATCTAGAGTGTATGAAAGTAGTGAATCTCAGTATTTTAGAGCAAACACCACAGACTGTCGAAACATTTCCTGCCCCGGTCCATTCAGCACCAGGAACTTAATGGTGATGTTTCATTTCATTAAATGCCTTGCCGAGAGCCTTGCCACCACTGTAGACAGACACGCTTATTGCAGTGTAGACCTGGCTGATGGGAAGCAGAGTCAGAGATAGGCAGCAGGTAGCAGGAGCTCCCGAGAAAGGGGCTTTCAGCATCAAAGCAGAATCTCTCCCCTGCTACTCAGTGCACAAAGCACCACATGCTTTCCGGGAAGCCAGGAGCAGGGACTGTGGGAGTTCCAGGCTTTATTGAGCGCCCTTTGGAAACGGTTAAACAAAGCAATTGGAAGAAGACATTTCTGCAAGGTGAGAACAGTCTGATTCCTGAACTGGGTCCCGCAGAAGAAATTATTTCGGGGAGCCAAACAGACTTGGCATGAGATAACCTTAATTCTCTTTTCATTTCTCATTCAGTCTTTCTAATTAAGCCCAAAGGCACAGCCTTGCTGTGGTGATGACACAACTTCAAACACAGACCCTCACTGACATTCCTTGGCAACACACCGTGAGTGACCCCAGGCTAAACACTTTGGCAGGCAAAATCTCCTACGAAAATGTAATAACATGGTTGGTTTCTTTGGTATGCAGATTTATAGCAGGTGATATTGATTTCAAACTCCTGGTTATGCATTTTTTTCCTCCTGCCTCTCTAACAGCGTTTTATTGCCTCCTTGACTAACTCATCCTAACCCATCTGGCAGAACACTCTACCTAACAATAGCACATCTCACATTTTGTCAAGAGCACATGCTGTGTAGAACAGGGCTCACATTTAGAAGGATTGAAATATAATTATGTCCTTTCACCATAATAGGATGCAATCAGGAATCAGAAGCACAAGGAAATTTGGGATGGTCATAGATAACGTTAGGTGAACACACTCCAAAAATCATCTGTGTGTCAAATGCAAAAATCATAGAGGAAATTAGAAAATATTTAAAAATTAGTGAAAATGCAACATGCCGGCTTTTACAGGAGATAGCTGAAGCAGTGCTCACTGAGATATGTGTAGCTGTCAGAGCCTGTGTTAGAGGGAACACAGGAGGGGTGGGCACAAAGAAGCTCTCACATCAGCAACCTAATCTTCTACCTTAGGAATGAGGAAATGAAGTTTGCATAGAAATAAATGCAGTAGAGAAGAGAAATCCCCCCAAATAAATTTTTGGCTTCTGAAAGGATATTAAAAAAGATAAACATTTACTGATGGACGAAAAATGATGAAGCCTCAAATGATTAAAATAAGAAATGTGTTCTGCATAAATAAACAATTTTTGTAGGCTGTCTTGGCTCCTAGGTCATCAGTACGGCCCTCTTCCATTCTTTATCTGAAAGAAATGAAGGACACTGAAAAGTGATTTTGTTTCTGTTTATTTGCTGTTTAATTCTGACAGGAAGTTTTAGACCTGCTCAAAGTGTGAAGGTCTCAAGTGACTGTAACGGAGGCATAATACCTAAGGGAGTGGGTGGTGTGGACAGAGTCCACTAAGGAAAATGTCATATCCTGAGGTTGCCAACAACCAGGGCGTGGCCAGCACCCCTGAGGCCACAGGGAACGGGGAGAAGAGAAGCTGTAGGAACCAGAGGTGGAGAGGTCTTAGCTAGAAGCTGGCAGGTGGAGTTAAGCCATCCCTTAGAACACTGACACCCCAGATCAGAGTTCTTGGGATTGAGTCGGCTTCTGTTTCTGATCCAGTTTCCTGCTGGTAACCACCTCGTGAAACAGCAGGTGATAGGGACATTTGTAGAGTGAGACAGGGATGAAGTCTTTCTTCTTTCTCTCTCTTTTCTCTTCCTTTTCCTTCTCTCCTTCTCTCTCCTCTTTCTCTCTCTCCATTATATATGTATATATATATTCTCATCTGCTTTTCAAATAAATAACAATAAATAAAATACTGGCTGACTGTTGACCTTAACTGATGGGCTCCTTTGACCCATGGCACTCCATGGCAGGGAGCCAGGAGCATAAGGGTCGCAACCCAGAGAGGTACGACGAAACTCGGATTTGGGTTCCAGGCCATGCAGTCCACCCTCCCGTAGCAGCAAGACAGGCATGCTGAAAGGTGAATGGGGCACCTGAAGCAATGTCAGTAAATACCTCCAGCAGGCCAACTCTGTGGGAACAGTCATGAGCTTCCACTTGAAATCTTCTCAGGGCTGGCACTGTGGCACAGTGGGTTAAACCACTACCCACAATATTGCTGGAATCCCAGATTGGCGCCACGTCATATCCAGCTGCTCTACTTCCGATCCAGCTCTTTGCTAAGGGCCACCCCTGTAAGAGAGTCAGATGAAGCCCCTGGCTCTTGGCTATAGCCTGGCTCAGCCCTGGCCATTGTGGCCATCTGGGGAGTGAACTAAAGGATGGGAAATCTCTCTGTCTCCCCATTTCTGTTTGTAACTATCTTTCAAACAAACAGAAAAATCTTTAAGTTCTTTTTTTTTTTAGTTCCATTGTCCAGATAGAGTGAAAATGGGCAGAAACTGCCTCCTCCATCTTGCTTTTAAGCATGAACTTTTTCCCTCAAGAACATTGTTAAATGTTACAATTCTAAAAATAGAGAACAAATCCTATTATGCTAGCTCGGTGCCCTCCTTATGGCCTTCCTCCTGCTCCAGTCCAGTGTAGCCCAGCACACAGGCAGGCACTGAGTGTCTCTGCTCAGGCAGGCCTGGGGAGAAGCACCGAGAGCACATGGTGCAGTGGAAGGGGCAGTGTAGGTTGTGTGTTTTGTACAACTGTTCTGTTTCGTTTAACCTTCACTGTGTGTGCTGAGTTTTCACTGTCTCCCCCTGCTGTTTCATAGCTGAGAAAATTATCAAAGAAGAAAAGGTTTCAGCCCATTTCAGAGGCTGTCTGGGTGTTAATCCTTGGGTTATGACATACTCACTACTCAGTAAGCGACAGGGAGGACTCCCTCTCTGGATGTGTGAATGTTCTGTTGTAACTGTTTACTTAATCATTTTTCAAAAGCCCTCATAGTGCCAGACAGTGAATACTTGATAAAGGATTATAAGTAGACAAGAAGATTAATTTCCTTCAATTCATGTTGATTGTTTTGAAAGACGGAGAGATCTCTAATCTACTGGCTCACTCCCCAAATCCCACAGTAAATAGAAGATGGACAGGCTGAAGTTAGAGACCCCAAAACTAATCTGGATTTCCTTTGTGGATGGAAGGAACTCAAGTACTTGTGCCATCCCCACCAACCTCCTGGTGTGCTCATTAACAGGAAGCCGCAGACCCCCAGATATGGGATGCAGGGTTCCCATGCAATCCTGGAGGGGGCGAAAGCCAAGGAAAGCAGCAAATTCATCTCACCTAATGGAAATGGCCTTTGTCTTGACTGGAATGGTAGTAGAAAGGGTACAGATATGAATTAAAATTCGTCAAAATGTGCAATTAAAAAGTACGTTTATAATGTGCAAATTAGACCTCAATGAAGTGATTTTAAAATAGCTAGTGGATATTATGAAACCTTCCTGGATACTGGTTTAAAAAAAAAAGTCAGGAGAAAATTATGAGCATGTGTTTAAGTAAGTTTTGCAATTGATTTAGAGACAGAACCACAAATCATGGTTATAATATGTGATACATTTATACCATCAGGAAATGAAGACAGCCATAAGAGCCATCTCTGAGATATTTTTAACCCTGAGTTCCCTTCCTTCCTTTCTGTGACCCTAGAATGGCCAGCTGGAGTGTGTGCGCTGGATGGTGAGTGAGACAGAAGCCATCGCAGAACTGAGCTGCTCCAGGGACTTCCCCAGCCTCATCCATTACGCCGGCTGCTACGGCCAGGTATGAGGGAGGGTCCTGGCGTGTCTCTTCCCGTGCTGGGTCATGTTCCTGTTCTCGGTGTCCATTGGAATCCATAAGAAACTACCAAAAATAGGTTTAAAAAAATCAAAATATTTCTTACAGCATTTTTTTGTGAAGAGGAAAGTCAGATACTTGGCTAAATGAAGCTACAGCCATATAATGGAAATGTATGGCAAATGCAGTGATGTGGTATTGAATCAGAACTCTTCCTGGGATCCAGCATTAACTTTGAATTTTGTAGAGGAATGAAAAATAAGGTAGAGTGTGTTCATGGTAGTTGTCACTCAAGGTGGAATTACTAGTAGCTCTTCTTTTTTAATATACTTTTCAATATTTTTTAAAGATTTATTTATTTTTATTGGAAAGTCAGATATACAGATAGGAAGATCTGTCACTGATTCACTCCCCAAATAGTTGCAACAGCCAGGAGCTTCCTCTGGGTCTCCCATGTGGGTACAGGGTCCCAAGGCTTTGGGGCATCCTTAGCTGCTTTCCCAGGCCGCAAGCAGGAATCTGGATGGGAAGTGGAGTAGCTGGGACACGAACCGACCAGCGCCCATATGGGATCCCAGCACATGCAAGGTGAGGACTTTAGCTGCTAGGCTACTGTGCCCGGCCCTTACTTTTCAATATTTTTTAATTCACAAACAGATGGAACACTTAGCAAGAGAAAAGATGATGTATTCATTTAACCCAAAGTTTAAAAGAATATCTTTGCAAGACGTTAATCAAAGATGTCTCACTCAGGGATGAGTTAAAATGCAAAATAGATGACTCTTGGTCACAGTTTCTACATTGGGAAACCCCAGTGTGAATCATTGGTATGCACAGATCATGATATAGTACGAGCAGAGGAAACAAAATCACTTCTTCCCTTTCAGGGAGATGAGTGTAAATTATCATTAAGGAAAAATGTGGAACCACAACATGCCAATCTCATTCTCAAAAAATAATCAAGTCAGCACCGTATTAAAATAGATTTAGTCATAGTTGCTTGTGGCAAAGAAAATTCCTTCTTATATAACTATATCCCCTTTGGTTTCATAAATGTTCCCAATAGCAGTAAATTGTGGTGTGGTCAACGAGAGATGGTACCTTCTCAAGTCCAAAAACTACATCCAGTGTTTCTTCCATGCGGCGCAATGCTGGCTCTTGAAGCAGTCTGTTTTGTGCTGTGGTAGTTTTGATTAATACATACTCTGTGTAATATGTGTCCTGTGTGTGTGTGTGTCAGGCACCACCCGTTGTCTGATGTGTTCCCTACAAGCAACTCTGTAAAATGTTGTTCAGTAGAGGATGGGACAGAAGGAAGACAGTAGGAGCAGAGACTACATTGCAGGTCAGGTTGTATGACTTTGGGGACAGATTCTGTTCTGACCCCCTTGTCTGGTTCAAAGAGGAAAACAAGAAGAGCATTTGCAAATTGGCAACATCATTCTCTTTGAATCATTACAACAGCTGTCTTCTTGGTGCCCTGTTCTGCTAGTCCCCATCTGTGGTGTCCTGCGAATAGCTAGTAATGGTGAGTGGCCCTAACGATGCCCTTAGTTTGCTTAAACCAATTAGAGAACAGTGTTTCCACATGATCAGAAGAGTTTGTTCAGGCTAACCTTTGGGATTCATTTTTGGCATCAAACAATCTTGTTGTCTAGGCACCTGAATAGTTTTTTGGTGCCCCTGGTTCAGTTTGCTGGGGTGCAGCCTGTTTGGGAACCCTAGCTCTCAGCAAAAAGGCCGCCAGAGTACAAGAAGCAAGGGCGGCAGGCCTGCTCCGAGGCCCCAGCTACACACTGGGACTGCTGTGTCTTGGCGAACGACCCTGTTAACTCAGATCTCGCAGGCACCAGGTTCCTCTTAAGGCTGAAGTTGGGAGGGAACAAAGGAACGCCGTTTTGTGGACTGGTGAGAGCACGGTGAGGCTCACATGGCAGGGTTGGAGGAGATGGGCGACCTGGTGCATGAGCTGTGTTGGATGTTTAATTCGTGCTGCTCTCAGGCCCTCCAGGTGTTCTTTCAAGCTGAGAGGTGTTTGTCACCTGGAGCGGCCTTGATGGAGATGTAGGAGAGCACCCTGTGGTTGTGGGGAGAAAGGCAGGGGAGCCCCCAAGGGCAGTGGATCTTGCCCAGCACCCTCTGCTTGTGGCAGATCACCTGTGGGGAGGCTGGATTTGGAGCCACGACAAGGCCGATATTTTCCTGAGAAGGATATTATTGAGCACTTTTCTAATGGATTCAGCACATGCGTGTTTTTCTACATCAGGCGGGCACTTGAGTGGATCCTCGTTTGTTTCCTCAGTAAACACCGCTGGGAAGGGGAGCGCAGAGGAAAATACCTCCCTGGGTGTGTTTTAGCTGCCCTCTGCCCTGCCTATAGATTCTTAAAGAATGGGCCCACTGCACTTCCAATTTGTGTGCTTTTTCTTGTAAAAATTACCTTTAAAGACTGCAGTACCGCAGGATGGCTAGCAGTTTTTAGTGACCTCCTGCGGTGACAGATCTTGGCGTGATAGAATTGATTTTTCCCATCCTGACATGCAAAGTCTCAGAGGGTGCAATTATTTCCTTGCCTGATTGTACCCTGCAGAACCAGCCATGGGGAGCAAGAAGGTGAACGCCCTGGGGAGACTCAGAACAAGCAGGGGTGTCCTGGCATAGGCTGCTTTACCCGTCTTGGGAGAGGGCTGTTGCCAGTAGAGCTGTCGGAACAGAATCCTCTCCATTCTACATCTCTGCCTGTGTGTCCAGGGCTGCGTTATTTAAGGACGCAGGTTCAGATATTGTTGTCCAGGCACCCTCAGCAGCCCCAGCTCCGCAGGGTGGGGGGGGGGTGGCATGGGCACGGGTCACTGACCCCAGTGGGCTCCATGTTACTTTCAGCATCAATCCTGAGATTCCCTTTGTTTCTGCTACATTCGCATGGACTCTTGAGCCAGGGTATCCATGGCTAGTGTTAAGTGTTTTCTGAAAGTACCTTTGCCTGTGCCGTGTATATTCTCCACTCTAAAATATTTGCTTTGGCGCAAATTGCTTAAGGGCACTTTATAAAGAACAGGTCACTTACTAGGCCAGAGTGATTCCACGGGCCTGTAAAGATCATAAATTATATATATGTTAATTGCCTCTTTAAGCAAATTTTCCTGCCTTTAGATATGCATAACATAGAACATTATAACAGGTTATAGAATATCAGAAAGTCTCCAGAAGAAGGAATATTACATGAAGGAAATTTTCAGTGAACAGATGGAAACTGAATGGGCAGATGGACGAAATGCAAGTAGGAGAGAAAGTCTGTGAAGTGGACGGTGCAGGAGGCCCTCTATCCAGTGACTGCAGTGGATGTGACAGGAAGCAGCACTCACAGGAAAATGAGTGTCTAAAGCTACATTGCACTTTAGCATTGCCTCCCGGTAGACATACCTGTGCATGTATGAGAGAGAGAGAAACACTAAGGGGCTAAAAGGGAAAATGTGCAACATTGCAAATATCTCTAGTCATGTCTTTATTAATGTCAGCCAAGTCATTGTTGAGCTGTGCGTCCCCACGGGCATGTTCTCCAGAAGCCTGGGAGTGTGTGCCAAGTGTGCTTTTACCAAAACCGTGCGTTCTGACCATCCTCACCCTAGGTGCTAGTCGTCCCTTCAAGACCAGGATCCAAGCCAGCCAGTCAATCCCTTTGGATGGACTTTTTGCTCTGTTTGGTATTAGAGGTTTTGGTTTTCATGAAGTATCTCAGGAGACAGGCCAACTACGAATCTCTTTATTCAAGTAAATGCTCCTCCTCGGAACACAAACCTGAACTTGAAGTCTTATTAGCAGGCCCTCTGGGGCTGAGACAGCCCTTGGTTCACACCGGCCTTGTGTGTCTTGTTCTCCCAGGTTCCTCAGTGCCTGCAAAGTCCAGGGCTTGCAGTTTTGAATGGATTCCACAGCAAAAACACTGCCACTCTTTAAAAAAAATGCTGCTTTCCATTGCCTACACCCCCACTACCTTTTTAAAAGGCGTTTTGTGTGTGTGTGTGTGTGTGTGTGTGTGTGTGTGTGTGTGTTTGCACACATGCAGGTGACAGTCACATAAAACATTTCTTACTATCCTGAATACCACTGAGATTAACTTACAAAACAAAGAAAGAAAAGCAGCTAGAATATCATGCTAGAATATGCAGTTATCTGGTCAGTTTTCTCATTTATAAAATAAGGGCTATGTGAGTGAATTGGATGATTCCCTAAAATCTTTCCCATTCTGCAGCATGAAGAATCCAGGACTCAGGATGACAGAGCAAATCAAGCCACTACAAGCATGGAAATGACCCACCAAGGAGAGTTTGCCTTGCAGATAGTATTACCTTCCTCCACTGAGGCTTAGCAGCCTGGCCCCAGGCAAGCACCACCGTCTGAGCTGTTGGCTTCAAACCAATTGGTCCTGTCTTTTGTCCTAAAGCACCTTTGCTCATCCAGATTTTTAAAGAGTTCAGATCACATCATGCAACCGTCTGTTTCCACAAAGTAATCCAGTTGTTTTCTTCTCTACATAGTTAGGAAAGATGAAGGAAATGGTATTTTACGTCATGCATTGTCAAAATAACATCTGCTGGGCCCAGCACAATAGTCTAATGGCTGAAGTCCTTGCCTTGCATTCACTGAGATCCCACATGGGTGCTGGTTCATGTCCCGGCTGCCCTGCTTCCCATCCAGCTCCCTGCTGTGGCCTGGGAAAGCAGCAGAGGGTGGTCCAAGACCTTGGGACCCGCGTGGCTCTTGGCTTCGGATCAGCTCAGCTCCAACCTTTGGGATGACTAGGGGAGTGAACCAGCAGTTGGAAGATCTCTGCATCTCCTTCTCTGCGTAGATCTGCTTTTCCAATAAAAATAAATAAATCTGAAAATAAAAGGAAGGAAGAGGGAGTGAGTGAGTGAGGAAGGGATAGAGGAAGGAAGGAAGGGATAGAGGAAGGAGCGAAGGAAGGAGCTCCTGCAGTGGTCTCTGTTCACCAGCTCCACCTTTGTGATAAGCATGTGGGTACTTCCTTACCCAATGCTGAACTCACCTCAGGACCGCCCGGCCTGTTCCTCCAGTGCCTGTTGTGGAGTTGACTTCCCAGGAAGCCTGTGTGCTTGTGCAGCCAACATTCACCCTGCTCCTCCAGAGCAGTCCTGGTAGATTGCAGACGTGGATTACATATTCCTCTCCTTGCTCTTTAAGGGTCTTACTCATTTGGGAGAAAAGTGTGGAGCAAATGTGCAGCCTGCCCTTGATGTCTCAGATGGCTTCGTAAACAGTGTCCCGTTTGCCCAGCATAAGGCGGAAACATGAAAGGAGCTGGCTGGTTTCATCCGGCATTCCTTTGGCAGGGTAGTTGGCATGTTCAGAAGTTGAAGGCAAATTTAATCCAGAAAAGTATAAAAGTTCATGACCATCTGAGCAAATAACTGGAAAGAAATCCTTTAAAAGGCTAAGAAGAAAGAAGTTCAAGGCTATTTCAAACACATGATCATTTTTTTAAATGTCACATTCCACCCACTAAACTTCATGCTGTTGTTTTTACCACTCTCATATTTTTTTTTTACTTTTTATTTAATTCTTCTATTTTAAAACAGTGAAATCCCATCCCCCTGCTTTCTGCAAAGGCCAAGCATAACAGGAAAATGCCACAAAACACTCAGTGGATAAAATAAAAACAGATTATGACAAGAACGTACTGACTGCTTTGTGCTTTCAAATGGCTTGTGTTCAGAGCTGTTGGTTCCCTGCCTGTAACATGGGAGGAAAAAAAATAACTTTACCTTTAAAATACCACCAACAGTTGGTCAGAAAAATCCAGAGTGCTGGTTTTCTCTCATTATGGTTGTGATGGCCAGCTGAGATGCTGCCTCTTTCTGTAAGCCTGTGGTTGCGGAACATGTGGGATTAGGAAGGCATGTTTTAAAATTACCCTGAAAGCTAGACGCTAGTTCTAGCCCAGGTTCTGTGATAATACTCTTGAAGCCTCCAGACTGTGTAACATGTGGCCTTGCATGTGTTGGAATCTGAAGACCTGGGATCGGGCTCTTGCTTTGATCAGTCTAGCCACATGGCTTTGAGGAGGTTTTCCTTCTTGTGACTCTGTTTTTCCATCTCAGAGTCAGTAAGTAAAATGCAGGCATTTGTAATATTACTGTCTGCTCCAAAAATTCCCCGTGGGGTCTCTGACATTTGTTTCAGTGAGTCCTGGGTCTTTGGTTCATTCTGCAGGGGGATTTTCTCTGCATCTGATAAGCAACTTCACACGTTGCGGTTGGTTGTTCCTCTGCCTTTGCATAAGGTTTGACTTTTCTGAAAGGCATTCCTCTAACCTCACTTGTCTCTGTGTTTGTAGGAGAAGATTCTTCTGTGGCTGCTTCAGTTCATGCAAGAGCAGGGCATCTCACTGGATGAGGTGGACCAGGATGGCAACAGTGCCGTTCATGTGGCCTCACAGCACGGCTTCCTGGGCTGCATACAGGTACGCAGGGAATCAAATGATAACACCCACAGGGAGGTTCTGTTCACTAGAGGACAATGCCTGGATTGTGTCACCACTTTGCATTATAGTGGACAGAAAGGAATGGTATCGACCTCTTTGTATTTCCAGAAATCCACACAAATAAGGCCCTGAATACCCTCTCGGAGTTTCTGCTTACATGTCCCAGGCTGCTGGAAGGACTTACCCTGTCCTGTCAACATTGCCCAAAGGCTCTGGTGCTGAGGGCCTTACACATTAAATATGCCTGTCCTCAAGACAGTGGAAAAACCACTGTGACACCGATTACCCGGGTTGCTCAGGCAGCCCACCTTTCCTGCATAGCCCAGATGTCTGAGACACAGGAGAGGGGTGCTCATTTGGCACAGTGGTTAAGCTGCTGCTTGAAACATTCTCTATTGGAATGCCTGGATTCAAGCCCCAACCCACTTCTGATCCAGCTTCCTGCCACTGCACAGTCAGGGTGGGCAGCAAGGCTGGCTCAAGTACTTGGAATTCCAGCATCAAGGAGGAGACCCAACTGGAGTTCCCAAGTGTAGAATTGACCCTGGCCACGCATTGGGGAAATTTGGGGGTGATAGATGAAAGGTGTTTCTGACCCTCTCTCTACCTTTCAGGTTTCAAGATAAAAATGTCACACACACACACACAAAATAGTAGAGAAAAAAAAAAGGACAGATTTTTAGCAGTATTCAAAGAAGGGAGTAGCAGACACTGAAGAGAATGCTGAGAATGCTGTGGTCTCCCTCTTGCTCCAGAGATCCACACATGCCTTTCAAAGCTGAGAACTGGGGCAAAGCCCTAGATGTTGGTCCTCTTGTGCCTTGCTTAAGGTGAGGCTGGACGTGATTGTCCGACCCTCCCACCTGCTGGCAGCACATGGTCGAATCCTGCAGCCAGCCACACCTTGTGATGTCCCATGTGAACAAGAAGGTCAGTGGATTGGGGTGCAGAGTCCGGGGAGAAGGGGCTCCATGTGAAGGGCCTGCTACCCCTCCACAGGTCTCCTGAGGGGCCTCCCAAGGCACAGGCTTCCTGTGGACAGGGATATAGCCCTGTTCCCCCAGGCTGAGTGCAGAACTGCCTGAAGCTGAGCCAGCCCTGGGTCCCCATCAGACAGCCCTCAGAGGGTGGATGGAGAGGACCCGCTGTGATCCCCAGAAATTTGCTGGTGTGACTGCTGAAACCAGGTAGACCTCATGGCTTAGCAGGCGACAGCCCTTAGTGTTGCAGCAACGCAGAGAAGAGAGAAGGAAGTTAGAGAGGAGAGGCTACACACGCAAATCCATCTGAGTTTATAGAGGTTTGGCCTGGATTTTTTTTATTTGCTTGTTTATTTATTTATTTATTTGAAAGGCAGAATTAGAGACAGACACAGGTCTTTCATCCACTGATTCACTCCCCTGTCCCCAGATGACCATAACAAGCCGAGCTGGACCAGGAGTCAAGTGCTTCATCTGATTCTTCCACCGAGATGCTGGGGCTTAAATACTTGAGCCATCTTCCACAACCATCTTTCCAGGCCATTAGCAGGGGGCTGGATTGGAAGTAGAGAAGCCAGAACTGAAACCAGCACCCATGTAGACAGTTGGTGCTGTAGGCAGTAGCCTTATCAGCTATGCTACAGTTCCAGACCCTGGAATTTTATTCATTAACATAAATCATAATGAGCAAAATAACTGTGCTTTCTATGATTCAGTAGAAAACATACCCTGGTTTCTGTTCAAGATGGCCCAACATCTGTGGACTCATTCCCACATCTACCTGAGATGCGGGGAGAGGGAAATGACAATGTAACATTGACATTTATAATCAGAGAAAATACTTCTGCAGCAAGTTCATACCATTAAATAAATGTTATAAGTATTGCCTGATAACTAAGAAGTTATTAAGTGTCAATTAAAATGAAAAATAATCGTGACATGTAACACACTCCCTGCCTCTCAGGAAGCTGTGCTCTGGCTTATAGATGAAGCTCTGACATTGTGTTGGAAATATCCTGAATGTCTGAAAGACTTCTCATTATTGTTGGAAAAGCATGCATCTTCTGGTTTAAGGCTGCAAGTTTTAAAAGGAGAGATAAGAAATTGGAGAGTTAGACAGGAAAGAAATGTAAGTTCTTACCAGGATCTGCATAAAGATGAAAGGCATAGTGTTGGGGTTTTGTGGCAGATAAAGATAACTGAATAAACACCGATAACTGTGCTGTTGCGTTTAACAAGACACTGTAATGCTTAATAGTCTTGAAATAAACTTTTTATCAGCTGCTAAATGACTGAAAGCCAAAGAAAACTGGCTCTCCCTGATTGCGTTTCTGATTTTAGTTATTTTTCTTCGTAATAAGCGAGGAGAGGCGGCCCCTCGGCCCGTCTTTTCATCGCGGTCGTCCCTCCACTTAATACAAGTGATGTTCTTGGCACAGGAACCAGAGATGTAAAAACTTGGATGGTCCTGGGAAAGCCTCTGTGAGCAGGATGTGGAGAGCAGTGAGGGGGAAAAACAGATGAAAAGGGTCCATGGTGTGAGGCAGGAACTGCACGAGGAAAGCAGTGGGAAGAAACCCGAGCCAGTGGGTGGCACAGGGAGTCAGTCTCCATTGCATCTCCGGATTGCACGGTGCTATTGCAGTCTCCGGGCCAGCCCTGGGAAGCAGGCGACAAGGGCTGTGTGGCAGGCTGACCCTTCCTGGCAAGGAGTCATCAGCCAGAAGGAAAATAAAGCTCCTGCGTAGCCCAATCCTAGACTTTAATGGTACAAGTTCTATTTGTGGAAGAAAACAGTTACCCAATCACCGGGAGTTTGCCATCTTATCACGGTATCATCCACCAGTCTGTCAGTGACTACTGCTGTTATCCTAGTCTGTGTCATGTCACACTATTAAAAACGATCCAGTTCTGTCATGTTCTATCAACTCTCACTCCTCTAGTGCTAATACTTACCTAGGCCAGGCTCTGTGACACCCTTATGAGCTTATGAGCACTCAGATCTACTGCCTGAGAAACAATACGGGCTACCCAGCCCAGGCTAGACTCAAGATGCCAGGGACAGCAAGTGAGGCATGGCCGGCCTCTGACACATCCCCACCTTCAGTGAGGAACTTAACTGGGGACGAGCTTGCAGCATCTGCCCAGGCCACAGACACACTATGGCCCTGGCAGGAGTATGGAATGCTCCCCCTCCTGCCTACTGTCTGCCCTGCCACTTGTCCACCTGCATTAGCAGCTGTTACCCTTACGACAGGTTCCCAGAGCCTAAGAATATGGCGACAGGTACATACCACTCCACTGTCCCCTTCCTGGCATCCTCAATTTCATGAATGGAGCCCACTGCACATCTCACCAAGGAAGGGCCTCTGTGGATTCAGCAACTCCTCTGCCACCCAGATCTCCCCTCTGTCCTTGGCTTCCTTGTGGGGTGGGTTCTGCGGGGGCTGCCCTGCTGACAGAACACTAGTCTGGCTGGGCAGGTGTTTTGCCCAGCACCCTGCCTCAGGTAACAGATGTTGAGATAACAGGCAAAGTCATGTTCCACGTTGTGTTACAGTCATTAGGAACCAGCGTTACCCAGCATGCAATGACAGACTTCTCCACCTTTCCCAACAGACTCTGGTGGAATACGGAGCAAACGTAACCATGCAGAACCACGCCGGGGAGAAGCCATCCCAGAGTGCTGAACGGCATGGCCACACACTGTGCTCCCGGTACCTGGTGGTGGTGGAGACCTGCATGTCCCTGGCCTCACAGGTGGTGAAGCTGACCAAGCAGCTCAAAGAGTAAGTGGCGTGTGGCTCCCCTGGGGACCACCTGACTCGTACTAAGGCACAGGTTGAGCTGGGGTGGGCATGCGTGGTTCCTGGTATAGTGGGAGTTCCAGGCATTCCCCCCAGCTGCTTTTCTTCCTCTGTCCCACAACTGCACAGGCAGTGTCCCTGGGAAGATGGCATCTCTGCAGTAACAAATGGCAATTAGACAGCATTGGGCAGAGCAAGCACCCTAGACAGAAAGTTCTCCCTGTGGCAGATAACAGCTTGCCTCTCTGTTCTCACCTGAGGCTCCGTTACATACCAGGAGACTGAGAGCACATTCAGATGCCAGCTGTGCCTAGTGTCCCAGGAAGCTGTCAGGAGTGCAGTGGAAGGGAGAAGGAGTGCCAGAGATGGACCAGGTTCGCAGTTTTCTCAAAAAGTCAAATGTATATTTGATAAATTTAAAATAAGTCACTTGATAAGGATCACAACACATTTACTATAAAAATGAAGCAATGAAATCATGAATCCTCAGGAGAGAAAATACTGGTGGTGGTCAATCAGCAGTTCTTAAAACCCTGTGCCTCGACTGAAGTTGGCGAGGTCATTAAGCAGGTACCCATTGGACAGGTCCTTGTGCGCAGGGGAGCATTTCTGGGAGATAGCTGTGATTTGCTTGACAAAAGGGGGACCTGATGAGAATCTATCAGGGTGGGCCCTGGGGAAGTGGAGGACTAAGGACCTGGTGCCACAGAGGGGAACCAGAAATCGCAGTGGCCAGTTTGGAATTTCCGTGTGTGTGTGTGTGTGTGTGTGTGTGCGCGCATATGTACACATACATGTTAATGCGTTGATTTCTGAATACAGTGTATTAGGGAAAGGCCTGTGATAGCTGAGACACCTTAGCTGGCTATGCATATGAGTCATGCCACAGATGACAAGGCTCTGGGCTCTCCATCTCCGTCTTCTCACTGCCACCCCAGAGGTGCAAGTCCCTGTCCCCAAATTCCTTTCCAGTACCTATCATGAGCTCTTTCATGAGTTAAGACTTTTGCTAAAAAATAAGATGTGGGATTTTTTTAATAAGGGGTTATTTTCAAGTACTTCCCCCAGGACAGGGGAGCCGGGTGGGCTTGGACACCTCAATGAAATTCAAGGGAAAGTGCACATGACCAGTAATTAAGCAAGTGTCTCCCTACAGTGAATGTACTTGTGTATATGGTTTTGGAGTATGTCTTAGAAATGCCTTTAGATATATATTTCTTTACATAAATTCCTAGGAAATACTGAAACAACAGGTTTCCATAATTGAAATGTGAAGAAATACTGCCTAATGTTTTTACAAAAATATTCTCCAGTTGTCTACTTGATCTGGTGTTATACTCTAAGGGGAACTTGAGAAGGATCTCCTACAGTATTTTTCTAAAGGTTCATACTCAGAGAGAAGGTGGTGAAAACATTCTCCATCTTGGCCTCACCGAATCGGAAAAGCTCCATGAACCACAGCAGCTGTTTTGTTGGTGAACTGCTGAAGAATTAGGTCTTGAACCCCTCTCTGTTGATGATCCCGGGATAAAAGACTCATATTTGCTGCAGGTAACAGTCTCTCAGTGACCTCCGGACTTGAATGCAATGAATTGGCAGTAGGACAATGACAAAGTAAATTATGAGAGATTTAGTCTCCTATTACCACGAGCCTCGGTGAGGTTGGCAAGACTGGACATCAGTGGAAGGATCTGCTAGTGAGTACCACGGCAGTCTACCTGGCAGGACCCTGGACACTGATAAACGTAGAACTGTCCAGAAGCAGAGAAGAAAGCTACTGGTCTTCCCAGTCCAAAATTCTGGATGCAGACGCTGTTGGGGTCCATTGTCAGCTCCTCATGAAATGGCAAGCTCCTCCTCGTCAGCAAGCAGAGATACAGTGGGGGACAAAATCTGCGAAGACTGTGTTGGTGTCCTGACCCCTGACACCTTCAGGCGTGAGCTTGTTTGGAGATAGGGTCATTCTAGAAGTCACCAAGTTGAAAAGAAGTCGTGAGGCAGGCCTAATCCATTCTGACCAGTGTCCTTACAAAATGTGTGAGCAAGGCAGTCACTCATACAATAGGGAGAACACCACATGTATGTGGAGGCAAAGAGTGCGGCGATGAATCTACAAGACAAGGACTACCACGGTTAGCCAACTGACAAAATGTGTGTCTGTGGACCCTTCCACAGCCCTGGCAGAAACCACCTTGACCTCGGACTTCATGTCTCTGCAACGACGAGAGTCAGTTTCTGTTCTTGAAGCCATGGGGCTTGTGGTGCTTGGTCACAGCAGCCCCGCAGCACTGACACAGCAGACAGCAGCTCCTGCATTTTCTTGCTGTGGAAGAAGCTGATTAGTCCGGTCTGAGGGCTTCTTAAGAGGAGAGTCTGTGTTGTCCAAGCATCATGTACTCCATGTGTTCCCTACAGCTTTTTTGACTGTGTCATAATTCACTGTAAGATCCTAGTTAAGCCTCTGTAAGGGACAAGTAATGTTCCTGAACCCTAAAACATTTTTTCCCTCAAGAACCTAGACATGCAGTACCAAGCAGCAACGTGGGAAAAGTAGACTCTAATGAGTTTTGGGTTTTTATGATTTCATGAAACCAGAGCCAGAGCACTTCACAGACTGTGGGCCAAATCCAGCATGCCCCTGTGTTTGTAAATAAAATTTTACTGGAACATAGCCATGCACTCATTTATGTGTTGTATAGAGCTGGCATCATGCTATAGAGGACAGATTGAATAGTTGTGATTGAAACCATATGGCTCAAAGCCCAAAATATTTACTCTGTGGCTCTTAATGAAAAGTTTGCCTACTTTAGGCAGTTAAATTTTCAATAGGTGAGTCTGGCAAGATCACTAAGATAGCATGTGATCACAGACTTCTCCATTCTTAGGGATGAAAAGTCGGGACTCAGAATTATTTCCTGAGACAAGCAAAGAGAGTGCCTGAGGCTTTGAGTGGGGCAGTTCGGTGACTTGGCTCTGCAGAGGCTGACCCAGGCACACAGGAGTTACGGAGCAGCAAACAATCCAGCCGACAGAACCAGAAGACTGAAATTCCTCTCTCCCTTACCCACGGCGTGGCATCATCTCAACACTGCTCTTTTATTTAGTTCTGCTCCCCAGTTTAGAAGGGCTGTTACCATTGGTTCTCATTTTGTATTTTCTCCTGTTCTATAACACATTTTCACAAAGTAAAGGTAGCATAAATGGACCTTACATTTCTGTGGGTTGGGAGGCTGGGAGAAGCCTCCCTGGACTAACATGAGATGCTGGCAGGCAGAGCTCCTTTCTGGAGGTTCTGATTGGCTGTCGGCACAGTCAGCCCTTGGCAAGTGAAGGGCAGAGATTAAGGCCCAAGAGGCTGCTGAGTTCCCTGGCTCCTGGCCCTCTTCCTCCAGCATTCAGGGAGCAAACACAGGTGAGACATTCTCACATTTCGACTCTAACATGAAGAGATTGTACCGCCACTAGGAAATATAGGGTACACATCAGGTGATAGGCCACCCTGATTGTCCATTGCCAGGTGAGGTGACATTACACACCTTCTGGTGATGGGA
The DNA here is from genome assembly GCF_017591425.1 of Ochotona curzoniae. Classification (NCBI taxonomy): domain Eukaryota; kingdom Metazoa; phylum Chordata; class Mammalia; order Lagomorpha; family Ochotonidae; genus Ochotona; species Ochotona curzoniae. The sequence continues at coordinate 29,234,936 of NW_024464918.1, forward strand.
GTGTAGAGGGATGTCTCTGAGGACAGCATACTTGTAATTCAGAGCTTCGGAATCCATGAATAGTCTTTTTTAATGTATATTTTCAATGAGCTTATCAAAGACCTCCAGTGTCTGAATGGGCCTTACTGGTTAATCATCTCGAATCTGGACATACACAGTCCTAGCGGGGCTCACAGGTACGGCTGCTGGGCCTCCAGTACGCATGCTCAGATGGAGATCTCTGTAATCTGGACATACACAGTGCTAGCGGGGCTCACAGGTACGGCTGCTGGGCCTCCAGTGCGCATGCTCAGATGGAGATCTCTGTAATCTGGACATACACAGTGCTAGCGGGGCTCACAGGTACGGCTGCTGGGCCTCCAGTGCGCATGCTCAGATGGAGATCTCTCTGTAATCTGGACATACACAGTCCTAGCGGGGCTCACAGGTACGGCTGCTGGGCCTCCAGTGCGCATGCTCAGATGGAGAGCTCTGTAATCTGTGACTTTGAATTCTGAAGCACTTTCTAGTACACATGCTCTTACAGCCAGAAGGAATAGAGTGTTCCCATGCATTGTCTTCCTTCCACGGGGAAAAAAAATTCATTGATTTTACCCAAAATGTAAGTAGTCTGCTTGTTTTATTGTTTAGTGCTTTTATGATCACTAAACTAATTATTGTAAAAACTCAGTGTAGAAGGAGTAATATTTTACTATCCTTCCACTTTTTCTATATAAACAGAGTAAGTCATCTTGAATAGCTTCTATTATAACAATGATTTATTCACTTGATCTTATTGATGAGCATTTATTTACAGTGTTTCACTAACCTGAAAATAAATACCCATATGGGTACTTTTGATTTTTTTAAGATAGATTTGTGTGTTTTTGTTTGTTTCAAAGAATTACGCAGAAAAAGTGAAGTATAGAGAGAACTCTTCCATCTGCTGGTTCAATCCCCTACCCCTCCAGATGGCTGTGATAGCTGGAGCTAAGCCAGGCCAAACCAGGAACTTCATCAGGGTCTTCCACGTGGGTGACGGGGCTCCATGTACTTGGGATTCTTCTGCTGCTTTTCCAGGTAACTTTTTGGGCACGTGGATCGGAAGCAGAGAGGCTGGGATACATGCACACACGAGATGCCAGCATCATATGCAGAGATTTTACGCTCTAAGCCACAACGTTGTCCCTTGATTTTTTTTTTCCTTTAGAAAATGTGTGCCGTGTGAGGGTGATGACCACAAACATTGTCAAGGTTATTGAATTGATCATAACTTGCTGGAGATCATGGAAGACCATCGACCCTCTCACATGGTCAGTGCCAGTCACTAGAGGCTTACGGGTTTTTGTTGTTTCTACAGACAGACGGTGGAGCGTGTCACCCTCCAGACTCAGCTGCAGCAGCTTTTGGAAGCCCAGAACTCAGAGGGCAAGTCTCTCCCTTCCTCTCCCAGGTAACTCAGCACTCATGCTTTAGAATCCTGAAGTATTTTACATCCCCGAGCCTTCTTCTGTGCTTCTTTTAATGTCTTCTGAGAGGATGATGACAGAGAGCATTCTACTCTAATGAAGAGGGATTTAAAATGAGCCATCACAGTGAATAAAGGCAGTGGACATAAAGTCAGGAGACCTGGGCCAGTCTTAGATTCTGCCATTTATTTATTCCAGCACTGTCACAAGTCACTTATTCCTTATGCTTCTTTAATTTCTTTGTGTGTAAAGTGAAAATAATGATGTATAGGTTTGTAAAGTTGTTGAAAATGGGACTTAGAAAAATCTTGCAAAGCTGATGTCTGAACAGTGAACCCGCAGATGTGTTTAACAATCATAGTGGTCCCTGCATGCAGTGTGGGGCATGCTATGCCATGGTGGTGGCTGTGAATTGCTTTGAAAAGACAGTAAGTGATTATACTTAATTCCATGTGTGTTGGTTTCAAATGGCTAGTGGCATTAAAGTCCTAGGAGCTCCTTGAGGCCTGGTCAGCCAATCCCAACAGGAAACCTTCTCTTACTTCCTCCCTCCTCTTTACAGTTCCCCATCCTCACCTGCTTCTAGAAATGCCCAGTGGAAGTCTCCAGATGCAGAGGAGGAGTCTGCAGCCAAAAGCAAACCAGGGCTCCAAGAGGGGATTCCAGCACTTGGCAGCCTGTCCACCTGCAGCCGGGCCAGGGCCAGAGCAAAAGATGAAGATCCTGACAAAATCTTACGTCAGCTACTGGGCAAAGAAATCTCGGAGAATGTCTGCACCCAGGAAAAGCTGTCCCTGGAATTCCAGGATGCCCAGGCTTCCTCTAGAAACCCAAAGAAGATCCCAGTGGAAAAGAGAGAGCTGAAGCTGGCCAGGCTGAGGCAGCTGATGCAGAGGTCACTAAGCGAGTCCGACACAGACACCACCAACGCCGAGGACCCCAAGGCCACCCCTCTGAGGAAGCCTGAGAGACCCAGGCCGCAGCCCGTGGTTGAGAGTGTGGAGGGTGTGGACAGTGCCGAGAGCCTGCACCTGATGATAAAGAAGCACAGCGTGGCGTCCACACGCAGGTTTCCTTTTGGTATCAAGGCCTCTAAACCTCTGGATGGCCATAGCCCGTCTCCCACATCAGAGAGCAGCGAAGCAGATGTGGAATCCCAGTACGTGAGCCCTGGGAACACTGCCCCAGGCCAGGGCCCTGGAGACTCCACTCAGCCCAGCCCCGACAGCCCTGCAGCCCAGAAGGTGGCCACCAGTCCCAAGAGTGCCCTCAAGTCCCCCTCGTCCAAACGCCGGACATCCCAGAACTTGAAACTCAGAGTTACTTTTGAGGAGCCTGTGGTACAGATGGAGCAAGCAAACACCGATCCAAGTGGGGAGAGAGACAAGGACCGGTGCAGGACCGCCCCCCGGGCCCCCCCAGGCAGCGAGTCAGGGGATCAGCTGAAAAGGCCTTTTGGGACCTTCCGGTCCATCATGGAGACACTAAGTGGTAACCAGAACAACAACAATAACTCACAGACAGCCAGTCAGCTGAAGACCTCGACCTTGCCCTTAACCTCACTCGGAAGGAAGATGACAGATGCCAAGGGAACCCTCGTGAGCTCTGCTGGCAAAGGAAAAAGCAAGGCAGTGAGTGCTTGTGGGACATTTCCTCTCTTCCCCCCTTAAGTCCATCGTGTCCTGCCTGACACTGCCCACTGGGGCCCCAGCCACCCTGAGGGAATGCTGGGAAGTCGGATTCATGGCCCTTTAGTGTACATTGCCTTTGTTCTCCCCCTGGAAAACTCTCTTAAGAGAGAATGGTAAATAAATCACAGAAAATTTCCATCTGGTCCTAAATTACCCCTAAATGCCTTCATCCTTGGGGCTTAGGACTCCTCAATTGGGAGGTGTTTGTTAGATGAAACCACTAATCATGCAGAGTCACGGCCCTCCTGGGCAGATTCGGCCCCAGAAAGAGTTTGTTCTCCTCATGGGCCTGCCTCCTTTATCCTCAAACCCAGTGGAAAAAGTGCATAAGTAGAGGTGCTGTTGCTCAGTACTCTTACCTGCTTGACCTTGAACACACCACAGGGGCCTCCGCATTGGCATTTTACAACACAGACCTACCAGTGTTCCTGAGAGGCCATAAGAGCGGGAAATGTTTGCCAGGACATGGGAGATGGCAGAGTGTGCCATGAACTGCTTTTGTTTTAGTTGTATTTATTGGGAGACTGTGTTCTGCAGGCCATGGTTTATATCCAGTGAGTAAGAGAAGTGCACATCTTTGAGGCAGTGTTTCCTGCATGGTCTGTGCTTGCCTCGTCCTGGAGCAGTGTAGCAGCCCTGTGCAACTCGGTGACTCAGACCATCCACCCAACAATTCAGAGGGACCTCCACATACATCGTCACAATCCCCATACTTTTGAAAGTCCTATCTCGGTGAGGTCTAAGAACTGTTTAGATTTTTTTCTTACCAAATCAAGTTTTAGTTAGTGTCCTCTGATTGGACAGAAAAACTATTGCTCACTTAGCACTTGCTGCGGAGGACACGGAAGCGTGAATGTTTTCAGCTAGGATAGGCACACTTGGATCTAAGACACCAAAAGTCTTAACCTTAAGTCACTTGAATAAAACCTTCCAGGTAGCTCAGTGGGCTCTCTGGCTCAGTAGCACAAGAAGAACCACCTCAGCAGTGCTGGGTGCTCCTGCAGTGTGGGCTAACCTGCTCTTCTCTCATCTCTCTCCTGCATGCCTCGTGTCAGTTGGGCCTGCGCACATGCCGAGCCATTTGCATGTTCTCAGATGACTTTTTAATTGCACCTCTCTAGGGGATGTTTGGCAGCTGCATCAGTCTGTCCTCTAGCATGCTGACTGAAGAGCCTCTGCGTGGCTGTGCACGGTACGTGGGGCGGGCAATGGCGTTGTGCAGCACTGGTTATACCTTTGCTTTGGATCGCTTGAGCTGGTCTGTACAGGCCCCAGAGCACCTTTCAGCCGGGCATGATGCCAGGGGGAGGGACACGTGGGCCAGCTCCCTCCCTAACGGCAGGCATGGGCTGGTGGCTGGGTCTTATAGAGGAATCTGCTCTGTTCTCTCCCTCACTGTGTATCCTCCTTGCCTTTGGCACTCAGTCTTTGTTTCAGTGGCGTCAAGTAACAAGAAAGGGTTGAAATTAAATTTCCTGCCCTGGGTGGAGTGAGTCAGTCCCTGATCAGAATCAGAACTTTGAAACCGAGCTGGGGTTTCATTTGGGGGCTGATTACAGACTGAAGGCTCCTTTCGTCACCATTCTGCTGATCTCAGGAGAAGCAAGGCTTTGCCACTATGAAATTTCTCCAACTTGGCATTGGAAACCGTAATCTCACGCCATGAGCCAGCCTTGAAAGTGTCCCCCAGTGTCAGAGAAGAGGTTTGCAATGTGGAAAGTGTGGATTGAGCCCACAGAAGAGAGAGGCTCATGTCCCCGGTGATGAGCAGGCACCTCCTGGGGCCAAGCCCTCCTCCGACAACGCTGGCACCTGCTGCCATTTCGGTGTGTGACTTCTCAGCAAGCGGAAAACAGGAGGAGGAGGCAGGAATAGCTCCTAGGCAGTGAATGCGGTCAGCATCTCTTAACTGGTTTATTTCAGCAGTTAAACCCCTAACCCACTTTAAAGCAAGACTGACTGTAAGAAAGAATGTATTTATTCAAAAGGCAGAATTACAGAGAGGGAGGGACAGAGAAGAGAAGTGTTCCATCCATTGGTTCACTCTCCAAAATGGCCAAAGCAGCCAGGGCTCCCATGTGGGTGGCAGGGGCCTAAGTACGTGAGCCATGCTGCATTGCTCTCCCAGGTGCATTAGCAGGGAGCTAGATTGGAAGTAAAGCAACCCTCACAGGAGATGCCAGTGTTGGGGGCGGTGGCTCAGTCCACTGCCACAGTCTCAGCCCCCACCAACTAGCCCTGTAAAGTCATCTAAATTTGTTCTTTAAAAATCATGACATGCCATGTAGTACTTTTCCAGCTCCTCCAGGAAGAGGGAAGGATAGAGAGACAAGAAGCTGCAAGTTAGAGAATTGAGTTCAGAATACTAAATCATAAGGAAATCATCCTCCTTTGGTTCCCCCCCTCTTAATCAGATTAATCTGTGCCAGGTCTCTGTTGAGGCTGCAGGGGAAGCAAGCCCCTGTCCTTTTGAGGAGGTGCCCCTGGGGATCTCATTATTCAGGAGTTGAAGGCTGAGCCTTGGAGCTGCAGGTCACCAGCGACTGCCTGGACCAGTCTCGCATGTTGCCCAGAGGCATGCGTCTGCACTGATTTCAGCCCCTTGTCAGGGGAGCTTGGCCAGTGCTGACAGCCGGAGGCCTGGAGTGAAGGCAATAGTAGAAGAATACCCCTTCCCCTGCCAGACTTTGGAGTTAGCCCACTGTTGTCTCACCCCCAGCCCTGGCTTCCCACCCCCAAAGCCTTTCACAGCCCCTTGCTGGATCCGATGTGTTGTGGTGCCAGGCAGATTTTGCTTTTGTCCATAAACAGACATCATCAACAACCCCCAGGGCAGAGAAACGCAATGACTCAGAGGCAGCAGAAGGCCTGGGAGCGAAGGAGAAACGTTCTCCTTTGTGTGTGCTCCTGTAGCTACCTTGGGAAGCTGACAGCGAGTATCCCAGCAGATTTTCCCACCCTAAAATAGTTCACCCTCTCTGCACAGGCAAGTGAGCAAAACTCAAGCACAGGACAAGGCAGTGGAGTTGCTGAGATCCACCCGGTCACACTTGCCCTCCCAGCTCCGGAGCGGCAGCCTGTTGAAGGCTCCATGTTCAAGCCCTCGCGTTCACTCATTTTATGCAGTCATGGAGTTTGCTTTCAGCAGCAAACACTTAAACTCTGAAATGTAAAATGCTCGGTGTGCTTCTCTAAGACTCTGTCACAACTACTGTCTTGTTTATCAGCCTGTGCTTTATTGGGGCTTTAGTTTGGCTTGAGTTTGCATAAAAGCGGGAACCCTGGTTCTTGCCTGCTGGAGTCCAGCTTCACTGAAGGCTTCAGCGTCACACACAGGCAGGGAGAAACTGACCCAGTGCCCTCCACAGAGGAAGCAAGGAGGCCTCTGTCCAGCTGACGAGGGTGGGGACACCTCTCGAAAATCAAGGCTGGAGTGAGGAATTGCTGCCTGTCGCTGCTGTCCCTGCAATCCTGCTGCAGTGAAAGTCTGTCCACAGTGGGGCAAGTGTTGGCCTGGGAAGTTGCTAGAAGGCCAGATGAGCTCCTTGTGTCAGATAATCAGGAGACTGATGGCAGTCACTCTGCCAGAGTGGCCAGTGGGCGGGTCAGCATGGCAGCAAGGACAGGCATGGCGCAGCGTCCTGAGAAATTCCTTCCTTTCTGGTGAAAGAAACAATGATTATTGTAACCGTTAGCATCACATCATAAGGTCCTGCTTGCTATTTATTCTTCTAAGCTGGTCACAGCTTGATAGCAAAGTATCTGAGTTTTCTTTCCAGTGCCCTAAAGGTTAGATTCAACCTTATGACTTAGAACAGCTTTCCCAACGTGTGTCAGTTACAGAGAATGACTCGCTGTAGAAACGAGCAGCTTTCTCTTCACGTTGTCTTACCCAGGACAGTGCTAGCGATTACTAGTCTTACAACGCCTGAGAAGCATCCTTCGGTCAGTTCCAGTCTGTCTGGGACCTGAGTGTGCCGTTGGCTGAGGTTACTCACACCCGGAGGGCATCACCTACACCTTTCTCCCAGGCCACACTGGCACTGTTGCCTGAAGGGTTAACATCAGGAAGTCCCCTACCCCAGCAGCAGCATTCAAGGAGACTCATTTAAAACAAATAAGTGAAAATACCTTTAAAATACCTTTAGTGTGGGGTTTACTGCCCAGGAATGAGCCATGCGAGCAGTTATGAGTTGGAGCCAGGCGATAATATTAGTTGTGGCAGTTTCTAGGTTGTCCAACAGCCACTTTCAAGGGACTAGTCCCTTGAGACCATGATGATGTGACAAATGCTGTGCACAGTGACAGGTGAGAGTAGCCTCCCACACTCCCAGCACCCACAAACCCATGTCTCTTCTAATCATGTCATCGTACCAGACAGAAACAGGAGCCCAGAGACATCAGGAAAGCAGAGGCAAGGCCCAGGTCGACACCTGCTCCCAATGAGTGTGCCTCAGCCATACCCCACCCCGACCCCTGACTGCACATTTCTAGAACCCTAGTGGGGAAATGCAGTCAGCACTCAGAGAGGCCCCTGATCATCCTGCACACGTGCGTCCTTGCCATACTCTCGTGTAATGAGATAAGCACATCTTCATCTTCAGTGCCTGATCTCTGTAGGGGAAAGCATAGTGGCCAGTGTGCAGCCAGTTGGTGCTGGTGGCACAGGTGAGGGGTGAGTCCCCCAGGGTGGGCCAGAGCTGACCTGTATGACAGCCAGAACAGTATGCTGAAGATGAAAAAAAAGAAAGTGTTTAGTGAAATAGTTGGTTTTTTCTAATCAGAAACCACAGCCCCAGGTCCTGTGGCCTGAGCTGAGGTAGGTTTTTGTGTGTTTTCATTTCCAATATGTGGCCACTGGAGTCCAGGGCTGACTACCAGGATCACCAGGCACTGAAAGACAACAGCCAGTACAGAACCTGAGCCAACTGCCTATGCTCCAGGAGAGCCCTAGGGTGGTGCTGCACCTCACTCCAACTCTGCCTGACCCTGCATGCAAATGGGTTTCACAAAAGGAACCTTTAGTATTTCATATGAAAGCTTTGTGCCTATGGCGTGGCATCTTGAGCCATTTCTCTACAAAAAGTGGAGTGAGTTTCTTCTTTTAAATCAAGCCATAGTTTTGAGTTGCCCTTGGCCGTTGCTTAGGACAACTGCAGGAGATTGCCTGCTACTGGGACAGAATCCTGTGTGTAGAGAACAACGTGCAGGGTGCATGGAACAGTTTAGGAAGTCAGATCCCTCAGCTAGCTAAACACAACTGAGTTCTGTGTCCGAGATGAAAGACAGGATGACTCACATGCGGAGTTTCCTTTCAGAGGCTCCTTGCACAATCTGGGAAAACAGGGCCCATCCCAGGAAGATGGGGAGAGCTCAGTGCTGAAGTATGATGAGCCACAAGGAAAACCCTATATTCCCTCTCCAACCACTGCTCTGGGGAGGCGGGAAATGAACGTGGAGAATCCGCCCTAGAAACTAGTCATCCCCCCACCAGAGCGTATGCTCTCAAAAAGTGTGGTCAGAAAACGCCAGGATGCTTTCCCACCTCCTCCCTCCTTCCCTTACTCCCTCTGCTCCAGTTTGGAGTATTGAGACCCCAAAGGAGTGTATTCTAGCAGTCCCGGGCTTGCAGTGCAGGTCTGCTACCGCTAGGGGCACCTTAGTACATTGAAAGAGCCAAAGTGTTCAAGAAGCCATAGTGTGCATAGGTTTTTTTTTTTTTTTTTTTTTTAATTGTTGCTTACATTATATTATGTAGTACAGTTTTATAGGCGCTGGGGATCCCCCCCACCCCTCCCATACCCCTCCCCCCATGGTGGATTCCTCCACCTTGTTGCATAACCATAGTTCAAGTTCAGTTGAGATTCATTGCTTGCAAACACCTGCCTAGCATAAAGTTCAGCGTCTTATTGTCCAGATAAGTTCAGTGGCCTCTTGGGGAGACCTTCTATGGTCTGAAGATAGGTCTAACAGAGTAAAGATCCAGTCAGTTAAAAGCCCCAACAAGGCCTCAGTATCATTATACAACAAAGGACCAACTGAAGGATTTCCCCAAACACCCTTCAGTGCCTCCTCCAAGCATTTCTTTACTCGAAATCCCTAAGCAAGGACTTCACTGTGTGTGTGGGAAGATGAATTCCTGTTGCAAGACACTTGGAATCTGTATAGGACTTGGTCATCATACACATCTTTTGGAAGCATGGTAAATTCCAAGAATGGGCGTGAGTTTTGTTTGCACATTGACCCTCAACAGCACCATACTGCTCTGGTTTGTAACCCTCAGGATCTAGCTCGGCACTGGGCACTGGGCAGGAGTTTCATAAATCTTGGAGAAAGGCTAAGTCAGGGGAGGAAGAAGAGAGAAAGGAAAACAAACAAAAAGCCTCCCAAAACTTTGGTGTCCCAAGTTCACCTTCCTCTTGTGAGTTTCGGTTGGGGTACTTTATGCTGGGACCTCCCCCACTTTCCCCTCTCTGGTCCTTGGAATTTATGGCTCTGCTCTCCATGTGGCTCTGAGAAGGTCCCCAAATTAGCAAGGCATCCCTGTTTTGACCGTCTGTGGAACAGACCACTTGAATCTGATCCTATGAATTTCTGCGTGCTGTGAACCAGGCAGACGGGACAGGGTGTGCCTCCGCAAGTTAAAAATTACTTGAAAAAGGGACTGTTACTTAACATCACACCTTTCCCTTTCACGTTTGGTCGTTCAGTAGTACCCAGTAATGTAATCAGGGAGTGGCAAATGAGCGGAATTATTCTTGCCAGAGCTACTCAGTACTTTGGGTATTAGCACTTCAGGGCTAAGTGATTGCTGGGCTCCAGGAGGGTTGCATTATCTGCATATTCTTCAGATCTGTGCCTCAGTGAGCATGTTCCTTGGTGTAGACTCACCTGCCAGCCATGCCAAGTTGTGTCCCATAAAGTATTCTTTTCGGTGCTTTTCACCGTTAGCACCCCTGGTGACCAAGTAGAAATGTCCACAAAGATATACATCTTTTTACATTTCTGTTTTTAGTTTCTTATTCAAGTAGTATAGCTGCATGTAATAGTAACACTGGTGTGTGACCATAAACGGCTATCCCTGTGTCTTGCCCATCCCACACCCCTGAGCCCACCACTGGCCTTTCCTTCACTTGATTTTTCTAATACTTTCCTATTTGTGACAACTATGCTCCCATCAGAGTTCCATTTCAATTTCTCTGTTACCAGTTGGCTTACCACTATGGCAGATAATAATGATGATTGGATGTACAGTATCCCAGAAAACATTCTAGGCATTTTATACATGTTTATTGTTTGAACCCTCATAGTAACACTTTGCAGCAGACATGTTTATTATCCAAGTTTGGCATACTGGATAATAGATAGTTATGTATCTTGAACCAGGGTCACGCAGCCAAGATCGTGACAAACTGTGGAGTCAGGATTTGAACTCAGTCTGGTTCGAGAAAGTGGTGCATACTTTTATCAGTGAACCAAATTTGTGGGACTCTGGTTGAGCATACAGCACTGGGTTACATCCTCACACCTGGGCTTACATCCACCAGCTGCTCCTCCCCTGCCAGGATAGCAGGAGTTAAATCCACCTTTGTCTCCATTGTGGCTTTCTGAATGCCAATCACAGTGAATCCACGTGGTCCCAGGTTAAAGTTTCTTTCTTGTTTAAGTTTGTACTATCCTTGGCAATAATTTAATGTCTTGGCTCACCATCGCTGTCTAAATCTTCTGTTTGCTGAAGACAGAAGCCACCTTTGGGTGCATTCATATAACATAAGTGCTCTTCGTATCGCTCTGTGCAGGGAGGGTCCCTTCATCCTGCCTCAGGCTGCATGGTGGCTGCCTGGCACTGGGCACAGCTGAACCCCTGGCACAGCCCTATCCTCATTGCCTGAGAATTCCTCTCTGGCTTCTCTCCTCTATAGACTTATTTCCTGCACCTGTCTGTTCCTTGTTTTGGAGGATTCTGCTTTGGTAAGCAGATGAATAGATACTAAGTCTCTTGAGACCTTAACTATCCCAAACTCTCTTAAGTTTACTAAATGAGGGGTGTGTGGACAGGGATAGAATTCTAGGCGGCAATGGTTCTTCCCCCGAATTGGGGTGATTTAGCCACTCCATTTTCCATTGCTTGCATGTGTCTGTGAAGAGCCCATGCCTGTCTGAATGCTAATTCCTTAAAAACTTCTATAATCAATTTTCCCCAAACTTTTGATGTCTTCACACTTCACCGACCTGTGGGCCTATTTTCATTCCTGGGCTGTGCACCCAGTGGGCTTTTAAACTCTGGAGTCTTGTGCTTCAGTTATAGAAAATGTAAAATTTCTTTGACAATTTCCCCTCTTCCATTTTGTCTCTTTATTCCTGCTAAAAATCCTCTTACTTTATTTTTGGACACACTGATCCTGAGGTCTTCTGTTTGTGCTTCCTATTTTACTCACACTTTTATCTTTGTCGTCGTACATTCTAGCATTTTTGCTGACATTTCTCTGCCACCCTAGCTATTGGGTTTCTTTTGCAGCAACAGTATTTGTTTCCAGTAGTACTTGATTGGTTTTCTCATGGCTTCTTCTCATTTGCTGATGAAAAATATATATCTTATCTAAATGTTGACAGTCAGATACAATTTATATTTTTTGCTTCCTGTTTGTAGTAAAAGTGGCATACTCATTTATTTTTTAAGATTTATTTATTTTTATTGGAAATTCAGTTATACAGAGAGAAGGAGAGAAAGAGGAAGACCTTGTATCCATTGAGTCATTCCCCAAGAGGTCACAACGGCCAGTGGTAAGCCAATCCAAAGCCAGGAGCCTCTTCCGGGTCTCCTAAGAGGATGCAGGGTCCCAAGGCTTTAGGCCATCCTCAGCTGCTTTCCAAGGCCACAAACATGGAGCTGGATGGGAAGCAGGGCCACCAGGATATGAACCAGCACCCATATGGGACCCTGGTGTGTGCAAGGCGAGGACTTCAGCCACTAGGTTAGGCTACTGCATTGTGCCCTTGTACTTCTTCTTCTTTTTTTTTTTTTTTTTTTTTTTTTGCCTAATGTGGGAGGCTTTTGCATATTCATGTGTAGAGAGCTTCTTGGCTGTTTTCCATAATTGCTGTCGTCTTCAGAAGTGCATGTTGTTCTTCTTTCCTGTAACATAATTATAAGTCAGCATGCTGGGTTTGCTGACTGAAAGCCTAGATTTCTGCTTTTTCTGCACTGCTAAATCATTCCCAAGTGCCCATCTGCCTTCCCTCTTCTGAATAAATACTAAATATGGTTAGCATTTTTCTATTATCATTTCCTCATCCGTTTTCCTTATTCCTATAGGATCAATATGCCTTTTAAAGTTTACTGATTTTCATTTTAGTGTTGTGATGAATGCAAGATGATAAATATGTGGTGGGCTGGCTAATCCTCTGCCTGCAGCACAGGCATCTTCTAAGGTTGCCAGTTCATATCTGACTGCTCCACTTCTGATCCAGCACGCTGCTTATGAACTGGAAAAGCAGCAGAGGATGGCTCAGCTCCCTGGGCCTCTGGATCTACGTACAACTCAGAGCAAGCTTCTGGCTTCAGATTGGCTCAATTCCAGCCATTGCAGCCATTTGGGGAGTGAACCAGTGGATGGAAGATCCTTTCTCTATCTCTCCTTGTTTCTGTAAATCTTCCTTTGAAATAGAAAATTTCAAAGTGAATGGTAAATGTGTGTAATTAGAAATGCCTAGAACACAAGTTTGGCTAGCAAGGAGTTTCTGTCAAGTTCCCTTTCCCTTTCTTGTCAATGGAGAACTCTGACGCTTTAGTCAAAGGATTAAGTAGAGATAAGAACTGTGACTTCCAGGTCACCATCAAGCCACGTCATCATTCAATGTGTGCTGGAACCCTGAGAGCAGGCTGCGTGGCCTTTGCAGGTTTTCTCTCGTGGACCAGTGGGAAGTGATCAGCAGGCTTGCCTGCTCTCGGGACATGGCTCATCTTTGGCAGTTTTCTTGGAGGAAAACAAAAGTGTTCCCAGAAAATTCATATCAAAGTGCATGCCAGTCTCTTGTTCCTACACAGCTAACAGTTCTGCGCATCTCTGCTTGGCTCTGGTAAATGCACTTGATGGTAGGACACCAAGATTCCAGTCATTATGACTGAGAAATTACTTCTGGAGCTGAAAAACAAAGTTCAGTCACTGTGTATTAGGAGTTTTATGTTACTGTTGCTTTTATTGTTTTAAGAGTGGTTTATATGAAAAGAGAATAATTTCCCTGTTGGAATGAAGTGTTCTTGAGTGTGGTTTGTGTGTGGATAATTTCCATTTTTGGCGAAATGTTTAGTGGTAGTCTCTTGTAACGACCGTGGTTTTATCTAATTTGGGCTTGTGGTTTTTCTTCTACTTAGGCATAATGACATCAGTAGAAAAATGAAGAAATCCTACAGCATAAAGCACATTGCTGAGCCAGAGTCAAAAGAACTCTTCTTGTAAATTCCTTTTTTGAATCTTTCATCAATGTCCCTGGGACACCATTGGAAATTACCGGATGTAGATCCACCACAACACCACCTCACCAGCAGAAGAATAGAAGTATCAGGATGCCTTAAATTCATAGTATTCAACTCTCTAGGATACGTTTTTTGGGGGTGATAAATGTATATAAACTCATTTTTAAAGAGATGCTGTTTCAAAGCATGATTGGATAAGTGTTTTTTAACATTGGATGGAGCCAGCCCACGTACAGAACACTGACACAGCCATGTTCATTTCATGTTCCAGTTGCATGCATGTTTGCTAACGTTGGCTGAACTTCCCTGTCCCCGTAATTATGGGCACTTTTGGCTCAGTTCCTCCATGAGACCAGGGCAGTGGTATTGTTTTCTGTCATTTCTGCTTTTTGTATAAAGGAAATAAAACACTGTTAACAGCCACCTATAAAGCTAGGGGAACCCTACTTTGTAATAAATCTGTGATGTTCTGATTTCTAAGGGACTTTGAAAGTGTTTTGATTGCTGATATTTGATTTCAGGAACAAACTTCCCAGTTTACTGCTTTCCCGTAGGAGTCAAATAAAACTTTGTGTGTTTCATGAAGTACTGAAGGATCAGACAAGTATACAAAGTGAAGTCAGTTCCTTCTGCCTTCTCAAATCTCAGCATTGACATGGGAAAAATACTGGCAACAATGAAGGATTTAACCGCGTCGTGGGTCTCTTTATTATGCTTCTGACACGTTATGAGACCTGTCTAATCCCTTCAGGAGACAGCGTGGAGCCCAAGTTCATAAGGCCCCTATTGTTGATGCAACTTTTTCAGTCCGCGGTAAGCCCCAAGTTCCAGAAGGTTTTTTCCTATCGTGTAAGATGTTGAAACTACAGGAGTTTTATTTTCAAAGTGTTGGCATGGCCTGTAAGAGACCTTTCAAGTTTAAGTTTGAAAGTAGAATGCAATGTTACCCGTAGGAGGGAGAAGTATCTATTGTCACAGTTAGCAGCAGTGTTACTGCAGTTCAGTGCACACCAGTCTGTCTCCTGGGGCACAGAATTTTATTAAGAAGTGGGAAGTCATCTCGTATGTGGGGGCTATCCCACAAACCTGGGCTTGGTGAGCTACAAGGCACTACAGAACAACTACGTACTCAGGTGCCTTTAATGGATGAGACATTATCCTGTGATGATAACATGGCTCATTTTAGGGATTAGAAAATGAAACCTCAGGAAGTTTTAAGTCCTGTCTGCAAGGCAGCTTTGCTCATGAATGGCAGAATTGGGCTTTCAGACAGATTTGCTGTGAGTTCCACCCTATGCTCTCTCCATGGTGCGTGACCATTGGCCCGGCACACAGGAATCAGGGTTTGGGCACTGTCTCTACTTCTGGATGCCTGTTTGGTCTTCAGCGTGGGACACTGGCTCCTCTGGAAGTTCACGTGAGGGCAGGGTTGGCCTGCATACACATCGAGGAGGTAGGTTCCTTCAAACTTGGAGAGCAGTGTGTGTGTGAGACGCAGTCCCTGTGCCTCTGTCCTTGTCTGGAGTCCTGTCCATTGCTCCTGCATTTCTTCCATGTCTGTTCCTCATGTGGGATGTCCCGTCTCCATGTTTGTGCCCTCTGAGTGAGTCCTCACATTTCACAGAGTTATCCTGTTGTTTGAGGTTCTTCTTGGGAATGTACAGCAAGTGTGTGTGCGCACACAGAGTTCCGTGTTTGCTGCTTATGACATGGTGGGGGTGAGTCTGGAGTCCCACCAGGAGCCAGCCTTGGTCCTGGCCAAGGATGGAAGCTCCTCAGCTCTTCAGGAGGATGGAGGGGGCTGGGCAATCTGCAGAGATCTGCTAAGCTGTAGTTCCCAATAAAACAGCAGAGAGCACGTCAAGAGTTTGAAAGACAAGGTGCTGCCTTCATCTCGACACCTGGCATCTCCAGTTGTACAGCACTGAAGACAGAAGCTGCAAGAATAACAAACATGATGAAGTCAGGAAAATAAGGCAGGGTCCGGGTACAGTGGACGACAGTGCATCCTGTGTTTAAGCCACTGGCCTTTAAATCACACGTGAACACATCTTTCCTGCCCAAGTTCCTTATGAAATAGGTTCATTATGCTTGCTCCAAGTGAGTAGAAGTGGTGGCTTTCCTTACCACAAACTTGGCTTTGTTGCAGCATTTTTGTTTGTTTTTTAATGAAAGCACAAACTCTGGATTTCCCTGTAGAAACTGAGGCTCATCTACATGTTTAAGAGAGACTGAGTGTGTTTCCTTTTAGGAAGTGGAAGCTTGTGGTCCCTGCCCTCACTCCCTTTCAGCTGGTGAGATCATCGCGTTCCATCCCCATATGTGACTACGTGGGGAAATGCAGCGCCACCATGAACAAACAGGCATGACCTCTGTGAACATCTCTTAAGGACTGGCTTTTATACCTCTGAAGAGACTTGCAGTGCCCAAGCTCAACACATCCAGTTTAAAGCATGTCTTATAAAAGATGACAAGATTCCAAACCGTCCCTTCTCTGAATGGATTGAATGCCCCTTCTTTATTCTCCTAAAACATGGATAGCAAGACTTCAGCCCTAATTTTAAAATACATGACAAGGTTGGGAATGGGGATAAGCTATTCTGAGGATCTCTTTCAAGAAGCTCTGGAGAAAGTTTTTTCCTCCAAGTGAATAGTCTTAAGCAACATAAAGGCACAAGTTAGAGGAAATGCCTACCAATATTTGATTTCCCAAGTTACACATTCATTTTTTGTCAGCTTCTACGGCTTCACTTAGTGCTGGTTGAAACATGATCAGAATATGGAGTCCATTGCAACAGTGCTAGTTTCTTTCCCCTCTTCAAACTGTGTGCTGCCTAAGCTCTCAGTGTTGACAGGTGCACATTTATACTCATGTGTTGTCTGGTAGGGTTTCCCCTCTACTCTTTGCTGCAATGTTCTACATAATTTCTCAAGCAAGCACTTGATTGTCATCTCCTAATGAGACCCTAAGTTTACAGAGTTCAACAGAATCTGTTACTGTATCTCATGGTTGGTGATTATCAGATACCTTACAAAGAGCTATTTTCAGCACCCTTACCTTGCCTTGCTTACCTCCTCCCTGTTGCTTTCCTTCCATCCCCACTTTGTCTTCCAGTTCGCTTTCTCCCGGTTCCTTCTTTCCTTTACTGTCACCCTCCTTCTTCACTCTCATCTCTTCTCTTCTCTACACTCTGCAAGATCCCTAAGCCCTGGTTGTAGGATATTCCTTGGAAAGCAGCTGCCAGAGGAACTGTGGGAAGAAGCAATGCGCAAGACCCAGTTTTACAATGAAAAGTAAGTTGCTGCTCTGGCCAAGCCTGTAGGTAAAGCAAGCGTCTTTCAGTTTGCCCATGAGTTCATGTGTGACTGAGCTCATGCCAAGAATGTGGCCCTATGCTAGGTCCTTGCTTGAATTTGAAAAGTCCAGGCCTTGGTATCAGCCATCATGGGGGCCTACAGAGATGGCTAATCTACCCAATGGTGCATTTGGAAAGGCTTGTGGAAGAAAGAATTCTAATCACTTTGTAGCAGTGATTCTCAACCTTAGTTATGCAGAAGAATCACCGGGAGAAACTTTGAAAGCCCTGATGCCCAATGGAGCCCAAGCAAATAGAAACTATTTCTTTGGGTAGAACTCAGGCATCAGTATTAAATCAGTATGTTATATAGTTGGTTTGAAATTGGCACATAATAGTTGTATATACAATGACATCTCAAAAAAATTCATGGTAATGTACATCATGACAAAATAATGCATGAATTTCAAATTTTTGAAGCAAAGTAAACTTATGTTTGAATTCTTTTTTCTACAAACTGTAATACTGTTGTGTTTATAGAAAACAATGATATTTTAATATAGATTTATTTTTTAATTGAAAGAGTTACACAGAAAGAAGGCATGACAGAGAGAAAATCTTTTATCTGCTGGTTTACTCCCCAAATGGCCACAGCTGCCAAAGCTGAATGGACCCAAGGCTAAGGGCCAGGAGCTTCTTCTGGGTCTCCCACGTGGGTGCAGTGACCCAAGGACTTGGGCCATACTCCATTACTTTCCCAGATCGTAAGCAGGAAACTGGATCAGAAGTAGAGCATCTGGGACAGAGCAGTGCCCATATGGAATGCCAGTGCCACAGGTGGAAGCTTAGCCTACTGTGCCACAGAACCAGCCTCACAGTATGATAATTTGATCTGTGTATACAGTTAGCATATCCAGTTACATAGATGTGGATCATTTCTTTCTATTTGGAGTCTTCAAAATCTCCTCTGACACTTTTGAAATATTTAGTAAATTATTCTTTTTTTAAAAAAGATTTATTTTTATTATTTTTTTATTGGAAAGGCGGATATACAGAGAGGAGAGACAGAGAGGAAGATCTTCCGTCCGATGATTCACTCCCCAAGTGAGCGCAACGGCCGATACTATGCCGATCCGAAGCCAGGAGCCTCTTCCGGGTCTCCCACATGGGTGCAGGGTCCCAAAGCTTTGGGCCGTCCTCGACTGCTTTCCCAGGCCACCAGCAGGGAGCTGGATGGGAAGTGGGGCCGCCAGGATTAGAACCAGCGCCCATATGGGATCCTGGGCGTGCAAGGCGAGGACCTTAACCACTGCACCAAGCCGGACACAGTAAATTATTCTTAACTGTTGTCACCCTCTGTGCTACAGAACACCAAACCTAGTCTTTCAATTTAACTATAATTTTGTTCACAGCCAAAAGCTCTCCTTGTCCTCTTTCCCTGCTGACATCCCAGCCCCTGGTAACCACAATTGTATTTTTTATTACATGGGACCAGTTTTCTTGGCTTCCACATGTGAGGGACACCATGCAGTGTCTGGCTGTCTCAGTCTATTATCTCAGTTAAGTGTAGTGTCCTTGCACTCAGCCTTGGTGCTCTGAAAGACAGCATTTTGTTCTTTATGCCTAAATAATATTCCATTCTGTGTCTATGCCACATTTCTGTACCCAGTCATCTGCCAGTGGACACTTAGGTTGACACCATACATGGGTTCTTGTGCAAAGTATTTGTGTAAAATAATGTGCAACAAGTTGTAATACCAGCACTCTGCTAACCCTCAGTGTGGTCAAGAAGTGTGAAGTTGGCAGCATCTATGAGCTTGTTTGAAGTGTAGGCTCTTCCAGCTTCACCATGGCCTCAAGTGTTGGCATCATGGTGCCCTAACTGAGACAATATTTGAGAAAAATTATTTGACGGATAAGGATCCTGCCCTGAGAGGAACAGTCCTCCCAGGCTGGAGTGGGGCATGGAGAAGAGGCTGTTGAGTGTTGTAGAGGGGTGTATACAATACATGCATCATTTGGACGTCATCTGCAATGCTACAGTTTCATGTGTGGGGAATTTTTTAAATCGTTATTGCAGAAAGCAAGGCTTTTCTAGAGGGATTTGGGGGAAGATGGAGCAATGCTTTTTCAATGCAAGATGGGATTGTTGCATATTTACGTTCGTCAGAAAGGGCCTAGTCTTTCCATTCTTATGCAATGCTTCTCTAAACTGCCTGAATTTTGTTTATAGATGTCAGATCACCAGCAAGCTCCCCCATCTGGCAATGGCATAACCAAGACTGAAGTGTGCCAGAGATTGGACCCTTGCACCATACTGTTCTCCAACCACCTTGTAGCTGCTCTTTATGGGAGACCTCAAAGAGACTCATGTAGTAAGGAGTTCTGCTGTGAGTCAGATGTGTTTCTTTCTTCACACAGTTCAGGCACACATTGGGTACCTGCTGTGTACACAGCTCTGTTGTAGGTCCTACATTTGTTAGTGCTTTTGATGACATGTGAAAAGTCTGAGTGAAGTAGGTAAGTTTGAAAGATGCTGTGATCGGTTGTGATGGGCCAGTGTTTATGCTTTATCAATACCCTTTCTCTAAGGAAAATCTTCAAGCCAGTGTTCCTCCAGTTAGGAACCATGGAAGAATAACTTAAATCCTATTACTGCTGTAGAAAATGCCGGTTGCTTTCTCAGTATCCTTTCTCCCTAAAAGATCCTAGTGAAAGGCCCCAGGTGATATAACCTTCCCTGATGTCCTTGGCACTAAAAGGGCTCACACAACCTGAGCTGGTCAGTGAACTCAGGGAGGATTTGCAGCCTGGGGCCCAGTGCCTGGAGCTCGAGGCAGCTCTGTGGAACAAGCACCTTAGCCTCACGTTCTGTCCCAGCATTTCACTTTCTGCTACCTGGCCGTGCAGCACTGCTTCATCAACCCAGAGGGCCAGAGTCAGGTGTCAGAAAATGGAAAGAGAATAGAGGGAAGGAACTTGTCTTCTTCAGTTCCAGCACAAGACCTGAGGCATACCCCGCATTTCTTGTCGGATAAAACCAACTCTGCCAAGTGACTAAATCACCAATATGTGGTGTCTGGAAGGGGCAGAGAAACATAAAGCCAAACTAGTATACTCAGTTGGCAGAACAGGTGTGTGTGTAGGCTGATGAAACAGCACAGCCTTCCAGGGTATTCTGTTTGTCTGCAGGTTTAGGGGGCATTTTGCTGTGCTGCAGGATTGAAGTAGGTGTGGCCAGCTGCTCTGTCCACGACACCTAGTAAATCCTGTAGCATACTACTGTATGCACACCTTTAGAAACCAAGGAAGGTCCCAGCTGCTGGCAGCACAGCAGGCCCAGGCCCTGGACTGAAGAGGCCCCTTCCTGGGTGGCCTGTACCCCAGGACTGCTCGGGGCCAGCCTCCTCTAGAGCTTCAGTCCGGAACTCCCTTCGTGTGGGTCTGCCCACCTGTATCACCTGCCTTACCCTGCTTGCTGCCTGTCCCTTCGATGTACAGTACGCCTCTTGCTTGCTGATCTCCAGTTAGAGGATGGCATTTTAACATGTTCAAGTCTTAAAGAGTCCCAGGGTACACAGGAAGCTTAGTTGTGGTTCATGCTCACACAGACATGCAAACCAGAGGACTTTTGCTGGAGCACACTTCATGTCTCTGAGTGATGCCTCCTGGTTTTTAGGACATGCTGGGATCTGGGTTAGATCATTATATATAGATGGAATTTCACCTAGCTCCCATCCTGAAGGGCCTGTGTGGACCAGGGTAGAACTGTTCCTGAACTTGCAAAAAAAATGCAGCCCAGGTTGCATTCTGTTTGAGTTCAGGCTTGCTTGTTTGCTAATAATGTCAAGTTGATAACTTAATCTGGCAGCCTGTGGTCAGATCACAGAAACATGCCATTTACAGGGCCCAGCAGCAGACTGTGGGTCCAGATGTAACCCATCAGCCTCTTTTGCTTGCCGGTGGTTGAACCATATCCTAAGTCTCCATAGAAATAGCATTGCACTATGGCATTTATCAAAAACCAATATAAGAAATAGCCACATAGAAACAAATTCCATTTTTTTATAGAACTCTTATTGAAACCAGCATGCTTTTAAAAATTCAATTGGTCTAGAAGGAGCCATAAGATAAATTCTTCTTAGAGTTAGTCCTGGGGTGGGGGTGACCTGTCTCAATAGAGAAATGGCTGCTGCTTTCTGTTTCTAATAAGAGCCTTCTGTGACGTGGGTTTTTCTTGCAAGTAAGGTTTGTGTGGATCACAGTAGCACTGCTCAGCCTGTTTTTCCCTAGGATCCCTCTCTCCAGCTCTGCCTCCTGCCTTTCTCACCTCGAGAACTTCCCCAGTGGTTGTGACATGTCTGCCTCTGCTGTTACAAGCTCACCTCTAGACCTTTGTTAAGTAGGCAGGATAGGGACCAGTGTCCCTATCACTTTCCCGCCTTTCCCCTGTGCTGTCCTGTCCTGTCTGTGCTTGTTGCTTCACTGATCTTGAGACCCATAGCAACTTCGGGTGCACAGCAAGGCCGATCAAAGCATAGGATGGCCGTGGCCTTCAATGGAGTATTGGAGAAATCACGTACAGGTACACATACATAAAATGCATAACAAGCAACAGAATTGTGGTGGGAATTGAGGACAGTGTTGTTGTAAGGAAGAACTCTTGATTTGGCTGAGGCCAGGCAGATGTGCTGTAAGGATTGTTATTGGAGTCAAGTGTATTCAGACATGGTGGCTGCTACTCAGATGCCCACATAGTGTGATTAATGTGAACATGACCATCACAGGGATGGGTGGTTGACCTAGAGGTTGAGACACAGACTAAGATGACCTCATCTTGGTTGAGCTTACTGCATAAAATGGTTAAGGTTCTACCTTCAAGGTCAACATCTGGTAAGGGTGCTGGTTCAAGTTCCAGTTGCTCCACTTCTGATCGACCTGCCTGCTAAAGCACCTGGGAAAGCAACAGAAGGTAGCCCAAGTACTTGGACCCCTGCACCCACATGATAAACCCAGATGAAGCTCCTGGCTCCTGCTTTCAGCCAGGCCACACCCTGATCATTGCAACCATTTGGAAAGATAACCAGCAAATTGCTGACACTTCTTCCCCTCTCCACTGAAGTTTCTGCTCATGTACTCCATATTTACATTAATTTGACTTGAGGATATTTAAGCAAACCACTGTAGTTGCTCTGTTGTTTGTGGAACTTACTTCCGTTACATTCCTTGTTGAAAAGGGTGTTCTTTCAAAACAGCATACCTAACCCTAATAAGCTCATTACTGGTGGTAAATAAGATAAATTGTGCATAATTGCAGAGTGAGACCTGGGATGACAGCCATCATGTCATCCGTCAGTGCAGTTGCCTCCTTCCACCCATGTGCACTGTCACAGCTGTATCCCAAGCCTACTTCCAGGAGGACACACTCGGTCATGGCTTGTTAGTGTGGACTGCAGGACACACCACACTCACCTGGCTCTGCTCTTGCCTCTGTGAGGAAAACACTGCGATGTTGTCTTCCCAAGTCTTGCTGGATTGTGATGCATCTCTCATAGGAGACAGGTCAGCACCCAGCATGAGAGTGAGAAGATGGGAGTGGGAGGCCCGTTGCTTCTGCCTCTGAGCACACAGCAGCCTCCTGTGCAAATGCCTTCCACTTATCAACTCAGACAACCAAGACTCACAGCTCTGATACTAAACCATGATGCTGCAATTTCTCTTGGCCCAGTGGACACCTACCAAGAGTCACCCTGCATGAATATCCATTGGCATCACCTCCCCTTCCATGCACTCTTTGTGTTTCCAGCACAACCAGAGGAACACGTGGCCTCTGCTTCATGAAATGTTCAGCAACAGGCTTCCCTGATTGGCTATCTAATGAAGTAAATCTCTTTGCCTGGAGGAAACTAAGTTAAAATAACATTGAGGTCCATTCCCAAGCCCACAAAGACAAGAAAATTAAAAACCAGGGCTGAAAAATTTTCTCTCTTGTGCAATGAGTATTGCAGAATGGCTGTCAGATGGTGTTTCAAGTAAGTATTAACATTTTCCGAAACTCTAGCTCAGGCCCTACCAGTGCCCCAAAACTTGGCCGATTCAGCTGACGTTAGTTTCTGAAAGATGACACTGTTAGAAACCAGCAGAAATGCAGCAACTCCTCCAACTCTGCCTGCTGTTGGATCTTCTTCTTTTCTTCCTTTTTTTTTTTTTTTTTTTCTTCTTAAGAGGTCAAGAGAGCTCTCCTGTCTGCTTTTCAATAATAAACTTTTGGGGGAAAAAATGGAAGGTGCTTGGCAGATTTGACAGATGAACTACCTCTGGTGCTTTCTGAAAGTCACAGATAGATGTGACTCCCTGGGCTGTCTGCTGATGGGACAGCAGACTTCCCCCACTCTCAGTGCCTTTCTGGGTCGCTCAAGTCATGTATCCTGGACCATCCTTCCTCCATCCTCATCCTGTGGTCCTGCTGCCTAGCCATGCTGCCCCCAGGTAGCATGTCCACAGCAACAGGTTACAGAAAAATGTATATGCTGCTACTCAGGTGCCCACATAGTGTGATTACTGTGCACATGACTGTCACAGGGGTGGGTGGTTGGCCTAGTGATTGAGACACAGGCTATTTCTGGGGATAGTGGGGTGAAAGTACATGACTTTCTAAAGCTTTCTGTACCAAGATCAGCTAATCTTTTCATTTTGCTTTTCCATATATTTTGTGAAACCTCTTATGACTGACTCAGCCGTGACAAACACCCAACCCAAAACAACTGTACAATGAGAGGAAAAGAGCCAGTTATACAGACAGACAATAATAAGGATTGAATAGCTCATCAAGTGTCACAATTGACGCTTCATTTTTTTGTAACCATGAAAGAACTAAAATATATCCCTTCACAAAGTTATGTTTTATTGGTATGTACAGACCTCCTATGTGGTTCAATAAAGTGAAAGCTAAGAAATAACTCATATTCCTCTGGACTGTCAGAATAAATAGTCATGAAGGGTACACTTTATGGATCACACATCATCCTGTTGGTGTATTTGAAATAACCGTGTTACGACATCACAAACCCAATTCTTAATTAATTCATATTCAACACTGTCAGATAAATAGTGACAAATATCTTTAAAGAATTTAGCATAACCCATCTAAAATCTGCTTAGAGTTCCTCTCCCTCCTCACCCCCACAGAGATTGGTTACGTGGGAGTTACCTGGTTTATTTCCACCCTGGTGTGTGATGTCTGATGTGGCTTGTTAATGTAGCTCACCATATTTCCTGGGCGTAAGTGTTTATGGGAAAAACTTGAGATTTATACAAGGTTTTGGACATCTGACTCATAGAAACTGGAATATGAGTGGTGTTGCTAAAACCTGGGTTCCCTTTGAAGCCTCTTCAGGCTGTGCTTAGGGAAACCATTAAGCAAAATGCCCTGAAGGGTTAGAGAAATTGTGTTGAGCAATAAAATGTCCACAAACTGCAGAATTTGAACATCAAGCACTTTCATCTAAACATGCCCTTCTCTCCTTTCACTTAGTAGGGGTTTGGTTTTTAAAAAGTAATACACTCTAGCACTCCAGTTGGCCTGGGATATATTTAAGAAATTAAATCCCAGACCCAGAAGCAGTATGACCTTTAATGTGGACTGTGTATCTCAGACAAACCATAGAATAAAAGAAACAGAGAAGAGAACAGGAATACCTGTCTCAGTTGTCTAGGTCTTGAATTTCAAAAAAGAAAAAGAAAGGATACACATTGAATCTGAGGCCAGAAGACCTAGATACAATCACACATCTGTTTCAACAGGTGTGGTGTTCCTAGCCACTCAGGAACATCAGATGGACAGGATAATCCCTCAGAAGGCACTACACAAGAAAACCTGTTCATGGGCCTAACCTCTGTGCCCTGGGATACACACCTTAGCCTCAGAGAAGGTTTACACCAGGAAGTGTCTTCCCGCAGCCCAAAGTAATTTTAAGAGAAAAAATCCAATCACCTACTTAGGTTTCATAAAAGCTACAAAGGGGTCCACATTCACAAAACCTGAACAAGATTTATTAACAGTGTTTGTGTCTTCCACCCTTCCCCTTCCCACTTGTGGCTGATGCCGAGCATTTCTGTTCACAGCTTGGGTAATTTGTCTCCCCACAACGTTCTCTTCTTCCTTTCTCCTCTTCTCTCCTTCCAAACCCTCTCCTCCCTTTCCCTCTCCTCCTCTCCTCCCTTTCCCTCTCCTCCTCTCCTCTTCTCCTCTAGCTTTCTATTTTCTATATCATTTTCCTATGTACATTGACTTCTCATTCTAACAGAAACCAACCCCTATTTTGAAGAAGTACAATCAGACAACTAGAGAATTCTCTTTGGGAGTGGAAAGGAACAGATGACAACATTGGACAATAATTTGATCCCGAAATATATATTTGACTGTGTCTTGAGAAACTACTGAGGAGTAAGAGAGCTGTAACATCCCTGCGTCTGTTCTGGACCCTGAAAGTCAACTTCCCTTTTGGAAATATCACCTGGTACGTGACCAAATGAAAGTCTAGAATTTTTTGGAGGAGAAGGGAAGGAGCTATTGTGTAACACTGGGAAATTCTCGTGTCTTCTCATAGACACCATTGACATGTGTTTCATAATGCTGTAAATCAGGGGTTGCATACACGCAACTAGCCTTAGTCGGCCATCAGAGTCTATCCTACAAAATCAGGAGTGATGAATTCAAATCCCTGCAAGAATCTGTATCCTTACCAAGTACCTCTGGCAGAGTGGAAATTGTAACAAGTCAGGAAGAGCATGCCCTATGAGGGCAAGAATATTTATTCTAGTCCCACTAATTCTTACCATGTAGGAATACTAGCCCAGTGCTACCAGATTGTCCACCTTATAGGAAGCCTGAAATTTTAAATACTGTATTGTTATCTCCCAAATTTTAGGTGTTGATGGTTTGATAATGCTTATCACTTGCAAGGCAAGTAACCATGCCAAGTAACTGTGAGTTGATGAGTTCCCCATACCGCATCTGTGGGGAAATGAAAATCCATTCATTTTACCAAATGAGTTTCATTAACCTGTTGGCTATGCAGGAGTCAGTTGTTGGTTCCTGGGCCCTAAACCTAGAAATCCTGACCAAAGTTCTACTGCAAATCCAAGACAAAGGGTGCAGGGTCCTGTGCCCATTGCTTATACCCACCTGCACTAGATTTGGAGTCTTTGCTATAGAGCTCTTTACAGAAATTCAGTTCTCCCTGTGTGCAGGCTGCCATGGGGCTCTGGCCCTGTTTTGTCAGTAATGGCTTTTTCTAAACATTAACAGCTTAGGGTAAGGATAATGTTGCTGTTATTGCTTATACACCACATTATGAGGTACAAAGGAAGATACAAATACAAATGAAGAGAAATCCTAGCTTTCTCCTAGTGCGCTGTCCCCTTAGTGGTCACAAGACTCTCCAGGGACATGTCCACATAGGCAAGCTTTAGTCCTACTCATGACCATTGCTTTCCAGGTGAATGGGATCCGGGACTAGCCATAAAACCCTTTCAAGGCCAAGGAAAAAGAAGGATCAATGTTCTGCTTTTGTGCCAAGCCCTCTCTAACAAACTCTTACTATTTAGCTATTTTGTTAAATCACAGAGTACGTTTTCTGGCATCTGTGTCACAGACCATAAAAATTACAGGGGTAAGGAAATCCCTTTGTCTGAAAACCATTATTTGCTATTTTGGTCTCATTAGAAAAATGTCCAAGATTGAACCCCAAAACCCGTGACTATTAGGATGTGGATGTGGCTCTTATCATGGAGAGCCATTGCTACTCATTGTGATTTCCCTCATGCCAGGCTTCATTCATTGGCCCCGGCCTACAGGACAGACTTTACGAAGAAGTGATGTGTTGTCTATGCAGGGTGTTGGCGACAGCAAGCCTGCATCTGTGAATTGCAGGTAAGACACTGGTGACTTTCCAATCTGCCGATTTTCTGTGCGTTTTGCTTACCAATGTTTGAATACATGAACTGAATTAGTTCGTGCAGACAGATGTTGAGAACTTGTGGGATGATCGGAACAGTAGCTTGTTGAGGAAGAAATGAATCTATGAAGATCAATTCTACAGAGCAGGACAGCAAGAGGTGTGGGAGGTGGATGGCCACGTGTGGACGTTCAGTAGCTGGAGCGGAGAAAGGGGTGGTCTGGAACGCAGACACAAGCTTAACTTTCTCTGCCTGTGTGCTCTTGTGTTTCTCCACATTTTTCAACAGGAACACTGAGAAGTGGAGAGCAAATGTGCTATAATTCTGGTCAGTTTCCACAGTGACACATCCTGACTCTTTAAGATGTCTTCCTGGTTCTCTCTAGGGAAAAAGAAAAATAGAAGCAAGTTCATTACTGCCATACACATTCCCTCTTGTCTGTATGTTTTTTACAGATTTCCCTAGTCTAGGATCTTACAGGAATTCCAAAAAACATGCTGTCATTTTACTAAATTGATCACGATTCTAAGATTTTTTTTTAACTCAGAATTTTAGTTCCAACACTTTAAATTTATTTAAAACTCAGAGGGAGAGAGAGCTCCTATGTGCTGGATCACTTCCCAAATGAATACAACATCCATAGCTGGATCTGGCAGCCAGGAACTCAGGCGAGATCTCACGCACAGGTGACCAGAATCCAAGCACTTCAGCCATCACCACTGCCTTCAAGGGTGCACATGAGCAGGAAGATGCAATTGGCAATGGAGCCAGTACTCAAACCTTGGGATTCAGATGTATAACTGAAGTACCAGATGCCCATTGCAAGATTCGAGATTTAGAATTGGAGAAGCCATTGGAAATTTGCAAGTCTGAACTCTCACCTTCTGTTAGCAAGAATTGTGCGTATGTACAGGCTACATTGTGACATTTTAATACATGTATGCACTGGAGACTTATCAAATCAGAATTGCAAGCTTTTAAGCATTTATGTAAAACTCCATATTAGGGTATCTCTATTATGAGCCAGGACTTAGAGAATGTCCCTTGTTTACTGTCTGTATGCCGGTGGTTGTGAATTTCTGAGTAGGGTTGTGAATTCTTTAAGCCATTACTTAAAATTTAGAAAGTAGTTCCTCATCTGTTCATAGATTTACTTCAGAATCCAGAGATATAATCCTAGAAATAATAGCAGTATATAAACATATAAAATATATAAACAGATAAACATCCTGCTCCTGGTGAACACGTATTTTAATGAATAAAACAATCAACAAAAAATACATACATACGCACCCTGGCAGCTGATAGCCACAAGAAATGAAGACATGGCTAAGTAAGCTGATGTAAAATGAGGTCATGCGGGTTATTTATCCAGATGGTGGGATGGGAACAGCACTCTGAGGAGCTCCATGAGCAGACATTGGAATAAGTGAGAGAGCAGCCAGGTAGAAATGTGAAAACAGTATTCCAGACAAGGGAAATTTCATGTGCAAAATTCCTGAGATGGAATGAACTTGCATATTTAAGGAACCGCAAGAAACACACTAGTATCCATTGATTATGAGCGAATGAAGCAGAGTGATGGGAGGTGAGGTCACAAGCTGGAGAACAATCATGTAGAGATGTGGCATTTGAAGGGCCCAGAGCAACAATATGGGAGATTTTCCAAGATCAGAAGTATAATTTGTCCCCACCACCACCATACTCCACAGAGTTGTTGTTTTAAGATTTATTTTATTTTTATTGGAAAGGCAGAAACACACGGAGAAAGATCTGTCTGCTGGTTCACTCCCCAAGTGGCCACAATGGATGGATCTGAGCTGATCCAAAGTCAGGATCCAGGAGCTTCTTCTGTATCTACCATACAGGTGCAGGGTCCTCAGGCTTTGGATCATCCTCCACTGCTTTCCCATGCCACAAACAGGGAGCTGGATGAGATGGGAAGTGGAGCAGCTGGAATATTAACTGGTGCCCATGTGGGAATCTTGGCAGGTGTATTGGCAGATGTAGCCACTAGGTTATCATGCCAGGCCTGAGATAACTTAGAATCACCCTAACTCTTTGCATTTGAAGTCTATGCTTAGAAACCAGATAGTCCCAGTTATTATACATAATGTAGACCACCGTGTAGGAGCAGACTGAGAAGATGAGTATTTCCCAGAAGGAATGAGAAGACTAATCACATTCTGAAGGGAAGCTGTACCTTGAGAGATTTCACTGACATATTTAAACCATGGGACATGTAATGGGACCCTAACAGAGTTGTCTTCATCCTGTTCCTAAGTATACTGTCAGTGTTATTTCTACAGGCCTAAAAGAGGGAGCCCTTGGAAGTGCAGTCCCATGTGGTAAATCTTTAAGGGGTGGCCAGAAAGTGGCCCCAGGGAAATGGTACTGGGACCTGGAGAGCCAGCATCCAATTGTTATCAGTGGACGCTGTGAAGGACAGCCAGACAGAGTGAACTGGAAACACGGTGTCTGTGAACTCAGACTCTGTGCACAACAGATCACACTGATAAAACACTCCTATAAACAACACTGCTGTGCACAAAATAGATTAACAAAGTGGCATTGTGCAAGCCATTCATCCCCAAGGGCTCTAAGCACAAGCAAATCCTGAATCCAGTCAATGGATGAAACTGGAAATAAATAGGCAAAAATAGAAGACACACCACAGAATGCTCTTCACTAAGACTGCGTCTATTCCTTCTTCCATCCTTCTTTCCTGCCCTCCCTCCTCCCCTCCATCCTTCCTTTTGGCAAATTTTCTCATTTTTAGAAAAGATGCTTTATTTGAGAGGCAGGGTGACAGAAAGAGAGGGACAGAGCTGGGGTGGGGGGGGGGGCGGGTTGGAGAAGACAAAGGGAGGGAAAGAGATCTTGCTGCCAGGACCCAGCCACTCCATCCTGGTCCCTCACATAGATGACATCTCCCCTTGAGCTCTCTCCTGTTGCCTCCCAGGAGCATTAGCGTGGAGCTGCATGAGAAGTAGAGTAGCCAGGACTCAGCCAACACTTTGGTATCAGATTCTAGAGTTGTGAGTAGTAGCTTAACCTGCGTCACCAACATACCAACTTCCAAGTTTTGTAATTTAATCTCCACAACTCTGTTCTCTCCTCTCTTCCCACTGGATTCGGTTTATTAGATGTGGAGATTATCTTTCTCCTTGCTGGATTCTAGGCAAATAAAACTCTTGCCACTAGAATATATACCTACCTTTAGCATGTGGCTCACTCTAGAAGAAATAATTTTGCTATTCTTGTTACTACCAACTGTGTTCATGCACAGCAGGTTCTAGAACAAATAGAGGGATTTAAAAGAGAGAAAAAAGAGAATGGGGAATGATGTGTATTACCTCTTGCTTTTGAAAAGCAGCAGAAGTTCTTTCTCTAGGCTGCTTCCTCTTAACAAAAGCAAATTCTAGAACGGCTTCTGTGCCATCCTACAAAATCATGCCTATTTTTGGAATGAGAAGGCAGAATCCCTGCATGGGATAGTATTGGTAAGAGGAACACATTTCTTTAAACCCTGATCAACAGTCCAGTTATTTTTTCCCCCAAATTACCGCTTATTCCCAGAAATGATTCCCTCTTTGCAAAGTTCCACTACTCATGGGCTTGGATCTGTGTTCTGTGTGCCCTGAATCGCCTACGCTGGGGAATTCAGGTCATGGCTTCAGGAGCCATCAGTGACCTGCTCTTCGTGGGCAGCAAAGGAAGCGTGCAAACCCCAGAGCCACAGTACGTGGCCTCCGGCTCCACAATTGCTCACGGAGCAGCTGATCCCATCCGGCAGGAATGTGGAAAACAGCAGCCTTCCCAGACAAGACCCCAAACTGTACTCTTAGATGATGCAATCCAAGCCAGCCTTCCTTGTGGAGCGGGCTCCAGAGCCAAGTGAAATTTCCGTCAGCTCCACAATCTTTCTTGAGCTGTATGGCTGTCCAAGATCTGAAATTACAAAGAAAAAAAAAGCATAACTGGGAAAATCCCGAGTACTAAACTGGTAATAATAGGTGCCCTTGGAAGGCATACCACATGCCAGGGAGTTAGCCAACTTGACATTGTTTCTAGTTTGTATAACAACCATAGAAGCTATTTTGTGAATCAGAAACTAGGGTTTAAGTGTTTAGCGAGTCTAAGCAATGGAACAAATAGTAGAATCCAGAGTTTCTCGCTCAAGGGCACCTGCTAAGGGCTGGCCATGCTGTCGGTGGCTGCAATGGGAGGGGGTCTCCTGGCATCTGGGAAGTAAAGGTAGGGGATGCAGAGGACAGATTCCCCTAACACAGGATGACACCAGATGAGACAGTAGGTCCCGCTGAGTCTAAGGCTGACTTTGCCAAGCATCCAACCTACAGATACCCAGGGAGACCACTGAGACTGTGACACTAAGGTCACAGATCAAAGACGACCCAGGGCCACTGGCTGGTGAGGTCAAGATTTCCACTGACTGGCCCTGGAGGTGAGGCATGCTTGGGTGTGTTAATTTCACTACAGGCTCTTGCCTCGCACAAAGATAAGCCTTTTAAGTGCAACACACGTAGGAGGTGTTCAAGGTGACAGCAAGGTGAGAAGGCCTCCAGACACACTGGAGCAAGAGCGGCCCCTCCCATAGAGAAACACCTGTAACCAGAGGATAGGAGGCCAGAAGTGGGAGGAGCGAGGGAAGGAAGACAGAGCTCCGTCTGTGGTCAGAGGAGACAGAGAACACGAGCGAGCGAGCAAGCAAGCTTCCCTCCTAATGTTGGCCCCTTTTATGAGGTTGAGGGTGGTACCTGTGGAGAGATGGAGTCACCTTGGAATTATATGGCCCCTCTACAAGTTCCACTCAATAGCCTTATTCTCATGGCATCGCGCTCTCAGGTCCCGGATAAAGCAGATGCATCCTGGGAAAGAGGGCACATGTTAGTTGATAGGAGGATCCAGTTACCTACGCAGGCTGTGACATCATGCTCAGCTTAGCTAAACTAACTACCTGCCTATCACACATGAAAGGGGTGGAGAGGGAGTGGGAAGTAAATGGAAAGCAAAATCCTCCCATCATTTAAACTATCCCCTTTGTTAGCCCAAGGGCACTGCTCAGCCTAACCTGGGATAGATAAGACAGGAGAGTGGAAGTGGAGAAAAGCCGGCCTTCCCAACCACAGAGCCCTCCTCTCCGGCTGCCTCTGGCCACTGCCTGCCTGCCTGGAGATTGATCGGTAATGGGGGCAGCCTATGCTGCCCTTATCTCAGCATCCCGCAACTGGCTGGCTGGCTGGCTGGCTGGCTGGGAAGGGCCCAACCGAGTCTGTTCCATCACAGCCTAGCCGTGCTGTCAGCACCTGGAACTGGGCCAGCACGCCAGGCGAGGCGGCTGGTACCAGACACCCATGCCTGTTCCCTGTCCTCCCCCTACTAATAAATGGCTTTCCTGGCGCTGCCGCCACATGGATCTGGGCAATGCAGACTTCCTGTCGGCAAGCCAGCCATTTTTCTGGACTGGCGTGCAGCTTGAAGCACGGAAGCCGTCTTGGAATGGAGCTGTGTGGAAAAGCTTGCTCACGCGTCCTCCCCAGTATTAACCGGTCATCCATCAATTGCCTCTGCACCCTCACTTTCCCTCTGGGGAGGTGTCCCACAGTCCCTCCTTGAGCTAGGCTTTGATGGAAGCAAAGTCAAGGCAAGCCTCAGGGCCGTCTCTGCTTGCAGCCTGAATAAGACCTGTCTGTGGCTCCCACCTGTACACTTGCCTCTGCCCTCCACAGCACAGGCCACTCCTCTAGGCACTGGATGCTTTGTTTACCTGCACTCCTGTTTCTCTCCCTGGCAGGACTGTGTGCCAGCCTGGAGTGCTCTTGACCACAGCTGTACCTCAGCTTATGGCAGGAGGCCCATTCCCACTGGGGAAGTGCGACCACGTCAGTGAAATGAACACCTAACTGCCTTCTGCCTCTCAGGGGTCTTGGCTTCTGTATGAAAGAGGAAACTTGAAGGCAGAGGGTTGCTCCATTGAGTAGAAGGATTTCACAAAGTTCCTGAAAAAGCGAAATTTAGAAAATGCTTAAATTTGGTGTTAAAAAATGTTTTTAAATGCATGCATTATACTCATTTTCTGTGAAGTTTTTGGAAGAACCCGTGGGGGGGGGTAATCAAATAAACTTTCAACTTAATTTCATTTCCTATAAACTTGTGGAAGGACCTTGTGTTGCCAACGCCTGATACATCAATAAGAGCAGAAATGGCTGAGCAACTACAAAAACAAATTGAAGCAATTGACAAACCTGAATTTGATTTTTCACTTTCAGTGTCAAAACAGTCCACCAGAGATTACACAACTGGATATCTTTGCCAACACTCACTAAATTTTACACTAAACAACGTGACTGTTAATATATAAAACACATAATGTATAAAATCTAAGTTAACTTCATTTTTAAAAATATTAAAAATTCTGTGGGAAATGTATTTTTTAATATAACTTAATTGTGGCAGGTTACAAATGCTTTTTTCAAAGGCAAAGGAAGAGTGAGAGAGATTCCATGTGCTGATTCACTCAGCTGAACCAAGCCAGACTGAAGCCAGAAGCCTGGAACTCTAGGTTGTTTCCCACGTGAGTGACAGGGGGTCCAGGTATGTTTGCCTTCTTCCTCCATCTACACCCCCAGGTGTTGCATTATGGGCCACAGGTGTCCTATGCAGTGGGTTCACTGGTTGCACCACAGCACTGGCCCCTGGTCATTACAATTTTTTAAAGCAATATTCCCCCTTAAAAATATTGTACCAAAAAAAAAGTTATGCTTTAGTAGAATCCTCACAGCATTGTCATGCAAAAGAAAAAAAAACAAAACGTAATAATGCTTAGGAAGGGCAAAATAACCCTATGTAATGCACAAATGTGGTCACAGCGCTTCCAGCTCCTCGAGGCAGCATTTAGCTACAGCTATCAGCAGAGAGTAAACGCTATTTTAAGAGTATGCTCCTGTTAGAGTTTAAAGTTAAAAAAATTTGTTTTGCCTGAGGGATTCTTGTACCACTCTCCCAATATCTTACATGATCAAACAACATGCATGAAGACCCAGAGGCCACTAGAGAGGGACAGACTTCATACAGGTTCCTGTTCACAAAAGATGTTTCTGATTTTTAAAATTTCATCCTGTGCAAATATCTCCAGTGTTTGAATGGCAAAAATGAATGATCCACAGGGCAGCACAAAGCTGTGGAAGTGTCCTGGTCCTTTTGCTCTGTCTCCTGTGACACAACCCATACCAAATCTCGCATGGCTGAATTCTCCTGGCAATTTCTCTGAGTTTTGTTGGAGACTGGGATCAGCCGCCTAAGGCAAGTTTCAGTATAGACTGCTTGTGATTTGAATATGGTGTAAAATGTTTGTGCACTATTTCGACTTGCAGGTTTCAAGAGATTTGTTGTCATTTACAAAATGGGAAATTTCCCCTGTAAAAGATCCAGTGTTTTGGTATCTCCTAAAAAACCAGGAAATATCTGGCAAGGGCAGATGCAGTCACCCCCGTGGGCTGAGCCAAGTGGTGGCTTGCCCTCCGGCTGACCTGAGTCAACACAGTGCTACTGCCCTGACCTTTGTGTGCTTTTGATGGACAACTGCCGGCCTGAGGAATAGCCAGCTGTGTGCAATAATGGTGCAACCCCTCTCGCCATGGGGAAGCAGGCTAAGGTGGCGGCAGCTTCCTGACCCGGCAGGGGTCTGCTGAACCTAGTCATGAGTTTGCAAAGCCTTAAGGCCAGAGGCAAGGCTTATTATTAGCCTTGAGAAACAGAATGTGTAATTCAGGCTGCAGAGGCCAGGGCATGGTCTGCCTGGCTGCTGGTGCACTTGGCTTCTGCGACAGGAGCCAGGACCCCACTGTCTTCAGAACCTTTCACCGAGACCTCATGCATGCTTCGTTTCTCCAGGTACTACCCTCTGTAGGTAGGCAAGACGCCTTGCAGTTCACCTGTTACCTTCTCTGACAAGTTAATGTGTGTTCGTTTGTTTTCTTGTTTGTTAGAAACTGAATCAGCCTGAATAAAGCCACAACGACAAACGACTGGGGAACTATAGTCAGACCTTATAATAGGGCCCAGCTTTGCCCTGCAAGATGGCCACAACTGCTTGTCTCTGTGGGACTGGGACTGTCATGCATAGAAAAGATCCTTTGCAAATCTAGCAGTGTTCCAAAAAGGGACTCCAGGGAAAGAGGCTGCTCTAGATGACCCCTGAGAACATATGTTGGAGTTTTGAGACCACAAGCCTTTGAAAGGTGCATCATTTCTCCAAACAACTTGTATCACTACCCAGCTATCTGAGGGCTAGCTACCCCACACAAGAGTCTGAGCCAGACTTTATGTTGAGTGAGCTTTATGCTGTAAGGCACACTGGTTTTGCAGCCCCACTGCTCATTAGCATGCACCCTGCCTTCTAATTACACCCTAATTTGTACTGTACAAACATCTAACAATTCCTCCACCAACAGCTCTTAATTAGTAAGAAAATCTGTGGCAGATGTGAAATTCGTGGGATGCTGAATGGAAAATGTTAATTAATTTTTAGAACTTTGAAGCCGTGTGAAAAAAAATCCTTTTTTTTACTTCCCGGGAAAACTTGAGTCAGATGTGCTCATCCACAGAGGTGGCAGCACAGCTTGTGTTCCTTCATTGCATGGCACTGTGATTCCTCTCTCTCTGGGCTCCCCTCCCCTGTGGATGAGGGCTGCTGGGGGTGGGAGATATGAACTGTTGGGTTTCATGGGTAAACATGTGGCTTCCGGGGGCTGGCAACTGGCTCCTTTGTCTTGCATTGACTTACACTGTTGAATTTCTTCTGTGAAGACACTGGTCACTTTCTTGAGAGCAGGTGAAGCTCCAGCCATGTCACCGGTTGCCGTTTCTGATGAATGAATGTGTGTGAGTTTTGTCCAGTGACTGAAACTCCTAGCTGTCCCGTGTGAGCCTGCAGAGCAGCAGAGATTGTCCAATGATAGCAGACAGGAACAGCTGGAACCGGCAGGTTTGTCATCACCAAGCACGAGAGCCTGGGTCTCCCCTGCAGCTTCGTCTTGCCTCCCAGTCCCCAAGCTCCCTGAGACTGTCAGCAGGCCTCTGTCCAACAGGCCTGCCCCAGGAATGACAGAGTCAGAGCTTAGAGAGGCACCAAGCTTCAGGGCTGAGCTCCTTGGTGACGTGGGTCCTCCTGAGTGGAAAGGGGAGCTCCAAGTCTTAGCATGGGAAGTGTTAACTTGAATCACCTCTACAACAAAGATGCTAACAGCACACCTCCTCTCTCTGCTCTACAGAGCACCTGGCATTCTGTGTAACACAAAACATGGGAGTCAGAAGGCTCCCCTGCGCTTTCTCCTGGAGCCTCCACCACGGTCCCTCTGGAGGATACCAGCTGGCTCTGGCCATTCTTGTCACAGCTTGATCTC
Source organism: Ochotona curzoniae (assembly GCF_017591425.1). Taxonomy (NCBI): domain Eukaryota; kingdom Metazoa; phylum Chordata; class Mammalia; order Lagomorpha; family Ochotonidae; genus Ochotona; species Ochotona curzoniae. Next base: position 29,271,233 of record NW_024464918.1, read on the forward strand.
AGGGCACTGCTGCCTCCACCACCTCCCCTGCTAGAGTAACACAGTCCGTTCTGCACCAGAGCAAGAACTCTCCCAGATTTAGTTCCTCTGCACGGTGATCCCTTTCACTGTGGCCACTTTTGCTTCAATCAAATGGTCACTCTTTATACCCAAAACATGTTTTCCAGCGACTGGATCAGAAACCACAACACGAGCATACATCAGAAGTCTGGGTCAGAAAATGGAATTAAAGATAGATTGATTTGTAGGTTCTCACAGTGCATGTTTTCCAGAATTTCTGGAAGACCCTTGGTCCTCATTTGATGACATGGAAATGCATTGAGTGACTTGGTAGCTTCTCACAGCTCTGCTGGGGGAATCATGTGGCATTCAAGCACTGGCACACTGACAGGTGACGTTCCAGCTCATGTGGTAAGCAGCATGGCTGACACTCAACCCTGGGAACAAGTCACACCCTGGGGTTGTTCCCCAAAGCACTGCCCTGTGGCACTCAGGGTGACTTGTTTCCATGTGTCTGCTGCTCTGAAGCTGGAAAGGAAGCCACCCTGCCCCAGGAGCTTATCTCCATCTGGCTAGCCACCACCTGACCCGGAAGTTATTCCCAAGAGAACCCTGGGTCTTGGATGTGCTGGTGATGCCAAAGACATAGGAAGTCCTCCAGGCAGCTCCAACCCACCCCAGCTAAGATGTCCTCCACAGCACCTCACTGCCTCTTTCCTTCTGAAGACTTGTCTTTCTTGTGAAGACATGCAGGAACAGGTGTGTAGAATGATCCAGGTTTTGGAGGACTGTGGGCTTTCAACTAAAGAGAGGGTTTCAGAGCAAATAGCAGCAGGTGCCTGGTGATCTACAGCGATGGTAGGACAGCAAATATCCTTTCCTTACCCACCGTCCTTGGACTCCCACACAGACTGTGCTCACAAAGGGCTTTTTTAGTTTGCATGCCTTGGCAGATTTAGCATGAAGACTGAGCTGTGCGTGTGTTTGTGCACGCACACACCTGCGTGCATGAATATAACCTTATACAGGTCAGAGAAAACATGGCAGGGTTGTGGTTCCCACCTTGGTTGCCCCTGAGAGAGAGCCCCGTACCAGGTCATGCCTGAACCAAATATGCCAACAGCTAGAGGGTGCAGCCAGGGCTTCTGCGGTTTGTAAAGTTCCCCAGGCAACTGTCATATGCAGTCAGTTCTGAAAAACCACTTTTTACAAAGCGAGTGGATTTCTTTCCGCTGGCCCCTGGCTTTAGAAATCCCCGTCAGTGAGCGTCTCCTGTACTCTGCTTGAGGAGGGAAAAGCTGGATTTGGGTTGGAGTTGGTCAACTGGCTGGGACACTGAAAGCTAAGTACACAAGGTCTCCTGCCATCCTCCCAGAACGGCCGGAGGGGTCGGGGAATGGGAAGGAGCCGCTTTTGCTCCCACGTCACCTCTCGATGGGCCATGCCAAACTGCTGCAAAGTGAAGGCATCTAGATTTGACCCAGAGTCAACGCAGTTGAAATCGGCAGTTCCCAGTCTTCTAGTAAAGGTTTAGTGGAATGGGAAGTAATCCTTCGTGGCAAGGAGGGTGGGCCTGGGTCAGGCCCTCAGATGACGGCTGTCAGGGTATCATTTTAAGCACTTGAGTTTGACCCAGTTTACCTGCTGCTGCGCTTTATGCGGGATCTTCCTTCTGCGCATACTCGACTGACACAGGCCTCACCTGTGGTGGGATCCTTCCTCTGCGCATGCTCTGTGGGTACCAGCTCCGCCCTTTTCTGGGGTTGCGCATGCGCCAAACGCCCACTCTCCCCGCTCCCTTTCCCTGGTCCCCTCTCCCCCACCCACACCTCCAAGGAGACAGAAGCGGTGGGGTCACCCATTCTTGGACTTGGACCTCGGAAACTGAGGTAATTAAGCATTTTTCTTTACACGAGATGTGGCCTCAGGTGATTTGGCTGTGGTGACGACAGGCTCAGACACTTGAGGTAGAAACTTCGAAATTGTTCCGCTAAGGTCGGAGAGCTGTTTCTGTTTTGTTTTGTTTGGGTTTTGCGTCTTGTAGACCCACTTGGAAGGCATGAGCCGTGAATTCCTAACGGGGAAAGTGGTTTCTAAGGCCTGTGTCCCTCAGGAAAGCCGTGGCCCGTGGCATGGGAAAGTCTCGCGGTGCCAGCCCTCAGGCCTGAGAGGACGCTGCCCTTAGCAAGGCCCACGCACCGAGGGTCCTGCAGAGGGCTGCCCTTGGCAAGGCCCACGCACGGAGGGTCCTGCAGAGGGCTGCCCTTGGCAAGGCCCACGCACCGAGGGTCCTGCAGAGGGCTGCCCTTGGCAAGGCCCACGCACGGAGGGTCCTGCAGAGGGCTGCCCTTGGCAAGGCCCACGCACCGAGGATCCTGCAGAGGGCTGCCCTTGGCAAGGCCCACGCACGGAGGGTCCTGCAGAGGTCCCTGCTCCAGCCTGCCTGCCATCCTCTCCCCTCGCCGCCCAGCCAGCATCCTCTCACCTGCTCTCTGCTGTTCCTGAGTGCAAAGGGGCTACTGCCCCCAAGTGTCCATGCCAGAGAGCAGGTGGTGAGGTCAGCCTCCCTCTCCAGGCTATGCCCCTGGAGTCTGGCAGAACACGTGGCTCCGAGACCTGTGGGCACCAGGAACAGAGTACCCACCCCCTGCGCAGCATTCTGAGTGCCAAGCCAGGTGACCGGTGCAGGGGGGCAGGAGCTCTTCAGATGGCCGAGCTGCCCCTGCTGGCACTGCCGCTGTTTTGCTCCTGTGCTCAGCCTGGCCTGGGGAACTTGGGGCCTGGCGGGCTGTGGAAGCTTCCCAGGTTTTCTAGTGATTTCCAGGCTGTTTTTTTGATTCACATGTTCATATCATCATTCTAATCCTTTGCATGCTTTGAAATAGTCTCTAAGTGCAGCCGACTGTGCAAGAAGCATAGGACGAAGCTCAAGGGGCATGTGATAGTCCCAGACTTAGAAGGCAGCGGTCCCCAGGCAGGGAGGGCGCCGTTGTAGGCCACAGTGCGGCCAGCTGCTCCCTGGGGTGGGGAAGTGAAGGTCCAGCAGCTCCATCTAGCAATGGATTATGGAAATGTGCAGATTGCACTCCTGTACCCTCACTCTATCATTTACTTGTTCAAGTAGTTATTTTTACAAGATCGATTTATTGGAAAGGTGGGATGACAGAGGGGGAGAGACAGAGTGGCGGAGATCTTCCACCCACTGATTCGTTCTCTAAATGACTCCAACAGTTAGAACTGGGCAAAACTGAGGCTGGAGCTCTATCCAGGTCTCTCCCATGGCTGGCAGGGACCCCAGTGCCTGAGCCATCCTCTGCTGCCTTACAGGGACCATCAGCCAGGAGCCGAATCAGAAGGGACGCAGCCAGGATTTGAACCAGTGCTAAATATGAGATGCCATTGTCACAAACAGGGGGCTTAACAGATATGTCCAAAAGCCACTCAATTTAGCAATTTTGGATTATCTCTCTTGTGCTAGGAATTGGTATAGTTAGGGGTTTTAAAAAGTCTGACTGCGCTCAGTGTCGGTAGTTTACAAAGAGGACAAAGACGGTAAGGCCTCATGCTCTAGGGAAGTGAGAATGTTCTAGAGAGCAAAAGCTCAGTGCTGGGCCGTGCCAATGGGGCGCATGTACATCTCCATCAGCCAGGGACTGTGCCCAGTGTGTGCCCACCTCCCACTTCCAGGGAATTCACCCAGTGTGTGCCCATTTCCTTCAGCCAGGGAGTACACCCAGTGTGTGCCCGTCTCCCACAAACAGGGGCTCAAATCAGAGACCAACAGGGCTTTATCGTGAGTGTTGTTTTCCAGACACGTTAGCAGCCCCAATGGTATATCTGCTTTTAATTCTCATCTCATTTACTTCCTGCATATTCAGATGGTCAAGCAATATTGCATTCACATTTAGCTCTCTAAGTTGCGAAAAAAATCTAGTTCTTTGGTGACATGTCCCTTTGTTTATGTTCATGCTTCTTAATTTTTGTTTGTTTATCTGTTTTATGAGAGGCTGTCTCTCCTCTATAAATGGAGCTATTTGCTTCCTGCCATCTCAGTGTTTCAGAGAATATTTCTTCTTGTACCTCAAGCTGTTTATATAAACCATACTCTGTGGCCCTGTGTCATTACTTGGCTCTGGCATCTTAAACAACATTTACAACTCCTTTGCACCTGGAGGAATTTTTAAGGTAAATAAGAGAAGTCTCTCCATTCTAGCTTTGAATCAGACCCATCATCTAGACCAGAATCAGAACTTTTTTCTTTTTTTTTTTTTCTGCCAAAGACCATTTAGCCAGTTATAACATCATTTGTGGGCCATGCACTTAAAAATTAAACTTCTATAGAGTTGTTGAGTTTCAAGTTCCCTTTGCAGTTGCCGTGGCAGGGGAAGACTTAGTGATCTTTGCAGGTCATATGTATTCCACAATTCTGGTAGCATTTGATGTCAAGTTCAAGGGACATCCAGGAAATCTAAACTATTCGGTTCTGATCTACCTAGAATTCTGATTGTAAGACAGGTTAGCATTGGGTTCATTCCCTATCTCTGATTCATATCTAACTGATGATTTCTTATCCTGGGCATCTGGATTTGTAGGAGTGAAGGCTGTTGCCAGAACAGATTGAGTTTTATGCAAATTGAAGTAACTTGCCATCGGGTCTCAGGCATTCTGGTCAAGGCTGTGGAACTGGAGAACCAATACTGTATAAACGCTGATAGCTACCCTGGGAGCTGCCCACAACAAGCTCCCAGGTGTCAGCCCCACCTGGTTCATGGCTGGCAGGTGGTGTAGGTGCTGACAGGTACAAATGGGATGTATTCTTAAATCATGTCATTCATGTATTTCAGGGTAGTGAATCAGAGTGGGAATAACTACAGCATTCATTTGCGTGTTTCTGTTAAAATGCCTGAACTACTTTCTTGCTGTTCCATTTGTGTAGTGAGAGACTTGTATCTTCAAGCTATGATTCTTGTATAATCTTGTCATGGAAGCCCGGTGCTTTTAGTAAGTGCCAGAGACCTAAAGTGTTTCTTTGCACTAAGACACCAAAGAGAGAAGGGTTGCATTTACTGGAGAGAACCGGCAGCATGTGGAAGTCTTGGATGGAGCTGAAAAGGCAGATGCATTTTCTACACTGATTGCCATATGCTCAAGATCCTTAAGCCCTGAAAGAATCAAAGACAGTTCAAAGGATGAGCCTAACAGTGCATTTGTAAAGGCTGATACTAGGTGCAGCTTTCTGCCTATGGCTGCAGGGTACAGATCACAGAGAATGAGAACTAGCCAAGGAAGGAGAAAGTGGTTGTAGCCTCGCATGTTTCTCTGGCCTACGCTTCTCTGTTAGGCATTGCCTGTCCTCCTCATTGCATCCCCACCTTGCTGGTGTCCGTGTCTTAGTGCGCCAGCCAGCCTTGCTCCCTTTCTCCTGCTGCTGCTGCCCCTACCCCAGTCTTGTATTGGGAACACTCGTGCGGCAGGTAGCTGCAGGTCTCTTCTGGAATGCCGTCTTCAGAGAAGCTTGTGCTCTTGTGCCTGTCTCCTTACTCCGCACTGTTTTGCCATAACATAGAGCTCCAGCTACATTCTCCCTTACAAGCTTGTCCACAGTCTTCCCAACTGGACCCTAACCTTCTGACAGCCATGGATTTGCTTCATTCCCGGATGAATCCCTGGCAGGTGAATCCATGCCTGGCATGCAGTAGTTACTCAATTTTTGTTGAATAAATGACTAAGTTGTGTGCTTCTCTGTGCCAATGGCCAGCAGTTTGTACATAGAATGTCATAGAACCCTCCTAGGAGCTTCTAGGAAAGATCCTGTTAGGGTCACCCTCATCCCAGGGTTAACGAGCTCAAAGAACTTAATCATCCCGGATTGCCTAGCAAGGAAGTGGCTGTGGGTGCAAAGGATAGTCTTAAGAATGCTCTCAGCTAGCTGGCCTAAGTGACATGATGACATAAACATTGTCTGCCTCATGTCAAGTCACACCCATTACTAGGATTCTGCCAAGTGCCTACTGGTGCAAATGCCACCACAGGGCAGCTATTGGCAGCTTCTGTCAGGGTGGTAATTGAGTTCCTTGCCTCCCTGGAGTCCTCTCTTCTGCAGGAAGTGAGCTATCAAAGAAAAATTTTGGTGGATTTTCTTTCTCTCATTTGGAAACAAAGGGCAGGAAAGTCAGCCCTCTTGGTGATTGAAGGAGGAGTGCAGGGGAGGAAATTGAAAATAATAAGCTTGCTTCCAGAGGCAGGAGGCTGACATGGACCAGGTGAGGCTGGCCACTGGGAACTGGGCATGGAATGCTTGGCAAGCAGATCATGGCAGATCCATGTACTTGCCAGTCTACATTCCACAGAGGGGATTTAGAGGATTGCAGCCCTTGTATTGGCCCTGGTGGCAAACAGGTTTCATTTACTTTCACAATTCTTTGTTAACGGTTTTCCCGGTTCCAGGCGCCATGCAGTGCCCATAATGTGTTGCCACTATGAGGACTGTTAGTTTGCTGCCAGTGTAGTTACTGTTTAAAAAGACCAATATTTGCTTCAATTATTAGTTCCTGCAGTCACTGTACTTTACAGTGTGCATGAGCATACTTCAAAAATTCATAGGAAAACGGATTTAAAGATATCTACTTAGGGACCAAAAATCAGTGCAAATCCATGACTTTTTTTAAAAAAAGATTTATTTTATTTTTATTAGAAAGGCGGATATACATAGAGGAGAGACAGGAAGATCTTCTGTCCGATGATTCACTCCCCAAGTGAGCGCAACGGCCGATACTATGCCAAATCCGAAGCCAGGAGCCTCTTCCGGGTCTCCCACGTGGGTGCAGGGTCCCAAAGCTTTGGGCCGTCCTCGACTGCTTTCCCGGGCCACAGGCAGGGAGCTGGAAGGGAAGTGGGGCCGCCAGGATTAGAACCGGTGCCCATATGGGATCCCGGGCATTCAAGGCGAGGACCTTAACCACGGCGCCACCGTGCCGGGCCCAAATCCATGACTTTTTAAACAATGTTTTCTTTCAAACTTTCTTTTTAAAAATATTTATTTACTTACTTACTTACTTATTTTCTGATTTAGTTCCATAGGCTCTGGCACTTCCCTTCCTCTACTTCCTCCACTGTTTTCCTCTATATTGTTACAACTGGATAGTCCTTCATAAACAGTCACATGTCCATCATTCTGCTGTTAAATTGCATCCTGACATTGTAGGTATGGACAATGGCAGAGTCCAGCATGCTGTTGTCAAGTTATATTGAACAGGTTCATTGGGAGTTCTTCTTTGATTTAGAAGTAGAGATGCTTACTGCATTGTATCTTCACATCTTGATATGATAGTCTCTATTACTATAGTTGCCCTGCATGACTAGAACTGGACTAGTGCAAAGCTGGAAGCCAGAAACTTGACCCATGTCTCTCACCTGGGTGCCAAGGGTCTACAGACTTGAGGAAACCATGAACTGCTCCATCTGAAGATGCATTAAAAAGAAAGTTGGATTGGACACAAAGGAGCTGAGATACACACTTCCACACCACCTCCTTCCATGAGTACATTGCAAGCAAATGTCTTTAGATTTGTCTGTTGCCCATCCAGTCTCCAATCTGTTCTGGTATATGAAGTGAGGTTCTAGCTCCATCCCAGTGGCTGTGTGTCACGCACTGTGCTAGCTAACTTGAATAAGACTTAGGGACTGGAGCAGGTGTAGCCTTCTCTGCTCATACTGGCTGAGTCTCTCTCGAGACTTGGAAGCACAGAGGCAGTAGGGATTTGGGCCATAAAGGTGTCCCCGTAGGCTTATGCTCCGTCTACTCTGATTCAGCAGCACCTCAGTGTTGCAGCACCTGTGTGGTCACCCTCATAGGATAGGTTGGTGGAGAGAACCAGAGACCCTGCAGCACCACCCCCGAGACTGATTCCAATCTTTTTTGGGAAGAGTGATATTTTCAAAGACTAAGATGCCTTTCTAATTAAAACAAACACTTAAAATAGAAAGAAGGACCAGTGTTGTGGTGTGGCAGGCAAAGCTGCTACCTGCAGTGCCAGCATCCCATATGGCTGTTAGAGTCCTGGCTGCTACACTTTAAATCCAGCTCCCCTGCTAATGTGCCTGGGAAAGCAAAGAAGAATGGCACTTTCTTAAGCTCCTGTACCCATGTGGGAGACCCAAATGAGGTTCCTGGCTTCAGACTGACCCATTTAATGAGTGAAGCAGCAGAAGAAAGATCAATTCTCATTTATTCTCTTTCTTTCCCTCCCTTCCTCTCTCTCCCATTTTCTTTGCCTCCCTCCTGCTCTCTTCCATTCTATTTGCCTCCCTCCTTCCCTCTCTGCTCCTGTAACTATGTAAATGTTTTAAACCACAATACAACCCACTGGAAGGGTAGGAAAGGTGAAATGGGATCAAAGGATACTGAGACAGAAAGTTGGCAAGCCTGCAGTAGTGAGTGCACCGCTGATGGCCCCTTGCCCTTCTCCCATAAGCCAGCAGAGAGCGCTGTTGTCATGTGCATGTGTGTGTTCCTGGCCCATTGGCTGAGCTTCAGGTTAGTCCTGCTGGAAGAGATTCCACGCAGAGCAGGGAGTTCTGAGTAAAGATGAAAGCTATGAAATCGGGGTCCCGGAGACTTAGATTTCAACCTTTGGCAAACTGTTCTCTGTGAACATGATTAGAGACTACCAAATGAGGGGAAAGCTGAGCTAGGAAAAACTAATATTCCCTGATCATACCCTGTGTGTCAGCCTCTGCCCTGGGCCCTACTGTCACCAGGGACTCATCCCCTGCCTCTGCAGCTCATTTTATATCTGCCTGGCATGGGACAAGACACTTCACCTTTTTAGACCTGAGCTTGCTTACCTATATGTGAGACATCGTGCACCCTCTATCTGCGGCTTCTTCCAAGGATTGGGTGAAATGAATGTCCCTGAAGCTCTCAGAACAGTGTCCCACACCTGTCCCTGACTGGTAGCAAAGAACAGCAGTGACCACTTACTCCCTTCCCAGAATCACTAAGAAGATGAAAGTGGCTAGTCATGTTTTCCTATTACATTAGTGAGGAAAGGGAAACTCAGAAAGGTCTAGAATTTGCTTGTGATGAGCCAGCGCAGAAGTGCTGTGGTCTGGATGTGAAAGCAGCAGCAATATTTGGGTTCCATTGTGCCATACTGTGTTGGAGGTAGAACACGCTCTGCTGGAACTGTTCAGACTTTGGGACTGTCTCAACATAGACATGACCCAGAGTGAGGAGGTAGGCTGGCATTCAGCAGGTGCCAAGGCTAAGTGAGCACTGGGAGGCGTGGAGTCACCTTTGAGCTTTGCAGTTTGGAATGAGCTGCCCTGAACTGAGCTCTCAGCATCATTTTCTGGGTGTGGCTCACTTTCTTTGGCCCTTCCAAATCATGTTGAAACTACTAATTCCCTAAAAAGGATATGATAGTGTGTCTTTTATCCCAGACGCCTGTTAAAAAGCAACAGAGAGAGATAAAGGGGCTAATGAATGAAGTCTGCCCAGTCATCATAGTGAAGTTCCTGTGCTATTGATGTGTGGTCGACTGTGGTTGATGGCGACAGAGGCAGGTTGTGTACAGAGAGTGGCCTTTGCAGCTGACTCTGGCCTTCTTGGGCACCATGTCCTCAGTGTGAGGTGTCATGGCGCTGGGAGGTGGGACACTGCTTCTGCTGATCCCTGTGGCCACAGCTCTCTGGCTGAGCTTCACAGCCATGGCAGTAAACCTGAAATCTGGTAGCACAGGCGTAGTCTTCCAGGTAATTTTATAAGCATCAGAATCTCTGCTTGAACTACTCCAAGTTATTTCTGGTTTCCTGTCTGAAAAATGACCAGTGTTTTACTTAGCGTTTTCTACATTTGTTTTCATTCTCAGTGCTCCTTAAATATAAGAACCCTGCTGAATGTCTGATGCACCCTTCTGTGTCCTCTTGCTTAATATATTTCCTGGCATACTGCCTGTGTTTATGGCTTCAATGATGGACTGTGCGTGGTTGACTGTCAGTTCAACATATACAGGCCCAGTCTGCACTGTGAGCTCTAGATTCATGTACCCAACCTGTGCCATATGTGTCCACATGCCTACCATATAGGCACCCCATTGCAGGTACTGTTGCAATATACCAAGCACTACCAAAGCTTGACGATATGCAACCATCATGAGAAGGCTCACAGATTCTTTGGGTCACAGAGATGACTGGCCTATCATGCACTGTACTTAGGGCTTCAGCTAAGAAGATGAAAGTCCCTGGTTTGGCAGCTTTGGCCTGGAATGATCTGGGTAACCCATCATTCCCGTGTCTGGAGGTTAATGTTCCCATTGGCTGGGTGCTCTCTGGCCTCTGTGTTGGAAGGTTTGCACAGGGCCCCTCCCAAAATTCACATGAGCCAGTTTGAACTTCCCCACAATAAGAATGAACTGCAAGTTCATGTAAAGTGAAATTAAAAGATAGGGGTTTTTTGGAGCCAACACTTTTGAAATCTATGTGTGGAAAATTTATATTATGAGGATTATGCATGGATTTCAGAACTGTTGCCAAAATCAGCTTTTTAAAAACATTGTTTATTCAATGATACTTTCAATACCTTCGTGTAGAAGCTGTGTTCTAAAAGAAACTCTAAGAAAGCAAGGTAGAAGTGATGGGATTTTTAGCATCTAACATCAGTTCCACACTATTGGATCAGTGGAGACCTCCCAGGTTCTAGGAGAGAGAGTGGAGGATCCCATCACTTGGTGGTGATTGGTGTGTCAGTCACATTCTAATGAGAGTATGTGGGATGTGTGTACAGTTGTAACCAGCCCTGGAAAATGCCTATTGCCACATACCTGAAACATAGTTACATGCAAAGTCAGAGACCTCTATCTTCCCCTTATTGTCTAAATAGATAATACTTTTTATTATGTAGGTCTTGTAACTTTTTATGAGAGATGGTGTCATGATCCCCCAGTTAACTAAGCTGGCCACCTAAGGAGTCAACATGAAATTCTCCCCTATCCACTGCACCAACACGAAACCCTCATGTGGGCGTGCCTGATTTGTTGCCCAACTCTCCCAGTTTTGCCTGGTCATTGCATCTGGAATCTGCTCTCCTTTTGTCCCCATAGCCACAGATCAGACCGTCAAAGCAGGCCCCTGTTTTACTCCTTGCTTCCAGCTTTCCCCTTTCCTCCATCTCCTAGCCTCCATTTATTCCATGAGCCATGGCCAGAGTCATTTTTCAAAACACAAATCTAGGTGGAAAACCATGCACTGGCTCCTTACACCCTACGCCATGGAACGAGCACCTGCATCAGCTGCCGCTCCATCTCTGCTCTGGTGGACCCATCCAGAGTCTGTTCAACTGTCACAAGACCCTGCTCCCCTCCAGCCACATCCTCCTCAATGTTCACCTCAGCTTCAGGCGGATCTCCCCTTTGCTTTTCACTCACCGCTTCTTCCTGTCGGGCTGTGGGTTTTTGCTACTTTTCAATTCTGATTGCTGTGAGGAAATGTTGGATATAAAACGCTGCAGCTGGGAGAAACTTTGGCAGTGATGCATTTGAACTCTTCTGTGTTGTGGTTGTTCGGTATGTAGCAGGCACCCAAGTGCTTCACCATTCCCTGCTGCCTCCCGGAATGCATGGTAACAGGAAGCTGGAATCAGAAGTGGAGCTGGGATTGGAACTAAAATACTCCAGTGCGAGATGCAGGCATCCCCAAAGAAAGATCTCACCTGCTCCCATAAATGTCCAAACTCTTAGAGCAAAATTTGACAGTTACAGCTTCATAATATGATTGGCAACCTGGTGTGAGTAGAGCATCTTCAAATTCCAAGAAAGATGGACCCTGCTCTGCCTATAGTATGGGAAGGAAGCTGAATCTTCCATTTGAAGATTCTCGAGGTCTTTTCTCCAATGGCTCTGAGGAAGCCACATTTCATGAGTGATTCATGCCCACAGTCTCCCGCTCCTCCTTTTTCCAGCTTTGGCTTATTTAACTTCCTAAAATTAAAAAAAAAAAAAACTATACAACTTATGCAGACAAGGAAGATGTATCCAAAGGCAAACCAAGAAAGTCTTTTCTTTTTTTCCTCATTTCATTCTTTCTCAGGATGCTGCTGAGAGAAGTATCTTGTATGCACCAAGGGAAGTGTAACTGTGTTCATGGTTAAAAAACCAGCCATTCACATCCCTGAAAAATAAAGCTTGACAAGCTTTGGAATTCCACAGCCTGTCTTTCATCTACAGTCTTTCTTGACAGAAGTAGAGCATAGAAGTAGTCCAACGGTCTTCTCACTTCCTAGAATGAGAAGACTGAAAGTTAAATGTGGAAGAGGGAAGGAAATGACAAGAAAGCCACCATATCCCTTCCTTTCCCACCTTCCAAAGAAAAATGAAAAAGTCGAGTTCTCTATCATGGCCACCAGTACTGATCTGGTTTAGGGTTCCATGAAAGTGTGTCCTTGGAAACGGCCCAGACCCCTTCCTTCAGGTGAAGGACCTGAGTGAAATCTCTCCGATAGCAAATTCCAGCAAGGTTTGCAGTATTATGTACAGCAGAGGACTGACTTCTGCCGAGAAAGGGAAGGCAAGACCAAGAGTGCCCGCTGTAAAATACAGAAATAACACCAACCCTGTGCGTACAATTTTAAAACTATGAGCAACTAAAAAGTTTCGATTTCGTCCTGCTTGGAGTGGTGAGATTGGCAGTAATTCAGAACTGTTGAGCTATTTAAACCTCTTAGCGGAAACCTCAGAGCATGCCCCACATCGGGGACCCTGAGATGCTGTCCGGTGGCTGTCTTCCATCCCAGGATGCAGAGGCGTTTGGGAGGCTGGGTGTAGCTTCCCTGCTTGTCACTCCCTGCCTTCCCCAGATACAGAAAGGAAAAAAAAGAGAATGTCGAAGTGGTGATCTCACCCACCTTCCTGTAGCCCTTGACCTTTATCACCCTAATCAACTGTCATCAAAAATAAATATAATTAATTTTTAAAAGGTTTCTATAATCCTGCTACCTCAAAGTAAACACTGTTCATGTTTCAGTAGATAGTCTCATCAGTTTCTCCCCCCACCTATGTTTGTACACACACACACACATGCATGTGTGAGTGGGAACTCAAATAATGTCAGTCAATGGATTGTAACCCTAGATTGAAGCCATCTCAACATGATACTTAATGAAGGGTTCTGTTTTAACTATGAAATTTCTCTTCCTTTTTACATTATTTGTGGTTGAAGAGCATCGGTATTTTAGTGATGATATTTTGACATTGGTGCCTGGCCCAGAAAAAGCTACGCCAGAAGGACTTGAGAGACAGCAGGTTGGCATTACCATCTGATGCCAGCCCCACCCAATGCTTCTTCATTGCTAGGCCCTCCTGCCTCTGCCCCAACCTTTGTTTCCTTGAGAAATCGGTGACGCATTCCCTCTTTGGATCTGTTCTAATGGGGTTTGTGAGTGAGGCTGCTAGATAAAATACAGAGCAACAGGTTCATTACAAATGTCAGGTAAAAGGATGGGCTTTTATAGGTGTGAGTATGCCCCAGGCAACATCTGGAATGTTCTTATAGCCACAGAAAAGCAGCTGTTGGCCTAAAAATCAGATTTCCCTCACATTTCTGTACTGTTTTTATGCCAAGTCTAGCAGTTTACTTCTAGAGCTATCTCCGTGCCCATAAGTTGTCATTAATCAGAGTGTAGGTTCTCAAGAAGACAGGCATCAGGTCTATTATTTCTTTGCTGCAGCTTTTAATTGAGGAGTGGTTGGGCCGTGTTGGCAGGTCTACAAACCTCATGGAAGGCATAGACACTGTGTCATATGAGTGAAAATGTGTATGGGTACACTTTAGTAAAACTTTGTCGATATGCATTGATCCTTACCAACAAATTTAAAATCCTATTTTACAAATTTAAATGAGGTAGGCAATGCGCATGAGATCATATCCCCAGTGATCCAAGTGATTATTCCAAGTTGTAGGTACTAGGCACTGAAATCCTGGAACCCCGCCTCTCTCTGGGAGGCTCGTGATACATTTATCTCAACTGAAAAATTCCCTTCAGCTAGTTTTGTTTAGAAACCTCTGGTTATTAAAACAAATTGACAGATAATGATATTACTTTGTGTGGGAAGCTGCATGGCATTTCTGAGCCAAGTGGTGGGAAATGGTGAGATTCTCATTATCTCTGTTGACCATCACAGTATTATAGCCCAGAAACTTTCCTGGAGATTAAATATTAGATGACTAAGTTGGTGGTAAGTTTCCTATAACTCTAACTGCTGATTGGACAGTTTTCTAGAAATCTACTTTGAGAGAATCTGCTTTCTCTATCTTCAGCATTTCTAATATTTACACTGCATTTTTGAGCTGATGGGAAGAAGCCAGAAGCAGTCTTGCCAGCACCCCACCGTGGAGTTTCTGTCCAGCATCCTGGGGCTTGGCCTGATGTTGTCTGAGCATTATGGCATGGCCCTGTCGTCAGCATTACCACAGAGAAAAGAGGATTTCCACCTTCCTTCTCGATACTTATTAGGTGACCCTACTAAAGAATAAGTCCAGGATGCCATATCCCACATAGGACCTGGGTTAAATTCCCACCTTTGGTTCCTGAGTGCAGACCCTGAGAGTGGGTGGCCTGGGTGGAGCTCCCGTGTGGGCCCTGAGAGTGGGTGGCCTGGTGGAGCTCCCTTTGTGTGCCAGGGTTGGCCTGGGAGGAGCTCCTGCATCAACCTGCCATCAATGTTTTAGAACTTGCAGATCGGAGTTCTCTTTCTCCTTCTCAAAGTTTTCAGAAGCTTTTCTACATCAATGCATACATTCATGAAAGATAAAATGGGGTGTGTAACTCCTTACATTACACATCTCCCTGGTGCACGTTCCTCTCAACCCACAACTCCTCCACAAAGCATCATAGCCTTCTACAGCCACTGCTGTCTTCCAATGCCCAGGATCCCATATTCAAGTTGCAGCTGATAACTGGCATTTTCTTTGAATCTGACACAAACGTTTGCTTTTGTTCATGTTGTTTTCTGTGTCTCATATGCTCTTCTTCTCCTTTACTCCAGTTGGAAAAATTGTACTCACCCATCTGAGTTCTGCATTGTTTGTCATCAGGAGTTGAATCTTGGCCAGAGAGAAGATGGCTTTAGTTTCTGAGTGATAGCCTCAGAGGGTTGTGTCTGGTAGAATGCAGTTCCTTTGTGGCTGGGAACAAGGATCAGGTAGGGTGATCTGACATTGCGGTTGGGCACACCAGATAGCAGGAACCAGCCAGAAAGAACAATGACACAGCGTAGGGTGGTAGTTTAAATGACCTAGTCTCGGTTGGAAACAAATAAATGTGCATGTAACCAGTCAGTTACACCTGTGTGATGGATCACTAGTGATGCCAGGCTGGCCGCTCTTCGTGGCATACACCAGTACTGTGTACCTTAATGCTAAGCAGAGACTGTCCAGGACTCAGCACAACGAGGACAGGCCTGTCTGCTCTGACCCTGTGCTTCTGGTGTGCTCTTCCCTCAGCTGATTTTACTGTGCTATGTTTTCCTGTAACACACTGAACCACAAGGATGACGGCTTCGGAGAGTTGCTTGACTTTTAGGGGATTGTCACATGGCAAGGAAGGGTGGTTTTGAGAACCCTTTACACTTGCAGTTATGGTTGAAGTGAGGACAGGCTTGTGTGGTGTGTTCCCTTAACTTCACAGCAGATTGAGTCACGTGGTAGCTCCCTCTAACGAGCCTGTCCTGACACCCTTGACCCTTTCCTGAGGCCCACGCGTGACCATGCCATCTAGTAACACTCGTCATGTTAGCTGGGGGTGCATGGTTGTCTTAAATGGACTCAGTCATTTGAGGCAGCACACTTACTGTTTCAGTTTTGGAGCTATTAATTTCGTAGTGGGATTCACTGGGCTGAAATCAAAAGGTCGAAAGGATTGTTCTCCTCCTGCATGCTCTGGGGATAGTGAAGCTTTGCCTGTCAGCTTCCAGAAGCCACCTGCCTCCTTGAGCTGGTGGTCCCTTCCCTCTGTCTGAAGAGCCAGCAGTTGAGCATGTTCGCATTTCTCTCCTGTTCTGACCCTCTTGCCACCCTTGTTAGAGAATCCTGGCAAGGACCCTGGACCCATCCAGCTAATCCAGGGCACTTTTTCTATCCCAGCATCCTTAACTGAATTGCCTACACACAGACCACTTTGTCATAGAAGGTGACATGTTCAGTTTGAGGGTGGGGGATTATCTTTGGCCTGGCAATATTTGCGCTTGGTACCATGCTAGGTTTGTTTTAGCCAAAATTCATCCCAGAGTTGAAGTATCTTCAACTTCTCTGCGTTAAAGTAACTAACAGAAATTGTGATCATTCACATTGAAACTGTTGAGACTAATTGATAATGGCCACTATAGGATCATTGTGAAGTTCAGTAGAAATGATTCGTTAAAATCACTTGGGATAGTGGCCAATGCCAGAGAAAACTCAGTGTTCCTGCTCTTAGTTAGGGTTATCAATGTTCTCTTATATGTCATAATGGCAAAAGGTATGAAAAAAGTCAAAATGTCTTGCTCAAAGAGAAAAACTTCAAAAAATTTTTTAAAGATTTATTTATTTATTTTTTTATTGAAAAGTCAGATATACAGAGAGGAGGAGAGAGAGAGAGGAAGATCTGTTGTTGATTCACTCCCCAAGTGACCACAGTGGCCAGAGCTGAGCCAATCCAAAGCCAGGAGCCTCTTCCAATTCTCCCACACAGGTGCAGGGTCCCAAGGCTTTGGGCTGCCCTCCACTGCTTTCCCAGGTCACAAGCAGGGAGCTGGATGGGAAGCAGGGCCGCCAAGATTAGAACCAGCGCCCATATGGGATCGCGGCACATGCAAGGTGAGGACTTAAGCTGCTGAGCTACCGTGCCAGACCTAAAGTCAAATTTATAATACAGATTTTTTTAGAGGATACAGGAAGCAGTAAGGAATGGGGAACAGGTTGAAAGACAATCAGTTGGAAGTGTTGTTGAAAAATTCATCTAGGAGTATTCTTGGCCAACAGTATTACTGAGACCATTCAGAGCCATCTGCACCTAACACTACAGGGTCGTGAGTGGCAGAGGGAAGGAGATATCTCTCCCTGGTGCTCTGTGGGGGCTCAGGACAGTCAGAGGAGGCGCTTGCCCACTGCACGAGGTGGGAGCACACTACGTCCCCACAGGGCAGTGCAGATGCCCACGGGGCAGCCAGGTTAGACCGCTCTCACTGCCCTCCCCCGATCCTGAGGCAAAGTGAGTAAGGATAATGATGCAAAAGTAAATACAACATGCTGGTAATTATTCCCAGTTTCTGCCCTTTCATAAAATCTAATAAAATTGGATTTTAAATGTCTGTCTTCATAATGCAGCTGTGATATTTTTTTTCTGCTATTAGTTTTTGGTTTGTCTTGAATTAAAAAAAAAATAAAAGGTACATTTCATTGGAAAACAGTACATTTTTTATTTTAAGTGGAATAGAAGAAAATTGATTTTTTTCTAAGCCCTAATTGCAAACATGTCAAATAACATGTCACATTTAAAGGCTGTCATGGGAGCCAAACAGTGTAATTGTATATGGGCAGTGCTATCTAATTTAGCTGGGTTGGTATGATTTACTAGGATGTTTTGCTATTGGTTACATTATTTAGATCTTTGATAATCTCTTTCTTTTCCCTGGTAATCTAAATCTGGAACTATTCCCTTCTTTTGCCTTGAGATCATATTTTGTGAATTGAACTACTGGGGATGCACCAGGGACAGAGCCCAGAAAGGAGTTTAAGCAAGGAGAACCTTGGCAGGTGGAGAGTTGGCAAAACACGAGTGCAGTTGCAGGCAGAGGATAAATGAACCATTTAGAGTTTTCAGAGGTTCATTCGCATATATTCTATAGAAAGCTAATTGTTGGAGAATTCACTACCGATTTTTTCTCACCAAATCTTTATTTTCTGATGGTTCTTCATGTATTATTAATTTAGGTCAGTGTAGAAATTTGTCAATCTTGGGTTGGGTTGGGGCATTTTCAATGCAATTTTTTTTGACAATTAAGACCAACGTATTTCAAAATCATTTCCACAAAATCATTCGGTAATTTTTTACATCTTTAAATTTGATGAGTGTGAATGTGTCACTGTGTTTTATAGTCCTGTTACAAGAACCTGTAGGCTTGTAAAAAAAAAAAAAAAGTACTGCTTGCCACAGTTGAGTCGATCCTAAATGCAGTAATACTGAACTCTTTCAAATTTTGCAAATCCCAGGCTTCAGGCTCCCCTCACGTGTGGGTGTGAGCCTTCCCATCATCTGTCTGAGAATAAGGCAGCAGGTTAGTCAAAAACAGAGGTGATTCATGGAAAACACTGGAAAAACATTTCATAAGTAATTGCACTGTGATACATACTGTAGTCAGCTTCCTTTATTTTTAATTTGTAGTGGACTTTGGCTCAGTAAATTGTCATGCCGTCAGCAGAGGTCTTCACCAGGGTGATTTACAGCCTAGAAATCAGCTTTTAAGGTGGCCACGTTGGCCATTACATGCAACGACTTGAAAAGGTGCTTTGTCTGGGAGAGAAGAAAAATGGTCTGTGAGAGGAAGTCATTTGCTAAATCAGTTCTAGCATGGCTGTGGACATCACATGACTGTCACACTCTCCAGAAAGCACAGGGAGAGTCAAGGTGAGTCTGTAGTCCCCTCAGCTCATCATTTGGTATAAGCATGACTTGAAACAGAAGAAAAGCAGAATTGTAGAAACTGCAGCTGATTGAAAGAAATGGGTCAGAAGCAACATGTCTGCCTTAACTTTTTTAGCTTAACTTCAATGTGCATTCATCTGACAGTCTGTTGACTCAGTGCCATTCGTATTCCGTGTGCCTTACTAATTTTATTGACATTAATTCACACACCAGGCCTACAATGTATCATGCCTGGTTTCTATTTCCAGTTTGTTTGATGAAGTGAGAACTTTAAAGACTTGTGATGTAATTCTACTGTAAAAGCCATGTGGACCTTCATGGCATGTTTTTATGTTTTTCATAATTGTCTTGCCCATACTAAAAGGACAGTTTTCTTTAAATAACTTTGGATGCTAAGACTGTAAGTCTCTACCTGCTTTTATTCAGGCCATTTCCCCAGGTTCAATCGTGCAGCAGTTTCCGGAGGTAATGTATTATCTTCCCAGAGTAGGCTCACTGCTTGTTCTAAAAGAAGCAGATTCCCCAAGTCCAGTGTTCCTCAGTGCAGTGCAAACCAGTGCATTTGTAGCAGCAACCTGGGCCAGTGCCACTGCCCTTGGAAATGAGGAGCTGATGTGAAGGGACCGCTGTTCCTGCAGCTTGTCATACCCTGAGTAATCAACTGCTTTGTCTCTGAGCCAGGAGTCTGTCTTCTACTAGCATCCATGAACTTATAGCCAGCTGATGTACTAGCATGTAGGTAGGATAGAAATCAGCTCTAACCAAGAATACAATTTAAGCTCTAGATCTGGAAACACACACATTTATCGGAGGATGATCTCTTGACCACAAATATTCGGTGTATCATAGAATTCAATCCAAAATTGTTTTTTTTTTAAGTGAGTCTGTTTATTTTGGTGAAATCAATTATCTGCAAGTCGGCTGAAACAGTATATAGAATGCAGGTAAAGTACAGATTTCATCACTTGCAACAACCTTTAATTATACAACTGAATTAAAATGATTATATAGCATAAATAATAAGCATAGTAGAAAGGTGTTACAACCACAGAGTTGGTCCTAAAATAAATGTCAGTGACTAAAAAGAAATTTTATGGTCCGACATTGTGGTATAGCAAGATAAGCTGCCTGTTGCAACACCAGCTTGTATTGGCATTAGCTTGTGTCCTGACCTGGTAACGTTCTGGGGGAAAACAGAACGTAGCCCCTATGTGACCCTGCCCCCGGTCTAGGCCTGGCTATTGCAGTCATTTGAAGAGTGGATCAGCAAATGGAAGATTTCTGTCTGTCTCTTTCTGTATCTGCCTCTCTCTGTAAGTCATCTTTCAAATAGGTTAATTTTTAGAAAGAAAAAGAAGATTGGACATATTCATCTGTCCTCAAATTTTTTTTTTAATTTTCTCATGCAATTAGTCATTCAGTATGGTTTTCAAGGGTGTTAAGAATTTAACCCTGCCATGGTCATTTACTCGGTCAAGTCCAGATTTGGTTCTTGTTAGTTATAAAAACACATATAGGGCCCGGCACGGTGGCGCAAGTGGTTAAAGGTCCTCGCCTTGCACGCCCGGGATCCCATACGGGCGCCGGTTCTAATCCCGGCAGCCCCGCTTCCCTTCCAGCTCCCTGCCTGTGGCCTGGGAAAGCAGTCGAGGACGGCCCAAAGCTTTGGGAACCTGCACCCGCGTGGGAGACCCGGAAGAGGCTCCTGGCTTCGGATCGGCATAGTATCGGCCCGTTGCGCTCACTTGGGGAGTGAATCATCGGACGGAAGATCTTCCTCTCTGTCTCTCCTCTCTGTATATCCGCCTTTCCAATGAAAAAAATAATAAAAATAAATCTTTAAAAAAAAAGAATACATTAAAAAAAAAAACACATATACACAAAGAATTATAAGTGTGTACGAAGGATTTGATCTGTAGCATTTCTCTACATGAAATCATCAGTTTTCTATTGAATGTAATGGAATTCAACCCTAAACGAAATTAAATTGAACATTGTTTTTCTACTGCCATACACTTTGAACATAAAATATTTTCTCTTCCTAAATTCTGAATCCTGTTAATACTATATACCATGAAGGTAAATATAACATGTTCTTTTTACAAAATCACAATTTTATGTATTACTCACAGTGTTATTATGTGCATGTTGTAGAAAATTCAGACTATTCTTAACACCACAAGAAAGAAAATTGGTGAATGATCATAACTTTGTTGAATATTTAGGTTATTTGCAATTGTTGGTATAATGAAAAAATTACATGCTCTAACAGGTAAAGAAATCCTTTAAATGTGACTAAGGTAGCACCATAGAACTTCATTTACTGCTCATGCACAGTCCACAGCCCCAAACAGTGTTTCTGTGCGTCAGGTAACCTTTCTGATGGTGACTCAGGCATGCAGGACCCTTCTATGCAAGGTGTAGCTATCTATAACATGTGATTTACAGGATCAGGGTAAGGCTAGAAGTGGATGCTTCACCCACTGCTTCTGCTGATATGCCACTATACAACCTAATCAGAGGGCCACCTCCCACAAGGGAGGCAGGGAAATTCCAATTAGCTATGTCTCTTAGAAGGAGAAGAAATTGAGTTAGTGTTAAAAGGAGAAAAATCCTGCTACATCTTTATTTTTAAAGATTTATTCATTTATTTTTATTTGAAAGAGAAAAAGGAGAGCAAAAATTCTTTCATCCAACTGGTTCATTATACAAATGGCCACAACAGCTGGAGCTGGGCCAATATAAAGCCAGAGCCAGGAGCTTTTTCCAGGTCTCCCACATTGCTACAAAGGCCCAAGGAATCGAGCTATCCTCCACTGCTTTCCCAGGTCGTAAACAGGGAGTTATATCAGAAGTGAAGCACCCAGACTCAGACTCACAGCAATAGGACATGCTGGTGTCATAGGCTGAGGATTAGTGTGCTACACCAACACTCAGCCCCCCTTGCTTAGTCTTGATGGAGGATAATTGTTACGAATATAACTCCTCACGGGAATGGTTATTTCTTAAGAGAAAAATTCTTAGATGGTGAATAATGTTATTTTAAGCAGATTTTAGAAGTCTGTCAGGTTTTGACATTCCCATTATAGCTCTAAGAAGTAGATTAGTTAGCATTCTTTTTTTTCTTTACATTTAAAAGCATTTTATTTTGTTTTATGATATAGTTAGTATTCTTATCAGAAATCCTTATATACTTGAATTGTGTGAAGAAATTGGTGAGAAGACTGCATGCCTTTGATGTTTCTATAATGATATGCCATTGACAATAAGAATTCTTTAAGCATATATGTATGCATCTATGTACCCACAAACCTGTATGCATTAACCAAGACAGGGTTAAATATATATGAATAAATTTCAGGTTTCTTCAGAAGTTTATTTATGTTTTGGTGCAATACAAAGATAATTTACAAAATTTTAGAAGTTGGAAAATAATCTAAATAGAAATTTGGGTGGGCCAGACTAAACAAGGAAGTGGGATCTGTCAGCACATGTGAGGGCTAGGACTTGGGATGTGGGGCAAGCTGAGCTTAGCTACAGAACCTACAAATGTGTCTTAGAGCAAGAAGGGAAGCAGGCTGGGCAAAGCTAGGTTGAAGTAGAGGCTGACATGTTCAAAAACCAGGGCTGGGAGCTGGAGTTACTGAGGATCGGCACAACTAGGTCACAGCACCTGCTGGCATACCTGAGGAACAGGTCTATGGCAGGCTGGCTGGGCTGAGCCATAGAATCCGTCAGTCTGCCTCAGATATGGGACTGAGGCAGAACTGACCAAGCTATATCCACCAGTGTACGCATTTGTTGATGCAAGTGACAGGCCACAATTAACCCTGCACTGATTGGTACACACAAAAATCAAGTCTGAGGTCACCTCACATGAGGCTTCTTGGAGGATTCCCCAGCCGGACCACAGAACTCAGACCCTAGCCACCCTAAAAAAAATCACAGGATATGTGGTTCAATCTTGGAGGGCATGTATCAAACTTGGGTCTCATCAATTAATTATGCCCATTCAGTGGACAGCATGCCAAGATGTACATTGGGGACATTATGGCCAGCTCATCTAGGCCAGCAGGGGCACTGACTGCCTCCTCAGAGCATGGACAGCAGAACAGGTTGGATAATTGTGGCCAGGCTGTCAGTATGATCCTGTGTCTGTGAATATACCAACCAAAAGAACTTGGAAAGATTTTTCTCACCCCTGATGCAACAAAGTTGGTGACATCTCAGAACTATCAAAACCACTCAAGTAATACTTGGAACACTCTTCCGTGCATCGGGGTCTCTAAGGTGTCATCAAATGACCATCCCCCATCCCTGGGTGTTGATAACCCTCTCTCTCCATCCCTGCAGAGGTTGGAGGAAAAAAATAGAAAAACATTTGTCTCACTCACCTTCCTCCGTAACTGACCCTCCCCATCCTAATTAGAAGCCCACATGGGCATGCATCCCTCTCAGTTATTATGTAAACAATGTCAAAAAAAAAAGAATTACAAAATTTAAATATATATATATTTGTCTTAAAAATCAACAACTCTTTTAAAATACTTCTTTGCTCCTTTCTTTGAAAAGCAGAGAAATACAGAGAACGAAATGGAGATCTTTCATCAGCTGGTTCGTTCAGCAAATGATCACAGTGGACAAAGCTGGCCCACTCGGAAGCTGGAATTCCATGTGGGACTCCCACATGCGTGGCAAGGGTCCAAGTATTTGGGCCAACTTCTGCTGTTTTCCCAGGTCCCTGGGCAGGAAACTATCTGGAGTAGGACAGGCGAGCTCAAACCTGTGCGCTTTGGGGATGCCAGTGTTGTATGCAGTGGTTTAACTTGTTGCTCCACAACTCTGGTCACACCATCAACAATTTTAACTCGTAGAGTAACTTAAAAATCCAAACAATATGTATACTCTAAAAAAAAAAATGTTGTTTCTTACTTATCCAAATTGAACAATACCCCAGATTATTTTCTTCACTACTTACTCTTTACCGTAATCAGTGGAAAATGAACCAGCAAGGAAGGGGAGAATTCCAGTAACAGGGCATATAGTTCTCTGGTTCTGGTGTCGGTGCTTAATAAATGCTTGCTTGTCTGTTTTCTGCGTCATGGAACCTGTTCTTGGCAAGGTGAAAATTTAATGACTGTGTTTGCCTTTTGTTGGACAATATTTTTCGTTCACTTAATTAATGTATAAAATGAATATTTTCACATGGTTGGTTGCCAAGTTTTATTAGTTGCCTCAGTTCTAAATACAAGCCAAATTTTCCTTCTGTGTTTCCTGTAAAAAGCGATGGCTCACACTTAACAAGAATCCTGTCTTGAAGCAGGAAAATATGGTTCAGAGCTTTGAACCAAATGAAATATCGATTGAGGTTGGAGAATATTTTGATGTTGTACTTTTGTTACAGTTCAGTTGTTTGAGAAAATATGTAGGTTTGGATTTAGTTCAGACTGGTTCACTGGGTTTCTGTTTTTAATGGATTTGATTTATGGTTCCGTAAAAAGTTTAATTATTGGGTTTAGGTCATAGAAGACACATTGGGCAAAGTGGTTGTTACTTTCCAGTTTTGGCTCTTGGGTCGTTACAAGGCCTTGATGTAGTTGTTTCCAGATTCAGGGTGTGAAGTTTGCAGCTCACAGCGGACTCTTCCTCAACATGGCAATAGATGTCATAGGCTCCTGAAGTTTTTGACCCCTCTCCTGATCGCCAACACTAACGATGGCACCTGTACCCTGCAAGAAATGGGAGGACAGCAGGAAGTTGCGTGTTGGCCGGCTGTTTTAGTTTTGAACTGTG
Organism: Ochotona curzoniae; assembly: GCF_017591425.1. Taxonomy (NCBI): domain Eukaryota; kingdom Metazoa; phylum Chordata; class Mammalia; order Lagomorpha; family Ochotonidae; genus Ochotona; species Ochotona curzoniae. The sequence goes on from NW_024464918.1 coordinate 29,295,702, forward strand.
ACCTGAATTTCTTTTCATTTTAATAGGAACTTTTCTGTGATACAGAATTTTAAATTCACCTTCTGTTTTGCATGTACTTTCCTATGCTCTGGTGGCTTTACCTTCAGAATTTGTGCAGACTTTCAGGTGGTTCAGCCAAAAGGCTCAGCTCCGTTCCATCTTTTGGATCTTATTTTAATGGGCATCTGCGAGGAAGGGTCATCAAATTCTACAGAAGAGAGGTAGTTTTAGTAACATCCTTCCAGCAGAAGAATGCTTTATGCAAAACTGCATTTAAAAATATTTGTGAAGTTGTCATTGAGTCTAATAATATTTAAAGTGAAGAAAGAAGGCAAAATCTTCTCAGTAGAAAAACTCTTTAAAGGCTGGATAAATAGTAAGGAGTATGTTTAATGCAACTAATTTACAGATAAATGTGGTGCCAAGCTAAAATACATTAACAAGGTAAGGCTTCGGGGTCTCTAGGTAAGATAATATATTGCTTTCATTAAAAAGCAATCTGCATGGACGATATCCACCAGTGGAAACTCTGCAGCTGTCACCTTTATCAGGGGAACAAGAGCAAGCCACTACATTTTAATCACTGGAGTTTGTCAGGAACGAAAAACAGCCAGCTTCCCACAAATCAACAGACATGTATCCTGATAAGGGAAATGCATTGGCAAAGGACAGCTACACACCACATGACACTGCCTAGTCCAGGGTGATCAAAGCTCTGTAATTGTTGAAGATAAATCTACTGAATTGGGTTTAGAATGAAACAATTGTCTGAACAAAGCAGACATGCACTTACAAGAGTTACCATGACTTAGACTGTGTTCAGATCTGAGTTATTGTATGCTGGGGGAAGGAGTGGGTGGGGGAATGGCAATGCATGAGGCATCTTCACAGTACACTTGTTCTGATAACTAACTCGTTTCTGGCTGTCATGCTTTGATCAAATTGAGAAGCCATCAGGAAAAAAATGAAATCAGTCAGGACAAGACAACTGAGTGGAAACAAAAAGCGTGTAAAAGGAAGGCAGAAATGAGGAGTTACTTCTTGACGTGCTCACTCCTTTTCTACTCATTGTCAGGGAAACCTGGAGAGAGTGCGCAGGCCCATTGCTGCTCACGCAGCCTTCTCCAGACCACCTGTAAATATGGACAGGGACCTCACACGGGTCCTGAATCTCTGGGCTTCCAACACAGGAAGTGAAGAAAAAAAGAACCTAGAAAACTGGATCTCCAAAAATGGATATGAATAAATACTACTAATGTGTTTTAGGTCTGATGATTCATGATGAAAAAGCTGACTGTAAAATAGAAATGTTGAAGTGGCCAAGCGAGTTAGTATTCACAGAGTACATCAAAGTCAGCTACAGCTACAGATCATTAACGTATTAGAAAACAGAACCGATGTGAGTACAGCATGCTGACACAGAGACCAGTTACTTGCAGGCAAAGCAGACGGCAAGCTGAGCTTGCACTTAGAAAGTCATTGAGAGCCTCAACCAAGGGTGTTGTGCTTTATTTCCACAGTTCAAAGCAGGGCTCAAGATTCTGGCATAAACTGTAGCTGTTGAATGCCGGCTACCCAAGCCCCCTTAAAGCAATCTGTTGTACAAAACTGGATTTATTACTTATTAAGAGAACATCAACACCACAGAGTATAATTTTTTTTTAGTTATAGTGGGAGTCATATGACATAAAAATAGCTATTTTAAAACATGCAAATCAGTAGCCGTGAGTATACTCATACTGTTGAACAGCCATCAACTGTTGCAGGTTCTAAAGCATTTTCATTATCTCCAAAGAAAATCCCATGATTAAACTCCTCTGTTGCCTTACCACCTCCATCCAAAGCCTCTGGAAATCACTCACATTCTATCTATATTGGGATTCATCTACCCTGAAAATTTCATGTAAATAAGAATCATGTAGTGTGTGATCATCTGTGTCTGAATTCTTTCACTGGGTGTAATGTTTTAGAGTCATCCATATTGTGGCATATATTAGTACTTCATTTATTTTTTATAGCTGAGTAGTATTTTATTACATGGAAATACCACAATCTGTTGATATGTTCGTGCATTGATTGGCATTCAGTGTTTTGGGTGTGTTTGCTTTACCTTTTAGCTCTTATAAATGTTGTGGGCTTGATGGGAGGAGGGCAGGATCTGATTTATTGGGATTTTGAAATCTGGATTTACAATGGGTCTTTTAATTCAGACTTGAGTAAGAATAGCTAAGGATCATGACCTAATAGTTTAGGGTTTATAGAAGCAGCGAGCATTTTAATGCTTTTCCTCAAAGAGTCAATGAATGGGACTTTTATGAAATTTCTATCATAAGTCATCACATTACTGATCTGAAAGAGACTCAAAATATTTGTTATGCTTTTGATAACAATGGAATAGTGAAGCAACAATTTTTTAGATTTATGTATTATTTTTCTGAAAGAGCTTCAGAGAGAGGAAAGGAGACAGAGCAAAAGAAAGCTCTTCCATCCATTGGTTCATTTCTAACGTGGTTGCATCAGCTGGGCTGAGCCAGGCAGAAGCCAAGAGCCAGGAGCTTCTTCCAGGTTCCCCGTGTGGATGCATGGGCCCAAACACCCTGGTCGTCATCTGTTGCTTTCTCAGAAGCGTTAACAGGGAGCTGCTTTGGCAGTGGAGCAGCTGGAACATGAACCAGAACCCTTATGGGATGTGAAAATCACAAATGGTGGCACTTGCTACTGTGCCATGCCCATAGAGTCATGTTTATGTGAGTTGTGGGGATGAGGCTTACGGACTTTGATCTTCATACCACAGGAAAGGAGACTGGTGAAAGAGCATGTTTTCTGCTCGCGTTGGGAGACGAACTGTTCGCGGGCTGTTGCACCCTCAGATTTCTGTAATTGAGTCAGCCAGGACGTATCCATATAGATAGGTCTATTCCGTGGGGGATCCTCTGACGCAAAGACTTTGTTTTTGGCTTTTTCTATTACAGCAAAATAGCGTATGACCTAACACAGTAGCATTTCTCCAATCTGTAAGAGTAATAATTATATGATACTCTCACAGTAGTGATTAAACAAACATTTATCTCAGCACACTGTATTTTGCCAATAAAAATGAACACTACTTTAAATAAATTATTTGCGCAAAGCTTCTGTGCTCATGAGAAGATATTCTATCATTTATTAAATAATGATCCTCGGCAGCCTGGCCGTTAACCAATCTCCAAAAGATGGTGGGAGAAAATAGAATGCCTTTGTAAGAGGTGCTGTCAGGACTAAGGCGATTTTTGGCATCCAGGCTAAGTAGCCAGTAGTAACCAGTGCTGCCTGATAACACAGTGTGTATTTATAATGATTTTCCTGTAATTAAAGAAAAACTAACTGTAAAGGACTAGGAAGAACAAATATTTCATTCTTGTTGCCTTTAGATTGATCAGAAAAAGTACAAAGATAAAGAATAGGCCATTCCTTTTCAAACAAAAATAATCCAAGCAAGCATTCTACTACCACACAAGGCAAAAATCATTTTGACTCCAATATATGCACCATTCTGAAATCCTTGTTGTGTGTGTGTGTTCCTTTAGATTTATTTATCCTTTTGAATGAGTGAAAGAAGAGATAGAGAGGTCATCCATTTGTGGTTCACTTTACAAATGACTTTAACAGCCAGGACTGGGCTAGGTAGAAGCCAGAGGCCTTGGGTCTCCACGTGGGTGTCAGGGACCCAAACATTTGGACCATCTTCTGCTGTTCTCCCAGGTCCGTTAGCAGGGTGCTGAATTGGAAGTAGAGCAGCCAGGACTGGAAGCAGTCTCCATAAGGAATGTTGCAAGGTGGAGCATAACCCACTGCACCACAATTCCAGTCTTTTCCCTTGATGAGGTCTGGTTTACCTTCTACTAAATACTACCATGTGGGAAAGAAAGTGGGATTACCCCAAGTCATTTGCCTTTGAACGATGACTTGTTGTGGCAACATTAAAAAAAAAAAATTGCTGTTGCTGTAAAAATTATTTTACAGCTAATTTTTTAAACAAATACTGAAATATTAGGTTCAGTTAAGACCGGTTCTGTGGCATGGCACATATAGCTGCTGCCTGTGACACTGGTATCCTATGTGGACACTGGTTTGAGACCTAGCCACTCCACTTCTGACCTAGTTCCCAGCTAATGTGCCTGCAAAAACAATTCAAGGATGGCCTACTTTCTTAGGTCCCCTGGCACACACATAGGTAATCCAGAAGAAGTTGCAGACTCCTGGCTTCGATTTAGCCCAGCTTGGGCCACTGGGGCCGTTTGGGGAGAGAGCCAGCAAATG